>NC_141694.1:479530564-480862206 GCF_964263255.1 Lissotriton vulgaris
GCAGCTACTACAGATGCCATGACTGAACAAGCAGAAACAGGTCTTCCTCTCACAAAGATGAAAGTCAGAGTGAGGAAAAAAGGTGGGGGCTTTCATCATTTGGGAAAAAAAAATGTTCTAAACCAATGAAAAGTGTTATTTTCAGGTCACATGACCTGTTACGCTTACGTTACGCGTCCCACTCCGCGCCCGGGGCGCTTCCGGGGTGCTGCGCTTCGCGCCTCGGGTCGCGCTCCGGAGCACTTCCGAGTGCGCTAACGCGGCACGTCATAAGACGCATTACGCGGCAACGTGATACGTCGCGCTTACGTGACGCGTCACGATGTTGTTTTCGAATGCGGCAGTTGCGCTAACGGAACTTTTCCCGCTGCGCGGACCGGTAGCGAAAAAAAATAAAAATAATAAATGTATATACATAAAAAATTATTTTATATACATAAAAAATATATTTTTCCTTTAAAAGAAGAATACATTTTACAGCTTTTGATATTTGCAATTAAAAAACCATTGAAATTCACTGAAAAAACCATAGGTTATAGACCATATATAGTTAGGAATTAGCATTTACAAAACCTTGAAAATTCACTGAAAAAACCATAGGTTATAGACCATATATAGTTAGGAATTAGCATTTACAAAACCAACCTTATTTTACTCACACAAAACCATTGAAATTCACATATATAGTTAGTTGCACTAACTATATATCGCGCACCCGCAATCCACTGCTGATGATGTCACATATTACATCATTCATGACATGGTCAGTGACATCACTGATGACATCACTGATGACATCTCAAATGACATCACTGATGACATCACTGATGACATCTCAAATGACATCACTGATGACATCTCATTTGACATTACTGATCACATCACTGATGATATCATTCATGTGATAATACGATGAACCTCTTCAGACTCTAATATAACCTTAGATACAATCAGTGTAAACAGACACTCACAGACTGTCACTCATCCATGGAGTTACTCACACACCTAGTCAGTCATGCAAAGAATCAATCACACCTCCATTTCCTCAACTATACAGTTATACACACCTTACTTATTCAAACATATACTAACACATATTTACTCTCTTATACAATCCCTGATACAAGTTCACAATGATCCATACAGCCACTCACACATTCACTGGCTCTTATGCACAGTTATTTATATATGTCAACTCTCACATGTACTGTGTTTTACATATGTACTTACTTTGACATGTAGCACTGAGATATCCATTCATTTACCAATACACTCATGCACACAGTCAACCGCCCATACAGCTGTTTCCACATGGACTTTTGAACCCATACATCTAGTGAATCAACTGCTCACACATCTATGCACAGAGTCATACACCTCCCAGCCACCCACACACACACTCAGTCTCCCATACAAATACTTGGGCAACCAATCAATAACCCATATAGTTACTCATATAGCTACTGATCAACACATGCAGCAGTTTACAGAACAACAGACATAATGATGCACAAATTAAGACAGTTTAGTCACTAACCCATGCACTCAGTGAGACACATTTAATCACTCACTCATACAGTCAGTCATGCACCTACTAAATCCTTCATCCAGACACTTATACATCCACTCATTCTTCAATATGTAAGACATATTTTAACTTTACAGAAGCATACAGTCACTGGATGTTGTCATCAGTGATGTTATCAGTGATTTCATTTGAGATGTCATCAGTGATGTCATCAGTATATGTCACTGACCATGTCATTAATGATGTAATTTGTGACATCATCAGCAGTGGATTGCGGGTGCGCGATATATAGTTAGTGCAACTAACTATATATGAGAATTTCAATGATTTTGTGTGAGTAAAATAAGGTTTTGTAAATGCTAATTCCTAACTATATATGGTCTATAACCTATGGTTTTTACAGTGAATATATATATATATATATATATATATATATATATATATATATATATATATATATATACATATATGTTTTCACAAGAACAAAGAAACTACATTCACGGGTGTCAAATCCACAAAGGATTTATTGCACAAAGATGTGCAGTTTCAGACGCGTAATATATATTATCGCATTTTGCAACACTTATGCGCAATAGTCAATTCTGACTCCAGCCACCCTGTTGCACGACCTTTTAAGCTTGTTCACAACAACAACCTGAATGATTTGAGCTATTTTGTAATTGATGCAGTACCAAGGTCAAAAAGGGGAGGCAATAGAGAAAAGAAATTGTGTCAGTTGGAAACACAATATATCTTACAACTTGACACAAAGATGCCAAATGGTCTCTATACGGGAGAGGATCTGCACAATTTCTTGTAATCTAATGTATACCTGGCTCTGCATTTGTTTTCTTCTGTATATGAATTGTGGTGATTTGTATATCTCAGTTTTTTATCTGGTTGATTTTAGCCCTGTTTTAGCCCAGTTTTGCCTGGTTTTACCAGATTTTTAATCGGTTTGACTTGGTTTATACAGGGTTTTACCTGGCTTTCTAATCGGTTTTAGAAAACTGTATATGATTCCCCAATTATGTATGTACTGTATCAATATCTGCATAAGTTAGCAGCAAGGTCTGACATTTGCTTATTTCCACTGCCTACTTGCACATCAAGCTCCTATTATCTTTGAATCTGCACCCCATTTATCCGCTAGTTGTGAATTAATTTTATTGCAGTATGCAGTGTCATTCATTGGTGTCCGTTCTTTGCACTATGTTCTATTTATCTTTGCACAAGCACTTTTATAAATTGAATATATGTTTACGGCATAGCACGGCTATCCATGTATTTGTATAAAATGTTCAGCTATGATGAATTAAATAGCTGATTTAACTTATGACATACGCCCGTTGGGGCGGGACTTACCAGCACCTGCAATGCCTCATAAAGACTCTGCTGCTTTCTTTCCCACCTACAAGCACCATGTCATGATTAAGGGAGACTATTTCCGAAACGTGTAGGTAAATGGTGAACTTTGCTCAAAAGAACATGCGGTTCCGCTGCTGCTGCCCTGCAAATTAAAAGGACGAAACTTACGATGCGTGGGTGTCTTCACTTGCAGAGCGCAATCTTTTGGAATATATTGTGGCCAGCTCGGGTCACAGAGATTACCCCACCACCGCATGCGGGTCTGTGTGTTTTGGTAAAAACACGCTAAACGGAGCAGCGTGCCTTGCAGAAATCAGCTAAGAATAGCAGCTGGCCTGGGTGTATCCTGAGAACAACCTGGCGGAAAACACTAGTTGGAGGGGAGTTGAGAAAGCGGCATCCAGTACAGAGTACAATCGAGCTGGGTACTACATTGACCACAGTGCTTACCTGCTGACACACCCGTTGGGGCGGGACTTACCTACACCTGCAATGCCTCATAAAGACTCTGCTGCTTTCTTTGCCACCTACAAGCGCCATGCCATGATTAAGGGAGACTATTTCCGAAACGCGTAGGTAAATGGTGAACTTTGCTCAAAGGAACATGCGGTTCCGCTGCTGCAGCCCTGCAAATTAAAAGGATGAAACTTACGATGCGTGGGTGTCTTCACTTGCAGAGCGCAAGCATTTGGAATATATATATATAGAAATGGGATTATAAATAGTTAAAGGAAAGAAAGACTTACTGACCGTGAGATAAGCCGAGTCAGGCTGAAACCCATTGGTAGGGTGAAATATGCTTGAATAAATAAGCTGCAATCCGTCCAAGAGTGCCGCTCATCCTTTGTTTTGTATCTATATCAATATCTATATATATACATATATATATATTAACACGTTTGTCAGGGGGGTCTGCACAATAAACACCAGCAAGTAATTAATCTGCGTGTGCTCTCCGTTTTTTGGTTGTGGAAAGGCTGCTGAGTTGCGGAGTATATTATACTATATATATATATATATATATATATATATATATATATATATATATATATATATATTAAAGCTCCAAAGTGCACCGGCAATCCCAAGGCACTCAAAGAGCGGGTGCAAGCTTCGCGCCGATACTCGCGGTAAACATCAAAGCTCAGAAACCATTTCTTTCAAGAAATGTGAAGCGCACTCCAGAGGTAAGGCGGCAAGGTTTTATTTTCAGCTCACAAACACTTCGTGCAACAGACGCGTTTCGGACGCCAAGTCCTTTGTCAGTGTTTACACCTTCAACCGTCTAGCGGCAGCATATAAAGTTTACAAATAAACAAACTGAAAAATGGACTATCATTTGTAGCATAGCAAATGCAGCGGCCATTTCCAAGTAGGTTCGATACTACAATTGACATTAGGAAATCCCCAATTATGTGTCAAAAAATGCTGAAATAGCATTCAGATCATGTTTTATAATGTCGTGTATCGGCAAAGCACTGCATCGCAAATTGCTAACGTACTGTCCGTTTCAGCAGCGTGAGGGCACAAACATTAATACACATGTATATGTGAGTATACATACATCGATCACATCCGTGATTTTGCTAGTTCTTAAATCAAATGTGTATGCATCTTCCAATCAGTACCTTAAATCAAGGCTGAAATTAATAAAATACCGAAATAAAGCCGTGTATCGGCATATCACCACATCTTGCCATCCTAGAGGTGAATAGGATTTCTTAAGTTGCCCAGATTTCATAGTCCCATTCCGAATTATCAGAACAACATAGCATAGCTAATTATTGAGGAGTTGACCCATTTTCTCACCATAGGGATCCAACACTGGTCCCCCGTGTGAGTCAATTTGTAGTACATTAGCCATCTTATACATATACAATTTCATATTTCAAACTCAAAAAAGTTCACATTTCTCAACTCAGCATATTGTCAGCTTCATCACATTTAAGCATATTTCCACTATATTCATCATTTTCCCAAATGTACTGTTAATTCTTCCCCACTATTGAGACCCTGTGGATGTTTTGTCTGCATGTCAATGATGCGGGGGTAGCACTCTCAACACTGAGAAATGTCCTCTGGGTTCCACAAGAGTCCTGGCAGAGAGGTTTCTTAAATAGTTAGTTGAAAGGTGAATAGAACACTTCAAACACGAAAGATGTTCAAGTATTTAATCAAGTAAATTCCATTAATGCACTCAACTTATCCCAATGCATTTCGGCATTCAAATCATGCCTTCATCTGGGGATATGTTCGTGAGCGTGCAACGTAGTTTCCAGATCGCCGACAAGCTTTACTGAGGCCGGGTCAGTAAAGCTTGTCGGCGATCTGGAAACTACTCTTTACTCTTTTCGCATGCTCGGCATTTCCCACATGGGAAGAATCCCTTCATGTCTTTAAGGGTTGCACTCACTTTGGGTTTCTCTGGTCTCAGGTGACTGTTGACAATTTTGTCTTTGATCGATCTCAATTTCCTGAAAGTTATGAGGGGTTTGATGGGAACATCCTTCCCTATTATAGGATCTGTGTGAAGGATGTGCCAGTTCTTCGTAATTATCCCTCTCAAAATGTTGGCCTGGTCAGAGAAAGTGGTGATCAGGCGAAATGTGTTTTTCATGTCAGTGGATAGATCTTTCTTCTCCTTATTCTCAAATAGATGTTTTCTTGGGATCCTGACTACCTTTTTGTAGATCTTATTCAATTCTGCCTGATCATAACCCCTTATAAGAAACCTTGCGACACATTCCTCTGCTGCTTTTGTAAAGTCTGTGTCCTGCGAACAATTACGCTTCAACCTAAGTAACTCCCCATAGGGGATACTTCGAATGAGACTGTGGGGATGGCTACTTGAGGCATGTAGTATACTATTCCCCGCCGTGGGTTTCCTATATAGGGCTGTCTCTAACTTATCCCTGTGCACAAAAACTTTAAGGTCTAAATAATGTACCACTGATGTGCTGATATCAGCTGTGAATCTCAAATTAAGATTATTTTTATTCAGGTCCTCAATGAATGTTTCCGCTTGTGTGGTGGAGCCCCGCCACACAAGAAAGAGATCGTCGATGTATCGACGCCATACCACTATATGTTCTGCCCACTTGCTGTTGGTCCCTGCTAGGGCCACCTGCTCCTCCCACCAGCCAACGAAAAGATTTGCATAGCTGGGGGCGAAGCAGGTTCCCATCGCAGTCCCTGAGATTTGTTTGAAAAGTTCAGAACCAAATAAGAATATATTATTCATAAGGCAGAACTCCAAACATTCTATCAGCATGGTGTTGTGTTCCATAAATTTAGCGGACCTTTTTTGCAGAAAATACCTCACAGCCTCTATACCCTGCTTATGTCCTATACTTGTATAGAGACTTGTGATGTCTAATGTGATTAGAACATATGTAGTATCCGAGGTGATCAATTACAGCTGTTCTAAGAATTGCTTGGTATCCCTGACATAGGACTTAAGTTCAACAACAAAACAAGATAGGAAAGAGTCAATATATATTGAAAGATTTTCTGTCAGTCCTCCTTTCGAGGACACAATGGGTCTCCCCGGTGGACATCTGAGATCTTTATGCACCTTGGGAAGGTGGTAGAATGTCGGAGTGACAGGTTCGGTGTTTCGGAGAAACAGGAATTCATTTACATCCAGCATCATTTTGTTACGCCATTTTGTTAATAAGTCATTATAGGCTTGGATGCTAAGCTGGTATTCTGTTTTGTCACTCCTACGATAATTCTCCTCCATCCCCAATTGTCGCAAAGACTCTTCGCAATATTGTTCTCTCGTGAGGAGCACAACATTACCCCCTTTGTCGGAGGGTTTTACAATTGTTCGGTATTTTATCAATTTCAGCCTTGATTTAAGGTACTGATTGGAAGATGCATACACATTTGATTTAAGAACTAGCAAAATCACGGATGTGATTGATGTATGTATACTCACATATACATGTGTATAAATGTTTGTGCCCTCACGCTGCTGAAACGGACAGTACGTTAGCAATTTGCGATGCAGTGCTTTGCCGATACACGGCATTATAAAACATGATCTGAATGCTATTTCAGCATTTTTTGACATATAATTGGGGTTTTCCTAATGTCAATTGTAGTATCGAACCTACTTGGAAATGGCCGCTGCATTTGCTATGCTACAAATGATAGTCCGTTTTTCAGTTTGTTTATTTGTAAACTTTATATGCTGCCGCTAGACGGTTGAAGGTGTAAACACTGACGAAGGACTTGGCGTCCGAAACGCATCTGTTGCACGAAGTGTTTGTGGGCTGAAAATAAAACCTTGCCGCCTTACCTCTGGAGTGCGCTTCACATTTCTTGAAAGAAATGGTTTCTGAGCTTTGATGTTTACCGCGAGTATCGGCGCGAAGCTTGCACCCGCTCTTTGAGTGCCTTGGGATTGCCAGTGCACTTTTGAGCTTTTATATATATATATATATATATATATATATATATATATATATATATATATATATATATAATATACTCCGCAACTCAGCAGCCTTTCCACAACCAAAAAACGGAGAGCACACGCAGATTAATTACTTGCTGGTGTTTATTGTGCAGACCCCCCTGACAAACGTGTTAATATATATATATGTATATATATAGATATTGATATAGATACAAAACAAAGGATGCGCTGCACTCTTGGACGGATTGCAGCTTATTTATTCAAGCATATTTCACCCTACCAATGGGTTTCAGCCTGACTCGGCTTATCTCACGGTCAGTAAGTATTTCTTTCCTTTAACTATTTATAATCCCATGTCTGCCTTTAAGTGGCATTATGGGATACGTAGTTTTAGACAAGTATTAAACAAACTTTATACACAACAGAAAGACATTAGCGCTTCATGTCTCTACTTTACATTATTTTTGAGTAACTTATATGCATAAAAACTGGCTGATGTGATTTATATGTGTTTCACATAAGACACAGAGCTTTCTCAACTTTACTACTACTAAACTGAGAAAAATCCTAATTTTAAGACTTTCGGTATTCACAGGAGGCATTTAGGAGTCCTAAAGTTAGGAGTCCTAACTTTACTACTACTAAATTGAGAAAAATCCTAATTTTACGACTTTCGGTATTCACAGAAGGCATGTAAGAGTCCTAACTTTACTACTCCTAAACTGCGAAAAATCCTAACTTTAGGACTTTCGGTATTCACAGAAGGCATATAAGAGTCCTAAAGTTAGGGCTCCTAACTTCGGTGAATACCGAAATGAGTAAGTGCCTTCTGTGAATACAAAAATGAGTGAGTGCCTTCTGTAAATACGAAAATGGTAGTAAGTTTAGGATTTTGTCTTAAGTTAAACTGTAAATTGTGCCCTTAGTTATTTCAGGTCTACAAGCCCCTACGTTCTATCGCATGCTTCATGTTATGACTAGATTAACTTGAAAAAGATATCCCTGAGATCACTCAGTCTCTTTCTTAGTTATCATTTTGCCAAAATATGGACTTCTTGGAAAAAGTGTAAATTTAGTGTTAAGTGCTATTTGAAAAATGGTTTCTTTACATTCATAGATGCTTTTATTTGGGAAAATGTTGAATCTGCAGCATCATCCCTTGCATGTCTGTGAAGTGCATGTATGTTAAGATATGTTACCGACATTTGCATAGTCCTCAGTCTGCCAATAGTAGGACGTTGTGGCAATGCTGCCTGTCACTGTTGCCTTTTACATGAATCTTAGGATTCCATTGCAGAGTGGAGTGTAAAGTGCTAATGACATGCATTGCATAGTACATTCTGGCTTGTCTATAGAACTGTATAGCGTAGCATGCCAAATGTGAGGTCAGGTATCGATTTCATAGAAAAAAGCTCATATGCGGCTCTGTTGGATGGCAGAGTGCCTTCTTCACTGAGCTTTTGATGTATGACATTGGTGTCTGAAAATTAAACTCAGAGGTTTTACCTATAGTTTATGTATCAAATCTGTCACTAACATGCACATTGCTTGACGTTTATAGATATTCTGAGCATGATAGTCTTGCCTCTAGGTGTTTCTGTGCTGTACTGGAACTGTGTGCAATGATGTGCTAAGTGTGGTATTTGTGTTTGTGAAGTAAATGTCTTCTTAGGGGAGGGAGCTGGTGGTGTGTGCATTTTGTAATGAATGCCTCAATGTATGCTATGCACGTCTCAAAGGTGTTTACTGCAACTCTGGAGCATCTCAAGGTAGATAGTGCAGTAAGTGGAACTGGCTTACTGCATTTGGGTCAGCAAATACATCAGACACTTCAAAAGGACAGGGGAGGAATACTGGTGGGGCAGACGCTAAGTAAAGTAGTTTTTTTCCATACTAACATAGGCCGGCCAGGGTAGAAATCGACTCCAGGGTCAATCTTAAGGAAGATAAAGGGCAGTCGGTGGTCTGACACACTTGGGAAATAGTGGAGGTAAGAGCAGAAGGAATGTGGTAAGGCCTTTTAATTGTATAATAGGGAAAATTGACGGTCTTGCCGTTTCCATGTACTGCACTTACAAGGCTCATAGACTATCAAAAAAGCCCAAAGGCAATCAGTACAACACATGTTCAAGTATGAAAGACTAAGTAGGCACTGTCAGGATTGGAGAATAAGACCTGCGAGGTGTACAACATATCAGCTCTCATGCAGCTGAATTGTATTACTTGCATGTCCTACTTTCTGCTTTGGTTTGGTTGAGGACAGCACAAGCATGCATTGCTACTACTCAAACTGTAAGCTTTTCTGTATGTGAGTGAGGATTATATCAGTGTTCCATGTGCTGTGGCTGCTGTGTGTTAATGTGCGGGTATGGTGTGAACACCTCATCCAATGTGGCATGCCAGCCAAGAGTCCTCTTAAGTTCTGTATAGCATGATATTAGAGGATTTGAGGCAGATGTATCAAGATTCCATTTTCCGATTCCTAAATAGCGATTTTTAAGGAATCGCTATTTAGAATTCGCAAAATGGAATGTATGAAAAAAACGCTATTTTTTGCGATTCCTTAATCTTCCTTATTTGCGAATTTGCATTTTGTGAATTCGCAAATAAGGAATAATTTCCCATGCATTCCTATGGGCCAGGAGGCCCATAGGAATGATTGTGAAGTAATTCTCAAATTGCGAATTCGCAATTTGCTAATCGCAATTTGAGAAATATTTCAAGGGTGCAGGGGTGTCTCAAAGACACCCTGCTGCACCCCTGAAATGTACATGTGTGTGCATATGGCGCACATACATGCCCTATGGGGATGTGTGTGTGTCACATGCACCATCAAAAATGCTAAATTGTGCATTTTTTAAAGACTTCGCAAATTACCATCAACTACAACTTGGTGGTAATTTGCGAATTCTTAAACATAAATCGCAATTCAAAAATGCCTCATACATAGCATTTAAGGAATCGCAAAATTGCGATTCCTTAAATGCTATGGCAAAATAAGGAATCACACATTTTTGCTATTTCTTAATTTGCTAATTTTTGATGCATGCCAATACATGCAAAAAGACCTTTTGCGAATTCCGGCCTTTGCGAGTCGCAAAAGGCTTGATACATCTGCCCCATAGTGGGGGACTTGGGCCTACCTTCTCAAACGTGGGTGGTGAAGGCTGAAGGGTGGTGAAACTGATCCTCTCCCTCACCAGAGACCCCGACACCGCCAGAACGAGTCTACATGAAGGGATGAAAGACGTCTCTGAGTGGATGAAGAACAGCCGCCTGAAACTGAACTCAGACAAGACGGAAGTCCTCGTCCTGGGACCATCGCCCTCCACCTGGGACGACTCCTGGTGGCCCCCAGCCCTGGGCGCCACTCCCAAGCCAACAGACCACGCACGCAACCTAGGCTTCATCCTGGACTCCTCCCGCTCAATGACCAGACAAGCCAACGCCGTCTCCTCATCATGCTTCAACACCCTACGCATGCTCCGCAAGATCTTCCGATGGATCCCGACCGAAACCAGGAAGACGGTCACCCAAGCACTCGTCACCAGCCGACTGGACTACGGAAACACCCTCTACGCCGGAACCACAGCCAAGCTACAGAAAAGACTCCAACGCATCCAGAACGCCTCCGCCATACTCATCCTGGACATCCCCCGACGCAGCCACATCTCCAGCCACCTGAAGGACCTGCACTGGCTCCCCGTCAACAAGAGGATCACTTTCAGGCTCCTCACCCACGTACACAAGTCTCTCCACAACCTGGGCCCCAAGTACCTCAACGACTGCTTGACCTTCTACACGCCCAGCCGCCAGCTACGTTCCACAAGCCTCGCCCTCGCCGCCGTACTACGCATCCGAAGAGCCACCGGCGAAGGTAGATCCTTCTCCTACCTGGCGGCCAAGATTGGAACTCCCTCCCTATCCATCTTCGGCTGACCCAGGACCATCTCGCCTTCAGGAGACAACTCAAGACCTGGCTGTTCGAGCAATAGCGGACCCATTCCCCCTAGCGCCTTGAGACCCTGCCGGGTGAGTAGTGCGCTATACAAATGTTATGATTGATTGATTGATTGATTGATGGCTGCATAGTGAGAGTGGGAATCAAATGAATCCTAAGACAGAAAATTCAGTGGAGATGGGAACATGCATCATGCCAGAAGCAGCAAGTTATGTAGTTCCATCCCGGAAACAAAACCTGCATGAAAGTCACAGACATCAAAGTTCAAGGGAGAATAGAGCAACTGTAGCCTGGGAAATAGCAAGTGGTCCCACTAGGAGAATGAGGCGTGACAGGGGCTCCCAGGACTTCCCAAAGCATGGCTGACAGCAACTCTATAAACGAAGCTACAGTGGGAGGGGACTCGGATGCAGCAAGTAGAGTGCAGAGGATAGGAGATAAATGGATGATGCGAAAAAGGCCACAGTGGAACTGCATACCACCCACCACAAGGCATGACAGCATACTTAACCGAAAAGAGATCAGGAGGTGTTGATCCTCAATGCTGAAACCAGTCTTATTCACACTGGTGGAAGGATGAAAGGAGACAAGAGATCAGCATGACAACTGAAAACAGACCAAAGCTTTGCCTCTGTGACACCAGAAGAGATGTCCCTCGATAAATTCAGAGAGGGTATGGTCAGTTTGTTGGGGGCTAAGGAGAAGCCAGAGAAAATGCCCCTCCTCCAATTTAGTAGATCGGCCACTTGCAAACTCCCAGTGTCATGGTGCAGGAATATTGTGAGACAATGAGATCCCAACACATGAGTAATTCCAGGTGAGGTGACTATCCTTTGTTAATGAGAGGGTGAAGCCATCTGCTTGAGAAAAGGTTGAGTCATTTGTCACCAGGAGTACAGATGGTATACTTGTGGTCTGGTAGAGGAACCAAGTCTGCAGCAACACCTCTCCCCTCACCTAATACAGAATGAGGACGAGGTGGCCCAGAGTGGAGTGGAGCACTAACAGTGTCAGACATCACTATCAATGCATACACCAAGAGTATCTCTTTAGTACAACAAAGGATTCAAGCAATAACATACGGTCTATGTTAAAATTTGTAACCATATTTGTCAGGGACTGTGCCTTAAAAAAGTATTTTTTCTTTTAAGCAACACTTGAACAATCACAAAGTAACTCGGGTTCTTGTTTAGTTCTACAAGCGATATGCTTTTGTGCACTAACGTAGCTTCACTACTGGAATATTCCCCTATTACCAAATGCACAAAACAGTTGGTGCATTCAGTTGCTCAATAAAATGTTTTATAGGTAATGTAAATCAACCGCCTATAAATCAAGTCATAAAATATTTTATTAGACATAAATACCCATATAAATCCAGATAAAACCTGCAACACATTTAAAAGGTTAGAACATTAGACCTTTGCATATTATTAAAACAATTCAATATCTGTTGCTACATCAACTGTTTTCCCTGTGAGAAGAACACACATCGCCATTCAATAGCTAATGTCATATTTAATCGCAAAGGTGCAAGATATACCATTCTCGGAAACTCAAATTTAGAACACAACATTATGGGATAGGCACGTACATCCACAACCACAACCCTCTTAGGATATGTTCTTATTGCATCAGAAAGCATTAATAAACCCAATCTGAGTATAATGAACAAAAAACATACGGCCCCATCTCGGCCGTTTACTGCTGGGTGATGGTGATAATGTATGTTTGAAGCAATATCATCTAAGTAGCTGACAAAACTCACTTAAATTCTTCCACCGGAAATTATCGATCTCAATACTTACCTTTAAATTACTTAATATTATTGAATTATCAGCCATCTAGTAGCGACCCTTATCATTTGACCAAAAGCTGTCACTTTGTATAGCTTCCCACAGACCAGCAATCAATGGATGTTCTCTATCCTTTAATGAACCTACAAAGAAACTTTAGTTCTAGTTGCTTTGCAGTATTTCAAAGCAGGGTCGCACCGGGACAGAAAATAGGCCTGTATACCACAATGAAAGCGCCTGCATTAGTGAATTAGATAGCTATAAAAGCAGTAGCGGTAGGTGGTGGGAGTAGCTGCCGGGTGGTGACGTGGGGAGGGGCAGGGTGGGGGGTAATAATCTATGGATTACGGAGGATTAGAGGTAAGTAAACATATAAATAAATAATACGAATTTTGTTGCATGCCCTGCATCGCATTTGGTGATGCAGTGCACGCAATGAAATTCGTTTTAATTATTTATATGTTTACTTACCTGTAATCCTCCATAATCCATAGATTACTACCCCCCACCCTGCCCCTCCCCCTCCCCACGTCACCGCCCGGCAGCTACTCCCACCACCGACCGCTACTGTGTAAAAGCGGCCCAGGTTTGGACTGCAGGCCAGTTTTGAACTTGTAAAGAAAAGCTGTGTACATATTTTGCAAGGTATAGTAGATTGTATGGATTTGAGCTGGATGCAGTCAATGTTTGTTTTAATATCAGTGAAATCAACAGTGAAAACCGGCCCAGTAGACCATAAAACAGGCCGACTAACGGCCAACAAACTGACACAACCACTGCCTGATTGCCCTGTTTAATGTATGTTACGTGTTGCCCCCAAAATCATTCGCCCCTACTTATAAATGCTAGCTTGTGTCAAAGGAGTAATGTGGAGCCATACACAATATAGCCTCCCCTTCCTATCTTAACTGTGAAAAAATACGTTACCAGCCATCCTTATCCAGCCCCCACCACCTTCCCTGCCGTGCCGTCTCCCTCCTGCAGCTGTGCTTTCTGCTTTAAGTCAGAGCAGACATGTTGCCGTAACAGGAAGAGAGTCCTGTCAGCCTGGGCTGGTAGCCTTCATGGCATAGTAACAGTGGGTGACGGGCTTTGCTGTCAACTGTTGCTACGTCATAGCAGAGAGTTATCAGATTTCAAAACTGAAATAAACGATGGAGGCGCTCTACAAGAGCCATATATAGCAACCGAATACTCACTACACCAGTGCTTAAGAGTAAACACAATGCCCTCTTCCAACACCTGTCCTCAAATACATTGTAAGTAGGTGAGAAATCTAAAATACATCGGGTCATAGCATACTATGGTTTCGTAGGTACCCTTTGTTTGTATGCCTCCAACACTGGCAGGTATACATAGCAATCAGATAAACTGTTAAAGCTATTGTAGGATTGTTCATGGCCACCAATGCATTCTTGTCACCTCATCCAAGTGAGCATTTCATTTAAGGTTAGTCATCTATAATTGTCAGCACTGGGGGACAATGTCTATATTTGACTTTTCACCCAATCTCCGCATATCCTTTCTGCCAAACACAACTGTTTTGGAATTCTGGTCAGCGGAGTAGTTTTACAGCATTCAAAAACCCCATCTTGTTGTTGTTGGTTCCTGACAGCAGTATAATCGAATACAAATAAATTATCGGCATAATGCAAGATGTTTGAAAGTCAAACTTGAATTTCTGATAGAAAAGTATGCACGTCTGCATCTGTGTTTGTTGCTTGGATTGAAAGAAGGACGATTACAAGGGGTCCTAGCTTGTGCCTATTGAGTACATCAACCTAATCAGACGTTGAACTGTTCTAATCGAGGCACACTCTGGCCCATTTTGAAGAATTCAGCAATACAATAAAATTCTATGACATTTGTCCTACATCCAGGTTCCTCGTTTAGCCCACAGATGCCCCTGGTCTGCCCTCCAATGGACCACACAAAGGTCGAAATGAAAGCATATAAATTATCTTGCATTGTCCTATGGAGATGAAAGGTGCTTGTTCCAAGTGAATGAGCTAAAGGCACTCAGCTACCTCTTTTAAGCATTGTACAGCAAATTTGGGAAACATTTTGCAAGTTGTGTTTGTCGATAAAATGAATACATAAGAATCTGGGGGCATATTATCAACAAGTAGCGATATTTATCGCTAAATAGGCTTAGCAACGATTTTTTTATCGCTGAGCATCGCCGGAATTTATCGCTGAGATAACGTGCTATTAGCAACGTTTATCTCCAAAGCCATACATTTTCCGACGAAATGCGTGAATATCGCTGAGAATACAGCGATATTCACGCATTAGCGACGAAATGCTCTTAGCCATGTTATCCACCTCCCATTGGATAACATGGCTAAGAACTGGTCTGGACAGGTGTTAGGATATTTAGATTTTCGTGCTTAGCGCAAATATTTCCATCGCTACGCCTGCCTTGCTAATAGGCGATAGCGATGTTAGCAACTGTTTTCAGTCGCTAACAGTTTGGGTACGCCCATTTTGCATGTCATTAGCGATAAATATTGCTAACATGCAAAGCGGGCCTCAAACCGCTCGCTATCACCTAAAAGCTGTCGCTAACTGCTGTTAGCGACAGCTTGCTAATAGGGCGATAGAATTATCACCGCTTAGCGGCTGAAACCGGCTGCTAAAGCTGCGAATATTCCCTATCGCCACCCTTGATAATATGCCCCCTGGTTCGTCCCTGTTTACTTTTTTTTTTTAATCGGTTGCTACGCATCCGAGCTACAGGCAGGCGATTTTGCCGAGTATTGTTATCTAGGAAAATAAGGGGAGGTAAAAGGGTGCCCAATAATGGGAGCCTTTTTATTGACTGGTTAGGTTCCATCTAGTCCTATCATCTGTGTAATTTTAATATATACATTGTTATTTTGTAATTTTAGATATTAAGAATTAGTGTGCTTGGAACTAATTATGTTTTAACCAGCATAAAAAAGCTCACCAAGAATCATGTCATGCTTGTTCCAAAAATGTCAAGATCGAGCTCTTCCCTTACTTCTCAGGGCCACTAAAGTCCAGAATTTACCCGAATCACCCTCGGCTATTGCTTTCTACATATGTTCCTGAGCTCTAGGCAGTGCTACCTCTTTGAATTAGAGCCTAATGTTTACATAACATTAATGTACAAATCTTTAGGCTTGTGGCATCCCTGGACCCTACAAATGAACCTAAGTAAAACAAAAATCTAGCTGAGATACATCCTTGTCCTGAGGGTTGACTTGAGATTCGCAAACACAAATTATTTGGATAGCATTTGATAAAACGGTCCCGCCACTAAGATAATGTTTGCTGGTTTTGAAGTAAGGGAACTACACTGCCGGGTAGAATAAACACCATCAATCAAAGCAAAAGAGCAAGAGGTAGAATTTAGACAACGGGGGGCATTCGGTAGAACAGAAAGATACCTTATCTTGTTCCACATTTCACTTTGATTTTAGTTGAATACAATATTATATGCATACATCTGGATTTGAACAAACAGACACACGTTCCATTTCAGGTGCCCAGTTGTTCAGCTGGCGCTAAACCTGCTTGTTCTTTTTTCTTTAAAATTGTTTGCAGCGAAAATAGCTAAACTAGAAGTGGTACAGGCAGGTACTTGAACCCCTTGCACTGTTTTATACATGTATTTCTAACTGGTATGATAGTTTACTCTAGTAGAGGTTTGTAGCTGATTAATGAGAATACCCACTTTATTTCGATTATCATTAAAAAAAAATCCTTATTTCTCATTTCCCTCTCTAGTTTCGTCCCTGCAGGAACTATTAGTGGCCTTTTGTTCTTTAGTTGGGGTTTCTGTGAGCTTTTTTTCAGACTACTAACCAACTTCTTTTAACTCATCAGCTTAATCAGTGAATACAGGAAGCGAAAACATACTCAATGGGGCCTTACTTTATTGTGGCAGTGTATGGCTTGACGGAGTTGGCTTTTTTGTCCTCATATTGCCCTCTGGTGTGCCTCTGTACTGCTAACCTTGTCAAGCATAATTTAAACACCCCCTTCACCGGCCCATTTCTGACCCATTGCCCAAGCGAACAGGATATATTCCACGAACCAGACAGTCCCTGCCATACATAAAGCTCATGGAAGTGTAGTAATTGGACCTAGAATCATGCATTGGTGAGCCATGCTGACCAGCTCTTAAAATGTTGCCAGCATTGTTCTTTCTTAATTGTAGAATACTGCATATCCAAAGAGAAGGTATATTTCACAGATGTTAACCAATCAGTAGCTGTGGGTGAAAGAGGTGAACCCCATTTTTTGTTCACTTTCCTTCTTGCAAAAAGCATCAAATAAAACAGTAGCTTTTTCTTGTCATTCAGCAGATACATGTTTTTATGTTCATTTATGACGAATATGATAATAACAAAAGTAGGGCTTACCTCTACACTTTGCTTTAAATCCTTAATTAAAATCGTACCTGGTAGAAACTGGGTCTCTAGTTGGAAAAGTAGGACCACAATCCTAGTCAGGGTAAGTCAGATACACAACCTAAATTGACATGTGCTCGCTCTCTGGTGGCATGGCATAGAGCAGGCGTGCTTAACTTAAGAGGCAATGTGACAGTATTTGTGCAACACTTAAATTACAGTACCACAGTGAAAATATCACAAAAGGAGTCCACACCAGTTTAGTAAAATAGAATTTATCTGAGTAAAACATGACCAAAACAACAAAGATCCAATAAGTAGAACTTGAGATATGAATTTTTAAAGATTTAATCCCAAAACAGTGCTAAGAAGTCAGTAGCGCTAAAAGGTTACTTGGGGTAACGCTAGACTGGGGTAAATTCAAAGTTCCAGGGCGATTGTGATGGTCGGCAAGACGGCTACAGGACCCACACAGGGCCCACTGAAAAAGTACCTTGGATGGAGCAAGCGTCTGCATCAAAGACTCAGTACATCTGTTCCGATTCATGCAGGTGGGACGATGTGTCGAAGTCGAGCCTCGCAGTCAGTTCCTGAGTTGTAGTCGAACCCCTTATAATGCAGGCGATGCATCATCGTTGAGCCTCACGGTCAGGACCTCGGATCAGCACTATGTTGTCATTAAATTCCGCAGTCAGGTCCTGCATCATCGTCAAGCCACTCAGTGATGTCCTAAGATCAGCACTGCATCGGCATCAAAGGGCATTGCGCTGGTTCCGTTTGACACAGAGGTGACAATGCATCGCTTTTGGAGCAAAACAGCTGCAGAACTCAATTCTGAGGCCCAGAATTAAAGGGGCACCTCAGGCAAGGCAGGACTCACAGATGAGCGAGTTCAGTAGCTGAAGCAAAGTTGAATGAAGATGTTGATGGTCCTGAGACTTCAAGAACAAGCAGCAAGCCCTTGGAGAAACTTGGGTTCAAGGATGTAGAAAGAAGGTCCTGTCCTTCTCACTCCCTGGCAGGAAGCAGCAGGCAGCAGGCCAATACAACAAAGCAGGTAGCAAAATGTCAGTCCCTCCTGCAGCATAGCAGCTCTCCTTCCAGGTAGAATGTCCTTGGTTCTAGCAAAGTTCTCCTTTGGTGATTTCAGGGGTCGAGTACTTATACCCAAATGAGCCTTTAAAGTGGGGGAGACATCAAAGAGGCCTTTGAAGATCACAAGGTCCCTGCCTTTCCTGACCTGGCTTCAGATTCACTAGAGGGGGTATGCAGCCCTTTGTGTGGGGACAGGCACAGCCCTATTCAGGTGAAATCTACCTCAGGAGGGCCCATCAGGATGAAAATTCCCCTCCTTCCCCTTTTCTGTGACTGTCTAGAGGAAATGCACAAAGCCTAGCTGTCACCCAACCCAGACATGTATTTAGAGACAGGCAGAGGCACAGAATGGTTAAAGTAAGAAAATGCCAACCTTTCAAAAGTGGCATTTTCAGACTTACAATTTAAAATCCAACTTCACCATAAGTTGTGACTTTAAATTGTGGGTCCAGAGACACCAAACTCCAGATCTCTATCTTTTCCCAATTGGAAATTATACTTAACAGATTTGTTTAAGGCAATCCCAATGTTAGCCTACGAGAGAGATAGGCCTAGAATTAGTGAAAAACACATTTAGCAGTTTTTCACTACCAGGACATGAAAAACTTAAAAGTAGATGTCCTACTTTTTAAATACATTGCACCCTGCCAATAGTGCTGCCAAGGGCCTTGTTAGATCTGGGGGTCTAGTTGGCAGCGGTAGGTACCAATGTCCAAATAGGGACCCTTGTTTCTAGTCAGGGCAAGGGGGATACACTTTTTAGATAACCCCTGCTCACCCCCTTGGTAGCTTGGCACGAGCAGAGAGGCTTATCAAAGGCAATGTGTAAAGTATTTGTACCAACACTCACAGTAACACAGTGAAAACACCACAAATGGACTCCACACCAGTTTAGAAAAATAAGGTATCTTTATCTAAACTACACAAGACCAAAACAACAAAAATCCAACATACACAATTCAAAAATATGATTTTAAAAGAGTTCTAGGGTTTGCGTTGAAATAATCCACAGTTGTGTCACGTTTAGCCCAAAGTACCTGTAGATGCGACTAAGGTTCCAAGTGGAAGCTCCAGCGTTGAAAAACAAGTGATGCGTCACTCCTGAGACCCTGGGGAGTCAATGCGACAGCCCCGCTGCACGCAGCGGGCGTGTTGCGACGAATCTGGTCTGTATGGGGAGGGATGCGATACCTTGTATGGATTCCAGCGCGCAGGTTCAGTAGGAAGCGCCTCGCACAGACACGATGCGCTGATCTTTGTTACGGCGACGATCTCAGGTGCGGCGGCGATGCGTGGCGCAGCATCGATCTTCTCCTCTCGCGGCCCCACGATGCGATGGCTCTGAGACTATATTCGCAGCGATGTGATGCGGTCCGCAAGCAAGCGGGGCGACGATCTCATCCAGCGACGACAAGCTCTGCGACGATACTCTCAGCGACAGGAATATTCCCACACCAGGGCGATGCGCTCCACAAGCGAACCATGCTTCAGTTCTTGCAGCAGCAACAGGTGCTGCAACGATCTTCACAGCGACAGGAATTTTCTTGCACTGTCGACGATACGCTCCCCAAGCGAGTGATGTGTGAAAATTGCAGATCTTCTTCTTTTCTTCTTGTCCAGCTCCCCAAACAGCAGACACAACTTCCATAGGCCCCACAATTGGATCAAACACTCTAGGAAAGGCAGAACTCATACAGCAGAGTTCAGGGGGAAGCTGGTGGTGAAGACCTTTTGTTCCTGGGACTTCTTAACAGGAGGCCAGCTCTCCTCAGGCCCTTTGCGATCCCTTCAAGCAAGGGAACACAGCAACAGCAAAATCCTTCCCCTCTACTCGGAAGCAAAGCAACTGCAGGTCAGCCCACAAACACACAGCAGGACAGTCCTTCCTCTTCAGTCTTCCAGCTTTCTCTTTGGCAGAGGTTCCTTCTTGATTCCAGGATGATCTAATTTTATGTAGTTTGGGTAGCCCTTTTTATACCACTTTTCCCTTTGTTTTCTGAGGGCTGAGAGGCCTTGGCTTAGTCAGAACCAGTTCTGGCCAGTCCTGGAGCACTTTGTTTACTTGATTTCTTCCTTCCTTTGAGAGAGAGGGGCAGGATCGTCTGCCGCCCAGCAGGAGGTGGAGCCAGCATTGTGGAAGGCAGGCACAGCGGTATTCAGGCCCAGGTGCTATCCCCTCCCACCACTCAAGATGCAGATGGAGCTATTCAGCCCAGGGATGACTCACTCGGCCTCTGGGAGCCACCCCAGCCCCTGTCACTCACAAACCGAACAGTCAATTCACAAACAGGCCAAAGCACACAGAAAGGTCAGACAAGAAGCAGCCACTTTCTAAAAGTGCTGTTTGCAAACACATGATTTAATAAACATCCTTCCTAAAAGATGTTTTATTAAATTCTGAGTTCAGGGATACCAGACTTTAATTTTCTATCTTGCTACTATGGGAAGATATGCAGGTAAACATTATACAAAGCATTCTCCATTATAGCCTATGGGCAACATAGCCTTTTAATAGTAAAAAACGAAAATGGCTGTAATTCACTACCAGAGCATGTCACCCACACTAGTACATGCTCTACCTTTCACATACACTGCACCCTGCCCAGGGGGGTACCTAGGGCCTTCCATAGGGGTGTCCAATGTGTACAGAAAGGGTAGTGTGAGGCCTGGCCAGTGTGGACACTGGTCAGGTCAGCATAACAGTTAGCAAATGCACACAGGCACTGCGGTGGCAGGCCTGAGACACCATTGTAGGGCTACCCATGTGGGTGGCACAATCAGTGCTTTAGGCCCACTAGTAGCATTTGAATCACCAGCCCTGGCACACTCAGTGCACTTTACTAGGGACTTCCTGGTAACACACATATGCCAATTATGGATAACCAATCACAATAACAATTTATACAGAGAGCAAATGCACTTTAGCACTGCTCAGCAGTGGTAAAGTGCCCAGAGTCCTATTGCCAACAACCACAGGTCAGGAAAAACAAGGGAGGAGGAAGCAAAACGTTTGGGGATAACCCTGCAAAAAGGGCCATTTCCAACAGGCCTACTTAAGGGGGTGACATATAGATAATACAATGGAAGATTTGGGCCTGGCAAGTAGGTTAACTTGCCAGGTTGAAATGACAGTGTTATACTGTGCCAGCTCTGTAACTGCGGGCTTGAGACATATTTAACAGCCTTCAGAGTGGGTGGCACAATCAGTGCAGCAGGCTCACCAGTAGCATTTCATGTACTTACCCAGGGCACAAATAGTGCACTTTACTACGGACTTCTAAGTAAATTAAATATGCCAATTGAGGGTCAGTCAATGTTACCATGTTTTGAGTACAGAGCATATGCACTTTAGCACTGGTTTGCAGTAGTAAAGTGCCCAGAACCCTAAAGCCAGAAAAACTGTAGTCAGCAAACACAGGAGGTCGGATGGGAAAAAGTCAGGGCAAACCACAGCAGGGATGCCACGTCTAACATAACCCACACCTTGCCTAATTCTTCAGACTCAAGCTGTTTATCAGATAATTTCAGCGGAGTCCAATATATTCGGTGGGGAGTGAAAAATGGTTCCTCCTGAGTGCAATAGATTTAACAGTCAGGTGAATAGCGCTAAGAGATACTTGCTATATGTCTTGTAATTCCTGCAGTGACAAATATCCTTCGCAGATACTTGATGGTGCTTTCGTCTTTGTTTTCAGCTTCTACACATAGTCCCCAAAATATTCCCTGATGGGATATTTTGTAGATTTGCATCTATTTAACAAGGCTAATAAGTGTTCCTTTGAGCACACAAAATCAAGACTCTGTAGTAATTGCATGAATATTCCATCCTTTAATTCGATCTTCGGACACTAGCCACTAGCCAACATGTGCTTCATCGAAATGGTGTATCACCTATGACTTCATCAGGGCTAGGAGTAAACAAAGCATAACTCTCTATATAAAATATTATCCACCACAATCCAACTATAATCCCATTCTTTACAGCTCAATACCTTATATTACAATACATATATAGTAGTGGAGTGAATACACCCTCTGTGTAAACGCACATAACATCACACTGCCTCTTCTATACATGGAAGAGATTTTTCAGGGTACTAGCTATATATAACCAAGACATCTGGCCAGATAGCAATTATGTTTGGTATACCCTTTACATATAAATGGGGTGATATTAAGTATCAGTGCTGTGCAAGCAGTTTCACATTTAGGTCAAGTAAATAATGGGAAAGTTGGTATCCTTGTTGGGGTCTCCTTGTTATTCTCAATTGCAATATTAAATTCCCCTTCGCAAAAACCATAACTTGGGGGGACCTGTGTAGCAGCTGTAATGTCCTACAGAAGTTATTACCCAGCCCAACATGCATCAAGACCTCATTCAGGTACATCCAAATAATTCTCTTAAAGGCTTTCATAGCATCAAGTGTTACAGCCAGCAGTCTTTCATATGTCTCTGCCAAGTCTGCCACCCCAAAAAGGATATGTGTTAGCTCCCATATGTAGGAAATTACCATCTTTTGTGTGATGTTGCCCCAGATGTTTGCCCTACCTGCTTTGCTGACTTTAGAACTCTGTACACTTTACTGCTGCAAACCAGTAATAAAGTGTCTGTGCTCTCATTTCAAACATGGTTAAATTGGCTAAACCCTGACTGGTGTATTTAACTTTTCTGTAAGTCCATAGCATATGGTGCAAGTATACACCCATAGCATGAAACGTTAACTATCACCTGTAGACTACAGAATATATTGTGGCATCTAATACCTGTGCCCAGGATAGGATCTCCATTGGAAACTTGCCTCCCCTTCTGTTTTAGCTAAATTAAACATGACAATCTTGGAGCATCTTACTCAGCTCCTAAATGTCTCTCTAACCGAAGATTGTCTTCCTGTAACGTAAGAGCGGGGCTTAGCCACACCTTCACTTAAATAGCCTAACCTTGACCCTCTCATTTGGTCAAATTATAGGCCCATCTCACTTTTACCCACACTAGCCAAGGTGCTGAAGAAATATATCAATCAACAACTTACGTCTTATGTTGAGCTCATTGGGATATTGCATCTAATGCAATCAGGATTCAAGGTTGGTTACAGCACTGAGTTGGCCCTTCTCAGTGTTACGCAATATCTCTGAGGTCTAGTGGACACAGGTAGTACTGTGGCTCTAATTATTTTAGATCTCAGTGCCACATTTGATACTGTGAATCACTCGCCCTTGCTTTGTAGGCTAGAAGGAATTTGTATTCAGGGTATTGCCTTGTTGTGGCTAAGATCTTTCCTGTCCAACCACACCTTTCGGGTACATTCCCATCAGTACAGGTCCAAACCATATCACCTAGCCTTAGCAGTGCCGCAGGGCTCTTTTCCCTTTGTCCACTTCTGTTCAGTCTATATGTGAGACCTCTTGCTGAGATTGTGGAATCCCATGGGCTTACACTTTTTCCTTACATCGATGACACCCAAATTGTGGTATCCTTATCCACCATGGACAACTGCAATGCAGAAGCCCTTAATATCTGTTTTGCCCAAGTTGCAGCATGGATGAACATACATTTGCTGAAACTTAAAAGGGACAAGACAGAGGTTCTGCTTGTGGGCAATCATCCCTACCTCTGGGGTCCTCCTCCGTGGCCTGCAAACATGGCTTCAACTCCCTCTCCAGCTCAGGTAGGTAAAAGTCTGGTAATGTGGCTATAACTTTTGAATTTCTGGTTTTGTAAGAGTGAAACTTGAGCTTCATTATAACATCTCTGTAACCTTTAATTTTTTAAGTGAATATATATATGTATTGTTAGACTTGCCATCTTTTGGCATGTTTCCCCTGTCTTTTTGCTTTCTGACCTCCTGGTTTTGACTCTGTTTTTGCTGGTTTAGTGCCTCTTCGCACTTTCTCACTGCTGTTTATTGTTAAAGTGCAAGTGCTCCTGTTGTAAATTGTTACTATGGATTGGTGCTTCCATAATTGACAAATTTGACTTACTAGTCACTCCCTAGTAAAGTGCACTAAGTGTGCCAGGGCCTGTAAATCAAATGCTACTAGTGGTCCTGCAGCACTGATTATGCCACCCAGATGAGTAGCCCTGAAAAGGTTACTCAGGTCTGCCACTCCAGTATCTGTGTGCAGTTTAGTACTGCCATGTAGAATTGGCAAGTGCACCCACTTGCTAGGCCTTACCTTTCCTTTTCATACATATTAGTAACCCCTAAGGTAGGCCCAAGGTACCCCTGTGGTCAGGGTGCAGTGTATGTGAAAGGTGGAACATGCCCTGGTGTGTGTGGCATATCCTGATAGTGAAATACTGCCAATTTCGTTTTTCACTATTGCAAGGCTAATTGTTCCCATTGGACAGAATGGGGAGTTTGCTTGTAACATTTTATAAGCATAGCTACTACTGGCAACAAGGTAGGAAAATAACATTTAGTATGCCTGAACTCAGAATGTTAAAATGCATCTTTAAGGGCCCGATGTAAGTAGCCAAATACCGGTCGGTAACGGCCGAAATTCTGTAATTTCGGCCGTTACCGACCAGTTTTTGGAAAATGAGATGTAGGGCCACCTAAAATACAGATTCGGTAATTTCTCCGAATCGGTAATTTTACCGATTCGGTAAAATTACTGAATCAGTAAAATTACCGAATCTGTATTTTGTGATGTAGGTAGCACTGTAATCAGTGCTACAGGGCTTTCAGAATTTGTTATTTACCACCAACTAGAAGTTGGTGGTAAATAATGAAAAGCCTTGAAAAAGCATTTTTTTTGCTTTTCAAACGCTGCCATGTTGCAGACATACATGCCCTTAGGGCATGTATGTCTGCAACATGTGCACCCATACACGATTGAGGGGTGCAACAGGGTGTCAAAGTGACACCCTGTCACCCTTCAATGTTTCCCCCAATTACCGAATTGGTAAATATCGATTCGGTAATTACCAAATCTTACCGATTCGGTTATTCAAAAATAGAAATTAGCTACATCCCATTTATCTACTCTTAAATACCGAATCGGTATGATTCGGTATTTAAGAGTAGGTAAATCGAGATTACCTACATCGGGCCCTTAGTGAGGATGATTTTTACATTCTGTGTTTGAAAATACCCATTTTAGAAAGTAGGTATTTTCTTGCTTAGCCATCCAGTGTGCCTCTTATTGGTCTTTGTATTGCATGTCTGGCTTTTGGATGACAGGGTCTGGGCGGAGCAGTGGCTCCAGTGAGCCCTATGAGTCATGGCTGGCTGAATAGACCTTGGCTGCATTTGGAGTAGGGGGAGGAGATTTCCTTTCACCTGAATGGGACTGGTCTGCCTCTGACAATGCGTTTTCCACCTCCTGCCAGGAAGCTGCACCAGGGAGGACAGAACTAGTTCTGGCTGGGCAAAGACACTCTCTGCCTCCAGAGAACAAAGGATTTTGTGAAATAAATATTGGGGCCCAGACCCCAGAACTTTAGAACTCTTTTTGACCAAGAAGACTGCCAAGAAGAAGAGCTGGAGAACCTGTGAGGAGGAACTACCACTTTGCTGAGTGCCTTGCTGTGTTGGCCTGCAGTGGCTGCTTCTGTCTTGGGCAGTGAAAGGACTGGACTGAACTTTCTGCAACTTCTTTATTGTGTATCTCCAAGGGCCTGAAATAGAGCTTGCCTCCTGTTTTGAAGTCTCAGGGACTGCAAAAACTGCACTAACCTCTGGGTACCGCTTCTGGAACTACTTTCAGCTGCCACAGAGAAGGAAAATGCAACAGACTCCATCGCTGGCTCTGTGTCCTGACGGCATCACAGACGGCACCGTCCACATCTCGCACCGCGACCCTGGTCTCACCAATGACTTCGATCAACGACATCGCCGCTGAGCTGCTGCTTGCACAGTGACCTGTGGGCAACGCACTCCGCACCTCCTCACTTCACTTCGCCATCCTGGTCTCACTGACGCCGTCGCTGCTGCTGACTTCGACACCCGAGACCGCATTGTAGCTGGAGGCATTGCTTGTACATTTCATAATGCACCACCTCGTCCCACACAGCCTTCTGGACCGACCAACACCAGTTCCACTAACCGGCTCTGTCACCTGCACCGCAACCTGCCAGAATGGCATTGAGCACAGTCTCGCCCTGCGCTGTAAGCCTTGGTCTCACCAACTCAGTCTGGACGATCATCACCGAGACGCTGCCGGCACCGCATTGAGAGGACACAGCACCCTTCTACTTGTACCAACTGTGTTTTTCAAGTAGTCTTGCAAAGTATACCTTTTTTAGGTACTGTACTGTGGATTTTTATCGTTTTGGTCTTGTTTTAAGTATATCAAATACTGAATATTTTTCTAAAACTGGTGTGGTGTCCTTTTGTAATGTTTTCCCATTATGACTGTTGGTTATGTGCAAATGCTTTACACACTGCCTCTAAGATAAACCTGACTGCTCGTGCCAAGCTTCCAAGGGGGTGAGCAAGGGTTATTTTAGGAGTGTAACTCCCTTATCCTGACTAGAAGGAAGGGTCCCTACTTGGACAAAGGTGCACACCTTTGCCAACTAGAGACCCTCATTTCTAACTTGCATATATACACAAATATAAACACAGATATATTTGTATGTGTGTGTGTATATATATACATATATATATATATATATATATATATATATATATATATATATATATTACCTACTGGCGGTCGCCAGTAGGTATATATAGTTAGGATTTTTTCTCTATGGGACTTTTGAAAATTCTATGCCTAATAACTTTGGCGTTTGTGGACGGAATTGGCTGAAATTTTCAGGAAAATGGCACATTTTGTTTCTGAGCAGCTCCTGGAAATTTGGGGGGGGTTCGTCAAGGGGGGGCCGAGAAAAAAGGGGGGTCCCAAAACGCGTTTTTCCCATGTTATTTTCCATAGGGCGGTTGGACTCACTTTTAGCCCGAACGGCTGAATGGATTTTCACGAAATTTGGCAAAATTGTAGGGACTGTTAGCCCGATGTGCCTTTGCTAGGTCTCAATATATGTGCTTCAATGGATTTTGAGAAATTAACGTTTAAATCAAGATATATATCTGTAACAGCGCTCCGGGCAGCTATCCGGTTAGCGAACCTTTCGCGTAACGGAACTTTGCGATGAGAAGCTGATTGGCCCTCCGGTGTCTGTCAACATTCTAAACAGTCCGGAGCGGCCGCCATCTTGTCTCTCGGTAGGATCGAGAGACAAGAGGAGGCCAAAACAAAGGGGGAAATTACCATAAGGGGGCATAGTAGATCCTCGTTGACCCCCTAGGTTTTATGTGGAGGTTTTAAAAGGGCCTAGAGGGTCCAAAAAAAAAAATTTTTTTTTGCGTGGTAAGCGCCAAGTTCGCGAACCGGATAGCTTTCTGGGCAGCGAACTTTATGGATAAAAGAATGAAAGACTTTTCTAATACTGTATGTTAATTGTTTGTTGTTTTTCTTGTTTTTTTTTGTTTTCTTTGTTTATTTTTTTTTTTATTATGATTGTGTTTCATATTTTATTAAATTTTCTAACATTTCATTGTCAGAAATGTCATAATTTATTATAGGGTGTAATTGTTTTTCATTTTGAAGCAAGTTGTCTACTGCTTCAACACATTGTAGAAGTTCGTGGTCTCTACTGTCATCCATAAAGTCATCAAGTTTGTCTTGGCTGTTCTCCTTCAGTTCAATCGAAAATGAAACTTGTTGTTCGCCTTCCATTTTGCCTGAAATTTTGAATAAGAAAATATATATTAGTAGAGATAGGGCACTGTTGGGATTAATTTTAGATAGGCAGTTTTTATCAGTGAATTTATCTTTTGGCAGTGTATAGTATGAGAGTGGAAATAGGACTATAAAAAAGTGTATGTGATTTAACCAAGACAAGCCTTACTCCATTGATAACTATAACAGAGAAGTCTATCTAAATACATTACTACTACAGAGGGATAGTGTATATCTAGCAGAAAAAGTCTACTATATTAAGTCATAGTGCACAATATATTAAATTATAACTTACCTTCACAAAGAAGTTGAAGTTTTTTGAAGCTTTTGAAATAGGAGGTACAACAAGAAGTAGTAGTCAAAATGGCTGTGTTTCCTTCTCTCCCTTTATATATATACAGGTATATAACCAATCAAATGTCA
Source organism: Lissotriton vulgaris (assembly GCF_964263255.1). NCBI lineage: Eukaryota > Metazoa > Chordata > Amphibia > Caudata > Salamandridae > Lissotriton > Lissotriton vulgaris. The sequence continues at coordinate 479,559,228 of NC_141694.1, forward strand.
GGTAATAAAAGTAGAAAATGAAAGTAACATTTTCATTGGTTGTCAATTCCAACAATTCAGATGTGTTTTGTGAAGTAATTTACCTCACGGTACTTGGAGAGGTCTACAGGCTAAATGGCTAAATGGAATTTCAATGAAATTTGTGAGAATGGAAGGGATTGTTATGTAGTATGAGCTAATCTATATTTGGTGAGAGTGTCTCTAGTCGTTTTTCTATAAATTACTTTCCCGCCTTTTTTTAGGACCGCTTTCCGGGAAGCTGCCCGGTTAGCGAACCTTAAGCGTTACGGGAGTCCACCATTTTGTGTTTCGTTCGCATTAAGATACAAGATGGAGGGCAAATAATGTTTAGAATGGGTAGAAGGGGTCATGGTAGACTTATCTTGACCCCCTAGGTTTTCTGAGCGTGGCTGAGGAGGCTTATATGTGCGGGAAAAAAAATTTTTTTTTAAAAAATTCCGCGAGGTTAGCTTTCGGTTAGCGAACCGGGTAGCGCTCCGGGGAGCGAATTTTGTGGAAAATTAGTGAAAAAAGTTAGAGAAAAATAATAATTGTGAGTGATCAGATGTAGGGTAGCTCTGAGAAGAGCTTTTGGGTTTATGGTACATTTAGGTACTTATAAGTAGGTACCAATGCACAGTCTTAAATTCAGAATGAAAATTCTGTTGCCCTCATCTGAGAAGTGAACTCCATCTCCTCTGTAGATATCTTGCATGTAGTAACGCAAGTTATTGTTGTACAGAGAGCCCATTCCATGGTCTCTCATGTAAGCTGAAACAGATTTGTTTACATGCTTCCTCGCTTTCTCAATTTGTGGACAAAATTGGTTGGACCACCTCCATTTCTGTCTTTGGCATATATTGGAATATACCAAGGCAGTTTGAGGAAAAAGTGCCATTAATTGCTCCAAGGTGTCCTTTAAAAGCATTTCCAGACCTACCCCTGTCAAAGTGCCCAAATCATTACCTCCACAGTGCACTATTAACAGGTCAGGTTTTGGCAAATGCATAAAGGTTTTCACCAATGGAATCAATTGGTGACATTTTAATCCTCTTTGGCCCAACCAGTTAATTTCCACATCTTGTAAATTGAGGTTGTGTAAATTTCTGCTCTCAGCATACCTTTGAGCCCAGTGGATGTAACTATGTCCAACAATCCAGACGTTAAACATGGTGGAAGAAGGTTGTTCTGCAGTCAGATGAAGTGTGGTAATGAAAGGGCAGTTGAAACAGTAGGAGTTTCTAAAGAAAAAAAACTGTGGTTTTACTATGCTAATGATTCATTAGCAGTGATTGGTGCATTTCCATTTCGGAAAACAGAAAGTTAGGGTGCATGGATGTGTTCTTTGAAAGATGTAATTTGAATGGTCAAGGAAGAAACAATTAATGAAAGATTGCACTGGATACGCAGGTGCACTGAGAGTTCAGAGTTCAATTGAAACATTGTTTTGTGAATTTGCAAACATGAGAGGTCTTCCAGGAGGTGGTTGCTATGGAAACAAGGCAGACAGGGCAGAGGGGGGAAGGGTTTTGATTTGAAAAAAGTGAGGGAAGAGGTATGATTGGCTAATATGAGAGATATGTGAAAAGAATATCTGTATTTCTGTGCTTTCAATAGCTGCAGCCTTTGGAGTGCATCCTTTTTCTTCTGCTGAAGACAATTTGGTGTATTTCTGAGACTGTTTTCAAAACTCAAAAAATATTTGCTAAGGTGAGAAAAGATTTATTTAATTTAGATAGAGAATAGTATGATTTAAGGAGAAAATGATGAAGAAAGCTGTGTTTTTAAAATGTGGTTTTGTCTCTAGTGATATACTAATAGAATTAGTTTCATAGAGAAATTATAATTGCATATTTGGTGTAACATTCTGGCATGCAGTAACACAAGATATTGTAATACATGGAGGCCATTTCATGGTCTGTTATGTAAGCTGAAACAGATATGTTGCTTTTAAAAACGATTTAAGAAATCAATTACATTTCTGGATATGTACTGCTAGAGCTTTATAGGTTGTTTTGGGCCATATTTATAAGGTATTTGAGTGTCTAAGATGTTGTGTTCGCCTTTTAAAATGTAAAGTGTTCCTCATGGGGCAAGTGTCTTGTAAATACGCTCCCACTTGTGCTTGGCAAATTTAGATTTTGATTATGGGAGTTACCTAGCCATGTTAATAGTGTCCCAAAAATGGTGCTAGGGCATTCCAGAAAACACTTTCATGTGTCTCAAGGACATTTTTAGTTATTTCTTCATGAATGCAGGTATACAATTGATTTATATGCTGTGTTTAAAAACGAATTTTGAAATGAATTAAATTTCAGGATATGTACTGTTAGAGCTTCATAGGTTGTTTGGGGTCATATTTAGAAGGCATTTTAGTGTCTTTGAAGTTATTTTTCCCTTTTTAAATGGAAAGCGTTCCTCATGGGGCCCTGAGCAGTTCTTAGCCATGTTATTTAATAGGAAGTGGATAACATGGCTAATAGCATTTGCTGGAAAATGCATGAATATCGCTGATTTTTCTGCTATATTCTTGCATTGTGGCCGTTTTTTTTCACATTGCTTCATAGGTTGTTTGGGTTCATATTTAGAAGGCATTTTAGTGTCTTTGATGTTATTTTTCCCTTTTTAAATGGAAAGCGTTCCTCATGGGGCCCTGAGCAGTTCTTAGCCATGTTATTTAATAGGAAGTGGATAACATGGCTAAGAGCATTTGCTGGAAAATGCATGAATATCGCTGATTTTTTTGCTATATTCATGCATTGTGGCCGTTTTTTTTCACATTGCTTCATAGGTTGTTTGGGTTCATATTTAGGAGGCATTTTAGTGTCTTTGATGTTATTTTTCCCTTTTTAAATGGAAAGCGTTCCTCATGGTGCCCTGAGCAGTTCTTAGCCATGTTATTTAATAGGAAGTGGATAACATGGCTAAGAGCATTTGCTGGAAAATGCATGAATGTCGCTGATTTTTCTGCTATATTCATGCATTGCGGCAGTTTTTTCCACATTGCTTCATAGGTTGTTTGGGTTCATATTTAGAAGGCATTTTAGTGTCTTTGATGTTATTTTTCCCTTTTTAAATGGAAAGCGTTCCTCATGGTGCCCTGAGCAGTTCTTAGCCATGTTATTTAATAGGAAGTGGATAACATGGCTAAGAGCATTTGCTGGAAAATGCATGAATATCGCTGATTTTTCTGCGATATTCATGCATTGCAGGCCTTTTTTTATCACATTTGCAAGCACTTCTTAGCCATGTTATCCAATGGGAGGTGGATAACATGGCTAAGAGCATTTGCTACAAAGGTTGTTTGGGGTTATATACCATTTTTGGGAAATTATTAACATGCCTATCTAACTCCCATAATCAAAATCTAAATTTGCCAACCGCAGGTGGGAGCGTATTTACAATAAATTTGCACCATGAAGAATGTAAAATAGCATACTAGATACTCAAATAACTTATAAATATGACCCAAAACATCTTATGAAGCACTAGTAGTGCATATTCCCAGAAATGTATTGGTTTTCATTTAATGATTTACTTCATTGGTAGGCCTTCACATGTTTTTTTACCTTGGTTTTTTTTCAGTGAAAATCTTATCTGCAACCATGTGTTGGCCTCACCTCAAATAAACAAAACAGGTGATGGACTGAATGTGGATCAATGACACACATTCACCCCAGTCCAAAGATCTGGGCCTAAACAAACCTTTAGATAGGCTACATCTTATCGTCATCCTGAATTAATGATTTAAAATATTAGGGAGTGATTTATGAGTGTTGTATGCCTGTTTTGTACCATTGAGTGTCATTTTTGTGATGCAGTGCTGGTGGAAAATATTTGCTATGTTAAATAATTAGTACGGCATTAAGTTTTAGATGACTGTTATTTATTTACTGTTTGGTAATAGTGGTTAATAACATTTTATATTATATTTTTTCACAGATTCAACTGCAGATTCTTTCATAGTTTGGAAAATGCCTTCCAGAAGTCGAATACGAAAGGCTAGAAAACGTCAAAGACAGCAGGATGATGTTTTATTGCAGCAGTCCTCTTCCCCAAATACTTGTCAAAACACCAAGAAAGGGCCGGGTAAGAGCACGAAATCATTCTTAAGAAATATTTGTAGTAAAAAAAATTTTGCACAAAAAAATGTGTCTGTTCACAAAAAAAAAAGTAATTTAAATGGAAAGGAGAGACACATCACAAATGTTACTGGTAGAGGAAGAGATAACTCTGTGCATGATAGTAGAAGGAAACAACAGTTTAGGGACATTCGACAACGAATGTTCCGTAATAGGATATTAGTTAATTTATTGAAAAATATTAAAAAGAAAGGCCAACAGAAAGCGGCATTTTATAGGAAGAAGAAAAATGTAGAGAAAATTATTGATCATGCTTTTGAAATCAAGCGAAAGTTGTTTATTTTGGTAATTAATAGAATTAGGAAACTAAGCAAGGTAATTTCTGATTTCAAAACAAAAAGTAGATGGAAGAGAGTAGTAAATCGTACTAACTTTTGTGAAGTTTTTTCTGGAGAATGGATGCATAGTTCAAGTTCTGAGGCATTTTTTAATGAAGAGACTTATTTTCAGGATAATGATTTGGTGCATGCAGTTGACATCAATGGTCGAGCTTATGAAGTGAAGGATGGTTGTCCAGTTGAAAAAGAACAACTTGTGACAACAGAGACAGAAGAGGCGCTAAGTGATGAGGTTTTAGGAAGACGTCCTAAGGGTCCTGTGTACATTTGGAAGTGTAGTTCTATTTGCAGTGTGCGACAGGTTTCCATCAATTTGCTTTGTGATTTTATACGGACATTTAATAAGAAAAGTTTGAAGCAGAAAATGAAGTTGTTGCAAAATTTAGATCCTTGCAGAGTGAGACAAATGACAGGTTTGCGTGGTCATTCACTGGCTTGTCTTTCCAGGAGAGTATGCCAGAGTGTTTTTCATCATTTCAGGATGCTAGCAGTGCATCATAATAAAGTGAGAAATTTAGTGAGAATGTTGTATTATGCTAAGAGTCCAGCAATTATGCTTAAACAGTTATGTGCTGCTCTTTTGCATGGTTCTGAAATAGATGTGAAGAATCTTTGTGAAGAAATTGAGTTTTGTTACTTTGGTAGTAAAGATGAGAATGTTCAAATTGACCCTGAAGTAGAGGGTAATGTGGAAGATAATGTACAGGTTTCCAGTACAGATAATTTTCAGAAGGAAATTGCCACGTTTCAGATGAAATCAAGTGAGAGGCCTAATTTCACTTGTGTATGTTGTCGACGCACTTATTATAAGAATCAGACTAAGGTAGTGGATTTATATGCAAAAAGTGAAAGGGAAAATAATAGTGAATGGAAGGATTTAGCCACATACTTGATGGTAGAAAATTATTTTGATTTGGGATCGGATCAACGTGTGTGTACTTATTGTTGTAATAAATTAAACCAAAACCAGATGCCTGCTAGGGCAGTTCATAATAATCTGGAATTGGTTGAGATTCCTTCTGAATTGAAGGATTTAAATACTTATGAATCTATTTTGATTCAAAGTATCCATCCCTTTCAGGCTATTGTAAGAATGGAGCCAAAGACAGGGAAGTTGCCTCCAGCAGATTTACAGAGAGGATTAAAGGGAAGAGTTGTTTATTTGCCTCTAGATTTGAACAAAAACATTAACACAATTGGAATAGAAAAAGTGGAAGAGGAACCTCTGGTTATCTTGGTTAATGGGGTTCCGACAAAGAATAAGAAAATATGGCAAGATTTAGTGGATGTTAGGAAAGTCAAAAAGGCAACAGTGTATTTGAAGAAAAATAATAAGTACTATAAGAATGTATATGTTGCAGAAGAGGAAGTAAGTGATGAAGAGGATAGCGATTTGTGTGCTGGCCAAATTGAGAAACTAGAGGCCTCTAAAAGTGAAGAAATATATGAACATTATAGTGTTCATCCTTTGCATTCCAAAGAAGTCATGGGGAATGCTATTGAGTTGTTTCAAATGAAACAAGCCAAAGGGAGTCCCATTAGTGTTTGGGAGGAAAGTTTGGAAGCTCGGTGTTTCCCACAGCTATTTCCCACAGGTCAAGGAGGAAGATATGATGAGCGACCTCGTGAAATTCCTGCGTCTGAATACCGGACTTTACGATTGTATGCAGAAGATCCTAGGTTTCGGCAATGCATTCCCTATTTGTTTCATCTCCTGTTTGAAAGCGATCTGTCTGGACTTTCATATGCAGTGAACCACATCTTAAAAAGTGGTATACAGATGCGAAACATCTCGGCAAGTGACTTTATGCATAAAGTCAATGTCCAAGACAGTATTTTGGATTCTCACTTAATTAATCTCATGGCGTGTCAGCGTGGTACTAATGAGTACTGGTACCGTCGTCATGGTGATTTAAAATGTATGCTGAGGAACTTAGGAACTCCGACATGGTTCCTCACTCTGAGCTGTGCTGAGTATGGCTGGGATGACTTACTTGAATTTCTACGAGAGGCAAATGGAAATATTGAAAACATTGAATTCAAGACACCTGGAGAACTGTGTTCTTTGGATCCTGTGAATGTATGCAGGTACTTCAATCATAGATTTGAAGCTATGATGTCTTTCATCACAAATAAAAAGAATCCACCTCTTGGAGAGGTGTTGGATTTCTTCTGGAGAAAGGAGTATCAAGCAAGAGGTGCCCCTCATATACATATGTTGCTGTGGATCAAGGATGCACCTAAATTTGGAACAGATCCGGATGACTTAGTGATGAATTTCATCGAACAGTATTCTACATGTGCTGTTCCAAACGCAACGGAGAAGAAAAGTCTAAGAGAACAAGTTCTACGTTTCCAAAGCCATCGTTGTGGGAAGTACTGTCGTCGTAAATTCAGAAACAAGGACAAGTTCTACACCAAATGTCGTTTCAACTTTCCACGACCGGTGATTTCTAAAGGAAGAGTGAACAGTTTGATGTCTTCGCTGCGACATAATGTGACGAGGAAATCACCCAAGAATACATACAATTTGAAAAGGAACGAAGAGTCCAAGTACATCAATGACTACAACCCAGTGATTTTGTCCATGTGGAATGCGAACATGGATATACAGTTTGTGGCTGACAACTGTATGGCAGTGGCTCGGTATGTGACATCTTACATCACCAAAAAAGAAAAGACCGAACTGAAGGATATGTGGGAGGACATTTCCCATGAAAAGAGCCTCAGCAAGAAGTTGTACAGTTTCAGTCTGAAGATGTTGTCGCATCGAGAAATCGGAGCTTACGAATGTTCTGATCGATTGTCTTCAGCAAGTCTCTATGCCAAATCCAGGAGTCTCGTTTGGGCGAGTCTTGGTCTTGCTGCAACGCGAAATCGAGTTCTAAAACCTGTTCGGGAAATTGAGTATTTGGCAGTAAAGGAACCAAACAGTACCGACATTTTGAAGACCAACATGTTGGATACATATTATCCAAATCGAAGCAGTCACCTTGAGAATGTTTGTCTATATGAGGTTCTCCAAAATTATATATTCAAGAGGAACATCAAAGAAGATATTGAGAAAGGAGTGTATGCTGTAATTGGAAGTGAGGGATGCCTGGTCAAGCAAAGAAAATGCCAATTAGTAAACCATCGAAAATTAAGTGGCGAATCTCCAGAAAAAAAGGAGTTTTTCTATTTAGCACTTTTGCAACTTTTCAAGCCTTGGCGTGCAGAAGAGGAACTGCTTGGAGATTTCCTCTGTTACGAAGACTCTTTCAATGCAGCCAAGGAGTCCATAGAATGTCCTGCTTTTTCTAAATATCAAGAAATGCTAACTTTGGAAATTGAGCAGGAAGCAATGATTGCAGCCGAGATTGCCAGAGACAGTTCTCAGGACAGTCAGAGTTCTGTTTCATTGAGTCAAGATCCACTTGGAGGACCTATTATCGAAAATGAAGCTGCCACTGCTATGAATGAAGTAGAAAGAGCCATGGCACATGCTCAGGAGGATTCAGTTAACTTACAAGACTTGGAAAAACAACTCAACGTTGAGCAGAGGAAAATATATGATGAAGTTACCAAGGAAATTGAGCACGGATTAAGTCATGAGAAGAAAGAGTGCTCGTGTACGTCGTTGAAGCCTGTCCGACTGTACGTGAGTGGAGAAGCGGGAACTGGAAAAAGTTTCCTCATTAAAGCAATCTCTTGTTATTTGCAGGAAAGGACTGAGTCATCGCTGTCTTGTGTTGTCACCGCTCCTACTGGACTGGCAGCACATAATATTAAAGGTATTACTTTGCATCGTCTATTGATGCTGCCGGTGGAGCATGACAACAAATTACAATACAACAAGTTATCTGGAGATGCTTGCTGTGAAGTTTCAAGAGTCTTGAGGAAAATGAAACTACTTATCATTGACGAAGTAAGCATGGTTTCCAATGTCATGCTTGCCTTTGTGCATTTGAGAATGCAAGAAGTACTTAAAACTGAATATGATGTCTTATTTGGTGGGAAACACATTATTGTTTTCGGAGATCTTCTACAGCTGACACCAGTAAAAGGTCAACCTGTGTTCAAAATACTCACGCATGAAGATACCAGGAAGTGCCTAGGGAGCATTGGCAACGTCAATATATGGTTAAACTTCAATTATGCAGAACTGCATCAAAATATGCGTCAGGCAAAGGATGAAGATTACAAGAATATTCTACAAGATATTAGAATTGGAAAAGTGACCGAGTATGGGAAAGAAGCTTTAAATGCACGGTTACTGTCAAATTTGTATCCCAAACAAGAGATTGTGCCTGAGAATATTTTTCAGAAAATTACTGAGAAGAAATCCGGGATATGTCTCATGCCAACTCTTGCAGAATGTGCCATCTTCAACAACAAAATGTTGAATTTAGAAAAGCAAGAGATTGTGAAACTTGAAGCTATCGACAAATTAGAGCATATGGGATCAACAATTATTTTGTCAGATAATTTGAAATCAAAATTGGATTCATTAGAGAAGACTATATCTAAGACAGCGGGTTTTGAAAAGACTCTGAATGTGTGTTTAAATTGCCGAATCATTTTGAGACGGAATTTACATGTAGAAAGAGGTCTGGTAAATGGATCAATGGGTAATGTTGTTGATTTTGAGAAATACAGAAATAGAGATGGAATAGAATTTTTAAGAATTAAATTTGATGGCATTGAGGAAGTACAGAAAATTGCTCGTTGTTCTGCTAGGTTTTTGCTTGTTAAAGACTTATATGTTCGCCGTAAACAGTTTCCTGTTTGCTTGGCATATGCGGTGACAATCCATAAATCGCAAGGTTTAAGTGTAGACTGTGCATTGGTGAATATTGGCAGTTCAGTGTTCAAGGAGGGTATGGCATATGTGGCATTGTCGCGAGTTAGAACTTTATCGGGATTGTACTTGATTGACTGTGATGTCACAAACATTTGTGCGGATCTAGATTGTGTTAAGGAATACAATAGGTTAAGAAGAGAGTATGCGCCACATTTGCCTCAATATCCTTTGTTTGAGAAACGTGTGGTAGGCCGGAAACGTAGAAATAGTAGTAATAGTAGGGAGGTTGTTGCAAAAAGACTAAAAGTCAATGAACCGAAAGTTGTTAGCAGAAAGAAAGTGGATTCTGTTGAAGATGTTGTCGGTTTTCAATTTGAAAACAGTTCTGGTGTCAACTGCTATGCAAATGTAGTGGTTAATGTTCTCTTTTCACTAGAGAGTTTAAAAGAACAGATTCTGTTGAATTCTGAACAAATTTTATGCTGTTTGTTGAATTCTGTTTTCGAGAAATGTAGCACTGATCGAACAAAAGTAGAAAGTGTGTCTGAAGTTCGTTATCTGTTAGATGAATGTTCAGGTCAAACAGACTTCTCTGAAAATAATCAGCAAGATTGTCAGGAGTTTTTAATGTATATGCTTGATATATTGCAAGTTGAGGGTGTAGATGTAGATCACCTGTTTGGGCTTTCTTATCAATGGCAGCATGACTGCGAGAACTGTATGGTATCAAGTACTACTAGTGTAGACTCAGAAAGATTTATATATTTAACTTTGCCAGACAGTAAATCAGTCTCCTTTAATAAGCTAGTAAATGCAGCGGATCACAACATGGAGTGTAGCCAATGTAAATGTGATATGATGTCAACATTATTTATACGTAGATATGGCCAGTATGTCATTTTAATGATGCAACGATGTAGGCCTGATGGAACAAAATTGTCAACTTTAATAAAAAATTTTGTGGCTTCTCAGCTGTCAATATCAGGGAGGACTTTTGTTACTGTAGCAATTATCTATCACGATGGTTCATCAACTACATCAGGACATTATACAGCTTACTTAAAGTCTGGAAACGGCTGGTCATTCTGTAATGATTCTGTTGTAACGTTCAAAAAAAAATTGCCGTTTGACCTTAAAAATTCTTACCTGGTGTTTTTAAAACCAAAATTTTAAGTAGAGGGAATGTAAGTCTGCAATGCTGTCTCGATTAAAAATTCAACTATATAAACCTGATGCAAGTAAGTCTGCTTCATAGTAAGCAGTATCAGTGTCATAGGAAAAGGAGAACATGAGTGACAAAGAAGAGTAAGATATTAGTAGTCCAGGATTGTGAAAATAATCTCAAATATTTTATTTTTGAAAGTTGCGAAAATAGAAAATGTCGGGATTTGATTGGAAGAATTACAAGATTTGCGAATCGCGGCAACATGATTTGGCCTAGTGGAAACATGTGATATAATGAGAGAAGTTTTTTTTCTATGTAACATATTTCACGTATCGATGGAGGTTTTCTTTCAGAAAGTGGCGGGCTGAAAATATTTAAAGCACAACAGAGTGGATGCTGTTTATAGGAGATCCTTCGACGTCATTGAAAGTAAGTTAATTTTAAGAAGTTTTGAAATCAGATTTCTTAGGTTGTATGGGTTTTTTAAACACAGTCATTTTGATTGTGTTTTTTTTTCCCCGCTGTTACATGATGAATACCTTCAAGTCACTGATTTAAGTGAAATTTGATACATTCTGAGAACAGCAAAAATAAACCATTTAACATGTATAATTAATGTTATGCTTTTTGTCCTTATGATATACATTTAGAAATGTGTGGTACATATGGGTAAGCTGAGTTCTGTAAATATCAATTTTAATGCTTAGAGTGCTGTACTTCTGGGTAGTGTTTTTTTTTTTATAAAAAAAAGAGGCCTCACCTCAAAGAAAGCTCTTGAAAGCACACATCTTATTTGCATCCTAAAACAATCATTTACAATGTTAGACACAATTTTTTTATGGCTTTACATCTTTTTTGCGCTGCTATTGCATCACTATTGTGAGACGTTAGCAGTGCAAGAAAAATATCATGTTCCAAAATAGGCCTCAGTTCAGCAACATCAAGATACAGTTTCTTTCGAATATATATCTTTAGGATTGTGTAGTGAACGTAGAGAAGCAGAGACTTCTGTAAATGTCAAAGTTGTTGAAAAACTGTTTGTTTTTGAACCTTTTCCCTTGTCTTTTCTAATTTTTAAATACATGTTTTAATATTTTTTGAAATGTTTGTTCTTTGTTTTACAGATTGAAAGTATGAAAAAATATTTAAAAAAGGTAACAAGAATTATAAGGTAAATGTTTTCCACTCTTTTTACCCGCAATGCACTGCTGATGATGTCATTGACACTATCTCTCATTTACTCTCTCTAGCTGTCTTTCTTTTTACATTATTCTTTGATTACTTCCCTTATACTAACTCTTCTTTTTTTTAAAAAAATATTTTTTTAGTTCGCTTAAAGTTCGCGAACCGGTCAGCGAACTTGAAGCGAACCAAAAGAAATAGAGCTTGCCAGAGTGATAAACATTCTAGCAATTTTGTTTGAAAGGGGAGGTAGTTCTGAAAAGAACTGTTTTTTTTTGTTTTTGGTGTTTTATATTTTTTTTTTATTTTTTGAACATTTTTTGATTTTTTTGTATTTTTAGAACTGTTTTATGTTTTTTTTGTTTTTTTTATGGAGGGGAGACAACAAAAAACAGGCTTTCAAAACGGCTCAACTGGAGCAAAAAAAAGAAAATTACTTTTTGGGTGCATTAGGGCATTTATGATTTTCATATGCAATGTTCATGAGGTTGACACTCATGTTGCCATATGACAGCATTTCACCACAGTAAAAACAAGATAACTTTATGTGCTGGAAGTTAGGTTGGATGTTTGGCACAGTCTCTTGTGCCTCTCTTCCCGTCAAAGACAATGTGGATGTAGATCTTGCCACAGGAGTTGCCGTCGGATTGTCTACAAGATCCCTTAACTCAGCCCGGCTGTAGTTCAAGGGATGCCACCTGCTCATGTGACGATGCATTGTATAGTTCCCCATACTGTACTTCTTTTCTGTGCCTCTCGACAATCTGTGATCACAGATGAGGCAGGTGGCATATTTTGCATTCACTTTCTTTGTTCCAGGAGGGATGGTGAAAAACTGCCATATGAAACTGGATTTTCGTTTGGAAACCCGGGGCAACTCATCAACAAATTGTTGTTCCTCTGTCTCCTCTTCTTCTTCTTCCTCATCTTCCTCCTCTCTGTTAGTCATAATTTGTCTAGGTGGTCCTCTCTTCTTATGAGGAGGTGGAGGTGGTGGTGGGGGTGCACCAGCTGCAGCAAGAATGGAAGCCATTGTGGATCTTCAGATAAATGGTCTTTCTCTCACCAAGATGAAAGTCAGAGTGAGGAAATAAGGAGGGGTTTACATGATTTGGGGAAAACAAAAGTTCTGAGCCAATGAAAAGTGTTATTTTTAGGTCACATGACCTAGTCATACATCATTTGGAAACCAAAAGTGAAATGAACCAATGAGAAGTTTGATAAACAAGTCACATGACCTGTTCCGCTTACGTTACGCGGCGCGCGCCGCGTCCCAGATCGCTTCTGGACCGCGGTCCGGAGCACTTCCGGGAGCGCTAACGCGACGCGTCATTAGACGCATTACGCGATAACGTGATATGTCGCGCTTCCGCGACGCGTCACTGTTCCGCTAACGTAACGTTGACCGGTTCGCGGACTAGATCGCGGCATCAAGATGAGCTAACGGAAAGCTTCCCGGTTCGCGAACTAGAAGCGAAGAAAAAAATATTTAAAAAAAATTATCAATAAATATCTATATATATTTTGGGATTTAAAGAATAATACATTTTACAGCTACAGATGTTAGCTTTTAAAAAACCAATGAAATTCACTGAAAAAACCATAGGTTATAGACCATATATAGTTAGAAATTTGCATTTAAAAAACCATTGAAATTCAATGAAAAAACCATAGGTTATAGACCATATATAGTTAGGAATTCGCATTTACAAAACCTTATTTTACTCGCACAAAACCATTGAAATTCCATATATAGTTAGTTGCACTAACTATATATCGCGCACCCGCAATCCACTGCTGATGATGTCACATATTACATCATTCATGACATGGTCAGTGACATCACTGATGACATCACTGATGACATCTCAAATGACATGACTGATGACAACATCCAGTGACTGTATGTTTCTGTAAAGTTAAAATATCTCTTACATATTGAAGAATGAGTGGATGTATAAGTGTCTGGATGAAGGATTTAGTAGGTGCATGACTGACTGTATGAGTGAGCTATTAAATGTGTCTCACTGAGTGCATGGGTTAGTGACTAAACTGTCTTAATTTGTGCATCATTATGTCTGTTGTTCTGTAAACTGTTGCATGTGTTGATAAGTAGCTATATGAGTAACTATATGGGTTATTGATTGGTTGCCCAAGTATTTGTATGGGAGACTGTGTGTGTTTGTGGGTGGCTGGGAGGTGTATGACTCTGTGCATAGATGTGTGAGCAGTTGATTCACTAGATGTATGGTTTCAAAAGTGCATGTGGAAACAACTGTATGGGCGGTTGACTGTGTGCATGAGTGTATTGGTGAGTGAATGGATATCTCAGTGCTACATGTCAAAGTAAGTACATATGTAAAGCACAGTACATGTGAGAGTTGACATATATAAATAACTGTGCATAAGAGCCAGTGAATGTGTGAGTGGCTGTATGGATCATTGTGAACTTGTATCAGGGATTGTATAAGAGAGTAAATATGTGTTAGTATATGTTTGAATAAGTAAAGTTTGTCTAACTGTATAGTTGAGGAAATGGAGGTGTGATTGATTCTTTGCATGACTGACTAGGTGTGTGAGTAACTCCATGGATGAGTGACTGTCTGTGAGTGTCTGTTTACACTGATTGTATCTAAGGTTATATTAGAGTCTGAAGAGGTTCATCGTATTATCACATGAATGATATCATCAGTGATATGATCAGTAATGTCAAATGAGATGTCATCAGTGATGTTATCAGTGATATCATTTGAGATGTCATCAGTGATGTCATCAGTGATGTCACTGACCATGTCATGAATGATGTAATATGTGACATCATCAGCAGTGGATTGCGGGTGCGCGATATATAGTTAGTGCAACTAACTATATATGGAATTTCAATGGTTTTGTGCGAGTAAAATAAGGTTTTGTAAATGCGAATTCCTAACTATATATGGTCTATAACCTATGGTTTTTTCATTGAATATATATATATATATATATATACATACATATATATATATATATATTATATATGTATATATAATATATATATGTTTGTGTGTGTGTTTGTGTTTTCAAAGCACAGAGACAAACTGTTATTTATTTTCCGTAATTCTCAGTGCACATTTGCAGGGTAATTAGCTTCCCTATACAAATACTAAATTTAAACACAGCATTTCTCTTTCTTTCAGTGCTGATGAAAATCCTTTTAGAATGACAGTCATGCTCTTAGAACATTAATCAGCACACCTGATAAGCTCATCCTGACAGGCCCAGCCTTGAGATCAAGCATCTACCAATGAATCATTCCCTGTGTGCAAATAAATATTACAAATGCAAAACCCTGTCAGAAAAATGTACTCTTCCCACATTGTACTTTATTTACTTTCTTTATATATTTCTTGTTAAACATACCATATACTGTAAATTTAATACAAAAGAAAAAAACATTTTAGAATGCATGTTTCTGATTTCCTCTGTGCTTTGCATTTTTTTAATTTGATTTCTATTAATACACACTGTGCTTAAAACACATTTTAATATCAGCACATTATTCCTAACAAAAACACTCATTTCTCAAAACATTGACAGACTTATCTGCAGCCTCAGGCAAACAATGAATATTAAATGGTATTCAGTCTCTACCTCAGAGTCTGTACCCCACAGGACATTACCATGGAGGTAGGTACTATGCAGGTCCCTTTTTGGTACTTTACCATGCTAATAATTATTATGCCATTAAATAAAATAAGGATTTAACGGTTATGGGATGAGTAAAGTAAGAGTAAGGGTAAGGGAGAATAGTGGTAAAGGAAGGAAATAGAGTTTAGGGGTGGGTAGTTATAAAGTAAAGTAAGGGTTTTTGGGTTCATGGGTAGGTAGATGTAAATTGAGGTATGGTGTTTTTAGGGCTTAGGGGTGGGTAGAGAGAAAGGGAGGTAAGGGGCTTCTGGTTTCAAGGGTAGGTAGAGGTCGAGGTAAAGAGAGTTAAGGTGGTTTTATGGTTCATGGTTGATTAGTGGTAAAGAGAAGTGACGTGTTTTTAGTGCCTGGAGGTAGGAAGAGTCAAAGGGTGGTAAGGGGCTTTTAGAATTCTGTGAAGAGTAGAGGTAAGGAGTGGTAGGGTGTATTTTGTGTTCAGTGGCAGGTAGAGTTAAAGACAGATGAGCTTTTTTAAGGTTGAGTGGTGGATAGAGGTAAAAGATAGTAAGGTTTTTTTAGAGTTCAGGAAAGGGTCACAGTAACGGAAGGCAAGATATTTTTTTAGCTCAAGGGCTAGAATAAGTAAAGGTTCTTTTTAATTATGGGGTGGGTAGAGGTAAAGGGAGGAAAGGGTTTTTTAGAGTTTAGGGTAGAAGAGGTTAGAGGGTTTAAAAATGGTGGTGATTTGGGGAAATATAAAACAGAAAAATAGGTTTATATATACATATACACGCACAGACACACACACACATGCACAAATATATATAAGCCCTGTGTGGTATTACAAAGCGTTGTAAAGGTCAACGTGTTATAGTGCCCAGGGAGTGAAGGCATGCGGGGCAATGCCCTGCATTTTAAAGTCTAATCTCTGATCTCTTTGGGTTCAGGTGAAATGTAAAAACCAATCAGTCCTAGGCCTTGTGGTTTTAAATGTGACAAGAACCCCTCAATTGCAACATAGGCTCATGTTACACAGTTACCACATACACAGACACACATACACATGTGATAAACGTTTATATAGTGTTCTTTTACCCAGAGGCCTCTTGGTGCTACGAGCTAGTGCACAGGACCCAGATCTGGAAATTGTATAGCATACAGTGGAATAACCATGTTGTAATCTGTTTTCTAAAACATATATGAATATTTGTGTTCTTTATTTGGTTAGGAGAGAATTCTAGAGCGTAGCTGTCCTTAAGAGAAATGATCTGTCTCCCTATTTTTTCCGTTTACATTTCGGTACCACCACAACTTTCTTCTCTGAAAATGTGAGATGCCTGAACTTTTCTTTGAAAGAGGCTGGCCCGCCCCACTGTAGTGCCCTGTGCATCATGCAAAGAGCCTTAAATATGGAATGCTCACGGCCTGCCAGCCAGTGCAAACTCTTCAAAACCTATGATGTAGGGGGTACCTAGAATCAATTATGCAGCATCATTTTGTGTATTGTAGCAATCACTTTCTGTGTAATTCTTAAATGCGGGCGTTTCAATAGTTTAGGCAGGAAGCAATCAGTGCTTGACTGACTATTTTGTATGTGCACAATGCAAGATAGTGAATATTTTCTTCAACACCAAGGTAATGTAGCAAAAGGTTGCCATCCACATGTTCAATATGGGCTTTAAAAGAGGGTTATTTAACAAAGCACACTACTAAATGGCGTGCTGAGTCAACCGGTTGGGGAGTTATTGCCAATTCCGGAGGCCACCATTCGTGTATTTTTAAATTGAATGTTTATTTGGGGTAGTTAGGTTGAAAAAGCTGTTTTCTTCAAAGTGCAGCTAAAATTGAGCACTGGTTTGAACTCGAATGTTCAGATAGGTTTAACTTTCACAAATACTTTGTTGATAAAACAGTTGATAATGGCGAGGACCAATGAATTATGTGAGTCTGTGGTTGCGGCGTTTAATTACCACATAGTTATATAATTATAGATTTAATGAACTTGTCACATAATTTGCCACATAATTTGTAGATTTCACAAAAACGTTGCTTCTATCTTAAGATGGGGGAAAATAATAGCATGTGCAGCAGAATGTACCTTTTTTTTACATAATTGAGATACGTTTGACAATTTGGTCCTTCATATTTCATATTCTTGGTAGCCCTCGTAATAAAAAAATAAAAAAAGATTGGTAGTTTAGTGGATTACCCCCTCGCCGCATATGCTAACCGAGTAAAATTCTAAGGAAAGGCTCATAACAGGGCCGTGAAGATTAAATACTAGATTTCTTTCAGTCTACGTTTCGCTTCATGTCACAAATCAGTCCTCATGGCCTAGTAAATTGTACTTACCTTTTCAACTTCTGCCCTCATTGTCAAAAATCAGGTCCTAGGACACACTGCCCTAATGTTTCATACTTTTCTGGTATTCTGTGCTTGGTCCATCAAACTAAGGAGGTAGTGTACAGTTATTGGTTGGCTTCTGTAGCCATGCACAATGATGGCCTGTCCACGGCAGTTAATTTTTATTTTGCCTTAACCTTTGATTTAGGTTCATCTAGAAAACACAAGCCCAAGGCCACTGCCTCCAATATGACATCTAGTGAGTGAAATGTCTATGAAAAGCGTAACATTACAGAGGGGCTGATGGTTTTGCTGACATTTTTACTCATTTATACCCACCAAACAGGTACCTTTTCTTTTGCAGCATCTTGTGGTTTCCAAAGGTTCCTATGGTTTGCCATTCCCCTGGAAGGGACCAAGAAAATAGCCAAAATAAAGCTAACATTTGAGTCTCGGGGAAAAATAGAAAAAAGTCTATTTTTTCCCTGAATAAGGCATCAACAGATATTTTGCTGTTCTAAAGTCACCATCTTCTCAGCTTTCAAGAAAATGCAGAGCTGTATGTGAAACCCAATGTTTTTAACTGAGGTTTGGTATTTTTCTGAGAGGTAACTAATTTTTCAACATTTTTGTACTTTCAACCTATATTCAGTTTGTGGTGAAAACCAATGTGAAAGCCATAGGTGATCCTTGAAACCTATAGAATAATGAAAAGATAGCATTAGGAATTCAGCAAAGTGCAATTTCTGGAGATCCTTCAGGGTTTTCTCAAAGAAATTAACTGTTGAAATAAAACAATATTGAAAATTGGTAGGAAAAAAACTGCCATTTGTGAGAATGTTTTCCATCTGTGATCGGCAATTTACAAAAGCAATATAACTTAACGTCCGCTACACTCTCCCAAATGGGGTATATAGTGTTTGTTGGTTGTCCAACAATCAAGGGTATCCTGAGCCAAAAAATGAGCTGCACATTACAGTGGTTTTTCATTGTGGACCAAGTATAGAGCAATTCATATGGTAAAATGTAAAGTGTGACTAATGGGTATGAAGGAAACATATCTATTAAACACTGATTTTAGGAGCAGTCGTTATTTGTACATTTCTGAATTTGTGGGTACCCATACTAGCATGTGATTCAGAGGGCATTTTGAAAAATTTCTTATTGCCTACACACTGGCTTACATATGGAAGGCACAAATGTAGGGATATCCATCTGGTAAAATCAAGTGTTCTACTATAATGTATTTCCACATGGCTCCCGATAAAAATGGTACCTTACTTGTGTGTGTAGGCCTAGTGCATGCAACAGGAAAGGGCCCGCAGACATTTTATAACACTAGACCCATTTTTATTGGGGCAAGTGGGGGGATAGTGAGTGGTATTAATGTCCTGGATCCCTACATGTTCCGGGTGTTTCCAACACAGAAATGTAAGAGAAATGTGTGAATTAAGGCAAAGTTTGAGGTTTATAGGGCTTTGTGGGTAAGAAAATGTTGTGGGTTTTAAGCAAGACATACGGATACCACCCTGAACTCCTCTTGAGGTCTAGATTTTAGAAATGTGTTGGTCTGGTAGGTTTGGGTGGCAGCCTACTCAAGAACAAAAAGCGCAGCAATTCAGCATGGAAGTGGGACAATATTGGGATTAGCCCCATTCTCCTGTGCCATATGTAAAAAAAACACCCAAAATCAAATATCCTCTTGCTTGCTATTAGGATGGGATACTTTAGTTTGTGGGGGAGCAGGAAGACTGTCAAAGCTTTAGGAGTGAAGGTGGGGCTTGATGTCAGGATTGACCATCCCACCCCATTATATTATATAAAATAACATATATTCCTGCCAACCAGTGGGCTTTCAGAGTGCATACCTTTCTTTTGCCCCATCCGAAAATTCCCTGGTGTCTAGTAGGCTTTCTACTGAACGGCTGCTTCAAACAGCTGCTCTCTCTTTCACTAATGTGCATACCCCCCCACCCCCTCTCCCGGGTAGCCTCAATTTTGCTACTGTACTGAGGGCAGCACATTATATGTAATAGGATGCACTGTCCCTATTTGCATCCAGCAGACTTTGTTACAGTTGCGGCAAGGCACAAACGGTCAGTGCACCGTAAGTATAATACTCCCTCAGGTAGCCAGTGTAAACATGCACAGTGCGCCTGATGGATGATTACATGACACAAATAATTAGGTACAAGTATTAGCTTGTTAAACAAAATTTTACATGAGTCAAGTTAGCTGTAGACTCAACATTGGATTACCTTTGTTCGATAGTGCACACCAGAGGTTCAGGAGCCTTGGTGCTCCTTGAGCTCATTCCGGCCTTCAACACAAATGATCACAGCATACTACTACAGAGACTATCGGACACTGGCGTCACAGGTGCTGTTCTTTTCTGGCTTAAATCCATTCTAACATATAACCAAGAACATCTCAATCTTCATATTTTACCACATCTAAAGACATCAAATCCAGTGTTCATCAGTACTTTTGCCACTTTTGTTGAAGATTTACACATAGCCATTAGCTTACTTGCTTCGATCCTTAGACACCACAATTTATATGTATGCAGATGACACACAACTCATCTTTCATGTCTTTCCAGATGGTAGTAACAGTCCCCAAAAAGCCCCTTTGCTGATCAGCAGCCTATCAGTGATACAGTAGCGGATGCCAAAAAACGTTTTAAAGCTAAATTCAGATAAGATTGAGCTGCTTATGACTAATAATAATGCTACCTACATTCAACATATGTAGCCCTCCTGTATGGATACTTTCCCAAAACCAACAAGTTCCATTCACAACCTCCTGATGAGCTTGAATTCTAACTTAGGCCTACAGACTTATGTAACTAAGGCTACTCAGTGTTGTTTCGTTCTTCCGAAAACACATAGACGAGTATTTTTTCTAAACAGATTGCCACCTTTGAACCCCAATCATAAACACCAGTTTCAATTTAGATTGGAATAGGAAAATGCCATTCTCTTTGACTGTTTCAAAGTACACACTGAATTAAATCAAATAGCTTTATTTCCGCACAAAGCCAAACAAACAAAACACAGATAACACATAGAAACTTTAGAATAATCATAAAGCAAAGACATAGATTTACAAAACAGGATAAAAGACAATCACGATACTTATCGTCCTAGACTATGGGGCGTACACTAAAATCTCCTAGTCAGTTTGAGGCATATTTCTATAGTAAAACATCATTACAATACAATTCAACACACAGCGCATCGTAAAGTGTCATATGCATATTCTGTTTGGGACATCTTTGTATAGTAAGACACCATATGTGATTTAGCATGCATAGTATCCTAAAGTTCATGTGCATATTTAATATTTCCTGACAATTTCACACACGAGACCCCGTGTAGGATAGTGCATTACCAATTTATAAGGAGATCGTGGGATTCACCATGAATCATACAGCGCCATCACTATTTAATGCAGAGTGAAAGTGCGTGCTATGTGCAATATGTTGGGTGCCCCTTGCTGCTAATCCTGCCAGCACCATTTGCCTTACTCTCCACATTCCCATCAGAAATCTGCTTACACCAAAGCTGATTTGTCAATTCAACTCAATCAATCAATCAATTAATCAGGGTTTCTATGGTGCAAGCTACTCACCCAGGGCAGGTCTAAAGGCGCTGGGTGAGAGGGGGGCAGAGGAGGGAGGGGGTTGCAGAATCCGAAGGTTCACTGAGTTATGTTATGTTATGTTATGTTATAGCGCTCTTGTATAGCGCACGGCTACTCGAAAAGAGTGTCCCGGCGCTTTCCACCTGCAACTCAGAATAAAAACAACACAACACAGCAAAAAGAATAAGAAAAAGAACTGAAACAGAAACAATAAGAACAGCCTAAAGATTAAAAAGCCAGGTCTTCAGGCTCTTCCTGAACTGGAGCAAATTGGCAGTGCTGTGCAGCGAAAGAGGTAGCGAGTTCCACAGCTGGGGAGCTTTGCAGCTGAAAGAGCGCCCTCCCGCGCGGGCCTTCCTCACCCGAGGGACCACCGCTTTATAAAGGGATTCCGAACGCAAGGAGCGGATTGGTCCATTCAAGAGCCAGGTCTTAAGTTCCTTTAGGAACTTAGGTCATGTCCTAGTGGCCTCTTTGTGCTCTCTGACCCCCAGGCTCCGGCACAGCGAAGGATACATCTTTTCCTGCAGAGAATGTAAAGAGGGCAGAACAACAATACATGTTTGACTGTTTGTTTGGGGGCACTGCACATTAGACACTGGGCTTCATGATTCTTTTTAGGTTGGGCCCAATTTGCTGTAAAAGAGCCGAGGGGCAGGGTTACATGCTGATGCTGCAAATACAATCACCTAGCTAGTGGCAGTTATATCTCATCCAGGAAATTCTCCTTCCTGAGTGAGTCTTTAACAGAGAGAAAGGGTCTATCAAGGGACCATAGTTCCACTAGAAAAGTAGCACACAGTCCTTCTTTTGACATAACACTGACTTAGGCAATGACTTGGGTTTAGCCCCTGCTACTACAGGGGAGCTTCACAGACTTTCAAGCCCTATTTCCTGTAGGTTGGCCTTCATATACCTTATCCAAGGATTCTACTGAACCAATTGTGGACGAAATTTCCTCCAGGTCCTTACAATAGGAGTTGAGCTCAGAGGTAAGCTAGAATCTCCTCCAATAAATCAAAGGGTACAATCCTACTTTATCAGAGATTAGGCTCAGCCCAAGGTCCAACCTGAGCAGAAGTCAACCTGACCAGGGAGCCAATCAACTACTGCATAATGCGGTTTTCCACCACTGTGAGAGGGTTCACAGCAAGATGACCCCACAGTTCTGCTCCATAGCATGCTATCCCCAGAGCTTAGGAGTTAAAGATTTCTAAGGCAGGCTGAATTGGTCGGAACTGGAATCTTAATAACAACTTAATAATTCCTCCTGCTACTTGTTACAATTTAAGCCTACGATGCATGAGGTATGTGTGTCACCCCAAATGCTCAGTTAGTGTTTATGCCCAGGTAATGAAAAGTCCTATTTAGGTGCCATGGGTTCAAAATCATATACTTCGTCTTGCTCACGTTGATGTAAATGTAAATGTAAATGTATGTGTCTTGTAAAGCGCACTGCTGCCCTGAGGCGTCATGGCGCTGTAGACCGCTGAGGAACCCGTCCTGGCTATCCCTGTGAGATGGTCCCTACTGGGTATCTCCAAGGTGAAACCAGGCATCCCAGGTGAATGTGGGGGGCCGTTGTAGAGATGAGGCAAGCTAATGCCCAGAGTTGCCGAGTGTGATCCCTGGTTAGAGTAGGCACCGAGGCGAGAATTATCGAGTCCGCTGACACTGGTCCACAACGGAATTGAACCCTGGTCCCGGGACGTTCTCTGCTTCCGGGCCTGCCGCCTCTAACCAGTGAGCTACACCACTCCACTTGATCTCTAAACCCCTCTCATCGCTGACGCTGTTGAATCAGTTACACAGAGATCAGAAAACAACAATTCATTTTAAATATGCCCTAAAAAATTCTGTCTATTCCCAATGCCAGAATAAAACTACAGTGGCTTCCAGCTCATTCTAGAGCATTTTTAAAAGTCATGATCGTTGTATACATAATTAGGTACTCAAAATTACCTGATCTTATGGTCAAGAGTTTTGTCTGGCACAAAATTCAAAGAACACTCAAATTTGCCATACAGTGCATTTTTTATGATCCCCAAAACCTGCAACCTCAAATTTAGTGTAAGAGCCTTCTCTATCGCAGCTATAAAACCTGGGAAAGCCCTTCTCCTAGACCTCCAGTGATAGGCCTTAAAAACAATCCTGTTCAGCTAAATAAGCAGCGCCAAGAAACTATTTAAGGTGAATGAATGCTCTTTACAAAATCCCTTA
This sequence comes from Lissotriton vulgaris, assembly GCF_964263255.1. Taxonomy (NCBI): domain Eukaryota; kingdom Metazoa; phylum Chordata; class Amphibia; order Caudata; family Salamandridae; genus Lissotriton; species Lissotriton vulgaris. Next base: position 479,582,673 of record NC_141694.1, read on the forward strand.
ATCTAAAAGCAATTTTTGGGGATTCAATTCAACTAACAGAGGTGAAACACAAGGGACTATTTATTCACATTAATGGTGCTGGCTGTCCGGAGTGACCTGTACATCTGAATATGGTAAATATTTTAGGAGAGGTCATGAAATGAAGATGTAAATATGAAGGTTCATCAGGAAGGGTGTGCAAATCGAAGCAAAGGTAAGGAACCAGTAGGATCTACTGTGAGAAAATCAAAACCTAAAACTGGGGTCCTGTTAGTTCTTTTGATTCAATTTAAATGCTTAAAGATTTTTTTATGTATTTTGAAACATGCCAGCTATAGTACATCTATAAATTAACTCTTGGAATATTGAAGAAAGCAAGGCGTTCTTTTGAATGACCCATTTTCAGGTAAGACTATATTTAATACAGCATGTTATTTGTCCGGTTTCTGATTCAAGAGTGCCCCCTTGAGAAAATGCACAAAAATAAAATGAAAAAATGGTTGCTGCATCCACCAAAAAGGAAATTCTGAACATTTTCTTTACAAAGAGCAGATGCTTCCATAATACTAGAAGGGAGAAGGAAAGTCATTTACAAAAATACCCTCTCCATTAAAAATGTGGACTCAAACATTAATGCTTTCAAAAGTTGTACCGTCTATTATTAAAGCAATGAAGAGAAAGCACTTCCACTGTACCTTTAATGTGTTCACCGGCCCTTTGCTGTTTACAGGAAACACGCTAGGTACAAGTATTGAAATTATTAATGGCAGGTTGTTCTCGGAGAAAATGCTTTCCCACAATCGCTTTCGCGCAGAAATTCTGAGGTTTTGGCCCACTCAAAGACGAACCTGATTGAAAGCTGAACAGAATAATATTCGAATTGGAAATTCACTTAGCAGACTTTACATTTGCCAAATCCCAAACTGAAGCGCAAAAATGTATTTGTTACATTTTGTTAATGCAGTGTCGGGCACGCGGCCCCTCACACAGCATGTGTCCTGCCATTGCATTTGTTTAGGCTTATGATTTCAAAGGCGTTATGATTGGCGAATTTAGCTTTTCGGTATCAGTTTATATAATTTCTCCTGCAATTTCTATATTTCGTGGTGGGTTAAACAATAATCTAATCAAAATGGCTTGTGTCAAGCAACGGGTGTTTATGACTCATCACAGTCGTTCAGAAGAGACCGTTGAGAAGCAAGTAATATTTAGCTTCTGGTACACTCGTGTACAGTAAAATCTTCTGGGCACACTTCCTTGTTACATTTGGGCGTCAAGGACAATAACTTCCACACGATTTCTGACCCGCTCTCAGAAGACTCTCGAAGGCACAGTGTGATATTCTTATCACTGTCGATTTCACACACACACATATTAACGGGTTGTACTTCCTAATGGTGCACATACCAACCAGGCCAGTATCCAGTTTTAATTTCGACTTTTCTGACCCCCCGTTATTCAGAATTAGTTATAATGTTTGAAAAGCGCTCGCTAAAAGCAAATCTGCTCAGGAGGAGCCTAAACACTTCATAATAAGGGTAGGGTCATATTTAATTACCACTTATACAGTGCTGTGTCAAAAATATAACGAATGGCATTTTAAATAAATGGGCAGTAATCACAAAATGGTGGTGCTGCTGACACAGGGCTGTATAAAGCAAGGGTAAGGCGTGTATCATAAGTATAGACCCTAAAAAGATTGGCCCGAACTTTTGGAACTATTGTGTTAGGCACACATTATTTGCATGGCTTAAAATGACATTTATGTCACTGCAGTTCAAAATGAAAGTGCCGTGGTGCTTTAGCGCTAAGCATGTGAATTTAAACTTTTCTGATTATTTTGCTCATATTGTAAAATGACTCCGCCTACTGGCTATTATGCACAGAACCCGAGCAAAGGTAGAGTACTGAGCTATGCTTTACAATGTGAAACTGCTAAATCTACACCGGAAGCCTAGTGACTGCAAACCACCATTTGTTAATACTTTCCAGGTTACTTTGACGCGGGACCAGTTTTCCTTGACATGTACCTATAACATGAGGATGGTAAATGGTCTGGAGGCTAGCAATATTTGGAAGTGTGTCAAATCATAATGTAAGCCTATATATGTTGCAAATGATCAACACAACCTAAAAGACAAATAGGAGGTAAAAGAGGGAACATGCATCGGACCAGCCCTGAAAACTCATTTTAACAAATTAGGTAATTATACCTTGATTCTGGGTCCATCAAATGATGACATACCACTGACTAAAGAAGCAGGTCAGTTCTTTTGAATAGAAAGATGTAACCCCTTCTCCCAGGAAGCCCAAACACAAAAGTCTTAAATGATTCTTAAGAGGGTGGGGGAATTTGGCTGTGGACTTTCCAAGGCGGAACTGCTCATTATGAATAATCAAGAGCCTGTCACAATACAAGAAAACTGCATTTGTGTCAGGAATGAATCCCAAGTGGGAGTAAACAGGAATTATCCACTGTTGCCACTGGCTTGACCCCTGGCACGGCCTTTGTGACCTCTGCCACTGATTTTGCCATTCTAGCTTCGAGGGTCAAAAAGACAGTAACTAATCATGGCTGTAGAAGGTCTGTGCATTTTAGCAGTTTCCTTTCCTTTCCTTCCACTCCCAATAGCCCCTCAAAAGCAAATTGGAGCCTTTTGTTGGCCTTGAGTGAGTCTCTCTGTGACTCTGTAATGCCAATAGGTATCCATGGGAGTTTGACGTACTTTCTACTATCAATGTTGGTGTATTGACATCATTGGTGTTCGGGAACTTGGCAAGGCTTGTGCAAAACAGATACCAATATGTGCTTTCAGGATGTGGCTTGCGTGGGAAGGGGGCAGGCTGGAACATTTAAAGGCAGTAAGTACAATTTCAAGAATGTGGGCCTGCATAACAGGAACTCTAATTTCCCAGCTTTCAGGGCAGGGCCATTTGCACCAAAAAAGGGGAATATTCCAATAAAGTTTCAATGGAAGAACTTTGTAAGGCCCTTAATAATAGAAAATCGTTGAGTACAGTTGTTCATGGATCATCTGAGAATGAACTCCAAACTGCAGACTGGGATATAGTGTGTACCCCAGTAACTGGTTTCCCATACTGATAAACCGTTGTTGCTTTCCAGCTAGAAGTGGACTCCACATTTAAAAAAACATCACTCCGAAAGACGAACTTATATGTTTTCCTTGTCTGATGTACAGAAAGTCAGCTCTTCATAATCTAGTCTCTTGTAACGTTTACTCTTACTATAGATTTAACGAATATTTTTAAATTAGCTGTTAAGGCTGCAATTTTTGTAGTTTCCCACATTTAGCGAGAACATTACACAGTCATAGCCTTGTTGCTCCAAATGCCCTATCTCTGATTTCATTTAGATCATCCCCCCATTTTTGGAGCTCAAAGCAACTCTGATAAATACCTTTTATCACTTGAATTCAACAGATGCTAATTATCATCTATCAAAAAATATAAATGTTTTAATATGTAAATAATGAGATACAAGTAGCATACTTCTCTGCCCCATCACATTGTCTGTTGCATGTTCAGACAGTATTGTGCTCAGAAGTATGTCTACCCTTGTCGTTATTGATTCTTAGATTGACTATTGTCCACCATTTCGGATCAAAATGTAAGTAGCTACGTGTGAATAAAGTGCATGTTACACACATGTTTTAAAACGGGTACAAGCAGCCTGTGCATGTGCATAAGACAGGCATAATGAAGACAGGCATAATGACATGCATAAATTGATGGAAATAACAGTGAATACCCTAACCGTAGGCATAAATTAGGTGCATGTCTAAACTATGCATGCAGTACTTTACATGCACTTATGTGAACCAGGTCCAATGTACCTCTGTCAAGTACTGAATTTATGGAATGGCCTGATTACCTACTGGTAATCTTTATTACTCGCAGTCTACGTTTTTTGTCCTACTCGTGTCCTACTCTTAATATTATTATATAAAGTATGCTAGTATGAGAGCTCACTGGGTAACATTTCTTTGTCTCTGTTCCGGGCGTTTCTGTTGGCGTTTGTATCACTTGGGGGCATTTGGGGTTTTCCGAGCAAACAGTTCAATACGTTGCTACTAAAAAAATAACAATTATCTTTGACCATTATGTTTATAATACCAAAGTGGACAAAGTACAAGAGCTGTAGTCAGCGTGCAGAGCTGGGAACGAGGAAGACTTGGACTAGGAGTAATGACAAGTAATCCAGCCATTACCTCCAAGACTGCTTTTCTTTTCCGAGTCCTTACACTTTGAGGACGTAATAAGAATCTCGGGGCCCGATGTAGGTAATCCTCATTTACCGACTCTAAAATACCAAATTTTACCGATTCGGTATTCTAGATTCGGTAAATGAGATGTAGCTAAAAATTCTGTATTTTTTACCGAATCGGTAGGAATCGGAAATTACCAAATCGGTATTTACCGATTCGGTAATTGCCAATGATTCCTATGGGCCTTGAGGCCCATAGGAATCAATGTCAATTACCGAATTGGTAAATACCGATTCGGTAAAAATACCGAATTGTCAAGGGGAACAGGGTGTCACTTTGACACCCTGTTGCACCCCTGATTTTGGCTTGTGTGTCATGTGACACACATACATGCCCTTAGGGCATGTATGTGTGCCACATGGCACAGGTGTACATGCACAGATGTGCATGTACACAGGAATTCGTTATTTACCATGCAATAGTATTACATGATAAATAACGAATCGGTAATGGCCTGTGGCACGGTTTGAAGTGCCACCTACATCTGGATTTACCGATTCGGTAAATTTACTGATTCGGTATTTTACAGAATCTGTAAATTTACCGAATTGGTAAATATACCGATTCTGTAAATATAAGGCCACCTACATGTCAAATCTCAAATACCGGTCGGAAACGGCCGAAATCGGCCGTTACCGACCGGTATTTGGCGACCTATTTCTGGCCCCTAGTTCCAAGATGGCCCGCAAGCACAAGGAAACATGTACCCCGACGGCAGTGCATCAACCCCTCCCCTCAATCAGGAATATCTAGAATGTGGACACCAAAAAAGGCAACATCGGATAAGTGTCCAATCCTTACAAAAGTGAGAAATGGCACAAGGAAGACAGACGTGCTGATAAACAATGGCAAATCGGAAAAGCATAGGACATGACATTTATATTGTGGTAAAAATTATGTAACATGCAGTCACCCTTTTTTTCTTTAGATCCTAAAGTCCTAAAAAGAGTAGTCATCTGTCAACTCACTAGATTAACAATTGCAAACGCAAGTACAAGAATGCCCAGATACTTCTTTATCCTTGTCAGCAGACGTGTTTCTTGGGAAGATTGTTATAATTAACATAATTTGCCCGGTTTGTTTAATACTTTGCATTGAGAAGCTGTCATGCTAAGTGTTGAGTGGGAGTTGGGTTGCAGTGCATAACCAGGAAATATAGATACTGTAATGCTGATTGGTACTAAGTGCTCTGAAGCAGGAAGCGTAACAAAATATCAGCTTCCAAAAGCTACTTCTAAGTGTCTTGGCCACCATTAGTGTGTCATTTCAAAGAGTGACATAGCTCCCACCTTTTCCTTCAAACTGGCATGATAATTTGGTCTGAGGCTACAGGAGTTTGGGTGTGTAGCTATTTGTGTTACACTCAGGAGTTTAAATCGGGACAGAACCATGAACATAATTATGAATCATTTGGGTGACAAAATGTCCCTTTTAGCAAGGTCTCCCCCATTTTTGCTGAATTTCATCGCTGGCTTTTGGCATCCGCACACTGGGGCACTTCTGTCAAATGCCCATTGTATGTGCTTCCGACCCCTAAAACTTGTAGAAATTGGCTAATTCCTGATAGATGCATTTTACCTTTCTATGAGTCCGCAGTGTATGGTGCATAAAAATGCCATTGTATGAATAGTTGCATTTCACCTGTGTACTGCAGCACTTATTGGCTCATCCAGTAGTGTGACAAAGGAATACATAGCTTCAGGTCTATCATTGAAGCCTGACTGCTGAAGTGTAAAACCTGTAGTGCAACCTGTTGAAATAACCCTTTTTTAACAAGTAAAAACAAATCCCTTTTAAATATTATCAAGTCATCCCCATGTGAGCCCTGTAGGTCACAAGGTAGGGTGTTTGATATTTAAAAGTGGACAAGTAGAAAATAAATGTTACCATGTACTACACTGACATGGCTCGACAAACTAATTTCACTGAGGAAGGCCTAGTTGTCCTATGTATAAAATATGACTGCATATGAAAATCTTAATAGTTTATCACGGGAATTGGAACAGCTAGAAAATAATAAAAAATATATTTTTAATAGTTATTGAAAATACCAAAACTATTGTGGTTTGATTTTTAATAAATATTCAGGAAAAGTGACTTCTAGAAAGTTACCCTTTATCTGCCTGGAATGTCAAAAGGCTAATTAGGCTTAACCTCCGGCAACTCCCAGCCTGTCTCAGCCCAGGAAAAGGTGCGAAAGTGAAGTGCAATTCCTCCCAGGGTCAACAACGGATTGTCCTTAATGAGTAAAGATTACTCTTCTGAGCTGAATAGAATGTGCAGGGTGCGGGATTTCCCCTCTAATTTATCTTGTTTGTCTGAAGCATATGTAAATGTTTTGTGTCCTTCAGAGGGTGCAAGCAAAATGGAAAGACAATTTTTGTGTATTCCCTGTCTGGTTGGTGAAAGACTGTACTTGTGTCCTACCAACATCTGTCTCTGGGTTTTTGTGGGTAAAGTTCCTGCCTCAAACTGGATTTAGTGTTAGATGTGAAACTACACTAAGTGTACAGTAGTACACTCCAGACGGACACCCCCATCTTCACAGCCGAAGTTTAATATGACCGAAGACCTTCTCTATCTTGGATTTGACACATTGTATTTTAGGCCTGTTTCCAGTAAAGCAAACAGGAACTGCTGCAAAAGTAGCTAGGTCAGGGCCTGAGACCCTTTACACCATTCATCAGAAAAGGACTAGTAGTCTCTTAGGGTGTCCCCCCCAACCCACAGGCTCCCAGCCTTCCTCGGAATACTGCTAGACTTGACAAAGGATTCCAAGAGGACTGGTTCTAATGCACTTTGCATCTGTGACCTGTTAGAATGATTTGAGGAGGTTCAACCCTCTGCCACTTGAAATCCTAAAACAGAAAGAAATCCAAGGAGCACAAGCCTTATTCTCTGGTTGGCTACAGAAATATTACAGAGCCTAACAGGACCTTCCTGTGAAGAATACTGACCAGTAGCAACTGGAAATGAACTGGACTTTGCTCTTGACCCCTGCCAAACAGCTTTAGAGTCTCTAAATGCTCCCCTGAGGTCCTGGGGCCTTTGAATTGTACTCATCTGGTTGTATCACACACAAATAGTAGTTTGGATTCTCTTGAAAAACTTTTCATCTAGAGTTTAAAAGGAATGGATCGCTGAAACTATCTGAACAGTAGTTTCAAGGCTTTGGATTGAATTTTCGTTTTTTCCATCATGCAGAAACGTTTTTCCTCAGAAGAAAGAGAAAGTCTCTTTTCTTATTGGGACACAGAAACTTTTTCAAACTTCTCATTTACCACTGCTAAAAGTGCTAAAGTGTTTGTGCTCCTCCCCCACCAAACATGGTAATATTGGTTCATCCAAAATGGACATATTTAATTTAACTATAAGTCCCTAGTAAAGTGCTAATCTATGTACCCAGGGCCTGAAAACTAAATGCTACTAGTGGGCCTGCTGCACTGATTTGATTGTGCCACCGACTTAAGTAGCCCTTTAATCATGTCTAAGGCCTGCCATTGCAGTGCTTGTCTGTGCAGTTCACAATGCCATGTTGACCTGGCAAAATAAACCTTTGCCAGACCCAAACCTTCCCTTTTTATATTTATAAGCCACCCATAAAGTAGGCCCGGGACAACCCTGAGAGCAGAGTGCAATGTACTCAAAAGACAGGACTTTTAAGTTTTGCATGACCTGATAGTGAAAACCTCTCAAATTCTGTTCTCACTACTGCAAGGCCTATCTCCCAGGTAGGATAACATTGGGGTTACCTTATTACATTTTATATGTGTAATTTCTAATTGGAAAGGGGTAAACCCTTCCAGTCTGGTGTGTCTGGAATCACAATTTAAAATCCAAACGTATAGTGAAACCGGATTTTAAATTGCAAGTCTGACAATGACATTTTTATAGTTGTCATTTTCTTGCTGTAGACATTTGGTGCCTGTAGCCTGTCTGTGGTCACATGACTGGGTGTAATTGGCAGTTGGGCTTTGTGTATTTCTCCTAGATATCCACACAAACAATGGAAGCTTAGGTGTATCTCAATGGGCGATCTCTGGAAGGATGGGAGGGGCCAGCTGGCCACAGCCTCACTTACAACTGAATAAGATGTGTCCTGTCCATACACAAATGGCTGCATACCCCTCTGAAGTGAGTCTAGAGCCAGGGCAGGACGGAGGGCATCTGTGCACTTTTAAAGGCATGTGTTTGAAGCCTTTCCCACTTCAAAGACACCACTGGGTATAATTACTGGACCTCAGACACCCCCACTTCAGTACGCGTCTGGGCCTGTGGGTACTCTGTCAGGGAGAAATATTGCTGTGCTACTGAAGGACTGTCACTCTGCTGGATTGCACTCTGCTGGACTCCTGTTTCATGATGCTGAGCTACTTCCCTCTTCCTAGGTGAGAAGAATTGGACCTGCATCAAGGGTCATTTCATGCTGCATACCGCAGCTCCATTCTTGCCTTTGAAGCTTTTAAAGTTTTGAACTCTTGCATATACTTTGTCATTCTTTATTTGTCCGGGGTAACACTGCAGGGGAAATACAAGCACAATTTCTTATGTGTAATCTTATTTTAAAGTATCCACTATGCACTTTATTTTACTGCATTACCTCCTCTTAATCTGCCCTTGTTCTCTCAGCTCCCCGGTCGTCTGTGGGTTCTCCAATTGCGCAGAGAGAGCTGGGATGAATCTTTTGCTTGTTTGAGCTGTGCCCTGATGGCCGCCATCTTGGGCAAATAGCAGCACAGCTGAATGGCAATCAGCACTTTCTTCCCCATAAAAGGTCAGCCGGGCACTGAGGTACAGCATATGCGTGCAATGGAATAGCCGCTGACACACCAAAGGCAAGCCCGTCCCTGCCTGTATGGTGCAAGGCATGCAGGCAGTTTCATGCCATACACAGCATGGTCAGGGTAAGTTGCTACACTCACAATCTACATCTGGACTTTCCGCACACTAGTCTCAAGGATGTTTGTCAGTTCAAAGCTTAATTTAGACAGCAGTGCTGACAGCCACTGTCCCAATTGCAACTTTTACCTGAACACTTGGCCTGATCCAAGAGGTCCCCCAAATTCAAACATTGGAGAGCAAGTATATGTAGTTGCTAGAGCCGGTTTTGACAATCTGACATTTTTCTGTTGAGTGCTGCTTAACACTCGGTCCCTCGTCAAGCATAATAACGAAACTCACAACCTTATGGTCACACTATCCTTCAACTGTATATTTATAATGTAAATCTGGGCCAGCGAGGACTCTGGCCCTAATCTGATGGACGCTGCCCTATCAGAGTACACTATCTCCAGACTTGACCACCAAGGCAGTAGGGGAGGTGGGCTGGCCATCATAGCTCATAACGCTCTCTGCTGTACCTTAGACTCTGTAAATAGGAGTACAGAGAAATGCACAGAGGTAGCCCCTTTTAGGCTCAAACAATCTGCTAACAGGACTTTCTCTGGTCTCCTAGTGTACCACCCACCGGGCACTCACTCCAAATTTTCAGTGGTCTGGTGCCAGATCCCAGAGTCGTTTTTGGTGCACAATCACTTCATCAATCTGTGGGATTTCAATTTCCATTTTAATTAATCCTTATGTAAAGACACAGCTTCCCTTTTAGAATTAATGTCCAATTTCGGTGTATCTCAGCAGGTTTTTTTCCCCACACACTCATCGGTTCATACCCTCAATGGTATATTTGCCAACCATAATGACTTGGAAATCATTTTTGCACACCGCCTTAGCTGGGTTGACCACCAAGCAATCATTTTTACAGTCACAATTTCTCGACCTACACTCTGTATGGATGTGGATACCTCTAAACCCATAGCTTATAGAAATCTGACTAGGATTACCGCTGAAAGCCTGGCGCAGACGCTCAACCGCTCCAGAACCAGATCGGACACCCCCTCTGCTTACTCTGCCAAAGGCTTCCAAGCCTGAGTGAATGCCTCTCTGGATATTATATTTGCCCTTAAAGTGAAAAAAGTCACCAGAAGTAAACCATCAGCACCCTGGTCCTCTTAAGAACTGAAGGGCCTGAGACAGGAATGCCACAGACAAGAGCAGAAATGGATATGTAATCCATGACCAGGGGAAAAAAAGAAGCAGAAGGCCCTCTTAATGCACTAAAACTAAGCCATCAAACTGACTAAATCATCTTTCATCACAGAGAAACTCAGAACAGATAATAATGCCTCTAAAACGCCTTTCAGAGTAGTGAAAGAACTGTCCACTCCCCAATCCCCGGGTGCTCTGGAATCGTCCCAAGACTTTTGCGATAGAGTTGCACGCTATTTCCAGGATAACATTCTGAAAATATAATCGGACTACAACTGACCTTCAGAAAGTGAGTCCCTTCTTGATAGCAATACTTAACGTTCTCAGACTAATTTATATTCTGAATTCCCCCCCCCCATCTCATTGAAACAAACCAAAGACTTACTGTTGAGTATAAAATCTGGCTCCCCATCTGATCTCCTGTCTACCAAAACCTCTACAGCGGGCTCCAGATAATAACGCTGAATTCTCTCTCATGCTGCAATCAGGAATTTTCCCCACTTCTTGGAAGGATGCAATTGTGTTCCTACCTCCCAAACCCCCCAGCACCGACCCCGAAGAATTGAAAACGTTCATCCCAATTTCCTTACTAGCTGCCCCAGCCAAAATAATTGAATAGTTTATTAAACAGGAACTGGTCACGTTTAGAAATTCAATCTATGTGTGCCCAGCATCAGCAGATGGATGAAAGACAATGACCTAAAGTTAAATGCAGACAAAGCTGAGGTATTGGTTGTGGCACTCGAGTCCATCTGCTTTGAAACCTGGTGGCTGGAAGACTGTTGACCCCTGCTTATTCTGGTTAAATCTACCAAAAACCTGGTTGCCATTTTTGACAACACCCTGAACCTTGACACTAAGGTCAGCCACACCACTAGCACCTGCTCCTCATTATTAGGACCCTGAGAAAGATTTGACCTTTTATTCGCTTGGAGGTGGGCCAATCAGTCATAATCACACTTGTGAATTAACTTTGGACTATTGCAACTCACTATACCTCAATATCAATGCCTCCAACATCAATAAACGATTTACAAAAGGGGGTGGTGATGAACAGAGTGTCTGAGTTAAACAGACCACTCTTACCCAGTCCAAAGATCAGGGCTTGATCCATCACCGTTATTTATCTCACTGCCCCATCCCAGCTCAGAACCTGGCTATATGCAAATCAGTCTGTCCCTGGCCCAGTGCATCATGGGAACAGGGCAGACTAAACTACCAAGCCAATTCTTCACCAGAAAGGAGACAAGCTACCGGGGACCGGTTTCTGGCATTTCAGCCTTCTTCGGCCCGGCTTGCTTGAATCCTGATGGAGCAGTGAGAAAGGGACTCATGTCTGAGTATACCCTGCCACACCTATAGTGGCCAAAAACGATTTACAAAAGGGGGTGGTGATGAACAGAGTGTCTGAGTTAAACAGACCACTCTTACCCAGTCCAAAGATCAGGGCTTGATCCATCACCGTTATTTATCTCACTGCCCCATCCCAGCTCAGAACCTGGCTATATGCAAATCAGTCTGTCCCTGGCCCAGTGCATCATGGGAACAGGGCAGACTAAACTACCAAGCCAATTCTTCACCAGAAAGGAGACAAGCTACCGTGGACCGGTTTCTGGCATTTCAGCCTTCTTCGGCCCGGCTTGCTTGAATCCTGATGGAGCAGTGAGAAAGGGACTCATGTCTGAGTATACCCTGCCACACCTATAGTGGCCAAAAACGATTTACAAAAGGGGGTGGTGATGAACAGAGTGTCTGAGTTAAACAGACCACTCTTACCCAGTCCAAAGATCAGGGCTTGATCCATCACCGTTATTTATCTCACTGCCCCATCCCAGCTCAGAACCTGGCTATATGCAAATCAGTCTGTCCCTGGCCCAGTGCATCATGGGAACAGGGCAGACTAAACTACCAAGCCAATTCTTCACCAGAAAGGAGACAAGCTACCGGGGACCGGTTTCTGGCATTTCAGCCTTCTTCGGCCCGGCTTGCTTGAATCCTGATGGAGCAGTGAGAAAGGGACTCATGTCTGAGTATACCCTGCCACACCTATAGTGGCCAAAAACGATTTACAAAAGGGGGTGGTGATGAACAGAGTGTCTGAGTTAAACAGACCACTCTTACCCAGTCCAAAGATCAGGGCTTGATCCATCACCGTTATTTATCTCACTGCCCCATCCCAGCTCAGAACCTGGCTATATGCAAATCAGTCTGTCCCTGGCCCAGTGCATCATGGGAACAGGGCAGACTAAACTACCAAGCCAATTCTTCACCAGAAAGGAGACAAGCTACCGGGGACCGGTTTCTGGCATTTCAGCCTTCTTCGGCCCGGCTTGCTTGAATCCTGATGGAGCAGTGAGAAAGGGACTCATGTCTGAGTATACCCTGCCACACCTATAGTGGCCAAAAACGATTTACAAAAGGGGGTGGTGATGAACAGAGTGTCTGAGTTAAACAGACCACTCTTACCCAGTCCAAAGATCAGGGCTTGATCCATCACCGTTATTTATCTCACTGCCCCATCCCAGCTCAGAACCTGGCTATATGCAAATCAGTCTGTCCCTGGCCCAGTGCATCATGGGAACAGGGCAGACTAAACTACCAAGCCAATTCTTCACCAGAAAGGAGACAAGCTACCGGGGACCGGTTTCTGGCATTTCAGCCTTCTTCGGCCCGGCTTGCTTGAATCCTGATGGAGCAGTGAGAAAGGGACTCATGTCTGAGTATACCCTGCCACACCTATAGTGGCCAAAAACGATTTACAAAAGGGGGTGGTGATGAACAGAGTGTCTGAGTTAAACAGACCACTCTTACCCAGTCCAAAGATCAGGGCTTGATCCATCACCGTTATTTATCTCACTGCCCCATCCCAGCTCAGAACCTGGCTATATGCAAATCAGTCTGTCCCTGGCCCAGTGCATCATGGGAACAGGGCAGACTAAACTACCAAGCCAATTCTTCACCAGAAAGGAGACAAGCTACCGGGGACCGGTTTCTGGCATTTCAGCCTTCTTCGGCCCGGCTTGCTTGAATCCTGATGGAGCAGTGAGAAAGGGACTCATGTCTGAGTATACCCTGCCACACCTATAGTGGCCAAAAACGATTTACAAAAGGGGGTGGTGATGAACAACATCAATAAAGTCATTCAGAATGCTGCTGTATGCTCATCCTTAATATCCTGAGACACCTCTCGGTTAGAGTTAGGATTCTTTCCCTCCACTGGCTAACAGTCAGAGAGGGGATTACCTTCAAAGTCCTCTCCTTGGTATTCCTTGCCCTGCATCCGAAGGTACCAGCCAACTTAACTCCCTCTTCCCCTGATACACTCCTAACAGGCTTCTCAGATTCTCCTTTGGTAAGAAAGGGATTATTGCTAGATTTTGGAAGGCTAAGTGGGGAGGCCGCTCCATCTCGGTGTCCACTGCAAAACTATAAAATACATGGTCTTCTCGCATCTCTGAAATCAGCTCATTTTCGATCATTAAAAAAACATCTAAAAACATGGCTTTTCACCTCTTTGACCTCTTACTTGGCCTCCGGGCATCTCTGCACTGCTCTTTGACACCCTCAGGTTTAGTGCTCTTTACAAATGCATTTTATTTAATTTCTCAACCCCAGAGTGACTCCAAGGGCAAAAGGGCTGGCCTTCTGATCTGAAGCCTCAGGGACTTCGAACCCCTGCACCTGGTCTCTGCCATCTGTGAGTCTACCCTGATAAGTGGTGCCACCCCGGCCTTGAACCCTTGGAAGTGGGCATAAGGTGCTTGTGAGTGGAACCAACACATCTCTGCTGAGCAATGCATCCCTGACCAGTACCGATGCAGCTCCTCGGCTGAGCAGTGCATCTCTGAGCAGAACCGACGTATCACTCCTGTTACGTGGATTAGACCAGTTGAAAAAGACTCACGCCGCCGCCACCTCACCCCTTTGGACTGATGCATCACCTTGGTAACTGCTGCTGCGTAACGCTTCACCCTGCACAAGCACCTTTCATCCCTTATTGACGGCAGCCTCAATGAGTATGCTGAAACTCTGTGTTGCAACTTTACTGCTCACCAGAATTGACACACTGATTCTGCTGCACCACGTATCCTCGACACCGGACTTCGCGTTACAAGCCTCGATGACACGTCCTCGACATCAAGACAAGACCTTGCACTGCAGCCTCACCGCATCTCAGAACTGAAGCATTGCCTCTGCTGCACGACGTATCTTCGATGGGGATCCACACAATGCTCTGCAACCAGGATTTAAAGTACTTGTTCAGCGGGCCTAACCGGGTCCCTGCAGCCAGCTTGCACTCCATTACGGTCAACCTGAACTTGTGACTTTGTCCCGGTCTGGCACGACCAGGTATCCCCATAGCACTTTGTGCTTTATGGTGCTATTTTTCACTTTAAATTTTAAAAATAAATATCTCCAGTTTTACTAATTAGAATTTTGACATTTTGATCTTGTTTTATTTATTAAAACCAGAACAATTTTTATAACTGATGTGGAGTCATTTTGTGGGATGTTTTACTGTTTAAAGTGTTGCACAAATGCTTTACACTCAGCCTCTAAGTTAAGCCTGACTGCTCTGTGTCAAGCTACCAGAGGGTGTGCACAGGTTTGCCTGCCTCTTACCCTGGCTAGAACTGTGGTTGCTGCTTGACCAGGACTTATACTTCAGTCAGCCAACAAACCAATTTTTAACAATTGCTAAAAACAGCAATATAAATAGATAGAGATGGAAATGGGGGACCCTATTTACCTTTTTTAGAGAGAAATTAGGGTGCAGTGTGGCCTTCACATCCATTGTCCCAGTGCCACTGCACGTGCTGCACTAGTAATACCTATGTTCCCGGGGCCGGACTGGCTACCGGGGCTTTCTAAGTAAAGAATGGTGTTGTGCGGAGCAGCTGTACAACCTATTCATGATGTCTTCGATTCTTGCCGGTCATCCATGCTGCCATTGGACGCTATGCAGCACAAGCGTGCCAGAAGCCACTCGGTGTGCGTCTCCGGTGCCTGCCGACATCTTTTGGTTGGAGGTTCCAGCAACTCTTTGTAGCTTCTGATTGTCCCAGGGAGTTGTGCTGCCATCCATGCTCTGCTTTTGTCAGTAAAGTTGATTTGAGTTCTAGAGGAGCGCAAACTTTGCAACTCCTTGATCTCTTCTTTTCCCTCATGGCTTCTACTGCAAAGCACAGTAAGCGCAACAGATGACAGCTACAATACATGGTGGTGAGTTTGAGTACTCTTTTTTTTGGGTTCTCTCCCCTCATGGCTTCAAATGCAACACACAGAAATCTCAACAGACCACAGCTATATCATTCGGTGGTGAGTTTGTGTTCTCTTTTGTTCATGGACTCTGAACTTTGCTGGCAGATCGTATGGCATGTTCCGATTTCATAACAAGATCTATTGCCCTTCAGTCTTCAGTGGGCATTTTCTCTGCAGCTTTGTTCTTCTCTTTTGCAAGTGTCATCCATCACTCTTTTCCTTCGAAGTGTTCTTGGGTTTCTAGGCACGTCTGTCCCTCATGATTGCGGTGACAGTCACACCAGTGACATTCTAGAGATATTACCTTTACAGGGAAAATGTTTGTGTTTTTATCACTAGTTTGTAGTCATTCAAAGGAAAAACAAAGTAAGTGTTTTGTATGACATGTTATATGCACATTGGGGAAACAACACTTACAACACAACTTTTAAAACGCACTACCTTTACAACAAAACTTTTACAACGCAACATCCATTACAACGCATGCCATTACAACGCAACCATTACAACGCATGTCACTACAATGCATACCACTACAACGAATGTCATTACAACGCAGTCATTACAAAGCATACCATTACAACGCATACCTACACTATCCAACACTTACCCTACTGTTGCACCCCCTGGAGTTAGAATAGTAATTTTTACCCCTACACTATCCAATACTTACCCTACTGTTGCACCCCCTGGAGTTAGAATAGTAATTTTTACCCCTACACTATCCAACACTTACCCTACTGTTGCACTCCCCTGGAGTTAGAATAGTATTTTTTACCCCTACACTATCCAATACTTACCATACATGCAATGTAATGGTATGCGTTGTAATGGTATGCCTTGTAAATGTAGTATGCGTTGTAGTGGAATGCGTTGTAAAGGTAGTTTCAAAGAATTTGTTGTAATGGCATGCGTTGTAATGGAATGCGTTGTAATGGATGTTGCGGTGTAAAAAATGCATTGTAAAGGTATGCGTTGTAAAAGTATGGGTTGTAACGACATATATCCGCACATTGCTTTGCTGATTTATTTTGTTGTGTCTAAATACCTTCAGCACTGTACTACTTTGAGGGTTTATGCATGTTCTCTTTTCAGACGTCGTATCCCTGCCTAAGGGATGGGAGTGGGTCTTAGTCCCATGTCTCTTCTTCACGCATGTTCTCTTTTTAGATGTTGTATCCCTGCCTAAGGGATGGTAGTGGGTCTTATTCCCATGTCTCTTCTTCATGTTATTGTCACTGATTAAGGGTGTATTCCCTTGCTACGTTTGGTTTGGGTTTGATCCCCATTTCCACTTTGTTCGTCTCCACATCTTTGCTGTTAACCCTCTCGCTGTTTGGGTTATGGGGTGTTTTTTTCCCATTTACGTAGTTGGACACTTCCTTTCTTTTTGGGTGTATTTTGGGGTGTCAGTCCCACCACCTTGTTCAGTATCATGTTGTGTGTAAGCCACCCCGTGCCTCACATTGTCATGTTGTGTATAAGTCGCCCTGCGGCTCATGTTGTCATGTTGTTTGTAAGTCGCCCTTCGCTTCACATTGTCATGTTGTGTTTAAGTCACCCCGCGCCTCACTCTGTACTTTTACGTTGTCTAGTTGTATGTGTAAGTCACCCTGTGCTTCACGTCGGCGTAATGTGTGCGTTTGCCACACTGTGCTGCACCTGTGTTGTTTTCTCGTGCTGCACATGTTTTTTGGGTGCCAGTCCCATGTAACATTAGTCTTTACTCTGCTTAGTTTATGGGTTAGTCCCATCTAAGTATAGTCCCTTACATTAGGGGTGGTGTTTTGGCCACAGTCGTCTTAGTTGAGGAGCACTTCTTTGGGTGCCATCCATCCATTGTGTGGAGTCTTGGGATACGTTTTCCCCTTTACTCCTTTCATGTGTGTCTTGCTCACATGGTGTTTGTGAGCTGTTCTTAAATTACTTACCTTTTCACTTCTTGTTCACCTATAAAGGAAGAGGATGGTGTTAGTGTGTGTTTATATCCTTTCATCCTTCTTTCTTTCTTTCTTTCTTTGTCTGTTTCCCTCTTGTGATGTGGGTTCACCATTTATCCTTGGGTTCATGGACAATTATCTGCATTTGTATATATATATATAGTTTTATTTCATTGTCATTTTCATTGTTACTATGGCCTTATTTGTTTTTCATTTCGAGAGGCAGAGGATAATGTAGTATCCTCAGGTTATGTCTTTATGTTCCCTTACACCTTGTCCCTAGATGCCCAGCCAGTCTGAGTGTTCTGTGTGGAATGATGGTGCGACGGACATGAGTGGAATGCTTGAGTGACTGGTGTGAGTGTTGTCAGTTGGGAAATGGGCTGAGCAGCTAGCAGGCTGCTGCTGGTGGGGTTTGATGTAACTTATACTTATGGACCTAATAATCTACATCAAACTCAACTCGGCTACATCTTCTTTGTCTCTTGAACACGTGGGGCCAGCCCACTACGAAAACCAAATGGTTTTAAAGTATGCTTTAAAACCATTTGTTTTGCTTTCTTTACTTAGAAACAAATGCAGGTCCCCATCAACATAAATCAGTCCCCATGGCAATAAAACTGGGCACCAGCTTGGCAGCCAACTAAAACGCCTGGTAGACGGTCCAGCCCTGTATGCTCCTGTTTTCCTGCCTCTTCTCTGGCCTAGTGTTTCAGCAGCAAATGTTTGGCATGAGATTAAGGGGCCTAATGTAGAGCTGTGTGACAATAGAATTCTGTAGGACCTGTAAAACAGTGCATGAAAGTCTGCCAGTAGAATTTTCACTTCCAGAGTCACGATATAATGGAAGAAATCCACTACTGAAATCTGCTTCCTCCTGATATCAGATGATTTGCATTATCATCTAACTCTAAATTAAGCCCTAACTCTACCACCGCTCTATTGGACTTTCAGAGACACCAACATAAGAGGTGACTGATTCTTCACCACTGTGCACTGTAGCTAGGAGACATAAAGCTGTCTTTCTTCCTTTCTGTTCAGGCTAGATACCTCCTGCCTACCCCTTTGAAAATTAAACAGTAAAATACATTTGTGATTAAACAGTAGCCATCTCATATCATGTCTAGAAAATCTTGGATAGATTGGTGTAGGTTACTGCACTGTTTATACCAGGTGCATTTGACTAAAAAGGGAAGTGAATTTGCAAAAATGTTGTTAACAACCAAAAAATGACTTCTTTGTTAGTGAACATTACATTGTTTGGTATATTTGGGTAGTTCCCTCAGAAATCCTGTTTTACACACCCATTTGGAAATTATGTGTGCGCAATATATCCCTGCATTTTTATTTTATGAATTTTATGCACGTGCCTATTAGACATGTAAACAGATTTTACTTTAAACAAGAATGCACAATCTAAGCATGTGAACATCACAGCTTTTTCAGGAGGAAGTCTCCGTTCAGCAATGCTCATTTCTACCTCTGGAGGATAAAAGTATGAGCTAAGTGGGTTTGAAACCTCCATCTGCAAACTGCATATTTATCTCTCTCGGCATCAAACTGTTGCAGCTGAACATGCATCTAAATTTAGAAGGGACTAGAAACAGACTTTAAACATCCTTTTAAAATATTAAATGTGATAAAAATGTATTTCAACTACTTCAAGAAATGCATAACAAAATGTATTTCTCTAATTCTTTCAATGGCTCATTCTTTGAGCAAACTATTGAGTAGATAGGGAAAGGTTGCACATTCATTGTAAGTCGGGTTGTCTTCACAGCTGACTTGCAGACACTGCACACAAAGCACTGGCCCTGTTGAATTACAGGCTCTTCCTGAAACTATTCACGGCGTTTTAGCCATTAACCACACTGTACACTTCATAAGTGTCATCGCGAAGGAAGCCGCCGATTAATACGCAATTAGCAACAGACAGACGTCCATTCAGAGTCAATTGAATGCTTCTGTGATCTGGTGCAGAGTGCCGGAAAAGACCCGTTCCTGTGTCTCTGCCTCGTTTCATTTCAGAAAGACTTGCACCAGCTTTAGCCTGCTGTGATCTAAAATATTTTTAGCGGAAATGTGAAATTATTAAGAGCTTTTTAGATGAATTTTTTAGCTATCAAAGCAGCAAGAAACAATGCCCAATTGTAAAATGTGGAGGTTTTAATATATCTTTGAAAATTGGAAGAATCCCTCTTGAATCCAGGTATTAATGTAGTAGTATATTTCTGAAAAACAAAAAAATAAAGCACTTGCTTCTTCAATGAGTTCTTGTCTGCCAGCTTCATTCCAACATCTATCTCTCATCGCCATCTAAATTTACAAGTAAAGCTATATATCAGAAAAAGGCGGATGAATCTGCGGTTGCTCTAATCCTAAACTCCATAAATTTGCTGCTAAAATGTTCCTTAGCTTGGTGCCTCCAAAATTATATTTCATCAGACAAGGCAAATGTGACTCTTATTGCACCATTTTGACTAAGCTCACATGATGCCTAGTTATACTTGAACCTACATTGATAAATGGTTACTCCTGCACACAGTATAGCACACGTATGGCACATTTGCAGTGTCTCTGCAGCATATACTTATGTCTGGTCAGAATCTGCGTTTCTGAACAAACTCAACAAAGCATTGTAATGCTTAATCCCTGGATGTCCCTGTTTTTCCTATCAAGATTGCAAAATATGGTTATGAACGTAGACCTGGGGGACATTTACTTTTTTTTTACCCCTTGATAAGTAGCACATATTTCTGATAAAATCATAATTACTATTTTTACCTACATTTATAAGTACCACAAAGCAGCTACAAAGATGGGTGACACCAAAGGCACACCAGCATCTAAATAGCATTCATACAAACTACATATTTGCAATAATTTTGGCATCTCTAGTGTATTGTATATTTCTTCTCAAACATAATAACAGACTTTTATTAGAGGCTGACAGCCAAAGGCAATGAAAAGTTTGGGCCAAGCCCTGAAAGAATAGAATCAAGTTAGTTCTCATTCCTTCTGCACTGAATGAGTTTTATGCCTAGATTGACTCCTGCAATGCAATTAGACAGCAGAACGAATGTCACAGAATGCAATACCAAGCCAAGGAAATCTTCCAAGAAACCGGTATTCCAATCACTTGCAGGTGGCAGCCCTTCCCAATCGACAGAATAACAACAATCTAGCGCTTTAAATTGGAAATCTTCCTCAAGAGTTGTCAGAGACAATGATTGTGAAACTACATAAGTCAAATATAAAGCTCACTTTTGATTATAAGATTGATCAGCATCAAATTGCCCCCAAAAGCAATAGTAAACATTAACATCCTTATACATGAAAACATGTTAAATTCCTTGGTGTGATACAAACTTGGTTTATTGAAGATTGTTTTTAACTTTCAAAGGTTCAAGATTATCTGCAAACATGGAGAAGTTTCAAGGTGCCTACCAATAATGTGTTCTGAGAAACTGACATGACCTGAGGTCAAAGGGAGAACATACACCTCCTTTAACCACCCGGTGCCCTATTAACTGCACCATATTCCATATCACAGCAGAATTTTGTTGCAAAGCTAAGTCACTACTCTTCCTTCCTGAAATAAATCCGCAACTTGCCACTTTACTTGCAAACCAAAGTCATGTAAAGGAGACTTTAAAGGATGTTTGACTTACAGCACAGAAAAAAGTTGAGTGAGAGAATGTGAAAGTTTAAGGATATCTAGGATTTCTAGCAAGTACCGATAGACTTTACTAACACAGCCATCCATCCACTGGGTAAAGTCTTTGTAATCACTATTTTAAAATAAAGCTGTCTGTGCTATCCCAAATATGGTTTGATTATTCCCATAGTACTCTGAAATAATGTTCTATCCCAAACAAGGCAGAGTGTATTTGCATTTTATATAATCAGTGCATAAATGTAAGCAAATCAGAAATCATTAGTTTAGCCAATTCTGGTAACATGTACAAAGGATGTCATACTTGCATACGTTTCTGAACTACATTTACCCCAATATTACCGCCACATTTGATAGGAAAGAACTTCACAATGAGGAAAAAACAAGTTAGTCTGCAAAGCAACAAATGATAGAAGTCAGAATTCAGATTAGAATGATTTCTAGATGACTAATGACACTGATAAACACTAGATTTATAGAGGATGCTTTAAAGTAAAATACAGTATTAGGCAGAGCAAAAAGCAATTATTACAGCTGCCATATTAGTACAGCAAACAATCACCGGAGATAGTCAAGATATTGCATTAATATTGCTGGACTTTGAGTTGACTCTAATGTATTTGCATTTATCCCAGAAGGGATGAGTTTTGTTCTTATGTGCCAGGTTTAGAGGCATTTCCGGTTCTGTTATTTGGAATTTTCTTTGGTGAACATTTAGACCAAACATCCTTATCTTTATATAGGGACAACTGTGACCACTTGGATATCCCAGTATATTTGCACTTTATCGTTTCAATTATCATAGTATTTTGTGTTTCTTGCAGATAGTTCACTCTATTTTGTAGCTAAACACTCTTTTCCATTCACACACACATTCAAATAGTCATAGCATATATATACTAACAAGCAGATCAAACTGGGGAGGTGGCTGAGTGACAGGAAAGCATTTGCTCAAAGAAACCTTTGAAGTTGGCCATTTGGCTACCTCTCTACAGAAATAATGAGGTATGAAAACCTCTGAACCAAAGAAGGATCCTCTATGGGATTAAACCACCTGTTAGACTGGTTAAACCTTTACGCAATGTATGTGACAACGTTACAGGAGTCATTTTAGCAACACAGGTATAAAAAAATCTCACTGTGTTCCATTTTTCCAATTATTTAAATGCTGTGATAATTACCATTCTATTTATTTCCTTACAGACGCTAGCAAAAGTAGACTTTAAGCCAACATATCACTAGCAAAAAACTGTAAACACTTGCATCAAAATTGCTCTATGCCCAAATTAGCTTTTAAGTTGCAAACAGAAAAACATATTTTACCTTAGAGGCTTACATTCTAGGCACTTCTGTATAACTTTTAAATGCACCTTTACAGCTGACTTACAAAGTAGTACATCTGTAATTGTAATTATAGAAACAACTTTCCTTTTCCTTTTTGAGTACGGGCCTAACTCAGACTGCACTCGACTGAGCTTATAAACATGATGTAAGTTTTCTTCCAATTGTGAATGGAGAAAGTGTTCTCTACGGACTCACTTTTGAAATATGCCTTTAGTGTAGCTTGTGCCATTGGGCACATATTACAGAGGACTAACAAAACATGTTCATGTTAAGGGAAGTTGAAGTTGGGAGCAGTTTAGCAGACCACATTTTCACAGGTGACACAATAGCCCTTCTACAAAGTCCAAACCCCCCAGAAAATTCTATGATAACACATTAAATAAATGGATTTCCTACAATGAGGATGGGCAATTGCAAGAAGAGCTCTCACTGCGATAGGTCATATAATAATTGCTCCTGTTAACGTTTCAGCACAGATGAACCCATGATACTGACAATGATAGATTTTGGTGGCAGAGACTTGACTATCACTCTGAATCACTCATTTAATAAATCAGCACATTGGGCACACAAATATTAACAAGGTACTGGGTTAGTGGCTAACAAGATGATCAGCAATTTCAATCTTATTGATGTTTGGGGGTACCTATGGCTGCTAAGTAATGGATTTACACCTATTTTAGTAAACACAAATCCTTTTCTTAGATCAACTTTGTGCTGGTATTTACAAGTCTAAAATGGAAATTACAATTTCTTTGTGAGATCATCCTTTCTGAGCATTTTGTTATTCTGTAGTGCAAATAAAGCTTCAAGATTGTTATAGTCTGTTTACTTGGAAACACTGGTCAATTGTTTACTCTCTTCTGAGTGATATTTATTTAAGGAACCATATACAGAGCCAACGCAAAAGTAAATTTCTAGAAATCATCCACGCAACAGCTACTAAAATACTTGCCGAGAAGCACTAAAAGCATTCTAAGAGAAGTTAATATATAATTGATAATATGAAACTTCTGAACAAAGAATGCCTGGCTGAAGTCAGTCATCTTCAACAAACCACCACCAAGAGCTCTACCAATCTCTAGCTCACAAACTGCTTGTAAAATTTCAGAGTATTTAAACCGTATAGCTTGACTGAACATGGAAACACATGTACTTACCTTGAGGGCACCTCACCTAAACCTGGTAGAGTTTCAGATTAAATGAAAAAATATTTGTGAGATGCATAAAACTCTCTGAAGACGGATGTCTACAGAAGCTCATCTCATTACACATCAACAATAAAACTGTTGAAGTAACAGCATGACAATTCATGACCAGAGATACAGTTATAAAAAGCCAGGGACAGACCCACACATGGACATCAGTGTGCTGGGCGGAGCATAACGGACATTACAGGATTCTTCATTGATCCCACCCCTAGACCATTAACAGTCTCCTGAATACTGCTGAGCTGCCATTAGAATGAGTGGAAATTACAGAAACAGCCCTGTATATGTTCTCTTACTACTGTTGTCTTCTTCTTCTATGAGACCATGTGTTCAAGGTACGTGCAGGCAGTACTAGAGCAAGTCAGGGCTAGAACTTGCTACCCCTGTCAACGCCTAACTGTTGTCCATTGGTACTAACTTTATGAAGCACTGTCAACAAGAGTAAAGACAAAGCATATCCATCTGCACTTCTGATAATTAGAGTTACATAGCATTGCTTTTACTTTATGCTTACTGAATGAAATCAAGTCTCTAGTGTGAGACATGGACTGACCGTCAACCATTCACCTCAGGCAGCAACTGCCGCCCACAGAATCCACTATCCCCAACATTCCCTATTCCATTCTAGACCCCACACATATCTCTTCTTACATCAATCAATCAATCATCGTATTTATATAGCGCACTACTACCCAGAGGGTCTCAAGGCGCTGGGGGGGGGGATCCGCTACTGCTCGAACAACCAGGTCTTGAGTTGCTTCCTGAAGGCGAGGTGGTCCTGGGTCCGGCGGAGGTGGGTGGGGAGGGAGTTCCATGTCTTGGAAGGACCGTCCCCCTGTGGTGGATCTGCGGATGCGTGGGACGTCGGCGAGGGCGTGGCTGGTCGAACGAAGCTGGCGTTTTGGAGCGTAGAAGTTGAGGCGGCTGTTGAGGTATCCTGGGCCTTGGCTGTGTAGGGCTTTGTGTGCGTGGGTGAGGAGACAGAAGGTGATTCTCTCGTTGACCGGGAGCCAGTGCAGATCTCTCAGGTGTCCGGAGATGTGGCTGCGACGGGGGATGTCCAGGATGAGTCGTAGTGAGGCGTTCTGGATCCGCTGGAGTCTCTTCTGGAGTTTGGCGGTGGTTCCGGCGTAGAGGGTGTTGCCGTATTCCAGACGGCTGGTGACGAGGGCCTGGGTGACCATCTTCCTGGTCTCGGTGGGGATCCACTGGAAGATCTTACGTAGCATGCGCAGGATATTGAAGCACGACGAGGAGACGGCGTTGACTTCTCTGGTCAGGGAGAGGGAGGAGTCCAGGATGAAGCCCAGGTTGCGTGCGTGGTCTGTTGGTTTGGGTGCGCTGCCTAGGGCGGGGGGCCACCAGGAGTCGTCCCAGGCGGAGGGTGAGGATCCCAGGATGAGGACTTCCGTCTTGTCCGAGTTCAGTTTCAGGCGGCTGTTCTTCATCCATTCGGCTACCTCTTTCATCCCTTCGTGAAGGTTGGCTCTGGCGGTGGCGGGGTCGTTGGTAAGGGAGAGGATCAGCTGGGTGTCGTCGGCATAGGAGATGATGTTGAGGTTGTGCTGGCATGCAATGTCTGCGAGGGGGATCATGTAGATGTGGAAGAGGGTTGGACAGAGCGAGGAGCCTTGAGGGACGCCGCAGATGACTTCGGTGGCTTCAGATCTGAACGGGGGAGGCGGACTCTCTGTGTTCTTCCGGCGAGGAAGGAGATGATCCACTCCA
This sequence comes from Lissotriton vulgaris, assembly GCF_964263255.1. NCBI lineage: Eukaryota > Metazoa > Chordata > Amphibia > Caudata > Salamandridae > Lissotriton > Lissotriton vulgaris. Next base: position 479,608,144 of record NC_141694.1, read on the forward strand.
GTGCCTTCTCCTGGACTCCGACGTTGCTGAGGCGTTGTACTAGGGTACGATGGCAAACAGTGTCGAAAGCCGCAGAGAGGTCGAGGATGATGAGGGCTGCTGTTTCTCCGTTGTCGAGCAGCGCTCGGATGCCATCGGTGACTGCGATCAGGGCGGTCTCGGTGCTGTGGTTGGCCCGAAAGCCAGACTGCGAGGAGTCAAGGGATCCGTTCTTCTCGAGGAAGGCGGCCAGCTGCTTGTTGACGGTCTTCTCAATGACTTTTGCAGGAAACGGGAGCAGCGAGATGGGGCGGTAGTTCTTGAACATAACAAAGAAACATTGGAAACAACCAAAAGGAACGATTGTACAAAAAATTAGGAGAAAAAGAAAAACAAACAGAATAATGAAAAATGCAAGGTACATACACATAATAATGCAATGAAGGAAGCCCATAAGTTTGGCAAAAGGTCAAGGCTTAGAAAAAGATAGCGCAACAAAATCAATGCATGACATAATCATTATAACGTGTTGGAGGTTTCCTGTTCCTGGTTGTACCCTCAGCCAAAGTACCAATGCAATTCCCTCTGGGAACAATGGCATCATTGACAAGACACCAATAAGGCTGAGAAACACTATCCTTGAAAATAGCAACCACCCAATTTGTCACGCACCACAGAGGTTTTATTTTCAGGACTAACAAAAAGCATACTCTTACTCCACAAGTTTCCACCAGCGACCACAATCACATGATTACGAACACCAACCACCCTCTTGGGAGAAGAAAATTTGGAACAATCAATCCTCACAACCCTGGTTTTTTGATGCCAACCCAATCACAGGGCTTGACTGACAAGGTCCTCCCAGAAGCATTCCCACTTGCTTTACCAACCAATGCCTTCCTCACATCCAACACTTATCCAAGAACATCACCATTTACCATCTTTTGATCCATCCAGTCTCTGCTCAAATTAGTTCCAGCTACTCTTTCTCTCATCAGGGTGAAAGAGGACACTCCAGTTACACTATGTGGAGTAGTTCTGTTTGCCCACAACATGTGCTTCAAGACCTTTTTCCAATTCAAGTTATTCACCATAGCTAACTCCAACTAATCTTTTACCTCGTGGTTAAATCTCTCCACTAAGCTGTTGCTCCTGGAGTAGTAAAGGGATGTTGTAATATGGTGATTACCATGCCTTTATGGAAATGCACCCATCTCCATTGACATCAACTGGGTACCGTTGTCGATAACCAGTTCGTCGGGATAACCTTCTCTGGAAAAAACTTCACTGAGGAACTCCAACATACCGGAAGTGGAAATATGTTCAACCACCTTAATCTCAGGCCATCTAGACAAATAATCAATGCATACCAAAGCCAATTTGGGTGTGCTTCCAAACACAGCAAAAGGTCCAGAAATATCCAAAGCCAATATGTTCCAATGCATGGGTGGTGGCTCTACAGATACAACAGGAGACTGAACGTTTACCTGAGACTTTTCACTGATGACACATGCATTGCAATTTTTGACAAAATGCTCCGCCATTCTATCGACTCAAGGCCACCAGAAATCTTCCCTGATTGTGCGTTAAGCGCCCTAATACCACCATGCCCATTGTGATCAAGTTGCAAATTTTAATCCTCATACCTTCAGGAACAACCAATAAATCACCTCTATACAGAATACCATTTAACCATAGATAATTTGCTATTTAATTTCTCAAAGGCAACAAGGATGTCATGTAAGTCCTTAACTTTGGGCCAGCCCTGATCCGTATACCTTTTTGACACTGGACAAAACATCTTCTTTTTCCAACACTTGTATCCACTCCTTTTTGCACTACGCCCCTTCCAATGCGTTATCCAGGGAACTCATCATACACACCATCACCAAATCTTCATCATTAAAATTAATCCTGCCACAATCATCCTGTAGGGGTGGTCTCGACAAACAATCTGCCGCAAAGTTTCTTTTGCCTGACACATGTTCCAACCATGTTCCAAATTGTACTGAAACTCTTGCATGCAATACTGCTATTTGGCTATGCAGGGAGTAGCCCTTCCACCACCATGGGTACAGAACATATCCGCCAAGGGTTTGTGCTCCATTTCTAGAACAAATTCTCTCCTCCACAGGTAAGTTTTAAAATACTCACTTTCCCAACACATAGCTAGAGCCTCCCTTTCAATGGTTGAAAAGGTGGCCTCAGCCCTACGTAAAGTCCGGGATGCAAAAGCTATTATCTCCACACTGCCATTCAAGAGCTTCTGCAACAATTCCGCCCCCAAACCAACGCTGCTGGCATCTATCATGAGGAAACTCAAATCCTCTGTGTTAAAGGACTTCAAGGGTTGTGCAGAAACTATGCATCTTTTAATTTCTCCCAAAACACTTTCACACTCAAACGTCCATTCAAATCTAGCATTCTTCTTGAGAGGAGTACGCAACACCGCAGACTTATTATCAAATTGCGGTACAAATTTGGTATAAAACTCAACTAATCATAAAAAGGACCTTAGTTGATCCTTATCTCCAGGCGATGGTGCATCCTCAATGGCTTTCAAGATTTTCAATTTAGGTTTGACCCCCATCGACAGCTACATGGTGCCCTAAATAGTTAACACATGACTGGGCAAACTTGCATTTGTCTTTCATCAACGTCATACCAGTTTTCCTCAAAATTTCCAAAACCATTCTCACTCTAGCATCATGCTCTTCATTGTCATGTTGTCCTGAAAACAGGTTACCCTTTCATGGCTTTGAACAAAATGTCCATAACTCTTTGAAACACAGAAGATGCCGATGCCAAACCAAAGGGCATGCGGATATAGTGGAAGTCACCTTTTCGTGTAATGAATGAAATTTGATGTTTAGAATCATGGTCCAGCTCCACTTGGTGATATGCTGCCGATATTTCTAGGGATGTAAATACAGTAGCATGGTCTAACGTGGCCAACATTTCATTGCTATTAGGTAAAGGTTGGCGATCAACCCAAATGGTGCGATTGAGATTGCGGAGGTCCACACACTAACGCAGAGACTTGTCAGCCTTACGGACCAAAACGATCAGGGACAACCATTCCGAACCTTCGATGAGTTCGATAATTGACATGGCACATAATTTATCAAGCTCCTTTTTCAGTTCCTGTCTGAGACACAAAAGTACCTTCCTAGATTTGTGAACCACAGGAACGGCATTGCTCTTTAATACTATGCGATGTTTGAAAACTCGTAGCTTACCCAAACAGTCACAAAATACCTCCTTGAACTCATTGATACATTTTGAGCCTTCAAGATCCTGCTCCCCTCCAGCAGCATTTAAATTAGAATTTATTAAACGATCCTTCGTTATTACTAACTCAGGATGGTTAGGATCTAAAATGTTATTAAGATCCCCTTGGGCGACCCAACCTAAGACATTTGAACAATTTTTCACAAAATATACATCAGTGTTGATAGAATATTGTCATTAAATTGCAAATCAGCCTTAAACTTTCCAATGACTTCCACTCTTTTCTCACCATAAGAAAACAACTTAATGTCAGTAGATTCTAGAACAAGATCATGGAATTTGGCAAATTCATTTTAGCATAAAAGAGTAACCGGAGAACCAGAATCCACCATAATATTTACACACTGGCCATTAACTAAGAGGTTACAAAACAGAGGTTTCCTCCTACCAACTTGTTTGATGACTACTAATGTGTCATCAACTTGTCCTTACTTTTCCTCACTAATCATTAAGAGATAACCTTCACCACTCACACTTCCAGTATCAACATCATCTTCACACATAGCACTTAGACCTTGCTTTTTTATTTTGCTTGCAAAACAAATATGAAAAAAATGACCCCTTTGGCCACATGTGAAACAAGTTTGATATAAAGCTGGACAATGTTTGAAATTACCCAAATGTGATCTACAACAAATCTGAAGCAAACAAAGTCTTTATCCGAATGCAATGAGGAGCCCCCTTTTTTTTTACATATTTGAAATTCTGACTCTTAGGTTTATCGCCCCCACTTTTTTGTACAGCATTTACTTCCTTGCACTCTAATTTAGGGTGAATAACAGCCAACTCTCTCATGCAAATGTCAGACTGTTCAATGCTTCTTGCGATTTTAAAAGCTAGCTCCAAACCAGGATCCTCACTCCCTAACAACCACTCTTGAATTCTTCCATTACATGTTTTTTCAATTAGTTGATCTCAAATGATGTCCTCCTTCACGTCCTGATAGTTACAATTCAAGGACAAAGTACGTAAAGCTTAAACAAAATCTTCGATTGATTCCCCAGGAAGTTGTGCTTGTTGCAAAAAACCTATGTCTTTCCAAAACCACATTCTTTTTAGGAGAGAATATTTTGCCTAAAGTTTGAATCAATGAAGCATATTCACCAACAATAGGTTCAGCATCACCCTCACCACTGGAAAGAACATGTACAGTTTCAATGTGCAATGTTTCTAAACTCGACCTACCCTCATGACCTAGGTTTTACACTAATAGCGCTTTCTTCTTTTTGGACGTGAAAGTGTCACCATCAATTGCGTCAAGATAAGCTTCCAAACCCTCACGCCATTGTATCCAGTTCAACGATGGAGAACTAGGATCTACAAGAAAAGGAGGTGGCGGAGTTATTCCCTCCATAACTTTATCAATCAATCAATCAATCAATCAACCCTTCAGCCTGGGACGGCTCCTGGTGGCCGACGTCACTGGGGGCAGCCCCAACACCCACCGACCATGCAAGCAACCTGGGAATCAACCTCGACTCAACGCTCTCAATGACCATGCAAGTCAACGCCGTCTCCTCCTCCTGCTTTAACACCCTCCGCATGCTCTGCAAGATCTACAGATGGATTCCAACAGATACAGGAAAGACAGTCACCCAGGCCCTCGTCAGCAGCAGACTCAACTACGGAAATGCCCTCTACGCTGGAGCCCCGACCGAGCTCATCAAACGACTGCAACGCATCCAAAACGCCTCTGCACGACTGATCCTCAATGTACCATGCCATGGCCACATCACCCCCCACCTGAGAAACCTGAACTGGCTCCCCATCAACAAGAGGATATCCTTCAAGCTCCTCACCCACGCACACAAGGCACTCCACAAGACTGGCCCAGCCTACCTCAACAGACGGCTCTCCTTCTACATCCCCAACCGCCAGGTACGCTCCGCCGACCTCTCACTCGCCACCGTCCCGCGCATCCGAAGAACAACCACCAGTAGGAGATCCTTCTCCCACCTCGCCACCAAGACATGGAACACCCTCCCACTGAGCCTATGGCAGACCCAAGACCTGCTGACCTTCAGGAGGATACTCAAGACCTAGCTGTTCGATCAGTAGCGCCCCCCCAGCGCCTTGAGACCCTCATGGGTATGTAGTGTGCTTTACAAATGATTTATTGATTGAATAAGTGTGTGTGCCTATCACGTATAGTGACCAAACAACAGTCCAAAAGATTGACAGGCAAATATAATGGGTATGCATGTCACCGTACACAATGTAGTTCTTTGAAGATGGCCGCCGCTGATACTGCAAGGGTGTCTTGCAGCAGGCTTAAAGGTTAACAGGCAATAACTATAGGTGTGCCTGTCACCGTGCAAACAATAATATACTTCAAAGATGGCCACCACACGTACAGCCGGGGCGTCTTCCCACAAAACGTAGTCCTCATTCCCTGAGGAAACCACTAGTGATGTAATTGTAGATGTGCACACAGCTTCGTGTACATATGCTGCCAGCCTGACAAGGATTGCGTGCTGATCACTTGCTCCAGCATGAGCTGGGACCGTGTAATGCCAAATGACCAACATGATGCCTAATATCCAACCCACTCCCTGGAAAGTGCTGAGTTCACAGCAGGGAACACCGCAGGGAACATCGCAGGCAGAACGGACAAAGACCGAAGGGCTGGAGAGGAAAAGACATGAGCGAGAAGGAATCAGCACTCCGTGGTGGCAGGAACAGGATCTGTAGAGATGCAGGCAGCACAGAGGAGGTGGACAGACTGACAGCCAACTCGTCACCACTGAAATGATGCAACGGAGCCTGTTGTTGTTGTAATAACTTTCTTTACTGAACATCAGCCATTCACCTCAAGCAGCAACTGCCTTCCACAGAATCCACTGTCCCCAACATTCCCTGTTCCATTCTAGCACCCACACACTGTCAATGAGAGTAAAGACAAAGCATAGCCATCAGTACTTCTGAGAACTAGAGTTACGTAGCATTGCTTTTACTTTATGCTCACTGAATGAAATCAAGTCTCTAGTGTGAGACATGGACTCTATCCAATTAATTCTCACTAACTGCAAGCTCTGTCTTTTTTGTCATTTTTGTTTTTTGTACCAATAAATCATTGACAACTAACAGGTAATATAAAGTAATATTTTCGATTAGCATCTCAACAGCATGAGAGAAACAGATCTGAGTAAGAAAAGGATTATGCCATGTATCCAGAAGGGTAAATAACCTGTACAGAAAAGGAAGTATTCTCTCAAGTTAGATCTGTAATATGGAGAAATTACACTAGATTGTTGAAACTGGTGACCGGACAAGGAAGGGAGAAAAGGGTGGAAAAGAACCTGGTAGTCCAAGTATGGGCTCATTACAAGAACCCAGATGGAGACTCAGGAAAAATAAACTAATGGAGTGAGTGAATAGTACTTAAATCAAAAAGCTAATAGTGATGGCAAAGCCTAGCGTATAAAGATAAAGGGCACACTTAGGATTTGGGGAGTCCCAGAGACAGAATCTACGTACACCCCTGATTATTTGGCACAAACCGGGATTATGGGTCCATTGTTTTGGAAGGGTCAAAGGATCATATGAGAGGCTCTTGGGGAAGATATATTTCCACTATGTGGCTTAGTAAAAAAAAAGAGAGTAATTTATCCCATTTTTAGCTATTGGGTGGGGACAGGGTGCATTGACATCCTCTCTGTGTAAAGCCACAGTTTCAGCTTTCACCTATAGTACCAATGTGCAGTTCCAAGCCTTGCTTAAGGGGGGTAGTTAATTTTTCAATTTCATGGGGTGTTTTTTTGTGGGTTTTTTTGCAAGAATAAGGGCCAGCTCAAGGGAGAGGGGAACAGTTTTTCATTTCTTTGGCTGTTTGTAAGCCCTTAAAGCACACACCTCGCAGGAGTCCACTCTGGACAATGCTGTGACCTTCTCCAGACTCAGCATCACTTTGGTCCAAAATGGGCATAACCGGAGTCAACCCCAAAGCATGAGTTTGAGTCCCACAGTCTGGGCCGGCATCTAGTGCACAAGTCTGAGGCTTCAGGTAAAATTCTACGAAGCTCTTTGGGAGAGAGAGAAGGCCTTATGTAATATGTAAAATGGTATCAACTTTAGGCGTGCATTTCTGGAATGTGTCCATGGGTATTCTAATTCTTTCACTCATTCACTGTTTTGAAGAGCTCTACCACATTCCTCCTCTCTGTTTTCCTCTGTCAGTTTTGTTCTAATGAATTGAGAGTGCTAATTGCCAGTGTTTGCCTTTTAAGATAAGATCCACTGCTGTCCGGCTAGATTAAGAGGTTCTAGGTTGGTTGCACATGAACAAGGGAACACACTGGTTGGTTTATGTGCACCGGCCAAGCATGTGATTTCTACCAACTAACTCAGCCTGGTATCAGCACACAGATAGCCTGTCAAAGAACAGACCATTCAGTAATTGGTGATGAACTGAGCAGGCCTTATAATGTTAGTAGGTGTTAATAGTGTGAGTATATACATATGTAGTAATTAAGTGTTTGTGCTTCTCTGTGGTAGATCATATGGGTGAAATGTGCACCAAACTACAGTTGCACCATGGTTAGGCCTAGAGTCTTGGCTGACTCACCAATATTATGATGAGTCAGGATACCAAATGCAGATCTGACATTAGTGTCCATATATCTGTATGCCTTGTGGCACTTAAAGATATATCATACCTCATTGACTCAACTTCTAACTATATTCCTGGCTTTTGTTACACCTCTTGGGGCAAGTTAATTATTCTGCTAGCCAGATGGAGGTTCAAAGCCCTCCCCACATATTATGGCCATTTACCAAGTGCTTGTGCCTGTTCCAGTAAAAGGAAAGGGTGGGGGCAAAATCTGCATGTGGAAATTACTTTTCAAACTTTACCTAGTCAGGGAAAGCTCAACCCCACAGAAACAAAGGAGGGTAGTCTGATCTCAGGATCTTGTCACAGGAGGGTCTGCCCCTTGATGTTTTGGTTAACTTAAAAGACAATGTGTAAAATATTTGTTTAACACTTCAAACAGTAATACAGTGAAAATACTACAAAAAGACTCAACACCAGGTTGGAAACATATAATTCAAGTTTATAAATAAAACAAGACTAACAAGACAAAACTCCAGTTAGTAGAAATTGAGATATGAATTTTTAAGGAATAAATATGAAAGTAGTCCTTAAAAGCAATAAGCACCTATTTGGAATATCTGATCACGCTGAACCAGGAAAAAGGAAAACGTTCAGACTAACCGCGATGGAGTGCAGGTTGGATGCAGGGACCAGGTTCGGCCTGCTGCAAAAGTACCTTGATGAGTTGACGATGACAACGAGATGTGAGGGGCAGATGGTGCGATGAGTCATCGGTGACGGTCCAAACTGTAATAGCAATGCGCTGATTTTCTCCATGCAATCGTGAAGATACATCAGTTCTGAGGAAAATTAGTTGGTTCTGAAGGGGCTGTGTCAACTCTGCTTCAGCAGTAGAAGATGTGTTGGTTCCGAGGGCAATGCACTGATTCTGAGATGCGATGCCCCAGGTTTCCCCACACAACAGAAGCAATGCTTCTGTTCTGTAGATGATGTGCTGATTCTGAAGGGGATGCTTTAACTCTGCTTGGGCAAATGTGATGAGTCAGTTCCTACCATGATGTGCTGGTTCTAAAGGCGATGCACTGGTTCTGCTCATGCAACAGCGGTAATGCATCGATTCTGCAGCAGAGGATGCATTTGTCCAGATGAAACAAACACCATAGGTCAACTTCCAATGGTCCTGGTGTAAAAACAGGCTGATTGGAAGTCTTTTATGTCCCTGAGACTTCAGATCAGATGGAAAGCCAGCAAGCCATTGGAGTCACTCTGAGTTCTGAGGACTAGAGAGGCAGGGCAGTCATCTCACCAGGCAGAATGGACAGCAGGTTAGCACAGCAGGAACATGTTTTTTCCCCAGAGCAGCAGTCCAGCAGAGTGGCAATCCTTCAGCACAGCAGACCTCCTGCTTGGCAGGGTATCCTCAGGTCGAGAACTATACTGAAGTGTTAGGGTAATCGGTCCAGTTCTTATATCTAGTGGTGCCTTTGAAGTGGGGGACACTTAAAAGAAGGGATCTGAGGTGCACAGAGGTCTTTGCCTCTTGTCCTAGCTCCAGACTCATTACAGGAGGGTATTCAGACCTTTGTGTGGGGACAAGAGAAAGCCTTTTCAGGTATAAGTGTGAGGCTGTGCCAAGGATCAACCTCCCATCCTCCCAGGAAGAGCCATCAAGTCACACCTAACTTCCCTTTGTGTCTGGCTATCTAGAAGGAATGTACAATGTCCAACTGTCACCCACCCAGATGTTTATTGGAAGAAGGTGGTAGGTGCCCAGGGCTAAGGGCAGAAAAATGCCATCTTTCTAAAAGTGGCATTTTTAAAAGGGTAATCATACATTCGACTTTACCATTGAAGAGGATTTATCATTTATCACAAAAAAGTACCAGAGGGTCAGGAGTAAGACAGGCTAATATCGAGGACAGTGAAGGTGTAACGCTCCCACTTGCCGTATGACAAAAAGAGGAGTGATGTAGAACATGCCAGATCAAGATCAGTGTCTGGTCTCTGGCTCCCATCAGTCACCACTCGGAACCGCCCTTCATCATTTGGGGCTCCGAGGACCAACACTATACTGGATCTTATTTCTCTAGCAGAAAGAAATTAACCTTCCTGTTAGTTAGTATGTGTTGGTATTATAGTCAAGAACACGTGTGTTGGTAAAGTAACTGACGGGGTAAAAAAAGGGTGGTGTGCAGTGCAAAGGAATACCAAGAAAAATAAAGATAAAGAGGGTAAGTAAAATTGGTTTGCCCTCTTTATCTTTATTTTTCTTGGTATTCCTTTGCACTGCACACCACCCTTTTTTTACCCCGTCAGTTACTTTACCAACACACATGTTCTTGACTATAATACCAACACATACTAACTAACAGGAAGGTTAATTTCTTTCTGCTAGAGAAATAAGATCCAGTATAGTGTTGGTCCTCGGAGCCCCAAATGATGAAGGGCGGTTCCGAGTGGTGACTGATGGGAGCCAGAGACCAGACACTGATCTTGATCTGGCATGTTCTACATCACTCCTCTTTTAGTCATACGGCAAGTGGGAGCGTTACACCTTCACTGTCCTCGATATTAGCCTGTCTTACTCCTGACCCTCTGGTACTTTTTTGTGATAAATGTTTAGTGGGCATGTATTCAGAGCAGGTCATTAAATTGCCCTTGGGTCCCCTTTAATGTATGTAGTTTGAGGATTTATCATTACCATTCCAGAGGTATTAAACATGATAGATCTACTCCCTCTCAATGAGGAATTATAGCTTTTTATTAAGGAATCCTGTATATTATCCTATGAGAGGGGTAGGTCTCACAGTATTGAAAAACAAACTTGGATGTTTTTCACTACGAGGACATGCAAAACTTAAAAGTACACGTCCTAACTTTTGATTACGCAGTGCCCTGCACTGGTGGCTACCTAGGTCCTACCTTAGAGGTGACTGGGTTTTAAATGCCAAGTCAACATGGCAGTGTAATCTGTACACACAGGCTATGCAGTGGCAGGCCTGAGTCATGTTTAAAGGGCTACTTGAGTTGGAGGCACAATCAGTGCTGCAGTCCCATAGATAGAATTTAATTTACAGGTCCTGGGCACAGATAGTGCACTCTACTAGGGACTTCTAGGGAAATTAAGTATGCCAATTGGAGAGAAGTCACTCAAACCATGATTAGTGTAGCGAGCATAAGTACTTTACTACTGGTTAGCAGTGGTAAAGTGCCTAGAGTCCTAAGGTCAACCAAAATATTTCAGCAACATTGGAGACAAGCAGACAAAACGTTTATGAGGAGACCACCCTAAGGCTGACAGGTATTACAATAAGGGAGAGACTTTTGTGAATGATCTGGACCTGGGGGAAGTGAAGCTTGGAAGGCCCAGCTGGAACAGAGAAGGCACCTGCCTGTTGCAGAGATGGACATGAAGACTTTCAGACTTGAGCTGACACCCAGGGATTAGGATTGTTTTCCCCAGGGCCAGTGGTGATTGATCCCCTGCATTTGCTGGAGGACAGTGGGGGAATGGTCCTGCTAAAGGGTCCCTGAGGGCTCCCTTGGATCTTCTGTGGACGGGTGCTGCAGGATTCCGGACTCCAGAGGGAGGAGGACCCTGTGGAAACTAGAATGTGCAGACAGAGAGGGGACACTTGGGTCTGCTGCTAGGGAAGGCACCACACCCAGAAGACATGCCTGGCGCTCAGACCGGAGCCAGGGCCGGTGTGGAGATGGAGATGGAATCAAGCTTATGTAGAATATACATATTTTAGAGGAAAAAAGCCAAAAATCTACTATCCTGGTGGCTGGTACACACAGTTAGGAGCAAAGTGACACATTTCCTGCTTCTGTTGGGCATCACCAACAGTTTTATTAAGAATTGTGGGAGTGGTGAGAAGTACAGCAGCCACACTGTCACCCTAAGTCTCCCGGGCCATAGGATGCATTACCAGTATGGCCTGGTCACCAATATAAAAGTGCTCCTCGACCTGGGCTTTCAGCACAAAGGCATTGGAGTGCATGGACACCTGTTGGTGCGTCCTAAGGCTGCATTGCAGCAGGTATAAAAGTAGGAAAAGTTTTTATTCACAATCAAAAAGGTGACATTTAGTTCTTACTTGGTCTGATGAATGTCATTGTTTTATGGATGATCTTTAGTGATTTTAATGGTGTTGCAGTGGTTTTGTAGATACATGTCTGATTGTATTAATCTTGTGACACTGTAAGAAAGCTGGAAGGTCTGCTTTTTGATAACTACAACCCATGTTATTATATCTAGTATATGTGTGTGTGTATTGCGGATATACAGTTCACTGCTCGCTAGGGCTGTGCGCTGTTAAAGGGGTGTCATCTTAAGTATTTCCATTTGTCATCATATATACATATATTTGTAAATTAATGCAAAGTAGTGAATACTTTGGGAATAATAAAGAACGTTTTCTTTGAGGTACCACCCACACCACCTCCCTCTGGAATGCTCTATCTCACTAACCTGACAGAGGCAAGTAATACAATAGGTACTTGGTTCCCCAGTAGACGGAAAGTTGCTGACTTATTACTTGTAAAGTACTCACATTCTTTGCAACTAATAACCTACTTTCTTACAACTGAAAATATGGCTAGTTTCACATATTGCTATGGGGACATATATTTATTACAATGAACAAAAAAGAACCGGTGGTCTAAAAGCCAACAATATAGCCGGCTGGTTTTAACTCCTCAAAGAGTGAGTCGGCACACAAGTCACACAAAAGCCCAGAAAACAAGAAAAACAAGAGAGCAAAAGTCAAGTGATAACTAGTGAGATCCAAAAGCAATTAATTGGATTCCCATCAATGTATCGCAGTGATCAATCTTCTCATTTGGTCATCCATCTATCGGGATGGTGTGTCTCTTGATCATAGAGACTTTCTACCATTCCAACGGTAATTCGCCTGATTGGATCAAACCCACAATCACTTTAGACAAAGAAACATAATGTGTTTCTAGACTTCAGATCACAAGGGAATTGAGTGCAGTGCAAAACACAAAAAATGGTGATTAAAATAGGGTAATGAGACGAAAAAGCAAGACATTTTATTTGAATATCGACTCGACCCCTAATTAAAAAAAACGAGCAGTGCAAGGGGCAGTTTCAACAAATAACTACAAAAATCAGGCCTGATTAAATGTCTCGCTTTTTTGTCTCATTACCCTATTTTAATCACCAATGTTTGTGTTTTGCACTGCACTCAATTCCCCTGTGATCTGAAATCTAGGATGAGAAGTTAAAGCCAGCCGGCTATATTGTTGGCTTTTAGACCCCGGTTCTTTTTTGTTCATTGTATTATGGTATTAGGGGATGTCAATCTGGGCAGGTCTTGAAATATCCCTATGACCCTTTCTCTCTCTGTGGTGTTTATTGTTAACATATATTTATTATGCAGCTTCCAAAGGCAAAGCTATCCTACAGAAAGAAACTCTGAACTTTTCTACCTACTACCGATTTCTGCCTTGTTGTTAAGGTGTTATTGGTATCCACATTTCACCATGGTAATGCTGTAATTGTCGGTATTCCAGCTTCCTCTTTCTCCTAATCCCCAATAATTTGTTGATACTTCTTTCTCTTACTTCAGTCCCTTTTTAGAATGTTACAACATGATGATGCAGGTTATACTGTATCCTCTTAATGTTCAAGGAATTTGTAGCTGGTGCAAGCACAACACCTGTTTAATTGAATGTGCTTCAGAAACATTCTTAAATAAATAAATAAAACAGTAGCTTGCATCTGCTGTATAGCTATCATTAGTGCAGCTGGCTCAGAGACACTGGGACCCCACAGGTTAAGAGTTTAGCTTCACCCCAATCATGACTGCCTTTGCTACCTGTTCAAGAAGCAAGAAGTTACATTTTCCTTGCTTGCAGCAGAGCATGTGCACCATTTCTACTCCTCATGCTTCCATTATGGGTTAAGGGGGAGCAAGACCTGCATATCATGTAGGCATGATTTTAAATTGTGATCTGAAAGGTGCAGCGTAGGGTAGGTGTGCAACTCACACTGTTTTTGTGTTACAGGGTATATATACATACCACAAAATATGTGCATCACAAAATGTGTTTAAAGCAAACACTGTATAAAAAAGATCAAGACTGCCATTTAAAGGTTGTGAAAATGTGCCATATTCCGATAGTTCACAACCCCTTTGAGGAACATAGTTGTCATGCATAGAAAATTTAAAAGATTTACTTGACACGCTGGTAGAAGCGTGCAGCACATAAGGGGCAGTGCATTTTAGTTTTACAGACATAACCTGCTACTTTGGAAATGTATTTCTGTAAAATAAAACAATGCCAAATGGGTCACTTTGTATGGTAGCAGGTTTTGCAAATAGCAGACTTTGCCATTACAAAAAGAACTTGCAATAGACGTATCAGTATCTGCAAACAAAAAGAAAGCCATTATCATTAGAATATGTAATGCCATATCAAAATTTACTGCATGGATACATTTTGGGGAGGGCTCCCCCTATTTGGGACTTTTGTTAGTAATGGCTAGAACCTCCTAACCATTCTCAGGGCAGTTCCTCACAGCCATCACCTTGTACAATGCCCTTCTCTGTCTACGAGGGTGGTATGATGGAACCACACATGTAATTACAACACATGCCTTTATAACACAGTCATTTCGAGCAGAAAGAGGCAAAATAGAGATCATCATTCATGACATGGTCAGTGACATCACTGATGACATCTCAAATGACATCACTGATGACATCATCCACAGAATCACTCACACACATACTCACATCCCATACAACCTCTCATACCCACCCAATCACTCACATACCCATTCACAGACCCATGCAAGTACTTACACAACCACTCACTTACCCATAGAGCCACTCACACACCCACTCACTCATTCATAGATACTAATCACACAACAAATCATTTACTCATACAGCCACTCACACAGCCACACACTCATCTATGCAGCTTCTGACACACCCAGTAATTCACCTATACAGCCACTCACACACCCACTCACTCACCCATACATCCTCTCAACATAGCCACTCACTCACCCACCAATACAACCACTCACACACTCGCTCATAATCCTACACAACCACTTACATACCAATTCTCACATCCATACAGTCACTCACACAGCCATTCACTCACCCATACAGCCAATTCCACAGACGCTCACTCTTCCATACAGCCATTCATTCACCAACTCACTTAACCAAACACTTACTCAGACAGCTATTCACTCACTCATACAGCCACTTATATACCCAGTCACTAACTCATACAGCCACCATTCACACACCCACTCACTAGCCATACAGTTACTGACACGCCTACTCACCCACCCATACAGTCACTCACACAGCCATTAAGTCACCCACAGGGCTACTTACATACCTATTTATACACCTATAAATCCACTCACACACCCACTCACATACCTGTACCACCACTCAGACACCCAATCTCACACAGATACAAGGTCACGCAGTGACTCTCATAAACTATGTTAAAAGAAGAAATCACTCATTAGTAGTACACAAAGTATACTAATTTAACTTTTGTGGTACCTTAGTATGTATGTGTAACACACAAACTTTGGAAAACACTCACAATTACTATGATAATGATAATGATGATGATAATGATAATGAAATTTATAAAGCGCACAAATACCAGAAATGGTGTCTCGGCGCTAGAACCATGAACAGACACCCAGCCAGCCCCCCTCACTGAAACAACCAGGTTTTCTAATTTTTTCTGAAGCCCAAAAGAGAGCTAGCCTTCCTAATTTCTGGTGGCAGCAGGTTCCACAGCTTAGAGGTGCCGTGTTGGAAACTCCGTCCTCCCCAGTGCAGAGTTCGGATCTTTGGCACTGCAAGGAATTTTGCTCCTGAGGAACGGAGAGGTCATCAGTGATGTTATTTGAGATATCATCAGTGATGTCACTGACCATGTCATGAGTGGTGCCTTGTCATGTCATGAATGATGAACATGTCATGGGTCATTAACCTACGCCCCATCAATGCACAAGCAGTGTATTGTGGGGGCGTAAGTTAATGGTGGTTCAGGTAATGATCACAACTGAATTTCTATGGTTGTGTATGAGTGTAAACTGAGCATAACTATAACGTCCCTGTAACCTATGATTTTATATAAAAAACTATTAATTCTACTTATCAGGGATATTAATATATAACCACTATTGAGAGATTGTCTAGCAAAAATTATGAATGAGATGATGAAATATGTAAACATCCATAAAGAATTTAACTTGAATGGCACTTAGAAACATTATAGGCACTTAGCCTAGAACAGATAATATTTACATGGTATGTTGAAATATAAAACACCTAGACACTGGATTACAAGAAGAACAAAAAGTTAACTCAGCCCAGAATAGAGTGGTATAATTGCATTGATGGGATAATGCACTAAGTTTTAACAATTGAGATAAGATCACATCCTGAAAGAAAGACAAATGCAAATTACTGACAGATTCATAAATATGAATTTGAAATTTGCAGTAAAATTAATTTGATAACAATAAGAATGTTAATGTACTCCTCTTGACTGTCAACGTACAAAATTGAGCAAAGCAATGCTTTGAAGTATGTATTATATATTGCTTTTAAATGTATGTGTCTTTTAAAACTACATACCCCACAATGCTTTATTATCAGCTAAGTGGGTATGCCTGTATAAAATGGAAGATAGAGGAAGGAATCACCTAACCGTGATCAAGACTTTCTTGTTGAAACATCTTGATTTCAGTAGTGGTAATAAATTATCTTGGATATTAAAACTTCTGGAGTGCGGGATATACTGTTTTGATGATTACATTGTTACCGAGGGCATGTTTCCACCCCAAATGTCAGCACTGGCTGTGAGCACCTTGTGAATGGGAATCAAATGAAGTTTCTCAACCGGCGCCATCGATACAAGTAAACTAAAAAACGCTTTTCCTGTGGAAACATTGTCCTAACTATACTGCTGGTGGTCGGCCTACTGCCAACCACCAGTAGGTTATATGTATGTATATGCACCAGTGATTCTTATTGTGCATGGAAACTTTAAGGGTGATCTGTCAAGCGGGGTCTGAGAAATGAGGGGGTTCCAAAAATGGTGTGTTTCCCATGTTGATTCCCATAGGAGTTTGAACGCAACCAGAGGCCGAATCGCTGGAGGGAATTACACTAAATTTTAGCAGGAAAGTAGATTTGGGTTCCTAGATTGGGTTTTCAGTTATTCTGTCTAAACCAGTTCAGAAGTTTTTGAGATTTAAGGAAATCCAAATAAGGACATCTGCGATTACTGCTAATTCACGAATGATAATGAGCTCATGCAGGGCAATGCAGAGCCTTGACTGGCAACCAACATTTCAACTGGGCAGTGTTGGCAACCATTTTGGACCATGGCTTCAGCCAAGTTCCACAAAAAAACAGGAAAAAAAGAAAAGGGTGCAGAGTAGGAATACCTGACCCCCTGGCCTTGGTCTTTGGATTACTCTGGAAAACTGCCATTGCATAAAAGCATTTTTTTTAATTCACATCGGTTTTTGTGAAATATTCTTGAATATCCCCATGGGCTCCCGTGCTTGTTTTAATTGTGAGAAACAAGCAGAAAGAGTCAAAATAAAGGTGAGAAATGAGCAGAAAGAGGCCAAATAAATGTCAGAAACGAGTTGAAAGAGGCAAAAAAAAGGTCAGAAATGAGCAGCAAGAGGCAAAATAGAGGTCTGAAACAAGCAGCAAGAGGCTGAATAAAGGTCAGAAATGAGCAGAAAGAGTCAGAATAAAAGTCAGAAATGAGCAGAAAGAGGCAGAAAAAAGGTCAGCAACAAGCAGAAAGAGGTAAGATAAAGGTGAAAATCGTGCAGAAAGACGAAGAATAAAGGTGAGAAACGAGCAGTAAGAGGCAGAATAAAGGTCAGCAACAATCAGAAAGAGGCAAAATAAAAGTGAGAAACGAGCAGAAAGAGGCAGAATAAAGGTCAGCAATCAGCAGAAAGAGGCAAAATAGAGGTCAGAAACTAACAGAAAGAGGCAAAATAGAGGTCAGAAAGGAGCAACAAAAGGTAGATTAAAGATGAGAATTGACCACAAAGAGGCAAAATAAAGGTCAGCAACAAGCAGAAGGAAGCAAAACATTTTACAAACAAGCAGAAAGAGGATGATTAAAGGTCAGAAATTAACAGAAAGAGGAAGGTCAGCAACAAGCAGGAAGAGGCACGATAAAGGTGATAAACGAGCAGAAAGAGACAAAATAAAGGTCAGCAGCGAGCAGAAAGCGGCAAAATAGATAAGAGAAGCTAACAGAAAGAGGCAAAATAAAGTTAATAAATTAGCAGAAAGAGGCCAAAAAGAGGTCAGAAACCAGCAGAGTCATTCAGACACTCATGCTCCCACTCACAGACCCACACAGAGACTCATGTACTCGGTCACAGACCCAGTCAGGCACTCCTGCACCTACTCATAGGCCCACTCAGAGACTCATGCACCCACTCACAGACTCATGCACCCACTCACAGACCCACTCAGAGACCCACACACCCAATCACATACCGACTCAGAGACTCATGCACCCACTGCCAGACCCATTCAGACACGTATGCACCTACTCTGAGACTCATGCACCCACTCACAGATCTTCTTAAACACTCATGCACCGACTCACTCAACCACTCAGAGGCTAATGCACCCACTCACAGACCCATTCAGACTCATGTACCCATTCATAGAGCCACTAAAACATGAATGCACCCACTCACAGCCCCACTCAGATGGTCAAGCACCCACTCACTCTCCCAATCAAATACTCAAGCACCCATTCAGAGACACAATCAGACACCCAAGTACCCAATCACAGACCCACTCAGAGACTCATGCACCCACATGCATCCCTACTAAGAGACTGATGCCCAGTCACAGAGTGAGTGAGAAATTCACACAACCAGTTGCAGACCCACTCAGTCATGCACCTACTCACCCATGCAGTCAAATGCCCAGGCTCCCACTTGCAGACCCACTCAGACGCTTTTGCACCCACTCAGAGGCTCATGTATTTACTACAGATCCACTCAGACTTTTACACACCCACTCACTCACCCACTCAGAAAATCGTACACCCATTCATAGACCCTCTCATACAAGTATGTATCCATTCACAGACCCACTCAGTCATGCACCCACTCACTCTACCAATCAAAGGCTCATGTATCTAATCACAGTCCCAGTCAGACATTTATGCACACACTCACAGGCCCACTCAGAGACTCATGCACCTACTCACAGACCCACTCAGACACTCATGCACCCACTCACAGACCCGCTCAGAGACTTGTGCACCCACACATAACCCTACTCAGAGACTGATGCCCAGTCACAGACCCAGTGAGAGACTCACACATCCAGTCACACACCCACATCAGTCATGCGCCCATTCACTCATCTGGTCAAATGCTCAGGCACCCACTGACAGACCCACTCAGACATATATGCACCTACTCAGAAGCTCATGTACCCACTCACAGATCCTTTCAGGCACCCACTTACTCACCCACTCAGCGGCTTATGCACCCACTCACAGACCCACTCAGAGAATCATACACTCATTCATATACCCACTTAGATAATTATGCACACACTCACAGACCCGCTCAGTCATGTACCCACTCACTCTCCCAGTCATAGCTCATGCTCCCACTCACAGACCCAGTCAGACACTCACACATCCAGTAATAGACCCACCTTTGAAATTCAGCAGTTATAGTTACCTGAGCTAACTATGATTTACACCACACAATGCATGGCTTATGACCTCACATATTACATCACTCATGACATGGTCAGTGACATCACTGATGACTTCTCAAATGACATCACTCATGATATCACTGATGGCCTCATCCACAGAACCACTTACACACCCACTCACATCCCCACCATACAACTTCTCATATACCCACTCCCACCCCCACACAACCACTCATATACTCAGTCACAGACCAATAGAAGTACTCACACACCCACTCATTGATCCATAAATCCACTCACACATCCATTCACTCATACAGCCACTCACACAACCACTACATCACTGCTACAGCCACTCATGCGCCCACACACTCACCAGTACAGACACTCAGTAGGTATATATTACCTACTGATGGTCGCCAATAGGTAGTTATAGTTATGACCATGTTTCCATAGGAAAAGTATTTTTTAACTTGCCTCTATCTTTGGCGCCATTTAAAGAATCGTAACAAAATGTTCCAAATAAAGTACACCGGTGATTCTTGTTATGCATGGGAAGTTTTGGATTGATCCGTCAAGCGTGGAACAAGAAAATGGAGGGTCAAAAAATGTTTTCCAAATGTTAAATTCCATAGAGATTTTTAGACACAACTAGAGCCCGAACTGCTGGATGGAATTACACTAAATTTCGTAGATTGAAGCAAAATAAAGTGAGAATTGAGCAGAAAGAGCCAGAATAAAGGTACTACATGAGCAGAAAGAGGCAAAATAGGGATCAGAAATGAGCAGCAAGAGGCAGAATAAAGGTCAGAAAGGAGCAGAAAGAGGCAGAATAAAGGGCAGAAGTTAGCAAAAAGAGTCAGAATAGAGGTCTGAAACCAGCAGCAAGAGGCAAAACAAAGGTCAGAAATTAGCATAAAGAGGCAAAATAAAGGTCAGGAGCAAGCAGAAAGAGGCAAAATAATGGGAAGAAAGAAGCAAAATAGAAGTCAGAAACCAGCAGCAAGAGGCAACATTGAGGCCAGAAACGAGCAACAAAAGACAGATTCCAGCTCAGTAGCGAGCATAAAGACACAAAATAACAGGCAGAATGAGCAGAAAGAGGCAACATAGAGGGCAGGAACAAGGAGAGAAAAGGCAGAAAAATTAGCAGAAAACGAGCATAGGAGGAACAAAATTGAAGGCAGCACAGTATAGCGGACTGCAGCCGAACAGGACAGGAGGACCATCACAGGGGAAGCTGGCAAGAGGACCTGCTCCGGTGTGCCCCTACTGGATTTACTATACACCCACTGACAGACCCACTCAAACTCTCATGCACCCACTCAGACCCACTCTGAGACTCACGCACCTACTCACAGACACACTAGACACTCAAGCACCCACTCACTGACCCACTGAAAGAAACACACACATTCACAGACTCACTCACAGACCCATGCATCTACTCACAAACCCACTGAGACTCACACACCTACTCATAGATCCACTCAGGCTCTTGCACTCCCACACAGGCCCACTCAGATGCTCAGCCACCCACTAAAAATCCCACTCAAACACTCCTGTTCCCAGCCACAGACCCACTCAGACATTCATGTTTCCAGTCACAGACCCAGTCAGACACTCATATATCTATTCATAGAGTCCCACACCAACTGACTGGCCCACTTAGATACTCACTCACCCACTCACAAACCCTCTGAGAGACTCACTCAGATACACACTCACAGAATCACTCACACCCCCATGCATCCACTCAAAGACCCACTGAGACGCACACACCTACTCACAAGCCCACTCAGACTCTTGCACACTCACACAGACCCACTCAGACACTCAGCCACCCACTCACAATCCCACTCAGACACTCATGTTCCCAGTCACAACCCACTCAGACACTCATGCATCCATGCAGAGATCTACTTAGAGCATCACACACCCACTAACTAACCAATGCAGACTTTTACTCACCCACTCACAGCCCACTCAGAGACTCACACAACTACTCACAGACCGACTCAGACACTCACACATCCACTCACCGACCCATTTAGAGACTCGTCCATCTACTCACAGACCTTAAAACCTATTATGCACCCACTCACAGACAAAGTCTGAGACCCATGCACTGACTCACAGACCCACTCAAACACACATGTAACCCACTCAGAGGTTCATACAGTCACCCACAGATCCACTCAGAGACTAAGGCACTAATTCACAGACCCACTCAAGACTAACACATCCACTGGCAGAGACACCCAGACACTCATGTACTCATTCACCCACTCAAAGACCCACTCAGAGACTCACTCACACTCCCACTCCCACACTCATGCATCCATCCACTCACAGGCCCACTCAGAAGCTCACATACCTACTCACAGACCCACTGAGACACTCACACACCCACTCACAGGTCTACTCACCCACTCATAAAACCGACTCACAGACCCACTCAGAGACTCGTGTAGGCTTTCACAGATCCACTCACACACTCATGTTCCCATTCACAGACCCACTCAGAGACTCATGCATCCACTCACAGATCTCTACTCAGAGAGTGGCACACCCTCTGACTGACCCACTCAGATAATCATTCAACCACTCACACACCCACTCACCCATTCAGAGACTGATCCATCCACTCACAGACCTTCAAAGACACTCATGCACCCAGTCACAGATCAAATCAGAGACTGACGTACTCACAGACCATCAAAGACACTTATACACCTACTCACAGACCCAATAAGACTCATGCACTGACTCACAGACCCACTCAAGCACTCATGCATCCAGTCACAGACTCACTCAGAGGCTCATGCACTAACTCACAGACTCATATCCTCACACAGAGACCTACTAAACAAAACCACTCAGAGAACCACTTAGACACACACCCATTCGAAAGCCTACTAAGACATTCAAACACCCCCTGATAGACCCACTCATGCACTCTAACACCCACTCACAGTCTTACTGAGACACTCATGCACTCACTCACACATTCACTATCAAAGGTTAGTGGTTAGATTTAGGAAATAAAATTTGTAAAAAAACCTTAGAAATTCACTTCAAAAGTAAAGGTCACATAGATTTTATAGTTAGAAAATAACATTAAAAAAAACTTTAGAAAGTCACTGAAATAAACAAAGGTTAGAGGGACACTGTAGTTAAGAAATAGAATGTAAAAACCCTTAGAAATTCACTGAAAAAATCCAAAGGTTACAGAGACGTTATAGTTAGGCTCAGATTTCACTTGTGAACAGTGAAATTCAGCAGTTATAGTTAGCTGAGCTTACTAAAACTTATGCCCTCACAATCCATTGGTCATGATCTCACATATTACGTCACTGATGACATGGTCAGTGACATCACTGTTGAAATCTCTGATGACATCTCAAATGACATCACTGATGACATTGCTGATTACATCCACAGAAGTAGTCACACAACCACTCACACCCCTATACAACCTCTCATGCAACCACTCAAGCACCCACACAACCACTCGCATACCCATTCACAGACCAATACAAATTATCATACAACCACTCACTCATTCATAGAGCCACTCACACAACCATGCATACACTCATACATCCACTGACACACCCATACAGCCACTAAGACACCCACTCACACACAGATACACACAGTCACACAGCCACTTGCAGAATATATGTTAGATATAGCTGTTTGTAATGGCTTGGCATGAGCATTACCTCTCCCACCAAGTCATAGCTAACTGTGCTCAGTTGTGAGCTCAAAGCAGAGAATACTTTGCTTTTACACACAGGGAGCTGAATGTTGGCATCTCCCTATGTGTAAAAGCAATGCTGTCTCTGCAGGAGGTGGGGAACTAGCAGGGTCCATCGAGCCTTCATTGGCAGTGGGTGCCCTGGGTTGGGACCAGGGCACCCACACTACTGGCCAGGCCCTGTGGGATGAATCCCAGGGCTGAAATAATCCCAGAGGAGGGCAGCACGTCCTCCCTTCCCTTGGAATTTTTTCCCAAAAATAAAAATAGCAAAGGCTGGGCCCTTGAGGATGGGATCACAAGGTCATAATCAGCCTGGGAGGAGGGCCGGGTGGCCAATTCTCCCTCATTAAAATAAGGCCTGGCCCCAGGTTATGGGGTCCCCGAAGTCTAAATTGTACCAGGGAAGGGGGGCCACCTCATAAAAACAAAAACAAATGCAGGACCAGCAAGTTACCTGAGTCCCTGCCCCCTTTCTCCACTACTCCGGTCTGTGGGGTCCAGGAACCCCTTCTTTTACCTCCAGTAAATTCCACAACGTGGGATTGGTAAAGATCTTCGGAGGTAACGCCCCCTTTCTCCACCACTCTGCAAACACACCTCCTGACACTCTACTGGTTTGGTGAAGAACTCCTCTTGGAAGCTGCAGGTCCTTAGGGGCCAAGAAGCCCTCCTGTTACCTCTAGTAAGTGTGACACAGCAGGATTTGTGAAAGCTGGTCTGAGGCATCGCCCTCTTTTTCCACCACTCTACAAACATGACTGCTAGTTAAAACAAAACTATTGAAATTCACAAAAAAAAGCAAAGGTTACCGGGACATTATAGTGAGGAAATAGAATTAAGTCAGCAGTTATAGGTACTTGAGCTAATTATAACTTATGCCCTTGTAATGCACTGCTTATGACTTCACATATTACATCACTCATTATATGGTCAGTGACATCACTTATGACATCACTGATTATATCGCAAAAGATATCACTGATGACATCTCAGATTACATTACGGACGACATCACTGATAACATCACTGTTGACATCATCCAGTGATTGTGAGTGTTTTTGTAAAAATTACTGAGTGTTAAACGTATACAATAAGGTAAAAGGTTGTGGGAGTTTCTATATAGGTGAGAGAGTGAGTGTGTAAATTGTGTTGGTGTATAAAAGAGTGAGTGGGCATGTGAAAGACTGAGTGAGTCAGTGGGTGTATGAGTAAGTGAGTGACTGTGTGAGTATCTGTATGGGTGAGTGTGTTGTGGTGGTAAGTGGGCATAATAGTGAATGAGAAGATGAATGACTGACTGTATCGGTGAGTGTGCTGGTGTGTCAGTGGCTATAAATGGCGAATGAGAGAGTGTATGAGTGTCTGAATGGGTGACTAAGCAGGTACAGAAATGTCTGTATGGGTGAGTAACAGGGCACATAAATGGCTGTATGGGTACATGAATGGTTGTATAAGTGGGTGTATGGGTGAGTGAGTGGTATGTGAGTAGTGTATGGGTAAGTGAATGGGTGTGTGAGCGGCTGTATCAGTGAGTGAGTGTGAGAAGGGCGGTGTGGGAGAGTATTTACTTGTCTCAGTGACTGTATAGGTGGCTGAGTAGATGTGTTAGTATGTCTATGAGTAAGTGAGTGAATGTGGAGTAACTGTATGAGTGAGTGAATGGATGTGTGAGTGATGGTATGGGTGGGTGAGTAGGTATCTGTGTATTTCTATAGGTGATTGAATATGAGAATAGATGTATGGGTGTATGAGTGGGTGTGAAAGTGTCTGTATATCCGTATGACTGGATGAATGAGCCCAATGTGTGGGTCAGTGAGAAGATGCACAACTGGCTGTTCATGTGAGTTAGTGGTTGCGTTAGTGGCTGTATGGGTGAGTTGATGTTTGAGTGGCTCTATGAATCAGTGAGTAGTGTGCATGTGGATGATGTCATCAGTGATTTCAGGAGTGATGCCATTTGAGATTTCAGAAGTGATCTGTGTTAGACCTTGCATCTTTGGCGTGGTTTCCCCTGTCTTTTTGGCCTCTACCTCCTGTATTTTTGATGTTGTGCTGGATTTCATTTTTGCTGGTTTAGATGCTTTGGACACTCTGCCACTACTGATCAGTGCCAGAGTGTAAGTGCTCCCTGTGTAAATTGTTATGATGATTGGATCTATATGATTGGCATATTTGTATCACCATGAAGTCCCTAGTAAAGTGGACTGGGTGTTCCAGGGCTGGTGATGACAAATGCTACTAGTGGGCCTGCAGCACTGATTGTGCCACCCACATGAGTAGCCCTAAAATGGTGTCTTAGGCCTGCCACCTCAGTGCCTGTGTGCAGTCTGTGAACTGCCATATCCTCCTGGTCAGTGTCCCCACTGACCAGGCCTAACCCTTCCCTTTTTTGCACATTGGTCACCCCTATGGAAGGCCCAAGGTACTCCCCTGGGCAGGGTGCAGTGCATATGAAAGGTAGAGCATGTACTGGTGCAGGTGACATGCTCTGGTAGTGAATGGCAACCATTTTCGTTTTTCACTATTGTAAGGCTATCTTGCTCCATAGATTAACATGGGGGATGCTGGCTACAGTGGCTACCAGCATTTCTTCTCATAGAAACAAGATAGGACATAGGTCTAGTATCCCGGAACTCGGAATTTAATAACACATCTTTTAGGAAAGGTTGTTTTTAAATCCTATGTTTGAGAACAACACTTTTAGAAGGTTGCTGTTCTCTTGTCTGACCCTTCTGTTTGCCTTGGCCTGTTTGTGTATTTACTATCTGGTTTGAGGGTGACAGGAGCTGGGGATTCCCCAGGAGGCTGGCTGAGTCAGCCCTAGGCTGAATGACTGCATTTGCAAATTGAGTGGTGGGAGGAGATAGCACCTGGGCCTGAATAGGGCTGTGCCTGCCTTCCACAATGCTGGCCCCACCTCCTGCTGGGCAGCTGACGACCCTGCCCCTCACTCTGAAAGGAAAGGAGAAGCCAGGAAAACAAAGTGCTCAAGCAACACTCAGAACTGGTTCAGACCGGGCTCAGGGCCCACTTGCACACAGAGAACAAAGACTTTTAGGGTATAAGTACAGGACCCCTGACAACAGAAGATTAGATCATCCTGGAATCAAGAAGGAACCTCTGCCAAGGAGAAAGCTGAAACTAAAGAAGGAAGATTGTCCAGCTGTTGCTCCGCTGGATTGCCCTGCTGTTGCTTTACTGCCAAGGAGAGGGGAAGGACTTTGCTGTGCTGTGTCCCCTTGCTTGAAGGAATCTCCAAGGGCCTGAGAAGAGCTGGCTCCCTGTTCTGAAGTCCCAGCAACAAAATGACTTCACCCCCAGATTCCCCCTGAGCTCTACTGAGAGAGTTCTGTCCTTCCTGGAGTGCGTGGCCCATGTGTGGTACCTCTGGAAGTTGTACCTGTGCTGGGAAGCTGGAAACCAAGATTTGAAAGACTTTGCTACAGAAAAGTTATCGCATCGCTCGCTGCGGAGCGCATCCCCGACAGTGCAGGAAGTTCCCGCCGCTACGAAGGTTGAGATCGTCGCAGCGCCTGTTGCCGCTGTCAGAGCCGTCGCATCCTTCGTTTGCAGGACGCACCCAGTCGGTGCGGGAAGTCTAACATCGCTGCGAGTGTCGTCGCAGAGCCTGTCGTCGCTGGGTGAGATCGCCGCACCGCCTGCATGCGGACCACATCACGTTGCTGCGAGGGTCATCGCCGAAATCATCGCATCGAGGAGCTGCAAGAGAGAGCATCACCGCTGGACCGCGCATCGTCGCCCCGGAGATCATCGCAGCCTCTACGAGATCGTCGCATCGTGCCTTTGCGAGAACAAACTTCCTACGGGACCTACACACCGGAACCCAGACAAGTGGCCTTCCTCCCCATACAGACCGGATTCATCGCAACACGCCCGCTGCTGCAGCGGGGCTGTCGCAAATGCCTCCCCAGGGACACAGGAGCAACGCATTGCTTGTTTTCCACCGCACCAGTTCTGCTTTTGGAACTTTGTCGCAAATAACGGTACTGTGTCTGAAACGTGACGCAGTTGTGAACTTTTCACGCAACTGTGGATTATTTTATCGCAACCTAAAGAACTTTTATTGCAGCCTTAAGAACTCTTTTGAAACCATATTCTAGAACTGTGTATGTTGGATTTTTGTCGTTTTAGTCTTGTGTAGTTTAGATTAAATACCTTTTCTTTTTCTAAACTGTTGTGGAGTCAATTTGTGGTGTTTTCACTGTGTTACTGTGAGTGTTGGTACAAATACTTTACACATTGCCTTCTGATTAGCCTTGACTGCTCGTGCCAAGCTACCTAGAGGGTGAGCAGGGGTTATATCAGAGGGTTTCCTCCTTACCCTGACTAGAAGCAAGGGTCCCAATTTGGACAGTGGTACCTACCTCTGCCAACTAGAGACCCCCAATTCTAACAATCTTATAAGTGATGTCACTGAGCATGTCATGAGTGATGTAATATGTGAGGTGCATTGCAGGGGAGTAAGTTATAGCTAGCTCAGCTAACTATAGCTGCTGAATTTATCTGTTTTTTTTACAAGTGAAATGTCAGTTTAACTATAATGTCCCTGTAACCTTTGTTTTTTTTGGTGAATTTCTATGCGTTTTGAAATTTTTATTTCCTAACTATAACGTCCCTGTAACCTTTGGTTTTTTCAGTGAAAATATATATATAAATATAGATATAAATACATACATACAGACACATGCACACATATACAGATATATCTAACAGCTTTGGACTTAACTGCAAAATACTTACATTTATAGGGGCAGATTTACAAGCCCCTTGTACCTCTTTTATGCCGCCGTTGCGTCACTTTTGCTGACGCAGCGGCGGCGCAAAAGATGCAGCATGGTGCGGGGTATTTACAACGTGACGCATCTGGGAGATGCGTCACGTTGTAAAGCCCTGCGCCATAAGGAGGCGTTCCGGCGCAGGGGGGGCGTTCCGGCGCAGGAACGCCTCTTAAAAGTGGCTGAGTGAAATCTACAAGATTTCACTCAGTCACTTTTAGGCCAATGCTGCGTCAAAGCCCTACGCCTGCTTGAAGCAGGCGTAAGTCTTGATGCAGCATTGTACAGATAGGGCCCCCCATAGCATTGCCTGAGCTGCGTCGTGCTTGCGACACAACTCCAGCAATGCGCCACTTTTACGGCACAGATGCGTGACGCATCTGTGCCGTTTTTGCCCCATGGTGCGCCGCATTGTAAATGCGGCGCACCATGGGTGGCGGAGCTGCGGCGCACAATAACTGGCGCATCCCCGGGGATGCGCCAGTTATTGTAAATCTGCCCCATGGTGGTAAAGGCATGCTTGGTAAAGGCATATGTTTGTTAAAGGCATATGCGTGGGAAAGATGCGCGTGGTAACGCTTTCGTTGTAATGGCATGCGTGGCTCATGCCATGTTGTAAATGATGTTTCCCGTCTACGAGGCTGATGAAGACATATTTGTACTTCGTTTCAATCAACTTTCTAGTAAATGCAAGCAGTGAAAAAATAATGATGCACAAGTATTGAGTTTGAATCGATAGTCCACATTACTGGTATGTAGCTAAAATCTGCTTACCATTCCCCTTGCCTGCTCGCAGTACAATGAGTGATAAGTAGTTGTGAGAATTAAAAATGGAGCAGCTGCACTAGATATTCGTCTACAGGCAAAAGTTTCAATGTGCATTAGTGTAGGAAAAAAAAGTGCCTTGCCGTTCTGTGTCCTGCTTAATTTCAGTTCCTGTTCATTCCTCTGAGATATCACAACAGGTATGCACGAAGCTCGGTTTACTGGCATTAGCTACAGATTTTAGAGCTGGGTGGTAATGTGCTCATATAATGAGGAATTCCTGGTGGTCGCTGCATGTGGTGAAAAGTCACAGGTGGTAGAGCGCTGTCAGTGATTGGACGCCCAGCATGAAATGTGCTGCGGCAGTTTCGGCAGGCGTTGAGAGATTACAGGACATTTGGGGGAAAGTCTTTAAACTTGCAGCTGGCTTTAGGATTCCAAGCCTGCTCTCGGCACCCTTCTCCGGTTTCCTTAGTGTGTGTTTTAGACATAGGCATCAGCTCACAGCGCCCAGAAAGTAACATTCCACTGACATCCCTGTGGTGCACAAAAGAATCATAAAAACATCAGTGTAAAACAAATTCAAGAACCATGAATTTATTGGGGTTCTTTGCTTACATGTTTAAGTTATAGCTGTGATCAATGCCCTAAACGTTTTCACACTACACCATAAGATCAAACAAATCAACCCACTTTGGCAAACCTTCCCTACACGAACAGATGCATTGATAATAGTAACCATTGACAAATCAGAGTCTTTGGCCTTCACTGCAAGTGGCCTGGGGAAAGGGCTGGTATTTCCCCACCCTCAGAATTATTGATGGCGGTGTATACCGATAACTCTGGGATTGGGGAAAATCCAGGGGCATATTACCAACAACTAGCGATAATTATCGCTATGTTGGCTTAGCGGGAATATTCCTATCGCCACCCTTCACCTGTTTTTATCGCTGAGATACCTTGCTATCATTAAGGTTTATCTCAGAAGCGATAAAAAATGGGCGAAATGCGTGAATATCGCTGTCAATACAGCGATATTCAGGCATTACAGTGACAATGCTCTTAGCCATGTTATCCACCTCTCATTGGATAACATGGCTAAGAGCTGGTCAGGGCAGGTGTTAGCTTTAGGAGATATTCGCGCTTAGCGCAAATATTTCAAAAACTACGCCTGTGTTGATCATAGGCGATAGCGATTGCAGCAACTGTTTTCAGTCACTGACATTTTGGCACGCCCACTTTGCATGTCATTAGCGATAATTATCTCTGACATGCAAAGCGGCCCCAAAATGCCCGCTATCGCCTACAAGCTGTCGCTAACTGGTGTTAGCGACAGCTTGGTAATAGGGCGATAAAATTATCGCCGCTATAGCAGGAAAAAGTCCCGCTAAAGCGGCGATAATGGCCCTTGGTAATATGCCCCACAATCCTTTGCGCAAATACGAGGTAGACCCCGAGGGTCTACTAAGAAATCAGGAATTGCCGTGGGAATTGGTCATTCTGGATACAATTCCACCAGAATTTCCTCATTTCACCCTGATCCTTTTCTCAGAAATATTGGTTGTTATCGGAGTTTTCGCAGATCTCTGGTGGGCTTCAACTGTTGTTACCTACTCTACTGAAGTTAACGAGCCACAAGTATTGATTGATATATATGTATATGTATATCACGTATATGTGATTCCCTTCATGCTTTACTTGCAATGTAGATTCGCAATGCAAAGTGCTGACCCTCAAAGTTTTCCATATTTTTTTTTAGGGAGAAGAGGGTCTTGTGGGTGCTCCTGGCCTTGCTGGATTCAATGGCGCTAAGGTAAACTCATGTTATTTCATGTCTAACAATGAGTTTTTAAGTGATTTACTCTGTAACGTGGGGCATGTAGTGAACGCTAACACAATACATCACAGCAGCGCCTTCTAGGGTTAATTTGCAGGTACTGCATGCATGTTAACACGTGCAACCTGCAGGCTGGTATCACATTACCATAGGTGCACTGACATCCCGAATTCCAGCTGAACCTGTCGCAGTGCGAAGCCACAGGCTTCATAATTACGGCTTGGTTTCAGCAGCGTTCGATTTTCAATTTGATGAAAAACATGCAGGTCTGTCTGTGAAAACCACGGCCGCTTGTGCACGCTCATGCATTGCTTTTCTTTCGGTGGTGCTTTTCCAATTAAAGAAATGGGCCAACAAACAAGAAGAACAAGCATTGCATTAGCCCACGAAGTCTCCCTGGATTGTCACGCTTCATCCTCATTGATTTTAATCCATTAAAATGAAATACGACTCCTAGAAGCATCTCCTCCCCACTAGTTCAGATTTGGTCACTGGAGCGCAATTATTGTTATGATTACTATTATTATTTTTATTATTATTATTCCTCCAGTGTAAAATAATTCCTATGCAGCTAGTTTATTACAAAAGGAACATTTTTTTAAATAAGAAAGCAAACAGTTCTAAGTAAAGTATAAGTCACTTAAATGAGCGGGGAAAGTGTGACCACCCCCTTGGTCCAGTGCTTAGGAACTGCAGGATTAATAACGCGAGCCAGACTCTGGGATGGTAAAGAGAGAAAAGGGTTCAATGCCCTGCAGCTCTTCACGGTCCAGACCTCAGCCTTTCAGAAAGACAGGGGTGGCATGGACCTTGGCCCTTTCTTTCTGTAGCTATGCTAAGTCCAAGGCTTAACTATGCAAGGGGAGACGGGTGCAGGAAACAACATACACAATGCAAAAGAGTACAGTGAGCATTCTACATAATGCCCATGCAAGGAGAATTCCGAAGTAGATTCAGCATATATTAACTATAAATTGCTGTAGTAAAACAAAAATACTAAACGATGCCACATAAGCAAATCTGAAACGGAAACTAATAGAATAAATCCACCTATAGACATTTAAACTTAGATTTCTTACAGAAGTCAAGCTATCTCTGCACCGGTAGGTATATCTTAAATAAAATGTGTATATGCCTTATTTAGAGATGAATGTGGAACAGTACATCTTTAAATTTACAAAGTGAAC
Source organism: Lissotriton vulgaris (assembly GCF_964263255.1). Lineage (NCBI taxonomy): Eukaryota > Metazoa > Chordata > Amphibia > Caudata > Salamandridae > Lissotriton > Lissotriton vulgaris. The sequence goes on from NC_141694.1 coordinate 479,640,067, forward strand.
GAACCCTCTTAGTGAAGGTGTCCTGCAGTATGTTATCCCCATGTGGGCTTCTCCTCCAGATTTAGTGCTACATTCAGATACTGGAAGGATTTTGTATACTACTCAACTCTAAAACAGGACTTAATTGTCCTTAAGGTCCTTAGAGGCACAAGTATCATTGGCTGTTGAATCAGTGAGGTGGGGTTGCCCACCTATACCGGAAAAACCCTCTTTAGAAGGAGCTGGGATTCCGGCGACAGAATGCTAAATCCCACTGGCCCATGTGCCACAGGGACATCACACTGTTGTGTCAGAAGGCCTCCTTGAGCATATTTTTCCTTGCCAGGACCGCCTTGCTGGGCCTATCATTGTGGTCGTGGCAGGACAAATATTTAATGGTCTCCAGACAGAATGAGAAATCACCCTGTACATGAGGGTGATTTATTTTTTCTGGTCTTGTTTGTAAATTACAAGAAGAAGCTGACTGGACACCACTATTTGGAGGCCAGCCAGCACAGGAGTGTTGACGAAAGAGCTCTGACAATGTTGGTAGACGCACTTTTTCCAATACGATTAGTGTCAAGCAAGGGGGGGGGAGGGTGAATCCTTAAATTTGAGGTAGACCTCTGCAGGGCTGAAAGAACAGAGCTCACAGTCTCCTGGCATGCCACAGACCTCATGCCTGTGTCATAAGGATGTACTCTTTCTTCAAATTAATGAAGTTCGAATTGGAAGGGTTTACATGAATGACTTCTAGTGCCAGATAGCTGCCGCAGTTACCTCTTTGGTCAGCTATTGAGTTAGCAGTGCTATAGACGCAGACCTTAAGAATGCATGTATTTGGGCGTATATATGTATGTGGATGAGTTCATTTTCAAGATATTTGAATTAATTGAGAACTGCAGGAATACGACTGGGAAGATACAGCAATGCCACTTTCCAAAGAGTAATGCCATAGTCTTTTATGAATTTGAAGTGAATTCAAGTGCTGAGGAATTTAGGAAGACATTAGGCTAGCAAGCTCAGTTGCAGATCATGTAGGTGGCTTAGCTCGTGCAATATGGAATAGATTTATGATCCCTAATCTCTCTCAAGTATGGGCCAGCTCAAATTGCTATATAAATGTATCAGGTAGAGTTTTCCCGACGTGTAAGTGTGTTATCCAAGAGTATTCTCACTTCTAACTTTAAAATAAAAAAGAAAGTCTTTAAAAAATATTTTTTTTCCCAAAGGAGAAACTCCCTTCCCCTTGCATCCCCACTGTGCCGGTGGAAGCTTCCCTCCCATTCCCTTCCAGAATGAAGGTTTATATCTGCCCTTCACAGGAGGAAATCTCCAACCATCTAGGGTAGGAGGTTGCATGCTATAAGAATCTGAATACCCACAAATCTGAAGGGAAAACGTGTTCACCTGTGCAGGGGTGTAAATATAGATACAAGAAAAATTACTTCACTGTGTTGAAATGATACATGTGCACAAATCCATTTCCGTGAGTAAATTCACCTTTTATGAATGTGAAATGCTGCCATACGCTCATGAATGGAAGCGTTCGTGCACTTAGGTTCAACTTAGCTGTGGAAATACCTATGAGAATCAGGTCCAAGGCACAGACCAGACAGTGAAGCATAGCTAACGGCTCCTAGCAGCATTTTTGGAGACTTATAAATTATAATGTATCCAAATAATATCCAAATAGTCAGTCATGACAGTGGGAGCACCCACAGAAGTCAAATAAAGAAAGGGAAGCGCTAACAGACAAACCTTTATAGTGCACAAGGAGAGTTGGAAATGATACTCACTCCTGGCCTTGCTGTTTCTAGTAGGTGCCCAGTGCATATCGTGCAAGATTATTTTTGGGTCTCAGTGTACACAAAAAACATATCTGAAACGGTGGGCTTTTGCAAGAGGCCTAAAAAATAATTTTCTTTCGCAATGTCAATCCTACTTCCCGTGCAAATGCAAAGTGTGAATTCTCAATGGACAAAAGTACTTTGTAGTTCATAATGAAGTTTACAAATTGGCATTTAAGCACGGTGATCCGTTTCAAGTCACAAGAGAAAGGGGCGGCCGGCGGGATCAAGGGATTGAACAAACACTTTGAGGCTGTGTTTGCATCCAAAGCATGAAATGATTAGTCATTGCCAAGGGCTGGCACCATTTGCAAATTATAAGTTGTCACAACATTTGCTAGGTTTTGTAAGGGGACACAGTCTGTTTCCTGCCTCATTAACATTCCTAATGGGACAGAGTACACGTTTTTGTGAAAATACCCTTTGTATGTCAACTGTTTTAAGAATTTCTCACAATTCGAAGGACGACTCTGGGACAAGTCTCTTTTGTGCAAGAGGTCTTGTGTTACTTGAGGGAAACTTGCCCAAAATCAGTCATGGTATTAAAATAGCAGAATGGAGAGTTGAATTTCCTCATTTGATTACATGATATCGCCGTATGTTATAGACACTTTAAAATTCTATTTGAAAATGTTCGCTGTGGTGAGAGACAATTTGATATCCCAAAAACATGGTAATGAAGCAAAATATGTGTGTTCTTATATAGCGCTCGACTTACCCTAGGGCATCTCAGCGCTTGCATTGGGAACCCGTCCTGGCTTTTTCCTGGGAGATAACCTGTACTGGGCATCGCCAAGGTGAAAGCCAGGCATCTGGCCGCGGGGGGCCGTTGTGGAGATTAAGCAAGCTTAATGCCCAGAGCTGCATAGTGTGAACTCGTGCTTAGAGTGGGCACCGAAGCGAGAATTATCGAGTCCGTGGAGATTTGGGCTCAAGACCCTGCCGCGTCGAGAATTGAACCCTGGTCCCGGGTCTGACCTCTGCTTCAGGGTATGCCTCCTCTAACCAGCGAGCCACACTTCTCCACTGGCACTTTTAACAAGCAACATTATGTTAATAAAGAGGCTTTACCGCCTCAAACACATGTTCAGGTAGCCAGGAGTAGAACTGAATACCAGAAGATTCTTAACCCAAAGATATTATCACCTGCTAGTTGAGACTATATACAAATCAGTCCCACAACCAGCCCTTTTAGTGAGGTGTGGAAGTATTGGTTTATTACATCTGGTAATGGGTAAGAGTAAGAATTACAGCATGTACCTGTTATGCAATTCATCAATGAACTCGTCCCTTGTCAGTTCTTTGTTTATTAAAAAAGGAACTATTCCACCAAAATTAATAATTTATGGCCTTGCTAAGTAAATTCATCTCAAAGAGAAAACTCCCAAAAGAATTTAGTAACAAAAAGAAAAATTAGCAAAAGAACAACAAAATGGTAATACTTCGATAAGGGAATAAAGAGTTATTAATATTTTTATTTTTATTTTAGCTTTGCGAGGTACTTTGCAGCAATGGAATGGCCTGAGTTAAAAAAAAAAGTAGTAAATGCCGTTAAAGAACATGGGGGGGCTACACAAAAAAGATACACATTCATACACTCTGGAACTTTGAAACTTTTTTATTGACGTTTGCTTAAAACTAGACAACATGTGCTTTTGCTTTAGCAACGTGATATGTGGATGTATCAGTATAATTCAAATATAAAGTAAATAAAATAAAAATATTGACATTATTTATATGTAATATTTTTGTAAAACAATAAGAGTCAAAGCCCTTACTAAAAACCTAAACTACCTGGATTTTGATGTTCTCTTTGTTGGTGGGGATTAAAAAAAGGGTAAGACATCAAGAAACAGTCGGTGTTATGCTAATTTACCGGGCCATTAATTTACAGTTCAAAAGGTGCAGTAGAGTAATGTTCATTCTGATAGTTCTGCCAGTCTTGACATGATAGAACTCCCTCCCCAAGGTGAGAAGATAGATGAGAGCAAATAGTGTTTCCATTCGTTTCTTTTTGTATCCATTTGCAATTTGGAAGAGGTAGTCCCTTATATCATGTGCAGCCATGATGCCAAATCTGAATAGTATGCACAGCATTACAGGCCATGCTGTGACTTTTGATGATGTTGGCAGGGGTTTATAATGAAGTGATGGGTGTCTTTGATTTGGATGAGTGTGGGGAATTTCCACGATGAGACGATTTTTTTCTATGATGTAGTTGCAAGGTTGGCTTTCTGGTTATAGCTAAGTTCTAGAATGCTGATAGAAATGATTGAATGTCGATTTAGACTGATAGAAGAATGAGAAATCCACCTAATAAATGTGCTATACCAAGACATGATATATTCGAATATTATTTTGCTAAAACATGACCTAAAGACATTGTGCTGCTTATTAAACAGTGAGAGGTTAATAAAACATAAAAACACGTAATACACCTAGTGATCCTCCATCATGTAGCAAGAACCATACATAGATTTGATCGTGATCACGAAGGGGAAAAATATTTTTACGTTTTTGACTTTTTTTAATCTATCTTTTAATCCATTTGATGGACACTGTCAAGCGCCCCTGAGAGCTACCAGTCTGTGTCGGCTTTGCAATATGAGACAGGAAGCACTGGAACATGTAGTGCTATAGGCAGATGGACTGGTATTGATCTAGGAGCTGTAGTTTGCTCGCATTTACTGATTTAATGATCTATTTACCTCTTCCCCCTATTTATTGCATTGTATATGGGTTTTTGCTTTAACCTGAGACAATAACGTATTTGTGTGTGTGTGTGTGTGTGTGTGTGTGTGTGTGTGTGTGGGTGTTCGCGCGTGTGTGTATATATACATAACTATAGATGAACATTTATACATGAAGTGGTTATATTCACATTGGTAGTTGTTATGTGATTACTTGGATGGTGAGATGCGAAAACAATAAGCACTTGATGATTGAAATGTAACATGGTAGTATATTTAGTCATTCTTTGTTTGAAGTTTCTATGGAATTACATTCTCTATGGTGGTAAGTGAAGGGAGTTAGAACTTATGGCACGGACTTCCCCAGTTAAATGTGTTAGATTTGAGGAGGTGTATGAAAATCAGTGAGGGGAGGAGAAGCTCTAGGGTGGAAAGAGGAGAAAGCTGGGTAGTTTGAATGATCTGATATTTGAGCGAGTGCAAGGGGTTCTAAGTAAAGCAAGGAGGTGAATGTTGGCAAAGTATAGGGAACTTGGTGAAATCTGGTGCGCAGCCGGTTGGGAGAGATAGAGAAATGCAGTGTCCCAAATAGATTTAACACCTTGGCTGCTACTTGAATTTTTCCCCTGTGCTGGACATTCCAGAACAGGGTGTGGTTGTGACGGAACCATTCCGTCATCAGCACAGCTCAGCCGTGACTGATGACGGAATGGCTCCGTCACAAGCATCGAAGGGGTTAAATACCAATGTTAGCGTCCTGCAGCATGCCCCACATTCTACGGAGCAGCAGCCTACTTGTTTTTCAGTGAAGTGCGGCTGGTGATGATCCGGGTATGTTAAATACTATGTGAGTGGATGTTTCTACCAATCATGTAATTGGGGAGTGCAACAACTCTTCTATTAGAGCTATCCAGCTTTCTCCATAACAATTGATTTATAAGAGACTTAGCCATTTTGAAGTATGGTGGAATTTCCTAATACTTAAACATTGTGATCTACCAATATAGATTGTGAGTAAGATAATGGAGTTCAGCTGTATGGTGGAGTTAAAGAGCACTCCTAGAGCCCTGGTTGTGATAGAGAGTATTAAGATATCTATGGTGAAGGAGATATGAGAGGGGACCGAGGTAGGAGGAACAATGGCAAGGAATTAGAGAGTTTATATTCTGGAGTAAATTTTCTTAAGAGTGACATGCCATTTAGTTTCTTATGGTAAGTAGTTAGCTCTAAATTATAGTTTGGTAGGCAGGCATAATCTAGGGGAAGAAGAAATAGATCAGTATATAGATGATAGACAAAGCCAAGGAAATGTATTATATGTCCAAGGAGATTGCTGTGAAGGTCGAAATGGTTCCATTATTGAATCTTGTGTATTTTCAACTGTGAACGTGTGGAGGGTGTCAAAAGTATGGGTCACTAGGAAATAGAGAAATTGTGGCTGAAATGGGGAAAGGTGAACCAGTCTAGTGTTTTGTCCATGGTGATTAGAGAGACACGGGCTATGTAAGAGAGGTAAAAAAGAATAGGAATGGAAAATACTTGATTGTGATGTGAGATATTTCAACATGTGGTCAAGGGTTGTTTTGATAGAGTGGAATTTGTGAAGACAAGATGCAGTGGGTTTAGAGTGATAATGAAGTAGTGGCAGTGAGCTGGCCAGCTGAATGCTAGGCATTCTGTGTTTTTTGATAGGAAAGGGTTTTGAGCTGTTGGGTGGTGGATAGCGAGGAACTGGGTTTGTCAAGATGAGATGATCAGGGAGAAGGGGTTACACCTTTTAAGTTTATTTGGTGCTATAGTAATCGTTTTCATTTTATTTTTTGAAACTAATATATGTAAAGCACGTGACCCAGCAGAAAAGGGAGAGCAGACAACTAACTAATATGCACAAATAATATGAAAACACAGAGTATAATAAACCAAGCTGAACCTTCTAATAATTAAAAATTATATGAGGACAGATCACCTTCAAATTAATATCCAAATTGCTTTTATTGATTTTTGTAAAATTAATAAAAAAAATTATTTATAGCATTACATATTCCATTGGATTGCAAGGATTTACTTATGGACAATCTTCAGTATTGCCAAGAAGTTACAAACTCTAGATGAATCTAATGAAGTATAAAGCTGTTTTATCTTCAGATTAGGACTCTCCAAACTAAAAATAGCCATTCCATTTCTTGATATAAGCTTTATGCAATATTCGGTAAACAGTGGCCTCTATGACTCTAATATCACATTGTTAGGAATTGGGTTTCTGGTTGCCTAAGGTATGCACCAAAACCAGGCAGAACCCACTACTCTAGTCAGGGTAAGGGAGTTATACACCCAAGATAACCCCTGCTCAACCCAGTGGTATCTTGGCAGAGCAGTCAGGCTTATCCTAAAGGCACTAGACACACCACAAAAGAGACTACACACAAGTTTGAGGAGGTGTATGAAAATCAGTGAGGGGAGGAGAAGCTCTAGGGTGGAAAGAGGAGAAAGCTGGGTAGTTTGAATGATCTGATATTTGAGCGAGTGCAAGGGGTTCTAAGTAAAGCAAGGAGGTGAATGTTGGCAAAGCATAGGGAACTTGGTGAAATCTGGTGCGCAGCCGGTTGGGAGAGATAGAGAAATGTAGTATCCCAAATAGATTTAACACTTTGGCTGCTACTTGAATTTTTCGCCTGTGCTGGACATTCCAGAACAGGGTGTGGTCGTGACGGAACCATTCCGTCATCAGCACAGCTCAGCCGTGACTGATGACGGAATGGTTCCGTCACAAGCATCGAAGGGGTTAAATACCAATGTTAGCGTCCTGCCCGGCCGCCCGGGTTGGCACTTTCTACCAAACTCACGCTGGTGTCTCATCCCATTCCCGCTTCCCTGGATACACCTTTCCTGTTTAATTTATGCTCCCAAAGCGAACTGTAGTGCGCTCCTGACCTCATTCCTTCCGGTCCTCACTTTGATCTAGAAGCAGTGTACCTCCACGTTTGGCCGCCAATTCACGAGGCACTCTCTTCCCTTCTACTGTCGCTCTCGGATGCATAATGCTCCCACTTTCTTTCACTGCCTTCTACATGGTGTCTTAATTGTTCAGACAAATGTTATGATAACCGCTGCACTCCGAAAGTAAACTTGGAGATCGAAAGGTCAGATATTTGCAATTTTATAGGTGCTCCGGGAGATCCCCTTCTGGTTAAAAAAAAGGTGCAAAATGATATCAAAACATGGAGAGCCTTACGAGGGGTAAGGACTGTCCCTGGGCACTCTTGCTGCACGACAGTGCATAAGTAGGTAAATGTTCAAATATACTTCAACAGTTAGCAATGTAATTGTTTATTGGTATAATCCACATGGTAATCAAAACAGTCTCATCTTAGCATATTTCTTCATATGTTAATGATGTTTTGCTGTGAACAATGTAATTTGAATCAAATAAATCCTCTGATTCATAAATCCATGACAAGTTAAAGCCCCGATGCATTTCGTGCTAAACAGCACTTCTTCAGGGGGAATATGTCAGGTATGGAGGTGAATAAATCACGGTAACAGAGGTAATGGGTCCGGTCTGACAGAACGGCAACCCGGAAGACCGTTCGGTCAGACCGGACCCATTACCTCTGTTACCGTGATTTATTCACCTCCATGCCTAACACTTTCCCCCTGAAGAAGTGATTTACCCCTCGTAAGGCTCTCCGTGTTTTAATTGTTCAGACACCAGAGCTCTGTTTTCTAAAAAATTGTAACCTGGTCCTGATGATGGCCTAACATTGTGCAAAGGCCGAAACGCTGTCGACTTTTACAGCGTAATTTAAGGCACCTTCCTAGTGACTGCCCACAAGGATTAATCTGTTCTTAATGTATCAAACATATGGGCATCATTAAGAGTACACTGTATATATGATTTGTTTTGTTTGCGGCCTTCTTCCCGCTGTATATATGCCCCTTCACATGACACCAGCGACGTTCACTCTCTCACAAGCACGACATTTAATGTAACAAGGTGCATTTATGATTGTTAATTTTGACCTACTTACAACTAAATATATGTAGAAAGTTTTTTCCTCAACCACATGTCTCCTGCTCTCTTGTCTCCATGCTCCCTGTCCCCTCCTCATGGCAACTGGTCCTTTTCCTGCTCCAGGCAAGAGCAACCTCTGGAGGCCGTCCTACACCAACAAGTCATATGCTGCACTCCTCACACAGCTTCATCCACTATCCATCCAGGCAGGTTATTTAAGATCCTATGAAGATGCCCCCCTCCATACAAGTGATGGCAATCCAAAGAAAACTTCCCGTCAGTTATTTTCCAATGTCCTATATCACCACATTGTCAATTAAATATTGTTAAGAGGGTGCTCAGTAAAAATAAGGTTCAACTGAGTGGTGGCTGGTTGCTTGTGTATGCTAGAGTGTGGAAGAAGAGATATGTGCCTGTTTGTACTGGTGGTATGTGTGAGGGTTAAAGATGTCCTACTTTGCGTACAGAGAACAGTGAATATAGCAAAGAAGAAGGGAACTCACTTATATTACTTCTTGAGTAGGTTTGGTCTCACAAACCACTAAATCTTATGACAAGTGCACAAGACAGCCATTGCAATTAGATGCCTGTTTTATGGTGGTCAGGCCCAGTATTTAACAACAACTATGATGGGCGATCTATTTTATATTGTATTGTATTGTAATTGCATTTATAGAGTGCTTATTAAACCTGACGAGGTGTTGAAGCACTTTTTCGGCGAGCAGCACACTACTCCGGAACCCATAAAGGATTAGTGTTGCATTAGCATAGTGAAATATGAAAGTAATTTGAGTGGTGGATAGGTTAGTCAGTTATTTGGATTCAGAAGAATAGCGGAGGGATAAAAGAGGGAAAAAGCACTTGTTACTCCAGATGGGGTGTTGAAGCGCTTTTATTGGCAAGTAGCACACTACTCCGGAACCCATAAGGATTAGTGTTGAATTAGTATGGTGAAATATGAAAGCAATTTGAGTGGTGGATATGTTAGTCAGTTATTTGGATTAAGAATGATAGCAGATGGATAGAAGAGGGAAAAAGGTTTACATTTATATAACACTTGTTATCCTTGATGGGGTGTTGAAGCATTTTTTGGTGAGTAGCATGCTGCTCCAGAACCCATAAAGTATTAGTGTTGAATTAGTATAGTGAAATGTGAAAATAATTTGAATGGTGGATATGTTAGCCAGTTATTTGGATTGAGAAGGGTAATGGAGGGATAGAAGAGGGGAAAAGATTTGCATTTATATAGTGCTTATTACCCCTGATGTGGACATGGTCACACCATTACCTTTCTCACAAACCACTCAAAACCTTAGCCTGTCACTCTTTAACAAGAAAGAGCAGGCATGTTTTGCAAACATGAAGAATAAAAATAAAACCTCTAGTGCAAAATTAAATACATCTAAAAGATATTAGTTATTTGTTGCAAACAGATATTAAAAACAGTTCAACACAAGTCAGTTTTGTTAATCCCTTCCCTGTGCATGACGGAACCACGCCGTCATGAGCCACGGGCGGTGTGTGCTCATGACGGCGTGGTTCCGTCATGCTGCGGCCACTCCGCCCACGCGGCATTGATTCCACGCCTGTGCGGGCGAATAAGTGAGTGGGCGTGGTCGTGACGGAACCACGCCATCATGAGCACAGCTCGTCTGTGACTCATGATGGCGAGGTTCCGTCACGAGCATGGGGGCACCACGCTCACCCCCACCCCCCAGCACCTCGACGGAATTAGCGCCGTGGTCAAAGGGTTAAAAAACAACATTTTAAAACCTGGACTATCTTGTAATGTGTAGAAACATGAAGTAAGGTTTTCTCTATCCAAGAGTGCAAAAATATATGTCAAGTCATATAGTCATGGAGGATTCTAATGTTGACTAGAACAGATTTCCACAGTTTTGCTGTTCTTGCTTTCCAGCTGGGATCTGTTAATGTTAATGATTTTAGTTCGGTGATGGGCCTTTGGCCTCAGGCCGCGCCTGGGCTGACACGGCCAATGGACCTACCTGATAGTTATACCTTAATTGCATCAATCCTACTATTGTTTTTATGCTGTATTCTGGTCTACTGCTGTGCTAGAGTAAACTCTCTGTTTATTTAAGGTGGTCTGTTTCCACTAGTGGAGTCTTTCCTACCATGTAAAATACATTAATAAATCACAGGTCTCCCATGTGCGCGTTAATTTAAAATGTCACTTACAGACAGAACAGAAAAACGTAATACTTAAAGCTGAAGGAGAGTTGAAATGAAGTGTTCCCAAATATATTAGAATTGAATGTGGGGCGCACATTTTCCTAAACACGTGTCACTCAGATTTGCTCTTCTCGACTTATGAATTTAAAGAATGCTTCACATTTGTATGAAGAAGCAAAAAATCATGTTAGTTTTTCATTCACGTTTTGTCAATGGTCATTGCATTTATGAAACTAAACCGACAGGACATTTATACCAACCGTAATGTTTTCCTCAGTCTGTACAAGTAATTCTGCTGCGGCAGAAAAGGATATGGGCGAGCAGTCGCAGAGCGTACTTTCCTATGGACCAAGACTAGAGTGTTTGTTTCTCTGCTATACACGTGTGCCTCTTTCTAGCTCCACACTGCCCCTTCTACCACACTGCCACTTCCTGATTCAATTTCCTCTATTCAATGACATGTCATTTCCTGTGTCAGTCTCTGATCCCCTTGTCTTCTTTTTGGCCTGCTCTTGGCGTTGCAACTAAACCATGTTGCACTGGACAATCGCTTGTATGTCTCATCAATGATGCAGGACCCTCTCAAGTCATTTTGATGCAATGCCACAGGCAATCTGCACTTTTTGCATTACCCCGCTCTTTCTGGACAATAAACGATGACATTGCTCAATAGGATGATAGGGCACACCATTGGCAATCATTAGCCCACTTACTGGGCCCACATCTTGTCAGGACATTCCATTTTTTTCCCCACCAAATGTGGGCTCCATATTCATTTAATTTGTTTTTATTGTATTATTAGTGATTGATAAAAATAGACTAGACGTGCGATATGTTAATAAAATGCTGAATAGCGCCAATAACCAGCCTCAAATGCCAGCTCATTGAAAGGTGATTATTAACCCATGCAGCATTGTGGCCTGCAAGATCAGTGTATACTCATTTGGGTTTGTGTTTAACTTCATCGTTTGATGGTTAAGGGTCTTACCGGAAGCTACGCGCCCTCTCTCACTGACCTGGTAGCCGTAATGACCACATTTATATTCAAAACACACTTGGTAAACATATGCTGCTGTTCACGTAAAACCCTTCAAACTCTGAGGCCCAAAGGGGATCGTCCGATTCCTGGCGCGGTAAAGTTCTTGGTGGAAAATTACATTTTCCCCATAGGAATTGCTCTACTAATAAACGCTTAAACAGAATATAATATATGGGAGTCTCAGTTCCAAGCCTATTCTACATACCTGAATGCACATTTAAAGGCAATTTGGCTCAGTGAGTGGACCTCTCGATGCTGACATCTGCAGTGACCAAATTCTGACATGGGTATCTTCCCTTTCCATTTTCCTGAGGTTGGTAAATCGAGTAACTGAAACATTGTATTAAGAATGCTTTGAAATGACAAAATTGCTATATAAAAGCAGGCTATTATTTTTGCAGTGAAACCATACCATTCTGCTCTGAAGTGATTTTTTAAACCTGGGTTTTATTACTAAATTACCATTCAGCAGTGGTCGTGGGGAGAAACATGCAGCGAAGCTTTCTAATCATATACCCTGAGCACTGCTTAACACTACCCATGACCTCAGAAATAGACCTTACATTTGTAGCAGGCAGATGGGTAAAAATTCAAGTTTTCATGTTGGATTGTGACTTATTCCATCTAACCAAGAAGATAAGTGGTGAAATGACTAGAGGTAGGCTAGCCAATAAATTCATAGGACAATCAGAACCAAAGCCGAGCCTAGGGTGCGGCTTAGCTTGTAAATCATGCAACAAACATAACTTTAAATATTATAAAGTCTCTTCAAAATTCAAAACACATATTTTTAGCATGTGGAAGTGGTGACATTAATATGGCACATTATGGCTCTCAAAAGTGATAGTTTTTAAAGATGATCTTAGAAGCATTCTGACGACAGTACCATTAGTGAACTATGACAAGACATTTGTCATGAATGAATGAATGAATACGCACGTATATAGCGCATGGCTACTCAAGGGGCATCCAAGCACATGTGAGCCCTGTATGTGGCTCAGATTCTTATAGAGCAACATTATACTCTATTAAATCAAACATAGCAGGCTTCTGTGCAGCTGGTATTTTAAACTCACATATTTGAAGATGCTTTCATATGTGATAATGAAAAAAATAGGATTGGTAAAATACAATATTTGTCTAAAATCACACAATTTGGTTAAGCGGTGAAGTCGGGATTAATCCAGGTTTTCTGGTTTTACTTTGTACATCTTGGCCAATAAATGGGTATCTATTTGTCTCTGATGTTTATTTAAATGTAATTTCTTAGTGTTTTTTTGTTGTCCAAGTAGGAACCCCTCCTTCTAGTCGGGGTAAGAGAGGTACACACTCACTCACTTGACAGCTTGGTGTGAGCATTCAGGCTTATCTCAGAGGCAATGTGTAAATATTCGCACATAAAACACACAGTAACCCAATGAAAACACTACAAAGGGACACCACACGAGTAGTTTAGTAAAATAAACAATCTTTATCTAAACCAAATAAGAACGAAATGACAAAAATCCAGCATACATTACTCAAAATATCTGTTTTTAAGGTTTAAGCCATTCTGTTCCTAGAACTGTCTGGATGTGGTATATTCTAGCACAAAGTAAATTTGGTGCATCAAAATCCACAAGGAAAAATAGCTGCAGAGGAGGGAAGCATCAGAAAACACAGCAATGCGTCGGTTCTTGACTCCCTGGGGAAGGCATGCGTCATTCTGCTGCATGCAGAAATGTTGCGTCAATTCCGGACTGTAAGGAGAAGCGATGCATTGAAATCTGAAGACTGTTCTGGTCTGCTGGTGATGCAGTGGAAAGCTAGGTTCACAGGTGCAATGTGTGGAAATTGGGACATACTGGAGGTCGATGCAACGGCAAACAGGTGATGCATCGATTTTTGCAGCCGTGGACCAGTGATGTGGTGATTCTTTCAGCCGCACAGCGGGGCCTGTGTCGGAGTCAGTGCGGTGGTCTCGGACTTCAGAGACATGGTGCGCTGGGCTTGGGCTGCTGCGGTTCTTCAGGTCACGAACAGGCACTGCATCCATTTCTTCAGTCGCACAGTAGCAGTACATGGACATTTCTCCCGCAAAGCAGTGCTTTGTTGGAAAAAAAGGTGCTGAAAGGGTGATGCATCAATTTTGAAGTCCATTTGTAGCAGAAACCACATCCAAGGGCTCAGAACTGGAATTGGCACAACTTGACAGGTCAGACTCCCAGCAGCAGAGTTCAGGGATGCTGCAGGTTAAGTCTTTGATGGCTCTGAGACTTCTAACAGGAGGCAAGCACACACAAGCCCTTGGAGGACCTTGGGAGAGCAGTATTCAAAACCAGAGTCCAGTTCTTTCACTTCAGACAGAATCAGCAACTACAGGTCAACCGAGCAAAGCAACACACAGTAAAGGGTCGTACTCCTCCTGACCACTCTTCAGCTCTTCTTCTTGGCAGAGTCCTCAATCCAGAAGTGTTCTCAAGATATAGGGTATAGGTCTAATACTTATAGCCCTTTTGACCTTAGAAATTGGTACACTTCAAAGGAAAGGCTCTGTTGTCCACAAGATCCTGCCTTGGCTCCAGACACACTACAGAGGGGCAGAGTGAGCATTGTGAGAGGCCAAGCACAGCCCTATGCAGGTGTCAGTTTCAACTCCTCCCACAACTGTAGCTCAGGAAGGCCCATCAGGCTGGTGATGGGCCATCAGGATCTGCGTGGCACACCTCAGATCCCTCTGTGTGACTGCCTAGAGTGAATGCACAAACAACCCAGCTGTCAGTCTAAACCAGACGTTGATTCCACGGGCAGGCGGAGGCACTGAATGGTAAAGCAAGAAAATGCCCTCTTTCTAAAAGTGGCATTTTCAAACACACAATTTAAAAACCAACTTCACTAAAAGATGTATTTTAAATCCTGAGTTCAGGGAACGCAAATTCAACATTTCTATCTTTTTTCAATTGAAAGTTACACTTGTAAGATCTTGCAAGGCAGCTCCAATGATAACCTATGGGAGATGTAGTCCTTATAATAGTGAAAAATTAAATTGGTAATATTTCACTATAAGGAAAAGTAAAACACACCAGTAGGTGTCCTCTCTTTCATATACACTGCACCCTGCCCAGGGGCCTACCATGGGCCTATCTTAGGGGTCCCTTACATGAAAGAAAAGGGAAGGTTTGGGCCTGGCAAGTGGGTGCACTTGCCAGGCTGACATGCACCCACAAGCATTGCAGTGGCAGGCCTGAGACATGTTTGCAGGGCTACTTATGTGGGTGGCACAATCACTGCTGCAGACCCACTAGTAGCATTTGATTTACAGGCCCTAGGCACATACAGTATACATTACTAGAGACTTACCAGCAAATCAAATTTGCTAATCATGTAGATCCAATGATAAAGACAATTTACACAGGGAGCACTTGGACTTTAGCACTGATGAGCAGTGGTAAAGTGCCACAAGTACACAAACCAGCAAAACAGAAGTCCAGCGTACAGTACAAAATGCAGGCGGTGGAGACAAAATGACAGGGGAAACCTTAAATACTATGGTTCACAAGAGCAGTACTGGTTCGTATTTGAACAGAACACGCGCGCTACGGCACGCCAGGCAAACAGGAGAGATGTAATCTTTGGTTGGATATGGAGATAGACAAATGAGAAACCATTATTTTAACTTGATGTTCTGCTAGCATGTCATGGGAATTTTAGAAAATATCCAGAAGAACAAGTTGATCTTCATTGAGACTCAAGATGGTGCACAGACCAGTATGGCTCTGGAGAAATTTCAAGAAGCATGTGAAAATGGACGAGGAGCAATCCTGTTGTCTGTGGCCAGAGGGAAAGTGTCAGAAGGCATTGACTTTGGGCATCACTTCAGCCGTGCAGTCATTATGTTTGGGGTCCCTTATGTCTACACACAGAGCCGAATATTGAAGGCACGTTTGGAGTACTTGAGAGACCAGTTTCAGATCCGAGAGAATGACTTCTTGACATTTGATGCCTTGAGACATGCTTCACAGTGCGTGGGTAGAGCCATTCGTGGGAAAACGGATTACGGCAATATGATCTTTGCAGATAAACGCTATGCCCGAGCTGACAAACGAAGTAAGTTGCCTCGATGAATTCAGGAACACCTAACTGATGCCAATCTGAACCTGACTCTGGATGAAGCAGTTCAGGTGTCAAAATACTTCCTACGTCAAATGGCACAGCCATTTCGTCAGGAGGACCAGCTTGGCCTGTCACTACTCACATTTGAGCAACTACAGTCCGAGGAAATGTTGAAGAAGATAGAACAGATTGTTCACCAGGTGTGACATTGACATGGCAAGGAGGAATCACAGTGCTAACTGACATGAAGTTGTGCAAGAGACATTATGGCTGCAAGATGGTGAAGGAAGGACAATGCATGAGAGATGTTCAACCCCCACATCCTACTAGCCTTGGCCCATTCCGTTTTCAGTAGCAACTGTGGTTTGGTTCTGCGAATCACATATGCTATGTTAGTAGACGAGGGCATATATTTTCTTTGATGCAGTGTCCATTCCATCATTCATGTAGCTGTGGTTTGGGGAGACATACAGAAGAACAGAGGTGAAGAGGAAACATTATTTTTTAATTTTCTAAAACAGAAGAAAAAGGTCCACCCACACTTGAAAATGGCAAAACCTCATTCAGTCCTGATGTCCGTGTGAAGTTAGCGCTTCCTTTCCATGCCATGATTTGTGTGCAAAGCTTTTAATTTTGATATGTGTTATTGCCTGTGCATACATGGAATAAAAACAAGACAGGGGAAACCATGCCAAGGATGCCAGGTCTAACAAGGGTATAGTGAGGGTGACATGCAGAAACCACATGAAAGCTTGACTTGTTATGGGCTTCAGGTTCCTACAGGACCTCGAGCTGACACAGGCTTCAGGCTCAAGCCTGACTCGAGCTTTCAGCAGCTCGCCCTCCTCTTGAAAAGAAATGATGTACATGCTCAGGCCATGTTCTAAAATGTGTTAGGCTAGTCCAGACTGAAGCCATATATCCAAGATACACAATCATAAGTATTTTTGCTTTTTAGAGAAATGTTTTGAGCTTTACCAATCCTGTCAACAGGTTTCAGCCACAGAGCACATTCCTTTACGGAGGCATTTGGCCAGTTCATCACCTGAGGTTCTATAAATGATGGTTACAAAATGAGTCCTTTTATAAAGTCTTGAAGTTAAAACTGTCAATAAAAAATGATTACCACTATACACTCATTATTACTAACTAATGACAGAAAGGAAAGCAAATAAAACTGACACCCAAGACTTAGCTTAGCATATAAAATACTATAGCAATGTAAATTACAATAAATTAAAATATGATCGTATAGGTGTCCTTTAGAGGATATGAGAACTGTGAAAACATGAGATTCGTCATGAATGTTTCAAGTGCGAGCCCATCCCTTCTGTCGGGTTAGAACATTTGTTCTGTACAGGTTGAGACATGTATGATTGAGCTGCATGTTTGTGATATAAATAGTGACCCTAAATTGGTCTCTCTGGTGCGATGCATTAAACGTATGTTGGGTTCAATTAAAAATAGGCCCTTTCACTGTGGCCATAACAGAGCTGGATTCTGTAGAAGGCCAGAGCAGGCCACGGGGCTGAATATATCACTTATCAATTTGGCACAGCTCAAAATGCTGGGTGCAAGGTTTTGCAGGAATCTTGCTCTATCCATGTCCAGGAAGTATGCAGGGGCAAAGGTCTTCAACAGACAGAAAAGCTCAAAGCTTTCCCTCACAGTGCATCCGCATTGTGACCACTGTTGCAGCAAGCATTTGCAATGCAATAGGTCTCACATTTACGAGAGTTTGAGCTATTGGCATTGTAATGACAATGCCTTCTATTAATGTGCTGTTTTTAAAGCAGATAAATAAAAGGTATTGTCATTTACAGTGCCAATAGTTTAAACTATGGGAGATGAGCCTGTTCTGCCTGCAACAGCAGGCTGGACAAAGCTATTTGAGAAAATAGTGCCTGGAGGCTGCAGTTAAAGCCTACCGAGTAACAACACACGGAAAAGGGGTTGTCCTCATGGGAGGTCACAAATAAGGCAAAGCGGTACTAAGGAGGCACTACGAAGACTATTGAGTAATGAAAAGCCACAGTTTACAGTGGACAATGACACAAGCCAATGAAAATATGGGCGGAGAGCAGGCGGAGCATCAAGCCCATACCTGAATAGAGCATGCCTCGCATTGCAGTGCATGTGCTGCCCAGGCTCAACCCAAAAAGGAACAAGGGTCATGCCAGGCCGTAATCTGAGCTGGTGGTCATTGGTAGAGCCCACCAGCACTCATTAATGGGGACCGGCCCTAATTTTCCCGCATCAGACTTTTACTGAGAGCAAGCGAGGGAAAAATATGCAACATGGAAAGATGGCAAAACCGTCCCAAAGAGAGAAAGGAGGGAACAGAAAAGGTGAGATAAATGGGCAGGGATTGTCTGGTAGTCGATTAAAGGGGCATGAGGTGAATTCAAAACCATGGAGCCTTGGTATTCGGGGTGTAGACATTTAATAGCACCAGCCTTGGGCTTCTGAGTAGAGTGTGGGGCAAAAACACTCATTCTGTTACAAATTAAGCATATGTCACAATGGATAATAAAAGGTTCCATATCATGATCGAGACACAGGGGACAGTAAGTCCCACACCATGAGACTGCTGTCTGTGCCCCTTGATGCTGCCACTCAGACAGTAGAAATTGTCCATCAAAAAGAGCTTACACTTAGTAAATGGTTAACTTCTAAAGATGGCAGTCAATGCATTTTCATTTCTTTGTGACCACCAGAGCATGAAACACCACTGATACCTTTCCTTGGAAATCAGAGAGACGAGAACAAATCTTTGCAGCTCTCTTTTCCTTTCCAAGTACTTGTGGTGTGAGTAGGTGCAAGAACCAATGAGAGTCACATCGTACATTGACTTGCTGTGTTTTTATGAAAACCTTCCACCTTGCTCTGCTCATAATTTAAAACGTAATGTGTTGGCTCTCGACTGCTACATCAAGTTCAGGAATGTTCAAAATGTCATAATTAAATAATTTATTCTGGCCAAAAAATGTCTTTGCCCAGGATGCTAGATTAAACTACCACCACCTAAAACAGCAATTCTGAGAGTAAAATAATGGCTTAAGCAGAAAGGTAAGCACTGTGGTGACAAAAAACAGGTGTACTTTCTTGATCTTTGGACAGGACTTCCACAGCCCTTGATTGCATGTGCACTTGGGTCCCTGGGGTGTTTGACAGTGTGATGATTTACTACCCACCAACGAGGGCATGTCTCATCAGTGGGGTAGACTGTCAGGTTTCTGCTGCAGTTACATCTTTCAGTCAGTGGTTAATTTGTAAATAATCAGTGCTGCTGCCCAGCAGCGTCATTCAGATGCCCGTCAGGTGCTATTAAATGTCAGCACACCGAATACCTCGGCTGCTAGTGCTGAAACCACCTTAGGCTTCTTTAATCCACTACCTGGCCCTTTATCTCACTCGTACAGTTTCCGGCTTTCTCCCTTGGTGATGGCTTTTCTGCCTTTCTGTTCTTTCTGCTTTCCCGTTTGTGTGTTTGTCCATCTCTTGCTCTCTAGAAATGTTCAATGAGAAAAAATAAGTGCCCAACCCCAAAAATGAGTGCTGACGCCCCCCACTGGCAACCACCATCTCAAATTAAGTACTGCTCTCCGTGAAATGGCACCTCCAAACATAACATTCATGGCTCTGACATCAAGCATCAAATATATAATCTGAACTCCATTCAAATTAAACTTTTTCATATGTTCTGTCTCTTCATCAAACTCTACAATCCCATAATGCTGGACACCCTTTTAAACCCCTGCAGCTGTGATCCTTTGCCACTATTTCCCAACAGGAATCACTTATCCTCAACTTGCAACAAGCTCTTTGATGTTTCAGGTTAGTAAAAAAACAAAAATGAATGAAAACAAATGCCTAAATGTGCATGTCATCCAATGGACTGGGCTCAGCAAAACAGATCTGTCAGGTGTTGGCTGCCCTGCCCTTTGGCTTTGTAAATCTTTGTTTTGCTTTGCCATTCTTTTTCTAAAGCATTGTTATAGGAGATACTAGGCTCTCCAAAAGATTTTTAAAAAGCAAATTGGAGAAAATCAAAAATAGTTTTGGGTCTCAAAAGGCACACATTGCCACAGTACTCCCTGGAATTGAAGTGAACTACTTTGTGTGTGGTTGTGCTCATTGTTAAAGGGTAGAATGCTTTTACTCACAGTGAAAATTGCCAAAGTCTGAAGTGGGCTGACCCATTGCATTCTGCAGTATGCTGTGTTAGGGGTGGGGAAGATAAATGTGGATTGCACAACAGGCCAATGGATGAAGAGGGCTGGACGAAAGCCCCACCTAAAGGTGTGCATGGTTTACATATCTTTTTAGTAAAATCAAAAGGTCTTGGCTAACATCAGACCTTAAGTTCAGCACCTAGTAAACGAGACATCACACTCATATTCTTAGCTATATTACATTAGATCACAATATACATGCTGAATAGCATGACCTACATCAGTCGGAGGGTAGTATTGCAAACTAATTCAACAGGACACAACTTCAATTGTATTGCATAGCAGGAAAATTTCACGACACATTTAACCAAGCTGGATGATGTTAATAAAATTACAAATGTATTTAAGTTTTTGGAGGTGTTGGTAATGTACCCCAGAGTCAGACTTGTCTTTTTGTTCCATGAGTATATCTATACATGTAAGTATGTGGTAAATTGTATGGGGCACATTGTAAATCAAAATTGACTTTGGCCACACATTTGTACAATTCCAGTATAAAGCAGTAGCACCTTGCTGTATGGTGTGCATGTACATAGAGTAGGTTAGGGATGTAAGTAGGTATGGTGTTTTCAAGTAAAACTCCGCTTTTCACTCTTTCTTATCACATTGTTTCCTTCAATAGTTGATGAAAAAAAGCAAGGAGAGATGACATGTGAAGGCAGGGTAGATTACTGCTCACAAGAGTATTTCAGCAAGCTGCACATTCGGACAGCAGCAGTGCTTCCTTTGAGCTTGTGGGGCTCCCTGCATTCATTTTTGTGGACCGACACTTAGTTTTCCCCATTAGACGCCGACTGTGAGCAAGTGAGGCAAAAGCAGACAGAGGGTAAAGAAATAGGAAGAGTGTTAGACCTGGCCCTTTTGACAGGTTTATCGACAAATGTTTTGCCTTTTGCCTCCCATTTTTCTGATCCTGTTTTGTTGGCTATAAAATTACGGGCACTTTACCACTGCTGATCAGTGCTAAAGTGCATATGCTCTCTCTCTGCATAAATTGTGATATGATTGGTTATCCATGATTGGCATAGTTGATTTACTGGTAAAGTGCACAGTGTGTGCCAGGGACTGTAAATCTAATGCTACTAGTGGGCTTGCAGCACTGGTTGTGCCACCCACATGAGTAACCCTGTAATTGTGTCTCAGACCTACCACTGTATTGTCTGTGCGCGCAGTTTGTAACTGTTATGTTGCCCAGGCAAGTGCATCCACTTGCCAGGTCCAAATCGTCCATTTCCTTACATGTCAGGCACCCCTAAGGTAGGCCCAAGGTACCCCCATGGACAGGTGGCAGTGTATGTGAAAGGTAGGACATGTACTGGGGTGTGTGACATGTCCTGCTAGTGAAATACTGTGTATTTCGTTTTTCACTATTGCAAGTCTGTCTGTCCCATAGGCTTATAATTGGGGCTGCACTGTAACAAGATAGAAAAATTGAATGTAAACTCTCTAAACTCTTGGTAAAGGTGTTTTTTTAATTCTGTGTTGGAAAACTTAATTTTTTGAAAGTGGACATTTTCTTACTTTACCATCCTGTGTGCTGGCCTGGACTGAATTCAGAGACCCTTGCCACAAAGAGAACAATTACAATTTGGGGTAAAAGTATTGTACCTAAAACCCCAGCACTTTAGATTACTTCAAGGAACAAGAGGACCCTGCCAAAAAGAAGAGCGGAAGGACAGTGTGAGGAGAGCTGCCTTTTCTGCGTGAGGGGTGCATTGGCCTGCAGTTGCTGCTTCTGTCTGTGGTGGAGGAAAAACTGACTCTTTATGCCCTGCTGTGGTATTCTGCTTGGAAGGAAATCTCTAAGGACTTGTGTGCCCTAATGTCCTGTTGGAAGTCTCAGGGAGATAAAAGACTTCAAGGAAGATCTTGGTTATATTAAAAAAGTGCCTGGCTGGATCAAAAAAAGGACTGGACTGTTCCTTTCCCGTTTGGCCAAGCAGCGCATGGTTTGTGCTGTGTTCTTCACCTGTGTTTCTGCTAATGGAAGCACGTGGGGAGACTGTGCTTTCCTCCTTTTTGGTTTAAAGTTTGTAAGGTGTGCTTTACTGGTGCATACTGTAAAAGGAGCACTTTACGTAGGCATAGCAAGCAGGGTGTTGCCAAATGCAGGCTGGGCGTCCGAAATAGGAAAAACGGCATCAGTGGTTGGTTGCAATTCAGCGTGTGGTGCACCTAATGCTTGGCCACTCAGCAGCACACTCAGTGTGAGAACCATCCTGCACTCAGCACGTGACCAAGCTTTTCGTCCTCAGGCTCGTAGCAGCTGCAGCGGGTCCCAGCGCAACTCAGCCTTGTGAGGAAAACTAAGGAGACGTGCATCATGAAAGACCAGCGTGGGACACGTTTTGTCAGCTGGCACTTATGGGGTTAAGGAAGCTGCACTGGGCGGGAGGATATGGCCCCGCCCACCTGACACGGAGTTGGGTCCCGGAGGAGTTTGCTTGTCTGCCTGCGATCACAGTCAGTCCATTTTTACGGCACCCCCCCTGGAGTCTGGGTGAAGCGGGTGATTTTGCCTAACCCTCCATGATGGGAGACTTCTCCTCGCCAGCACTCTGACGCATTCCCTGGGCTGGCAGCAGCTCCACCGCAGGTTCGAGGGCAGCTGCACTTCAACAAGCATGGAATATGGAGAGAACCAAGTGAGGTCTCCCGGCCTCCCTGCATTGCGTGCACCCCCCCCCATCTCTGGAGGCCTATCCGGGGTGGGCGCAGAGTGGCCGCATTTCTTGCTGCCTGGGAATTCCTGGGGGGGTCATAAGTGGAACGCACAGGACTGCTTCCGAAAACTACTGTAATTCCACTCAAAGGAACGCAGAGGCTCCTGCATTATAATTGGAATCCCTAAAGTACCATATTATCTGTATTAGGCCCACAAATGCACTACGGCCTGGAATTTCATAATGAAATGTCATGATTTATATGAACTTATAACTACAGCATTTCATGCCCCATTGTTATTTTAATGGCATTTACACCTGGTAATAATAACATGACAAGCATCCATTTCAGAACTTGCCTACTATGTATAGGGAAGGTGTAGAGTGTTGTTTGTATAATGTTTTCTTTATGACATGTGCAACTTAGAGGTGCGATAACTGTTACGTTTATGACCATTGCCTTAGGGCAAAGTGATTTCTGATCTATGACTGGTTATGACAATTGCCTTGTGGCAAAGTGTTTTATGTGATTGTGGACTAATGTATTTGGTTTATAACACAAAGTATATATATTGAACCTTGTGTGGAGTCTCTTTCTGTGGTGTACCTAGTGTGTCACTGGAGTGTGTTTGTGCTGTGCAAACACTTTACACATTGCCTCTGGGATAAGCCTGACTGCTCGGTCAAGCTACCAAGGGGTTGAGCAGGGGTTATCCTGTATGTGTAACTCCCTTACACTGACTAGAGTGGTGGGTTCTGCCTGTCTCAGGTGCATACCCTATCCAACCAGAAACCCCATTTCTACCAAAGAGAAAGATGGAAAACCCATCGCAAAGGTACAGGGCCGACTTTAGCGCAGGAAGGCCCAGTGTATCAATGTTTGTTGTTGCCCCTCAGTGACCATCGCTGCTACGGATTCCCTCACTATCACTGTTAGAAATGGGGTTCTGTAGTTGGCAATGGTTGCACCTTTGTCAAAGTAGAGACCATGCTGTCTAGTCAGGGTAAGGAGGATACACTTCTAAAATATCCGTTGCTCACCCCCTTGGTAGGCTTATCTCAGAGGCATTGTGTAAAGCATTTGTGCACACACACACAGTAATACAGTGAAAGCACTATGATTGGACATCACACCCGTTTAGTGAAGGGGAGGTGATGCGTCGTTATCTTACTGTGGGCCTGGCGTTCTTGTAGACTTGATGCCCCGGTGCGATGCATGGGGATCAGGGATGCATCAGTTCTCGATGTGGTGACAGCAACTGCGCTGCATTGGTTTCTCCAGCCGCAGTCCCACTATGCGTTGGTTCTTGCAGCCGCACAGTAGGCCCTATGTCATAATCGGTGCGGTGGACTCAGATTGCGGAGATCAGTGCATTGTATTCGGTGTGCAGTGATTTCTCCAGTTGCAGGCCGGCACAGCGTCGGTTTCTTCAGCGAGGCATCAGAAACAGATGGAGATGTGTCACGCTTCTCGTAGTTCCATTAATTTTCCAGCTCCCAACAGCAGGAACAACCTCCAGAGGCCCAAAACAGTCACAGGCCCCTCTTGGCAAGTCAGAACTCTCAGCTCTTCTCCTTGGCAAAGGTTCCTCTTGAATTGCAGAGGTAATTTAAAAGTCTTGGGTCCGGCCCCACTTTTTATAGTCTATTTCTCTTTGTTCTCTGGTGTCAAAGAGGCTCAGAGCTCAGCCAAAACGAGTTCTGTCCTCTCTGGTGCGGCTGCCTGGCAGGAGGTTGAGACAGCATTTTGTAAGGCAGACCAGGCGCATTCAAGTGAAATGATATCTCCACCACCTACTATAAGCACAGCCCAAGTCTATTCAGCCCAGCCTGACTCACCCAGGAAAGTCAGGACTCACCTGATTCCCCCAAGTGGATGTATGAAAAGAATGCACACCGAGCCCCTGTCATTCTAAAGTTGGACAGTCAATGCACAGACCTAGCACAGACACATGGCTAAGCAAGAAAATAACCACTTTCCAAAAGGTATATAAAAATTATCCTTACTAAAAGGTGCATTTTTGCATTCGGAGTTCAGGCATACCAAACTCCACTTTCCTATCTGTTCCCCCTGGACAGTCATACTTATAAGATGTTATACGTAAACTCCCCATTCTATCCTATGGGACAGATAGCCTTTCAATAGTGAAAAACAAAATTGGCAGTATTTCATTATCGGGACATGCCACACAACTCATTGAATGCCCTACCTTTCACATACACTGCACCCTGCCCACAGGGATACTATGGGCCTACCTTAGGGGTGGCTCACATGTACGAAAAGGAAAGGTTAGGACCTGGAAAGTGGGAGATGGCAGTGTAGGAAGGTGGATATCTGAATATATGGTTACCCCAACGTTTTGCCTAGTGTTTAGCTGGTTTTCAACTTAGTTGGCCAGGGATCCCGCTAATCAGGCCCCAGGCTATCTGCTCTCACTGTTCAATGGACTCCACGTACTTTAGGTACATCTCCAATTGGATATTGGGTCACCTTATGAGCCCCTGTATAGTGTACCTTAGGTACCCAGGGCATAGGTGCATCCAAGGCCTACCAGGGGCTGCAGCATGTATTAAGCCACCCCTGGCTGGCCATGCAAATTGACACAACTGGCTGATCACTCAGCTGGGGCAAGGTCGTGTAATCACTCCTTGCTTAGATATAGTTTCCTATATCTAACCTTATATATAGACACATATGCACCTATATGTCACTCCTATGGCAGGCCTTAACAATCCTGACGCCAGAGTGCTTGGTTTTATGTGAGATAGTGCTCTAGCATGAGCTGAGCCTGTCTGCAGCTTTCGGAACCATGTCCTTATAGCTGTTCTATGATATAGCCATACCATATTCTCTTAAGTGCATTATAATCCTCGCGGTAATTGCTAATTTTGGTTTGGCTTTATCGAAACATGTAGTGTAAGGTATCATACGCTTTGGAATACTACCCCTCCGCTAGTCCTGGCAGCGAGGGTAGCATTTCCACCCTTCTAGAGGGAGAAGACATGTACTTTTAGCTTTGCCCAGTTAAAGTAAATCAAAGCCTCAGCATCACAAAATGGATGCTGATGCCACATACACAAGTCTGAAGCTGGGAGCCCTTCCAGGGAGGGAGGCCTGGACAATAGATTTCCTGCCTTGGGAGGTGCGAGCACCTCCTCAGACAGGCCTTAGTGTATTGGGGCAGGGTGGGTTGAATGAAACGAGACACTGCCTGGGGCACACAAGGTGTCCCATGCATAGCCCGGTTCAAACCAGTTGCTGGGGCACTCCAGCCCCAGCTCTGGCATGATACTGGACAATGGGAAAGGGGTGTAACCACCCCTTTCCCTGGTCTATCCAATAGGAGGGACCTAGTAGGTAATCAGCCCCTTAAACAAGTATATAGGTAGGAGCTGAGTCTAGAGATTAGATTACCCTTGAAGAAACTCTGTTGCTGTAATCTTGGACCTTCGATGTTCTACACGATTCAAGACTGAAGAAATTTCCCTTGTGGTCAAGGAGTGACCACCCTGTGCAAACAGGCACCAACTAGTGAATTGCCAGTTTGCTTTGCCACCGTTCCTGAAGGATCACGACAACTCTGCTTAACAGGAACTGGACTCCCAGACTTTTCCGACGTCGACCCACATCTGCAGCACAGCTGAGACCCGTGGTGGACACGAGAGACGTGGGACCTGACACCCTGGCCATCTTTCTCTTTGCTAACAGCGCAGCTCCTGATGCCCCCTTGAAGTTGTGCATTGGGGACTGAGATACTCCAGACCCGAGCACCATCTGCACCAAAGATCAGCCCTCAACACTCCACGAGTTATGCGTGGGGCCCTTCTGCATTTTCCTGCTCGACGCGTCTTCCTGGTTGCTAGCCCGCTGGCTAGTGAGCCCTCTGAAGACCAATTCCTGAAACTCCTTTGCTTGCCTGGTTCCTTCAGTCTTGCTTCAGATTCTCTGAAAAGGAGAAGCACCACAGACCGTGCTGGTCTGTCCTGAAGCGAATCTTCACTTCCTGCGTGGGTTGTGGTTGCCAAGGCTTGTTGGGTCCAATCCGGATACTGACGCCGCAGACATCCAGATCCTTTGTGAGGCAGCTCGAATCCAGCTCCTGGTTGTCATCAACACCTCCTGGACCACATGGCTGCGGAGACATACTTCCCCTTCTTCACCTGAAGCACCCAACATCGCCTGGTTCCTTCCTGGTTCCATCCTGGTCACTGGCTAGCGACCCTGACTCTGTCCCCTCTGCTTTCAGGTTCTTTATAGCTCCGATCCACTGTTGGATCCAACCGGACACTTCTCTCCTGGTCGCCTGCAGCACTTCTTTGCAGCCCTCCATAGGAAGCAGCAAGGAAACCCGACACCTTTTGAAACCTATGCACCCGGCTTCCCTGGGTGAGGTAACTCGAGTACTCCGGTGCTCCCGTGGGTATTGACTATCCTAGTGTTCTAGTTTAATGCGGTTTTCTCCTAGCTGAACTGGAAGTGTCCTGAATCTACTACTTAGTAACTTTTACGTTCCCATTCAAAGTCTATGAGAACCTGCGTGTGTGTTTAGACACTGCCCACGCCTCCCCTGGGCCTCCTACTTCCAAACTACTGGTTGTTTAGCGTAGCCCCAGTGATTCCCTAGGCCTTAGGCCTTGTCTGTATTTCTGTCGTGGTACTTATACCACTTCCTTAGTATATGGTTTGCTTGGCCCCTAGGCCAAAACTTTATTTGTGCAACTTAACGTATGCTATTTAAGTAATGTGTAATGTGCTTAGACCTCTGATCTCATAAAGAGTTCAGAGGGTATGTGTTTAGAATAAATACATCTATATTTGATATATATCGTGTGTGGTGTCCTTTCATTTGGTATTCAAGGGATTGTATTGGTAAAACAACTGGCTTCACATGCCCTCTCGAGTTTAGCCTAAGACTGCTGTGTCCATGCTACCACTAGGATAGCTGGTCTATAAGGTTGACTTTACAACCATCACCATAAGGGTTGTTTGGACTGATACAAAGTGCCCACTAGAATAGTGGACATCACATATCAGGCCAAATTCTCCTAGGCAGTACTAGACTGCACACAGATACTGCAACGGCAGGCCTGAGACTCTTTTGCAAGACTGCTTGTGTGGGTGGCACAATCAGTGCTGCAAGCCCACTAGCAGTATTTGGTTTACAGGCCCTTGGCGCACACACAGTGCACTGTAACGAGGGACTTAATCGTAAACTAAATAAACCAATTATGGAAACACTAATCCATGACAACAATTTACAGAGGAAGCCCTGGCACCTAGGCACCGGACAGCAGTGGCAAAGTGCCCAAAGAATCTAGACCAGCAAAAACGAAGTCCAACACACAGTAAAAACACAGTAGGCAAAGGCAAAAATATAGGGGGAACCCACATCAAGGATACCAGGTCTAACAACCACCCTTTAACAGTGCCCTTCAAGTCTCCATAACTACTCTTGCTCAGATGCATTTAATTAGTTTTATAGCGCCACTAGTTCCAGAGTGGGGTGTCAGAGCACTTTGCTTCTCAAAGAGACAATCAATCATATGTGTAAATT
Source organism: Lissotriton vulgaris (assembly GCF_964263255.1). Lineage (NCBI taxonomy): Eukaryota > Metazoa > Chordata > Amphibia > Caudata > Salamandridae > Lissotriton > Lissotriton vulgaris. The sequence goes on from NC_141694.1 coordinate 479,668,375, forward strand.
AGTGAAAAGGAAATGTTAAATAGAATTGAGAACTACCAGGTTTTGCAGTCACATGTCATCAATTCTGATAAGCAGTACAGTTTAAGAGTACTTGGTCTAGAGAATTTAAAATGTAACTGAGGTTGGAGGTTCTTTAATAACAAGACTTCATTTTTACAACATTAGGATAATGAAAAACTGGGGAATAATTCATAATGCTGTAATCTATAGCTTGCATGCAGTTCTTTGATGACAATTAATGGCTCACTGTACTATATTAGGATTTTAATTAGTACACTGCAAGTAACAAAAGGATCTCTCTGACAAAAGCAGTAACCCACTGACCTATTTATATTACATGCACTTGGTGATCAGCATGGTAAAACATTCTTGAAAGCAGGCATATTAACCCTCTGCGCTACCTTACGATGCGTCAAAACTTGCATTAGACAAAACTTCCAACTCTCTCCAGCAAGAACATTAATCACTGGCGTTATCATGACATTTCTATTGCTGCCTGAAAAATGCTGGAGGCCAGGAACGCTGCGGCAGATGCTTTTAAACCTAATATACTTGCAAACACGGCACCCCTCCCAAAGTCAGCGCCTGGTGCGATAGCACCGGTCGCACTCCCCTAGAAACAATCCTGCAAAGGTAGAAAGCAGGAACCTGCATGAGGGAGATAAAGGTAAAGGTAGCGGATGGAACAGCCATGATGTTGATTCAAGAATGTGCAACCTTTTGTATTTAGCACACAAACATTTAAAAGCACTGAACACGGGTTGGCCACGGCACTCATCTACTAAAAAAGAATTACTGGACAAAAGCACATGCTGGTGCGTGTGGGAATTGAGTTAAACATTGCAGGTGTACATTGTGCAGCTTTGAACTGCTGTAACAGATGTCTGAGGGTTTGATAAAAGATAGTAGTGATGCTGTCAAGGCACCTGTAATTGTGGCTGAGTGGCTGGTATCTTCATTCCACACTTGTCAGCCAATTGACTAATTTGTGGTTCACGGTGTAGTGAACTACTAAAATAAATGATGCCCTGCATGCCAAGTTAGAACATGCTAATTCTCACATATTCTGAAAAAATGCCTTTGGTAGATGCCTTAAGTTTGTCAGTAAGTGTGCTGAGTATCATTTCAGTCTATGGGATATCCCTGAACCTGGGGATTGATGCCACTGTGAGTAGTGCTGTTTCATAACTGTTTCCAGATTGCCTAGTGGTGTGTCACTAAGAGCCTCCCCTATGCCATTTAATTAGATCACCACAAGTACAATATCAAACCTGCGTTATGATAAAATATGGGCGCACTTTACCAGCCTCATCATTAAATTCATGAGCATGGGCTTTCTGATGCCAAGGCAACTTAAAGGCGAATCCAATTTATGTACTAATCATAAAATGCGATGAAGACAAGTGAAGACAACTGGGTAGTACAGCATAGGAATGGGGAAGAATAATGGGAATGGCAAGTTAGACTGACTCAGGACGGTGTGTAGGAGGGCCACTCACTTGGGAATGCCTTATGGCAGTGTGATTAGGCTGGAAATGTGGGTAGCAAACAGAGACGGCACTCGCAGTCCAGACCTGCTGGATAACAGGGCACAAAAGGGACAAAAAAGGCAGCGAGTTGGGGCCTAACTCCTGGGAGAAGATACCCCCCAGATGCAATTGGTGTGAAAACCAACAGAACAAATGATGACCCCAAAAACAGGTAGAAATGATTTATGACTACAAAAGGAGTGACGTAACAAACTGCCTTAGGATGATTTATGAACCTGTAAGATAAGCAAAATGATTTATGGCAGTAATATATGACAACCTGTGGCAATTATTTATGGCCAGGGTCATACCGTTATGACCAGGGCACTGTACTGTAAGAGCTATTTTATACTTTTGCAGGGATTCTGCACATACACAGAACTATGTGTAGGGATACGGGACCTTGGTGAATAGGGGCTAAGCCTTCCAACCGCCTCAGTACCCACAATCCCAGGACCGACTAGCTATAGTGTTTCACTTGCTCTCCTAAACAATCACGAAGATGCATTTGATTTGACACCCCAGAACACAACACTCCTGACTCTTTTAGGAATCGCGGTAACAAGACATACCCTTTGTCTCACTCACTCATACTTGTCCACAATAAGAATTGTTTGAGACACGAGTATAGTTTAAAGTGTTTATTTTAACTATTGTGCTCTATAATGCAGTATACAGGCCACTACCAACAGCAAAATGCATATTCTCAACACAGTTAACATTGTAGCAAGTCTATATATCATAAAGGGAGATGTCATCTTTTAACGACCAATGGATAAAGGGCTACAAGGCCCAACCACCCTGCCCTTGGTAAGAAGGAGTATAATTATTTAATAGGAAAATCTCTGAGCTTTGTCAGTAGACCCCATACATTAGTGCCAAGATGGTATATCTACATCCTAGGAAGTGCATGCTTCTTCTCCCTGGAAAGGTCCCTCTCCAAGTGAGTGTTAACCAAACACGCATTCCTATAATTTCAAAGCACAAGTCTTCAACAGCCGCAACTGTGTTAGAATGTTTTGTCTAGGTGCTAGGGACTGACCAGAACAGAATAACATGGGGCATTGTTTATCAACCTTGTTTTCCGTGTTCAGGCTAAACTCCAGGAACAGACAGAGAATGCAGAAAGCAGATGGTTCTTATGTGAAAGGCATAAACAGAGGCTTGCAAAATAAAGTCATGTAGTAACGTACGAAAAAGCGGCATCATGGCATCAGAGCGCATGGTAACTTATTGATGTCGACAATTTCCCTATCGGCCATATGACAATACATGTCATGCAAATAAAACTGTGGCCAACATTGACCACAATATAACAACGCGTATTGGCAACTTCATTGTATGTACGTGGGTAATGGTTTGCATGCTAGTTGGAGTAGGCACAGTGTGGGGGTTATGACCCACACACTGCTGAATGCTTTGGCTGCAGTAGACTGGTGCTAAGGATCGATGCTAGGAAAGCTCTTCTCTGTCTAGTCAACTAACATTAAGTGACTTATGGAAGGTGCAGCAAGCAACACTTTGTAAAAGCCCTGTTCATCTAAAAACTGATTTTTCCTATTCCTGTGAAAGTTTTTGTGGACTGACATACCCCAATTATAGTTGATAAGAAATCTCAGTAAAAACCAATGTAAAATCAAACCATGTTAGTGAAGCTCTGGAAGTGTGTATTAAAGAGAACAGTGGTTTCTTGCAGGGGGGGGGGGATGGGGACTTTACGTATAATTATAGGGTAGTTCATCAAGCATGGAATTGTTTCATGAAATGCAGTGATTTCTTTGTACAACAGATACTTCAATCTAGAGTATATCCTCATTTTATTATCCAGCCAAATTAATAAACCTGGGTTCTGCAACAGTGATTAGTGTAGTGAGTAAAGTACTATACAGTATGATAGATGCAAGTTAAAAAACACAGGTTCTCCGACACACTGAAACAAGCATACAAGCATGTATATTAATCCCCTTCAGCACAGGTGTGCAGGGGGCCAATAGAGAAGGAACAGTCCAATCTATTCAGAAATAGCATCAACTATTCAATTAGGCCGGGGACATCCCAAGGTCAGTGTCATAGACAATTACAAGTTAGCACCCTTTAAGGGAAATAATAAGGAAATATATTTTCTTCTTAGGTTGGGATGGATGATTAAGCTTTGGCGCTCAATAGATCTCAGTTGTTTAAAAAATGCTTAGCTGGTTTATTGTTATGTTCAAAATATTTGTTAAGCACACTTATACCAAGCAGTTTCATGGCACTGAGAGCGGGAGTGGCGACAGTGACACAATAACAGAAAAAAGGTTCTGTTATTGTGTACCTGTATGCCTGAGAGAACGACAAGGTCTTGAGAAGTGTTCTGAACTAGGCGTAGGATGTTACTGACCTCAGTCCAGCAGGGCGAGAGTTCCAAAATTGAGGGGCCAGGACTGAAAATCTTAGAACACCGTGGGGCATATTATCAAGGGGGTTTATCTCCGCTTTTTTGGCTTTAAAAGCCAAGAAAGCGGAGATAAAATTATCTCCCTATTACCTAGCTGTCGCTAACACCAGTTAGCGACAGCTAGTAGGAGATAGCGACCATCTTGGGCCCCACTTTGCATGTCAGTGATATTTATCACTAATGACATGCAAAGTGGGCGTGCCAAGATGTTAGCGACTGAAAACAGTCGCTAACATCGCTATCTCCTATTACCAACTTTTGGAGATATTCGCGCTAAGCGCAAATATCTCCAAAAGCTAACACCTGCCCTGAGCAGTTCTTAGCCATGTTATCCAATGGGAGGTGGATAACATGGCTAAGAGCATTAGCTCGCTAATGCATGAATATCGCTGACTTTTCAGCGATATTCATACATTGCGGCGATTTTTATCGCATTTGCGGTAAACCTTGTTAATACCAAGGTTTATTTGCGGTAAAAATCGCCGCAGCTCAGCGGTAAATTATTGTCTCTAACCAAGCAATAGCGATAATTATCGCTATTGCTTGGTAATATGCCCCCGTGTTTTTTACGTTTGAAAGCAGGGGTGGTAAGCAGATTCAGATGGGAGGAGCGCAGTTCACAAGAGGGGGCATAGCGATGAATGCTGAATGTAATGTTTATCACAGCCCCATAAGTTATCTCTGTGTGCAATATCTCTCAAACTTCTAAGGTGATGACAAAGAGGTATGTTCTGGTGGATAAATTTGGTTGAAAATGCCCATCCGCAATTTATCTTTTTGTTGCCAGAGATTTATAATTTACAATACCCTGTGAGGGAACAAAGACCAGTTACCAAGACCAGTTATTGCGCCGTTGAGCAGCCTAGATTTAAATGCATGGAAGAAATGTTGCTTGCTTTGTTTTCAAGCGTGTTAAATAATATGATGCGAGTAACTGAACTACACGTGGCTTGTAAAGAAAGGAGAGGCACTGGATGTAAGAATCAGGGCGACCTCACAGCTCAGTGAAAGCACGTGAATTACGGCTGAAATATATAAATAGGCATTACCAATTGTCTGGCATTGATTTAAGCACCGTCTGGAAGAGGAGCCTTGACTAGATGGGAATCTTGAGAACTGAAAATGTGCGCGTGAAGGCGGCTCAGTTTAAGCCCAGCAAGAGGAAACAAAACCGCCTTTTTCGTTATGGTTCAATCTTAAAAGTCTCCCAGTTTTGTGCTTTCAGACATAAGCCAGGATTCTGAATTAACTTCTCTATTGATAAATAGAAGGCACGTTAGACCCGCCTGCCACTCTCCCTCCACCCTGTAGTACTTTAAGCTGCGCCGAATTTCGGACGCGCACTCACTTTCAGGGGCAGATCAACAATAAGCTAAGGCAGCGCGGTGCAGGAAGTCATTTTGCTGCGCCGTGCTGCATTACTTTGGAAGCACAGGGATGCAACATTTTTACAGCAACATGTCTAATCTCTGTGCTTCCCCCTGCGCTGGAGCACAAACTACTGCCACGTGCTGACGCAGGCACCCTTGCACCATGGAGCAAGGATGCCTGAATCATGGGTATGAATGTTTATGTGCAGGAAGGGCCTTCCTGCACATAAACAATCAGAAATGGCGTTTTACAACTTCTTTGTGTGCTGCATAAGCAGACATGCAACTTGTAAAACTTCTTTATTTAAAGGATTGTTTATGTGCAGGAAGGGTCACCTTCCTGTACATAAACAATCACCAGAGGTGATTTCCTCTTTCTATGGGTGCTGCCCATAGAAAGAGGAAAAAAAACGAGGAGAAATTAATACATTTCCCCTCGATGGTAGCATTTAGACGCATGGAAATGTGTCTAGTTCCATGGGTGTTGCATGGGAACACCCACTGCAACACCAAAGGAACGCCCCTTTCATGCAACGTGCTACGTTCAAAGGGGCCATATTTACAAGGACAGGAAAAGTCACGCAATGTAGCTTTTCCTGTCCTTGTAAATATGGAGCAGAAAAATGTGCTGCATGTGCGTCACAAAAAGTGACGGACTGGCAGCGCAAGGGGCTTGTAAATCTGCCCCTCAGTTCTCAACATGCCTGCATGCCTTAAGGTTCCTCTCCCCTACACTGCTTACATCACAACCACACAGATGGCAATGCTTTGGTGTATCTCTCAGTCCTCAGTCACGTGCCTTTCTCTAACCTATGAGGTCGTCCATAATCTTATCTCCAGCGTGCGTCGTTTACAGGCCATGTCTAGTTCAAATATGCGCTTACTTAATGTATGCGTCATTTCTTTCATGAATTCAAATATGCGCTGCTGAAAGACTTAAATTACTTTGCCTCCTTGGTAATATGGCTTGGGACGGAAATGGTTCAAGATCCCCCTTAACCCCATAACAAAGCTGTGACCGTACCCAAAAACTGCATGGGCTGCGTGGAATCCAGCCTGTGGTGCAGCTGGACAAACAAACAATTTAACAAAGTAGCGAGCAGCTTTCATTAAGTTGCTGTAGGTTGTATTTTGAAGCTTTAAGACCCTCACTACAGATAGGGGTGTTGTCCAAATCCCTCATTCGCTTCCTTCTCCCTCTGCATTGCATCGACTACTGCTTTATGGTGCTTCTCCCCCCCCCCCTCCTTTTTTTGTTTACCCATCCAACTTGGATCATCAAAAAAATAAGAATTTTACATGAGTGTGCATGCTTGGTGCACACACCAACAAAATGATGTGGCCACATGCATTTTTTGTTTTTTAGCAGCCATACTGCAAATCATCAGGGATGCTGTGCAGCGTGATTTCAAATAGTGCAAAGCCAATAGGTCCCAAAGGCAAGACCTATTTGCTTTGCCAATGCTGGTTTATTAGTATTTATCTGTTCTTATACATCATTCACTGCAGTAAGCACTGCGCCAATCACTGTTGTACCGCCTTGGCTTATTAGTTACAATGGATAACAACATGTGTATTGTATGCTTGAAATAATGATAATATAACTGTATTTAAACATACGGTGGTTTTAATTGCAGTGTCTACCAGAGCTCGTGGAACACCCTATTGCGAAGGTATCCCTTCACTTTAGCAATAGCGTGCATGCAACCACCCACGGTATTTTATTGTGTGGGAAAGGTGAAGTTGAAAACCATTGGCACTGGATCAATAAATTACAATAATAAATGCTATCTAGAAATCTATGAAACATAACCACACTTGGATCTCAGAAATAACAGACCTATTTTTCAGGATTCAGATTTTGGCAGCTCTGTTCAGTAGTTGTGTCAATCTGTGTCAAACCTGGTAAATGGCGCGTGTATTGTATTGTATTGTAATTGCATTTATATATTCTCCTCTTCTAGATTAGGAGCATGAGATCAAGATCTGTATACACGTATTACTGAACCTGCAGAGACGTATGATGTCTCTGAACAGTTTACATAGATATTACATATGAAGTAAAAAGATCAAATTAAGAACAACTTAAAACTCCCAAACATACATCTCTTCTCTGTCACCCAATAAGTGAATTACGTCTGGAACAAGACTACCAACAATAAATTCGCCACTCATTTTATAGCATACTGGTACTGATAAAAAAAAACAGTGCCCCATCATCAGCTGTGGAACTAAACATGATTCAATATGGTACGTTTACTAAAAATGCCTTAGTCTAATCACAAGACCATTCACCATTAGTGAAAAGTTTGCTTACCAAGAAGGGATTGGATATCAAACCGAGATGTCATTATGTACCCACGGATCACAAGCCAATCTTCTGCTTTCACCCCCAAGTACAAGCACCATCTCAGAAACCTCTCAGAAATAGAATACTATCAGACAGCATGTACATTGTGTAAGTAAGTGTTTGGATGCCTCACAGGTAGATAATTCCGTTTCCTTTCCCCTACAGCCAAACATAAAACCCTAAAGTAATGACAATTATGATTACCCCTTGACTGTGTTAACTAGCACCTTCTGTTATTTCCTCGCACAAGATAATCTCTTTCAACTAAGCCCTAGACTATCCAAATGTACAGGGCTGCAGCCATGCTCCACGGTGCCATTAAGCATCCAAAGTGGTATGGAAGTGCATGGCCCCATAGACCTGATGTGACTCTGGGCCACATAAACTCCTATTTTTCCTCACCAAACCCTGCTTCCCAATATGGAAAACACTTTCCTTCAATAGAGCTCACAAAGAAAGTTTGAACAGTTTTTTTCTATAGCACACATACACCAAGATTGCTGAAAGCTAACTTGAGATACCAAAGTGGGATATGTCATCTGTTGAACAAAAAATAATTCAGCCACATTTTCAACCAACTAAGGACAGATTGTCAAATAAATTTAAAGGAAGAGTTTTCATGTCTAAATTGTCGCAACGGAGAAGGCATGTTTACCAGATCGAGCTGTTTGGATTCTGGAGACCTCTACAAGATACTATAAGGAAGAAAGAAGACGCCTAGCATGGTTCTGCCACCTGAACTTGGCAGCAATAAGTTCAGCACATCCCTGGTACAAAGACTGGGAGATTGCTCTGTTCCTCATAGAACCAAATGAAATGGGGTAATGTGTCCTCACTTTGGCACATTTGGGATGAGTCTGGAAGCTTCATTTTGAGTCAGATGAAGATGAGTCATTGTTAAAGACAGATAGGTATGTCACATTTACGCAGGTCACTCAAGGCTGGGTGATAGCAGCACCAACAGAGACATGTGAAGTCATGTCAATATAAGTGAGAATATTGTGCAATGTCTTCATTTCGAGAAATCAGGCCCTGACACGCTTGAAAGTTTGTGTCATAGCTGATAGCTCCTCATCGATCCAGATAGCACTATTGTGAACAGTATTAGAGGGGGTTTCGGAGAAGACCCTATAACTTAAGGACAGTGAAGTTATTCGTATCTTGTTCTACCTGCTGCATTGACGAGAGGCTCCATTTTTAAGGTGTTCAGTTTCATGTAATCTAATAACTTCCACCAATGTATCAATGAAGGACTGAGGTGCAGTGAGCGTTTTTGCGAGAACGTCAATAATTGGTGTGGGTGCCATCAGCATACAGGTACCATGTTTCCAGTGGCTTCAAGAGGTGTTCAAATGGAAGCATACAGATGTTTAATCATGATGGGGATAGGGTAGAACTCAAATGAATGTTGCAAATAAATCGTCTGCGCTTTGATTTAAAGGGTATAGACGTTGACGGCCGGTAAAATAAGAGGTAAGCCAGTTTAGAACAGAACCAGAAATACTGACCATCCTCAGCCTGGTGAACAGAGTTTCAAAAGGAGCAGGGCACCCACCTCACCTTCATCTACCAGTCTGTGAAGAACATCAATGACTGAAACTATTTCTAGTTTTATGCTTCAAGTCCTGACTCCTGCATGAGATGGCTCTAGAATGGCATAATCCCTCTCATATTTTTTAAGCTTATTAAAAATCAACCTATTTCGAATATTTGTGGCTAGTATGGTAATAATGAAATAGGTCTAACAGTTTAAAGATCAGGAGAATTTGGAGTTTCTTTTTTCAGTTACACTCTGACCACGGTTTTCCCGATATCCAGAAAAGTACCAGAATGTGGAGAACTATTAAAGACTGACACAAGTTATTTAGTTAGTAGGCTACTAATGGAGCAGAGCCAATTAGCTGAAGCAGAATCAAAATGGGAGCCTGTAGCGTGATTGCTGTTTAAACTTTTATAAGAGATGTCTCAGAGATTAAATTAAGTTATTGCAATTTAGGAGTAATAGGACCATCATTTAACTCCTGGTTCCTATAAAAGGTTTGGGGATTATTTCAGTGGTTATAGCCTCCCTGATTAAAGTAACTCTGTTTTAAATACTTCTGATAAATCATGACAGAGGCTCTCTGAGGGAGGATAGCCTGCATTTAGAAAGAAGGAGAGTACAATTCCTTAACTCTGCAAAATAGTTCTTTGGCTATGTGTGGCCCCAGCACGATCCCCTTGTTATAGTTGACTGATTTGGCCCCTTTAATATACATCTTATATACCTACTGTGTTGTATATATGCCTTTTTTAAGGTCAACATCATAGCATGTACACCAGTATCGTTCAAGGTGCTGGCTTGTCAATAGCACAGAAACAGCCAAGATTTAAGGTGACAGGTGAGCAGCTCTCCAAATGTTAGGATGTAAACAATAAACTCACTGCCAAAGCCTTTAAGAATTTAAGTTGGGATTTCAGAGACACCAAACTTGAACCAATGATATCTTCCTATTTGGAAACTACACTTATAAAATTAATAGGTTAATCTCAACTTTATCCTATGGGAGATATAGGCCTTGCAGTAGTGAAAATGAATGTAATAACTTTTCACTACCAGGACATGTACAACTTAAAGGAACATGCTGTGCTTTTTGAAAACATTGCACCATGGCCTCTGGGCACTCCAGGGCCTACTCTAGGGGTGGCTTACATGTATTAAAGAGGAACTTGTATGCCTGGCAAAAGGTTTGTTTTCCAGGATGAAATGTCAGGTTAAACAGCGCACACAGGCTCTGCAATGACAGGCCTGAGACATGTTTAAAGGGATACTTAAGTGGGTGACACGATCAGTGCTGCAGGCCCACTAGTAGCATATCATTTAAAGTTTCCTAGGCACATGCAGTGGCATGTTACTAGGGACTTATAAGTAAATTAATTATGCCAGTTATGTATAAGCCAATTTAACCATGTTATAAGGATAGTGCACTATCACTTTAGCTCTGATTAGCAGTGGGAAAGTGAACAGAGTCCTTAAGCCAACAAAACGAATTCAACAAATATAGGAAAGTAAAAGGCAAAATTTTGAGGGTGACCCTGTAGAAGGGGCAATTACCAGCAAGAATTTTTGTGTAACTAGAGCGTTGGTTCTGTTAGTTAACTTCACATTATTTTCATGATATATTTGTTGATACCCTCAGTATTTCCTACTCTCTATACTGGAATGAAACCCAATATTTCTCCGGAGCGGCAATACAATTACAGCTGATATATTGACTGTAAACAACACTTAGAGGTATTATGCATTGGTCCCTAAATAGAGCTACCTTCAATATTGTATAATACCTTCATGTAGTTCTGCTTACAGTTAATGTAACAGGTTGTAACAGATTGATAACTAATATGAAAAGCATTCAGGGGCATCATATAGGTCACCTATAGCATTGGTAATCATGTATTTTCTATAATCAATATATTCATACCATACTTGTCCAGCAACATCTATGCAAGAAGGGTATCACTGACATCTCTTATGAAGGCAATGCAGTGATCATTGAGCTATAATAACAATTGAGAACTTCTTGTTGAAATAAACAAACTACAAAATTGAGTTTGTAATTCTAATGCAGGACTCTTTGTGAAAAAGTGCAAGTCCATGTCCTTTGCTAGTGAGTTTTGAGAATACGTCACTTGATTCCAGTCATGTCTTTAGCAGACTTCTAAGAATAACAGGTTACAGGGATTCTAACAGAAGATCTCTGCTGCAGCAGCAATGTGCCATTGTTGATTAGCAAGGATGTTATGGACAACGAGAAACTTAGAGTTTATGTATTTAAGATGGCTTTCTACATTTTCAGTCTTATGAGAGTACTAAGGCACCATTGGACATGTAGTGCTTGGTCTGCTCACTTTGGTTTTCAAAGTACGGAGTCTATCTGAAATGCTAGGATTCTCTTAAGATGACACCTCCACTCTGCACACCATTCCAGTTTTGTCTGGTTCTAGACACATGCAAGATCAGGAGTGTCAAAGTAGCATATAAAATGGGACTAGTACATAGAGTTTTTAACTTTATGAAAGATAACAACCTAGGCAATTCAATGCTTAAGGCTCATGGAACAGTGACAAAGGAAAAAAAATTACTAAATAAATCGAAAAAATGAATCAGTGACTTAAGTTTTATTAACACAATAGATAAAAACTATTAAAAAGTTGGTTCTCGAATGTTATTAGCCAACTACACAAAATAATCAAAGCATCAATACATGAAATCACAATATATTTAAAAAATCACAATTAAAATTGAAAAAAGGGAAAGAGAAGAAAGAGGGTGAAAAGAAAAGGATAGAAGTGGCAAAAGGGATTTTCTCGACGCGCGTTTCGGCGACCAGCGCCTTCTTCTGGAGTAGCCACAGGTGATCTAATAACAGAGAATTATTAAAAACGACATAAGTGACTTTGTTTTGCAGTTTTTCAAAAATCATAACTTTTCTTAACATGCTAAAAATTTATTCTACAAAGTCACTGACTAGGATTAACTGATTCTACAAAAAAGTGCTGCACCGCAAGCCCGTTGGTTTCGCCACGCTGTGGCACTTTCAGAGCACAGGAATGCGACATATCTCCAATGATATGTCACATTCATGTGCTCTCCCCTGCGCTGGTGCACAAACAGCTGCCATGTGCCAGCGAAGGCACCCTTGCATGACGCAGGCATCCTTGCACCATGGTGCAAGGGTGCCTTCGCTGGCACATGGCAGCTGTTTGTGCACCAGCGCAGGGGAGAGCACATGAATGTGACATATCATTGGAGATATGTCGCATTCCTGTGCTCTGAAAGTGCCACAGCGTGGCGAAACCAACGGGCTTGCGGTGCAGCACTTTTTTGTAGATCTGCCCCTTAATGCTTAAGCGTACTCTCCCTTGCTCCTTCTTTTCACTTCACTTGCAAGCGAGTATGCAGCAATGAAATGCAGTATAGGCACTACTCTACTCTACACGCACACACACACACATACACTATTCGATCCACAGCACCACCACAGAATAACCTGCTGCTTCCTGTCTACAAGTGAGTTTCAACACTTCATTGTGTGTGTGTGAAATGCTGAAAAATGCAGCTGCAATCTAATGAAAGTGTATTGACGAGTCACTCAAAGGCATGTCTACATCACAGACTGCTCCCACAATACCAGTTAAATCATGAGGGCGCCCAAACTTCGAGAATCCTTGACATGTTCCATCCTTTGTTTGGTCCCATGTTTTGAACTATATGGTGCCAACTTAGATATGTATTGTATCAGACGTAATAAGTGAGGTACACTTTTCATTACAGGAAGAAGGCTTGTTTTCTGCTAAGTGGAATGTTGTATGCTTTACACCATAGATTTTACTCTGGGAGTTAGTAAGTAGATTGTAAAGGAAATTCAAAATAACATTAGTATGATTGGTAAACAACATTTCAGATATGTTCAGATGGCTGTAAGATTTTTCTTTGTTAAGAAGCACATGTTTTTATAGTACTGATAGTACTGATCCGGGCACACACAGAGCCGCACCCGAACGTTTCACATGTCTTTAAAAGACCATTTGAATGTTAATTAGGCCTTGCAGTTGTTTCACCCCTTCTAAGAGCCCCTGCAGCTTCACTCTGCCTACTGATTAAACGTTCAGCCCCCCCCCCGAAATTTTTTCTTAGCCCCCCCCCGCCATCCCCCCCCCCCCTCCCCCCCCCCCCCCCGAAATTCGGCTCTATTTGCGCCTCTGAGTCCTACAGAATACATACATTTCATTTCCTCGTCGCTTAACTTGCCTATCATACACATTAACCAGCCACGTTCCATAATATGGTCTTTCGATGCCGTATAGGTACAGAGGCCCTGCCGGTAACTAACACGTTTTAATTGTACTTCCCCTGCAGCTTGTCTGCCATAGATGGATAACTCTGCTATTTGCTGTGAAAAAGATTATTTTCGAGTAGAGGATATGCCCATTTACAGGTTTTTTATTATTATTCATGTAAAGCACGACTCTCTTGTTTTTATTCTGCTTCACGGGCACCACGTCGCGCTAACGGAAAAGCTCCGCATCCCCTCGCCAAAAGGCTATTTCATCCCCAAGTGCACTTAGGTCGTTTATAGAGTATTTGCCAAATAAAGCCCGCCATGTCTTTGTATATGGCTTTTAATTTAGGAAGATTAGGGATTCCTGGAAAAATAAGAATGCATTATGTTTTCTCTTTCACCCACCTGGAGTTATTACGGTTCTGCAAACGTGGCTTTCATTTATATTTCATTAATACCTGCTGAACAGCAAAAGCTGCTAATCTCATAGCTGAATAGATATATGTCCATGAGTCCCGTGCAGCAACCCGCCAGAGAGCAGGGGTATTGCTGTTGAATACATATTGTTTTTTCTTTTTAGAAATAGGCTCGCGAGCAAGTGCGCCATTAGCAGCGGGACTACGGTCTCATGCAGAGTAGATTGGAACTGAAGCCTGCAGCACTTCACAGCATTCTGGGAACAGCTGGAATTACGGCGGAAGAAGAGCTAAAGTCCCTTTCAGATTTAAAGTTAAGACCCAGAGTGCTGATTTCGGTCAATTTAAAAAATATTATATTGTCTTGCAAACCGCTGTTTAGACTTTTAAATCAGTGCTCCAAGTGGGCCAGAGCCTATTGCGGTTGGACTAATGCAAAGCAAAACAGGGCCCTTGATTTCTGTCTCTCCAGAACTGCAATGCAACGTCACCTGAAGCCCCTTTTGTGACATGGGGATGAAGCCATATTGTAAAATACTTCTGTGTACCATTGATGTCAAAGGGTGAGATAATATTTTACTCCCAGTGAATATGCAGATTAATGTCCTTTACTTTTAAAATTTACCTTTTCACTGGTGTTGTAATACGGCTTTAAATGTGTATCTAGCTTTGTTTTGCGCGCCTGTGATAGCCCTAGGTTACACATTAAATGGTGTTCTTCAGGGCACAAGTCCTAAAAAAAGAAGTACAGGGACTAACCTAGTTTGGTAGTAGGCAAGTGCCATCACAGCGTGTGACATCGCACGTGGCATCACAGGAAATGACATCACAGGAAGTGACATCACAAGCCATGACTTTACAGGAATTGGCATCATAAAAAGTTATGTCAGATCTTAAGACCTCACATATAAGTTTAGCAGATCTATATTGAGTGCAATTAAGCGCATAATGCGCATACATGCACATTTAGGCAGATGACTCAGACTTTTTAAAGCTACGCATAAAACAATGTTGATTTTTGTCAGTATAAAGCTCCCTTTACCCAAGGATTGAACAAACTAACTCCATCACCTGCCTAGTCAACCAGGGATAATTAATGTTCCATATACAGCACATTTCCATGTAGATGCCGTTGCTCTAGCTGCCTACTCTCTCAGAAAGGGAGACAGCTCTCCCATGTGAAGTATTCTTACTGAGTCTTACCCACCTGCACTCTTTTTAGGAGACTGAGGCTCATTTTTCATCAACAGACCATGACCCAAAGCAAGATAGAATGACAGAAAGGGAAGAAAGGAGTGAGATAAGAAAACAATGATGAAGGCAGAAAAGGGGATGAAAACAGAACCTGCAAGAATAACAAGATGTAGGGTAGTGAAAGGAAAAGATTATGGCAACTTTGGCATTCAGCATTAGGACCCTAAGAAATAGTTTGGGGGTCTGTTGGAAATAGCCCTTTTTGTTGGGTTATCCCCAAACCTTTTGCTTCTTCCTCCCTTATTTTTCCTGATCTGTGGTTGTTGGCAATAGGACTCTGGGCAATTTACCACTGCTGAGCAGTGCTAAAGTGCATATGCTCTCTGTATAAATTGTAATTGTAATTGGTTAACCATGATTGGCATATTCGTATCACCAAGAAGTCCCTAGTAAAGTGCACTGGGTGTGCCAGGGCTGGTGATACAAATACTACTAGTGGGCCTGTAGCACTGATTGTGCCATCCACATGAGTAGCCCTGGGGATACTCGTACTGAGACGAGCTGGACATTGCTGCAGAGGGCTTCTTCTACCCATACCTAGCGGAACCTGCATCGCGGGTCCCGCAGCGCTATCCAGAACTGCTGGGCTGAGAGAGGATCACC
Source organism: Lissotriton vulgaris (assembly GCF_964263255.1). Taxonomy (NCBI): domain Eukaryota; kingdom Metazoa; phylum Chordata; class Amphibia; order Caudata; family Salamandridae; genus Lissotriton; species Lissotriton vulgaris. The sequence continues at coordinate 479,684,156 of NC_141694.1, forward strand.
ACCGAGCAGGCAAGGCTGCAAGCGTCAGGGGCCGGACTTCGTGTCCCAGAAGTCTCGGCTACCCTCGCCTCCCGCCATCGGGCCGCTCTCCTTGCTTGCCACGCCCCCCTCTCACCGTAAAAAGGACGCTGTACCTGGACGCAGTGGGATACTCGTACTGAGACGAGCTGGACATTGCTGCAGAGGGCTTCTTCTACCCATACCTAGCGGAACCCGCTTCGCGGGTCCCGCAGCGCTATCCTGAACTGCTGGGCTGAGAGAGGATCACCACCGAGCAGGCAAGGCTGCGAGCGTCAGGGGCCGGACTTCGTGTCCCAGAAGTCTCGGCTACCCTCGCCTCCCGCCATCGGGCCGCTCTCCTTGCTTGCCACGCCCCCCTCTCACCGTAAAAAGGACGCTGCACCTGGACGCAGTGGGATACTCGTACTGAAACGAGCTGGACATTGCTGCAGAGGGCTTCTTCTACCCATACCTAGCGGAACCTGAAGATCCCAGAAGTCTCGGCTACCCTCGCCTCCCGCCATCGGGCCGCTCTCCTTGCTTGCCACGCCCCCCTCTCTTCTCATTGACTCACACATTTAAGGAAAGACACTCTCCCGCGGCGCGGGAGCGTCCCGGGAGAAGCCCGGGACAAGGGCGGGACCGTCTGTGGCCGTCATAGGCCGGAGTAGGCTGGGCTGGGCCTACCCTCTTGTTTGTGGTTTTGGGTATTTGCGTCCCGTTCCAACTCTCTGATATTGTGCCCCTTAGTCCTCCATTATCTTTAGCTGACATGCCGTCCCCGGCAAAGGAGGGCACCCCCATGAAGCAGGGAGGAGTTAAAAACAGGACTCTAGAGAATTACTTTCCAAGGGCCGTGGGAGACGGGGACAAGGAGAGTACTCTAATTAGGCTCAGGGCAGAGCGGAGACGCTCTATAGATAACCTGAAAAACAGACCACTTGGAGATTTACCCTCGACTCCTAGCGAGGAGTCAATCTCCATAGACGATGTCCCACTCCTGCTGAGGGACTGTACGAATACCTCCCCAGTCCCACCCACGAGTCTAACCCCAGCGACCTGCTTGAGCCCTAGCAGGGTGACTATTGACCTAATTTCACAACCCCCCCCAGCCTCAAAAGCCAGGAAAGCTAAACCAAAGCCAGCCGCTGTACAAGGAGTATTCGGGCCACCCCCAAACAAGCGTAGGAGGAAGTCGAAGACTGTCCAGGGCAAAAACAAATCTAAAACCCCTCACTCTGAGTTTGGGAGGTCATCAAAACCCTCTATCCCGACTGTGACAGTAGTGGATGAATTACATCCTAAACCTATTGCACAGGACGGTTTAGCTCCCGTTTTGACTAAAGACATAGGAAATAACATTGCTAATGTCCCCCTTTCTGTTGCCCTGCTAGGTAACCTGGAATTCCTGCTCAGGTCACTATAATACCAATTAGCGAGTGCATCAAAAAGGTCGAAATTAGACTTACCATCCTGGAGGCCACAATAAGTAGCATGAAAATCTCGGCTGGCCTCCAGGGAAGGCCTCCCGAGCTCATTCCGACTCCAAAGGCCCCTCAGCAGCCCCCAAATTGCGCTACAAGCTTAGCCCCCCCACAGGCTGCGCACGCAGAGGCACCTCCTCAATCCCAGAGGTCTAACCCTGTACCAACTAAGTCACCTAATCCCAATAGGACTACTTCCCCCATAGTCCCTGTCCCTCTGACACAGCCCATAGACAGGGTTGCACCAACACCTTTAATGAAGCCTCCCCCCAGGCCACGTAGGCCTAATTTACCACCAGAGGCAAATGATTTCACTGTAGTTATGGCGGGTGTCCCCCCACTTGAAGTGGATGAAGTCGAGGATTTTTGCTCCTTAAAAAGCAGGGTTATTAAGTGGCTGAACATGAACAGACCCCTCCCTGTACATCTAAACAACAAAATTATAATGGTCAGAAGGGTGCCATGGGTGGGGAGAACACACAAATCCATAATAGGGGACTGCATATTGGTGAGCTTTAGGGATGCTGGAACTGTCTCTCACATATGCCAAGGAAAGAATAGATCTCGAGAATCAACCATTCAAACCCTTCAGGTGTCCTTCTTCTTTCCCCCTATCCCTGCCCCTGTACATAAGCATCAAACCTATGCTAATTGGGAGAGGGTTGGCCAGATCCCTGTCCCTATCCCTGCCCCTGTACATAAGCATCAAACCTATGATAACTGGGAGAGGGTTGATCGGAGGGACAAACGTTTCGTATTCCACCCCAGGCCACTATTTAGCCGCCCAGAGCCACCCTTTGATACTTTTAACCGGTACAACTGTTTGAACGGCCTCGAGGGGGTGGATTGACAAAAAGATATTGTCCCTCTGGGAGATGGGGAAAAAGGGGTTCTGGCAGAGGATAGGGAGGAGCAAAGTCCCCTGGCACAGCAAACTGCATCGAGTAATGCCGGGAAGTCTGTACCAGATGCACCTAGGGCTGCAGATATTGAAGGCATAGGAGGGGGACACGGGCTGGACATACAAGAGTTAGAGTCTGAGACGCAAACGGGGCCCCAGGGGGGATTAGCGTTGAGTGGTGAGGCACTAAGAATGATTTCTTGGAACGTAGCTGGCCTGGCAGGTAAATTCAACATTAAAGAGTGGCTTGAGTACATTAGAAAATTTCATGTAATTAGCTTGCAGGAGACATGGGCCACGGAAAATAACTTACACTTGCAGGGGTATAAGTGTTTTTTTGTACCCGCGCAAAAATCAAGATCAGGGAGGGCCATGGGAGGACTATCGATTTATATAGATTTAGACCTCCCGGGCAGCTGGTCTTCCCCAGATCGGAATTCCCATGGGATTCAGGCTGTTCGGTTCTCCGGGAAGGGGCTAAGATTTGTAGTCTTTAACATATATAATAAGGAGATAGCGGGAAACCATACTCCCTTTGTAGCGGAACTGGATCATAGGTTGGGTCAGGAAATAACTGTTCAAAAAAAGGGGAAGTCATGTGCGCTGCTGGTCATGGGAGACTTTAACTGCCACCTGTGCCCGGCATTGGTCCAAACAAACACAGACTGGTCCCAATGTCCTATGGAGAAGGGGCCGCATTTTTCCCATACACCGACAGGGTCAGCTTTTAGTATGCTCCGGCTCAAGTATGATCTTGAGCATACTATTAACATGATAGGCACCCAGAAGGATGGTACACTTCCACCTACATTCAAGGGCAGAGGATGCTCATCCTTCATTGATTATATCCTGGTCTCAAGATCCCTGTTAAACAAGATAGCCAGTGTAGGGATTGAATGGAGCAGTTTTAGTGACCACAACCCACTTGTCTTGGACCTGACGTATAGGGTGGGCCCAAGGAATAGAGACCATCGTTCAATCATGGAGAGGGTAACAGATCAAGGCAGGAGATTAAAGTGGTCTAAAATAGACGGGGAAAAGTTCTATAAGGCCTTGGTGGACGCTGGCAAATCTGTCATTTATGACTGTTTAGATACAGAAGTCCACGGTTCGAGGTTACTGGAAGCATTCGATCAGATTGCTAATCTGATTGATGGCTTATTAAAAACTAGTGCGCCCATTAGGAACCACGGTAACCCTCGATGGTTTGATAAAGATTGCTCCAAAGCATTGAGGGAGCTGAAAAGCTGCCTTAATTTTAAACCAAGGGACCCCCATAAAATCAAGGAGTGTAGGGGAAACTATAAAAAAGAGACCAAGAGGAGGAAACTCGCCCTGCAGGCAGAAGCATGGGCAGACCTCAGAGAAGCAGGGGAGAGAAAGGATTTAGCGGGTTTCTGGAGAATTATTAACAATCCAACCTTCCAGGAAAACGACACCCCGGAGATAGGGTCTAACATCCTACCAGAACAGTGGGTTACTCATTATAGGGGTTTGTACAACCATGAGCCCGGTACTCTTGTAGAGTTGCCTGTCACCCCAAATCAGGTCTCAATGGTTGTCTTCACCATCAAGGAGATCACTGCTGGGATAGAGGGCTTGACTAAAAACAAAGCCCCTGGCCCTGACGGAATACCCCCCGACCTGTTTCGGAGCAACGTCGAGCTCTGGGCCCCTTTAATGACCAGGGTCATAAACACTGCCATCACTTGTGGTTTGCCACCGTCCTGGTCCAAAGCGATAATTGTGCCGATTTTTAAGAAGGGCAATAGGGACGATCCCAAGTGCTATCGCCCTATCTCCCTGATTGACGTATCGGCCAAACTCCTGGGTAGGGCGATTCTCAACAGACTGTCTGAGTGGTCCGAAGAAAACAACATCTTCTCGGACACCTAATATGGATTTAGGACAGGGAGGTCTACTAGCGATCAATGCCTTAACCTTTATATGCTGACTGCCAAATATACCAAGGCTAGCGATGAATCGATTTATTTGGGATTCATGGATTTGGCAGCTGCATTCGATCACGTCAACAGGGAGAAATTGTGGGTTATGATGTCCAGTATGGGAGTAGAGAGTGGCTTAATTAATATTTTGAGGGAACTGCACAGTGACACCACGGCTAGGGTTAGATTCAACAGGGAGGGGGGCCTGACTGACTCTTTTCCCTGTATGAGTGGTGTCCGGCAAGGCTGCATTCTCGCCCCTTTTTTGTTCTCCCTTTATATTAATAATTTGGAGCAGTTTCTGTTAGGGTTAAAGGCAGATTGCCCAAGGGTGGGGACGCGTCATATCCCTGTTCTGCTTTACGCAGATGGCGCGGTCCTAATTGCACGCACACCCAGGAGCTTACAAATCTTGATTGACGGATTTGTTAAGTTCATGGGTGCCTTAGATCTCTCAGTTAATCTGGGAAAATCTTACGTGCTTTTGGCTGGTAAAAAGACCTCCGCTAAATTCACTTACACAATAGGAAATCACATAGTAGAAGAGGTCAAAACGTTCCCTTTTCTTGGTGTAACTTTTGATGGCACCCTACAGTTTAATTCCCTGGTGGAGGAGCGCTGTGGTAAAATGATTGCCTCCAATGGGGCGATAGCTAGCTATGGCAGGAGGCTAGGCAGATGGTGCCCGGAACAGGTGATGAACCTGTACAGCTCTGTTTCATGCTCTAAAGTAATTTGTGGGGCAGAAGTATGGGGCTTTGCTTATACCACTAGAATCCAACAGGAAGAAAGCAAATATTTGAAATCCATCCTGAGGGCACCCCAAAGTACTGCTGGTTTTGTAGCACATAGGGAGTTAGGGAGGCCATACCTAGAGGATTTGGTAAAACTTAGGCCAATTGTGGCCTGGTTAAAAATCTGGGTTAATCCTGATGCGTCTCTTAGTAGAGAAATTTTATTGGACTGTCTAGAGAGGGTCAAATGTATGCGCATTCCCTGGCTCCATTACGTAAAGAATACCCTTGAGGAACTAGGCCTTGGGAACCTCTTCACCAACCCCGCAACAATTGTAGCCCAGCATAAGATGCAAGTAGGGAAAATTTTTCTAGAGCGGAAAAACCTATGCAGAGCTGAGGCTGAAGGGCGTAAAAAGACAGTGAAGGCCCATAACCTGGTGAAGAGCGTGGAGGGAATGGAGCCATATTTGTACCTTATGCATAACGCACAGGATAGATTCTTGATGTGCCGTTTTAGACTGAATTTAGTCCCATTTATGTTGGCATCACCAGCAGGATTTGTAACATCAATTGAACAGAAGGGACCCTGCGGCTGCGACAACAGGTCTCCGCAGGACTCCCTTCACTCTGTTTTGCTTTGTCCTTTTTTCTCAATGCCTAGGCGGAGATTTCTTGTAAATCTCTTAAAAAAAGCCAAACTGGAACACGCTAGGGAGGCACTAGTCTTTTTACAAAAAGCTTCGGACCCCTTAACATTGTGCTGTATTGTGAATTTCATCAAGGTAGCGGCCCGTTTAAGGCTAACTAGGGGTGATGAATGAAATGTTGTTGATTTTATCTCCTTAAAGTGTTATATAATATTTACTGTCTGTGTTTTACATATATACTAACTCTTTGTATAAGGATCTTGAAAATGTTTAATGACTTTTTACTAATGTATATATGTGTGTGCTTTTATGGTGTTTTTTAATCACCGAATAAAGATCTTTGAATTGAATTGAATTGAATTGAGTAGCCCTGAAATGGTATCCCAGGCCTGTCACTGCAGTGCCTGTGTGCAGTCTGTGAACTGCCATGTCAACTGCCATGTCAGCCTGGCCAGTGTCCACACTGACCAGGCCTAACCCTTCCCTTTCTGTACACATTGGACACCCCTATGGAAGGCCCAAGGTACCCCCCTGGGCAGAGTGAAGTGTATGTGAAAGGTAGAGCATGTCCTAGTGCAGGTGACATGCTCTGATAGTGAATTACAACCATTTAAGTTTTTCACTATTGTAAGGCTATCTTGCCCATAGGCTATCATGAGGAATGCTGTGTACAGTGGTTACCTGCATATCTTCCCATAGGAGCAAGATAGGACATAAAAGTCTAGTATCCCTGCACTCAGAATTTAATAACACATCTTTTAGGAAGGATGGTTTTTAAGTCCTGTGTTTGAAAGCGACACTTTTAGAAAGTGGCTGCTTTCTTTTCTGACCTTTCTGTGTGCCTTTGACTGTTTGTAACGGCCACAAAAAACAGCAAATTATTTTGGGAGACTGTTAATTGCCCCTTTTTAAAGAATGAAAACATTCCTGAAATACCTTCCCATGTAAACTGTAATGCCTGGATAGACCATTTTTCAAAGATTTTTAATTCGGATGGGTTGATTTTAGATTTTATAATGGAAAACAAATCCAAATGGCCGATTATGCCAATATCTATTAGCCTGGCTGAGGTACATGAGGGCTTAGTAAAGAGCAATGGTGGTAAAGCCCCGGGTCCGATGGTGTGCCAGTGGACTTATACAAGCATGAGATGAATTTATGGGCACCTATATTAATACGTTTTTTAATTCTGCTATTGAAGACAACCTTCCATTGACTTGAGGACAATCGATTATTGTCCCCCTTTTTAAAAAAGGTTCACGGTTAGAGGCACAAAATTACCGTCCCATCTCCCTCCTGGACTCCTCGATCAAGGTCCTGAGTAGTATCCTCTTAGAGAGACTAGAAACTTGGGCAGAGGAAAATACCATCTTATCGCCTGTACAGTACGGGTTTAGAAGGGGGATGGGAACATTGGAGCAGTGTGTAAACCTCAACCTTATTATTAATAAATATACCACAGCTAAAGAAGGTAATTTATTTTTATGCTTTGCCGATTTAAGTTCTGCTTTTGATTTAGTTGAACATTCCCTTTTATGGCCTATTTTATTGGAAATGGGAGCGCCAAAGGAGATCATACATTTTCTGGCAAGACTATATGAAAATCTGTCTAGTAAAGTGCGTTTTGGTCCTGCCGACGAATGTACTCAATATCAATTTTTTATTGAGTATATGATTTGGAACTCCTTAGAGATCCACATATAATAAAATAACACAAGAGCAGTATAGAGAAAGAAATAACTTAATAGAACAGTTGTTATTAACATAGTTTTACAAATTTCCATGCAAAATTATTTAATACAATTCTAAAAAACATTTAAAAAAGTTAAAAATTCTATTGCAGAAAATTTCATTGGGAGGAGAAAAAATTGCATCAATAAGAGAGCTTGCCGATAAAATGCCCAATTGCATACATACTGGTCTCACCCACAAGCGACTATAGGCCATTAGGGCAGGACAAACTATCAGAACATGTACAGTGTCTTGGACTGAAGTATTACAGAAACTGCATATGTTGGATATGCCGTACCATTTGGCCAACAGTTTATTCAACGGAAGGAGATCCTGCCTTAAAAGTAGCCAAAAACGGCGCAAACCATGAGACATATTCCAGGAGGCATATGGTTGTAATTGTCTAAACAGGTAAGAATTGACAACTTGGGTGACCCCCTTCTTAAGTATAGTTGAGTTGCGGTCCCTTTCGAAACTGAACTTCGATGTTGCCTGTTTTAATGTAGATTTTAGCTGATGCATCGACAGGTCGAAAAGGGTTGCCTCCTCCAGATCCAAGAGTATAATAGCCTTCCTAAAGTTCTTTATGAGTAACGAATACTCTTTTAGGGGGCCCATTAGCTCTTTTATAATAAGAGATCCTAATGTGGCTGGATTTCCTTTAAACAAGCAGGCGACCCAGCGAATAACTCCTGCCAAACCCTGTGCCCAGCTACTTCTTAATCCAAATTCCAATCGGAGGGAGGCTGCAGTGCAACTGTTATTAACAGAAGTTAGGCCTCTCAAGAGGGAACCCTCAATGGTGTCCAAAAAGCCCCATTCACCTAACTCAATAAGTTCTATACCGTAAAGCAAAGTCGCAGGGATTTTTGCCCGGAATGCCTCTAAAAGATGCACAAAGTGTCTTTTACCGGTAGATTTATATACGGCTCTTAGCCCATTTCCATGCGACTTTGCTTTGCGGGAACTATTATCTATGTGGGGTTTATTACTCAAGTTGCTACTAACTATTTTTCCTAAGAATACATATGTTTTTACCCTTTCTAATTCTTGACCTCCCAGCTCCCAACTAAAGTGACCTAATTTCAGTTTTTTCTTCCCCTCCAAACACATTACCTTGCTCTTAGAAATGTTTATTTTCAGATAATGAGCTTCGGAGAATAAGTGTAAGGCATGCAGACGGTTATTAAGGCCTTTCGGGGTAAGGTCTAAAACTAGTATGTCATCCGCATACATTAAACAAGAGATGTAAGTGTCTCCTAAACGCGGAGCAATACCTTCACTGAGGGATATAGTGCGGGGGAGGTCGCTTACATAAAGGGAAAACAAAAGGGGAGCTAGTAGGCAGCCCTGTTTAAGACCATTAGCAGAGGGGATGGGCTGGGATAAACCCCTCTCTCCCCCCAATAGTACTCTACACCATGTATTGTCATGTAAGTCCTGTATCAAGTATAGAAGCCCAGGTGGCATTCCGAGAGCAGATCGTTTTTTCCACAGCGATTGACGATCGACCTTATCAAAGGCTGTGGAAAAATCTATGAATGCCACATAGACTCTCCCTTTTCTGGCTCTTATGTATTTATCAGTTATTACCTGGAGGGCTGTTAAATTATCCATAGTACCATGGTTCTTCCTAAAACCGGTCTGCTCAAGTGGAAGTATGTTTGCATGAACCACCCAATCATTTATACGCTTCAGCAAACATCTTGTAAAGACCTTGCCGATTGCATCCAACAATGCAATTTGGCGGTAGTTTTGAGGGGACAAACGATCACCCTTTTTAAACAATGGAACTAGGATACTTCCCTTCCAGGAAGGTAGAACCTTGCCTTCCCATAGGCAAATATTGAATACAGGACAGAGTAATTTACTCCATTTGGCCTCACTTTGCTTTAGTATAGAGATGGGCAATTCATCGGGGCCCATTGCCCCTGAACGCCGCATTTCTCTGATGGCTAGGACTATGTCTTTTTCTGAGAATGGTACCAGGGGCAGACTGGACTCCCTTGGCCATACTTGGGGGGCAATAACAACAACTAGAGAGAGAGGGAAGAGGCACTCTCGGTCCCCCAGGTAATAGTTATAAACAACAGAAGAGTGTCCACACAGGGATATTTGTGTCCAGCACAGAAAAGGAAAAAAAAATCAAATCAACCTGAGTAAGAATTTCTCAGGGATTTTTTGAAAGCCCTCACTCACCACCCTGGGTGGTGACATGCTTCATCATCGGGCCCACTAGGAGAAGCCGAATGCCTCCCTGGTGTGCTGCAACGCCAGGTTACTGCGGAGCGGGATCTTTTTGTGACAGTGGTGTATGAGAAAAGTGAGTTAAAAAATACCAAACAGCTTTTCCAAACAAAAAACTTTATTCCGTGGTTAGCTGGGTATTGGTTAAAACGTATGTGCAGGGAAATATACCAACTAATGTGTTGGGTGTTTTCCCTTTACAATGGGGTCAACATGTTTCTGCCCTTTAAGTGTATGGATATTACTGGGCATTCGTCAGGACTATGTAATTGTGTACCTCGGTGGTGTGGGCGCTCTAAGGCCCACCCTAGCCAGAGGACGTGACAGTTAAAATACAGAATTATGTGTAAAAAAGGTGCAAAAGAACAAACCTGAAAAAAGGGGTTCGAACAATTTTGATGAACCTGTGGTTTGTGTGTTAAAAGATCCACACTTCATGGGTCTCGGGAGGGGGGTGGTGGCGACAATGGCACACCGCCCGCAACGCCAAACACCCGCTAGGCACCTAGCGATCTCCTCGAACCGGACCCCGTGGACCCCATTGTAAAGGGGAAAACACCCAACACATTAGTTGGTATATTTCCCTGCACATACGTTTTAACCAATACCCAGCTAACCACGGAATAAAGTTTTTTGTTTGGAAAAGCTGTTTGGTATTTTTTAACTCACTTTTTTCATACACTACTGTCACAAAAAAATCCCGCTCCGCAGTAACCTGGCGTTGCAGCACACCAGGGAGGCATTCGGCTTCTCCTAGTGGGCCCGATGATGAAGCATGTCACCACCCAGGGTGGTGAGTGAGGGCTTTCAAAAAATCCCTGAGAAATTCTTACTCAGGTTGATTTGATTCTTTTTTCCTTTTCTGTGCTGGACACAAATATCCCTGTGTGGACACTCTTCTGTTGTTTATAACCATACTTGGGGGGCCACAGAGCTGTTACTTGCATAGAGATTGGAAACAAATGCAATCCATATTTGTTCCTCAATTGGAATGGGTAAAGGTCTTGTTCTCAATCCACATCCCTCGCCTATAAGGGACCAGAACTGCCTCATTTCCCCGGTGATAGAGGCTTCTCTTATTTTTATCCAGATAACATCCTCTTTTTCTTTACGTATTGTGCATGATAGCCTTTTCCTTTTCCTTTTTAATAATGATATTTTTCGTGCTGTATCAACAGATCTAGCTAAATATTGGGCTCTTACTAATTTGTTGATTTCTATATTAAGCAGTCTCAGGGGGCTTGGAAATATTCTAGCAGACTTTTTCTCGTTAGAGTGTTTAGCCACCGCTATTACTGCCTTCATAAACAAAGAGAAATTTTCAATTTCCAAGCCATGCCAGGAAGGGAGATCATTTATTGCCGCATCGAGCATTCCCTCCAAATTTCGTTGGGCTCTTGCATTCCAATGACACCTTCCTGATTTAACGCCAAAATTTACCCATTCGCTATTTAAAGACCACTTATCACATTTAGGAGGCTTTACGTTCACCGAAATAGACAGTATTTTGTGATCACTAAACGATGTATCAATAATACTAAGATCCTTCAATAGCTCAAATGTGTGAGTCCCCACTATTACATAGTCCAATATCGATTCGCCTTGATAGGATCTATGCGTGAAGTTAGCAGGGGAATCCGAGGGGAGTCTCCCATTTACAATGATCCCGTCCATATCTGCCAACTCATTTAGAAGTAACTTTCCACGTTTATTTGTTTTAATATTTTCAGGGAATAATGCCGAAGGTATATGGAGAGTTTCTTCTTTAAATTTATCGCAGAATAAATTCATGCTTAGATTGGAGATTTTGCAATTTAAGTCCCCAACTATAACTATGGCAGTCAACGGATCTTTCTCCCTGATGTTCTGAACATAAGAAAAAACCTTTTTCAAAGTTACATTAAAGCCTGCTTCCGGGGGAATGTAGGCATTGATCAAAACTAAGGGTTTAACAGCTTCATTGCTGCTAGACCTAAATAGAGTTATGACTTGAAAGAGGTTACAAGGGTCCATATAGTGGGCATAATTCCAATTTAGGAGATTCGATAAAAGACAAGCTATCCCCCAACTGGCATGTCCTCTCTTGTTGGTGGTGGCGTTGCCTTCCAACACGAAATAATCTTTCCCTGCCTGAATTTTATCTGGGCACCATGTTTCCTGGAGGCATATTATATTTGCCTCAAGAGACAAGAGAAATTGCATTTTTTCCGGGGTGTTTTTTAGACCAGCTGCATTCCATGATATTAAAGATAACGTGTCGTTAAAAATGCGGATTGGACGTTTGATTGTTTAGGGGTTTTCCTGCTAGAATTCCCGGTAACCAATTCCATTGGTCTCTTTCATCCCCGGTACCAGGTTGGCAAGATAGCAGAGGCGGATTCACATAGGACACTAAACGAAGGTCCTTAGACTTACATATTTTTAAATCCGCAAGATCAACTGCCTGTTTTGTACTACCTGTTGCTGCTTGCAACAAAGAGAAAGGGGACCTTGAAGGGATTAAAGGTTTAGAGACTTTATTTTGTCCGGTATATCCTATCAAAGGGATTACATCTATCCCTCTGCTCTGAAGGTCTTCAGAGCGTTGCAAGATTAAGTTTGCAACTAACTTAGACTGGAACTTCACCCTAGTTATCATCCCTATCTCAGACTTTAATATTAGTACCCTGTCTAGATCGGCAGATTGTATCAATGTCAGATTGGCCGAATCTTGAAAATATCTAAGTAAAAGAGATCTATTCAAAATGCATCCAGCATCAAAAAGAGGGGAGAATTCTAACCACATGGTGTCAATGCATTTTTCCTTAATATCTTTTAACATAATGTCTCGTGAGATTGCTCCAGCAAAAGAGGTTACTAAGGGATTGAGAATTGGCATTGCATGTCCGGAGGGGTTATGCTCCTGTCCCTGAGGAATCGAACTTGTAAGTCCAATTGAATCACTAATAGCAATAACTTGTTGGAGAAGACTTTTTATGTCAGTTGTTAAGGGAGGGAAAGAAAAAGGAATAACTGTTAAAGGAACAGCTGAGGGCGGAGAAGTGATATTTTCCATTATATCCATATTTTCAGAATTGTTATCATTTTCAACTACCACTTCGGGTGTATGGCGTACTACTTTGTTCATAGAGGAGTTTAGATGTTTTCCAAAAAGGATTTTCCTCCGCCTATTTTTCTCTATCCGTCTTATTAATTTCCTCTTGTTCTTCCCATTCTTTTTAGTTTTCACTAGCTTCCCTTTATTACTATTCTCTTCTAGAACAACTGCCTCCCTGTCACCCTCTCCTTGTTGCCTTGTGAAGATCGGAAAGAGATCATTCTCCGTTTTTGGTGGAGACTTTCCCAAGACCTTTATTTCTGATTCAATATCTATTGAGCTATTTAAGATGGGGATTGGGAGGATAGGACTTGAATTAACTTCCTCTTTTACCATTTTTAAGTCATCTTTGGATATAGGGAACTGATCCTTTATTACAACCTCATCTCGTGCAGTAGAGGTCTGCTCCTTTTGGACTATATCCTGGACAATGTCCTTCTCATGGCGATTGCCCAACAAAATTTTCAAAATTTGGGTCACTGTGTCTAATACACAATCAGAACTACCCACAAATTCTTCTAGTAGTTGTAAAATAGACGACAATAAATGTTCTAATGCTGAAAGAGAGGCCGAAATAGGTTTGTCCATCCCTTGGAATTGAAATGCATTTATCCCAGTTAGATATAGGTTGGGACTCATTGAAAAATTAGAATGTGAGGTCTTGGAGGGGGTACTACTGTAAAGATGGAGGCCTGCTTGTGTTGATGTTACCGGTGTTTTTAGATCGATCGGAGCTTTGTCTACCTCTGTATCCATATATCTTTGACATAATTCTTTATCTAGATCCATAGGAGACAGGCCATTATTAAAAGTAACTCTTAATGGTGAGACAGTCGATGAGGGGACGTTTTCATCATGGAGAATTTTCTCGTTTTGTAAGATATCTTGTGCTACCTCATTCTTTGATTTTATAATTACTTCTGGTACTAAATCAATGTTGTTTTTCATTGTGGCGAACAGAGGAGACGAAAAGCAATGTTCAGATGGTGTAGGCTCTACTCGTGCAGCTCCAAAACAATTATCCACATTTACCTTTCTGTTTACTGACCCCACTCCCAGGGAGTTAGATAGTATATCTGAATGATTTGCTTTAAGAGCCTTGGTATCCTCAGATATGGTATCCGCCTTTATGGCTTTATTCTTACCCCTTTCCCAAAGGTTAAAAAGCTGGCAAGTGCCTTTCAAATGGATTGCTTGGCTAGTCTTATTTCGAAGGGGGTTTGATTTTGTTTTAGAGCATGTTCTTCCTACTAAAATTCTCCCAGACCTTAATTTTTTTGTCGTCATCTTACTTAATGGAAACAGTTGAAAAGAATAATGACGAACACGTACTGTTTAACGTACACAAAACACAATACTACCCCTTAGATTAAAAAAAAAAAAAGAAAAAGAAAAAAGAAAACAATCGATTTATGTTAACACAGCACTTAGTGGGATCTCAAAACCCCCTTATTCTTAGCCCAATGCCCAACGACAATAGAAACCAAAGTCAAAAACGACCTTAATTCCTCCCCACAAAGCTTCATTAGATGATGCAACGGTAAGAAAACCCTCTCAAAGTCACTACTCCCTCCCCACGGACCTGGGCGATTCAGCGGCAGCACTTATATCACCGCCAACTGACCCCCGTCTGGATACTGGGAAAGGAGAGGAGTAGGAAGGCTGTGAGCATATAGTTTATAATTACCAAAAGTATTGCAATACGAAATGGATATAATTTGTAGGGAAGTTAGGGGACTGGCCTAGCCTGGCCTTCTCGTGCCTCAGAGGGCCCGCCCTTTTCCCGGGCTTCTCCCGGCGCGCTCCCGCGCAGCGGAAAACACTACTCCTAATAAGAGAAGGAGGTGTTCAAGGGGCGGGGAAAACAGGGAGAGCGTCCAGGTGCAGGTGGTGATGGCAGCGCAGGGACTCCTGGGCAATGGAGTCCCTGTCCCTCACCTGGCGCTCGCAGCCCTGCTCTTTCCAATTCCAGCCCACAGGATCCGAGGTGAAAGTCCTTTGCACAGCGAGGCGCCCAGGCACACGGGCGAAGCGGGACCCGCGAAACGGGTTCCGCGAGGTCTCAAGGTAAAGAAAGCAGCCTTAGAAGGAAGAACGGCACACAAAGGGCTCTCCCGCTCAAATATCTGCAAATGTCTCCCACTGGTCCAAGAGCTAGCAGGCACCTTTCAGTCGGTGCTCAAGGGGCGGGCAAACAGGGGGAGCGTCCAGGTGCAGGTGATGATGGCAGCGCAGGGACTCAGTCCTGGGCAATGGAGTCCCTGTCCCTCACCTGGCGCTCGCAGCCCTGCTCTTTCCAATTCCAGCCCACAGGATCCGAGGTGAAAGTCCTTTGCACAGCGAGGCGCCCAGGCACACGGGCGAAGCGGGACCCGCAAAGCGGGTTCCGCGAGGTCTCAAGGTAAAGAAAGCAGCCTTAGAAGGAAGAACGGCACACAAAGGGCTCTCCCGCTCAAATATCTGCAAATGTCGCCATTAGTGATTAATATCTCATCATGAAAGTGCTCCCTGACAGCTCCAGCTCCAGCCCCACACCCCACGCCAATCACAAGATCTACCTCTGCTTCAGGCGTGCTTCAGTCGTGAACACAGGGGGTTGGAACCACCTGGGCCTCCAGCTGCTCTCCACCCGGTTCTCCTCTGCTCTCACTCCTGCTCTTAAAACTCGGGTCACAGCTCCGGTAGCCTCGCCGTTTTGCTCCATGGTGAGGGCCGCGGTCACCACACGACTGCTCGACTACTCCTCGAGCGGCTGTCAGGAACGGCTCAGCAGCGCCACCTGCTGGAATAGTGGAGGTGTTCGCGATGTTCGCGGAAATGTGGAAATTTGGGTACCCGGTAAATCTCCACCACTGCGGTTACGGCGGTTTTGCGGCTGGAGACACCAGTGCCGGCACCAGGACTCGCCCGCCAACTCCACAGACCACAAACTCCCCAAACCGGCAGCTCCGGCAACTCCGCAGTCTCTGTCTGCCTGTCCGCAGCTCACTCGTTCGCTCGTTCGCTCCACACAGCTCCACACAGCTCGCGTCTCAAGACACTAAGAAATCACAACACACCCTTCGAATGTACTCCCTTTTTTAAGGTCAACAGAGGCATTAGGCAAGGTTGCATTTTAGCACCTCTTTTATTTTCCTTATTTATCAATCAAATTGACTCAATTCTTAGAACGACTCCAGCGGATGCACCCTTGATTGATGGTAATCTGATCCCAACATTGCTGTATGCTGATGACGCGGTCATCCTATCACGTACCCAAAACGGTCTCCAACGCCTTTTTGTCAAATTTCAGATGTTTATAGCAGTAGGAAATTGTTAATTAATAAAGAAAAAACTTTTGTAATGTCATGCGGGAAGAAGATCAAGCGAAATAGGACTTTTTATCTAGGTGATGTAAAAATAGAAACTGTTAAAAAGTTCTGTTACCTTGGCATTACATTCTCTGGAGATGGAAGGTGGGCCGGTGAACAAGAGAGCGTACGACTTAAAATGGTTAGGAACACTAATAGTGTTTTTAGATTGGCCGCCAAATTGGGGAGCTGTAGAATTAAAGAGATGGTGTCAATTTATAATTCAATGTGCTTGTCATCCGCATTATATGGGGCGGGTGTATGGGGCCACCACACTCATGCAAGCTAATCCAACATGAGGAAAATGTATTCCTGAAACGCTTGCTGTGCGCCCCTGCATCAGCCTCTACTGAGATAACCCATAGGGAAGTGGGCTTAAATTATGTTAAGGACCTAACAGCCCTGCGTCCGCTGGCATTATGGCGATCTATTTGGTCCAAAACCGAAACTAAATTCATCCAGGACGTAGTTAATGATTGTCTAAAGCTCGACTACTGTTTACGCATTCCATGGCTTAGACACATTCAATATTGGTACAAGTTACTATTTGACCTAGATCCTTTCCAGGAAATGGAACAGGGCGCCTCTATACCTAAAAAAGAGCTTAAGGAATCCTTCCTAGAATACACAAGGAATGCCAGGGTTGTTCAATACGAGAAACAACATACTTTTACCTTTTATCAGGAGTACAACGTAACCGAAGGCTTCCAGCCCTATTTAACAGAAGTTACAAGAAACTCCCATCGCTTTGCACTAACACGCTTGTTGGACCCGGCCCTTTAGGCAGGTTCACCCCTAGACTTTTTGCTTTTTCCTAGCCTGTTTCTGGAACCTGGTGGTGGTGATTTTAGGCCCTGCACACTTTTTCACTGTGGTACAGTGTAAAGCGCTTGAGCTCTCTGTGTATGTGTGGTGAGTGACCTGCCCTCCCATAGGAATGAATGGGGAATATGTATGCCCATGGTAGTTCCTGATGTGTGGGGAGTGCAGGGGTGAGTTTGGTATGAGAGAACTCGTGAGACTGAATGCTGCGAAATGGTATATGCGGCATGAGTGTGTCTAGTCTAGAAGTGCCACTTT
The DNA here is from genome assembly GCF_964263255.1 of Lissotriton vulgaris. Classification (NCBI taxonomy): domain Eukaryota; kingdom Metazoa; phylum Chordata; class Amphibia; order Caudata; family Salamandridae; genus Lissotriton; species Lissotriton vulgaris. The sequence continues at coordinate 479,701,376 of NC_141694.1, forward strand.
TAGAAGTTGGCATATTTGTGTAATTTGTGTCTGTCGTGTGATTGGCTGGTGAGCCTGGTCCAGGAGTGCCTGGGCCTGCTTGTAGATTGACTGTCTGGTTTGAGGGTGACAGGGGCTGGAGAGCCCAGGAGGTTGTCTGAGTCAGCCCATGGATAAAAGGCAGCATCTGCTGCCAGGGAAGTGGGAGGAGATGGCACCTGATAGTGAAGGGCTGTGCCTGCCAAACCACAATGCTGGCTCCACCCCCCGCTGGGCGACTGTCACCTCTGTCCCTGATACTGACAGGACTTCCCTATAACCAGTTCTAGCTGGTTCTCACACTGCCTACACAAAGACTTCAAAGACTTTTCTGTGTATAAGAAGGGGCTGTGTCCCCTTCCAAAATGTTCTTGTTTCTAACTTGAATCTGCCAGGGGCATGCTGCTGCTGGGGCTCAGGGGAATCCCTGGGCCCTGCCCAGCCCCTGGACCTCTGATGGACTTTCCTGGACTCCTGGGGGACCCCTCTGCCTTGCTGGGCTGATGGGGGGACTTGGCTTTGCCCCCTGGGAATCTCTGGGACCTTTTGCAGCCTGGAGAAGCTGCATTTTTCTCGCTGGGGGCTATGCTGCTCCCTCTTTGTGATTTCAGGACTGCCTGGAACGACCTTGTTGCTGGACTGTGTGTCCTAATTTGCTGGGGACCTTTTGGCGCTGTTTTGCCCCCCTGAAGCTGCTGTGTGGCGAAGAGATCGTGAAACCCTGAAGTTTGACTGCTTAGCGCACTGGCTGCTCTCTAATTTGAGTGAGGGTGCCGCGCTGACCCAGCCTGCTGTGTGGCCGAGATCGACGTGTTCATCGACACGTGTGGGGTGCAGATCGGAGACTTGTGGGCCTCTCCAGCGCAAGGAGCGCTGAAAAACAATTGTGGGCCGTGTCACCTTAGCAGCCCGGGGTCAGTAACCCCCGTGGAAGTGCCCTGTATCTTGCCGGTGTTTACGCTTCGAAGATCGAGCCCGCCACGCTCTGATTGGGTGAGAGAGCCGAGCCCCCTCACCAGAGCCGCGACGGGATTGGCTGGTGGAGCGTAGCGTCATCGGCGAGGCTGCGCTGCCATTGGTTGGCGGCCTCGCGTCCAGAGGGGCTCGTCACAGGAGCCGCGAAGGGATTGGCTGGCTCTGGAGATGATGCGGCCGGCCCGAGGAGCGTTGGAGGAAGGCGGCTGGTGCTCACGGGGCTACAGTGTAAAGCGCTTGAGCTCTCTGTGTATGTGTGGTGAGTGACCTGCCCTCCCATAGGAATGAATGGGGAATATGTATGCCCATGGTAGTTCCTGATGTGTGGGGAGTGCAGGGGTGAGTTTGGTATGAGAGAACTCGTGAGACTGAATGCTGCGAAATGGTATATGCGGCATGAGTGTGTCTAGTCTAGAAGTGCCACTTTTAGAAGTTGGCATATTTGTGTAATTTGTGTCTGTCGTGTGATTGGCTGGTGAGCCTGGTCCAGGAGTGCCTGGGCCTGCTTGTGGATTGACTGTCTGGTTTGAGGGTGACAGGGGCTGGAGAGCCCAGGAGGTTGTCTGAGTCAGCCCATGGATGAAAGGCAGCATCTGCTGCCAGGGAAGTGGGAGGAGATGGCACCTGATAGTGAAGGGCTGTGCCTGCCAAACCACAATGCTGGCTCCACCCCCCGCTGGGCGACTGTCACCTCTGTCCCTGATACTGACAGGACTTCCCTATAACCAGTTCTAGCTGGTTCTCACACTGCCTACACAAAGACTTCAAAGACTTTTCTGTGTATAAGAAGGGGCTGTGTCCCCTTCCAAAATGTTCTTGTTTCTAACTTGAATCTGCCAGGGGCATGCTGCTGCTGGGGCTCAGGGGAATCCCTGGGCCCTGCCCAGCCCCTGGACCTCTGATGGACTTTCCTGGACTCCTGGGGGACCCCTCTGCCTTGCTGGGCTGATGGGGGGACTTGGCTTTGCCCCCTGGGAATCTCTGGGACCTTTTGCAGCCTGGAGAAGCTGCATTTTTCTCGCTGGGGGCTATGCTGCTCCCTCTTTGTGATTTCAGGACTGCCTGGAAGGACCTTGTTGCTGGACTGTGTGTCCTAATTTGCTGGGGACCTTTTGGCGCAGTTTTGCCCCCCTGAAGCTGCTGTGTGGCGAAGAGATCGTGAAACCCTGAAGTTTGACTGCTTAGCGCACTGGCTGCTCTCTAATTTGAGTGAGGGTGCCGCGCTGACCCAGCCTGCTGTGTGGCCGAGATCGACGTGTTCATCGACACGTGTGGGGTGCAGATCGGAGACTTGTGGGCCTCCCCAGCGCAAGGAGCGCTGAAAAACAATTGTGGGCCGTGTCACCTTAGCAGCCCGGGGTCAGTAACCCCCGTGGAAGTGCCCTGTATCTTGCCGGTGTTCACGCTTCGAAGATCGAGCCCGCCGCGCTCTGATTGGGTGAGAGAGCCGAGCCCCCTCACCAGAGCCGCGACGGGATTGGCTGGTGGAGCGTAGCGTCATCGGCGAGGCTGCGCTGCCATTGGTTGGCGGCCTCGCGTCCAGAGGGGCTCGTCACAGGAGCCGCGAAGGGATTGGCTGGCTCTGGAGATGATGCGGCCGGCCCGAGGAGCGTTGGAGGAAGGCGGCTGGTGCTCACGGGGCTCCCGTATGGAGCAGGGAGCCCCGGGAAGAGGAGAAGACGCGTGGCCTGCTGCTGGGGCTCCCGTGTGCTGAGGGAGCCCCGGCGAGAGAGAGAGAAGGCCAGCGCGAGGCTCCCCGAATGGAGGGAGAGCCTCGAGTGAGGAGAGCCCCCGCTCGCCAGCAACCGGTGAGTGGGGCAGAAGAGAGGGAGGGGCGCTGGGACACATTGTCGGTGTCCACCCCCCCCCCCCCAGAAGCGCGAGCTCGCGCTCCTTGTTCGTGTGAAGCCATGAGGGCTTCAAGGGCGGCCCCAGTTGGCAGTGGGTCGCCCCAACGTGTGTGAGCCCAGCGAGGCTCGAGGGCCATTTCGTGTTGAAAGGCCCAGCGTCAGGGCGGCCCCGATTGGCAGCGGGTTGCCCCAACGTTGTAGAGCCTTGAGAAGGCTCTGAGGGGGCATTTCTTTGTGTAAAGCCCGAGGCTAAAGGGGGCACAGTTGTTTCCAGAGCCTGTGTGGCTCCAACGTTTATGTCATGTGTGGTGTCCAGAGCCTGTGTGGCTCCAGATTGGCGCAGTTTGCCCCTAAGGGTCAGTGAGGACCCTGTCGCAGTTTGGACTCTCAGCTGCCCAGCAAGTAGTGGGCACCTGCTACGTTTAGGCTTGTTCTTGGACTGGCGCTGCATGGCAGCGCGCCCTGACATTGGACACAGGGCGTCTGAGCCCCAACAAGGCCAGTTGGCCTAGGGACTGCCACAGGTGGTGGCTTATGTAAGTTATGCGCAATGTGATTTCTATGTTTTTAATAGTAATTGCCTACTGTGTGTTTTTGCGCTATTGTGTTGTTCTGGCACCTCTGAATGTTTTTAGGCATCATGTGTCTTTCTTTCCCTGCGCTGCACCTCTGAATGTTTTAGGCATCATGTGTCTTCTTGCGCTGCACCCCTGAATGTATTTTATTGCATCATGTGCTTTATTCTTAACACCTCTGAATGTTTTAGGCATCATGTGTTTCTCTTTATTACTCCTCTGAATGTGTTTCATGCATCCTGGGTAATGTATTCTTGTGTATACCCCTAAATGTATTTTATTCTTAGGTGGTTGTTCTTTTTAGTACAGGTGGTCCTAGTAAGGTCCTGGTTCCTGTTACCAGTGGATACTGGTTGTGATCTTTTTGATTACCATTTTATGTTTATTATTCCTTATTCTAAAAGTGCTATATCTTATTCTGACAGTGGCCCATGTGGCCCTGTCTTGTAAATAATTCCTTATGAATGTTGCCCGTGCCAGTTGGCACAATGTACATGTGTGATTTTTATCTGATATGTGTTTTGACAATTCAAAAGTTATTTTATAATAACCTTGTGTGGAGTTCCTTTTGTAGTGTGCCTAGTATGTTGTTGCTGTTGTGCGCTGGCGCAAATGCTTTACACATTGCCTCCGAGTTTAGCCTTACTGCTCGTGCCAAGCTACCAAGGGGGTGAGCAGGGGTTATCATGGCGTGTGACTTCCTTGCCCTGGCTAGAATGGTGGTTTCTGCCTGGCTTTGGCGTCAACCTTAGCCTACCAGAAATAACCAGTTCTAACAACGCTTAAGATTAGGCACTGTGCACCATCTTGTGGCATTTCCTTATACTAGACGGAACAGTACCTCTCCATGCCCCCGCAATGGTATATCCAAACAGAGCTGTTGTCATTTTATGCTGTTTTGTAAATGTTATATTTTTTTAAGGAAATTTTATTTAAAACCCATCTTTTTAAAATACAAGGTACGATCCACTAAGGCTGCGTGCGATGCAGATAATGTTTGAATTGGGAAGTCCGGATGTATGCTTTTATGTAGCTACATATATTTTAAGATGTATGTCCACAAGGAAATCGATTATTATATGAACATGCAGTACTAAGAATCAACATATGTTACTTTTATTGGGAGAGATGAACATTCACTCTAGCTTCAGTACGTGTTCTTTGGTTACTAGCATGCGTATTATTTATATTGCGAGTTTTGCACGTGTTATAAATGAAATTGCACTTTATCATTGCAAGCTTGGCATATGTGTTATTAAGGAAATTGCATGTACGTGTTTCTTGGTTACCAACATGCGTCACTTTATCACTGCGAGTTTGCACATGTGTTATAAAGGAAATTGCACTTTACTAGGCGTGTTTTGCACATAAAAGAGTACTGTAGTTCCTGTACATACTTCGCGACCGTTAATCATCCCTGAAAATTTGCCCTATGTTTAGGTACTGACATTGCAGGGTTTATCTTTTATTATAAATATTGTATTATATTCTCGATATGTAAAGTTATGTTTTATGCTTTGTCTGCTATATGGTTATATATATACCGAATAAAGCATTTTGAACTGAACTGAACTGACTGTTTGTGAATTGACTGTCTGGTTTGTGAGTGACAGGGTTGGGGGATTCCAGGGGACAGAATGAGTCCGCCCAGTGGTGAATAGAGAGATCTACATCTAGATAGAAGGGAGGAGTTACACCTGGGTCCTGAATAGGACTATGCCTGCCCCCCACAGTGCTGGCTCCACCTCCTGTGGTGTGTCTGCTGTCTCTGCCCTGCACTGTGAAAGGAGAGAAGGAATCATGTCAACAAAGTGCTCCAGGGCTGTGCTTTCCCTCCACAATGCTGGTTCCACCTCCTATGGGGCACCTGATGTTTCTGCTCTGAACTATGAAAGGAAAGAAGGAGTGATGTAAACAGAGTGCTCCAGAACTGGTTTGGACAGGGCTCAGAGCCCTCGTGAACAAAGGGAAAAAAGATCTTTATGGGTATAAGTACCGGACCCCAGACTACAGAAAATTAGATGATCCTGGAATCAAGAAGGAACCTCTGCCAAGGGGAAAGCTGAAACTGAAGAAGGAAGACTGTCCTGCTGTTGCTCTGCTGGACTGACCTGCTGTTGCTTTGCTGCCAAGGAGAGGGGAAGGACTTTGCTTTGTGCTATGTCCCCTTTCTTGAAGGAATCTTCAAGGGCCTGAGAAGAGCTGGCTCCCTCTTAAGAAGTCTCAGGAACAAAAGAACTTCACCCCCGCTTCCCTGAACTCTGTTGAGAGAGTTCTGTCCTTCCTAGAGTGCTTGGGCCAGTTGTGGTGCCTCTGGAAGTTGTACCTGTGTTGGGAAGCTGGAAACCAAGATTTTAAAGACTTTCTGGAAGTTTTCACGCATTGCTCGCTTGCGGAGCGAATCATCGTCAGTGCGAGGAAATTCCCGCCGCCGCGAGGGTCGAGATCGTCGCAGCGCCTGTTGCCGCTGCCAGAATCGTTGCATCCTTTGTTTGCGGGACGCACCAGTCTGGTCTGGGAAGATTACCATCGCTGCGAGTATCATCACAGAGCCAGTCATCACTGGGTGGGATCGTCGCACCGCTTGCTTGCAGACCGCATCACGTCGCTGAGAGAATCGTCGCAGAGCCATTGCATCGAGGGGCCGCAAGAGGAGAAGATCGCCACTGAGCCACGCATCGTCGCCGCACCGGAGATCGTCATCAACCCGAAGATCGTCGCATCGTACCTTTTGCGAGCTGCTTCCACCAAAACCTGTGCACCGGAATCCACGCAAGGCATCACATCCCTCCCCACACAGACCGGAGTCATCGCAACACGCCCGCGGCGTCCAGCGGGGTTGTCGCATCGCCTCCCCATGGTCTCAGGAGTGACGCATCGCTTGCTTTTCACCGCTACAGCTTTCACTTGGAACTTTTTGTCGCTTCTAAAGGTACTGTTGGCTAAAATGTGATGCAACTGTGGATTATTTTAACGCAACCTTAAGAACTCTTGTGAAACCATATTCTTGAACAGCGTATGTTGGATTTTTGTTGTTTTGGTCTTGTGTAGTTTAGATTAAATACCTTTATTTTTCTAAACTGTTGTTGAGTCAGTTTGTGGTGTTTTCACTTTGTTACTGTGAGTGTTGGGACAAATACTTAGCACATTGCCTTTGATAAGTCTGACTGCTCGTGCCAAGCTTCCAAGGGGGTGAGCAGGGGTTATCTAAGAGTGTTTCCTCCTTACCCTGACTAGAAGCAAGGGGCCCTATTTGGACAGTGGTACCTACCTCTGCCAACTAGAGACCCCCAGTTCTAAAAGGGTCTAAATATATGTTTTTACAGATTACTCACTGCCCTCAAAATGGCACCACGAAATTTAGGTGTAGACATCTCTCATGTTCTTACTGTCGATATTACTATATCTAAACCACCCTCACATTCACCAGCGCATCATGACAGCTCACCCTGGAATCAGTACCACCAGAATGCCCACACCAAGAATGGACTATGAATTTCAAAGTAAGAGATATCAGCTCCACATCAAAATAAGTGCAAACTGTACATTATCCAAGGATGAGAAGGGAATGTTGACAAAGGTAGGTCACAAGAAAAAGGCACATGCATTTCCAGTTCCAACTAGCACTTTCAAGAAAAAATTGGCCATCAGAAGGAAATATTACTAGTTTGCATAGAAAAACTACCCAAGTGGGGAAATGTAGGAACAGCGAGAGACACCACAAACTATGGCCAGTAATCAGAATCTACACTAGACTACGCTTGCTAATAAAAACTTAGCATATCCTAGATGTGTTACACTGTCAAAATGGTGAACTGGAGATGGCCGACTTGTTAACAGAAATACTGACCTGTGGACTCACCTATTCACTGTAACCTTATCATGAAAGAGCCAGCCCTAAGTAAGCACACATGATCTTCCATTTCACACATGGCATTACTCTGAAATACATCTGTCTCCCAGACCGAAGAGCATCATAACAGCAAATCTACTCTGTGTTATTGTGTTATACTACAGTGCATTGCAAACATTGCAACATTGCTGCAGTAGCTATACCTCTGCAGGGTAACAACTTGATAAAATGTAACACAGTAATATCCATCACTCTTGAATTTCCAGAGCTACAACAAAGCAACTTGCCTTTAACATTTAGTGACTGGAACTGGTAATTAAAGCACAGAATTTTGAATATTTGAAAATAAATTTTTGTTGTGGTGTGATAGATTGAGATACTTCTGCATAAAACTGAAATACTTAGGTCATGGAGGAGCAGAAAGGATTATGCAAGGAAGTCCTTATTTGAAAATCACAGCTGTGAAAGCTGCCTGCCACCCATGCTTCAACTTTATGTGCCAGGAATTAAAGACAATGCATTAACTTTGATGTAAAACAGGAGAAATAACTGAAATGAACAATTTGAAAGCAGAAAACCTGAGATCATTCCCGGCTTCCCAGCATGACCACATTCTGTGATCCTAGGCAAATCTCTCTCTTGTGTTTGATTTAATAGACTGTAATGTTTCACCATGCACAAGAATCTTGGATACGGGGGAAGCAGGAACCAAATAGGTTGAAGGTGGGGAAGAAACTTTTAATGAAAGTTTGCCTACATAGTCCACCTGCCTCCTTACCCTCATTTAGCTCTAAATATGATGCTACTAAAGAAAAGCAAAAATAGGGACCAAATGGGTGAGTATGGATGGAATGTATAAATATGGTGAATAGACGTCTCACAATTGAATGGACACAAATATAATACTAACGGCATCTGTGTGGGGTCCTGACAAAAGCCTACTAGCCTGGTGAGGCATTGTTGTCATAGCCGAAATATGTTGACCCATGGATATAGAGGATACTAATTTCCTCACTGCATCCCCACCTGTTTTTAACTCCTTCGGGGTGCCCGTTGAAAATGAAAATTAACTCACAGGACACCCTAGACTATTTTAAATCTGAAATCCCTCCCAATAACTAAAGGGCGTCCTTCACTACCAAAGCTGAGCCCTCCCAGATACACTATGTGTCTGTACAAAGTCCCTATTATGAAGCATACCCCTTGGAATTCCAGTGGGTGAAAGCCCTTTTAATACCAGATGGAGAGATAGGCTAAGCACTGTAGGCGTTCCTTCCTGTTGTTTTTGTATGATTAGGTGTTTGAGAAGGCGAGAGGACCCTGTATCAATTCTCACTCCCTCCTTCTTGGAATATAGTAATAAGAATCTAGGCCACTTTTAGGATGGGTTTGACACTTGACTTTTCATGTGACTTCTGCTTGCCAGACACACTGTTGCCTCATGCACTTATTATTAAAGGCAACATTTTGACCTTTGATGTGAAATAAATAGTTGTCCATTTAGTGCCTGAATTACACAAAGTGAATGCAGAAAGTGTGCGTGCTGCCCATGGCTTCCGTATGCCAGGTTGGGCCCCAGTGAGGAGTGAGGGCTGTCGTCCTAGTTCATTGCTCCATCAAGAAGAGGGCTGTTGCCTTGTGAATGCTGTGATATGAAGGGACAGTTTTCGTGTGTGCGCTGTCACAAACCCTGTATGCCAGGAGAGGGGCCATGGTGAAGTGAGAGGGCTGTCACCCTGGAGCAGTGTGCAGCTGTGAAGGAGAAGTCATTATCCGCAGAGGAAGAGCAACAACTCAACTCCCCAAAAATCCAGGAGGACCCAAGACCGTCCATTGGATTCAAGGAGGCTTACCACGTAGGCAGATAAGCATCTTGATGCCTGCCGCCTCTACCGTAGCACCCAGTATCCTACTCACTGCCGGGACGCAGATGCCAGGGCACTCCAAACCTCCACTACAATGAGAGCGGGTAAGACTGAATACGGAGCCATCAATATTGACACACTACAGCATGGAGGCACTTGACTTTCTCAAAGCCATTATTCTAAAACTTGAGCTCACTAGCTAGATTGTCGCCACACATAAAGAAGAATATTTTACATGGAAGTGGAACTTGAGAGCTGCTCCAAGGAAAGCTTTTATGCCTGCCTTAAGAAGACTATGCATATTATTTGTACACAAAATACATGTGTGGATGTTCGAAAATGCCAAGGCACCACCAGTGTAATGCATATCTGACATATGGTAACACAAGGACGCAAGGTAGCGAAATGCGCAGCCTTGCTTTAGGTTTGGTGTTTTTTTTACAAAGCCATGCAAACATTTTCCTATGAGTCTATTTCTTTTGTGCTGTAGAAATAGTGAGGAGAAAATAAATAGATTTCTCCTTGTTGTGTCAGCATCAGGCAGACTCATGTGGTGCAAACCTGTGTTTACAAGTTTTTGTAAATATGAGTTTGTATCAAGAAACATGGATGGATGCACGGAAGTGCCCAAGCACTACTCATGTAATGTCTACCAGATGTAAGGTAATGCAAGGAAGGGCATTGTGCTGCCTTGTGGGATTATAATGGCATTGTAATTCTCAAAATAGGTTTTTCATCAGGGTTGTGCCTGAAAAGTGATGCAACCCACAATGCAAAATCTGGACCTCCATATCCATTTATATTTCTAAAACCCTACCCCACAGAAATTGGCAACAAGGAGAAAACTGACAGTAAATCTGATTAATTGGTTGCAAAGTCTGAATTTTAAAATATTTTAAAGGATTAAGGCTCCTTCTGCAGAGATCTGTTTGTTCCCAGCGAATCTGACAAAATAATAATGGTAAGAGAACTCTCGAGGTTAATGCACTTGTCAGAAAGATCAGTGTTTTTTCTAACCCCAGTTTTGACTCAAAGCAGCATAGAGGATTAATGTGTCTCCTGCAAAGCACATCATATAACATGCACAACAAATTGTATTTTATGTGGATATTTACGTGGGTTACTGCTCTGCACACAGCAATCCTTTTGTTACTTGCAGTTGCATTGTAATCTGTCTAATTTAGCACAGTGAGCTATGATGGATGACGTGATTTTTACACCTTGTAACCCCCATTGTCTCAGGGAACATATCCTGTACATCCATTTACAAATGCTTTTTTTAATAGATCTTCATCAATGATGTAATGACCATGCAGGAAACAACAGTCAGCAGAGATTGGGCAGTGTACAATACCAGCATAATACTTATTTCTTTTGAGCTAAGAACAGGATCATCACAGTGTACAATGTTTATACCTTGTATATTGCCACACAATCTGCATATCTACATAAAGATACAAGAACAAAAATTGCCATTTTTCTAAGCCTGGAGGTAGTTCGCGAAGTAGCCCTGCGCGTAGCTATGCAAAGTGCACTTCGCACTACGCGAGCTACGTGTGGCACTATGCGAACTGCGTAGGGCGCTGTTCACGATGATTGCACAGTGCCGGATGCTTGTCCACACTGTGCAATCATTAAAAAGGGCATCTTGCACAGTGTGAGCTGTCTTTTACTGCTGCTCGAGTAGATTTTTACCTGGGCTGCAGCTTTCTCAACGCGGACTGGTAGTTTCTCATCGCAAGCGGTCGCGAGTATATGCGACCACTCGCAATGAGAAATCTGACCTACCCGTGTTGAGAATCTTGCTGGGAGGTTTATTTTCCATGCTCGCGATCACGATCGAGAATGACGAAAAAGTCTCGCCAGGATGCCATTTTGCTTGCTCGTGGTCGCCAACTTGATGTTGAGGACTGCGAGCAAGCAAAAAATGACTGCTGCACTATGCTACGCGTGTTAGCACTGTGTTACGTGCAATTTGCGTGGTGCGAAGTAGCGCAAACATCGCAAACTACGCAGACGTAGCGTAGTGCTTTGCCCAGGCTTACATTATTCAAATCACATTGCAAAAGTAACTCCAAACAAATACCGTTTAGAGAAGAGAACAGTTTGCCCACTAAGGGATGCTGCATACTGCCAGAGATTGTGTGTAATGTAGGGGAGGAGCTTAACAAGCGTGGAATCATCAAGGAGAACTAACTGTAACGAAGGAGGGGGACATGTGTTTTTTTTTTCCGTCATATCAGCAAGGTGTGGCCTGGGCAATCTTAGCATCTTTCTTGTTTGTGTTAGCCCCAGTATATTATGCCATTCAGGAACAAGCACCCATTAGCCTAGCCTCAATCACTACTTGATATGTTTTCCAATCTGTGGGGGTTGGATGTGACCAAGTGTCCTGACACAGCACCATGCAATATCTCCAGTTTGGATATAATACCACTATGTAAGTCGGTAAGCCATAATGGGAAGGTAGGCGTAACTGGTGATTTCCAGTTCATTTCTATCTTATGCTTGACCACCACTAGCGCCAGGTCTAGGAACTTAATAAGGGTCTTGCGAGCTGCCACTTGGGAAGTGACACTCAAAAGAAAATGTGGACCATCCAATGGTACAGTGTCACTCACAGCCTCGGATAACACCTCTACTATCATCGTCCAACTCAAAGCCAATTGTGTACATAACCATACCCTGTGGATGAAGTTAGAATCTGGGTTGTGGACACAGTGGCAGGAGTTTAGAGGGCCTTAATATGTACTTACCAGTCTGTAGGGCATGAGGTATGCGTGTGAAGGTAACTGAATTGGGTATACTTAAGCCTAGCATTCATAGAGACTCACTTCGGTACTTCTAGATATCGTAACCACTGTTTGTAAGGTGAACATTGTGGAAAGCTCTCTATACCAATAAGCACAGAGCGCGGTAAGGGGGCATCCATGTTCCTGCATATGGAGTCGTACAACATTGTACAATGTAATGTAATGTAATGTAATGTAATGTATAGGCATTTATATAGCGCACTACTTACCCGGAGGGTCCCAAGGCACTTCGACCGCTGCGAAACCCTTCCTGGCTTCCCTGAGAGATGGTCCCTTAATGGGTATCTCCAGGGTGAGACCAGGCATCCCCGGCGGTCTGGTGGGGCCGTTAGTGAAGATGAGGCAAGCTAATGCCCAGAGTTGCCGAGTGTGATCGCTGATCAGAGTGGGCACCGAGGCGAGAGAATTATCGAGTCCGCTGACCCTGGTCCAGAAACCTGCCGCGCCGGGAATCGAACCCTGGTCCCGGGCCGTCCTCTGCTCTCGGGTCTGCCGCCTCTAACCAGTGAGCCACACTACTTCACTACAATGGTCAGACCAGCGTGTGAGTATTGTTTGGAGGGTTCTAAATGTCTCTGGTTCATCGTGTGTTTTACCCCAGCTTTATGTATGTGTCGAATGAGCGAAGCATATAAGAGAAAGGAGCTTATCAGGATCCCATAGTCATCTACCAGATTCTCAAATGTGCGAAGGATCTTGTCAAAGAACAAGTCTCCCCAGGATGAGGGACCCACATTGATCCAGGCAGTCGTTTCTGGCCTAGTATCTAGGTCTATACAGCTGGGCATCGCCCAAAGTGATAACTCTGGGGCATAAGGGGGAGAGGGCGGCTGTGTAGGTAAGTATTACAACAAGAAAGGCCATGGACATAGAGAAGTTCCCAACTTTTTTCGGGATTATACCCTCTGAGCCCAACAGCCATTTCATCACCTTAGATGGGCCTGTCCTAGTCACCCAATATCCAAGTTCTGTCACAATTTGGCCGGCAACAGAGCAATGGCCACTGTAACGGCGTGGCCGCATAATAGTATTCATAATTCAGGGCACCCAAGTCTCCTTCTGCCAGAGCGGCATATAATTTCATAAGGGGCACCTGCTTTCGACCTTTACCCCATATTAAGAAAACTAAAACTGTTGTAAGGTCTTGAAAAAATTGCAAATATACCAATGCATCATTTGCATACATGGATATTATGTGCCAATGGTTATGAGCTCTAATCCCCCTGAGAGCTGAGCTCGTCATGAGCACCGGGGTGCTCCCCCCCCCCCCCCCCGCCAGCACAGCGGGGAAATTAGCCCTGCTGGCAAGGGGTTAAGTATGTGTGAAATGCTAACAAGGAGTGAACATTTATTTCCCCTCCGCTGCATTTGCATCCAGGTGTGAGGCTCCAGATCACTCCCAGCCAAGAGGCTCAAACAAAAGGAGGACTGATGACCCTTCATATTCGGCCCTTGTTATGGGCACAGATGGAGTCTAAAATAAGAAAGCCCCCTCCCCGTCTGCACATTGTTGTGGATCCAAAATGGACAATGTGCAGGCGCTGCTGAAGGTGTCCTGGTGTTTAAAAATATTACCTGGATGACTTCAGCATATTTTACAGTGGGGCCCAACTTCTTGGCAGGGTGGACAGTGTCCACCCTGTGAAAATAGTGGGTGGAAGCCTTTCACCCACGTGTATCCCCACCTTGTGCCCTGGTGTTCACTATGTTGCAATGACATTCAAATTAATTTGGTCCCTGGAACTCCAGAGGTTTGTGATGAATACATCTTCTCACTCCTCATGTTGGAGTTTCAAGCTAGTATTGATCACCACAAAATGTTGCATTGATTATTGTTTAGGATAATTGTGCTATATTAAGGTTTTAATAACAAGTATTGTTATCTTCTGATTTTGGGTATTCTTTGTTTATTAAGACTTATCTGTGTATTAGGTCACTTCATTAGTTACATGGATGATGCCTTTTATGGAACTTACTTAGATACTCTACAAGGCCAAACACCTTTTTAGCCCTCCCCTCCCCCACATTTTTCAACAAATTTACAGCACTGGTTTAAATATCTGTGAATAAGCATGATTTTGCCCCAAACACCATTTCATCATACAGTTTGTATAGAACTTAAAATGAGACAATGTTGCACCTAAAGGAAAATGTCATTACCAAGTTTAGGAGGAATAGACTAGGCCAATAAGTATCACATTTAAATGGCTATGCTATTGGTTTTGATAATGCCTGTGAAATAAGGAGAAAGGGTTATGTTCACAAGCAATACACTTCCACAGGTAATTCATGTAAAGTGATAACATAGCGCTGTGACTGTGAATTAACAAGGAACCAGTTGGTTTAGCATTGGTTATAACGAATTGATGTTAACTAACTTAATATACTATATTATTCTCATTGGAAAGATGGAAGGAATCTTTGTCATTGCTGGAATTCGACCACGACACCTGCAAATTATCACACATTTATTTTGCTGGCATTTAACTCACTAAGCCACTCTGCTTTCAACGAGAGACACTGTTGATACAAATGAAGGCCTCTGATAATGAATAGCAGCTAATGCTAGAAATAGGTAGCACAACATTGGGTCAGGGGTGGATTTAAGGGTACTTTGGGACATCTAAGAGCCAAATAGGTGATGCTGAGGGGTATTAGAGGTCACAAATAAGGTACGCATGTGCAAATGAGAGCTACTATTACCACTAACATAGGTTTTCACAGGTCATGGCACAGTGGGTATAAATGAGGGGGACTAAGGTGCGCATATCAAAGCCATCAAACTGCAAAAAGGCGACACAACCCGGACAGATACTGAGGTCAATGAGGTCTTCAAACAATGGACACTGCATGGGCCAACTTAGGGGCACAAGGGTACAAATGAAGGCAAAGCATAAGGGCAACTGAGGGGCACAAACTACGCTCACTCAAGGAGACACCTGATGAACGATTGTTGTTATTAAACAGTTGAACAGCATCTAGTAACAATGGTCGGGCTTAATTGGGACACAGTAAACAAGACCACTGCAGAACTCAAGCAAAGCACGCTGATAGATAAAATGAGTGGTAATGAGGGCCATATATGAGAGACACACACTCCACAACCAAGGGACAGGGCTTCACGAACTAGCTTCACGGATGGGTGCAAATGCAGGGGACGTACAGGGTGAATGTCAGATACAGTGAGGGTTCAAAGTAAATAAGAAGATAATGAAGGGGCACCAACAATGGTCATTGAGGAGTCCAAAAAAAGATATCCTTCGGGACACAAATGAATGGTGAACATTGAAACATAACGAAGGTGCATGTCCCTGGAATGCACCTATGCATGCGCAAAAAAATGTCCTTAAGATGTACAAAAGAGGTGGAGAAAACTGTAACAGAGAAGACCAAATAAGAAACACTAAGGGGTGAAAAAGACAGATGTGGAAGCCCACACGCGAGGGAGATGGAACAGACATATATTAAACTGCACTAAACGTAAAATCAAAAGAATGACCCATTCCGATGTACAAATCAGGTGGAAAGTACCCTCTTATCATACGCTTCCAGGCCACCGCGGCCTTCTTGTTTCTGTAGGTAACTGTTAGCCTCTTTCCTCCCTTATACCAATGCACAGCCCTTAATTTGCTTGGGCAGCCTGTGTCCTGAGCTCGTCTGGTGGCCTAGGGACCGATCCACAAACTAACCCTGGTCTGCAGGAAACCGTAAGCAGATGGCATGAGCATCGAAGGGGCATGATACCTGTAATAAATTATGTACTTCATTGTTTCCATATAATGGCCATTGCATCCACACCCCACCCCTGCATATCAGAAGGCTAATGAATATGCACGGAAAGAAAAGACAGACTAAAGCAGTGCAAGAATGCATTGTCTATTTTAAAATTATATAGAACAACAGGCACAAAAATCACCATTACTTGCCATCTACAGTGACACATGTACAACAGAGAGATGCACTTGTTCATGTGGAAATGCAAGTGTGCAAGTTTTCTACCATGTGAATTGGACAATGTTAGTGAATAAACATCTTTTCCAAGTGCAATCAATCTATAAACATTGCAGAGAAATGCCTTTTTAGGTCGCGCCTGCGAATGCAGGGGCGAAAGCCCCTGCTGTCGCAAAGCGATCTATTGTGATCATTTCAGTCATTTCCCTTTCAAGGAGTAGGCAGAGGAGACAACAGACTGTCACGCGCACGCAGCCGGCCGGAATCGGATCAGGTCACGCGCTCCGATCCCGGCCGGCTGTTCACAACACATGCACACATAGGCACAGGCAGGCACACACACAGACAAGCACACACGCAGGCAGGCACACACGCAGGCACAGGCAGACACACACGCAGGCACAGGCAGGCACACACAGACAGGCACACACGCAGGCACACACGCAGGCAGGCACACACGCAGGCACAGGCAGGCACACACACAGACAGACGCACGCACGCACCCCCCAACCCCCCCCCCAACTCACCGGGCTCTTTTAGCGTGTTCCGTGCACCCGCGTAGCTAGGGGGAGGGGGGTTTAGGGTCGGTCTGTTCAAATGCTATTCTGGTGATTAGTGTCTCTGACGTGACCTTACGCTGCGTCACGTGAGTGCTGTATCTGCGCTTATCCTGGAGATGAGTATTTCCCGTTCTGTGCATGAATATACTCTTAGTTCTACAAAAAGGATTGTTTATAGTGCATTGTGTACATAGAGCAAGCTGCATACTTTTCTAGCCTATACGTCACAATCGCTTCCCTTCTGCCTGGGAGTTTATTAGAACCAGAATTTCAGAAGACATCACTGCAAGGAGTCTTTGATTAGGAAAGCCATCTTCCCTGTTCAGCGGAGAATAATATCTGTGCATCATGGAGACGAGGTTAGTTATGAGGTTTACGATTTTCTGAACGATTGCGAACAAAAAATTCCGATTGGAGGAGTTCTGTGCTATTCCGTACCTCCTGTTGTCGCCCCAGCCTGACACCTACCTCTCCACATCCTGCGCAAGTTATGTTCCAGATTCAGAACTCTAACGTTTCCCAGTCCTATTATTCGTTGGATTCTGGGACGATTCTATAATTAAATAAACTGGAATACAGATCCCAGAATCCAAAGTAAAAAAAAAAAAAGATAAGCCACTCGTGCGTGGGTCATGTTGTTTTACCGAAACATGTCAATTTACAGAGAACTCTTCTTGGCCCCCATACTTGGAAATGCTCCTTTAACCCTCGGCTTCCGCAATCGCGTATTCCTGGGGCCGCCACTATTGTTATATGACCAGGGCGGTTATATTTTTATGTGAAAGCAGAAAGCAAGTAAAAAGGCAGAATACGATCCCTTTTAAAAAAACATCAAAGTCGAGAAGAAAACACTACAGAAGTGTTTAAGAGCTTTCCCAGAATGTTTAATAAAGCGGACAGGGGCAGAATTGCCAAGCTAACCAAGAATCCCCTGCGATTTTAAAGCAATTCTTAACCAGGTACCTATGCCTTGCCTTTTTACAAACTAAAGACCTGGAAAGGTCGGTATTTTTTCCCCTGAGAATGTGAAGATCTAACACTGACAACCAGAAACCCATTACTTCTGTTCTTCACCCCTCTTTCTTGTTACAGTCTTACAAGTCAGGATTTTGGAAGCATTACAGCCAGGTCCGGCCAAAAGGAAATAATGACACAGGGAGCTGCAATCACACGTGACATTTTTAATGAATATTGGCATTATACAGCAACCAAATTGGAGAACTAATGAAGCAGAGGAAGAAGCAATGCCCAAGGCACCTGCCCCAAAACAAACAACCGAATCTGTCAGTTGAAACTGACACTGGTGTGTGGGAGTCTTGAACAGACATGAAATGGGCAGATCGGTTGACACTAGATGACACAGTGTCACACACATCCAAGTAATGGGAAACGGCATAGGATTAACAGCCTTATACATTGGGAGGAGATGTAGCTTAATGGCCGGAACTCAGAGAGCTGCCGATTTAGAATTTTGGGAACCAGGTGCGTGTCTTGACATTGGTTGAACATCCGCCCCACAGCTTTGCAGTTGCAGATTCAGAGTGCAGATTCAGAGTGCAGATGCAGAGTGCAGATTGTGAGTGCAGAGTGCAGATTGTGAGTGCAGAGTGCAGATTGTGAGTGCAGAGTGCAGATTGTGAGTGCAGAGTGCAGATTGTGAGTACAGAGTGCAGATTGTGAGTACAGAGTGCAGAGTGCAGATTCAGAGTGCAGATTCAGAGTGCCGAGTGCAGGTTCAGAGTGCAGATTGTGAGTGCAGATTGTGAGTGCAGATTGTGAGTGCAGATTGTGAGTGCAGATTCAGAGTTCAGATTGTGAGTGCAGATTGTGAGTGCAGATTGTGAGTGCAGACTGTGAGTGCAGACTGTGAGTGCAGATTCAGAGTGCAGATTCAGAGTGCAGATTCAGAGTGCAGATTCAGAGTGCAGATTCAGAGTGCAGATGCAGAGTGCAGAGTGCAGATTGTGAGTGCAGAGTGCAGATTGTGAGTGCAGAGTGCAGATTGTGAGCGCAGATTGTGAGTGCAGAGTGCAGATTGTGAGTGTAAAGTGCAGATTGTGAGTACAGAGTGCAGATTCAGAGTGCAGATTCAGAGTGCAGATTCAGAGTGCAGATTCAGAGTGCAGATTCAGAGTGCAGAGTGCAGATTCAGAGTGCAGATTCAGAGTGCAGATTCAGAGTGCAGATTCAGAGTGCAGAGTGCAGATTCAGAGTGCAGATTCAGAGTGCAGAGTGCAGATTCAGAGTGCAGATTCAGAGTGCAGATTCAGAGTGCAGATTCAGAGTGCAGAGTGCAGATTCAGAGTGCAGAGTGCAGATTCAGAGTGCAGATTCAGAGTGCAGAGTGCAGATTCAGAGTGCAGATTCAGAGTGCAGATTGTGAGTGCAGAGTGCAGATTCAGAGTGCAGAGTGCAGATTCAGAGTGCAGAGTGCAGATTGTGAGTGCAGAGTGCAGATTCAGAGTGCAGAGTGCAGATTCAGAGTGCAGATTCAGAGTGCAGATTCAGGGTGCAGATTCAGGGTGCAGATTCAGAGTGCAGATTCAGAGTGCAGATTCAGAGTGCAGAGTGCAGATTGTGAGTGCAGAGTGCAGATTGTGAGTGCAGATTGTGAGCGCAGAGTGCAGATTCAGAGTGCAGATTCAGATTCAGAGTGCAGATTCAGAGTGCAGATTCAGAGTGCAGATTCAGAGTGCAGATTCAGAGTGCAGAGGGCAGATTCAGAGTGCAGAGTGCAGATTCAGAGTGCAGATTCAGAGTGCAGATTCAGAGCGCAGAGTGCAGATTCAGAGTGCAGATTCAGAGTGCAGAGTGCAGATTCAGAGTGCAGAGTGCAGATTCAGAGTGCAGATTCAGAGTGCAGAGTGCAGATTCAGAGTGCAGAGTGCAGATTGTGAGTGCAGATTGTGAGTGCAGATTCAGAGTGCAGATTGTGAGTGCAGATTATGAGTGCAGAGTGCAGATTGTGAGTGCAAAGTGCAGATTGTGAGTACAGAGTGCAGATTCAGAGTGCGGAGTGCAGATTGTGAGTGCAAAGTGCAGATTGTGAGTGCAAAGTGCAGATTGTGAGTACAGAGTGCAGATTCAGAGTGCAGAGTGCAGATTCAGAGTGCAGGGTGCAGAGTGCAGATTCAGAGTGCAGATTCAGAGTGCAGAGTGCAGATTCAGAGTGCAGATTCAGAGTGCAGAGTGCAGATTCAGAGTGCAGAGTGCAGATTCAGAGTGCAGGGTGCAGAGTGCAGATTCAGAGTGCAGATTCAGAGTGCAGAGTGCAGATTCAGAGTGCAGATTCAGAGTGCAGAGTGCAGATTCAGAGTGCGGAGTGCAGATTCAGAGTGCAGATTCAGAGTGCAGATTGTGAGTGCAGAGTGCAGATTCAGAGTGCAGAGTGCAGATTGTGAGTGCAGAGTGCAGAGTGCAGATTCAGAGTGCAGAGTGCAGATTCAGAGTGCAGATTCAGAGTGCAGAGTGCAGATTCAGAGTGCAGAGTGCAGATTCAGAGTGCCGAGTGCAGATTCAGAGTGCAGATTGTGAGTGCAGAGTGCAGATTCAGAGTGCAGAGTGCAGATTGTGAGTGCAGAGTGCAGATTCAGAGTGCAGATTCAGAGTGCAGAGTGCAGATTCAGAGTGCAGATTCAGAGTGCAGAGTGCAGATTCAGAGTGCAGAGTGCAGATTCAGAGTGCAGATTCAGAGTGCAGATTCAGAGTGCAGATTCAGAGTGCAGATTCAGAGTGCAGAGTGCAGAGTGCAGATTCAGAGTGCAGAGTGCAGATTCAGAGTGCAGATTCAGAGTGCAGATTCAGAGTGCAGATTCAGAGTGCAGAGTGCAGATTCAGAGTGCAGATTGTGAGTGCAGAGTGCAGATTGTGAGTGCAGAGTGCAGATTGTGAGTGCAGATTGTGAGTGCAGAGTGCAGATTGTGAGTGCAAAGTGCAGATTGTGAGTACAGAGTGCAGATTCAGAGTGCAGATTCAGAGTGCAGGGTGCAGAGTGCAGATTCAGAGTGCAGATTCAGAGTGCAGAGTGCAGATTCAGAGTGCAGAGTGCAGATTCAGAGTGCAGAGTGCAGATTCAGTGCAGATTCAGTGCAGATTGTGAGTGCAGAGTGCAGATTGTGAGTGCAAAGTGCAGATTGTGAGTACAGAGTGCAGGGTGCAGAGTGCAGATTCAGAGTGCAGATTCAGAGTGCAGATTCAGAGTGCAGATTGTGAGTGCAGATTGTGAGTGCAGATTGTGAGTGCAGATTGTGAGTGCAGATTGTGAGTGCAGATTCAGAGTGCAGATTCAGAGTGCAGAGTGCAGATTCAGAGTGCAGAGTGCAGATTGTGAGTGCAGAGTGCAGATTGTGAGTGCAGATTGTGAGCGCAGAGTGCAGATTCAGAGTGCAGATTCAGAGTACAGAGTGCAGATTCAGAATGCAGATTCAGAGTGCAGATTCAGAGTGCAGAGTGCAGATTCAGAGTGCAGATTGTGAGTGCAGATTGTGAGTGCAGATTGTGAGTGCAGATTGTGAGTGCAGATTGTGAGTGCAGATTCAGAGTGCAGATTCAGAGTGCAGAGTGCAGATTCAGAGTGCAGAGTGCAGATTGTGAGTGCAGAGTGCAGATTGTGAGTGCAGATTGTGAGCGCAGAGTGCAGATTCAGAGTGCAGATTCAGAGTACAGAGTGCAGATTCAGAGTGCAGATTCAGAGTGCAGATTCAGAGTGCAGAGTGCAGATTCAAAGTGCAGAGTGCAGATTCAGAGTGCAGATTCAGAGTGCAGATTCAGAGTGCAGATTCAGAGTGCAGATTCAGAGTGCAGATTCAGAGTGCAGAGTGCAGATTCAGAGTGCAGATTGTGAGTGCAGAGTGCAGATTCAGAGTGCAGAGTGCAGATTGTGAGTGCAGAGTGCAGATTCAGAGTGCAGATTCAGAGTGCAGATTCAGAGTGCAGATTCAGAGTGCAGAGTGCAGATTCAGAGTGCAGATTCAGAGTGCAGATTCAGAGTGCAGATTCAGAGTGCAGAGTGCAGAGTGCAGATTCAGAGAGCAGAGTGCAGATTCAGAGTGCAGATTCAGAGTGCAGATTCAGAGTGCAGATTCAGAGTGCAGAGTGCAGATTCAGAGTGCAGATTGTGAGTGCAGAGTGCAGATTGTGAGTGCAGAGTGCAGATTGTGAGTGCAGATTGTGAGTGCAGAGTGCAGATTGTGAGTGCAAAGTGCAGATTGTGAGTACAGAGTGCAGATTCAGAGTGCAGATTCAGAGTGCAGGGTGCAGAGTGCAGATTCAGAGTGCAGAGTGCAGATTCAGAGTGCAGAGTGCAGATTCAGAGTGCAGAGTGCAGATTCAGAGTGCAGAGTGCAGATTCAGAGTGCAGATTCAGTGCAGATTGTGAGTGCAGAGTGCAGATTGTGAGTGCAAAGTGCAGATTGTGAGTACAGAGTGCAGGGTGCAGAGTGCAGATTCAGAGTGCAGATTCAGAGTGCAGATTCAGAGTGCAGATTGTGAGTGCAGATTGTGAGTGCAGATTGTGAGTGCAGATTGTGAGTGCAGATTGTGAGTGCAGATTGTGAGTGCAGATTCAGAGTGCAGATTGTGAGTGCAGATTCAGAGTGCAGATTCAGAGTGCAGATTCAGAGTGCAGAGTGCAGATTCAGAGTGCAGAGTGCAGATTGTGAGTGCAGAGTGCAGATTGTGAGTGCAGATTGTGAGCGCAGAGTGCAGATTCAGAGTGCAGATTCAGAGTACAGAGTGCAGATTCAGAGTGCAGATTCAGAGTGCAGAGTGCAGAGTGCAGATTCAAAGTGCAGATGCAGAGTGCAGTTAAAATGTTGCTAGGCTAGGGCTTTAAAGACACCCCAAACGTGGAAAAGACTGCTGTTTTTCTTTGGTTTTGTCCAATCTTGTCCATACGGTCACGCCTAGTATTTTTTTGCAACTATCTTTTCTCCTAAAACATTAATATGCAGGATTGCTGAGGGGCCTCCCCTGTCAGTCCTCGTGGTTGTTTTTTGTGAAGCCCCTGCAAGAAATGGCCATAAAACAATTGGCTGTTTCAGTTGTCTAGAAACACCACAGATTCTACTTGACCTGGGCGTGCTCCATGACTTGCAAGTGGAAGTTCACAGACAACTACATAAAAAAAAGCATTTGCAATGCAATAGGTCTCGCATTTGCGAGAGTTTAACCTATTGGCATTGTAAATGACAATGCCTTTTATTTATGTTTTAAAAACCAACACATAAATAAAAGACATTGCCATTTACAATGCCAATAGCTCAAACTCTAACAACTGCGAGACCTATTGCATTGTAAATGCTTGTTTCATGAACTGGTGCTGCTGGTTTTTGAATTATGTGCCTTGGGACTCTGCTAACCAGGCCTCAGTGAAGTACTCTGACCCCTAAAACATGTTGAAATTGTTTATTCTCCTAATTTGCATATTTAACTTACCTAAAAGTCCTTAATATTTGGTACAAAATGTTCCCAGGTCCTGTAAGTCACCTGTCTCCAGGGACTGCAGCACACATTGTGCCATTAGAGTGCAAAACAGGATTGCAACCTGCCACCAGTAACCTGGCTGTGCAAGTTGTGAGAAGTTGGCCCGATATGCAGCGTTCGCTATTCTAGCGACCACTATGTATCGTTCCAAACGACCCTTATGGTGATTGGTTGTAAGTCAACCTTAGACCAGCTATCCTAGTAGCGTGGATACGAGCAGTCTTCGGGCTAAACTCTAGAGGGCGTGTTAAGCCAGCTGTTATACCATCGCATACCCCTTGAACACCAAGTGAAAGGACACCACACAAGTGTTATGAAAATAAACAAGTTATTTATTAAGAATCACAACAAACCTGTACTCTTTATGAGGACAGGGTACTAAGCACAGAACCAAAGCTCTTAGAAAATACTTCAAGTGCACAATTAAAACAAATGCCCGAGGGCACGGAAAGTTCTAATGGTCTCGGGCGGACCCGATAAGGCAAGTCGGAAGCGAGGGACTCGGGACCCTAGAGTAAGGAGGCTATGCAAGCACCGAAATGCCGAAGTTACCTAGCCACGAGGGCTGCGGCTGCACAAGTCTTACAGGCGTCGGGGTCTTCGCTGACGAGCCAGGAGCCGGAAGAAAAGGAGTTGCTGGCCGGCGACCAGTGCTGAATAGTTTGTAGAGATCCAAGCCTGGATCAGAGATCGTTGATACCTGAAAGCAGAGGGGACCAAGTTCGTACTACTAGCCAGTAGTCAGAGGGTACCAGGAAGGCACCGGATGGCCGTCACCTCGACAAGGTGAGTGGGCGACGCTAGGCTCTGCAGTCTCACGGACCAGGAGGCGTTGTCGGCGACCAGGGTGGAGGTGCGAGCTGTCCCACGAAGGTTGATGCTGTCGGCGTCGCTGGGCCCAGGATTGGGGCAACAAGCCTTGGCAAATTTCAGGACCACGTGGTGGGCCTAAAATGGCGTCTTGAGTGGACCAGGAGGGTCCGAGGTGCTTCTCGCAGAGAAGGAAGCAAGGGCCAGTCTGGAGCAACCAGACCAGCAGCGTTGGTTGTCGGATGTCGTCAAAGAAGGGCACAAGCCAGCGGCTAGTGACCAGACAACGGGCTGAGCAGCGAGCAGAAGGGCCCCACGCAGATCGTGGAGATGCTGGGAGGCTGCACTTCGGTGCTGGAGCGGCTCAGGGTCGGGGCTTCTCGGACCCCAGAGCACTCACCAGAGAATTGCTTCGATGGTCGTGCTGTTTAAGAAAGCGTGCAGGTTTTGATGATGGCCGGTCCCTCGAGGTCTCGTCGCACCCACAGATCGCAGCTGAGCTGACGACGTGGGTAGAGGTCAGAGGTGCCAGGGAAGCCGGTTCTCGTCGAGCTGGGCCGTCAGATTCCTGAGGAAGGACTTGCAGCAAACCGCAGAGTTCTTAGATGGTGCCTGCGGGTGCAGGGTGACTACTCCTTAGTCACAAGGGAGAAATCTTAAGAAGAGTCTCGAAGTCCTTTCGTAGAAAGTATTCTTGATTCAAAGATGATCTAATTTGGAAGGGTCCCCGCTCCGGCCTTTATCCTAAAGAAAGGGGTGGGTACATGACTAGGTCCTGCCCTAAGGGTGGGACCAGGAAGGGGGGTAGTTACACCCCTCTCCCCCCTGCTGGACTTTCCCCAGGTCAGGGGCTGCGCGCCCCTGGAACTGGTTCTAGCCGGCAGATGCGTAGTGAGCACCGGGGTGCCACTCCGCAGTCACCTTCTCGCAAAGCCCTACCTACCCAGAATACACAAACCCTGTCTGGGACGGTGCGAACACCGCCCTTGACAGGAAACCCTTTGTCCGAGCTCTCCTCGCTGGAAGGACTCCCAGCAGCAGGAGGTCAAACTTGTGTCTGTGGTGGCAGCGTCCATTTTGTGGAACTGAGGCTTCAGTTAACCTTGACCGGGGTTCACAGTTACGTACATGTCGTGTCCCTCTAGAAGGGCGGAATGCCAACCTCGTCGCCAGAATTGGTGAGGGGGCAACATCCCGATTCGTATGACACCTTACTCGACATGTCTTGATAACGCGATACCGAAGTTACTGATATGATACGCGTTATCATGGAACAGCCATTGGGTTTTGGTTCCGCAAGCTGCAACCGGGCTCGGCTCGTGCCCGAGCCCAATTCACACGGTTCCATGCACTCTGCTTTCAGGATTGTCAAGGCCTGCCATAGGAGTGACTGATAGGAACCCGGGTGTCCATTGTGAGGTTAGATATAGGGATACTATACCTAAAGCAACGAACGAGTACGCCACGTTGCCCCAGCTGTCATGCAGCCAGTTGTGTCAGTTTTAGATGGCCATCCAGGGGTGGCATAATACATGCTTCGGCCCCTGGTAGGCCCTGGGTACACCGATGCCCTGAGTTACAGGGTCTGACGGGGTGGCCCAGTTCCAATTGGATAATGCACCTAAGGTACACACATCAATTTAGTGAGAGAACAGCTAGGCTGTGGGTCTGATTGGCAGGCCCACAGCCCGAGAAAGTCGTAAACCAGTGAAACAAAAGCAAAAAGTCCGGGTGATCATAGGATTGCAGACCCTACTCTCCTACATGACCCCCCCCCCAAACGTTGGGACAATAAGCTAACCTTGACCAGGTGAGTCTTCTTGTTCTAAGTGGAAATACCTGGAGAGCCCATCTGCATTGCCATGATCAGTGCCAGGTCTATGCTCCACTGTGAAGTCCATCCCCTGTAGGGAAATGGACCACCCAAGCAGTTTGGGGTTTTCACCCTTCATCTGATTTAGCCATAGGAGGGGCTTGTGGTCGGTCTGAATTTTGAAATGAGTACCAAACAAGTATGGCCTCAGTTTCTTCAGGGCCCACACCACAGCGAAGGCCTCCCTCTCTATAGCTGACCAATTTTTCTCTCTGGGGGTCAGCCGTCTGCTTATGAAAGCAATGGGCTGGTCATTACCATCGAAATTCAGTTGAGATAGAACAGCTCCCACACCCAACTCAGAAGCATCTGTTTGGACAATGAATGGTTTGGAGTAGTCTGGACTCTTGAGGATAGGTGCCGTGCACATGGCCTGTTTTAGGTCATCGAATGCTTTTTGACAGCTCCCTGTCCACTGAACCTTTTTTGGCATTTTCTTACTCGTCAGTTCATTGAGCGGGGTCACAATCGACCCGTAATTCCTGACGAACTTCCGGTAGTAACCAGTCAGGCCCAAGAAAGCTCGAACCTGAGTCTGGGTGGTTGGAGGAGCCCAGTCCCTGATTGACTGTATCTTGCTCTCCAGTGGTTGAACTTGGCCTCCACTGACAAGGTGGCCCAAGTATACAACCTGTGTCTGCCCTATCTGGCACTTGGTGGCCTTGATAGTGAGACCTGCTGCTTGCAGAGCCTCTAACACTTTCCGCAGGTGGACCAGGTGATCCTCCCAGGTGGAGCTAAAGACAGCGATATCGTCAAGATACGCCGCACAGAAGTCATCCAGCCCAGTGAGAACGTGATTCACCAACCGTTGGAAGGTGGCAGGTGCATTTTTCAAACCAAAGGGCATTACCACGAACTGATAATGCCCACCAGGGGTAGAAAATACGGTCTTAGGCTTGGCGTCCTCAGCTAACCTGATTTGCCAATACCCAGCTGTCAGGTCAAACGTACTTAAGTAGTTGGCCGAAGCCAATCTATCGATAAGCTCGTCTGCCCTTGGTATTGGGTGGGCGTCAGTCTTAGTGACTGCATTGAGACCCCTGTAGTCTACGCAGAACCTCATCTCTTTCTTACCGCCCGGGGTGTGAGGTTTCGGCACTAGAACTACGGGACTAGCCCAAGGGCTATCCGAGGGTTCAATGACTCCCAGCTCCAACATTTTCTGCACTTCACTCTTGATGCAGTCTCTAACGTGATCAGGCTGCCGGTAGATTTTACTCTTGACGGGCAAGCTGTCACCAGTGTCAACCTCATGGGTGCACCAATTGGTCTGACTGGGTGTTAGAGAGAACATATGCCGGAAGGATTGAAGAACCTGTTTACAATCCTCCTGTTGATGTTCGGAGAGGCTGCCACAAAAGACAACACCATCTACCGATCCATCGTCAGGATTCTGAGTGAGCAGGTCGGGGAGAGGGTCACTCTCCTCTTCCTGTCCCTCATCTATGGCCATGAGCAAACTCATGTCCTTCCTGTCGACATATGCTTTGAGCCTGTTGACATGGAGCACCCTGTGGGGGCTTCTGGGAGTTCCCAGGTCTACCAGGTAGGTGACCTCTCCCTTTTTCTCCAGGATGGTGTAGGGCCCGGACCATTTGTCCTTGAGTGCTGCTGGGGCCACTGGCTCCGACACCCACACCTTCTGTCCGGGCTGGTAAACAGTCAAGACAGCCTTTTGGTCATGCCAAGCTTTTTGGAGTTCTTGGCTGGCCTTAAGGTTTTCGGATGCCTTCTCCATGTATTCAGCCATCAGCGAGCGGAGACCAAGCACATAGTCCACTATGTTGGTTGCAGGCTTTTTGAGAGGTCTCTCCCATCCTTCCTTCACCAAACACAGGGGTCCTCTTACAGGATGCCCGTACAAAAGTTCAAAAGGGCTGTAGCCAACCCCCTTCTGTGGGACTTCTCTGTAAGCGAATAAAAGGCAGGGGATCAGGACGTCCCATCTGCGCCGAAGCTTTTCAGGTAGTCCATGAATCATCCCTTTCAGGGTCCTGTTGAATCTCTCAACAAGCCCATTGCATTGTGGATGATAGGGTGTAGTGAACTTGTAGTTGACACCACATTCCTTCCACATAGCAGTTAAGTAGCTCGACATAAAGTTTGCACCTCTGTCGGAGACGACCTCCTTAGGGAAGCCCACTCTAGAGAATACTCCAACTAGGGCTCTAGCCATAACAGGCGCTGTAGTGGTCCTAAGGGGAATAGCTTCAGGATACCTGGTGGCATGATCCACTACCACCAGTATAAACTTGTGCCCTGAGGCTGTTGGTGGTTCCATGGGACCGACGATGTCGATCCCCACCCGTTCAAAGGGCACCCCCACCACAGGCATTGGTATAAGGGGGGCCTTTGTCGTGCCACCTGACTTACCACTGACTTGGCAAGTGACACAGGAGCGGCAAAACTCCTTGGTATCTTCGTTCATGTGAGGCCAGTGAAAGTGTGAGACAAGCCTGTCCCACGTCTTCGTCTGACCTAAGTGTCCTGCTAAGGGAATCTCGTGGGCCAAGGTAAGGAGGAAACCATGCTGAGACAAGGGGACGACCATCCTCCTGGTCATGCCAGGCTTGGGGTCTCTTGCCTCAGTGTACAGGAGTCCATCTTCCCAGTATACCTTGTGGGTACCTGTGGCGTTCCCGGCAGCCTCAGCAGCAGCCTGCTGTCTGAGGGGTTCAAGTGAAGGGCAGTCTAACTGGTCCTTCCCCAGGTCCTCTCGTGTGGGTCCCCTTGAGCCCAGAAACTCAACTTGATCAAGTTCGAGTTCTTTAGGTTCAGTTTCCCGCAATTCCTGGAGGTCAGCCTCCTCTGAGACCTGATCCTCGACCTGGGGCAAGGGGGAAGGCGAAGCCTTAACCCGACTGCTCTTCTTCTTGGGTGGTGTCTGGTCCGTTGTTCCAGGATCCAGCACCTGTTCAGTGGGGCATCGTCTGACCTGTGACCTGGTCACAGCAAACACGTGTGCTGTCAAGCCTAACATCTCCATGTGAGTCCGTTGCTCCACTTCTGACCATTGTGATGACTCCAAATCATTGCCCAACAAACAATCCACTGGGAGGTCTGAACTAACAACAACCTTTTTCTGGCCATTTACCCCTCCACAGGAGAAAGCAACAATCGCCATACTATGACTGGTAGTGACGTTGCTGGCATTGGTCACCAGGAAATCTGTACCTGGCATGATCTGTCCAAGGTCCACAAAGTTAGGCGTCACCATGGTGACGCTGGCACAAGTGTCCCTATAGGCCTGAGCCATTCTTCCATTTATTAAAGGCGTCTGTCGGTATTTGCCCAAAGTATTGGGACTGACATCAGGGGATATGTCCACATCCCCTGTACAGACAAGGACAGCCTGAGTGAGCGTACCAGCTAAGCTGTCACACCCCTCAGAACCCAAGGTTAACCCAACTAGTCCCTTGGGAGGCGCACTACTACTGCTGGCTGTACTAGGGGGCACAGGTGCCGTAGGGGCTGCAGTAGCAGGAGTCTGCCCTCCTTTCTTGGTGCACTCACTAAACCAGTGAGTTTTACTTTTACAGTATTGGCACCACCTTTTCGATTGGCCTTCTTGATTCTTCTTTTTCTGGGAAGCCTGACGCCCCCCCCCTCTTTGGGTTGTTGGGGACCTGTCGAAGACTTCTGGTCATTTTGTTCCCCTTTCGAATCTTTACCCTTCTGGTCTGCTTTCTTCTGACCACCCTGGTTCTGGCCCTGGTTTTGCTTAACCCTTGTTCTGACCCATATGTCTGCCTTCTTTCCCAATTCTTGGGGAGAGGTCAGATCCGAGTCGACAAGGTGCTGATGCAACAACTGGTTCTGACAATTGTTTAAAATTTGTTCTCGCATGATCAAATTATACAATCCTGTGTAATCAGTAACCTTACTGCCCAGCAACCAGCCCTCCAAAGCCTTAGTGGCACAATCAACGAAATCAGACTAGTCCTGAGACTGAGTTTTCTGGGTATCCCTGAACAGCAACCTGTACTGCTCAGTGGTTAGGCCGAACCCATCGATCAGTGTGTTCTTCAGGACCTGGTAATTGTTAGCATCCTCCACCCTTGTGGTGAGGAGCTTATCTCTACCTTTACCTTCAAAGGAGAGCCACAAGATAGCTGCCCACTGACTCTGGGGGACTCACTGTACAGTGCAGGCCCGCTCCAAAGCAGTAATCCATTTGTGGATGTCGTCCCCTTGCTTAAAGGGGGGCACTATCTTATTCAGGTGCTTAGTGTCTAAACTCCTGGGTTCCCGTGGGGGAATGCTGCCACCAGTGGGAATTGTCCCACTCAACTCTTGCTCTCGAGCAAAGGCGAGTCTCTCTTTGGCTAGGGCAAGTTCTTCCCTCTCGATCCGCAGATTGACTTCCCTCTCCTTTGCTTCGTACATTCTCCTCTGAGGTGATGTCATCCCTCTTCGAGCAGAACCTCGAGAGCCATTGGTTCGAACAGATCTGTTAGAGCCTCTTGATAGAGATCTAACTCGTCCGTTCCCAATGTTAAGCTGGCCCGAGAGAGGGCCCAGGGGTCCCCTAGTACCAATCTTGTGCCGGCTTAAGTTGTCCTGAGTTAGCTGACTAACTAAGACTGGACCTTTGTCTGCCTCGTCCCCAGATGTCTCTGGTTCCTCGTCCTCCTCTTCGCCCTCGGCGGAGAGATGGATAAGGTCAGGGTCACCTCGGGTTCCCTCGAGGGGAGGCATATCCACTTCTGGATGAGAAGGGTCGGTGTTACCCGCCCTCCTGGCATCATAAGTCTCCAAGAGACCAATCAGAAACGGAATGGTAGGGTTTGCACCCTGTTTTAGCTTTCGAGATGTACAGATCTGTCGCATCTCGTGGAAGCTAAGTGCAGCATATCTGGAGGTGACCTGTGGAGGGTCCACTGACACAAGGGGAGACTCAGAGTTTCCTCCTTTGTCTGACATGCTGCTTCTAGTGTGGTGTAAGTGATGCACCTACCTACACTATGGGTTTACCTACTGATCCCTTGCTAAGAGTTGTAGCCAAGGTGTGCTAAGCCTTGAGGAGCTACAACAGCTGGTTCAGTAGAACTCAGAGTATTCTAAGCTAAGTTATATGTACCTGGAGTACTTATGCGATCTTTCACAAGATATTCTTAGGATACGCGTGGTAAAACAACAGCAAGCTCAAATCCCAACCGCTGCTCACCAATGTGAGAAGTTGGCCCGATATGCAGCGTTCGCTATTCTAGCGACCACTATGTATCGTTCCAAACGACCCTTATGGTGATTGGTTGTAAGTCAACCTTAGACCAGCTATCCTAGTAGCGTGGATACGAGCAGTCTTCGGGCTAAACTCTAGAGGGCGTGTTAAGCCAGCTGTTATACCATCGCATACCCCTTGAACACCAAGTGAAAGGACACCACACAAGTGTTATGAAAATAAACAAGTTATTTATTAAGAATCACAACAACCCTGTACTCTTTATGAGGACAGGGTACTAAGCACAGAACCAAAGCTCTTAGAAAATACTTCAAGTGCACAATTAAAACAAATGCCCGAGGGCACGGAAAGTTCTAATGGTCTCGGGCGGACCCAATAAGGCAAGTCGGAAGCGAGGGACTCAGGACCCTAGAGTAAGGAGGCTATGCAGGCACCGAAATGCCGAAGTTACCTAGCCACGAGGGCTGCGGCTGCACAAGTCTTAC
The DNA here is from genome assembly GCF_964263255.1 of Lissotriton vulgaris. Classification (NCBI taxonomy): domain Eukaryota; kingdom Metazoa; phylum Chordata; class Amphibia; order Caudata; family Salamandridae; genus Lissotriton; species Lissotriton vulgaris. The sequence goes on from NC_141694.1 coordinate 479,732,672, forward strand.
AGGCGTCGGGGTCTTCGCTGACGAGCCAGGAGCCGGAAGAAAAGGAGTTGCTGGCCGGCGACCAGTGCTGAATAGTTTGTAGAGATCCAAGCCTGGATCAGAGATCGTTGATACCTGAAAGCAGAGGGGACCAAGTTCGTACTACTAGCCAGTAGTCAGAGGGTACCAGGAAGGCACCGGATGGCCGTCACCTCGACAAGGTGAGTGGGCGACGCTAGGCTCTGCAGTCTCACGGACCAGGAGGCGTTGTCGGCGACCAGGGTGGAGGTGCGAGCTGTCCCACGAAGGTTGATGCTGTCGGCGTCGCTGGGCCCATGATTGGGGCAACAAGCCTTGGCAAATTTCAGGACCACGTGGTGGGCCTAAAATGGCAACTTGAGTGGACCAGGAGGGTCCGAGGTGCTTCTTGCAGAGAAGGAAGCAAGGGTCAGTCTGGAGCAACCAGACCAGCAGCGTTGGTTGTCGGATGTCGTCAAAGAAGGGCACAAGCCAGCGGCTAGTGACCAGACAACGGGCTGAGCAGCGAGCAGAAGGGCCCCACGCAGATCGTGGAGATGCTGGGAGGCTGCACTTCGGTGCTGGAGCGGCTCAGGGTCGGGGCTTCTCGGACCCCAGAGCACTCACCAGAGAATTGCTTCGATGGTCGTGCTGTTTAAGAAAGCGTGCAGGTTTTGATGATGGCCGGTCCCTCGAGTCTCGTCGCACCCACAGATCGCAGCTGAGCTGACGACGTGGGTAGAGGTCAGAGGTGCCAGGGAAGCCGGTTCTCGTCGAGCTGGGTCGTCGGATTCCTGAGGAAGGACTTGCAGCAAACCGCAGAGTTCTTAGATGGTGCCTGCGGGTGCAGGGTGACTACTCCTTAGTCACAAGGGAGAAATCTTAAGAAGAGTCTCGAAGTCCTTTCATAGAAAGTATTCTTGATTCAAAGATGATCTAATTTGGAAGGGTCCCCGCTCCGGCCTTTATCCTAAAGAAAGGGGTGGGACCAGGAAGGGGGGTAGTTACACCCCTCTCCCCCTGCTGGACTTTCCCCAGGTCAGGGGCTGCGCGCCCCTGGAACTGGTTCTAGCCGGCAGATGCGTAGTGAGCACCGGGGTGCCACTCCGCAGTCACCTTCCCGCAAAGCCCTACCTACCCAGAATACACAAACTCTGTCTGGGACGGTGCGAACACCGCCCTTGACAGGAAACCCTTTGTCCGAGCTCTCCTCGCTGGAAGGACTCCCAGCAGCAGGAGGTCAGACTTGTGTCTGTGGTGGCAGCGTCCATTTTGTGGAACTGAGGCTTCAGTTAACCTTAACCGGGGTTCACAGTTACGTACATGTCTTGTCCCTCTAGAAGGGCGGAATGCCAACCTCGTCGCCAGAATTGGTGAGGGGGCAACATCCCGATTCGTATGACACCTTACTCGACATGTCTTGATAACGCGATACCGAAGTTACTGATATGATACGCGTTATCATGGAACAGCCATTGGGTTTTGGTTCCGCAAGCTGCAACCGGGCTCGGCTCGTGCCCGAGCCCAATTCACACGGTTCCATGCACTCTGCCTTCAGGATTGTCAAGGCCTGCCATAGGAGTGACTGATAGGAACCCGGGTGTCCATTGTGAGGTTAGATATAGGGATACTATACCTAAAGCAACGAACGAGTACGCCACGTTGCCCCAGCTGTCGTGCAGCCAGTTGTGTCAGTTTTAGATGGTCATCCAGGGGTGGCATAATACATGCTTCGGCCCCTGGTAGGCCCTGGGTACACCGATGCCCTGAGTTACAGGGTCTGACGGGGTGAGAACAGCTAGGCTGTGGGTCTGATTGGCAGGCCCACAGCCCGAGAAAGTCGTAAACCAGTGAAACAAAAGCAAAAAGTCCGGGTGATCATAGGATTGCAGACCCTACTCTCCTACACAAGTTTATACTGCAAATTTGACCTATCAAAATAAACCCTTTTGATATGCCTAAAGCATCCTTTTAAATATTAAGTCACTCCTAATTAGGACTTAATTCCAAAAAAGGCAGCGTGTTTGGCTTTGAAAACAGGACATGCAACCGTTTGATGTAAAACATGTCCTTACAATGACAAGACCCCAAAACCTATTTTCACTGCAGCGGGGTAAGCTCTTCTTCAGGAAACATATTAAAATTAAATATTGTTATCACCTCCTAGGAACCAACGAAAAAGTTACTTTTTTGACTTTTTCAAATATTTATTAATAATCATATTTATTGTTGAAATCTGATTTGCACTAAATATGTTAGAAAAAGTCACCTTTTGCATGACTAAAGGTACTAGAAGCCCATTTTCATGGGCTTCCAACTGCCACCCGGGAAATGATTAGCTCCTTGAAAAGGTGTGACCTAGAACAGAGAGTGTTGAGTGTGGGGAGATTTTCTTTTCCTCTTTCAGGATGACATGTGGGCAGTACTCACACACTTAATTATTCTCAAAGAAGGGTGGACACATGAGCTCTGCACGGTGGGGGGGTTCTGTCATATTGGTTTTAGGTTGACAGGGTCACTGTGTGATTGTTTGCAGTACGACGCACAGGAACTGCTCCAAAAGTGTGTAAATCTTTCCCTATTGGTTAGGGTGGGGCCCAGGGCCACCTGCACCCACATGTTGGTGCCAGGCATAAATGTGGCACACCTATACCACAAGATACCCTCTTCAGAACACTACTGGGCCTGTGGAAAACAGGATTGTACCTGCAGTTGCGACCTGAGAGGAAAACTCCCAAGATCTGGACTTGCTCCTATTTGTACAGAGGACAAATATGTGGATTTCGACCCAGGCTCCATCACGATCATATTTAAGTCTTGCCCTTGTCCTGATCTAGCACAACCAATTGCCCACGGTTGGCACTTTGCTCTTTTGTATGTTATTTTTATTTAAAACTTTAAAGATTTATATCTCTGGTTCCCCTTTATTGTTTTGGTGTCATTTTGTTCATTATAATAATGTCTATTGATAAGAATTGGAGTGTGACTGTTATTGTGTTGTGTTTTTGACTTTTTACTGTGTAGGTAGCATAGCAATAACAAGTTGAGCTGAGGTTTAAATTATTAAATGTTTTACTGGACCTAACACGTTGTGACATTATTTGTGGTGGACTGTCTTCCACCTCAACTAATAATCCTCTTTCTCACAAATATTTACTGCAATGTTGTTCCATGGCCATGAATTATCTGTTTTTATTAGTGAGAATGTGACAGCCTCACGCCCTTCTCCCTTTGCCCCACAAAACACATCAGGCAAATAGTTGGTCTTCACTGCGTAGTCTTTATTAAAACCTTCAGATACCGCAATCTTTAATTGTTGATTAACTGTCAACATTCGACCAAACTTTTATGATAAAAGCAAAACCAACACACATTGTTATAAAAAGAAGTAGGCTTGTGAATGATACATTCCAGCCACAGGTTGAGATTGTATTTACATTTCAGGATCTCCAGAGACATACTTGGATGCGTGCTGTGACAGCAGGCCACAACCAATTTGTACTCCCCCCCCCCCATCTGGGGTAACTACCAGTCGTCCATCTCATAGACGCTACCACAAGGGCACTGCTTAATGCCTTGCCCCCCAAGGGGGTCCCTACACACCAGATACCCTCTCCAAAGTTGCTTAGTACACTTGCCGGCATCTCAGGTAGGGCAAGAGAGTGCAGGAACACCAGCAGATCAGTCCACTGTCCTGCCAACCCGGAGCCCCCCATTGACTGCCCGCCCTGTTCCAGGACCAGACAGTCCCTGCCAGAAAGGAGTCCCCACCATTTCTCTTTCCCGGTACCCCACCAGCTCAACCTCTAACCTTAAGGATGGGTGGGTGGGTAACTCGTTCCCTGGAGAGGACAAAATTAGGGCTTCCAGCTCTCGTCCTCCTGCTTTTATCACTTTTGGGGCGGGGTCGCCTGCTGCGCACCTGGATGACACGCCTGGATGCCCCCATTTTGTTTCTGGCGACACTCCCTCCCTCTTCTCTGACAGGAAGGGCATGACCGGCTCACAAACGAGATGACACTAATGGCACCACGCCCCTAGGTGCGGGTGGCGCCTACCATTATTGGAAGTTATATGAGGTTCAAAATCTGTATACTTTTCAGAGAATGTATTTCATGATTTATCTATCTATTATTTTACTTACATAGTTATTAGAGTAGTATTATATCACTCTAGTATGTTACTTAAAGCTCAAACTTCTATTGGCATCTAAACAATGCCATAAATCACAATATGAGACATTTCTCTAAAATCAGCTGTAAATTTCGACACTTTGATGTATTTATATAGTGCATAAATGCTTGACATTTTTTGCATTTTAATACCTCCACCACACAACCTTCTTTCCGGGCATATTTCATTTTATGTGTATTCGCATTTGTAAGAGGAACATGTGTTTCCTATGTTGTGCTTTTCATCAGATGCATAACCCTGAAACATTTTGTACATGTCACTTCTTCGAATGCTAAGCATATATTCAAGTAGGAGGCGTCTGTGTTGTCAGAAATACGTTGTGTTCGTAATTTAGTGAAGGAGTTTCTTCATTGCCAAAAGATTCCACAGCGTCCAATATTAATATTCGCATAATGGCATTTGTAGTGCGGTTAGCACTCCAGCACTCCAGCAGACGCACGTACGCATCCACGCATCCGCAGGCCAGGCGGGGTCCAATAAAAGGAGGACGCGCGCTCGGGCACGTCACTTCCGACTAAGACGAGTGTGTGGTTTACTGGCTGATGCTCCGCGCTACAACCCCTGCGCACGTGGCCATAGCTGGTCACTTAGGCCTACACACACCCGCACAACATTGGCGACGAGTGGAGGGATACTAACCCTCGTTCCTTTCACCGCGTGGTACTGCCCACACCCGCCCACGGTGCCTACCGCGAGTGTGTCGACGTGCCACCCTGCATCCTGGGAGCCGGCGCTTCTCCGCTGCCCGCCTGCCTGGAGGGAGAAATTCCGGTGGGTGCCCACACCATCGACCATCGTACAAAGGAGTCTGCACTGCCTGACGAGGTACACGTGGTGCCAGACGCACGCCGAGGCCAACACAAGTACCACAACACTTCAGCCCGTCGATCCGCCAATCTTCGGGTACTACCGCCATGGTGGACGAGAATGCAGCGGCACCAGTCATCAACATCCCGTTTCAACATGCTGCTGCTGGGGTGTTGCCGCCCTTCAGCGAAGCGAGTGACCCATCCACGGCGTCACCCCGGTGGAAGGTGTGGCTGGAGAGACTCGAAAATTACTTTGTCGTCACAAGAGAAACGGACGACGCGGTGAAATGATCTCTGCTCCTTCATTATGCCGGGGACGAGGTCTTCCGACTCTTCAAGCACCTGCCCAACTCGGCGGGGGTGACCACGTATGCTGCTGCAGTCACCGCCCTGAACAATCACTTTGACCCCCAACTGAATGTGGACTTTGAGGTCTTCAAGCTAGGGCAAGCCCGCCAACGTGAGGGCGAATCCATGGATCAATTCCACACTCGGGTCCGAGAACTGGCTAGTTCCACGGACGAAGACCAGCCCAAGGCCATCCGGCGCCAACTAATACAAGGGTGTCGGGACAAAACACTGAGGGGCCACATCCTGAGAAAGCCTGGGATCTCACTAGAGGACATCCTCGTCCTGGCCAGAGCTCATGAACTTTCAGACGCCAGAGCCACGGCCATGGAGCAAGCGCTGCATAAAATTCCCGCCAAACCGGAAACGACCAAGAGTGAGCGGGCTGATGCCGTACGTTCACGGACACGTGGCTCAGGGAAAGAGTCCGGCGAGATGCACCACAAAGCCGGTGTGGATACTGTGGACACGAACCCCATGCGGCCAGAGACTGTCCCGCCCAAGGTCAAACTTGTGGGAACTGCGGGATTCCCAACCATTTTGCAGCGGTTTGCCGCAGGAGGAACAAACCCCCGAACTCCCAGAAGTCATGGACAGCCACCAAGGCGGTTCGCCAACTATCCATAGCAGACTCATCTCCGGGAAGGACGGACAGATTTCTGCCGACATCGCAAGTTGAATCAGACTCGGAGGATGAGGAGGAGGCGTATGTAGTCTCTTTCGCCAGGGAACTAAAGATCAGACGGCGGCCACAACCGACATGCGTGATCCAAGTAGGAGAGAGTGAGGTGAAGGCCGTTATTGACACGGGGGCCACCGTCAACGTCATGGGCCTACAAGAATTCAACAAATTGCGCCCTCGCCCGGAAGTCTTGAACTCTAAGACCAAGATATTTGCATACGGCGCAGACACCCCCCTTCCTCTGAAAGGAAAGATCGTCATACCCATACGGGCGGACGAAGTTGAAGTAACCGCAACAATCCACATCATTGATCGAGAGGCCGACACGTTGATAAGCAGCCACACGGCGGAGGACCTGAAGCTAATTGCCTTCGCCAACCACATCCGGAACCATCAGGTAGAGGAACTCCTGGAGCGTTTTCCCGAGCTGTTCAAAGGTCTCGAATGCATTAAATGTGCACCAATAAAGCTTCACATTGACAAAACCGTCACCCCCACCGCCCTTCGCCATCGGAGGATCCCATTTCACCTGCGGCCATTGGTGGAGAAGGAACTAGCGAAGCTCGAAAGCCTGGGGGTCATTGAAAAAGTAACGGGGCCCACCCCGTGGGTGTCGCCCATGGTCATCGTCGAGAAACCCAAGCAGCCGGGCGAGGTCCGGCTATGCATCGACATGAGACTGCCGAACACTGCAATTAAGCGGGAGAGGCACTTGACTCCAACGATGGATGACATCATTGCAGACGTGAATGGCTCGAGGTGGTTTTCCAAGATCGACCTCAATGCGGGCTACCACCAACTGCCCCTCGCCGAAGAGTGCCGTTTCATAACCACCTTCAGCACCCACCTTGGCCTCCGGAGGTACAAGCGCCTCAACTTCGGAATATCCTCGGCCGCAGAGGTATTTCAGAACACCATCAGGGAGCTGCTATCTGGACTGCCGGGGGTCCTCAACGTGAGCGACGATATCCTCATCCATTCGGCCACGGCCTCCGAACACTACAAGCACCTGCGTGATGTGCTAAAGAGACTAAGTGCTCATGGAGCAACGCTCCACATGGAGAAGTGCCAGTTTTTTCAGCCCTCGATTGAGTTTTTCGGTTACGTGTTCAACCAGGAAGGAGTCCAGATTGACCCGCGGAAATCGAAGTCCATCAAAGATGCCCCAGCACCACATTCGCCCACGGAAGTGAGGAGTTTTCTCGGAATGGCCACATATTGTGGCCGCTTCATCCCAGGCCTGGCTACACGCAGCGAGCCTCTCCGAGCATTGACGAAGGCAGACGCCGCCTGGGCTTGGGGCCCCAAAGAACAGGACGCTTTCCGAAGCATAAAAGATGCACTTCTAGAGAACGCCACCCTCTCATACTTCGATCCAACCAAGCGGACCGAGGTAATCTTGGACGCCAGCCCCGTAGGGCTTGGGGCGGTTCTAACACAAGAACACGAACCAGGGAAATGGACGGCCTTAGCCTTCGCGAGCAAAGCACTAACTCCCACTGAGACAAGGTATGCTCAAATAGAACGCGAAGCCTTAGCCATTAAATGGGCCTGTGGATATTTTCACCTTTACCTGCACGGACAGTCGTTTGTTATGGTCACAGACCATCAACCCTTGGTGCCGCTCTTCAAGGGCACTGCCCCCCATCCACCGCCACGCATCGAGAGGTGGGTGATCCAGCTCCAAACATATGATATGGAAGTGATCTACAGACCGGGAGCCAAAAACCCCGCCGACTACTTGTCACGGCACCCACTACCCCGAGAACCGGCAGTAGTCGATGAGGAGTGTGAAGGATATGTCCACTGGGTGGCTCTCACATCCTGCCCCCAGTGTATGACTCTAGAGGAAATCAAGGAGGCGGCGGCGGATGACCACCCCTACATGCGGTCACTACAAGCGGTGCAAGAAGGGTCCTGGACGGACTACCTCCGGCCCCCTACTAATTGGACAGCGGCGGACAAGTCAACCCTCACGAAGTATTGGCAAATCCGCCATGAACTCAGCGCCACGGAGGAGGGCATACTATTGAGAGGAGCGCGCATAGTAATACCAAGGCGCCTCCGACACCGGGCCACCCAGCTTGCCCATGGGGGCCACCAAGGGGTCACCAAGATGAAGGCGCGCATGCGCGAGAAGGTGTGGTTCCCCGCACTGGAAAGCACCGTGGATGAGTATGTCAAGAACTGCATGTCTTGCCAATTAACCAGCGACCCGGAACGACCAGTCCCCATCATTACGGAGGAAGCATGCACGGCCCCGTGGGCAAAGGTTAGTGTGGACTTTGGAAGCTTCCCCGGGGAGGGACATACCCTGGTGGTCATAGACTCATACTCGAAATACCCCATTGTGGAGAAAATACCATCCACGGCGTTCGTCCACGTGGGGCCAGCATTAGAGAAGATATTTTCCCTATTTGGCCTGCCAGGTGAACTTAAAAGCGATAATGGGCCACCCTTCCAGGGAGCGGAGTTTGCCACATTCATGAAGACTCGAGGCATCACCCATCGGCGCATCACTCCCCAGTGGCCACAAGCTAACGGGGAGGTGGAGAGGTTCATGCGAACACTTAATAAAATGTTTAGGATCGCGGTGGTCGAAGAGGCCGACCCCGAACAGAGATTGCATGAATTTCTGAGAGAATACCGCAGAACGCCCCACTGCACTACCCTGAGAAGCCCGTGGTCTTTAATGTTTCAAGGCCAACGTAGAGACCTTCTCCCCATGCCGCCGAGGTCAATGCCGGAAGATAAGGAGATGAAGGAGATACAGGAGCGTGCGCAAAGACGCCAGCGCACGAACAACATGCGAATGAGCCACCGCCGCAAGGCCACCCCGAGACAGCTGCACCGAGGAGACCGGGTTGTTATCAAGAATCGACGCCCGGGGGGCAAATTCCGGACATTCTATGAGCCAGGGCCGTGGACAGTCTCCAACACGAAGGGCACAATGGTGACCGCCAGCAAAGAAGGAGAAGAAGTGTCAAGGAACTCATCCTGGTTTAAGATAATCACTCCTGCCGGTAGTGCAAGTGCCGAAGCCCAGGGGGAAACCACCGAAACACCCGGAGCAGCAGTCCCAGAAGCGGTGAGCAATTCTCCAGTGGACGTCGAGGGCCCAGCACCAGAGTCTGAAACACCAAGCTGCTCCACCCCTGTCCGGAATCAAGCTCGCACTGGAGATCGAGGATCGGGCCGTACACCACGTTACAGTCTGAGGCCCCACCCTCGCCCCAATCAAAGACTCAACGACTATGTCTGTCAACTAAGTCCCTAAATCCAGCAGCCGTGGGGCACGCAAGTACCAAACTTTTATCGTGAACTTTTATGAACAGTTTTGTTGAACATTTTGCGAACTTGTTTAGAGTTGGATAGAGATGTAGTGCGGTTAGCACTCCAGCAGACGCACGTACGCATCCACGCATCCGCAGGCCAGGCGTGGCCTGCGGGGTCCAATAAAAGGAGGACGCGCGCTCGGGCACGTCACTTCCGACTAAGACAAGTGTGTGGTTTACTGGCTGATGCTCCGCGCTACCACCCCTGCGCACGTGGCCATAGCTGGTCACTTAGGCCTACACACACCCGCACAACAGCATTGTACAGCGCCTCATTACATAAATAGGACATGTTTAGCTGCCCGTAGCTTTTAAGTCCAGAACTTTTTTCTTATTGACCTCAGATGGTTTGTTTGAGAGCATTGGAAACCTAAAGAATGTGGCCTAGATTTCTGGACATTATTAGCCACATAACCTCATTGGTCCGAAGGAGAACTATTTTCCAATATATCTGGTTGCAGGGATTGCCTGGCCTTAGACTGGCTTAATTCACTATCTACTAAATGTCACACAGATTCATCAAATAGCACCGTCGTTATTAGCAAAGGAAACTTTTATTGCCCCCGCCCTATTATTTTTCCCCTCCTTTTGTTGGATCTGAGAAAAATTTAAAATAACCAATAGAAAACGAAACCTGCTAAATGTATGCCAACTATAGTATAATTAATTCCTTACCAATAACTACTTTACTAAACCGTCCACAGATGAATTTGGGTGAAATTAAAAAAAAAAAAACACAAGAGTAGGCTCAACTTATTAATCATACTTAAATCAAAAACAAATTTCCCCCTCCCTTTTACTTTGCCCCAAATGAATCTGCATATAACCTGAAATATCTGCATTGAGTGTTAATTGCTAACTGCCTGCCACATGCAATTATTAGCACTAAAGTTATAAGCAAATAAAGATTCCCCCTGCACCTCCCGCTCATGGAGTCCCACCTCCCCACCAGTGAATTGGGAAAATATGTGACATGTCTATAGAAAATGAAACCTCCTGAAGTTCTTAATATGTATGCAGATTTCTGAAACCGTGTCAAACTTATTAGCAAATGAACACTTTTTTGCCCAGTCTTTTTTAACTGGGCCCCCACTTAATGGGTCTGCTCGAACTTGAAAACAGCCAGATTAATTTCAGCATAGTAAGTTTCTGCCAAATGTCATGTATATTTGTCAAACAGGGAAATAGTTATAAGCATATCAAGAAATAGCTTTTCAGCTGCCAAGATATACAAAAGTATTCATGCTGTGAAGCCCATCCAGCACCTTCTTCAAACACTAATTTCTCAAAAACTATTAAAAGAATTTACATCAAATCAACAGAGTAATACTTTCAGAGTTTTGGCTGAAGGTACAGCACAATTTCAAATTGCGGCTACAATGGGAAAACGCATCTTTGTTGCCCCCTCCTAATGTCTTTCCTTCCACAGAACTTCACGTAATTTAGCATGCCAGCCCTTAGTCTAATACGCCAATTAAGTGCCAAATTTAGTGCAGATCAATTCATGGGGTCCAAATGTATAGGCAGATCAAAATACATTCTCAACTGAAAGTGCAGGTGAATCACGACCATATAGTGGTGACGTGATATTTTAACTTGCCAAAATTCAAGGATTCTTGTATGGACCGGCAATCTAAAGTATGCACAATATGATTAAGAGAGCATTTTGTTGAATGCAGCTATTCTGCACCTCAAGGACCCTGTGTTAATTTGCCATTTGCCAATGCCTTTGTGGATATCCTGAAACAGTTTAGTGTAATTTACTACATATTCGTAATTATTTTCGGCATAAAGCTCATTTCTATGTATTTTGTAGCGTTTTTACACCAGAAAATGGCCACTAATCTGCCATCTTTGTTCTTAGCGAGCGTGACGATTTCACTCTTGCCCAGGTTCTCTTTAAATCGGGACTTTGGTGTATTTTCAGTTTCTACGATCAAATCCCCGAAATGTAATCTCGGTTCTTGCAACGACATCAGGATGTTGTTTTAGAACATGTACAGTTTACAGGTGTCCTCATCTATCTTGATGCTGCTCATGCTGTCGATTCTTCTCAAATGTTGAAAGAAAGAAAACGGTTCCAATGACAGTGGAAACAGTGCAAATCATCACAGAGGATTTTATTTGACAAGTCCCTATTAAGGAATATTTGTAATATAGGGATTGAATAGCATGTCATATCCCAAAAATGTCCCCTTTGTTCTTTGCACACTAGTACTCTACATGGAACATGTTTCCAGCATTGAGAGGTAGTATTGTTGTCTATTGTACTGACATACCACTATAGTAGACAAGAAACACTTGTGCAACACTTAGATTTAGATCATTCATTATAAGTGTGTCTCTAGGGCTTGGTTTTATATTTAGGAGAGCGTGGGCCTCTCAGTGTAAACCGTCTCTCTGCATCCCTGTAAAGAAATGCTATTGACTTTGGAATAGTAACTCAGCTGATTCAAATATGTGTGCAATACATGGAAATTAAATTATTGTCATTCTTTCTGTTACTAGGGAGAGCGTGGTTTTGATGGGATTGATGGTGAAAAAGGAGATAAGGTAAGACTTTACTCTATCATTTTTCAACTATGCTTTAGCTGTCTTGGCAGACTTATGTGTTTTAAAAAAAATGTTTTAGACTCATCTTATCTATATATGTGTGTGTGTATGGTTTTGACTCAATATACATATATATATAATACATTCACTAAAAAAACAAAGGTTACAGGGATGTTATATTTAGGTTCAGAATTTACACACACAAAACCATAGAAATTCAGCAGTTATAGTTATCTCAAGTAACTATAACTCGCGCTCTCGCCATGCACTGCTAATTACCCACATACCTTCACCTTGGATTGGCTGACAGTGCCCCCCCCCCGTAAGAATAGGACTTTCACTGCTGACTTGATACTACTGCTTGGCTACCTTGGCACCATGGGCCTTGAATTGCAGCCCACCTGCCTGAGTACGAAGGCAGCACCCTGCCCTGCGCTGTCTGAAGATTGTGCCCTTGAGCTGGCTTGTCTGCTTTGCTGCTGCCCTGACCTTGATGGTGATTGGGGAGCAGAGACTGGACAGATCCCTGGCCCTGGGCCCCTGGCCTGGGGTGTGCACGGCGCCCCAAAGGCTCTCTGTTGCTGTGAAGCCATGTGTGTCTGGCCTGTCTAGGCTATTCAATTTGCTGCCTTGTGCTGTCCCCTCAACTCCCTTGGCAACTTTGAATTTGGGGTGGTGGTGAGAAGCACACCGCTTGACTGGGCACACATGGGTGTTAACTCTTAAAGCGGCTTGATGCTGCCTTTCTGTGGTGGGTGGGGGCACAACCGTCCTCTTTTGCAGGGACGTTTGTGGCAAGACTCTGCAGCAGTTAAGCAAGCCCTCACCCTTTGGGGCCTCGTCTTCTTTCGTCTCTTCTTTCTGGGGCAATCCTTCTTCTACACTATCTGATGTAAGTTGAACTGTTTTTAGTTAGGGGCTCCTGGGCCGTGGATTAGCAGTGCACCCCACTTTGATGGACTTAGGGCTTTCTGCCCCACTGAAGTCCCCACCCCCCACCTGAGGCAAGAGCACAGAATGTTTGATACCCTCATTGGCCAGAGTATAAACAATAGAGCTTCTCCACACTTTACTTTTGGAGCTGAGGTGGTCTGCTTGTGCTGTGGTAGTGAGTTTCTCACTACTGGGAACATAGAGCCTTTGTGGGCAGGCCTGCACTGTGCGCTTTTACTGCAGTGCCTACCTGCACAGAAGTATTTATCACTAAGATCAAGATCTGCTGGTTGGTAACGTGATGCACTGTCTCTGAGTATTCGAAAGTCGTGTTTGTTCTGGGAAAAGCTGCGTTTGTCAGTGATGGGCGATATTGTCCACTCAAAAATGATCATGCTACCTTGCTTGCTTTACTATTTCACTAACCTCCCATTCCATTTAACTGCGGAGGTATTTTGCACTCTTGATATTCTCATGGTGTGTTAATTTGGTAAGATGGCCAATGTAGACTTGCTTTGGGTAGGTTTTAGTAGCCCTCTGACTTGGGCATCCTTGGTGTTTCCAATTTTGAACACGTTTACATCACGTCCCTATTCCAATGGCTATGTCGTTATACCACAGGAGCAAGAGAGGAGGACACCGCCACCATGCAGGCATCCTGGGATGACAACCCAAGTGCTTCAGCTTTTCTGTCTGAGGAGCAAGTTGCTTTCATATGCTACTGGATAGCAATGCACCTTTCATCCTATGTCAATATATGCCATTTTTCACTATTTCTCTCTTTCAGCTATGCTGCATTGTGTCCTATAAGAACCTTCATTTCAAGTCCCCATGTCCATCTTGTATGTTCGTCCTTTTCTCAGACATTTTATCATTATATAGGAGAGATTCCACAGATCTGACTCAAGTCACCATTGAGTGCAATGTTAGGATATCCACACAAAGGGAACCTCTTGATCATTTTAATCACATCCCTCTTAAAATTCCCTTCTGTGGAACAAGTCTAAACGCCTTTAATAGCTGTCCATATGGAATAGTCCATTTCAGTGTCTACTAGAGATCACTTTTAGTATGAAAAACTGCTTTTGCAGCGTTGCTTTCCTGTGGATTTTTCGTGCGATGCCTAACATCTAGGAGCTCTATATATTGTTTACCATTTAAAGGATATATTTATAGTGAAGTTGAAGAGTTTACAACGGTTTGTAGAGCGATCCAATTTTCAGAATGGCCTATTTTGTCGATGAGCTAAGAGCCAGCATTCACATCCATTTGCGCCTACCGGTCCGAAAACGGCTTAGTCTAAGAGAAATCTAAGTCATTAGTATCTGCAAAGGCCTTTCCACCTGTGGTGCAGAACTTGGTGGTCTCAGTCCAATTTCCAGCAGCAGGCGTCCATTACCCAAAATTCCATCATCACAACCGACCATAATTGGAACACATGGGGGGCTGGCCACATGGGGGGCTGGATGCATGGGACAGATGGGCAGTAACAAAAACTCCTTGCTCGTCTCTAGAGGCTATTCCTCAAAAGAGAGTAATGGGATACAGCGTTGTGCCAACATAGGGAGCATTCTACTATGTAAACAAAAGATCTAATTTCCAGTGTTGTCAGTTCAAAACCTTTCAAAAGAACTAAATTCCTACTTGTTATATTATGTTTCTCTCATCTAAAATATGCATTGTGAAGCTGTAGTTATTGTTAGAGTGCACTTTCGGTAGGAATTAAATATTTTTGATTGTATAACCTCTTTGACGCGGTTTGGTGAATCTGCTTGCGATTTGGAAGTACCCAGCTAGGTTTCTTCATTTAAACGTTTATGCTGGGTCCCACAAGACGGGACAAAAGTAATTGTTGTGTAAAAAGCCCTTTTTTAAGTCCCCTAGGGATATTTAGTCTTTAGTACAACCAAAACTACTGAGAGGAATTATATGAATACTGCAGGAAGATGCAATGTCACTCTAAGTAGGATCTTTTATGTTTTTGTGTAAATTAATGTAATATGTTTTATATTTTGGTATTGTCAAAGATGCAAGGTGGGTTTTGAAGGGATCCTATTGTGTGTACATTGATTTTGGTTCTGAAATTATCCTCGGAGCCTTGTTTGATTATAGTGCAAAAAGTATGAGTGAGACAAGGCGCACCACATGGGGTTAAAACATATGAGTGTTATTATGTGGCCCATGAACTGGTTTGAAGAAATCAGACTTTACTTTCAAAATGACATTTATTAAAATAAATAACATTTGCACATTGGCTTCAAGCTTTTTAAAATACAATAAGAAATGTATTCACTAATGAAAAACGATTATAAAAAGCCTGGAGCGATTTACAAAGTGGACACGTTTGCATTCTCTGCACACCCGTAATGCTCAGTCAGGAAAACCGAATGGTTCCTTAAAAAGGTGTTGCTGCCCCACCCAACCTCGTGCCTTCCGAGGGCCAGGAAAGAAGGCTTTCTAAACACACAGTGGTAGCCTCCTACTCACCCCACACTCTATGTTTCACCCTACGAGCCTCCCATTGATACTTGGATGTTGCTGGACTGCAGAGTCTCAGAACTGGGAAGTCACTCTTGTATGGACAAACTGCCTGAGGACGTTTGAGAGGGCATGACTGAACAGCTTTGGCCCTGTGATATTAAAGGGGGCAGCTTTGAAGCTTAAGTTACTGATTGAAGCTATTCAGGTTTATGACTGCCAGGGGTTTTCATATTCATTGCTGTTTGTAACCATTAATGCACCTGGCAGTATGACGCTGATTAGTCCTTAACTGCAGAGAAGAAAATATGCTAGAATTTACAAGTGTCACTCTAAGAGGTCTAATCTAATCCCACACTAAATGTGAGTAGGTCATGTAATTATGTATTTCTCTATTAATTCTTGAACTTTATTGAGAATAAAAGCAGAATCGCATTGGAAGTACACCGGCTGAAAGAATAAAACAAGACTGGATATTTCTGCAAAATACCCACTGAGAAACTTTGAAGCTACCTGTGGTGGGTGCTGGAAACATGTGGACTACAAATAGCATGTGGATGATCAGCATAACTTATGAGCAAAAACTGCTGTGAGCAAGAGGTCATGTACTATTAGTTCTGTGGACAAGGGTTTTGGTGCATAAAGAGTGCGCTGAACACAACTGATGGCTGGGATCAGGTTGTGCCCACAAGTGTGATACTGTGCATCATTCCACTGTGAATGGCCAAAGCCATGCACATTGGATTCTCAAGACATGACGTTACAGGGGCCGGGCATGGCCCTGGACCCAGGGTGTTTTTAGTGCAGTTACCTCACTGAATATGGACAGCCGGTAGTGGGAGTACCTGCCAAACGGTGACGTGCGGGGGGGAGGGGCAGGGTAGGGGGTAGCAATGTATGGATTACGGACCTTAACAGGTTTCATTTCATTGCGTGCACTTCATCACCAAATGCGATGCAGTGCGCGCAACAAATTTTTTTAAATTTATTTATATGTTTACTTAACTGTTAAGGTCCGTAATCCATACATTACTACCCCCCACCCTGCCCCTCCACACGTCACCGCCCGGCAGGTACTCCCCTACCTGCTGCGGCTGAATATGGAGGTTACTTACAAGGTTTCCATAGCCCACGTCCCTAAAGGCCATTTGCAGCAAGTTCTGTGGTCATGGGGTTGGGTGTTGAGTATGGCCAAAGGCCACTCCTCTCACCTAGAACCCACTCTGCACCAAGTGGAACATGGTGTTTATTACCATTGTTGGGTGTTGTGAGGGACAGGGCGCATAAGAGGTGAAACCACGAGTAGAGCGAGCAGTCACTTCCTCAGTAATGGTAATAACATAACTCTCAGTAGATCTGCGTATATGATTGATGCCATTGCATTTTTATACACTAGATAGTTATTTAACAAGAACAAGGAACTAAATCCATGCAGTGATTAAACTTATCGTTAAAAGCTATATGAGTATAGGTCTTTGATTTGCTTAAGATGACCTAGGACATGCAACAGCTGCTTTAAAAGTGTATGTTGGTACATTTCTCCCCCATTTTTTGTATCCCCGTGTCTGTACCAGGTCTGAGGTTTTCATGGGAAGGCAACATGGGTTTACATTTGAAGCAATCTAAATTGCTATTGTTAGACCTGCATTCTTGGCATGGTTCTCCTAACTTTTTGCTTCAGACCTTCATTTCTAGTGACATTTTTTTTGCTGACCTTGGGATTTTGCGCATTTTATCACTGCTGACCAGTGCTAAAGTACTTGTGCTCGTTCCCTAAAACTTGGTAAAATTGGTGTTAGAAATGGGTCTCCAGCTGGCAGTGGTTTACAAATCTATCCAAGTAGGGCCCCTCACTCTAGTCAAGGTAAGGGAGTCCCACAGCTAAGATAGTCCCTGCTCATCTCCTTGGGTGCTGGGCATTAGCAGTCAGGCTTATCTCAGAGGCAATGTGTAAAGCATTTGTATGTACACACATAGTAACACAGTGAAAACACTCCAAAATGAGTCCATACCAGCTTAAAAAAATAGCAATAAAGCAAGACCAAAAAGACAAAACTCCAACATTCACAAGTAACAATATCAGTTTTGAAAGGTTAAATCAGTTCTCCAACATTCACAAGTAACAATATCAGTTTTGAAAGGTTAAATCAGTTCAGTCCATTGAAATCTATGGATGCATCACTTTTATCACAAAGTGCCTTGAATGCGTTAAAATTCAAAGACGGGGTAATGCGCAGGGGCGGTAAGGCACCAGAAAAGCAAAGCGATGCGCCGGTTCCTTACTCTCAGGGGAGTGATGCATCAGTTCCTTACTGCCAGGGGAGATGATGTGTCAGCTCATTACTGCTCTGCAGGGGAGGTGATGCGTTGGTTCCTTACTGTCATGGGAGGTGATGCGTTGGTTCCTTACTGGAAGGGGAGGTGATGCATTGATCTCCAGGCACGCGGCCTCGGTATCCTACTGCTGGGCAACGTCAATGAAGAAATCAGCGTCCACTAACAATACGTCAAAAATCCAGATGCACTGCGTCAATTCCACAGCCATGAAGCAGGCACTGTGTCGGAGTTGACGCTGTGTGCCACAGACTTTGGTGGTGCAGTCCTTGCAACTCACGTTGCGACAGTTCTTCTGACACACTTCGTCAGAAAGCTGGGCCCTGCGGTGAAATACAGACACAATACAGTCACTCATGAAACTCTGGGGCATCGTCAGCTCAAACAAAGAGGTCTCCCACAGGCTGAAAACTTGAGGAACACTCTGGCCTCGCCCTTAGATGCGTTCATTTACATTAGCCTAGAAAGCAGTTCCTGGGCAGCTGCACCTTCTTTTTCTGATGAGCCTCCCACTGTTGTCACACTACATAACATGCTTCAAGTTTCCAGCCCTAATCATTTGCTCTCCTTCCTGAATTGTACGGGGCAGGCTGAACCTTTGTGTTTTCAGAGCAGGGCTCGGAACTGCTGGGAGCAGGAATTGGGAATGTCTCTTCCTGATAAGCAATGGCGGTGCTGTTGCTCCCGGACGGGCTTAATATCTTCCAGTAGCAGGCTCAGAGTGATTCATTACAAATTCCTAAATGGGCGTACTATACGCCTGTCATGTTACATAGATTTGGTCTTAAGTTGAGCACCCAATGTTTTCTGTGCTGTTTAGATGGAGCCTTTTTCGACACTTTGCGTGGACACGTGGCCCAGTACACTCTTTTTGATGGAGGTGCAAGATGCACTCTCCCTCATGACAGAGGACAGGGTCCTGCTGACACATCTTGTGGCCTTACTGGCTTATGTTAAGGACCTGTGTGCTACCTCTCGGAAATCAGGGCCGGACTGGCTACTGGGCGTTTTGGAATGCTGCTGAGCTGGGGGCTTCTTTCGTTGATGGGGACCTGCGTGTGCTGAACGAAATTCGTTTTGCTTTGTTTATTTCAAAGCACACGCATGTCTCCATCAATGAAATCAGCCCCCACTGCAGTGAAATCAGACCCCAGCTCGGCAGCATTCCAAAGCGCCCTACTCAGTGATGCTCGTTTGATCAAAATTAGAATGATTAAGGACCAGATATACTCTGGCTGGGTTTTTACCACACATAAGCAGGTTGCAATGACTGGTAGCCATTATCTAGTCAAGCTATCTCACTGTTTATCTTTCACTGTGCTGTCAGATCTGATCAGTATTTATAGCCAGTTCACCCTTATTCTAAAGAACATCAATTTTAAAATAGAACTTCGAATCCAAATGTCAAAAATTATGAGTAATAAATAAAAGTGTCATAATTGATTGATTTAAGAAACTTAAAAAATGCACCTCGATGCGATGAGGACGAGTGTCTCTCGATACCTGAGTATGTTATTTCAAATTGAAAAGTCACACGGAGTTGGAAAATGTGATGTGTGAGTCACTTGAAACTTAGCTCCTCCTGACGCTCTTTTTGCCATCGGCGTCAAAACACTAGATTGTTCTAGGTCCTTTCTCTCCTCATTAAACTTTTCTGCTGTTTAAATATGCCGCAAATAATTGGAAATTATTAGATGGTGTGGGTTTAGAAGACATGCGGTGAAATAAAGAAAAAAGAAAATGTACAATACTATTCAAGTCTATTGTCATCATTTCAGCGCACAGAATACCTGGTGATTTGTTTCATGAACCACACAAATGATGCGAGCAGTAAGCTTCAAAACAACGTGTCCCAACCCACAGAAATGGCGAGTTATTAAATCTATTGTGCACACTTTGTAAAAAAAAAATATCTGAGGGAGAGTCTCGAACTATTATTTACAGGGGCAATTTAGTTTTTGACATCTAGACGTGATAAACTTTGAGATTAGAAAAGTAAGGCAGCTTGTTTTGCATTTCCCCAGAGAGCCATTGCTTGCGGCTGGATTACTCTATCTGCAAAGGCGCGCTCACTGCCTCTGACAGCCTGAGCTTTCCGAAAGCGATCTTTCACTGTTCAAATTAAGTACACTGTGAGAGCTGCAAGTGAATTTTGATTTCACGGGACAGGCCACCCTTTCCTGCTCTGAGTGACATGTCGGTTTTTCTTCCTGTGCCTCTGCAGCTGTGCCAGTATGTTTTGGAGGTCCCAGAAGCAGCTTTGTTTAGACTCTGGGGCACCATGCCAGCTGTTGCTGCCAGTTTCATCATGCCTTTCACATTGATCTGGTGACTTTGTGGCCTGTTTCCCTTTTTGCACCTTTCAAGGTGAACCTTTTTAAATCAGAAAACTACCGATGAGCTTTCTGTTTTGGAAGCGGCGTCAATTCTTCGGTCACGTCAACACAAAAGCGGGCCACTTATTGAACGCAAGGGGACTCCTATTTCTAGCAAATGGTAAATAGCAGTTCTGTATTTGGCCTCTTCAGAGTGCGCATACGTGGTAACAGCAACCATGAATGAATGTTATATCTTCCTGACTGTGCAAGCTCTTCATACACCCGAAACTGGTAGGTTTAGTCCCTCCGACAAAGAAAACTGTCCTCTGCTTGAATGCTCAGGCATTTGAACCTCTCAGTGTGCATTCCCAATTCTATATAGAACCTAACATTATACAAACAATAACACCCTCCTAGCAAAACCAACACTGCAAAACACCCCCCCCCCCCACTATAAGAACAATGTGCAAACTTCCCCCCACCCAATAAGGAAGACCTGACAATATTAATAAAATAAAACAAAGAAGAAAAAGAGAAGCGAGAAGAGAAAATACTCATCACAAAAAGAAAACAGTAAACACTTAGTAATGCAATATAATTGCATATTATAGAACATATTTACCCCACAACATAATCCTTCAGCCATCCAGGCAACTCCCTTTTCCTTTTGCCATCATCATTCCTGCTAGGGAATTCTGGGGCATCATAAATAACTTGACAGAGGTCCCAAGACTCCAACAAGAAGCAGGAATTGGCACAGATACTTGGGTACAACATGTATGAAACATGTTTAACATCGCGGATCATGAAAAGTGCGCTATAGTGAGGCCGGCCTCAAAGTATCCAAGAACAGATGCTTGTGGTAGGTAAAATCACCACCAATCCACAGATAGAATGTAGCGAATCGGGTTGAGAGCCAAGCAGAAATGAATTAAATGATCTAACAGACACCAAACAATTAAGAGGAATAATACAAAAACTGGAATCGGAGGGGGCAGCGGGTCCGAATGGGCTCCCCAATGCGCTTTTTAAATACGCTCCAGATTTTTGGGCTGATTATCTTACACCCCTTTTAATCATATCTACTGCCAGAACAATGTCCCAGAATCCTGGAAAGGGAACTTAATTCACCCAATCTTTAAAAAAGGAAATAATAGCAAGCCCGAGGACTACAGACTGATATCCATGATTGATGTAGAGGCTAAACTTTACGCATCATGTCTATTAGTACATCTTTGAGACTGGATGGATGAAAAGAGCTTAATCCCCAAGTTTCAAACAGGCTTTAGGCAAGGGATGGGCACTACTACAAACTTGGCTCTCCTGGCACTTTCAGCAGAAAAGGCAGTAACAAGGAAAACCCGACTGTATGCATGTTTCGTTGACCTGAAATCAGCATTTGACAGGGTAACTAGAAATCGACTCTGGGAAAAACTAAAAATATGGGGGTTGTCTAGCAACTTATTGGATGCAATAATCGTCTTACATAGCGAAACCTGGGCAAGAGTGAAATTAGGTGATGGGAGTAGTGCAACCGCCAGTATTAATACTCAGCAAGGCTTAAAACAAGGCTGCGTCGGGAGGAGTCAAGATGGCGGGTGGGGAGGAGTCAAGATGGCGGGTTGATGCCGCCAGTTGAAGCCAACAGCATGGAGTAGCTCCCTACCGCTTCCAGAAAAATGAGGAATAGCGTTTGTATAGCGCTACAAGATCTCGAAGCTGGAATATCCAAGAGGAATTAATATAGAAACCTGGAGCCTGCCTTACGCCTGCCTTACGAGCAATTTGGTTCCAGGAAAGAAAGCAAACTTGCGGACAGAAGGAGAAAGCCTCAAGAACTATTCAAACTTTCCAAAACAGAAAAATCCCGCAATTTCTACGGAAGCGGTCTCTCACCGCAATCGGACATTTATGCTGCAGCTTGTTTGCCGATTGAGCCGAGGTATCCTGCCGGTCTGGAGACTCAGAAGGGCTTGTCCTCTTCGTGCGTTCAGCAGGGCGGGAAGCGGGGCGGGTCTCGGCTTGCTCTCCTCTCAGCGGTGTGCAGTGCCAAACGAAGACCGGACGCCGTGTTCGATGCCGCTCTCAATAACGGAGCTGAGGCACACTGCAGGACTGATGACATCGAGGCAGAATACCCGCTTCACTCCGACTGGAAGGATTGGAAAGACGGGGAAACTGGACGGCTCAGGTACGATGTCTTCCTGTGATGTTAAAACGACACTGGAGGAGTCTGTAGTGAAAGCTAAGCTAGGCTAAGCTAAGCTAAGCTAAGTAAAGGCATAGTTAATATCATGGCTGATAAACAAATGCTCCGCCCGGCAATGCTCGACACAGGCGCCAGTAATAATACTGAGCTACCGGTTCGCAGCGATGAAACTTCAAATCACTCGAGTTTGCTTTCTCCAGGAGAATCAGAGGGAACAGGCAATAACGAACTATGTGCTGTATCTTTAAAAGTCGTGAACATAGCCCCTTTAACCGTAGCTGACACAGGCAAAGAGATCTTTAAGGACACTGATAAGGCTGATAAGGCTGAACCCCATACAGAGGGTGAATCCGCCCACGAGGTTGAACATACAAGGGATAATGGAAGGGATAATGGAAGCGACATGTTAGACCAAGAAGCTGCCGAAATGAATGCAAATACAAACGATCACTTAAACTCTGTACCGGCAGCGTCTCATGTTCTTACAAACATTAGTGTCGATTCAACCGGTCATACCGATGCAGCACAAATAACTCCGATGGCAGTAGATTCAGTCACAGTTGGATCAGCATCAGAGAAACAACTCGGCGAAACCCTATCGGGAAATAATACTTCAGGGTGCTTAGTCACCGACGCAATTGAGATAGCTGAGGAGAGCTCTAATCCTGATTATGAAGAGATGTTCGAAGAGGGCGAAACCGATACAGAAACCTCATGCAACAGATCTAATGTCAGCAAACTATCTGGCCTAAGAAAAGCAAAATCGAAAGCTAAAACTAAACTAAAAACAACAGTCCGTAAACCACAGATTAAAGATCCTACTGTAACTAAGAAGGGGCGAAAGGCTATAGTCGATGATAGCCCGTTGAGAAAATGGATCGAAGCCAAGGGGGGAGTAAAGAGCATGGCCTTAAGGCTCTCTGGAGCAAGTCCTGAGGAAGATTTGCACTCAAGGGACAAAAACATACCTCCCAGAATGGAGAGTACAAAAACGCTAGTATCAATGAACGCAGACATAACTGTCTCGCCAACTCTGTTGACTAATATTGGACCAGCGACGTGGACTCCGCTATGGCTACACAGCTTAGCACCTCAGCTCCAACTCCATCTGTGAACTTGATGAGCAATCCAGCAACTAACAATCTCATCAGCCCACAAATAGATCCAATAAGCTCAAGGCTAAGCTCAACTCCGATGGAAATAGGATCTGATAATTGTCTATCGGAACTATCAAACACTGAAATAGAGAAGGTAAAAGCGGGCCCTAGTTCTCCTCTTGCCAACAAGCCGGCCTCAACTTCAGACCACAGCAATACATTAAGCCAATTGCAGGCTCAACTAGTGACGCAAGAAAAAACAGTTGATCACTTAAACATTGCCTCCATGGATCTAATCATGCAGACTCTCTTGGCACAAAGACAAGAAAGCCAACAACACTTCTTGCAACTAAGCGAGGACAATACCAAACTGCAGGCATTTATGAGCAAAGTGTGTCAAAAGCTTGGAGGGGTCACGCAGGAGATGGAGGATTTAAAACAGCGGGTTGTGGAAGTGGAAGAAGGCGCAATCCGATCGAAATCATTAACCAGATCTCATTTAATACATGTATCTAAACTGGAAGCAAAAGTGGAGGGCATGGAGAATAGGGAGCGTAGACACAACCTCAGACTTTTGGGAATTCCCGAGGGCACGGAGGGGGCTGACCCCAGATCCTTTGTCGTGAAATTATTTCAAAAGGCCTTCGGTGATTTATCGGATTGGGACTGGGATTCCCAACTGCAGCGGGTACATAGACTGCCTCTCTTTCAAAAGAACAAAAATAATACATTTCCTAGACCGTTTTTGATTTACTTTGGGAACTTCTTGCTGAGACAAGCAGTGTCTCTTAAAGCCAAACCTAACAGCCGGTCACTATTGATAATATTACTTTTTTTGTGCGCTCGGATGTGAGTAAGGGCACAATGGATCGACGCTGGGAGCTTCGCAAGTTGATCGATTCCTTTAAGGCCATAGGTTGTACGGTTTACTTACAAGAACCTTCCCCCCTTAAGGTGATCAGAAACAGCCAGTCATTCTTCTTTACCGAACCAGAAGAGGCGGCCCAGGCTCTAGAAAAATTCACAACAGAAAGAGACAATTGAAATAGCTTCAACAGGACACAATCCTGATTATTTGATTATCTGAGTATTATTTGAAGTTGTAACGTTAAATGGAAGCACGCTTTGGGTTGAACTTTTCTCACACTCTTCATCTTCTTCTACTCTCTTCTTTATTCCCTTCCTTCCTTTCCTTTCTCTTTCTTTCTTTTTCTCTCTTCTGTCTCTCTCTTTCCTCTTCTTGCTTTTCCTCTCTGACGAATTGAAGATTTTATTTTGGAAGCAGGTGGGGTAGTCTCCATGCTTATCACTTCACAGCGCTGCCCTCACAGCGGCAGCAAGGGATAGAGGGGTGCTCCCCCCTTAGGGACTTGAGGGTGAGAGGGTGGGGAAGGGTAGTGGGTAAGGGTGGGTTAAAGAAAAGGGGGAAAAATTGTTTTGCAAGAAAGAAATATGTATCAGACAAAAGCAAGTCATGTTTGTTTAATAAAGACTATATACAGAGGAGAATCAAAGATACTAATACTAATATAAGATATGTTTAAGCTAAGATTATTAGTTTGGAACGTTGCAGGCCTTAATAGCAAGCAAAAGAGGAGATTAGTACAAGAGGAGGTTGACATGTATAAACCCCACTTTGCGCTTTTTTCAGGACCTAACATTAGCTACCAGGACAGAAAATTATTATCCCAAATGGGTTACGAGCTGGTGGTATGCTCAACTTTGGGAGCTTCAATCCGGGGGGTGGCCATTCTAAAACAAAAACGAATAGTGATTGAAATTCTTAAGACTGCTTCAGATACACGGGGAAGGTGGGCAATCGCTCAAGTCCAATTTGAAAGCAAAAAATGTGTTTTATGTTTGGTATACGGGCCTAATATAGACGAACCTAAACTGTACGAACTGCTAAGTATAGAGCTATTAGAGTGGGAGGGGGAGGTTTTGGTCATGGGTGATTTTAACTGTGTTATCAACTACAAAATAGATTCAACTGGACAGGGGTCCCTAAATAGGATGCGCAAGGTTAGGTCTGCAATTTTGGAACTTGGTAGATTGCATAATTTGAAGGATGTATGGCGCTCTAAATACCCTCTGATAGCGGGACATACTTATTATTCGGCGCCTCATAGATCTTGTTCCAGAATAGACATGGTCTGGGCAACGGACCAAATAGCAGACTATTGTAATATATAATTATGTCCAAGGATCACATCCGATCATAATCCGATATTACTAGAAGCGAGAGACACGACATTTCACATTTCCAAGATACTTACTTATAGAATCTCGCTTCGTTACATCACTAAATGAGCACATTAAAGAATTTATAGAGCTGAACATTAATTCAGCTAATATAAACATAGTATGGGACACTTGCAAATGTAGTATAAGGGGATTCGTTCAGCAATATATTTTTAGGTCAAATGCCGAGAATCGTCGAGTCACTAAGATAACTACCTCTAATATATTGCAAGTAGAACAGCAGCTTGCCAAAGCTACTACACAAGCAAAATCAAAGATTGATGAGTTAAGAATAGAGCTGTGTAAATTACAATCATCTATTAAAAAGACCCTTAGAGAGAGATACAGCGCCAAAATTCATAAGTATAAAATGGCTCAATACGAAGGTGGAGATAGAATCGGTAAAGTGCTGGCATACAAGGCAGCTGACAAGAAAGCGAGAACTAAGATAAAAACAATCAAAAGGTCCTGATCAAGGCGAATATGAACAACCAGATCAGATCTTAGACCAGTTTGCTAGATACTATCGAAATCTGTACACCCCAGACAATGCTCCCACTAAGGCTACAATACTGCAATATCTTAATTAATATTTATCAATACAATGAGATATTGATATAGAAGCTCTTCAACAACTTAGCTCAAAAATAACACTAACTGAAATAAACTTAGCTATCTCTGCTTTACCCCTAGGAAAAGCTGCTGGAGAGGATTGCCTACCCTTGGAAATGTATAAAATTTGTGCACAGGAATTACTACCTCTTCTAGAATCTGTTATTAACTCTATAGCTAAATCTGGGAAGGCTCCAACATCTTGGAAAATAGCTAAAATAATTTTCTTTCTTAAAAAGAACATACCTCCCTAGGAATGCGGCTCTTACCAGCCGATATCCTTGCTTAATTCAGATGCAAAAATCTTTTCGAAAATGTTGGCAAACCGTCTAGCCCCCATCATGCCGGATTTGGTCAATTTGCAGCAACATGGGTTTATGATGGGAAGAGACACCACGGCCCATGTAAACATTGCAATTACAGCTTTTGAAGTAGCCTCAACTACTCTCACCCCACTCGGAATGGTCATGCTAGATGCGGAAAAGGCATTTGACCGAGTGGGGTGGGAATACCTGTGGAAGTGCTAAAGAAGATGGGCATACAGGGCCAGTATCTCGATTGGGTATGTTCACTCTACGACAATCCGTTGGCCAAGATCAGCAATGGGGGAAGGGAGTCAGCGAACTTCCAGATAGGGTGGGGAGCAAGGCAAGGCTGCCCTCTGTCCTCTCTGCTTTTCGCTCTGTCTTTGGAGCCATTTTTAAATGCATTGTCTGTACAAGCTAATATTATTCCAACTCATCATGGCGGCAAGAGTCTAAAAATAACTGCTTTTGCAGATAATATTGCGGTATACACCACCGACTTAATTAGAGCCATACCTGAAATAGTCGAAGAAGCTGCACAGTTTGGCATTGTGTCAGGATATAAACTAAACGTAAGCAAGACACAAGTCATCGCTAATTATAAACCAGCGGAGCCAATTCCTGGCACATGTCAAAGTGCGACATACTTAGGAATCAAGTTAGCAGCTAATATTGACAAGATAATAACTATGAATTACGACTCTCTATTAAAGGAAACTGCTCTAACCTTCAAAAAATGGCACAAGATCCCGCTTAGCTTAGTGGGGCGTATCAACCTTGTAAAAATGAAGATTTTCCCCAAATTACTATACTTATTTAGGGCCATACCTTTACAACCTACCAAACTATTTTTTAAAAACTGGAAGGTATTTGTAGTAGTTTCTTATGGGGCTACAAAAAGGCGTGTAGGACCATGAAATTCCTGGAGCTACCAATCAAAAATGGGGGTCTATCTTTTCCCGACTTTAAGTTATACTTTCTCGCTACCTTTTTTCGTCGTATAAGAAGTCTGATGAAAAATGAGAGCTCACTATTCTACCATCAGTACATGCTGGGACCCGATTGCAACCAATTCCTATTTCGTTTACATGATCCTAATTATTTCAAACGAGTTAAGTTTAAGACAGCAAGACATATTAAAAAATTTTGGGACAAAATCACGATCATCAATAAGATTCCTTTTTTTAATGCTGAACTCAGACTCTGGGGTAATCCAGGCCTACCGGACATTTTCTCAGACGGGGCAGGAAATCTTTGGGCTAGACATGGCATTAGCATTTTGGGGGATTTATATGGCCCAAATGGACTCTAGGACTTTGACACATTAAATCTCGTATTCGATTTAAATGACGATATGTATTTTAAATATATCCAAATAAGAGACTACCTGCTCCGAAAGATGAAAATATCAGAAGTGGCCCAATCAGACATATTAGTATATCTATACTCTGACAAAATAAAATCACTTATTAGCCTGGGCTACGGACACTTAATTCGTGCCAAAACTGACGATAGCATTAAAATTGCGTCTAAATGGTCTTGTAGATTGGGTATGAATATCAATCCCACACAGATTGTAGCTTCACTATGCCATATAAACTCAATAGTCCATTCTTCTAATTTAAGGCTATAGCTATACAGAACCATTACGCAGCTATATTACACTCCGCAAAGAATATCTAGCTGGGCGCAGGGGAATCAAGCAAACGATAGAACAAAATGTCCGAAATGCGACATGGAAGCAGCTGGCATAGAACACATGCTTTTCTCTTGCCCTGGGTTACTTACATTCTGGAACGGGATAACGGATGTCTTAAATAGTAAACAAAGCATTACCCCACTGCTTATAGCACACTTAGTGCTATTGGACATCCAAGATGTTAATTGTCAGCATAAATACTTAATAACCATAATATTTGCCTGCGCCAGACTAGTAATAGCAAGATCATGGATTTCAAAAGAACCTCCAAATATATTTGAATGGTGTACCTTGATAAACGAAATAAGAGTAATGGAACTTTCGCTAGCAAGACATAGAGGTCCAAAGGCATTTAAAAAGAAGGAAAAAATTTGGCTAAATTTTTTTGAGCTTTGAAATATGAACCTCATAGCTACCATCTTCGAAGAGGCCAAGTCTACGGAGATTTTTTTCTGTTAAAAACTACATTTGTTTTCTAAAAATGTATTAGCTTTTCCTCTGTTCTTCTTTTTGTTTTTGATTTTGATGTTAATTGACTCGCTTATCTATCCTTTTATTGCTATTTTCATGACATGTAAATCTAACTTGTTCCTTCTTGCAATAATAAAAATAATGAAAAAAAACAAACAAGGCTGCGTCCTGGCGCCAAGCCTATGTAATCTGTTCCTCGCAGACATAACCAAATATACACAAGCAGCCGATTGTCATACGCTAAATCTGTCCAAAGTGTCAATTCCTTTTCCACAGTACGCTGACGATATTGTGGTGCTGAGCCAAAGCCCAATTGGTTTACAAAGAGCGATAAACAACCTAGCCATCTACTTGGCCCAGGAAAATCTAGAACTTAATAAAGAGAAAAATAAGGTTGTTTGCCTAGTGGACCCCCAAAAAATCAAAGTTTAAATGGTTTGTAAATGGGGCACTAGTTGAGGAGCAAGCGTCCTACAAATACCTTGGCATAAAACTGAGGTGGGGAATGACACACAAGGAAAAAAAAAGGAGTTAAGAGCTAAAGCCCAGTCGCTTCTTTTTGCATACAGATAATTAAATAAAAAACTGGGCTGCCCGGACTATAACCACCTTTTAAAAGTGATGGCGGCTCAAATACTCCCCACCCTGCCATATGGTCTAGTTACTTGGTGGGAAAAGGAGTCTGAATTATTAAATGAGCTCCAGACGAAGATTTATAAGGCTGTTTTTAATTTCCCAAAGTCCATCTCTCCAGCCCAGGTTTGGCTGAATTTTGGCCTCCAGAATCAGATATTCTGAGGTATGAATAGTTTCGCGAAGTTATGCCATAAATTTCGTTCATCTGAACTCGGCTCATTGAAAAGTTTATGCTGGGAAGAGTTTAAAAACCAGATGGAATAAGAAACATCAAACTCACGGGGAGCGTACCCGAGAAAAGCCTTGGCTGTACCTGAAATTCAATCAGCATTGGATAGCATGGTAGATCAGGCAACTTTTAGTAAATCCAGTAATGATGCAGCAAAGAAGAAATTTCTTCTGGAAGACAAAATAGGAATGTCCACACGTCGTCATGCGTGGACAGTGATACATTCTTATACATCTATAAAGCCTCAAGCCTACCTACCAACCCATTTTAGTGTAGATATAAAAAAGAGTTTTATTTATTATTGGTTGGGTATGCAGGATTCAAAGAATCTACAGCTGTCGTGGAAAAGTAACCAATAATCAGCGCATTGTCGACGTTGCGGCTTCGTCAATGAAAGATGAAATTACCTGCTATGCGCATGTCCTGCAGTCAAGGAGTTGAGGAAACAGCTTTTGAAACCCATTTTAATGAACTAAATATTCGCACATGCAGGCAAGCCGTAATCCGCTGGATGGAAGGTTCCTCTATAATCCTGTCCTGCTGCCAGGGTGTAAAATGTCTTGCAGAATTAAGGAAACGTTTCGGGCAAGCGGACTTTGAGGAAAATAGAAAGTAAGCTGTGAGATAAACACCAATTTGGGTAATAGCTCAAACAGTGAAGCACCTTAAAAGCCCCATAACTAGCGGTCCACATGCTCAACCCATAATTGATTAAATGTACATTAGGACCTTTGAAGGCTCACTGTAATTTTATTATAAAGCATTGTATTTCTTGTTTTAAGTATCACAGTGTGCAGTTCATATCATAAAGCTGCTGGTTCTTAGGCAAATTCGCACTTTAAAATGGTAAGAGTAATTTAATAGCTTAAGACTAACTCTGATCAGATCAAAAGGATATATGCCTGTGGCTTAGTATTTGCACTTTCATTCACACTTCATCTGTTTTATTAGTGCTATCTAAATTTTAATAACCATAAGCCCTTTTTCCATTGAGTGTGACTTCGCTTAGGTGTTTTTCCGTTTGCGTTTGTTATGTAATTTTTAACTTTTTGTAAATTGTAACGATTTTAATCAATTATACAATAAACTATGAAACAGAAAAAAAATAGAAACATCCTTCCTGCTAGTACTTTCCAAGAAAACCTCAAACTCCTGTTTGTTACCACTAGTTTAATTACAAACCTCTTCTACACTGTCCTCTCGTACCTCACTAGAGTCAGTCTGAACATCACCCCTCTGGCACAAAGCTGACTCTCCACTACCATCCACTTCCTCACCATAGTACTTTCAGATTTCTTTTGAACCTAAGGCCACTTTCTTAAAGTTCCATACTCTACCACTTCTCTCTCTGACATAATTCTGTAAAAATTAGACTTTTTACTCTAGTGCAAGAAATTGGCTTTCCCCTTTCAGGACTTTGGTAGTTTTTTTTACTCACACCCAATCACCAATACTTACTTGAACATGTTTAACTCTATGTGCTTTATCATACTAAGATTTACTCCTTTCAGGAGTTTATTTCAATTTCTTCCCCACCAAATCTGGTGAGCATTGCTAAACCCTACTGTCACTAAACCATGCAGGGTTGAATTTTCTTCTGGGAATCCTTCCTCTTATTATTACACATGGTGACAACCCAGTAAATTCATTTGTGGTCACTCTGTACGCCCATACAGCCTTTCAGTCTGCCAATTACACTGTTTCCAAACTGCACTCTTAATTACTCCTTTGATTACACGGTTGAACGTTTTCACCCTACCATTTCCACTGGGATTGTAAAGTGAAGTTGTTTTGTGTTTAATGCCTAGCCTCTCAAAATAGATCTTCTCCACTTTGGAAACAAACTGCATGCTATTTTCACTCATTAATAAAGCAGTAATTCCTTCCAACAAAATATTCTATCCAAGAACTCCAAAACGGTGGCCGTGTAAGCTCTCTCTACTATGTCAACAACCAGCCACTTTGAGACAAGACCAATCAAAACAATCACATACTGCTCCAACTCTCCAACTGGATCTAGTAAATCCACTGCTACATACTCCCATGGTTGTTTTGGAATAAGACACTCACTCATGGACAGACTTAACATGCTCAAGGACTTTTGAACAGAGGAACAATTATCACATGCTTTAAAAAATCAATCCACAGCCCTGTCTATTCCAGGCCACAAAAACAAATCCTTAACAACTGATTTAGTCCTTAGTATACCAAAATGATTCTCATAGCACAAATCTGTGATCATTTCACGTAACCCACACAGCAGAACAGTTTTATTTCCTCTCATGACTAACTCATTTTCCACAGAAAGTTCTGACCTAACCCCCCAAAAAAGTTTGAAACTTTGGTGCGTGGCCTTGTCTGGCGATCGAGCATGGCGGTCGCAAGTTAGGCGTGCTCCGCTCAGCCCATCTCCAAAATCCTGCATTTATCCATTTTTGTCGGACAATCTTGTTTATTGCAGCCACACGCCGCATTAAGAATCTGTGTGGCTGCCATCAGGCTCAGCGACAAGCGAAATCCGAGCTGCTTGGGAGATTGGCAGGTGAAAAACCGGAGGGGCCTTGTGGGCGTATCTGCTGCAGCCTGGCGGAAGTGGCTGTGGGAGGCTGTGTGGGCCCGGGGCCGGACCGTTGTGAGCCCAGGGACGATCGGTCGCTAATGAGACGAATCACAGGGGACTGAGGGGTCAGCTGAGTGATTGTGGTGGTGGGCTGTGGTTCAGTTACCGCGCCTGCGTTGAGATTACCGTGAGTGCTCCCACTAGGGACCTCCCTCCTCTGTCCTCCCGCCCCCGCTGTGCAGACCGGTGGTCTTGCGGGGGGTTGCTGGAGGGAGCCACGGCCTGTCCTGCTGAAGAGCAGCACCCAACAGCTCTCGAGTGAAGAGGAGCATGCGAGAGGACCTGCACATCTTGTAACACCGTTTTGGGGGGCGGGGTGGTGGCTGCATACCGGCTTCCCCTACACCAGGCCACTATCTACAGCTAACCCCTGTGCATTCCAGGGATATCTGCAGTGGGGGCAATTAAGCGGTGATGCCCTGTGACAGCCCTGAAGAGGAGACTGTCCTGCAGGCAGGGGTTGGGACCGATACAGATGAGTGGGGTCTGCGTGCGGCCACAAAGGAGCCATTGCGCCTGAAAACCGGAGACGTCATGACCTGGGGTCTTGTCGGGACACAGTTGGGTAGCGCGTGGGAGACCCTTCCACTGCAGACACTGCCACGATTGTGGTGGCCGAAGTATAAATCAGCCTAATCATTTGACTGCACCAGCTGCAGTCCATGTTACAGCGGCGGTACGCCCATTAGGGGGGGGTGCAGCCACTTGCGGAAGCGGCTAAGCTAGGGTCTGGTGCAGCTTGTGGGTGGAGGTGCTCTGCCCTGGTTCCTAGAGCTGAGATTCCTGCAGCTGCACCTCCCTCACTGTGTTAGTGGTGATCACCAAGCAGTTTTGCAGAGTGGGCCTGGCTGAGGGTGTGAACACACAACCACCATTTGCTATCATTTTGTGGCCACTGCCATGACGTAAGATAAACCGAGTGCGGGATCCGCCAAACAGAGCACTATGGATTGCTTTACCGGCCCGGGGGCTCTTGTCACGAATCAGAGTGGATCTCAGGGAGGTGCCACAGATAATGAGGCGCTTCTGGCAGCCATCACCCAGTCCAGGGCCGCACTAGAGGCAATGATTGCAGAGGTGGGTGTAGACGTCTCGCTTCTCAGACAAGACCTTCGCAATGCAGTAGACCGCATAACCAAAGCCAAAACTAGAGTCTCTGGAGTCGAAGACTCGGTGGCCACACTGCAGAAATGGGTAACAACGTTGGAATTGGTGCCAAGGGCCTGGCCCCGCGAGTTGAAGAGGCGGAGGGTATGGCCAGAAGAAACAACCTCCGCTTTGTTGGGTTTCCCGAGGGCTGCAAAGGGGGAAATATGGTGCAGTTCTTTACTAAGTGGCTGTTGGGGTGGCTCTCTCCGGAGTCCCTGTTGAGATGTTTAATCATCGAGAGGGCACATCGGGCCCTGCTGCCAAAGCCGCCCCGGGTGCCCGGCTGAGGCCTGTAATTACTAAAATCCTGAACTATTTTGACAGGGATGTGATCCTGAAACAGGCCTGGCTCAAAGAACCTCTATTATACGAAAACACATGTATCCTTATCTTCCCGGATTACACCAGATTGGTCCAGCAGAGATGACAATCCTTCTTAGCCGCTTAGGCCCATCTCCGTGAACTGAAGCCCCCCTATACATTGTTGTATCCAGCCATGCTGCGGTTGATATACCAGTCCCGCACTCTCTTCTTTGAGTCACCGGAGGAAGTCTTTTATTGGACAAATGAGACTGTGCAAATCAGACGCCACCCAGATTGAAGTCGGATTCTTTGTCCAGCGAGATCGCACGCAAACTCTACAAACCTAAGCCTAAAGAATCCAGGAGGTCTCGATCGAAGCATTGCGCCCAATCCTGCAATGACCCTGGCATATCCACGTCTGCTCCCCAGCAGGGGCCCTTGGAGCCGTAACACCTATGAATTTTCCAGACTAGGGTGCCCTATGTGTCCTTGACATTGATCGACGAAACGTGAGCTGGGGCTAGTACCTCAGTTTGAACTCTCCTTTCTCAGGGGACTACCGCTGAGTATGGGCAAGTTAATGGGGATCCATTGGGGCGAGGGTGGGGTGCTCCCATTGGGGTTCACAAGCCACCTCCCCTGTGACAGGCACTTCAGTTGTTTTGAGGTTTTGGGGAGGGGGAGTTGGGGTAATTGGGGATTGTTTGGCTTGTTTTATGTTTGTATGATACCACTTGCACATACACTGTCTATTTGCACATTGAATCACAGCTATCCCATGGGACACTCTTCAAATCACACACCCAACCGCCTTAGAGCGCCCAGACTCAATGCCAATTCCACAAACTTCAATAACCTCATGCAGATCCCCACTTCACAACCTACGCCCACGGACACCATGCACAAATCACACCTGAAAAGCATGCTACGTAAGTATAGATCAGCTGTAAAACATGCCACAGACCTTGCCAATCTCATCCTAGCCCTAGATCTGGACCTCCTTATCCTCACAGAAACATGGCCTAACGACTCCTCTGGCCCTATCCTTGACCTAGTAGTCCCTTCTAGTCACAACATTATCAGACTCGATCGAGTTAAGAAATTAGGAGGTCGCATTGCCTGTATTTTCCGCAACTCTCTCACAGCAAAACAGTCCCCCTCATCTAATTTCTCCTCCTGTGAATACCTTTGCATAGATATCAACAGCACACACAGACCTTTATGTAGCCTTCACATCTTCTACCACCTCCCAGGTGATAACCTCCACCTAATCGAACAAGTTATGAAAACCATCTCCTCCAAAATGGGCCGTCACTCCCCCAGATCTTCCTTGGTGACTTCAATCTCCACTGGAATGACCCCCACGATCAGGCTGCTACAACCCTCAAAAACTTCCTTACCGACCTATCTCTCACTCAATTCTGCGACAGC
Source organism: Lissotriton vulgaris (assembly GCF_964263255.1). NCBI lineage: Eukaryota > Metazoa > Chordata > Amphibia > Caudata > Salamandridae > Lissotriton > Lissotriton vulgaris. Next base: position 479,767,655 of record NC_141694.1, read on the forward strand.
CCCACTCACAACTTAGGTTTGACACTGGATCTCATCATCTCCAACCCCAACTCCATTAATCTCGAATCCATTCTCTTCTGTAACTGGTCTTTCCATCATTTTATCAACTTCCTGATACCTGAAAGTTGGAACCACAAATCTGCTCAAACCACTCAAACTTAAACACTGGAAAAGACTGCTCCATAACACTAGTGTTAATGAGCTCATAGAATGCTGCAATCTCTCCCTTTTGCCACCTTCTAACATGACCAACGTCCATGACCTCACCGACCACTGTAAGAACACCATGCTACCCGCCCCGAATGATACGTCTCCTCTTTAACTAAAAAGAATTCCCATAAAAGTCTCCAAACTGTGGTTCAATGACAGACTGAATGCGGACAGATGTAGTCTTAAACTAGCTGAACGCAAGTGGAGATCCTCTCCCTCCACGGATCTTCTAAACACTCTAAGATCCCAAAGAAGCAGATACAACAAACTCATTAAAACTGTGAAAGCCAATTTCTTCAAACACCAACTTGACTTATCCAAAAATCGCCCAAAATGACTATTTGAGCTCATTAAGTCAAATCCAACAACACCTCTACCCAATCTCAGCACACCACTCGCCCGCAATCAAACTGCGATGCTGTGACTGAATTCTTCCTCGAAAAGAGGAATAAAATCGAATCAGACCTAAGGTTTGCTGCACTCACCCTCTCGCCCTCTCCTGACTCCTCTGTCTCCACACCCCTGCCGTAGCCTCAGGGTCTCTCACTCAAAAACAATGCCTCTTGGAGTCATTGCACTCCCCTCAATGAAATTAACATCCTCAACATTCTCTCTACCCTTAAAAACCACTCCAATGACCCACTCCCCCTAAGTTCTTTAAAGAAATGATAGGTTCACTAGCACCACTCTGGTTGGAAATCATCAATGCCTCACTTCTCCAAGGTGAGATCCCAGACTGCTTGAAGGCAGGTCTAGTGCTCCCTATTCTAAAAAAAACCCTTTGCTGACCCTGTTGACCTGAACAACTACCGCCTAATCAAAAACATACCGACCCTGGCGAAAGTTAAGGAGAAATGCGTTCATGAACAACTTCGCACACACATTGAGCAATTCCAGCTTCTCAACCTATTCCAATCGGGTTTCCGCAATAGCCACAGCACTGAAACGGCCAACACTCACATTGTGGACGACGCTTTCACTTTACTTGACCAAAATGAAACCTGCCTTTTAATTCCACTCGTTCTCTCATCGGCATTTGACACTGTCAAACATGACAATCTACTCCCCCTCTTGGAACGCAGAATGGGGCTCTCATGCACGGTCCTTAAATGGTTAGCCTCTTTCCTCAACAACCGAACACAAAGGGTCAAATCCAACCAGTCTCTCTCCAACCTGAGTCCCTTCAGACTGGGTATTCCCCAAGGCTCCTCACTCTCCCCCACTCTCTTCAACCTTTTCCTGGAACCCTTGACTGTAATTCTTAAAGACTGCAACATCCAATAACACATGTATGCGGACGACACCCAACTCTACATAAAAATCTCCTCCCCCGAAGACATCAAATGTTTCATGGAACCCTTCTCAAAACCCTTAACTGGCTAACCTCCAACCATTTGAAATTAAACGCCCTCAAGACGGAATTCCTCCTCATTGCAGACACTAAGCAAACCCCCACTGTATTGAAATTTCACTGTAAGCTCACCGCTCTCAACTGCACAATGCACATCATTGACTCCACTAAATCACTGGGAGTTGTGCTAGACAAAAACTTAAACATGCAAGATCACATCAGATCTTCAACCAAAGGAGCAAACTTTCAACTATGCATCCTGAGAAAACTCAAACCCTACCTTCCCCAAGATGACTTTAAATCAGTGGTGCAAGCACTTGTCATTTCCAGACTAGAATACAACAATGTGACTCTTTGCGGTCTGCCTAAACGCAGTTTAGCACCAATCAGAGCATCTCTAAATGCTGCCACTAGACTCATCAGGGCTCTAAGAAGACCAATCACATTTCACCGGACCTGAAATCGCTCCATTGGCTTCCCTTTGAAGCTAGGATACAACTTAAGATCACTGATATGACCCATAGAGCACTACACATCAACACCCCACTATACCTGAAAAACAAGCTGGAACTTCCGGATGGCTCGAGGTCCACAAGGAGCACCGGCACACTGCTGCTCGAGCCCAAGAAATTTAATAAGCTTAAAACTTACAATTGTACATTCTCTGGCATCGCCCCAAGAATCTGGAACTCCCTTCCAGTGGAAACAAGACTGATTCCCTCTACTCTTGCCTTCAAAAGGGAAGTCAAAACTCTACTATTGAACAAACTCTTCTAATGAACAATGCTCTGAACTTGTTGCTGTGCTCCTATTGCTTCTAAGTGATTGTTTTTTGTCTGGTTTGCTCGTGATGTATATTGCCCGGATGTATGTCGTTACAGTGCATACTTTTACAACGCATACCTTTACAACGCATTTTTTACACCGCAACATCCATTACAACGCATTCCATTACAACGCATGCCATTACAACGAATTCTTCGAAACTACCTTTACAACGCATTCCACTACAACGCATACTACATTTACAATGCATACCATTACAACGCATACCATTATATTGCATGTATGGTAAGTATTGGATAGTGTAGGGGTAAAAATTATTATTCTAACTCCAGGGGGGTGCAACAGTAGGGTAAGTGTTGGATAGTGTAGGGGTAAAAATTACTATTCTAACTCCAGGGGGTGCAACAGTAGGGTAAGTATTGGATAGTGTAGGGGTAAAAATTACTATTCTTACTCAAGGGGGTGCAACAGTAGGGTAAGTGTTGGATAGTGTAGGTATGCATTGTAATGGTATGGGTTGTAATGACTGTGTTGTAATGACATGCGTTGTAGTGGTATGCGTTGTAGTGACATGCGTTGTAATGGTTGCGTTGTAATGGCATGAGTTGTAATGGATGTTGCGTTGTAAAAGTTTTGTTGTAAAGGTAGTGCGTTGTAAAAGTTGCGTTGTAAGTGTTGTTTCCCATATTGCCCTTCTTTTCGCTATCACCCTTCCTGCTTCCTTTGCCCGCCCCAATCTCTGCTTGCCCCTGTTGTATATCACATCATTGTTTCCATTATTTCTCTCACCTACCTATTTTCCTTTGTCTACCTAAACCTATGTAAAGTGCTGTGATACCCTCCGGGGTCATGTCTGCGCTATACAAAACTATTTTAAATTAATAAATAAAAAAAAATGTTTATAGATGGCTACCTGATAGATAGTATGGTTATGTTGGGTTCTTAACCCACCTAATCGTGCACTGTTCACCTGGTGCTCCGCACCTTAATCATTTGACATACTCTTAACAAACTCTTTCTTGTTTGTCAACCTTATTTTTATTTTTGGTTTCCGTTATTGCATCTTAGTTTTATTCATTTTCTTTGTTTATAATAACACATTTTTCACTTTCTCGATTATACATAAAGTAACATTATTACATTTTCACTTGTTTTGGCATAACATATATATATCCATACAAATATTCACAAAAAAGCCCAATGCATTTCGGCACCTCTATGGTGCCTTCATCAGGGGCGACTCTGAAAATAAAAGAGATATGCATTATGTAAGTGTCTCTTCTTAGGTAGTGCATGGGGGTGTAAACTAAAATAAGTCAATGTCGTACCTGTTATCTACCACTGTAGATGTACCTGCATGCTCGCCTCTGTCAAAATACACTGCATGAATTAGAAAAAATGTAATCAAAATCCAGTTACGTCTTGTATACAAAACCTTATAATCTGGCTGTGTGCCTGTCCTGCTTAAGTGAACATACCTGATTTGTGTTCTTTGTATTGCCTGAAACAATAAGCAAATCCTGTCAAAACTCTACTCATACTGCTTAAAATAAAAGAAAAATGGTAGCTTGGAACCATAATTCTGAGAACCCTACCTTATCTTCTGTGTTCCTGTTCTCCTGAAAGTCGAAAAAATCGCTATATGAATGTTACGTTCTCTTTCCCAAACTTTTGAATCACGTCATTATTCTAAGGTTCCCGTACCTGTTATGCCGAAAATCCGCTCAGTTACGAAAAACCGCAGCCCTGTGATTGCTGTTACACCCGGGGAATGGGTGTACTTCATTTAAACTCCGCCTACTCCGCGTGGTAGTGGGGTAATAGTAATCGAAGACGGACTACTGCCCACTAGATGACTTCTAGTGTGGGCGCCATCTTAATCTGGGAGGAAGTTGTTTGAAAACAACTCATTTCATGTATAAACTGTGCGTGAATAAAGATATGAAGTTTATCATCGCGTCATCTCATCTGTTATACTCTCATAGAACACAAAGAAGATCTTCATGTTAATGCACCTGATCAGTCCTAAACGGGCGTCGTGTTAATACGGGTAGTGCCCAATACATGCTAGTTAAAAAATCTATAACGAGAGATCGTGTTGCTAAGCAACCCACAATGTTGTGGAGTCTACTGAGGTCCCGTGAGCACCCGGCGGGTGAAAATCATATTGTCTTCTCACTTGTCCTGCAAGTTCTAAATGGCAATTGCTAGCATACACCGGCTTTCTAATCCCTCTGTGTATATAAAGAAACCATTGGTTGCTAGGTGCTTATCGTTTTCATATGATGTCCCGTGACTGTGTGTTGTGATGCATGTGCTTACAAACAACAAACCTATTTTATACAGTCGATATACATGAACAATAAAGCCAATGTTTTAATGCACTGTTTGAACTTAATATTTCATATTCATGTTTCCAAACAACTAGTCACGTCAATATCATGCTACTTATATTCGTTCTTTCTAATAAACTGTCTTTCTAATAAACATTTTGGTTTTCCAATTATGAAGTTAAGTTAATGTTGTTTGGCCATGAGAGTCACAAATGTTTTGTTTTACATTTCAATACTCTTGTTATTCACAGCTTATTGTAAACTCTTGATTTTGATGTCTATGGGATAATTGTCTGCTTGGCTCGAGTCTCATTTATCAGCATGATCTAAACTGGATTTTGACTTTACAGATAACACGATAAATCATATTTATCATTAAGTCCCGTGGGTACTAAAGTTTTTAGATATTTAATCCAAAATAATTCACGTAACATCAATCTTTGGTGGTTGTCTATTCCTTGTTGAATCTGTAACTGTTCTATGATGAGAAATCTTAGTTGCGAAATGGTGTGTTTCTCTTCCATCCAATGGAGTACCAGTGGTGAAGTGAGATTCTGATTCCGGATTCTACTTTTATGTTCTGTAATCCGTATTTTCACTTTGCGCTCCGTCTTCCCAATGTACATTTTGCCGCTTGGGCATTTGATTGCATATGCAACATTTTGTGTGCTGCAGTCGCTGGTATGTTTCAGGTGTATGAGTTTACCAGTGGTTGGATGTGTACATGTATTTCCTGTAATCACATTGTTGCAATTGGTACAGTTTAGACATCTCATGGTGCCCTTGTATTCTGCTGGTGATGTAGGATGTGGTTTGTATTTTAATCTTGCTCTTAAATTTGATCCTCTGGTGTACGCATGTAGAGGGAGATCTTTGAAAATGCCATGAAAATCTGGTTCTACAGACAATAATTCCCATCTTTTGTTGATGATTTGTCTGATTTTCGCTGATAGAGTTGTGTATTTGGTTACGAATACCATTCTGTCGTGTGTTTTCTTTTTGCTGGGTTTTAGCAAATCCTCTCTGTTCATTGTTTGTACTTTATTTAGTTGTTTTTCTAGTACTTCTGCTGGATATCCTCTTTCTTTGTATTTTTGCACCTGTTTAGTTAGTGTTGTTTGACTGACTTGTACATCAGAGCATATGCGTTTAATCCTTATGAACTGGGACACTGGTAAGTTCTGGATAAGACTCCTGGGGTGAAAGCTCGTATACATCAGTGCACTGTTTGATCTGTCGGTTTAGTATATAAGGCAGTTTCAAACCCATGTGGTGTTTTGGTGATTCTTACATCCAAAAAGTCGATGACTTCCTCACTTATCTTATGAGTGAATTGAATTCTGGTGTCCACTTGATTCAATGAAATTATCAGTTGTTCGAGAGTTTCCTGTGTGTCATCCCAAATTAAGAAGACGTCATCAATAAATCGACTGTACATTTTCACATGTGACCATTCTTGCCTTGACATCAGATTGTTTGCCTCGTATTGAGCCATGAAGGTGTTCGCGTAAGCAGGGGCCCCTGCAAAGCCCATGGAAGTTCCATTTAACTGCGCATAGTATTCATTCTTCCATGAAAAATAGCTATTATAGAGACAAAATTTCAATAATTGTAGCAAAAAAAAATTTTTGTTGGTAGGTAGATCTTCCATTTTTAGCAATGCCCATTCAATGGATTCCAATGCCGCATGATGAGGTATAGAGGTGTAAAGTGCCACCACGTCGATGGTGCACATAATCCAATGTTGTTAATATCCTTCCTCTAACCATTTCAACTTGTTTAGAAAATCTGTTGTATCCCGTATGTAAGACCCCCATTGTTGAACGAACTGTTGTAAAAAATGATCAATGTATTTACCAAGGGGGTCACATAAAAATGTTTGTAATTCATGCAGTGTATTTTGACAGAGGCGAGCATACAGGTACATCTACAGTGGTAGATAACAGGTACAACATTGACTTATTTTAGTTTACACCCCCATGCACTACCTAAGAAGAGACACTTACATAATGCATATCTCTTTTATTTTCAGAGTCGCCCCTGATGAAGGCACCACAGAGGTGCCGAAATGCATTGGGCTTTTTTGTGAATATTTGTATGGATATATATATGTTATGCCACAACAAGTGAAAATGTAATAATGTTACTTTATGTATAATCGAGAAAGTGAAAAATGTGTTATTATAAACAAAGAAAATAAATAAAACTAAGATGCAATAACGGAAACTAAAAATAAAAATAAGGTTGACAAACAAGAAAGAGTTTGTTAAGAGTATGTCAAATGATTAAGGTGCGGAGCACCAGGTGAACAGTGCACGATTAGGTGGGTTAAGAACCCAACATAACCATACTACAGATTCCAGGAGTGACTATCCTGATTAATCGTGGCACCATTTTCAAAATCAGGCAAAACATGAAAATTACGGAGTGCTCCTCGCTAACCCTATTTACTCGGATCAATTACCTAGTCACCCAGGGAGGAGGCACCCATCAATCAAAGATGCAGTTTGATACAATAACAGGAATGACTGAAAACAGGGCCAACACATTGGCTTACACTAATGAACAGGCGGATCAAATCTATTCACTCATCAAAGAAGTAAAAAACATGGATGTTCATGGGGGATCAATAAGCCAACAATTGAAACAATTGGAGTACCTAACGCGTCGTCAACTAAACCAGAGGATGCACGTTTCCACGCTCATACAATATCACCGAGCAAAGCGCATCCCAAGGGGGTTGCGTTTATCAATAAAACCCATGTTATTTCGTTTTAATTTAAATTCAAAATTTATGGAGAAATGGTTTAGCATTTTAAATAAATGCTCCCTGGACCTTATACTGCTTATAATAGAGGAACTTGCAAAAACCATCAGAGAATTGGAGGAAGAAATGTACGTACTCAAAACTGAACTTGAAACTAGGATGGAGACAGACACCTGGAAAATGAGTTTGGAGGGCATTAACATCAAATTGGATAAATATGAAAAGGAGTTGCAGGAATGAAAGTTGCGAAAGTATAAAAGAGACACAATAGACTATAAACTTAATGAAGTTTATACCTGGGCAGACATTTATGCCCGACGTCAATACATTCCAAAGAAAACACCAACATCCACACGTTCTTCAGAGGAAAGTCTGGTGACAGACATGGAGACGTCCATACGTAGAGGACCGGTCAAAGCCACACAAGATGGAGTATTATTAACAGCCGATAGCAACAACCAAGCAACTACCAGCAGAGAAACGTCTTTTTTGTCACAGGAACAGGACTCAGGACAACCACCAACGGTACCTACGGAGACACCCACAGTAAGCGGAAAACAAGGAGAGGAAGTGGCCGGAAAAGCATTGAGGAGCGGTCGCACAGTGAGTTAATTATCAACATATCCTCTACTACATTAACTAGACAACAGATAACAACTTTGAATAAAGGTCTTACATTTGTTCTAACAACAACCACAAATGAAATGGAGACCGAGGGAGCATTCTTCAGATTTATGAGGACATTAAAATTAAGACATTATTTTGAAAACGTGGTTGAACCAACTGAGAACACAGAAGATAACACCATGAGAAAATTCAAACCGAAGAGTGTGTTCCAAGCACCTGTGTCACATAAGATGCTGGACACTTTCGAAATAATGGTCAGAAAAGATCTACAAGAGCTAGACTACAAACGAAAGCGACATAACAATTTAACTAAATCAGAGCAAAACACAATAAAAAATCTGGCTAACAATGCCACACTAACAATACAACCAGCTGATAAGGGCGGAGCCCTGGTATTAATGGATACGGTTTTTTATGATCAAAAAGTCAATGAACATGTTGCAGATAATAACACTTATCTCAAATTACCATCAGATCCAACAACATCATTACAACAAATGTTAAATAATATTCTGAAAACAGCAACAGACGAAGAATGGATTGACGAACAGACCTCAGCATACCTAACTCAAAAGAACCCCAGACGACCTACTCTTTACATAATCCCAAAGATCCATAAACACCCAACAAATCCTCCAATAAGACCAATTGTATCAGGGTGCGGGTCAATTTTTGACCCCCTTGGTAAATACATTGTTCATTTTTTACAACAGTTCGTTCACCAATGGGGGTCTTACATACGGGATACAACAGATTTTCTAAACAAGTTGAAATGGTTAGAGGAAGGATTTCAACAACATTGGATTATGTGCACCATCGACGTGGTGGCACTTTACACCTCTATACCTCATCATGCGGGATTGGAATCCATTGAATGGGCTTTGCTAAAAATGGAAGATCTACCTACCAACAAAAACATTTTTTTGCTACAATTATTGAAATTTTGTCTCTATAATAGCTATTTTTCATGGAAGAATGAATACTATGCGCAGTTAAATGGAACTTCCATGGGCTTTGCAGGGGGCCCCTGCTTACGCGAACACCTTCATGGCTCAATACGAGGCAAACAATCTGATGTCAAGGCAAGAATGGTCACATGTGAAAATGTACAGTCGATTTATTGATGACGTCTTCTTAATTTGGGATGACACACAGGAAACTCTCGAACAACTGATAATTTCATTGAATCAAGTGGACACCAGAATTCAATTCACTCATAAGATAAGTGAGGAAGTCATCGACTTTTTGGATGTAAGAATCACCAAAACACCACATGGGTTTGAAACTGCCTTATATACTAAACCGACAAATCGGAACAGTGCACTGATGTATACGAGCTTTCACCCCAGGAGTCTCATCCAGAACTTACCAGTGTCCCAGTTCATAAGGATTAAACGCATATGCTCTGATGTACAAGTCAGTCAAACAACACTAACTAAACAGGTGCAAAAATACAAAGAAAGAGGATATCCAGCAGAAGTACTAGAAAAACAACTAAATAAAGTACAAACAATGAACAGAGAGGATTTGCTAAAACCCAGCAAAAAGAAAACACAAGACAGAATGGTATTCGTAACCAAATACACAACTCTATCAGCGAAAATCAGACAAATCATCAACAAAAGATGGGAATTATTGTCTGTAGAACCAGATTTTCATGGCATTTTCAAAGATCTCCCTCTACATGCGTACACCAGAGGATCAAATTTGAGAGCAAGATTAAAATACAAACCACATCCTACATCACCAGCAGAATACAAGGGCACCATGAGATGTCTAAACTGTACCAATTGCAACAATGTGATTACAGGAAATACATGTACACATCCAACCACTGGTAAACTCATACACCTGAAACATACCAGCGACTGCAACACACAAAATGTTGTATATGCAATCAAATGCCCATGCGGCAAAATGTACATTGGGAAGACGGAGCGTAAAGTGAAAATACGGATTACAGAACATAAAAGTAGAATCCGGAATCAGAATCTCACTTCACCACTGGTACTCCATTGTTGGATGGAAGAGAAACACACCATTTCGCAACTAATATTTCTCATCATAGAACAGTTACAGATTCAACAAGGAATAGACAACCACCAAAGATTGATGTTACGTGAATTATTTTGGATTAAATATCTAAAAACTTTAGTACCCACGGGACTTAATGATAAATATGATTTATCGTGTTATCTGTAAAGTCAAAATCCAGTTTAGATCATGCTGATAAATGAGACTCGAGCCAAGCAGACAATTATCCCATAGACATCAAAATCAAGAGTTTACAATAAGCTGTGAATAACAAGAGTATTGAAATGTAAAACAAAACATTTGTGACTCTCATGGCCAAACAACATTAACTTAACTTCATAATTGGAAAACCAAAATGTTTATTAGAAAGACAGTTTATTAGAAAGAACGAATATAAGTAGCATGATATTGACGTGACTAGTTGTTTGGAAACATGAATATGAAATAATAAGTTCAAACAGTGCATTAAAACATTGGCTTTATTGTTCATGTATATCGACTGTATAAAATAGGTTTGTTGTTTGTAAGCACATGCATCACAACACACAGTCACGGGACATCATATGAAAACGATAAGCACCTAGCAACCAATGGTTTCTTTATATACACAGAGGGATTAGAAAGCTGGTGTATGCTAGCAATTGCCATTTAGAACTTGCAGGACAAGTGAGAAGACAATATGATTTTCACCCGCCGGGTGCTCATGGGACCTCAGTAGACTCCACAACATTGTGGGTTGCTTAGCAACACGATCTCTCGTTATAGATTTTTTAACTAGCATGTATTGGGCACTACCCGTATTAACACGACGCCCGTTTAGGACTGATCAGGTGCATTAACATGAAGATCTTCTTTGTGTTCTATGAGAGTATAACAGATGAGATGACGCGATGATAAACTTCAGATCTTTATTCACGCACAGTTTATACATGAAATGAGTTGTTTTCAAACAACTTCCTCCCAGATTAAGATGGCGCCCACACTAGAAGTCATCTAGTGGGCAGTAGTCCGTCTTCGATTACTATTACCCCACTACCACGCGGAGTAGGCGGAGTTTAAATGAAGTACACCCATTCCCCGGGTGTAACAGCAATCACAGGGCTGCGGTTTTTCGTAACTGAGCGGATTTTCGGCATAACAGGTACGGGAACCTTAGAATAATGACGTGATTCAAAAGTTTGGGAAAGAGAACGTAACATTCATATAGCGATTTTTCGACTTTTAGGAGAACAGGAACACAGAAGATAAGGTAGGGTTCTCAGAATTATGGTTCCAAGCTACCATTTTTCTTTTATTTTAAGCAGTATGAGTAGAGTTTTGACAGGATTTGCTTATTGTTTCAGGCAATACAAAGAACACAAATCAGGTATGTTCACTTAAGCAGGACAGGCACACAGCCAGATATTAAGGTTTTGTATACAAGACGTAACTGGATTTTGATTACATTTTTTGTAATTCATGCAGTGTATTTTGACAGAGGCGAGCATACAGGTACATCTACAGTGGTAGATAACAGGTACGACATTGACTTATTTTAGTTTACACCCCCATGCACTACCTAAGAAGAGACACTTACATAATGCATATCTCTTTTATTTTCAGAGTCGCCCATGATGAAGGCACCACAGAGGTGCCGAAATGCATTGGGCTTTTTTGTGAATATTTGTATGGATATATATATGTTATGCCAAAACAAGTGAAAATGTAATAATGTTACTTTATGTATAATCGAGAAAGTGAAAAATGTGTTATTATAAACAAAGAAAATAAATAAAACTAAGATGCAATAACGGAAACTAAAAATAAAAATAAGGTTGACAAACAAGAAAGAGTTTGTTAAGAGTATGTCAAATGATTAAGGTGCGGAGCACCAGGTGAACAGTGCACGATTAGGTGGGTTAAGAACCCAACATAACCATACTACAGATTCCAGGAGTGACTATCCTGATTAATCGTGGCACCATTTTCAAAATCAGGCAAAACTTGAGAATTACGGAGTGCTCCTCGCTAACCCTATTTACTCGGATCAATTACCTGATAGATAGGGCACAACCCTGCACCGGAGACCTACGAATAGTCAATTGGAATGTCAGGGGGCCCTAGACAAGGTCGCGAGAGGGGCCATACTCCATCAGGCCAAACGGTATCGGGCTGTTATCCTAATGCTCCAGGAGACACACCTACTGGGCACTAAAACGTTATGCCTCCTTCGCTATGGGTATGTCCAAGTGTTTCACTCTGGATTCGCCAGGGGGTCGAGGGGGTCGCAATATTGATACATTGCAGGGTCATATACAAGCACGATCGGACGTGGGCAGAACCGCTGGGGCGATACATATTCATGGAAGGTACCATACATGAGGAACAGGTAGTGCTGGGGAGTGTGTATGCCCCCGCTCTTGCAATGGGCCTTAGTTAAGCGCCTTACAAAGCTTTGTTCCCTTGAAAACATAGGTCCTGATGAAAGCCAGTTTAGCACTGCAAATTGCTGCAGTGGCTCCTATGCAATAGAAGAGGAGTGCCACCCGACTGGCACAGAGTCACAAGCTAAAAACTCAAATGATAATTTATTATTATTTTATTTTTCATGTGCCGGCTGAGCCAACATGTGCAGGGAGCTGCAGGGCTGGGCCATGGGAGGGGGAGAAGGAGTGGCTGGCTAAACTGACATGCACACTTAGATTTTTCCAGCCCAGCTGTATTGCACAGCCAGGTTGGAGAAACAGCACAGACTCTTTGTGCCTGAGCGATCGTTAATCCACCCCACTCAGGTCAATCCCCATGCTGCAGTGCTGGGAATCGATGGGGAGCTTGTGATGCTGTCCCAGAGACTGCTGGAACCAGGAACTGAAAGCAGAGGAGTGCGAGGCGGCTGGCAGCTCCAGGTAAGTCTTTTACTTTTGTTTTTATTGTTAAACCCCCTGCCGTGCTCCCTCCCTCCCCCTGCACCCTGCTATGCCGCCTCCACCCACCTCACCGCTCTATCTGTGTGGGCCACCACTGGTAAATTGTGCGCCATTGTTGGAAATTGGGTTATTGGTTGAGGGGTTGGAAACCCTTCTCAAGCACCCACCACAATCCTTGTCAGGATGAACCATAACAGTCTTTAAATTGACCTGTGCTTAACACTCTGGTAGCTTAGCACAAAAGCAGTCAGGCTTAACTTAGAGGCAATATGTAAAGTATTTATGCAGCCTACAAATAGTAATAAAGTGAAAGCATGACACAAGAAAAATCCCAAACCAATTTAAGAAAAATAGATTATGTTTCAGAAAATATTTTGAAACCAAAACAGCAATTCCTATTCGTAGAACTGGAAATATTTTTAAAGGTTTAGATCAAAGTAGGACCAAAGGCACAAAGTTTCAATTGAGTGCATCCGGCCTTGCTGGAGTGGGACAATGTCACAAGTTAATTCTGACCATGAAGGAGAGCAAGCCTGGTGCATGACCGAGTTTGGCCCTCTGAGAGATGCACTGTATGTCCTTGGGGCAACGCTGCCGGCACTGATTTGCAAGGTTTTGCATCATTTGGCATCTGTTTGATGAATCTATGTGACAAGGCTTTGCAGTGCTTGGCATCACTCAGTGCTGGTTCCAATAAAGCTTGCCGCTGTGTGGTGAGGCTTTGCAAAGTTTCCCATCACTTCACACCAGATTTGATGTAACTTTCAGTTAGGCCAGGGTAGTTCTTTCTGATGTCAGCCAAGGGTTCAGGACCTGGGGGGCACCTTTCTGGGATCAGGAACCTACTCCAGCAGAGTCCAGAAGGACTTGTCCAGATCAAGTGAAATAAGTCGGCCTGATATCGCAGGGAGGACTTTGGAGATGTTTTGCCTTAGTAGCTCACAACAGGTGGTCCACCAACTGACCGTTCAAGTCACTCATTTAGCCGTGTTATCAAGGATAGTATCCTCTCTCCTTCAAGCAGCAAGGCAGAACTCAAGCAGCAGGGCAGTTCTTTGGAGAACAAGGCAGGTGGTTTTAAGCAGAAGGGTGGGCCTCTAAGAAACAAAGCGAGCTTCAAGCAGCAGGGCAGTCCTCTGGTAGCAGCACGACCGTCCTCTGAGAAACATGCAAAAACACCAATGGGTTTGACTCTAATCAGTAAGGTTGAGCCCTTTCAACTACAAAAACAACAGCAATGCCAATACTGATAATCTTTTTTAAACAGATTCTTCACCCGGGCATGAACACTCATCAAGGACAGCCGGACCTATTCAATAGTTTTATTTTACAATACTTTTCTTCTCATTTCTGTTATTATCTTTTTTTATAAATCACATTTCAACAAATATGTACAATATTACAAACACATGACCACAATTCTTAAGTGAACGTACAATGTCAAAACGACACACAACTATGGACTCACCTCGCCAATCTCACTCACAAAAAATTCACGCATCCACAGACTTCATACAATCTTGGTCACATACCACACTCACTCAACTCACACAACACACCCCTGGTCCCATACACATTTTGTCACTTTCTTGGACCAAGGTACCCAAACCAAACAACACACAATTTTTTACTACTATTTTTTAAGCATAACACAAAGTACAAAAACCTTCTAATTTTAGGGGAACAGACTTTACAAAAATGCACAACAACCAGACTTTTTACAAAAATGTTTGTTTGGTAATTAAAAACACAAGGTCGACAAGTTTTGAACCCTCTTCATTATAGGGTTCTCCTCAGGACCAAACCGTACTGCAAAAGAAAACAAACAATAGCTTACTTGTGGGATCTATTTATACAAAAGAGCACACACCAATGAGGTCCGCGCCGCAAGCATTCTCACCATTTCTTTAGCCTTGAGAACTTCAAATCTCAACTGAAAATCTGATGTGGATTTTTCTAAAACGTGCCAAATAAGAGGGAGATGGATGTGCTAAAGAGCAGGTCGTCCTCCTAAAGAGAACAATATAGAAAAGGAAACCAATATCTGGGTTCAGGGACCTGCCTTGTGTAGTGGCTACCTTAAAATGGTGATTAGTGTAGCTCTTAAAGAAAGAAAAAAATGTTCTTTCTTGTTTTCCCCTCACTCACCGGAGTTTCCTCACGGTGACATGCTTCATCATTGGGGTCATCCCAGTTCTCTACGAAAAGGGGCGCGCTACGACATGCTTTTGGGAGGTTTTTAGTGAAACGGGGATGGGTTGTTGGGTTAGGGTTTCTTCATAGTTTCCTTTTATCTGTATCACTCTCTATTTTTCCTTGATTTAATTATGTAAAAGTCAAAGTCATAATGATATACGCTTATTATGCATACGTTTCTGGATTATAGAGCTCTGCTTCATATGTGGTATTTGATGAATAAAATCTGTTTTAAAAAAAAATGCAACAAAAACAAAATTCAGAGAAGAGGAGGGGAGGGGTGACAGCAAACGTTTTGGAGTGACCATGTAGTGAGGGCCAAGTCCAACAACCATTTTCTATCATACTTTGAGGGAAGACAGTTACCAGTTTTCTGTCTCCTGAATGACAGGGACATTATGATGCCACTTCTTTCTTGTATTAAGTTATTACAAGTGAGTAGTGACGTTTTGAAATTAGGACGCACCTTTAAAAAGTAAATTAATTTTGGGACTTTTTACCTGTATAAAGTACTTCCATATATTATATCTGGGCTAAAGTACAATACCTATGTTATCAAGAGAATTCAAGACACAGTGAATTTGGGTGACCACATGTAAGGACAAGTTTAAAGGTTGAGTTTCATTATAAGGTTGTGGAACTCCAGGGTGACTTGAAATATTCTTTTAACATGTCACATATGATGTTTTGTACCCTATAGTTCAGGGTTGCATCATTACCCTTACCCAATAAGCTTAAATCCTTGGTCTCTTACTATTTTGTATGAGAGCAATAGTAAGGTTGAACACATTTAGAATACATTTGGTTTTACAGTGCAACATTTAAAACACCATTATACAGTTAGCAATTTGCTGGAAAAACATATAAGTACTTTGTTTTGTGAGTTCAAAACACAGCTCTAGTTCAGCATGTGTAATAAAATGCAGAGCGATTCCGGATCTTGTTTAATACACTAGGTATGCACAAAATAAAAAATAAACATACTGTCATAAATTAGTCCTTTCTACTGATGAGTGTTTGTTTCAGCAAAGCAGTGCAGAAGTGCTGCAAAGCTAGTTCTCTATTTCATTATTAAACAATAGTTGCAAATCCGCGCCATGACATGCCTTTCAAACTGCCTTCTGCCTTTGGGAATAGTATATTGAAATCACAACCGAACTGTGATACGTTTTTATTGTAGAAGAGTTATATTAGTCTGTTTTTATTCCGGGTGACTCCTGATGCCACAAAGAGGCTGAAATAAAGTTAGAGATGGTTTTTTTTACACATATCGGAGATTTCCATGCAATATATACCTGTTTTTTTATATCATACCTATATATCCATTACTATATAGATTGCAAAAAGGCCAGGTAAAGCTAACCCTTCTGTTACAGGCAAATACAAGGTAGTTCATAAGTTGACAAATGCAGAGAAAATTTACGAGCTGATTTATATTTTGACAGATGGTTTTACTAAGTCAGTGTGACGGAATAAAGTGCTCCGTTGCCCTGACTTTTTAATCAACTGCGAAATTTTGAAATATCGTCTGCCCAGTGGACATTTCAACCATTGACAGGAACCCCCATCAAAACGGCTCCAGCCATTGTAGTGGAACTTTGCCTTACTGCTTTGGCAAACATAATGGAGCCATATGGAAAAGTGTATTACTTTTTTTATTTTGAAAAACAAAATGCTGTTGTGATGAAGTATACTTCCCGCCAAGATATAAATCACGGCATTCATTTTTTATTTCCTATAGATTGTGTAACAGGAAAGGTCAAATCTAGTAATCTGGAAAAATAAAGTAACAATACTTGAAGCTCCTATGTTTCTGTAGAAGTTCTCCTTATAAATTGCTTACCTGAGCACAGCCTTTGGTGTGATCAGAGCACTTTTGGTTTTCTTCATGTTAATCTAATTTAGAATACAACATTAAGGGGAGAAGGATCAGTGGCAGACCATTGGAGAAAATGTTTGCTTCTCCTTAAGACTGCCTGAGACCTTCAGCACAAGAACTTATATTGGCAGTCTCTAGAGCAGGACTTGATGCATGACTCCCAGGTTGCCTGAAGGGGATGTGCATATTCTATCACACCCTTGACTACAGGGATATGGTTCCTGAGACAGATGACACGGGGCAGAGGTAAGCTGCTGGAGGTACCCTGACATGGTGGGCCAAACTGTGCCACTCAGCTGACAGCACATAGGACTGAAGAAGTTAGGACTGTGTGGGAGCTTCAGTTGATCAGAGGACCCATGCCTGCACAACAACGGAGGTTCGGAGAGAAACAGTAGATCCGCCTACATACATACGCGTTGCACCACCCTACTGTCCCCATCTCCTTCCAAAATACATTTCCACTGACTGCCAAAAAGCATGGAGAAATCCCAATACTGCCAAAAGGCTTCTATGAAAATAAGAAAGAGTCACCATGGATGAACCTGTTGGGTCTTCACATTTTTTACAGGCTGAAAATCATGTATTCTGCCTCACATGGGTGGGTCAATTGAGCATAGTGTATTGAAAACTGTGACATGTACACGGCTCTATGAACTGTAACTTCTGTATATAGCCACATCGGTCGGATCACCACATCAATTTACTTAACCACTGAAACCTATTATTGCCATAGGATGCATTCCCCAATACGTGATGGAGAATCTGCCAAATTGGGTGGTTCTAGGACTGACACTGGTGACTGTCACAACTTCAAAACTGGTTGAAGGTTCAACACTATAATATCCGTGCATGTCAACCCTGTAACATTTTCTCATTTCACTCCTAGAACACAGCCACACGTTCTGTGGACCCCCTCAAACACAAATCCATTTGAAACAAGGTAAGCAAGACTTTCCCACATCAGCCATGTTAGAAATGGCGTTTCTGGTTGGCTAAGGTGTAAACCTAAGCCAGTCAGAACCCACCACTCTGTCAGGATAAGCTAGTTACACACCGAGGAAAACCTGTGCTCACCCTCTGGTAGCTTGGCACAGAGCAGGCAGGCTTATCAAAAGAGACAATGTGTAAAGCATTTGTGCAACACCCACAGTAAAACAACGAATACACCACAAAAAGACTCCACGCAGGTTTAGATAAAAAGCGTACTAAATGTTGTACAAAATAAGACCAAACAATAAAAATCCGATAAGTACTTCAAGATATGCAGATTCAAGGTATCATAATAAATGTATTGATTCTTGCAGTAAACGCACAAATGAATCACAGTGCTTCAATAGTATTTGCGATCATAAGGTTAATTATGATTTCAGAATGACTGAGGAAGAAAATTACCCCAAGTTGTTCGAGGGAAGCTCAATACCTGTTCACAGGCTTCAGGAAGCACTCGAAGAAAGTTTCCTGCTGGTGTTGTGGATTGGGTTGCTAACAGAAGCCCAGAAGCTTTCAGGGTTACTACGGGGACCCCCTGGGTCTGAGTATCACACCACAGTACTTCCTCTTTGAGACTGCTGGGACGCTTAGAGATCCAAATTCTAGAGAACTATGGTGGCACCGGTGACCTCCCGACATTGGCGTGCCGAGTGGGCTTGCTAACGTGGGCTACGCTGGACACTTCATTACTGGAACATTGTCACTGCCACGGCAACAGAGAAGCAGCACTTTGATGTCCTTCGTAGCTGCCTATTACACACAAGTTCTGAAACAGGGCAGGAGTGTGCCCAAACACTCTCCCGGTCAGTGGCACTATATGGCAGCAATGGGAAGTCAGACTCTGAATGAAGCGCAGGAAGGCGTCCAGTCTCTCTCTCTTGCTCAAGTGTTGGATTCTGTACAGCACAAGCAGCCGAGCAGGCACCTTTGCCACAGGACAATTGGGAGTTGCAGGACTCCCGATGGCGTAGTCCTACTGTAGTGCAGAGAAAGGGAAGTCTTTGTTGGCCCTGAGACTTCAAGAACAGGGGTAAACCAACAAGCCCTTGGAGAACACTCAAAGTCAAATACATCCAGAGGTACCAGGCACAGGCCAGTACAGCAAGGCAGGCAGGAAAGTAGCACTCCCTCCTGTAGCTTTTAACAATTAGAAGGCCAACTTAGCAGAGCAGTTAGCAAAGTGGCAGTCCCTCCTGGCAGCACAGAAGTTCTTCTGGCACTATGCAGATACAGAGCCAGCGATGTCTGGTTACAGGTGCCAAAAAGTATCTGTTTTGGTAGCGCCAGAGCCCCCCTACTTCACTTTAAAAGCGCCTTTGATGTAGGGGGGACTTCAAAAGAACTCCCTGAAGCACACAAGGATCCCTTTCAGCCCAGTGTTGTCTGCCAGGCTAACCCTGGGAGGTAAATCAGTGCTTTGTGTGGTGACCGTACACAGCCTAAGCAGATGTAAGCGTGAGCCACCTCTCCCTCTTCCTGCCCAGGAAGGCTATCAGAATGCAGATGAATTTTCAGAATGCAGATGAGCTTCAACTTTCTGTGTTTGTGGCTGTCTTGAGGTGAAGGACCGGGTTTTTAGAACCCAGCAGCGTCAGGGAGAACGCCTGAAACCTTCGAGTTCCCCTGTCTTGGCAAACAGAGACACGGGATACTTCTTGATGACGTCAAAGACCAAAGTTTATTGGTTGCAACCAGGGACAGAGATCTACGAAGTACACACAGGTAGTTCGTCAGAGACTGCACACCTTCAACAAGCGGAGCACGGTCTTTTACGCCGAAAATCATGCCTCAGGCAGCATTACAATTTACATTTGGTGCATACAAAACTGACCAATGACAATGTAGCATTTCAAAAGTAGCAAATGACGACAGTCCAAGACAATCCCATTTTCCGCTGTCCAGCCCACCAGAAACGATCACGCACATGCTTGGTTTCCTGTTCGATCAGGCAGGACAAACCCATCGTAAACCCTTCAACCCAGATCGATGAACATGTCGTAAAGGAAAGGCAGAAACAGATGGGGAGGAGATAGAGAGGTGGGAACGGTGTACCATAAACTCGGGCACGTCCTGCCCTTTGATCTTTATCATACCAGCTGCTGAACAAGGAACTGACTCAGCGGGAATTCGCCCCAGGCAAGGAGTCAGTTCGGCCAGGTCAAACAGAAGTCAGCTAAGGCATACGTGTCTCAAGGACTCGCTCAGCCGCAGTCATCGGGCCTATGTTAGGGCAACCACAGAAAATGGCTGACGTATACAAAATGGAACCCGGAGGTTCAAACTAAATCCTCGAATACAGAGTGTTCCCCTATATCGATTCATACGAAAACACTCAGACACGTTACACTCGCCATTTGCGGTCTGCTGAGACCAAAATCGTCCATTTCCGACCATCTTTATAAATCGGGTTCAGAACTATTGAACCCAATTCGGAACCACAGAGGAAATGCACAAAGTGTAGCTGTCGCCCTACCGAGACGTGTATTGGCGAAAGGCTGTCAGGCACAAAGAGCAGTAAGTACAGAGAAATTTTCACTTCCTAAAAGTGGCATTTCTAAAACCAATAATGTTAAATCCAGTTTCACCGGTGAGGAGGATTTATCGTTACAAGTCCAAACATATGAAATATGAAAAGGCTACTCTTCTCTAATCCGGAATTACAGCTTAAGAGTATATTAAGGAATTCCCAGTGCTTGCATATGAGAGGGGTAGACCTCACAATAGTGAAAGATGAAATAGGCTTTTTGTCACTACCAGGATATGTTAAAACATAAACGTATATGTCCTACCTTTTACTTACATAGCACCCTGCCCTTAAGGTTACTTAGGGCCTACCGTAGGGGTGAATTATATATAATAAAAAGGAGGTTTAAGGCTTGGCAAGTAGTTTTAAATGCCAGTCAACCAGACAGGAAACTGCAAACACAAGCACTGCATGGGCAGGCCTCAGGCAGGTTTGAAAGGCTACTTCTGTGGGTGCCAGAATGGGTACTGTACGTACAGTAGTAGTATTTGAAGTACAGAACATGGGTATATGGTATACCACTTAACCAAGGACTTATCAATACAACAAGGTTGTAAATCAGGTATACGCCAATGCAATCATGTTTAGAGGAGAGAGCACATGCAGGCGAGAAAAATAGAAGAAGGAAGACAAAATGTTTGGGGTGATCCTTCAGAAAGGGATATTTTTCAACACATCGCCAGAGGATTGAAATGTCATCCAGCTGACACACCCCAAATAACTCATCAAAAGGACCATCATGAAGGAGATCACTGCAGTTGGCTCCTTGGTGGAGACAATGTAGGGTAAATTGATGGAAAAGTTAATTAAAATTACGTCCACATCTGTTGGATATTTCCTCTTTCCATGCACACCATGACTCTATTGAGAAGGGAATGGACGACCTGGATGGCACATTCCGTAAATAACCTGTTTGGGGCAAATATATATAGCACCACTGTAGCAAGGTTACAGATCTAGAAGATTGGTCCAGAAGAGTCAATGAAAGTCTTTGTGGCATGCCAGAGGGTTTTGAGAACCAGAATATGGATGGATTTCTTCTATCCTTTTTACCACACCTACTTGAAATGTCTCTGGATTTCAAAGAACCCATCGTATTAGAACATGCGTCACTGGTATATTCAATGCCAACCTATAATCTCCATAAAAAGGATGGACAATTTGAACAGGCCTCCAAGAAAGACAGCCCTTGAACCTTCGGGCCATATGATAACCATAACTGTAGAATTAACATTTTCGAACAATCTCAATCAGAATAAATTCTCCTTCCTATGCCCTAGACTCCATGACAAAAACATTACATTTCCCTGCTTTCACCAGTCACGATGATTCTCACAGTCAATGGCAAAACAACAGAATATATGGAACCTAAAGATGTGGGCAGTATTGATCCTGTGGATATGGACACTTAAGGAGATGGTGCAATGGATGACAATGTCAACAGAAACAAAGACAGCCACCTCAATGTCACCATCAGGACTCACAGTAACACAATTAACAAACAAATTAGATTCTAACCAAGAGTCACAATCCCTTATTAGAGACACGGACAAGTCAAAACTTCCCTTGAAGGCATGTAAGACCATGGTTTCTAGTTGTGAATACACCTGAAAGTTAAGCTAACCCTGCTCTACAGGAGTGGTGCTTCTATTAGCCTGTGTTTTCCTGCCTTGCTGTTAAATGCTGCACCCCAACCAGAGCAACGTCCTTCTCCTACCCTCTAGTCCCATTCTCTGCCTGGAGCCTGTGAGTCCTGACATCACTGAAGATACTTGTCAGTAGTCCCTAGACTAGATACATGCTCACTGCCCAATAGAATAACACTTGGGCTACCCTCTCAGCTGCTACCACGTCCCCTCCCTATGCAGTGACAAGATAAAAATAAAAACGCTATAGTCTAGGCTCAGTAAAGTTGCATGCAGCCCTATTCACTGTTTGTCACCATGAGTTAGAACGTCCTTACCTTCAAATGTGGGAATCTTAATCACCATGCTCTCCTCTAGGGTCACAGAAATTCCTCTCTCATAGCAGCCAAGGTTTCAGATTACTATGAGTGACATTTTCATAATTTCAGTATAATTATGAGTGACATTTCAACAACTATGAGGACACTTTGTGTTGCAAACAAAATCAAGCTATGAAGACGAGAAAAAATATATAAAAAATATAAATATAAGATATTACACCCATGTGAGCATCAAGATGGTCTTTAGAATCATGTGTTTAAGCACACGGAGTTAAGATAAGGCAGAAGCAGACCCATCTTTAAATTCATGTGCCTCAACACACAATGTCTCTGTAGCCATCCTGAAGTCAGTGAATGCTAATGCAGCACAGTGTTGGGTGCCTAATGTTACACTGTAGCACTGTGCAGCTCTAGCAGCTGAGCCAGAGCCCCTAGGCTTGTCGGGTGCAGCTTGCTCTAAGATCTGCCACTGCAACTTGAATGGTGCATTATTAAATAGCAGTGCTCGAGCTTGACAGCTGAGAACGTGCTATAATGCGTGGCTTTGCATTAAAATTCAGTGATGCGGACCACCACACTAAAATGTGTTAGTCTAACGCCTGATGTGTGGTACTTGGCAGGGCTACCCTCTCCACAGGGCATACCTTGCAGCCCCATGACGCTGGCCAGGTTCTTGGGTGCAGCTTAATCTGTTGGTTGAAGGTACAGGTAGGTATACCCACATAGGCCATCAACACCCATAACTCGGATTCCTTTGGCAGCTGGGATAAGTAGGCTTTGACAGGAGACGGGGATATTTATACATATCCCAGATCTTGGTACTTGTCTCTTGTCCTTCAAGGGTACTTTTGATTCTTCTCCAACACACCACAGTTAAGGTCCCGCTCCTGGAGTGTTCTGTTTTTTCAGATTGTCACTGCCACTACTCTATTTCTTGTAGCTCCCTTTAACATTTCTGTTGTGATTGTGGCTCTGTCGATGTGCAGGTATGCACGTGTTCAGCTAGTTTGATCTACAATCATGTATCATCCGCCCACAGAGTCCTCTTCCTCTTCTTCATTTGGATCTCATCCTACCGCCAAATACATAAGACTGTGACCTCAACCTTACTGACAGGAGCAGGAAGTATTGGTATCCTTACATGTAAGCAAATGAATGTAACTATATTTATTACCTTAAGAAGGGGAACTTGGAGCAATAAAGGTCCAGCACACATGCTCCTTGCATTAGTAAATTTATAAGTGAGGTGTGCAGTTCCTTCTGAAAGAAGACTAAGGCCGATAGCTCCAGGGAAAGCGATATGCTCCAATAGGAGTACAGGCCCTCACACACCCAAATGAGTGTCATTCTTCATCATTGGGCTAGCTCCTCAAAAGATTGGTGTTGCAATGCCCAATGGGGACCCACAAGGGGGCTCTTTGCCGGAGATCTTTTAGTTAGCTGTATGATGAAGTGAGGCTGTGTGGTCTAAAATGGTGTAGTGTGGAATGTGACTTAAGTGAATTAAAATAGGTACAGTGGTATTCAGAATCAGTCAATTTAATGAATGAGCTCACTTACCTAATTCAAATTATATGTCCTACCGTGGATATAATGGTCCTAGATAGTCTAGTGAATTAATTTGTCTAAATGAGCAACAACTTGCCTAGGTCTGTCAAGAAAGATCAAGTGGCGATTCCTCAGGACCTAGAAACAACACTGTCTGATTTTAGTGAGTGTCAATGCTCTGACCAATATAACCAGTCACACAATAGGTAATATGGTAAATATTGCACCTTAGAACAGGTAAAGACATCCCAATTACAGTAGTGGATCAAGCCCCACGAGGCAAAAGCAGAAGGAACGCCTATTTGTGTCAAGGACGCGAAGCGGCGTCCGCTGGAAGGCATACACCCAGCTCTGCTTCCTCGGAGGGTAACTCTATTGAGACATAAAACTCTGCACTACCAGGCTTCTAAACATGCACTTATACAAAAGATCATCTCTCACCAACTGAGATGAAAAAACGAATGTGAGATTGAATTGGTAATGTAGGAAGCAGCAGCTGCAAGTGAACAACCATGGGGTACCAGATGAATCCCCTAACGTTTCCCGAAAGTGTGGAGGAGTAATTCTTGTTACAAAAACATGCCACACAAGATTTTAAAATTGTGGACTGATGAACGGTACCAATATTTCTTCATTATGATCACGCTGGGTTGGGAGGTAGTGCTAATAGATTCAGTATATGTCTCTAACCATCCACACTTTCATTCTTCACTACATGAAATAGATTACTAGTGGAATTTGGCCATCCCAATGTGATTTTGGGCAGAGATGGGAACTTAGCCACTGACCCTGTTATCAATAAATCAGGACCACCTGACAGAAAGTGCAGTTGACAGGGTGATCCTTGCATGATTTCACACATGATAAAAAAGGTCAACATCTGGAGACTGCTACAGCCCACTGATTAGAAATATACATTTCACTCTAGTATATACAGCCCATCTTCTTGCATTGATTTGTTCATTACATCTGGCTCAGTAGTCCAGGCAGTTGATGCATGCAACATTCATCAGAGCAATAATGGACCATGCCCCAATTACAATTGATCTGGAATTGCGCACCCCTTAAAACCTGACATATGAAGACATTCAATGTATGTGCTGCCATGTACTATGTGTGTCTGTGATGAATCCGGAGTACTTCTTTGTAGTAGTTCCAGAACATAAGACTGCCAGGAGTTGATGAGATTTGTCTTTACTTGGTGGACTGTTCTCCTCCTCCCCTGCTGAGGTCTTCCATCTGTATCCTGTGAATGCATACTTCTAGCCCCTTTGCTTGCACTTCTTCTTGGATGTTTTAGTGTCATGGGGTATTGACACCTCGCTGCCTGTGACCCCCAGCATACAGCTGTAGGGGATTAAGGACCTGGAACCTGAATGACGATTTAAGGTTGTTTTAGGCATTTCACAGTAGTATAGACAGGATGTCCATACAACTCTGTTCTATTTGACAGAGGACTGCTATTTCTTTGTATTTATGATATAATTAACTCATAACCCTATTGTGCTGCTGTGTTGCAATTGAAATTTCTTCTAAACTGTGCATTTCTCTCTACCTTTCTTGCTAGTGCTGCCTTACTGTAGAAATTTGGAACCGACATACTAATGGATTTTGTGTTTGCAAATCCTACGATAGCAAAATCAGGGGCTTTATAACCATTAAATTACATTTTGCTATTTACTAAACACCTTTAGTGATTCAGAAAAGGTGTTCTGAACCACAATAGATGTTTTGGACTAATTTCGAATTGTGATTAGGACAAGGCTGAAATTGGCTTTCCCTCCTGACCGCAGTTTAGCAGGCCAATGTCAATGGTTTCCGGCCCTGGTTGCAGTAACAAATCACAGAACTGTTGTGGTGGTAGGGTTTTCCTGGTAATACGTACGTTGCATACAAACCAGGTTTAATTGTGTGCCGAAATGAGGGACACTAACTTTTTAGAGTGTGTTAAGCTCTAGGGAACTAATATTCTGAATGATGATGTTAGTGTACAGAGTGTGAGAGATTGTCCTATTCTTTTAGCTGCAGGTTGATATACGCAAACAAAAACAACAGAATGAATTTTCCATTTTACAGTCTGGAGAATTGTGTGTGATAATTAGCATTGCAAGGCCATCCATGCATGCTTGCCTCTCACGTGTCCCCTTCACAGAGGCTTTAGTTAATATGCACATGAGAAAGACTTCATGAGGTGCTCAGGTTCGTAGCTTCAAGGGGGGGGAGATTGGGGTGTTGCACCCTCCTAACAAAATGTTTGCTGTAGTAAATAGTTTGGTACAGGCGCTTTCAGTCGGGTATGGTGAGGTATCTGTCAGATTTCACTCTGGATTTTTACATGCACACACACACATGCACACACACACACACACACACACACACACATGCACGCACACACACACTCTCTTTCTCTCTGTCTCTTGTCCCTGCCTTAACACCTTAGCTGCAGCCGTTATTTTGCGGCAGTGCGGCGGTTCTGCAGAGTGGGCGGGGCCGCGTTGGCTGTTGGACTTTCGCAGCACCAGCGAGGTAGTGCTCGCGACGGCCAACGGCTGACGGCAGCAGGGAAGTGGTTAAAACGTGGATAGTTTGAAAACAATTGTTTTAAATACCCCGAACAATCCACACTTCTCTCTCGTTCCACTGCCTCTTAAGCCTCCTCGTGTTCTGCTTCTCACAATGCATTTTATTTAATAAGACATGTCAGTGTGATTGTTGGGAAATCTGATGCTTGCACACCCCCAATCTTACTGACCAAGCTGCACCCCTGGAGGTGCTCCCCCCAAATTGGAAAGGTCACAGCAGGGCAGCTACTGACTCCTCACATGACTGCTTGTCCTTTGGGAATAGTGTCAGGCAACATCCCAGGGAGCAGGCAGTAGTTCAGTTGACCACAACCTACTCTGCCTGATGTGTTCCTAAAGGAATGTTTTTTTGTTTTTTTTAGAAGTGTGGATTCCTTTAAAAAACACTGGCTCCTTTAAAATAAAAAAAATCTTTTGTGGGAATGCAAACCCAATGATCGTGGTTTGTTGCTCCTGAAAGGCTACCAACCCTACATTTGAAGCCAATCCCAGGGCTTCACAAATAGAGAGACCTGGTAATTAATATTCATTAGACAGGTCAATTTGCAGACCCACATGAATGGGCATTTTGTCATGTGACCTATTAGGATATAGGTTTCATTGAAAAGTCAGTGCTCAGTTTGATATCCCTTGTTAGGTGGAGAATTCAAGACCCTTGTATATACTTTAGTATATACTTATATGTGCATGTACGTTGTGGCTCTGGAGATCAGCCCTAGTACTTGTCCGCTTCCGCTTAGGGACTTTTTTCTGTTCAACTGCCTCTATTTAACTGTCTTGATAGAAAACGACCAGTAGAGGTCAGTACAATACCAGAATTGCTTTTGCTTTCTGTAGATTCCAGTCCATAGAAATTGTCTTCCACGAGCACCGGTAGACAGTAATATTTTTTTCTAATCTTGTATTTTCAGTGATATGACCACAGAAGGCCCTGGTTTTATATTAAAAACAGAGCTTTGGACTTTACCAGTTCCCGCTGAAAGGCAATATTTCTCTCCAAGTGTTCCCATACCTGGCATGTCACGCAGTTTGGTGCTTACTGTCCCTCCATGTTAAAGAACAGTAGATGTTTCAGCACCCAGGCTAAGGTGCTGCATAGCTAAATACATATAAGGTCCCAAAGGCGACACCGATTGCATAGCAAATACTTGTTTAGATTAATCTTTAAGTACAGCTGACTCGCATAGTGCTTGCAGGGGAAGTGAAAGGAAACGCATAGGAGGCACTTCTAGAGTATCTGCTGCTGCAGTGGTACTTTACGTGAGATCTCAGTATACTTAAATGCACACCACTTTTCACGTTTCTGTGCTATTGTCTGCATTATGTTTCTCATTTGCGGATCTCCCCGTTAGCCACTCCTGCTCAATGCGTTTTTCGGAGTTTTTTCACCGAGTCCTCTTCATATGGCCAGGTTCCTGGTATGCTTCCAAACCTGCGTACTATTTCATGATCACGCCTGGATGTATAAACTTGCACACGAGTGGCCTGGCCAGATTTGTAAAGTGATAGTGTCTGGATTATCATGAATCCGTTGCAGTAAGAATTCTGTCGTTCTTTGTTGCACTCACTCACTCATCAGACAAGACACCACCTCCAATCGCGAGGTAGTACAATCCATAAAAATGCACAAGCTATAGCGCGTGGGAATCAACTGACAAGTAAGAAAACTCATGATAACTAGTTAATCTTTAACCTGACAATCTGCAGCTGCGGGCAGTTTAAAGGAGCGATACAGGCTGGGAAAGTAAAGGGTAAAGAAAATAATAATTGGAATAGGAACTGAAAACAGAGATGAAAATTCGCTTTATGAATTAGAACCCAAAGTTATAAGCCTGTAAATATTTTGAGACGCTAATTGGTGTTATGTTGCAATTGTTACATTAACTCGAAAACATTCAATGAGTCAGCTGCAAGTCTGCCGCCCATGCTGTTATGCTGCTAATTAATTCAGAGTATTATATGTTCGCTGATTCAGTAAAAGGGTTCTATCTATCTAAACAAGATGTACTGTTACAGAACAACGCACTAGCTTAGGGCAAGCTACTAAAAGTTGTACATCTAGTTCACTGCTTAATAAAATGTTTAAAAATCATAAATCTGGGCCCAAAAGCTTTGCTCAGAAGCCCACAGTAGAAACTATGGAAGGTCGAGTGAGGAATACCATGGCTGTAGACTTGATTCAACCTAATGCCTCTTCCATCCACCACCAGACAATTTCTGCCTCTTTATCCCACTATTGCAGGATTGTTTTCTTGCCTGCTTTCTCTCTTTCGTACTGTTGTTCTCACCCTTCTTTTTAGGTCTCGTCCTACGTAACGCGCAAGCGTTGCATAGGACGGACCTCATGTAAACGACTTGCTTTGTGGGCCAAAAACGAGCACGCGTTGCATTGCCATCAATGGCAACACGTGCACGTGAGGCGATCTACTTGCGGGAGCGCGCGCCGGAAAATGGCAGCCACTACCGCAAGTGCAGGCCTCCCTCCTCCCCCCTGCTGCTGCACCTCCTCCTGCGCGCAAGATTGTTTTTTAAAGCAGATGATTGCTTTCATTGCCGCGCTGCTTTACTGCCGCGCGGCCAATGCTTATTTTTCTGTGAAGAGTTTTCTGCTAGGGCCACTTTTCCAGACCGGCAGGAATCGGGCGAGGCTTTTGCGACCCTTTTGAGACTCCTTCGTACGCGGAATCCTCAAAGATGTGCTGGTGTCTTTGTAGAGTTCCGAAGGCTTTTCCTGCCACGACTCTGCAAGGGTTAATTCTTTAATATCCGAGGCCTGGAGATGCATTTTCCCCCTTTTTTTTGGAGGAAAAAGGAATTGCCAGTTCTCGGCCCGCGATCTGCAGCAAGACTCAGAGACCGCAGCCCGAGCGCCGGAGAGAGGTACGAGCTTGCGAGGTCAAAAACCGAGGCCCCTGTGACGTTGTTCGACCTGAGCCCCCCGTATTCTTTTGTCACCCCCGTAAATAGTCCCCTCTGGGGGTCACAAGTTTTTATATCTCCGACCTTTATTTATTTATTTCACTCTCTGAACTATGGAGTTCTCGGGGTGAATGCTCCTGTGCGAGGTTCTGTCTCATTAAATTACTTTGCGGTCCATGTGCCTGCTTCCAGTGCACACAGATTGGCTCCAAGGAGTTATACCTTTGTTGCTGCGAGCACTATTGTCCCAGGAAACTACAACTTCCAGTCGTGGTGTGGTAGCTAAGGTGGTTAACGTGCGTTACGCACTGATCTATGTGAACTGGAGGTAGGTTATAGTATAGTTTGGATAGATATCTCATATGATAATTAGTTTGTCCTCTGTCGATATTTGGATTACTTTCATAGGTCTGTCGATTTTGTAGCTGGGGATCCCGGTTCGAATCTCGATGTCAGCTCAACATCCTGCAAAACTGGCCACATCACTTTATCTCCCGGCGCCTCCCGCCCCACCACCTCCTCATGAATGTGTCCTTCTGTAACGTGTACCAGTGCTCATGTAAAGCACGTCAATACCTTTGGGTCGAGTTCGCGCTACATAAAACTCCCCAAAAAAAGACGGGCTAGATGTAGGTAATTCCCATTTACAGACTCTTAACCTCATCGCTGCTGTTGATATTTTCCCCCTGTGCTGGGCCCCAATGATAATGGGTGTGGTTGTGACGGAACCATTCCGTCATCAGCATCAGCACAGCTCAACCGTGTCTGGTTCCGTCACCAGCATCGAAGGGGTTAAATACCGAATTTTACCGATTCGGTATTTAAGAGTCTGTAAATGGGAAGGGGGCAGATGTAGGTAATTTTAAAATCTGAATTACCGAATCTGTAAAATTCGGTATTTATCGATTCTGTAAATACAGAATCGGTATTTCCCATTGATTCCTATGGGCTTTGAAGCCCAAAGGAATCAATGGGAAATACCGATTCTGTATTTACAGAATCGGTAAATACCGAATCCTGCAAGGGTGCAGGGGGTGTCACTGTGACACCCTCTAGCACCCCAAGTACAGGCTTGTGTGCAATGTGGCACATATACATGCCCTAAGGGCATGTCTGTGTGTCACATTGCACAGGTGTGCATGCGCAGATGTGCATGCACACCTGAATTCGGCATTTTACCACACAATAGGATTGTGTAGTAAAATACCGACTCTTAAGGGCCTGTGGCACTGTAAACTGTGCCACCTACATTTGTAATTACAGAATCGGTATATTTACCGATTCGGTAATTTACCGAATCGGTAATTTTACCGAATCGGTAAATATACCGATTCTGTATTTTTCAGCCCCCTACATCTGAAAACCCTAATACCGGTCGGAAACGGCCAAAATCGGCCGTTTTTCCGACCGGTATTAGGGCTCCTACATCTGGCCCATAGCTTTGGAGGGTTAGCTGGTCCATAGCAACTAATTGTGGGTGACCCGCCTGGCGCTGTTGGCAGTCTTGGTAAGCAAGCACAGAGGTTCCTCCTTTAAATTGTGTGTGACCCACAGGTAACTGCTCCCCCCTAGCCCCACTCCCCCACGGTAAAATAACTCACCTCTCCTCACGACACTGCGCCGTGTTATTTATTTTGTAAACCCACCTCTTTTCATAGTAAGTGCATGTAACTTTATTCATTTAATTGAGTGTCATTTGATTATTACTGTTAAAGGTGATCAACGCATCGTTCTGTTAGGTTGAGGTAGATTAGCCTTTCCTTTTTATGCACATAGTGGGCGCAAACTCCATGTTCGGTTGTGTTTTTTTTATCTATTATTTTTGCAACACAAATGCTTTGCAGCTTTGCATTAGCAATACACAGTAACTCGGATTTATGAGGGTGATTAATACAAGGCATATTGTGAATTTGAGGGTGTACTTCGTGGAGACATGGGCAGTGTTCTCATTGGGGTAGGCTGAGATGGCCTTGTGAGCGAGTTGGTACTCATAGTTGCCTCATACCCACTCACGCCGGATTAGCTGCGTACGCCTAGACACTCAAAAGATTTGGTTATGCTTGTTTAGACTTTGCCAGAGTAAGCCGTTCTTGTCGGTGTTACCCTATATCATATTTATAGACATCAGTTTCTTTTTTTCCGCCTCAGGGGGAGTATTAGTCAAGGTGGATCTGAGCAACACTATAAAGCAGCTTTAGTTCATGAGGTGACCGTTGATAGGTAAAAGATATAGTGAAAGAACAGTCTGTGGCGCCAGACCAGCCTGTTGCTTGTTGACCTCACTGGTCCTTAGATTTCCTTGGCCGTGAAAGCACTTAGAAGCTGGTTTTGAGATGCAAAAGACAACCATCTATAACTTGTGATAAAATTTAGTCGGAGAGAGTAAGGATCTGGCAGGCAGAGTCACCATTCTTCTTAGATATTTCCGTTTTTCTGTGCAACTAACTGAGCCAAGGGCAGCTCGATCCAAAGTGTGGAAACATGCTCGAGGAAGGGTTGAAGGTAGGGGATTCCAAAAGGCTTCCATCATTGGTCTTGTCTTGGTGATATAGTTCTCTATAGGTTTCCTCTCCTCTTTAGCAGAAGCAGCTTTGAAGCAAGTGCGTCAAGGTCTGAGACCGCATTCTTTCAACTCTGCTATGTACCACCATATCAACTTCTAAACTGTGGGTTTGGTCGTCAGGCTCGGTGGCTAAGAGGATTATTAATGCATCCCCTCCTGGGATGCATGTATGACTTCATGGTCACAGGTTCAAATCCCAAAGGGCCCACTCAACTTTTCATCCTTCTGAAGTCGATAAATTGAATTGGGTAACAATAAACATCTGTTATTTTAGCTCCAAGATGCCGAAAGTGCACTTTCTAGATACACATGTGGGTTTAAGTAAAATTACCAACAAAAATCTGAGGAACATCGAGCTGATACTTGTAGGCTTGTGAGAGGTTTCCAGCAGTTAGAAGCGCTGACAATTGTGCTATGCTTTCATGAATTGTTTTTTATTAGTTCTGCTTAACTTTGCATACGAAAGTATTCTGGAACATGCACTAACTCAAATCTTTCATAGAAGAAATATCCCAGTTTTGAAAGCGAATATAGGAAGCTGCTAGATGGCGAATGCTGACGTTTTGCTACTGACAGTTGGTGTATTGTCTGTTGCAGTTTTCATTTGCTTATGCTCATTATTTTCCCTCTATTGCACCAGTAGGGCAAGGATATGTGTTTAACTTCACGTGAAGAACCTCGATGGGGCTCTCCTTAGTGCATCCCACCCATCTTCCAGCAAGCCTTTTCTGCTGTATGTCAAAGGAGGCAATAGTACACTGTAGCTCCATGAAGTTACAATTAGTTAAATGCACCTGGGGACATATGCCTCAAACATGTTCTAGCTATGGACGACCACACACCTCCTTATACCAGTATGTGCATTACTTCATAGTTCAGCCCACTTATCCACTCCCCTCTCTCATTATGTTGTCTTTTATCCATGACATAGTAAGCGATAGTGTGTCTGTATGTATGTTAAGCACAGGAGCATACTCTGCATATATGTGGTTAAATAGTTGAAGACTAAGGTTTGTTAGGATAGTGTATCATCTACAAGTGTTAATAATCCCTTCTCTAAGCTTTCCATGGCCCAGTGGCCAAACAAAAAAACACTTGCCCTTGCTAAATATCATTTTGTGTGTGTGTGTTTTTTCTTTTTAAATCAGATCGATTCCTAAATTGTGTTCTGCAGCATGAGCATCCATGTTCCGCTGCAAGTATTGTGACAGTCAGATGATTGTGTTAAAGGAGTATCAAAAGGGGGTTGGTCATTTTGTAGTGGCGATGTCTTCTCCCCATAACATCTCTGGATAAGGTATATAGATATTAGAAAGTAGGAGTGTGTGCACATAATCCCGCTAAACACTTTATTTGCTATATATAGCTTCTGTTAAGCACTCTCCCTCGAACACCTTTAAACAAGGTCAGTTGTTCAGGTGGGTTTGAAATGATGTGTGGACTTAACCAGCGAGCAATTACTTATTTTTCCATTTCATCCTAAGACTGGATTGAAACACTAAAGTTGCATCTCATCAGTTTTCGTTTTGCTTGGGGTAATCACCAACTGGATGAGAACTAACTCTGTGGTACTTAATGGAGACAAAATGGAAGTCCTTATTTTTGGAGACCACAGCATACGGACAACAGATTGTCGGTCTCCCTTTTTACGTTCTCTACCATCCCCTGCAGAACATGCCAGAAACCTGAGAATCACATTAGATTCCAGACTTTGCTACGAAATACACATCCAGTCTCTTACAACGTCTTACTTTCACCTTTTAGCAGTCATCAAGGAGATCCTCTCGTTCCTTCCAGCACAGTCCAGGAAAAAGTTGGTCCCAGCCCTTATAATATTCAAAGCTACAATATTGTAATTCTTTACTGCTTAACCTGCACACCCACCTTGTATGCAAAGTGCAGTTAGTACAGAAAGGTGCTGCATGAACCAGCTTAGGACTTCAAAGAAGCACACCAACTTACAACCACCTGAGCAACTACACTGGCTACCCATTGCTCAGAGAAGTGTCTTCAAAGCGCCCTGCCAAAAAACATTGTACTACACAACATTAGATTGCTACATGGCTGCTATGTTTTCATGGCAATCTTTGCATCTTTTGTGATCAAAATCTCAAAACCTGTCAAAAAAACTGAGAGTAAAAAACAAGCATTGGCATAGCCAATAGGTCTCGTTTTTTATTTCCACCACTGGTGTTCGTATATGACGTGATTTACTTAGAAATTTCTGCTACCACACACACTTTTAGAAGCCCCAGTCACGTGCAGACGTGCTCTGGCATGCTCACAGGGTTTACTTTTAGCTTTACACTGTACAAAGAAATGTGGATTAATTAGTAAAGCTCACTGCACATAGCAAACCAACTGGGCCTATGCTCAGAAGGCCTAGAGAGTTCACGGACATAGCCCCTTCTCACAGTATATGTGAGGAAGAAGGGGTATCCCCGACTAGAGTTCCTAATTCGGGATAGGTATAGTATGTGAAAGAAGGGTAATTAGGAACTGGTTTGAAAAGGAGGGCAGAGGCGGACAATTGACAGCAAAAACTGGTAGAGAAATATGATGCAAAATTGTGACTTTTATTTTAT
Organism: Lissotriton vulgaris; assembly: GCF_964263255.1. Taxonomy (NCBI): domain Eukaryota; kingdom Metazoa; phylum Chordata; class Amphibia; order Caudata; family Salamandridae; genus Lissotriton; species Lissotriton vulgaris. Next base: position 479,802,424 of record NC_141694.1, read on the forward strand.
TCAATTCTTATTTTAGTAAAAAAAACATCATTACATTTTTATGAGTATTTGCCATGTGCCTATCTCCACTATACATGTGACTTTTCAATCTACACATATACACATATTTTTACACCCTGTATACATTTTAAAGTAGTTCATTTATACTAAGGGGTGGAGAAAAACAATTGTTTCAGCACACTATACATAAAAACATGGCTAGGTATGACATCTACGCGCGTTTCGGCTGAGGGCCTTCATCAGGGAGCCATGTGAATATCCAAATGGACCTGAATAAATGGATGCGGCCGATTTTCACAACGAGGGAAATGGCAGAGGTATAGTGGAACTACGGAATGCTTTATGTTTGGAGCTTGGGGGCTCCATCGTTGACTCCATCGTAACAAATGCCGGCAGACCCCACAATTGGAATGCAGATAACAGACAACGCTTAGATTGTCCCCGCACCGCCGTCTAGATAACGGTAAACGGTAAAAAATATGTGTATATGTGTAGATTGAAAAGTCACATGTATAGTGGAGATAGGCACATGGCAAATACTCATAAAAATTTAATGATGTTTTTTTTTACTAAAATAAGAATTGAATAAAATAAAAGTCACAATTTTGCATCATATTTCTCTACCAGTTTTTGCTGTCAATTGTCCGCCTCTGCCCTCCTTTTCAAACCAGTTCCTAATTACCCTTCCTTCTCACAGTATACCTTGGTTTCGGAATGATGGGCTGGAAAGAAACAGCATGACTTAAACCATGTATGTAGGCTTTGTCGACGCATTTTAGTACTATTTTCACGCACCGGACAATCGCGGCTGGCTCAAGCAGCTACACAAATGAAAAAGTGTATATTGGTGTGAATAAGAATATATGCCTTAAACTTGTGCTGTTGTGGCAAAGATGCGTAATTAATGTGACCATAGGATGACAATCTGGCACATGCAGTGTTAGCATTGGTATTAAGTGTAAGCCCATACATGTGGTGGGTGGGTTTGGAGTAAAAGGCTGTCGCACCATAACTGAGCTGTGCCGTATTTGATGCGTTTGTGTGCCAACAGATAGTGTAATGCAGATGTGTGTCTAGTTTGGTAAAGGCAATCAGCTCTCAGTAACTAACAGCCACATAATTACACTCTACTGAATGCAACAGAAATATACTCAACATAATACCACACAATGCCACATAATTATATGCTACATAATTACACTGCGCTCAATGCGACATACACTCCAAATACCACTCAGTGCCACATAATTACACACCACATAATTACTCTACTCAATGCAACATAAATGCAATCCACATAATACCGCTCAGTGCTACATCATTGCATGCCACATAGTTGCACTCTACTAAATGCAACATAAATACACTCCACATAAATGTACTCTATACCACATACCACCAATCAACATAAATGCACTCCACACCATGACATAATTTCACTAAGCATAATTTCACTCAACACCACAGTTCCAGGCCGCACAATTCAACTCCACACATTTCCAATACACACCGCATAATTACACACCAAACAACATATTTCAACTCCACAACTCCACAAGCCACAACGTACCTCCAATCCACACCATAGAGTGTCACCACCTGCGCACCAAACATCATTCACCACCACCATTTTGCATCAGCGCACCACCTAAGCATCACGTCAGTCTGCCCTCGGAATCTGGCATCTGTTGATTCTCCCCTAGTGTCCGTCCGCTACTCGTGTTCTAATTAAATTACAGTTTTTCAAGCTTTACTCCACCGTTATTTATGTCCTGCTCCCCCATAACCAAAAACAATTATAACAATCAAGCATGAGAACAGGCAGAAATAAGTTGCCAGCAGTGCAATACAAAAAAACTAGAAGACATTTTTTATTTTAAAATCTTTTTTTAATCAGGTTTTTCGATTGTATATAATGTTGTCTTTGTTTGTATAAAGGTAACAAAAAAGCTAAACATTTTTATTATAACTTTTCAACACAATGTACAGCAACCACAATGCTCTACAACATAGCCAGAAGTTCTGGCTAAACACATAAGGTCCCAAAGGCGAGACCTATTGTCTATGCCAATGCTTGTTTTTTCTATGTTGTGGTTTTTCTCTTTTGCCATGGATCAAAGTCTGCTGAGGTAAAATAAGGGGTGGTCCTTGTTGAAAATTTTCCAGTTCTGCAGTGTCATCCCAGATTTTTGTTCTCTGGTGCCGAACCTGTTTTTGTCTGCTTTAAGACTCTGTGCACTTTACCCCAGTAAACCAGTGGTGAAGTCTTTTTGATCTCCTCTCTAAACCTGTTTAAATTGGTATACACCTGATTGGTACCTTTAATTTCCGTGTCTGTTCCTAGCATAAGGTACTAGATGTACCCTGTGCAGGTAATTTAAATGCTACTTGTGGGCTTCAGCACTCATTGCGCCACCCACCAAAGTAGCACTGTAAAGCATGTCTCCAGGCCTGCCCATGAAGCTTAGGTGTGCAGTTCAACTGCCATTTCGACCTGGCAAAATAAACCTTTTGCCTTATGTAAACCTTCCTTTTTAATACTTATAAGTCACTCCTAAGATAGGCCCTAAATACCTACAGGGGAGGGTGAATGTTATTTAAAAAATGTATTTAATGTTTTACATGTCCTGCAGGGAAAAATTCCCATCGTTTTTCACTGTGGCAAAGCTGGCTCTCCCATAGGCTAACAGTGGTTTACACTATTACATTTAATAAGTTAATAACTCAGTTTGGGAGCAGCTGGAAAAATATATCAATGACTCTTTTTTGTAGTAATGGTAAAATCTGATTTTAATTTATCGTCTTTGAAACTACACTTTTAGTGAGTTGTAATTTATTTGCCTAAATAAAAAAAAAAAGCTTTCTTGCCAGGGACCACTTGTCACCTGACCCCTGATGGCTCCCCTGTTATGATAAGTGATATTGGATAAAATGTTTTGGGTGTAGGGTGGGCTACTAATCATTTGACAGTATGGCTCAAGTGGTGTGTCCACCTCCCCTCTGAGCTTCATAGAAAGTCTGCCTTGTCACTGTAAAATGACCCAGGCCTGCCTCCTCTTTGTCTCTCTAGTTGAGCTGGCACTAAATCTAGTGGGTGTAGAGGAACTGACCAGAACTGGTTTAGTGAGTGGACCCTAGGCTGGGATTGTGCATAAACATGGACCCCACAGAACTCTCATCAGAACACCCTAAGACCCCTGAATAATCAGAAGAAGGACTGCCCTGCTGTCCGAAGAACCTGAAGGAAGACTGGACCTGCTTGCCTTGAAACCAGGACCCCATAAGTGACTCTGAGGTTCAGATGGTAGACCTCCTGGTGAGCTACATGGACATATCAACCTACCAAAGGCCATTTTCCTGCAACTGCCAGCTGACCAGTACCAATTGGAAATGCCCTGTAATTGGCCTCTGTAGGAGTGAGTCCTAACCTCCAATTGGCACCCCTTAGGTCCTAGACCCTTTGCTGGTGTTAGAGTGTAATCCTCATATCCTCAGACTGCAAGAAGGGAGACTTAAAGACGTTTTGCTAACTTTTTGCATGGAGAACCATCAGAGACCGGGACTGCCATCAAAGCATCAACCATTGACGTTGAATCATTGGTTGGCCTCAGCATGCTGCTTTGCCTCACTGAAGAAGATCTGACTCTCAAAAAGGTGTTTAAGTCATTGGAATCATGCCAAGATGCAGCCCAACGATATAGAGGTCTTCCCAGATACATACTTCGGACTTCTCCCACTTGGAGCTTTCTCACCTTCATTTATTACTGCTCAGGAACTCACTGTTAAGCATCCTGCAGACATCAAGTCCGGATACAGATCCAGCTTGCAGCTTGACCTCAAATGACTCATTAGTGAACACTTTTCATCCATAAAAGTTTCCAATTCAGAAGGTAAACTTTCCACTGGGATGAACCTGGTTATTGTATCTGCTCCATGCTCCAACACAGTCCGCCTCAACTTTTAACCTTTTCCTGGTCTAGCACGACCACCTACCCACGATTGGCGCTTTGTGGTTTTTGGGGTTGCTTTTAAATTCAAAGTTTAAAAATTCATATCTCTGGTTCTACTTATTGGACTTTTGTCATCTTGGTATCATTTTATTTATTAAAAGTTACTCTGTTTTTTAAGTTGGTTTAGGATTTTTCTTTTATTGAGTTTAAACTTGATTACTGTTTGAGTGGGCACAAATTCTTTATACATTGCCTCAAAGTTAAGCTGACCTAATTTCTATGTAGCCACTAGAGTGTAAAGCACAGGTTTATTTAGTGACTTTAGTTGTTCACCCTGACAAGAATTATGATTACTGATTAAAGTGAGTTCTCAACCCTTTCAACTAATACTCTAATTTCTTACAGTCCCAAAAAGTCGGTACTGGTGGGCCTCACCTGCAACAACAGGCTCAAATTCAGAATGTATCTAGGGTAACATAAACCCATCATTCCTCAGCTGACATATTTATCAGTCAGGACTGTGCGAACATTTTCCAAAATGTAAACTAAAATGAACCCTTATTTATTCTTCAAGAAGAGAACATTAACACAGTCACAGGCCTGGTTTGTCATGTACTCTTGGACCAAGACAAGGTCTCACACTTCTGTCTCAACTCCTTCCCAGGTGTGTTTTCTTCCTTCGCCGTATCACACAGAATAGCACTACTCCCTCTCAGAGCCACTACTTCCGAAGTTTGAGAACACAAGTGTGTCATGCCACTCTCATGAACACCTAACTCTGCAACAGTCGTCATAGCTCCCTCTAGGGAACTTCTGCTCTCCTAAAAAACTTACCTCCTGGCAGCTTACAAGCACTTAAAGCGTTCCTGTCAAGTAAGCATTTCCTCTTTGCCATGAACTTTCATTGGAGGATTGATTGTTTTTTTCCCTCACCTTTCAAGAGTTGGCACACTGATGGGTGTGCCACTCAGGGCCAAATTGAGAAAGAAGTGGTGTGAAGCAGTACAGCAGCCAAAGTTACTGCACTGCTTGATAGGGACTGAGCAAAATAGCGGAATATCTACTAAGAGATTATGTTGGTTGTTGCCCTCTCACCTATCGCTGGCACCCTTTAGGCTGTCTTGAACCAATGCAGTAAATGTCCCTGTACAGTGTTCTTATGATTCTTGGCATGAGGTCTGTTACATATGAAATATCTACATTAGGATTTAAAGGCACTTGATTATTGAAGAACTTAGTAAAAAGAAACTCTGAAAGATTTCGACTCAAGGTGACCTGATGCACAAGTGGTTTCTGTACCTTAAGTACAATCAGAAGGAACCTCATTTCTGGAAAAAGAGCTATTAAAAATCGCAGATGAGTCTGGCTGTCTGCATGAAAGGAAGAGAGCAGAATAGCACAGTATCTACTAAGATATGGCACAGTTGGACTTTTCTTTAGTGCTGGCACCCTTTAGACACTGGACCTACCCTGAATTATGACATGTGGGGTGTTTAATTTTTTGCACGTTTCAGTTGGTATGTGGATTTTGTAGGGAGCCCTGATTAGGGTTCAATGCAGTGGCCTAAGTAGGTGAGTACTATAACAATCTGCTATGTCAAACACTGCAGAGAAAGACACCTGCTAAACATGTAGATGATAAAGGTGCATTTTTTCATGACATTAACTTTATTAACGCGTAGCAAATCACCAGTGAGGGTCTCAAGGCTCTGGAGTTGCTAACTGCTTTGTGGTGATCTGTTCAATCAGGCAGGTCTTGAGTCCTTTCCTGAATTACTGGAGCAATGAGATAGTCCTCAGTTGTTGGTGAAGGTTGTTCCAAGCTTTGGCTGCCAGGTATGAGAACGAGCATCCTCTGCTGTTGTTTCCACGGATCCCACGGGATGTCTACGAGGGAGAGGAAGGTAAATCATAGGTGTCTGGTCGGTTGGTGGAAGGTCATGCATTTGTTGACGTATGCTGGTCCTTCATTGTGCAGAGCTTTGTATGCATGGGTCAACATCTTGAACTGCCATCTCTTCTGGATCGCAAGGCAGTGTATTTTCTTGAGGTTTTGTGTGATTTGGGTACATCTGAGTAGGTTGAGGATGAGCATTGCAGCTGAGTTTTGTATTGTTTGTAGTCTCTGCAGGAGGCGTGCAGTGATTCCTACATAGAGCGTGTTCAATGAGTCCAGGCTTCTGGCGATGAGGGCTTGCGTGACGGCCCTTCTGGTGTTGACTGGGAGCCTCCTGAAGATCTTGTGTAGCATGCTTAGGGTGTTAGGTGGCTGGGCCTCAGTTTACCTGTTTCTTCATAGATAGCTTGCTGTCCAAGATGATGCCATTGTTGCAGGCATGGTCTATCGGAGCAGGAGATGAGCCAAGTTCAGCAGGCCACCATGCACCCTTCCATGGCGAGGCTTTGTTCCCAAATGGGACTTCCGTCTTGTCCATGTTGAGCTTGAGACAGTTATCCTTCATTCATTTTACGACCTTCCTCAGACATCTGTGGAAGTTGGCTCTGGTAGTGGAGTGGTCTTCTGACAGCGAGAGGATGAGCTAAGTTTTGCCGGTGTAGGAGATGATGTTGAGTCCGTGCGATATGATGGTGTTGGCCATGTGCGATCTGAAGAGGGTGGTGCTGAGGGTCGATACTTGGGGGCGACGCTGATGGTCTTACAAGGTGAACAGTGGGAGATGGAGCCTCTAGGTTCTTTGGTGAGGTATGAGGCTATCCATTTGAGGGCATCTCGCTGATGCTGTCGGCCGCAGGGGTTGAGGTTTGAAGTTTTCATAGATGACTGAGATCTTGTCTCAGAAGACGTTCGCAAGGGTGTCACACATATCTTGGGAGAGGGTGATGTCATTCCCTGTGGCTGCGGGACTCAAGATCTCTGTCACATGGTGAAGCGCTCTTCTTTGTTTCTTTCAGGGGGTGGTGGTATTGGTGTAGTGCTGTATTGAAGGTGTTACGGTCTCCTTTCTATTTGCTGGTGTGCCGCTTCCTTTCTAGTTGCTACAAGTTGCATTTGGTGGATTTCAGCTCTGTGGGGAACCAGCTGGCCCTTCTGGCAGGTCCTTTGGATATGGCTGGCTTGGCGGGACTACTGTGTCGGTACGTTCTGTGATCCACAGGGGTAAGTTCTTTGCAGCTTGTTCTGGTTTGAATGTTGCGCCTGGGAGGTAGGAGTTGAGAGCATTGTTCCACTGGTCTTCTGATATCTTTTTCCAGTTTCTGCATGTGGAGCTAGGGGTAATGGTACCAGAGTTTCTAGGTCCTGACATAGTGAGGTTGACGCTGTAGTGGTGGTCGGTCTAGGTGAGCTGTGAGACGTGGTTGTACTTGACTCTGTTCCTGGACTTGAAAATAGGCCGAGCATGTGTCCTGTGATGTGGGAAGGGTCAGTGACAAGTTGCTTGAGGCTGATGTTACTCATGCTTTCCAGAAGGTCAGTTGTGTTGGTGTCACTGGGGTCTTCGAGGTGGAAGTTAAGATCCCCTAGGAAGATGTAGTGCTCTGAGTTGATGGTGGTCGGCGTGTTGAGGTCAGGGATGGTGTTGCAGAAACTGGGGTGTGGTCCTGCTGTTCTATAGGCTGTTCTATAGGCGACTGAGCCCCTGATGGCACTTTTTCCATCTGTGTGAAGCTGGAAGTTGAGATGCTCCATTATCACTGTTGAGTCGCCTGAGGCGGTCATGCAGTGGATGGTGTCCTTGTCCATGATGGCAATTCTAACGTAGTGTTTGTTGGTTCGGTCCCGGTGCGTTATCTTGTAGCTTTTGGGGGTGGCAATGGCGATAGCCAGTGCAGAGGTGAGGTTCAGTCAGGTCTCTGTGAGAAAGATGAGGTTTGGGGTGTGGAATGAGATCATGTCCCAGATCTCAGTGGCTTGTTTGCTGAGCGATCGTGCATTGAGTAGAATGCACTGGAGATGTGCTGTGGTGGTGTGGTGGATGCAGTCGCGTTTGCGGAGTCTCCAACTTTGTTAGTTGCTTCAGTGTTGCAGGTGAAGCAGCAGTGCTGGCAGGATAACAGTCCTCTGGTGGTTTGTGGAGATGTTACACAGCAGTTGTTGTTGCTGCACCCACTCATGGACGGGCGCAGGCAGGCTTGCCTTTGGCGTGCCTTCAGTGCGCCGGCGACATGCTTGCTTCATGTCCATGCTGCAGCCTCTATTAATTAGGTCTTGGGAGGAGGGAGGTGCACAGGGAGGCGGGGCTAGGTGGAAGGCAGAAAAACGGGCTGCAGATGGGAGCAGCAATGAGGGAACAACCTGGAGAAAGTTATGAAAACATGGGGAAAACAAGGAGAAGGCACTCAAAAAATGGGGGAAGGGAAGGAGAAAGCTGTGAAGAAAGAGAAAAAAGCCAGGAGGGAGCACAACAAGGGGACAAGGAAGGAAGAAGCAGTGAAACATTAGGGAACAATTAGGTAAAAAAAAGGAGAAAGCACTGAGAAAATGGAACAGAAGCAAGGTGAAGACTGGAGCAAGAGTAATGCAGCAGCACGTGGAGAGCTGGGCCTGGCACAACTTGGGCAATGAATGAATGTGTTGCACTGAAAAGGACTCCAAGGTACTCATTGGGCTCAATATTGAATCCAGCCAATCCCAACAGAATCCCAAAAGTTTAACTTGGGAAACCAAAGAGACTGAAGAATTATGTAATAGACTGTCTTCTCCTAGAATGGGAGATTTCTCTGACTTTTACTTCACACCACCACTAAAAATATGGGGCAGATTTACGAGCCCCGTGCGCCACATTTGCGCCGCTGTTGCGTCATTTCTGTGACATAGCGGCGTAAACCAATGTACCACGTTGTGCCCTATTTGCAGCGTGGCGCATCTAGGGAAATGCCTCACGTTGTAAAGCCCTGCGCCACATGAAACCTGCGTCAGGTTTCATGTGGTCGTTCCAGCTCGGGGGGGGGGGGAATGGGGGGAATGGGCATTCCATCGCAGGAACGCTTTGGAAAAGTGCCTGAGTGAAATCTAAAAGATTTCACTCAGCCACTTTTCCGACGTCGCTGCATCAAAACCTTGCGCCTGCTTGAAGCAGGCATAAGGCGTGACGCACCATGTTGAGGATAGTCCAGGTTGGAACAGTGCTGGAGTTGCGTTGTGCCCACAACACAACTCCAGCACTGTGCCAACCTTACACTGGCAGATGCGACACGCATTTGTTTATCAAGCTCCATGATGCGCCGCATTTTAAATGCGGTGCATCTGCGGTGGCGCAAGGGTAAACTTGCGTCGCGTATCTTTCCTGGTGCATCTCTCCTAATTTGCAGGGATGCACCAGGAAACGTAAATCTGCCCCTATATTTTTAAGGATTTCAGCTTTAGATAATAATATACATCCAACAACCAGCAGATGGATCAGATGGATCAGATGGATCAGAACACAGCCATGCTGAGGGGGGATGGTCATGAAGAGAGTAGAGTCCCACTAGCATTCGGTTGAAAGAAACACCGTGACTTTTTACCATAATGCTCAATGAATTCATGTTGCTAATGAATAACACAAGGGTCCAGTGCAAACCTCCTCACTTGAGGTGAGGCCTGTGTGGAGGCATGTTTACAGAATAAAACCATCTTCTCTAACGGGAAGCAATCTAAACCATGCTCAATTTTGAAATCCCAGTCCAGTGGTAAACATTTAAAGAAGTATGTCATGGTGCATGATGTCAAAGGCTTCTTCAGGACCCAGAAGGCCAGAAATGTTTTTAAATAATAATGTTGTTGGCCAGCTTTCAATTTAGAAAGACAGAAAAGGTGGTAGTGAGCGAGGCTCAGTCAAAACTTTAAACAAAATGAATGCTCACTCTCTACTGCAAAAAAAGAGTGGTTGGCACGTTGAACGCTCTTGCACGTTTCTAAGACAAACATGGCAAAGTGGAGAAGTGTGGCTCAATGATAAGAGCGGCAGACCCTGATGCAGAGTTCTAGCCCGGGACCATGGTTCAATTCTCCGCCTCGGCGGGTCTTGGGCTCAAAATTCCACGGACCTGATAATTTTCGCCTCGGTGCCTATTCCAATCATGGAGTCCCACTCTGCAACTCTGGGCAATAGCTTGCTTAATCCCTACAACGGCCCCCACAACGCTAAGGATGCCTGGCGTCCACCTAGAGGGTGCCCAGGAGTGGACGCCTCACAGGGAAAGCCAGGATGGGTTCCACAGCGGTATTCGTACAAGCGCCTTGAGACCCTTGCGGGTGAGTAGTGCGCTCAATTTACAATATAAGTGGTTGTTTGACCCCACTTTTTCTTTCAATAATTGACCAAAGGAATTTATCGTGTCATTGATTGATGTAAAAAGGGACAAAAAGCAAAGCATTTTCCTACTTTTCAGGATTCACCTGCACAGTGCTTGCACTGTTCTTGAGAAATCTATTGTTTTTATTCTAAACCTAAAAGGGACTTCAATCCCGCCTCCTCTCTTTCCCGGCTTCTCATTGGTTCCTGTGCATGCCACTTACCTTTCCTCTATTTCTATTGGCTTAGCATATTTTCCGGCAATTACAAAGCTTGTGCCTGTCCGCTTCTCGTATCAGTTTCCCAACACAGAAATACTGTTAACATCACTTTGTTGGAACTCATTTTTCATTAAGTTTTGCATTTTACTCTTGCAGCATATCTGCATAACTATTTAACACCCAGAGATTAAGTGATTTGCATAGCATCACAGGGTGTTCGGAGGCACCGCCAAGACTCGAACCGGGATCCCCACTCTCGAGTCAGCAGCTCTGGCCCCTGCGCCACATCCTGTCCACTCCCGAGTAATGCCAGGGAGTTCTTTCCGTCTTCTGGACAATGAATGATGAAAATAGCTCTTTATTCAATATATATGTGAAACCGATGCATTGCCAGTGCTTGTTTTAAACGACTTTCTGTGCTGCCATGCCTATCGTTACAGAGCCATCCACTGGGTCAATGAGAGAAAACAAAGGACAATAATGCAATCTCGTATTCCCGGCGACATTTGAAAAGGTCAGTGAAATAACATAACCCTGGCCTCACGAGTTCCTTCTCCGTTGACCCAGTGCGGAATCTACCGCATTTCTTAAGCAATTAATCTGCCCTTCTCCTACTTTTGCCTCATTAGACCAGCAAAATATTTTCATTCATTATTTCTTCGCAGTGGGTGGAGGAACTCAATCGTGTCATTATACCTGGAAAGAACAGACATAAAATAGACTAAGAATATATAAAAATCACCTTGCTAAACAAGAATGTATTTATTTTTAAAAACAGGGATTGACTGGAAGAACAGCCAGGATATTGCAGTCTGAATAATTATGAAATCGGAGCAAAAACGGTTTCGCGTGTTATGACTTTCACCGAATTCTTTCGTGAAATGCAATGTTTACTAGTTTAATGTGAGCCACATGTCTTCTGTTTGTTCCGGTAGGAACTTAAAACGCCAGCATTAGATTTACACCCCTCATGTGAGGGACACCTGTCTCTCAGATTAAAACGGGCAGCTGCAAAGGGTCTGGAATGACGAGCGGTGACCCAGCAGCCTATCAATGTCTCGTAAATTTAACCCGGATGGAGAAGTGGAAAATTCCAAATGAGTTATCTCGCTCTGTTATCTTTCGTCCGTTTGCAGACATTCGTTTTAAGAAAGAGAAACGTGAATCCTACATTTGTGCCAGGTTATGCGTATTTCTTTGCTTTGTGGAGGTCAGTGTTTTTTATTCATATTTAAAGTCGTAATTACATTTTTGTAGCAAGCATAAATCGGAAAGTTACAAAAATAAACTGGTTTCATGGTTTAGGCATTAGGTATTAGTAATTTGCAAAGTTTGTGCAGAGCTGGCGTGTTATTATTAGTACATTCCCGTTATTAATATTTATCACATATGGTATGTCATGTTATACCACCGCAGATTCCTTGTCTTTCTGAGATGTCTCCCAGGAATATCACTTTCAAAACGGAAATAAAAATTTAAAACCATGAGAAGGGAGATGGTCAGACAGATTTCTAAATGCTCGGAAAATATTGATTAGTGTCCATGTATACATGAAAGAACTCTCTTCTATGTACTATGGAAGACATTGGCAGTAGTGCGTGTTTGAAAGTTGCCAAAGGAGGCATTCAACAGAGAGCGTTTGGATGGATCCTAATAAAGGCTTTAGAAAAAGAGAATATGAAGACAATGAAGTAGCTTAGGGCCAATAATGACTTGCACAGGCCTTCTGTGCATTCATTTCAAAGTGTTTCCTTCATTGTCTCCCTTTTTATTATTCAACACAGTGTAACCTCAGGTGGCAGGATATTCCAATGCCCTTATAGCCCTTCTGCCTCAGACTTTGCCAGTAAGCCCTCTCCCTCGGTATAGGTCCACCTATGGCTCAGGCATATGACTCAGGTTCAGGGCCTTTAACAATTAGTATGGACCTCCACAGTAGGCTATAATGCTATAGTAACATATCAAGTGTAATGGTGTATTGCATTGTGCAAACTGTCAATGTTTTGTTCATGAAAGCTGCTAAACACAATATTTTGGGAGTTAAATCTTTCTTTATTACCAAGCAAGTCAACATGCATACTCCTATTGATTTTTCAGATACTAGAGGTTCAATCATGTGAATTATCATTTGAGTGTATGTGCCATATAGAGTTAATCTCGGTTTTGTCTTATCTTTCTCATGGTTTACTTCATGTATCATATAAAGAATATATTACCTTCTGGAAACTTGAAATCAATAGCAAACAAAGGAGGTTTAACCAGCTGCGAGTTGGAATTATCATACAGAGACTCAGGATTCAAGAGAACGCTAGCCCTAATAAGGGGTCTCTGTAAAAACACTAGGGTGGTATGCATTTAAGAGACTAATGTTGTGGTGTCAAATAAAGTTATGATCAAGTTTGCTGTTTGCGGGTAGAGTGCAGGGTGAAAGAGAAGTCTCTCCTCTCTTAGTCAGTCTCCATTCTCTGAAATTGCATGCAGCTTCGCCTGGCAGTCATTCCTGATGCCTGAAAAACAATGGTTAGTTTCCAAGTGGTCATATTTTCAGAACATCCTTTCTTGGTTGGAAGGAGTCTGTGAAATGGTAAGTTACTTCATTGTGGGATAGTTGTTGTCAAGTTCAATATTGTTTGTAAGATCAATTGTTCATGCTTGTCACTGAGTTACTACATTGATGACCCGAGTGCCTGTTAAAACACTTCTCCAGATCTTTATTTTTTTCAGTTGATCTTGAATAGCAAGAAGTTAAGCTATGCTCTCAGCTTCGGGTTTAAGGTATTCTCTATGCATGTGCCTTGCACAGCTTGGAATCTGCCTTTGCAATTCTGTTGCTTGAATCAGGGCTAGGTGTTCTTTTTAGAGTTTGCTGATCACAATACTTTTTTGTGGTATGTGATGGGGCTTTTGTTGCTGTAAATATGCATGCCTTTATTGCAGTATATCTCCACTGGTAGCCAATGGATTAAATTCGTGCAGATGTCGTGCAATGATGATTTTTTTTACGTAGAGGGCCCTCCAGCTTAGCTTGTTTGGGAAAAACTGACTCCATGGCGAGTTAAAGTTTAGAATATTTGATTACTTTGTTTACTGAAGGTGTTGCCAAGACTTCATAAAGTTGAAGGCCAGTTGAATAGAACATGTCTATCCTGGATACCATTCACTGCTGAACACTCTATACTGAAGCAGGTAGACTGTTCTCATTATTCAGGGGGTGACCTGTTCTCAGGACACCCCGCGCCGCACGGTCACCAGCTGTGTGTGTGCCCCTCTCTGCTGCTTGCAGCCTCGCTGTGCCGTCTGCCTGCCTCCCTAGCGTATTTCGTTGTAGGTGTTGTTCACGCGGCTATGCCCCCTTTTGTTTCTTGTCCTCCCCGCTCCCGCCTCCCAGCTGCTCCTCCCTCCCACTTGCCCTTAAATGGCGACCGCGCTGCGCAGGTGAGTGTGACCTGTTCTCAGGACACCCCCGCGCCGCATGGCCACCAGCTGTGTGTGTGCCCCTCGCTGCTGCTCGCAGCCTCGTTGTGCCGTCTGCCTGCCTCCCTAGCTGCCTGCCTCACTGTTCCTTTTCCCAGCAGTTCCGCCGTATTTTCGTTGTAGGTGTTGTATTTTCTGCCTTATTGTGAAATCATTGTTGTTTCCCCCTTGTGCCTTGCCCGCCCCGCTCCCCGCTTCCCGCCGCCGTTGACGCGGCCACGCCCCCTTTTGTTCCGTGTCCTCCCCGCTCCCGCCTCCCAGCTGCTCCTCCCTCCCACTTAGCCTTAAATGGCGACAGCACGGACGCGCAGTGAGCACGCCAATTGTGTGCCGAAGGCGCGCCAAAGGCAAGCCCGTCTGTGCCCGTCCGCACCTGGACCGCGACCAGCGCCAGGACCCCTGGCCGCCACCGATGCAAGACTACTCGACGGACCTACGACGCCGCCGCCCTCAACGCACTCAATGCCGGCCGGAACCCTGCCTGCTACCGAGCCACCCTGAGACGCACCCACGGACCCTTCACCTGCCAAGCCTGCCGATTCACCTGCCCCCGGACCTGCACCACCCCCGCCAAGTCGAGCACCAGCAGCAACCACCTGAAGTGCATCCTGTTGAACACCCGCTCCGTCCACAGCCACGCCGTGGAACTCTGGGACCTGCTTGACGCGACAGCACCGGACTTCGCCTTCCTCACCGAAACCTGGATGAACGCCTCCTCAGCGCCCGACATCGCCATAGCCATCCCGGACGGATACAAGATCACCCTGAAGGACCGCGTCAACCAGACGGGAGGAGACATCGCCATCGTACACAAGAACACCATCCGCATCTCGACTAACTCCGACGATACCTTCACCGCCGCCAAACACCTGCACTTCCAGATACACACTGACCCCAAGACCACCCTCCGAGGCACCCTCATCTACAGACCCCCGGGACGACGCACACAATTCAGCGAAGACATCGCAGACTTCATTAGCCCGCACGCCCTACCCTCTGCTGACTACATCCTCTTAGGGGACCTCAAATTCCACCTGGAGAACAACAACGACAGAAACACCACCGCCCTGCTGGACAACCTCGCCAACCTCGGACTCAAGCAACTGGTGAACACTCCCACCCACTACGCCGGCCACTCGCTTGACCCCGTCTTCTCATCCAGCAAGCACATCTCCTTCAGCCATGCTACCGGACTCCACTGGACCGACCACAGCTGCGTCCACTTCAGCTTCAGAAAAACAGCGACCCACCACCACCCGTAACAGGTTCCCCGCCGGAGCTGGAGCAAGATCACCGCCGAGCAGCTCACCGCCTCCCTCAGCCAGAACACACCCACCAACACAACGGACCCAAACGAAGCAGCCAGCAACCTCGCCAAGTGGCTGACCGCCTGCGCTGACGACCTCGCACCACTAAAGAACCCTCCCAGCAGACCCGGCAGCAAGAAAACCCCCTGGTTTACCAACGAACAAAAGGAATCCAAGAAGAACTGCCGCCCCCTCGAGAAAGCCTGGCGGCTCGACCAGACCACAGACAACAGGACCGCCCTCAAGCACACCACCCGCAAACACCACCAGCTGATCCGCGCCACCAAGAAATCGGCACTCAAAGAACGACTGGACAACAACGCCCATGACAGCAAGGAACTTTTCAGCATCGTCAAAGAATTCTCCGACCCCAGCGCCGGAAACAACGACATCACTCCCTCGCAAGTCCTCTGCAACTAAGTCGCCACGTTCTTCCACCGCAAGATTGCCGACATACATAACAGCTTTGACGCACAGACCACGCACCCTACCGCCGAACCAACGCCCGCCGCCACCACCCTCTGGACCTGGACCCCGATAAACACCGAAGACACCACCCGCATGATGAACTCCATCCACTCCGGATCACCAACCCTGCCCACACCACGTCTTCAACAAAGCCGACGCCATCATCGCACCCCATCTCCGGGACATCATCAACTCCTCCTTCCACACCGCCACCTTCCCGGAGAGCTGGAAGCACGCCGAGCTTACCGCCCTCCTGAAGAATCCAACGGCGGACCCCACCGACCTCAAGAACTACCGTCCCATCTCGCTCCTTCCCTTTCCGGCCAAAGTCATCGAGAAGACCGTCAACAGACAGCTTGCCGCCTTACTCGAGACGAATGTATCCTTCTACCTCTCGCAGTCCGGGTTTCGGGCCAACCACAGCACCAAGACCGCCCTAATCACAGCCACCGACAACATCAGAACCCTGATCGACAACGGGGAAACTGCGGCCCTCATCCTCTTGGACCTCTCTTCGGCGTTCAACACCGTCTGCCACTGCACCCTAGTGAAGCGCCTCAGCAACATCAGAATCCGAGAGAAAGCACTGGAGTGGATCATCTCGTTCCTCGCCGGAAGAACACAGACAGTCCGCCTCCCCCCGTTCAGATCCGAGGCCACCAAAGTCATCTGCGGCGTACTACAAGGATCTTCACTCAGTCCAACCCTCTTCAACGTCTACATGAGCCCCCTCGCAGACATCGCACGCCAACATGACCTCAACATCATCTCCTACGCCAACGACACCCAGCTGATCCTCTCCCTCACCAATAACCGCACCACCGCCAGAGCCAACCTACACGAAGGGTTGAAAGACGTCGCCGACTGGATGAGGAACAGCCGCCTTAAACTGAACTCAGACAAGACGGAAGTCCTCATCCTGGGATCATCACCCTCCGCCTGGGACGACTCCTGGTGGCCCCCGGCCCTGGGCACCGCTCCCAAGCCAACGGACCATGCACGCAACCTAGGCTTCATCCTGTACTCCTCCCTGTCGATGACCAGACAAGTCAACGCCGTCTCATCTTCGTGCTTCAACACCCTGCGCATGCTCCGCAAGATCTTCAGATGGATCCCCACTGAAATTAGGAAGACCGTCACCCAGGCACTCGTCACCAGCCGACTGGACTACGGGAACACCCTCTACGCCGGAACCACAGCCAAACTTCAAAAAAGACTCCAGCGCATCCAGAACGCCTCCGCACGACTCATCCTCGACATCCCCCGACACAGCCACATCACCGGACACCACAAGGCTCTCCACGACCTGGGCCCCAAGTACCTCAATGACCGCATGACCTTCTACACGCCCAACCGCCAGCTACGATCAACCAGCCACGCCCTCGCCACCGTACCACGCATCCGCAGAGCCACTGCCGGAGGAAGATCCTTCTCCTACCTGGCAGCCAAGACCTGGAACTCCCTCCCCACCCACCTTCGGCGAACCCAGGACCATCTCTCCTTCAGAAAGCAGCTCAAGACCTGGTTGTTCGAGCAGTAACAGACCCCCTCCCCCAGCGCCTTGAGACCCTCCTGGGTGAGTAGCGCGCTTTATAAATGCCGTGATTGATTGATTGATTGATTGAATATTAGCTCCTAGTGCGATGTCAATAATTAATAGACAACATACAGTACTACACTTCAGGGTTATTTCTTAATGAAAAGACTTGCTTTCAAAGGCTTTGGTCCGTGAACACAGACTAACCTCTAAATTCAAAACTAGTTTTAAAATGTAAACGAGCAGCACAGAATAAAAGAGATGCGTCATTTATTAAAGTGTGCAAACGTAGGCTTGGTTTCTGTAGTGCATCATTGCGTTTGGTTTACACATACTATTTGAAATTGGGATGTAGAAAGAAGTGTGTTAATACATTGGCTCACTTGTGCTCATGTCCAGAGTTATTGGCACACTAGATCTACAAACATTGCAGAAACGTGCCTACTAAAAAGCCATGAATATCCAAACACACTGCCTTCCTTTTAACTTATCAACAGGGAAGACCCAATCGATATTTACTTAACTACTGCAACATCATTTTGTTTGTTGGACTCAAGGATAATCTTCCTAAAAACATTGAAGAAGAGTAATTAGACCGACAGAAAGCAGTACTTATCTATTTAATTTAAAAACACCTTAAAAATTCCCTATATTGCCGAGCCCACCATTACATCTAACACTGGATCATGGTGAGGAGTGAATCTCGTCAATAACCATTCCAATCTGATGGGATGACTGTTTCCCTCCCTTTTTACTCATTTATTTTTGGCTACTGTTCTTTCAGGTTCATATATCCATTATGGAGGAGTTTTGTGCAGCCCCATAACTCATCACTTCTGTACCCTGAGTTTATATGCAAGAACCAGGGAACATGTGCCGAGACCTCCAAGTCTCCCAAAATCTTTGAGTCTCCTACAGTAGTAAAAGCATTACTTGGCATGATTCATCCATTCAGTGTGCCTGAACTCTGCAAATCATACCTGGATGACCTATAGAAAGCCCAGGGCCTATTTACACTGCCCATCCTTTCAATGGGATTCTAAAGTATTCATTAAACTGACGTCCAATGAAGTGAGTATGTGGGACAGTGCTGTTGTTACTACCAGACCGTCGCATTCTACAATAGATTCACTGATTCCATACTATTTGTATTTGATCATATGTCTTGAATAGTCATATAGGGCGTATGCAAAGTTGATTTTTTTTCTCTTAATCTTCATTTATAACGCACAAAAACTGAAATTCTACTAGTGTTGGGCTTTCACGTGAAAATTTGGGACTGTTACAAGGTTTTTGTATGCAAGAGTTATTTGATGTACCTCTCGCTCGCGACTAATGAGTTGTGGTGAAAGGCCAGCCAAGGTAGGTACTCACTTCTAAAACACTCGCACAGGGCTGGCTTTTACAATACTTTCAAGAAAAAGACATGCAGGTTCGGCACCAACTAACTAACTAACACACTTGAAAGAAAACTACGATCAGTGTTGGCAAAGGGAAAGCAGGAAACTCTCCAAGCTCCTCTAAGGTGTATCATTGGGAAGCAGCTTCTGTAATACATAAAAAAAAATGTATTCACCACCTTTATACATATTAAGTGAGGTGGGAGTTTTAACTCTGAATGTTGTCACGCTTGGGAAAAAAGCAAGGTTTAGAAAAGCATATTGACGAATTAATTAAATATTTGATGGAAACCTCTTTTAGCTCAACAACACTGTCAAAGGATTTCAGCTTATTTATTTTTAAATCAATGATTTTGACATTTTCAGCAATTTTTGTTTCAGATAGGTCTAACAAATTTACCAGTAGCTGTTTCAATGTCATGGTACTTGTCGGTAATTATGCCATGATTGATGTCGAGGTCTGCAGTGCTCCTTAATTAATAACAGACTCACTATTAAATATTGAACTCATGTGAATGTATCTGAAACAAAACAACTTTCATGTTGTGACAACCATGGTCCAAGCTGTGATGTTTTTAGATCAGTGTTTTGCATATATACCAATTAGAGTGTCATGCAGTAATGACTATGAAGTATAAATAATAAAGAGTTTTATCACATAAAAGTAACACACCTAGATGAAACATAAGCGATGTTTTCAGTAGCTTAATGCAAAATGATGTGGGCTCCCTGCAGAATATGATGAGTGGCACCCGAGTGCTTCATATCTCACAGATATTCATTGACCTTGGGATGAATGGGGCCCCTTGAGGGGTTGGGGGCCCGAGGAGGGTTAACAACACCCGCCCCGACCCCCTGCGCCATAGTGCATTTCATCCCGGGTATTTTCTTCTAATCATTGCCACTTCTATACCACACTGTTGCGAATCTTTCCAGATTAATTCTGAACTGAAAAACATTTTCAGCAGATGCTTCAATTGAGCTAAATTAAGGTATTAGTGGCAGTAAAATGTCACTCTCTTCATTCCTGATGCCATAACTGAAAGTGGCAGAACATAGTTGTCCCAAGTTAAGATTCAGGCTTTAAAATTCAAGTGCTGCTATTGGTTACATCTCAAGGGTGTTTAAACACTCCACCAAAGCTTTACACAATAACATACAGATAGAAATTGCACTGACTCTGGGCCACAGGGTTCACGGTTCGATCCCCGGCTCCGGTGGCAGGTTAGCCCAGCACCATGTGACTCTGGGAAATAACTTGCTTAATCTTCCTGACGGCCCCCAGCGCTGGGGCACCTCTCCAGAGGTAGCTGTGCGCTTTACAAATGCTGGTATTTCATTTCATAAACAACACCCTTGATTTTCAAGAAACTGGTTACTATTTGTGTAAGTGTACTTCAAATACAAACAAGGTTTCCTTTACTTTCCATTTATATACTGTTATATCTTGCATTTGTATTTATGCATCTCCACTATTGCTTTGTCCCTAGCTGGTCAGCCAGTTTGAAAGTGCTGCATGGAATGTTGGAGTGGTGATGATGAATGGAATATTTGGGTGCCTGTGAGGTGAGGTGTGGCAGTTGGAGTATGGGCTGAGCAGCAGGCAGACTACTCCTGGTGGAGCTATATTGAGATCTAGCTATACATCTTACTTTTTCATTGGTGTTGCTGCTGTGGTTATGTTTATTTCTGGTCTGGGAAATTTGTTTTTGGTGTGCTTGATTCAGATTGTCGCCACTAGTTGATATGTCATGTTGTATTGCTACATTTTCACATCTTACACTAAATGCCTCTTACGCAAGGGATTACACTATGAGGAAAGTCACCCATTTCCACATTATACGTCACAGTCCCTTACATGAGGGATGGTTATGTGGGTGAAAGTCACCCATATCTACATTGCACGCTAGAGGCCCTTACATTAGGGATGGTTATATTGGTGGAAGTCACTGATATCTACATTGTATGCTACATACCCTTACTAGACGGATGTTTGGATGGGTTGGAAGTCACCCATTAATGCACTTTACGTTACATACCCTTACATGAGGGATGACTGGACGGGGTTTAAGTCCCCCATTTCTACACATTTTACTTGATGCCCTTACATGAGGGATGTTGGTTTGGGGTGGATGTCCCCCGTTACCCATTTATAGACTTTACGTTTTATGCCCTTTTTTTAAGGATGGTGGTTCAGGTTGGATGTCACCCGTTTCAATATGTTACATTATTTGCCCTTTGTTGGGAATGTTAGGTCATGTGTATTTTACCCGGTATTTACTTCAATTTTAGCACAAGTGTTCTTTTATTTTTTATTTTTCTAATAGTTTTTTTCTTCTTGTGCATGTAAGAGTTTGCCATGGACTGCTTTGTGTGCCATGTTGTGCTGTGCCATAGGTCATGCTTTCCTGGCCAGTTGCTGTGGTAGGTGGTGATAATAGGTACAGTATTGTTTTTGTCTAGTATGCTGTTGTGGGACTGATGGTGTCCCTCCTCAGTCTACTATCTAGCATTGTGTGATGTTAAAGAAAATGCGGGTTCACCTGTTTTTTTCTTTATATTGTTAGTGTTTTATGAAGTGGGAGGGTGTGTGATATAGCTTGTATATTTATTTATGCATCTTCCCTATTTTCTCTATGCATGATTCTTCACATAATGCTTTATTCCATCTTGAATTCGTATATTTTGATGAAATGACCCTTTACGTTTTTCTACATGTAAATGCTTTATTCCATCTTGCATACTTATATTTTTGTTTTTTATAAAGGGAAGGATATGTTATTTCTTGTATATGTATTCATGCGTTTCCCCTGTTGCTTTGTCCCTAGCTACTCAGCCAGTGTGAATGGGCGGTGTGGAATGTTGGAATGGTAATGATGAATGGAAAGTTTTGGTGCCTGTGAGGTGAGGTGTGGCAGTTCGAGTATGCGCTGAGCAGCAGGCAGACTGCTCCTGGTGGGGCTATCTTGAGATCTAGCTATGGACTTATGAATACTCTTATCTAAAACTAAGGGCCCGATTCAGATCTCCTTGTAAAGCCCTCCACATGACTCGGATCCATTGGGCTTTACGAGCGAATCGTGCACCTGCAGTCCGAGCGAACGAGTACGATGCAATCACATGCTTACGGACTCATTTCGCTCGAACTCCCATTGAACTCCATGAGAGCCTATATACTGGACGCGTACACAGGCTCCCAAAGCAAAAAGGGGTGGGTGGGGAAAGTGGCACACCAGCCACACTGTGCATGCATGGGAAGGGGGACCCATGAGTACCCCCAAGGGTCTGAATCGGAGGGCTCTAGGTGATGGGGGCCTGCTACGGGTCCCAAAAGAACGATTCCGGCAGCTTTTTTGAGCCGGACATACCGAATCATGAAGGCTGTCCGAATGGTGCATCGTACTTGCTCGCTCGTAAACAAATTCCATAGAGCTGTATGAAGCGTCCGCCTACGAGTCGTATGGACCGGATTGGGTTGGGAGACGATTTGCTTGACGCGTACGCGATCTTCGCATCGTACTTGGTCGTTCGGACCAGTGTGTACAATTCGGTCGGAAAAAAGGCTATGAATCGAATAAGTAAAAGTCAAATCCGATTTGTAGGCCTTCCGAGTGAGATCGGAATTGACCCCTAAGTCTGTATCTACAAACAACACCTCGGCTACATGATTTTCTTCAAAACACATACCTTGTTTTGTGCGTTGTATACGTTTACAAATTTAACTGGTAAATTCTGTGCTTTTATGCTTTTCAGCCAGAAAGATAAGTTTGTTTTTGTTGTGCTTTTTTCAATGAACTCCATTGTGTTTTTATGATCTGCTTAATTTCGAATGCCTGCCATTGGCCATGTCCATCAGTGGCTGGGTGAAGGGTCTCACCTACAGCCAGGCCAGGTACTGTGCTGAACTTGCGTTAGGGACTGCTCGGAGAGATTGGTGAAAACACCTGGCTTGTGTCCAAGCGCTATGCCATATCTCCTATTTTACAAGCAAATCAAGACGCTAATTTTAATGCTTGGTTTTGTTTGTTCATCGTTTCAGGGGCGGCTCCTCCATTAGGGCAAAGGAGAGTTGCCCCACTGCTTTCTCGCAGTGCGAGAAGCAGAAACATAAAATGTATTTTAAATACCATTTTCTTTTTCTGCTTCTCGCGCTGCGAGAAAGCAGAAGGCAGAGTATGCCTGGTTGGGGGCGGGTGGGAAGGTATGCCTGGTTGGGGGCGTGCGGGTGGGCGAGTCGGGGAGGAGTGGCTTGCCCACTGTTGTGGGACTGACTGTTTGGTTGACCCTCTGTGGCCGACCAAACCAGTCATGCGCACTCTACATTTTCTCTATGTAGGCTGCATGCAACCTTCATGGAGAAAATGGCCTCCCTACAGGCACCCGGTTGAGCTCTGTCCCCCCCAATCACAATACTGCCATTGCAGCGATGTGATTGGCTTAGGGGAGAGTAGGGAGGATGCCTGTTCTTGTTCCTGGAAAGCAACAGGAAAACGCGGGACGCGGTCACAAGCGGAGGCGGCACGGGACCCGGTCAGGTAAGTTTAAAAAAAAAAAATTACCCCCTAGAGCGAACCCTCACGCAACCTCAAACCCGCCACCCACCCGCGAGTCATGTGAGCCACAACTGCATCTTTGTGTTACAGTGCTTTAAACTTGTGATTCAGAAGTCAGTCACTAGTCAGGAACAAAATGGTGTTCAAATACAGCCTAATGGGCAATAAAGGCCGCTGGTGAGCTTGTGAGTCGGTAGTCAGATATTGCTTGAGAGTGATTTTACCTTGTTTTGCGGCACAAACATAAACCTTTGTTTTTTAGTTTAGGTTAAATACATTTGTTAAAGTAAGATAATATAGAAAAATACCATTGCATAAACCATATGGGCAGATGCATAGGGTATAATATACTGCTAAACACCATTGTTAAGGAAGTAGCGGGCATCTTAAGTCACTTGATGCTTTGCCTCTTGTGATTCATGGCCACTCCCCACACTGAAGAATAGTAAATAGAATATACCACTCTCCACATCTGTGTGTGTATATATATATATATATATATATATATATATATATATATATATATATATATATATATATGTGTGGGAGGAGGAGTCGAGAGACTGCTGTAAAGGGAGTGGTCTCTGGAGCCAACGAATTTTCACTTGCCTGTGGGACCGGCACTGATGACGGCCATTCCGGCCAGAAATGCGCCTGCCACAGTGTTTCACAGACTACAGGAGTGCGTGTACATTAAGCCAAATAAATCCTTCATTTTAACCCGGAGCATGTGTCCCGCATCAAGCTGCCTGATAAGGGCTCTAATGAAGGTTTTGGCCGGACCATTAATACCCAGGACCCCTGAGGTGGAATGCAGGAAGTGCCAAGAAATTGGGGGCATTAATTTGAGTCTGTGTCCCATACACCTGTATGCGGGACCTCGTGAACTGCAACATCCACAATGCAGTGCTCTTGGGCGGTGCAGCGCAATTAACTAACTCACCTGTGGGAGGAGGAGTCGAGAGACTGCTGTAAAGGGAGTGGTCTCCGGAGCCCACAAATTTTCACGTGCCTGTCATTTGAGATGTCATCAGTGATGTCAGTGACCATGTCATGAATGATGTAATATGTGACATCATCAGCAGTCGATTGCGGGTGCGCGAAATATAGTCAGTACAACTAACTATATAGGAGCAATTTCAATGGTTTTGTATGAGTGAAATGTCCAGCTAACACGAACACCCCTTAAACTTATAGTTTTTTGAGTGAATTTTAAAGGTTTTTTAAATGCTAATTCCTAACTATATAAGGCCTGAAACTTATGGTTTTTTTAAGTGAATTTCAAAGGTTTTTTAAATGCTAATTTCTAACTATATAAGGTATGAAACCTATGGTTTTTTCAGTGAATTTGCAAGGTTTTGTAAATGCTAATTCCTAACTATATAAGGCCTGAAACCTATGTTTTTTTCAGTGAATTTCAAAGTTTTTTTTAATGCTAATTCTTACCTATATAAGACCTGAAAGCCCACCAGGAATCTCCAGTATGCGCCAGGGGACTGCATTGCAGAGAGGTGTAATGAAGCCACGCCCCTTTTTACACCTCTCTGCAATGCAGCCCCCGTGCATGTTTGAAGAGGGGGAACTAATTCTCCTTGCATACTGGGGGCCCCTGGGGGCCAACTAGCCCACCTGGAACCTCCAGTATGCGTCAGGGGGCTGCATTGCAGAGGTGTAATGAGGCTATGCCCCTTGTTACACCTCTCCGCAACGCAGCCCCCTGGCGCGTTTGCAGAGGGGGAACTAATTCCCCTTGCATACTGGGGGTCCCTGGGGGCCAACTAGCCCACCAGGAGCCTCCAGTATGCGCCAGGGGGCTGCATTGCAGAGAGGTGTAATGAGGCCACACCCATTTTTACACCTCTCTGCAACGCAGCCCCCGTGCATATTTGAAGAGGGGGAACTAATTCCCCTTGCATACTAGGGGTCCCTGGGGGCCAACTAGCCCACCTGGAACCTCCAGTATGCGCCAGGGGGCTGCATTGCACAGAGGTGTAATGAGGCTATGCCCCTTTTTACACCTCTCTGCAACGCAGGCCACTGGTGCGTTTGCAGAGGGGGTACTAATTTCCCTTGCATACTGGGGGTCCCTGGGTCATATCTGCCCAAACGCCGATATTCCGAATGATTGAAAATGACTTTTCTTGAGAAACATTTGGATTTGGATTATCATGTCCTATACTTTGGAATTTTTGAAAGACTGACTTTGAGGATGCTATAAATTACTCAAGTCTGCCTGAATTGTGTGGGTAAAATTGATACCTAGTCACTTTGAATAAGAATGTACTTACCTCTCGTCTAACATTTGGAAGAAATATCTAGTTATATGACAACAGGATACCGACATAACTTGAAGGAAATATGAACGCCCTGAAGAAGTTCTGTTGTTCAGAACGAAACGCGTCGGCTGGCTGCGGTACATAAACTTAAGGAAAATAAAAGCATTTGAATATACACCAAGATTCAGCGCTTCAATAAGGACTCTAAGTGATATGATTTGATTGGACTTATTGTGCAAGTGGTGCTGTGCCAAACCTTGGAATATTCTCCACTACTCTCTACCACTTACTCTCTACTACTCCACTACTCTCTAATACTCACTCTCTACTACTCATTCTCTACTACTCTCTACTACTCTCTCTCTACTACTCTCTCTCTACTGCTCTTTACTACTCACTCTCTACTACTCTCTCTCTACTACTCTCTCTCTACTACTCACTCTTTACTACTCACTCTCTACTACTCTCTACTACTCACTCTCTACTTCTCACTCTCTACTACTCTCTACTACTCTCTCTCTACTACTCACTCTACTACTCACTCTCTACTACTCTCTACTACTCACTCTCTACTACTCTCTCTACTACTCTCTACTACTCACTCTCTACTACTCTCTACTATTCTCTCTCTCTGCTACTCACTCTCTACTACTCACTCTCTACTACTCACTCTCTACTACTCACTCTCTACTACTCTCTACTACTCACCCTTTACTACTCTCTACTACTCACTCTCGACTGCTCTCTACTACTCACTCTACTACTTACTCTCTACTACTCTCTACTACTCACTCTAATATTCACTCTACTACTCTCTACTACTCACTCTCTGCTACTCTCTCTACTGCTCTCTACTACTCTCTACTACTCACTCTCAACTCTCTATTACTCACTTTCTACTCTTTACCTCTCTACCTCTCTACCTCTACCTCTCTACCTCTCTCTACACGCACACATATACACATATACACATATACACATATACACATATATATATATATATATATATATATATATATATATATATATATATATATATATATATATATATATATATATATATGCATATGCATTTATATATATGTATGTGTATATATATATATATATACATACATATATAAACATATATAATCTGCATATCTATATAAATACAAATATAAATGCATGCATACATATACATATATGCATACATAAACACACACAGGTTTGGCGTGCTTAAGCCGTCTTCCACGGCGGGCTCTCGACGGGGAACGCCAACCCCTATAATTCAACACACTCCTGGTTGTAGCACTTCATCAATCGAAAAACCAGAGTCGGAGCCCAAATCAGGTGCGGTGTTGTCAAGTTTATTCGGCAAAGGAAACACCCAACGCGTTTCGTGATCCGCTGATCACTTTCTCACGGGTGGAGTTTACCTGGGTCAACATTCATTTAAAGCAACATACTGCTTTAGGATTTTGCACACGTGATCATAGACATAGAAAAAATAAATAAACAAATTATAGCTATGTCGGCAAAATTAGAAACATTGTTTCAAGTGAAAGTTTGTATCACATCCAGGAATAACGGATACATATAAAGGCATAATAATGTGCAGTTCCCCTGGGTATTACACAGTTCAAGCCTATTTTGCGAACTGAAACCAGGTAATTCCATATACACCAAAGTTGGCCAGCCCCATTATGCAGTACCATGTTACACATTCACATCAGTACTTGTGATGGGTTAGTCAGAGGTCGTGTTGCCCCAGTGGGCAAATTCAGTCCATTACACAACAGCCAGGGTTTTCAATGAGCTCCAAGTGGGTAATAGTTAAGGCCATATTCCTGGAAAAAATGAAAAAAGGGATATAGCTATAGGTGATAGTGATTACATTTGGATCAGTGCATAGTTAAAACCAATTAAAAAACTTTTGAAATTGTTACCAAAGAAGCAGCAGCATTACAGTTTCACATGATTTAGTCACAATCTTTTACGTATGAAGATGGATTGCAAGTTCCTCCCCCAAGTTATGACCTGTCGGTTGCAAGGTGTTGTACATAATGATATATTTAGATTCCAGTTTCCTTAAATCTAACCACTTGTTACCTCCCCTTTCGTTGCTTTCAATGCTGTCCAGAACACAAAATTTCATGACATTTGGGTTTTTGTTGTGTACATCAGAGAAATGCCTCGCTACAGGGTATTGCTGATTTTCATTTCTTATTGCCCTTTGGTGTTCCAAGATTCTGAGTTTAGCCTGTTTCGTAGTGCACCCTATATAAAACTTGTTACAGGGGCATTCAAGGGCATAAACAACATACTCCGTAGTACAAGTTAGGTGTTTTGTAATTTTGTGGGCCTCTCTTTCCGTTGACAATTTTATTGACTTGCGGTTGTTGCTATACTTACAGGCTTTGCATTTATGACAAGGGTAGAAACCTTGGATTGGATTGATTTTCTTTTTGTCTTTTATGAGTGTACTGCTCAATATGTCTTTTATTGATCTCGCCTTTCTAAAGGTCAGTGAAGGATTTTCATGGATCACATCCTTCACATCCTGATCAAGTTTCAGAGTTTCCCAATATTTAGTCAAAGATTTACGTAGTTTCCATGATTGATTGCTATAGGTGGTGATGAAGCGTACCTTCTCATCAACCGTATGTTGCTTAGGGACCAATAAGTCTTCCCTGTCCATGGCATTAACTTTTGTGAGGGCCTGCTGTATTACCTTTTTGCTATATCCTCTCTCAGAGAATCGTTGTGTCATAACATGGCTTTCTTTGGTAAATCCCTCTACCGAGCTGCAATTTCTCTTGGCCCTGATAAGTTCACCCATCGGGATACTACGTATAAGACTTGGGGGATGTCCACTCCCTGCATGTAGCAGGCTATTTCCGGCTGTGGATTTGCGGAATAGAGTACTTGTTAGTTTCCCTCCCTCAACCGCAAGTTTGATGTCAAGGAACTCTAGTTCTTTTTGGCTGATTACACTAGTAAATTTCAAATTCAGTGAATTGGTGTTAAGGATAGTTTCAAATTCGTGTATCTGGTCAAGGGTGCCGTGCCAGACACAGAAAATGTCGTCAATGTACCTCTTCCAGAGGATGACGTGGGCACTGTAGTGGGAGATCTCCTTCACCACTAACTCCTCCCACCAGCCTAGGTATAAACAGGCCAGGCTGGGGGCAAAGCAAGTACCCATCGCCACCCCCTGGGTTTGTCTAAACAATAGTTTATTGAAAATGAAGTAATTGTTACTCATACATTCCCATATCATGTCCAGCAGCATGTTAGTATGTGACAAAAATGAAACTGATCGGTTTCTAAGATAAAATTTGCATGCTTCTACCCCCAATTCCTGAGGAATGCTGGTGTACAGGCTGGTAACATCAAAACTTACCAGCCAGTACTCAGGACTCCATACAAGGTCCTTGATAATACCCAAGAAATCTGAGGAGTCCCTGACATAGGATGGCAGACTGGTTACAAAGGGCTGAAGGAAGTGGTCTATGTATCTGCTAGTGTTCTCGTACAGGCTACCAACCGAAGAGACGATCGGTCTGCCCGGAGGTTCCTGAAGATTTTTATGCACCTTGGGGAGCAAATATAATGCGGGTGTTTTGGGATATTTCACATAGAGGTAAGAAAACTCTTCGTCCTCAATTAGACCCCTTGCTTTCCAATCCCGCAATTTATCCCCATATGTATTTTTTGACATATTGTAGTCCTCTTTATTCGCTCTGGCATAGTTACGTTCATCGGACAATTGTGCCATGCCTTCTTTCAGGTACATATCAATGGGCCAGACCACAACGTTCCCACCTTTGTCGCTATTCTTGATAACCACGTCTGCCCAATTCTCCATTTCCTTTAAGGCAAAATACTGTTTTTTGTTAAGGTTCCAAATCATTTTGGGCTTCACCTTGTCCATATGTCTCATTTCGTGTACCATTCCCTGTTCAAAACTGTCAATGTAGCTATTGGCAATTTGTGGAACAAACACCGATCTTGGTTTGAAACCACTGCCACTACTCATGCTCACCGAATCCTCAGTACTAACTAGATTAAACAAGGCATCATCATGTACATCTTCACAACCTGCCAATAATTGAACTGATTGCAGCAATTCTGCATCATTCACAGTTAGTGTACTGGGTT
This sequence comes from Lissotriton vulgaris, assembly GCF_964263255.1. Classification (NCBI taxonomy): domain Eukaryota; kingdom Metazoa; phylum Chordata; class Amphibia; order Caudata; family Salamandridae; genus Lissotriton; species Lissotriton vulgaris. Next base: position 479,831,986 of record NC_141694.1, read on the forward strand.
TCTCAGTCACGCCCTCCTTTCTGATTCGAGATTTATTCGCAAACCATTTTTTAAGTTTTAATTTGCGTGTGAAACAAAAAAGATCAATACGGGCATTGGTAAAATTAAAATTAGACGTAGGACAAAAGGAAAGCCCCCTCGACAGTACCTCAATTTGTACAGGTGTTAGAGTACGGGAAGAAAGATTTACCACGGTCTTGGAGTTTACTTCCGCGCCGCCTTGCCTCGAGTAACCACTCCTACTGGGCTTGAGACCGCGTCGAAGGGTTTGCTGCCTCTTCCGCGTCCTCCTCTGCCTCCTCTTCCACGCCCTTTTGATGGGGTGCCTGTCTGACGTTCCTTGGTCATCAGGGCTACTTCCTTTAAAATTCGGTCTTTTGCTGGAATCACTTCCACTGTGTCTGAGATGTCACTTTCAATTGATTCCGTGTCATCCACCATTACTGATTCCGCCGAAGTTGTCGCACCCTCATTAGGTACCGTTGGCTTTTTTCCGGGCGTGGTATTCTTCTTAGTATTCACTTTCTTTGTGGCATTTCTTATTTCATCATATCGCTTAGCAAAGGTTAGGATTTGGCCTTTGCTATAGTCGACCTCGTCACGATGAAATTTACGCTGTTTCTTCTCTTTAATTTCTTCCTCAATTTTATCAAGGCGCTTGTGCATTTTATCCATTTCCGTGGTGAATTCGCTCTCCGTATATTTGCCTTTTATTTTTGTGATTAGTTCTTCATTCTCCGTGTTAAGTTTGGCACACTCTTTTTCAGCATTCTTTATTAACATCTTTAGCATGTTAACCGAGCAGACGTGATTATTGTCCATCCACTCGCTGATTAACTCGGGGTCAGGGTTTTGGAATGTGGGTATGATAAAGATCCTCAAGCCGCGTGGTATCCTGTCGCATTCAAGATACTTGGTTAAGGCAGCCGCCTCCCACCAGCGCGATTGCTCGCGTTTGAGGTTCTTCCACAACGTGTCCCACAACACTTTCAGTTCATTAACTTGTTTGCCAGGTGGTCTAGTGTCATCCCCCACACTGGGTTCCGTTGATGTGAAAAGTTTCGCTGCTGCTTCAGCTCTCCTACTGTTTCTTGATTCTGCCATATTATTTGACACAACACAACCAGCCGGTCTCGTGTTGTTTACACCGCTCTTTTCCGTCAAGCACTGCTGGGCTGGCTGATCGGACAATCCAGGTATGGGCGGGAACCTTTCCAATGTTCAATTCACAAAAACTCCAATCCAATCTGATCCCAGATATCGGAGTAATCTTGTAGCGAAAATACGTGAAGTTCAAAGGGTTTCGCTGAAATTGTATCACCTTAGGTTCCCGAGTCTCGTACAGCCACAGAGCAGGCGGGCAAAAGCTTATCTTGAAATATAAACACACACAGGTTTGGCGTGCTTAAGCCGTCTTCCACGGCGGGCTCTCGACGGGGAACGCCAACCCCTATAATTCAACACACTCCTGGTTGTAGCACTTCATCAATCGAAAAACCAGAGTCGGAGCCCAAATCAGATGCGGTGTTGTCAAGTTTATTCGGCAAAGGAAACACCCAACGCGTTTCGTGATCCGCTGATCACTTTCTCACGGGTGGAGTTTACCTGGGTCAACATTCATTTAAAGCAACATACTGTTTTAGGATTTTGCACACGTGATCATAGACATAGAAAAAATAAATAAACAAATTATAGCTATGTCGGCAAAATTAGAAACATTGTTTCAAGTGAAAGTTTGTATCACATCCAGGAATAACGGATACATATAAAGGCATAATAATGTGCAGTTCCCCTGGGTATTACACAGTTCAAGCCTATTTTGCGAACTGAAACCAGGTAATTCCATATACACCAAAGTTGGCCAGTCCCATTATGCAGTACCATGTTACACATTCACATCAGTACTTGTGATGGGTTAGTCAGAGGTATATATATATGCATACATATGCATGTTATTTACACGAAAGTTTTAAAAACACTAATAAAAGCAAAGCTAAAAAGCCACCTCATTACAAACAGAATGGCTTTAACTTAAACGAGGGCGAGATCTATTGCATTTTCAATGCTTGTTTACTTTGGTTCCATCAAGAAGGCATTCAGATGTGTCACACATTTGCCATACATTCTGAATGTTAGCACTCTAGTTGCTCATTAGATCACTGTAGTAAAGCTACTGCTCACCAGGGAAGTCTGCTGCTGGTATTCAAAGTGCATGTTTCAGTCTGCATGTCAGAATTTTTTTAATGAAATAGAAGAGGATTTGAGAAGTCACTCAAAATGTGCCCTAATTTTTCTTTCTGAAGCACTAATCATACTTTCTATGGCAAAATGAACCCCCTCATTTTGTTCCTTTTTAAATTAAATGTTTTCAGACTTACCACTTCATTCCAATCAGGATGGCTTCTGGTGTGCCATACTTTTGTCATAAGTAAAACTGTTAGCGCTCTAGTTGTTCTTTAGAACACTCTCGGACATTCTGTCATTGGGTTATACTTGGGCTACATCTGGGTGATATTTGGGCTACATTTGGTCTCTTTTGTCTCTGGTGGCCATCTTGTGAGACTGCATGTCAGAATTTTTTTATGAAATAGAAGAGGATTTGAGAAGTCGCTCAAAATGTGCCCTAATTTTTCTTTCTGCAGCACTAATCATATTTTCTATGGCAAAATATACCCTCTCATTTTGTTACTTTTAAATTAAATGTTTTGAGAGTTACCACTTTATTCCAATCAAGATGGCTTCAGGTGTGCCATACCTTTGTATTAAGTAGGACTGTTAGCGCTCTAGTTGTTCTTTAGAACACTCTGGGAAGCTGCAGTAGAACACAAAGGAATCAACTGACAGTCTCTGTCCTTGTTGGATGTACATGTTTTACTGAGAATGTCAGACTTCATTCTCACATGACTGAGAAAGATAATGTGAATTTACAGGAAATATGCTTTCAGTTTAGCTTTTAGATCCCCTTCCAAACCACTGTGGGAAAAGCATGAGATAATAGTTTTCTTTCAAACATGATTCATGATATCCCAGCAGACGGCTTTTTCACATGGTAAAATCACCTTAGAACACACCACAATTCCTAAAATGAGTATGGTACCATCGACAAATGATTTATAATGTAACTAAAGTCCAAAACCCTCTATTAACTACAATGCTTTTTAATAAGGTGCTATCATGTATATTGGTCCCAAGATGGCTGCCAACACTTCTTGGATGAAGTGCTGACAGCCAATCAGATCTCACGATGAGATGTGTGGTTAGGCTCTGCCCAGATATATATGTGTTTTTGAAGTTAATTTTCATAAAAACCACTGGAGCAATTTTCACCAAACATAGCACAGGCACATCTGCGTACCAGTCCTTACAATTTTGCCAAGTTTGGTGTAATTCCATTCAGCAGTTCGGGCTGTAGACTTTGGGACCCCCCTTTTTTCTCAGCTCCCACTTCACGAATCCCCCTGAAACTTTCAGGGATGGAGCGGAGCGGAGCTGGCCAAAATTTTGGGAAATTACATGCAAATTCCTCAACCGGCGTCAAAGGTATTCCCAATAGAATGTTGCGGATTTCCTATGGTAGCTAATTTCCTAACTATATATACCTACTGGCTTTCGCCAGTAGGTAATATATTCATATACAGGTATAAATAAATATATTAAGATAGACAGACAGACAGACAGACAGACAGACAGATAGACAGACAGACAGACAGACAGACAGACAGACAGACAGACAGACAGACAGACAGACAGACAGACAGACAGACAGACAGACAGACAGACAGATAGATAGATAGATAGATAGATAGATAGATAGATAGATAGATGTGGCATTCTTTTCTGCAAAACGCCCTTCTCCAATTACCACTCCTCATCTGATGTGAGAGATACAGAAAAGCAGCAAGTATTTATTTAATTTCTTTTTTTCTTCATTTTCCTTTTTAGCAAAGTTCAAAGTGCATGTGCGTCATCCAAACACCTATCCATTCATCTTTTTATCCTTCCATCCACCATTGATATCCACCATTTTATCTTTACATTCTGCCATCCAATCAGTCTTTCATCTAACATTTAGTCAGCCGCCTTTCCGTCCATTCATCCATCCACCCATCCATATCCAAGCCTATCCATTCATCTTCAAACCTATCCATCAAGCATATCCATCCTTTCACTTTTCCATCTCCCTTTCATTCATTCATTCATCCTTTCATCCATCCATGCATCCAATATTTCACTCCTTTATCGATTTATCCTTTCACTCAGCCATTCACCCATCGACCCATCCATCCACTCATCCATCCGTTTACCCTTTCACTAATCCATTTACCCTTTCACTCATCCATCCATCCACCCTTTCACTCATTTGTCCATCCTTTCACTCATTAATCAGTCCACCCTTTCATCCAGTCATCCGTCTACCCTCCCTTTTACTGATTCACCCATTCTTTCACTCATCCATTCTTATACTCTCTCGCTCACTCTTTCTTCCATCTATCCATCTATCCCTCTGTTCACTCATCCATCCACACTTTCACTAAGTCATCAACTATCCATTCACCCTTTCTCCCACTCATCCTTCCTCCCTTTCTTTCATCCATTCATACATCTATCCTTTCACTCATTCAGCCATGCATCTATCATCTACCTTTTCACTCACACATCCATCCACCCTTTCCCTCACACATCCATCCATCCATTTGCCCTTTCACTCATCAATCTGTCCACCCCTTCTTCCAACCATCAATCTGTCCACCATTTCATCTAGCCATCCATCTATCCTCCCATTCACTCATTCATCCATCCTTTCAGTCATCCATCTATCCATATTTCACTCAGCAATCCAGTGTTTCAACAATTCATCCATTCATCTATCCATCTACTATCCATTTACCCTATTACTCCATCATCCATTCGCTCACTCACATATCCATCCATTCAATCATTTCTCTCATCCATCAATCCGTTAACACATTCAGCCATTCATTCACACATCCATCCATTCATCCATCCACCCATCCTTCCCCATTTCACTCATTTATCTATACATCCATCCTTTCACTGTTTCATTTATCCATGCATCTATCTATCCATTCCTTCCCTCACCCACCCATCCACCTTTTCACACATCTATCCATCCATCATTTCACTCACTGACCTTCCCACCCTTTTCCGTTAATTATAAGAGCCTTTGTGAAGTAGTGTGGCTCGCTGGTTAGAGGCGGCAGACCCGAGAGCAGAGGACGGCCCGGGACCAGGGTTCGAATCCCGGCGCGGCAGGTTTCTGGACCAGGGTCAGCGGACTCGATAATTCTCTCGCCTCGGTGCCCACTCTGATCAGCGATCACACTCGGCAACTCTGGGCATTAGCTTGCCTCATCTTCACTAACGGCCCCACCAGACCGCCGGGGATGCCTGGTCTCACCCTGGAGATACCCGTTAAGGGACCATCTCTCAGGGAAGCCAGGAAGGGTTTCGCAGCGGTCGAAGCGCCTTGGGACCCTCCGGGTAAGTAGTGCGCTATATAAATGCCTATACATTTACATTTACATTTACATTTGTCTTCCAAATTGCAGTCAGAAGAGGCCAATCACAAACCCTAAAACGGGAAGTTTACGAGCCCCCCAGATGACAATTTCTGCATAAGATTGAAGACTGTGTTCACCAAGTACTAACCTAACCAAATAATTATGCTGGCTTAGCTTTAGAAGACGGAGTATTTGTAAAGTTTTCAGCACAATATGAAGGCTGCAGGCACCTTCAGACCTTGGTTATATTAAGAGAATAGTGATTCTTTGGACAAGTTTTGCATATAGAGTATACTGTTAATTAGATAAGGTTCAATACTCTTTGGTGTACTTCTCATGAGAGTTTCACTGTCTGCAAACAGTGTGGTACAGAGTAAACGATCACGGTAGAGTAAACACTGTTTACAGTACCCACTTTCCTACTCATATCAACTTAATATCTCAATGCAGGTTCGGTGACTGTGAGATGCGTGATACAGATAAAAGCTGTCTGTAATAGGTTATTACATTTAAAAGAGCCATTGAGTATCTTGAGGGACTTGGCTTTCTCTGAACACTTGTATACAAATTGAACACTGTAGGCAACAAGGCTTTCCCATATATCTGCTGTTGATTGTTAATGTGAACGAGGCTATCTATGAAGTGTATGGTGTATACACCCAAGGGAGTTGTATCAATGATGGAATTAATGATGCTACATATTATTCTAAGCTATTTTGTAATTACTTTCAGGCCTCAAATGCCATACTAATTTACAAGTAATGTGTGCAAAAGAAGCTTGGCTGATATCATAAGTGATGCCATCAAGGATGTCATTTGAGATGTCATCAGTTATGTCATAAATGATGTCATAGAGCATGTCTTTAGTGATGTAATATGTGAGGTCATAAGCAGTGCATGGCAGGGGTGCAAGTTATAGTTAGATCTACTAACTATAACTAGTGAATTTCTGTGTTGTTTTTTTACTTTAAAATGTTCATGCTGCCACTAACATATTTACCTAACGATAACGTTACTTTAACCTTTGGCTTTTTCAGTGAATATCTATTTTTGTTTTTTTTTTAACAAAAACAGATCTTTTTTATCACACCTACGTTACTTTAACCTTTGTTTTTTTCAGTGAATATTTAGTTTTTTTACATTAATTAATATTTTATTACTATACGTAATGCCAACCCACAGAATCCCCAGTAGGCAGCCAACCCAATGCTGCACATGACCTTTGCAGTGCAGAGCATAAGGTTGATGTTCAGGCCCCTGAGACTCCATCCAGCGGTCAAATGCAAGCCTTATTAGGCCCTAGGGATCCCTGTTATTTTTAAGAGGAGGGTGCCTGCTGCTTCATCCCAAGGCCATTTTCAGCCCTGTAGCTCAATGTATTTTTAAGGGGGGGGCATTCCGGCCCCCTCCCAAACCTTCAAAAGGCCCTGGTGACCCCCTCCCCAGTGCTGTTTTGTTTTTAGAGGTGGCAGTCTCACGGTTCTTTTCCCGAAGCCTATTGTAGGCCCAGGGACCCCTTCCACTGGGGTTTATCTTTCATATAGGCAGATACCCTGGTGCCCATGCAGGGCACCCACCATGCACCTTGCGGGGCTGCCGAGGGAGTTTCAGGGCACCAGCAGCCCCAGCTGTCTCCCCGCATGATGTGGGAGCTGGTAGTTCTCCTGCCTGCAGGGAGCAGCTATTTAAACTGCTCCTTCCGGACAGGGGCAATACCATGATCTATTTCCATGCACACATCAGTGCTGGCAGTGAAACCGATCAAAGTATGCTCTCAGCGGTGGGAACATTTTTAAAACTTCCACAGCCTGGGAGCCAAATTTGTGCTGCTTCCATTTGGCAGGCTTTTGGCATGAGCTTCCCTGTACAACTTCCCTGCACAACACAAATTTTCCTGCCCGCACTGGTATGGGCAGGGAAACTGCTATTTGCCAGGGAGAGTTCCTCTGGACCTAGTATGCAAGCCCGCCCCAGGAAATGGGGTCAACTGAGTCATTAATGCCTCTAGGAGGGAGGTGGCTGTGTGTACCCCCTCTCTTTTACTGACATTTAGAGCCCCCCAGGATGGGCCCTTGGGCCTTTTAGAGGCCCAGCTCCCTTTAACAAATTCAGTGAGCCCAAGAGGATGGGGTCTTGGGGCCAAAAACAGCCTGGGTAGGGGGGTCATTGACTTCACTCCTCTTAAAAAAAACATTGTGCCCTATGGCGGTGGGGTCTTAGGGGCCGAAAAAGGCCTTCAGAAAGGGGTTGTGTACCCCCTTCCCTTAAAAGTAACTATGGACTCCTGGTAATGGAGTCCCTGGACCACAACGACCTGGTTAGGGAAGCTGTGTACCTCCTCCCTACATAAAATACTTCAGGCCCCAGGGGATGGGGTCCCAAGGCCGCAAATGGCCTGAGCATGGGGTCACGTATGCCACTCCACAATAGAAATAAGAATGACGTCATCACCAAAAAAAGAAGCTCAGGAGCACGCACTTTGAAAAAAAATAATTTCAACGGATTATGGATCCTCTGAATTTGCAGCAAATCGTTTTTAAAAAGAAACTTAATTGTTTTTAAAAAGTAACTTTTTGGCCCTCAGTCTGGGGCCCTCTGGGACCTTACCAGCAGGCCTAGGGGGTCAGGTATCCGTAACCTGCCCCCATATGCCTTTTTATCATAATGTTTAAGGACTCAGGACACTGATGCAACCACTCATTAGCTTTTGTAGAATGCAAATGCCTGGATCCTCCTCTTTTCCTGCTCTGGTAAGCTCATCCTGAAAAGGTGTCAACCAGTGTTATGGGTGTGAGCTCCAATCTAAAGCTAAATACCCTGCATTTTCACCCCGACAATATCCATAAACCCCCCACCCAAATCGGCACTGTTCCCCCTACCCTCGTACTCTATACAAATATTAGACAACATTTCAACAGACATGAAAGGCTTCATCAAGTTTATACTGTTGAACGGTTAGTAGAAAACACTTAAAAGGCCCTGAAAAAGGTATGAGTATCACTTTAAACTCTCCCTAAATATCCTTAGTCCTTATGTACGGTATTAATGTGGAAGACTGGTCCTGCCTTAGACCCTTTTTGTCTATATAGTCCCTTAGTTTATGTTGTCTAAACTTGCAGATCCTTTATAGATTTGTAGGAACTACACCTAGTCATGTCACCCAGGATACAGGCTGAAAGCACCAAATGGTTGAGACAAGACAATGCCTACTTTCAAAATAAAAGTGGCATTTTCAGACTTGTGACTTAAGATCCAACTTTACGATAAAGGGGGCGTTAAATTACAGTTCTTTAGATGCTAAACTCGCTATTCATATCTGCTCTTTATTGAAAGTTAGCACTTATTAAATGTAATATGGTAACCCAATGTTATCTTATGGGAGAAGTAGGCTTTGCAGTAATTGCGCTGCATCCTGCCGTATAACCCGTCTAGGGCCTTCCCTAGGTTTGAGAAATGTATTAGAAAGGAAAGCTAAAACCTAGCAGGAGGTTTATTTTGCCAGGTTGAAATGGCAGTAAAACTGCACACAAGCTGCAATGGCTGGCATGAGACACGTTTTGAAGGACTACTTAAGTGGTTGGCACAATATGTGCTGGAGGCCTACTAATAGAATCTAATTTACAGTTGTAGTACCACTTCACTAGGGACTTACATGCAAATTAAAAATGCCATTCAGGAGTTAACCAATGTAACCATGTTTTGAGGAGAGGGCACACATACTTTAGCACTGGTTAGCAGCTGTGAAAGTGTACAGAAGCCTAAGGCCAAATAAATGAGATCACCAAAAATGGAGGAGTAAGGCAAAACGTTTTGGGGAAGACCACCCTAAGGCTGACAGGTGTAACAGGGAGGAACCTTGATCTTCTGAGGATAGGTAAGTTAGGAGTGTTTCTTCCATCTCTTCTAAGAAGAGTCACAAGGATAATGGGGGCAACCTTTGTGTTGGGAGTTTTCAGTCACGGAATCTCCTGCAGAGGTTTAAATAAAACGTGACAAACAATCTAGCAATCTTTAGATGCTGCACAAATGAAGCCTTCACTTAAGCACCTGCCAGATTTTTCATCTGTGCTTTTACTATCCTCACTGCTGCCAAAGTTAACTACAGAGTCTAAATTAAAGTCCACATCACACTAGAAAGTGATATTGAAGGAAAACAAATTAAGGTGCAGCAGAATATGCAGAATTAGTCTTGATGGTGAGGGGCATGTAACCTTTATGAACACTACCTGTAAGGGTTTGATCAGTAGTGTATGTTGTTTTGAAGATTGGAGGTTTGAGGAGAAGAGTTTCAGTGAGGGCTCCATCCTCACCAATCGCCATTGTGGGTTAGTAGGTCCCTACGTTGAAGCAACCCATCTTGTCTAGGTGAGAGATCAGTGACATGAATGCAAATGTGAGGTGCAGAAAGGGGCTTTCTTTGGACAGATGCAAACCAGTTTTGCCAGCCACACCTTGGTGGTTTAATCTGATTTAGAGTAATGAAAGCCAACACACAGTAATAAGGTAAAATAAGAGTTCAGGTGTGCATGTGTATGAGTTCAGGCGTGCAAGTGTGCGTGCAGACCTGAACATGTGTATTTGTGGGGGCATGTGAGGATAATGGTTTCATGTATCAACCCTAAGCATAATGTTGGTTCTGGCATAATGGTAGATATTGTTGGAATATTATGAGAGTTTATGATGACAATAACTACCATTGGTATAATGCTGACTTGGAATAATGGTAGTAATTCATAGCATCCATGACATGGTGGTGCTCCCTGCTTCTTTAATTCTAGGCCCGCATACTATGTTAATTTGTGCCATATTTTTGTCTGCTGCTCTCATAATGCTGGCACTGGTATAATGATGGTTCTTCTTGCCCTATTATAGACATCTAAAGACTGCTCACACCCACCACTGGCATAATTCAAGTCATGGCACAATGCTGGTAATTTTTGACGTATATCAGCATCCATGACTTGATTGAGCCAACCCTTAAATTAATGGTGTAATAATGGTCGCACTTCTTGCCCCATTTGGGGCAGTTTTTGGCATGTTATGTTAGAATGTTCTGTAAATCACAACTTTTAGTACCAATACGGTCAATTGGTGCTGACATGTGATAAGTAGCCAATTAACCAGCAATTGATGTAGAAAACTGGTAGACCAGTATACACTTGATGGATTGTGTGTGTTTTAAAATACATTCATACCACAGAAAGTATTTTGTGATTTCTGAGAACTGAGGGAAGAACATTACTTAGGTTCTCTATAAGGACTGGAAAGTCATTACCATCCGAACTAGCTCTCCTTAAGCTTGAAATCTGAAGCTTGCATTGGTTTTGGGAGTGCAAATCCGAGGCTTTGAATAGATGCTTTAGAAAAACTTCTCTACACCACAGAGCATTTTGAACCAGACAGGTGTCCGGAACTGAATATGCTCTCTCTGAGCGAATGCAAGTTCTTCCTAGCAACAAACACATGATCCTGCCATTTGAGACCGCAGATCAAATAGACTGTAGCAGTTTGTTGTCTCTGCAGCTTATGAAACAGCAAATTGCCAATTCGTAAGTAGGCACTATTTGAAAAGTTGAGGCGAAAAATCACTACTGCTACAATCCCTTGTGTACTTTTTGTTTAGGAAAGTTCAATGGGGCTTTGGGGGGGGGCGGCCGACCAGCGGGAGGCCTGCCCCTCCCGGGGGAATTTGGGGCCGGGGAAGGGGGGGGAGTAGTGCCAGCACCGTCCGTGGGCTGGTTTTGGCGGGTTGGTGCTTTGGGCTGGGGGCGGGGCAAGTTTGGGCGGCTTTTGGGCTGGTGCCCCATGAAAACCGGCCATGTCATTGTGCAGGCCACCATTTCGGCTGAGTGCCCCAGCTGCCAGGCGGGGGTGGCGGACAAATTTATTTTGGGCCCCTGGTGCGGTGGTTGTCGGCGGGGGGGGGGGGTGATCGGTGGAGCTATGAGTCCAGGGGGTGATCGGTGGAGCTATGAGTCCATTTCGTCTGGGTGCCGGCGCGCATCGAGGCACAGCACAGCTCGGATGAGGTGGGCCGCGCGGACTGGTGCGGCCCGACATGGCGGTAGGGCCGCTGCGGCACGCCGCTGGCAACGCGGCGGCGGCCGGTGTAGCGGTAGCGTCGCCGAGTGCGTGACGTAGGTAGGTGGTGGTGGCAGTGCTGGGCCTGGGGGGGGAGGGCGGCGTAGTAGGGCCGCGGCAGGGAGGCGGGGCAGGGGGGTGGGGGGGCAAACATGTGGCGGCAGAGGCGGCGGACCTTCCTAGACATGGCTGGTGGGGGGGCGCTCGGACGGGGGTGGGTGGGTGTCGGAAGATGCGTATGGTGTGGGGGCCGGGGTAGGGAACTTGCCGGTGCTGGAGGAGGCGGGGCGGAAGGGGGGGAGGTGAGCTGGATGGGGCCTGGTGGGGGTGGCGCCAAGGGGGGGGCGGAGGGCGAGGGCCTGGGGGAGAGGGTGGGGCGGGGGGGAGCGTTTTGGCTGCGAGGGTGCGAACTGGGGGTAGGCCGGTTTGAGGAGGGAGGGAGGTGGGGGGTGGCTGGCCGGCTTGGGGGGAGGGGGGCATCTGGTCGGGGGAGGCGGTGTCCAAGGGGGTGTGGAGGGGGGGCGCGTGCTGGGTAGAGGGGGGGGGTTTGTTGTCCCGGCATGCTGGACCCATCTCTGGTGCTGGATTGGGACGCAGAAGTAAGCGCTCGGGGAGCAGCATGCGGCTCCACGCGGCCGAGAGGATGGGCCGGCTCTGCCTGGTGCGGGCGGTCGCGCTCCCATGAGGGACCAGTCTTGGGGGCGCGACGAGAAGGGGGCAGTGCGCCCCCGCTTTCCCCACCTGAAGGGTCGGTACGGCCGCCAGGGCTTGGGGACATGGAGTATCGACTTCTTTATTACATCTGCTTATGGACTTAGTTATTGCATGTGTTGGCGCAACCTTGGAACAAGGCTTCCCTTGACACTCCCACCCGAAGGGTCGGTACGGCCGCCGGGGCTGGGGGACGTGGAATATGGACTGATTTACTGCATGGTATTATGGACTGATGTATGGCATTGTGTTGGGGCAAACTTTAAACAAGGCGGTGTGAGCTGCCCCTGCCACCCCCCCCGAAGGGTTGGTACGCCCGCCGGGGCTGGGGGAAGTGGTACATGGACTGATTTCTGTATGGACTGATTTACTGCATTGTATTATGGAGTTATTTATGGATGGTGCTGGCGCAAACTTTGAGCAAGGCGGTGTGCGCTGCCCCTGCCACCCCCACCCGAAGGGTCGGTACGGCCGCCGGGGCTGGGGGGTATTGTGGACTTCAAGATGGCAATTGATTCTGGCCTTAGTTGTGCATGGTGATGGCGCACACTTGACCAAGGCTGTTGGAGCTTTCTGGATGAGAATGGAGTGGCTCCGGGGGGTAGTAAGGGAATGTTGGCATGGAGTTGGCATAGTGTACATTCTAGGATAGGAGGTGTATAGCAATGCTAGCGAAAGAGATGGCTCACTGACAGTTCACATGTGCGGGGAGTGATTTAATTAGGCGGAGTTGGAAGCGGGGCGAACAACTTGCAGGAGGTGGTGTACGGGGGGGAGTAGCATGGTGGTGCTGACAGTGAGGTATCGTTCTTTTAGGAGGCGGGGTATAGATAGGGGAGTCCAACATGCGGGAGGGAGTGATACGGGGGTAGCACAGAGGGGATGAGGGAGGCACTGTTTTCCGGTCATGAGGCGGGGGCGAGCGCGCGCGGACAAGCTAGTTGAGTGGCGTGTTCCGGGGGGGCAGGGTTAAGGCGTATGGTGTGATGGCTTTTCTTTCCTTGAGGGTAGGTGGTACGTGTGGGCAAACATTGGGCGGGAGACTGCAGTCGGTGTGTGCAAGGGAGGGGTGGGTGGATGCAGGGGGGACAATTTTACAATAAAAGCGCAGTTTTACTACCTCCACTATATCTAAGCACATTATACAAAATGAGTGTTCTTCGTTGTGCATCAGGTTCGCACTTTATGAAACTTTATAAATACATAAATAAGTAAAGATGGATCACACTCTTGCCCAGACATGGTTTGTGCAATTTCACAGGCGGAAAGGTTCAGAGTTCTGTATCTCGCTACTTTGCAATTGTTGTGAAGAAGCTGCCAGCTTTGCTAACCATGAAGTGGAAAAAAGTGTAGAGAAGCATTAGCAAATTCAACGGGTCTGGCCTTTGGCAAGCTGGTGAGAGGAAAAAAGACAACATGCCGCCAGCTAAACATGGTCACCAAATAGCTGCAATGAAAAAGTTGGGTTTTAAAAAGCAATTAACCATTACATCTAATTTAATAGAAGTATATGTGTGCTCCATTGGAGGAAGGTGTACTTAGAACAGGTGTAGGAACCTTTTGGTTTTAACAAACAACTAACAAAAAACCTGTTACTGGTGTCAAGAAAAGATAGTATTTCTTTGAATTATCGCTCCCTGTAAGCACAGTTTAAATGCTCAAAGATTACAATAATAAACAAGCGATGTTAAAGGCCCTGAATTTTTTTGGTCCTGGTGCTGCAGTACCAGCTGCACCATCAAATCATAAACCTATTGCCTGCTGGCGGAATGTACATGTGACTGTCTTGTTTAGTAGTAATATTTTGCAATAATCTGGGTTTTGCGGGGTCCCTAGAGCTTTTGGCCCAGTGCCACAGCAACTGCTGCACCATTCAAATCAAGTTGCTTTTAACTGCAAGATAACTACAATGTTGACTTCCTGTGTAGTAGTAAAATATAGCAATGTTTGGTGTTTAGAGGTCTGCTTGGAGCTTTTGGTCCTGGTGTCACTGCACCTGCTGCACCATTGAAATCATGACCCTGCAGTCTGAAAGGTAATAATCTGAGTTTAGTGGGATCCCTAAAGGTTTGGCCCTGGTGCCCCTGCACCTGCTGCACCATTCAAAACAAGTCAATTTTAACAGCAGAGTAACTGCAATTGTGACTGTCTGTTTAGTACTCAAATATAGCAATATTATGTGTGTAAATGAGTTCTGACAACTTTTGGGGCCCGGTGCTGCTGAACCTTCTGCACCATTCAAATCATGACCCTGTTGTCTGCAAGGTAACTGCACTTGTAGCTGCCTGTTGTGTAGTGCATATCTAGCATAGCTCTGATATACTAACTTTAATTTTAATGTGCAATGTTTATTACAACATTTAGAATTTGTTCATAATGACCAAATAGATTAAGGTGGGGAAAAAATTGATCCAATAGTGCCTACGAAGTGCAAAGAAAAGTACTGAGGCATGAACAGAAACTGTCACAAACGTTCTAAGGCTAAAGCATCTGCTTTACTCAACAAATTATTAAAAGCGAGCATTCCAGAATGCTGTTAGAAGCTGTCTGCCTTTTCGGTGGAAAGGGATCTTCTGTTATCAGTGAACGAGGCTTAAACGGTGTGAACAGCTTTAGTAGAAGCATTGTGAATGAGGGCAGTCAGGGGGAGTTAACAAAAAAGCGTAAGGAAACAGTACTTTGGCATTGGGAACTTATAAGAGACCCCTTTTAAGATATATTAAATACAAGGGATTCACTAGCACAGTGCAAATGCGGTGCAGGCGAAACCTAAAAAGCGGTTGAAGGTTCTGGAAGGAAGGTCCCTAAGGAGTTGAGAAGTAGCCCTGAAATTACAAGCAACTCACAGATCAGCTGTGACAAATCCTTTTTTAGCATATACAGGAATTGTAATGTTACAGACTCAATGGAGCGCACCGTTGCATTACTAATATTAACGTTTCCATTCGCCGCGGGCCGGACATGTGACTGTCTTTGCCCCAGCGTTACCTGCCTTTCAGACGGAATGGGCGTTCTTAGAATCTGGCCTTTCTTGCTGGGCGACCCGCTTTCAGGCGCGGCGGGGTGGCGAGCAGTGCTTGTTGGCGGTGGGGCTTTTCATGACGGACAGGCTCTGACACGGTGACACCTGATCTGGATGACTTCTTTTTGGTAGGACGGCCGGGTTCGACGGACTGCCAGTGGCAGCTGGTCGGTTGCGGGCCTCGTGGCTTGCCGGGGTGCCCCTGGCACCAGAGAAGACGTACGGTCCCAGACTGTGCTGTCCTGGCTGGGTGTTGAGCTCAACTCCGGGACAGGGAACCATGCCCGCCGGAGGCAGGGGGCGGCAGGGTTGGCGACAGGCTGCACAGGAAATGTCGATTTAGGGTGCGCGGTGTGCGACGTTCAGTGATTTTGTAGTGGGTTTTCCTGGCGGACAGGCTCTGGCGTTGGCGCACTATCTGGTGACTTTTACTGGTGGGACGGCCGGGTTCCGACGGACTGCCAGCGTAGCTGGACGGTTTTGCGGGCCTCGAGGTTTACCTGGGTGGTGTTCAGGGCGCCAGAGAGGAGGCACGGTCCCAGTTTGGTGCTGTCAATCGTTGGTACAGAGCTCGACTCCGTGGCCATGGAAGCACGCCTGCCGGAGCTATGACCGGACAGGGGAGGACTTGCGGTGGTAGGGGGTTGACGGGGTGACGATTCGTCGGTGGGAGACTGGGGGACGTAGCGTTTGGCAGTGGGGGCAGGTTGTCTCGTGGTCAGGGGCAGGGAGAAGAGGCGGACGCTGGCACGAGTTATTACCGGCTTGGTCCGAAGGGGTATGGGGGGGTGTGTGCCGGCCTTTGCCGTGCCTAACATAAATAAATAAATAAATACATACATGAAGAAGGAAAATACGGGGTGAGGGCCTGGGTGGGGAGTCGACGCTGGGGGCGGGGGGCTTGTCAACTGTCGGATTTTAGGTTGAGGGCGTGGGGGTAGGGAGGTTGGAAGGCCATGAACTCGCCACTCTTAACTCCCTGAATACTATAGGCGGGGGAGTTATTAAATTAACTATACAAACCAGGGTCATGCCAAGGGTATGGCTCGAATCTTAGAGGGGTAGGACGGTGTTGACAGGATGGGGCACCCGGAGATTGGGTATGGGGCAGTGTCTTTTTGGGGATGCACCTGCCGCACGGAGCGGATATGATGTGGTACACTTGCTGGAGGCTCTGGAGCAAGGCGTTGGTGGGCACGGGTGCCAGAAGGTGTAGGAGTCCTAGGGGGGGGTCGAGGGCCGTTAGCACGTCCCTCGAGTGGCGTTTTTTTCCTAAGATAGGTGGGAAGTGTAGGAGATCTGTTTGGATTATCGGGGGGTAGGTCAAGCACAATAAAGTGTGTAGCCAGGTGGAGAGGCAAATTGACGTTTTGCTAATTGTTTACTGTTGCGGATTGGGGGAACCAGTTTAGGGGAGGGGGTGGGGGGGTGTCAGGAAATTGCATATTTAGTGAGGCCTAGTTTTGTGCGGCGCAGGCCAAGGAATTCATTGTGTAGGATGCACCTGCTTCCAATAAAGCGGCCTTTATCACACTTAATTGGAGTCTCTGGTCGGTGTTTTGCCTCCCCCCATTCCCCAATGGGCCCCAATGGGGCTTTGGGGGGGGCGGCCGACCAGCGGGAGGCCTGCCCCGCCCGGGGGTATTTGGGGCCGGGGAAGGGGGGGGTAGTGCCAGCACCGTCCGTGGGCTGGTTTTGGCGGGTTGGTGCTTTGGGCTGGGGGCGGGGCAAGTTTGGGCGGCTTTTGGGCTGGTGCCCCATGAAAACCGGCCATGTCATTGTGCAGGCCACCATTTCGCCTGGGTGCCCCAGCTGCCGGGCGGGGGGTGGCGGACAAATTTATTTTCCCTCCCTCCCTCCCTGGTTTTTTCTGACAGTAAAAGGGGGGAGGCCCAAGGGCGAGGTGATCCCCCTTTTTTCGGGGTGGTTTGGGTTGGTTGTTGGGGGTTTTCGGGGTAGCATTGGGAAGGTTTATTGGAGGCCGGTGCAATGGGGTTTGTTGATGGTTGTGGGGTCGTCGTGTCGCTGGAGCAGGTGTGGTTGTGATTTCTGCCTCTGGGGGCGTTTTTTTCCTAAGATAGGTGGGAAGTGTAGGAGATCTGTTTGGATTATCGGGGGTAGGTCAAGCACAATAAAGTGTGTAGCCAGGTGGAGAGGCAAATTGACGTTTTGCTAATTGTTTACTGTTGCGGATTAGGGGAACCAGTTTAGGGGAGGGGGTGGGGGGTGTGTCAGGAAATTGCATATTTAGTGAGGCCTAGTTTTGTGCGGCCAAGGAATTCATTGTGTAGGATGCACCTGCTTCCAATAAAGCGGCCTTTATCACACTTAATTGGAGTCTCTGGTCTGTGTTTTACCTTCCCCCCCCCCCCCCCCCCCCCCCATTCCCCAATGGGCCCCAAAAGCATTACGGTATTCTCAACTATGTAGAGGGGGTGGAATTCAGACCTTATTATAGTGGGATATTATACTTTCATTGAAAGCCTATAGTCGTATTATCATTCTTATGTTCTTTATATTAGTGGAGGGATTTGAAGCTAGTCCTAGTGCAGCCTGTTATATTTCCTTCAGCACACCATCCAGAAGAGTGCCCATTACTCGGATTTCCTTTCTACTGGCATATATGTTTAGGTGGTTTGTGCTCATATGTGTATAGATTTCAAGTAAATAGGAACTAGATGTCTGCATCTTTTCCCAACCTGCAGGCAAGAGTTATTGATTTCTCATGAATCATAAACGTAACAGTAGTAAAAAATGATCGGGACTTTAACAACAATATTAATAAGTTGAAGAAAATTGGTGAAAGCCTGTCATTTAAGGTATACCACAGTTGGATGACCCCTAAAGCACAAATGGCCCCTGTATAATGTTTATATTCCTTTGGATGTAATGGGCCTCCGTGGAATGATGATGTCCATCTTTTGCTCAATATTTTGAGCAGGCGTAGAGGTGGTAATTCGTGGCATTTTGAGAACATCCATGGCATGATGATGCCTATCACTGGCATAAAACTGATGATGGCTTTTTTGAGGCATTTCGTAGTGAAATGTGGAAAAAAAAATTCAAGAATTAATTTTTCTAAAATCAAAAACTTGCAATAAATAACAAATTGAAAAACGGATAAGCTAACATTTGGGAACCAAATGATTCAATTTTCTGCATGAATCATTAGCTTGTAGGATTACTGTAACCTATTTACAGTGCACACCTGGAATGTTTCCATAGCCTTAGACATAGCACTGCTGTATGAACCTGTAAACTATGTCTATGTTTGCTGTCTACAGTCTTAGATTCTGTGTACTTTTTCATGCTCTGCCTTCTCAAGAAGAGTTGCATTAATTCATCTGACCGAAATATATTTGTGAGGAGCAGTATGAAAATAATAAAGGTAGTGAAATGTAGACGCAATGAAAAATGATATGAGTAACGAATAGGGTGAGTAAAATTTGATTTTCTGGACTGATTATATCACTTACTGTCTTTTACTTACTATAGATTTTGTAGGGAAATTGAGCTAAACAATACATCAATTTGCCACAATGTGTGTAACATTTTCTTGGACCGATTGAAGGTCCATTGCCCCTGAGAATGACCAGGCTTCCTTGGCACGCCATGAAAGTACTGGAATGTTTCATGAATAACCCTTGAGAAACTATAGCTTGTTAGTAAATGTATCAGAAACTTGAGCAGTAAATGATTTGGCCCCATGTTTTCAAAGGTCTAAACCCTCTGGAAGTCTGCTTTGCCCTCCTCACAACTTCAGTGCAGTTCAGGGTCGATATTTACACTTTCCCACTTTCAAAGATCACCAGTCACCACTGCTTAAAGGGAGAAGGCAACGGGAGTACACAGAAAGCCAGGAAAAGACACCTGCTCCTAGGGTGTGATCCCAACTGTAGTATGTGAATATGATATGGCAATATTTATATTTTTTTTAACACATTACAGAACAGCACCAGGTCTCTGGTGATGCGCAGCCATCTCCGAGCTATTCTGACCCTTGGAAAAATGAGGAACATTCATGCATACTAAGTTAATTCATTTAAAAGTTTGAACCATTAGTACGTTTCCGGCCCATGCCTATGGACCTTATTTAGAGTTTGTTGGACGCGTAATTATGTCACAAACATGACGGCTCGCCTGGTCTCCCTAATTACAAGTGCATTATATCCAATGGCGCTGATAATGAGGTGCACAGGCTATCCGTCGCGTTTATTGCAGAGTAACCCTCCGCAAAACTTTAAATCTGGCCCTATGTCATCACAAACCTTCTTAATTCACGCTTTAGTTCCTGCATATATATTTTTATTTAGAAATCATATGTGCAATCTAAAAATCAGCAAATAGACAACAGGATGTCATAATTTTTTATCGCCAGATACCACAGAGGCAGCAGCAGCATGTCACCTTGTAGGCTCAAGTTCCACAGCTCAGGATTCAGCTGAATAAACATCAAATTTCGTTTTCTTAAAACTATGCGTATAATCTAACCTCCAGACCTTAACCAAGCAATTCAGGTATATGTTACATAGAAGTGTAACTGCACATGCTAGAAAAACCAGAGCTCACGACTTTTTTATAAAACATAGCCATACAGAAGCTCTTGTCGTTTTAGGGTCAGCTAAAATTAGATCCATTGGTGCACCACAAAGACAAAGTGCTTGGCCGCCTTTTGCAGTCCACTGTGCTCAAGTTACCCATAATTTGTTAGCAGGAAATCGTTATCTGCCCCGCATGAAAATGTACGTGCTCATCACATACATCATTGTGAACGTGGGCAGGCAGACAAATCTCTGAAAAATGCAAATCCCTGCAGGCCTTAAATAGTGCAAACAGTTTTGAAATCTCATTTTCAAGCCTTCATAGCCAGCACTGCATTTCCTTTTAGTCTTCCCCAGTACATGACAGGTTCACTCTAATGTAAAGCAGCTCCATTGTGGACATGATTGAGAATGCCTAAATATAGCAATGAACCTGCACAGTAAATTATCAAGTGCAGCTCAGCTGTTTTACATTTTAATATTATTCACTGCTTTCCTTCGCCATTCAGTGATCAGTGAAATGGGAATATTACTGTATCTGACAGGAAACAATGATCCGATCCGTCAAGTTTTGTTCATGACCTCAGGAAATACATACTGCGGTGCCAGGCATCCCGTGATCATCCAGGTTGCTTCTTTTCCCACACGCATTTAGCCGTGCTCAAGCACCACCTTCTTATGCTGACTTTGCAACATGTTCTCAGTTATTAGTAATGTCTATGTTCTGGGTCCTGGTTTTGAGGGGTTTTGTTGGCTGATGGTGCACTGGTTAGGGTTCAGTTGTGTTGTCGCTGGAACAGGTGCTGTTTCTGGGGCGCTGTCCTAAGGAGATAGGGTGGTTTTGCTGCAGGCCTGGGACTGTATGGTAGCGGGGTGAGGTCATGGAGGTCATGGGGGCATGCTGTAGAGGGGTAGGTTGCTGAGAGGATGTGTTGTTTACTGTTGCAATGTTTGGGGTAACAGTTTAGGGGTGGGGGGGGCTGTCAGGCAGTTGTTCTTTAGTGAGCAGTAGTTTTGTTCGGCACAGGCCAGGTGGGATTTTGTTGTAGGTGCACCTGATTCCAATAAAGCAGCCTTTTTCACACATTTTGTTTGTCTGTGTCAGTGCTTCCCCCCTCACCTACTGGTGTGCCCCAACTACACTGTGGTGCTTTCTGGCTACTTCTAAACCAACAAAAACTGTAGCAGGGTCAGCTGCGGCCGGTAGTGGGAGCACCTGCAGGGCGGTGACGTGGGGAGGGGGAGGGGCAGGGTGGGGGGTACTAATGTATGGATTACGGAACTTCCCATGTAAGTAAACATTTAAATAAATAAAACGAATTTCGTTGAGTGCACTGTATCCCCAAATGCGATGCAGTGCGTACAACAAAATTAGTTTTATTTATTTAAATGTTTACTTACCTGTAAAACTCTGTAATCCATAGATTACTACCCCCCACCCTGCCCCTCCCCACGTCACCGCCCCCCAGGTACTCCCACTGCTGGCCGTGGCTGAGCAGGGTTCACGCCGGGGCCGTAGTCCCAGGGAGGGTAGACAGACCTTTAATAAACAGGGAAAGGGATACACTCCCTCCTATAACCAAAAAGACAAATGGGCATCCCTTGCCTAAATGTGAGGCTTTTCTTATAAAACAAAATGCTTTGCCAGTGTTAGAAGAAATAAAAGGAAAAGATACATTTAATTTTGTTATACCCTCAGCCGCTATAGTAGTGTCATGCTTCATCATCGAGTCTCATACTGATCCCTGAAAACCAGGAGGGGCTCTAGCATGTTCTAGGGAGCACTTAGAATGAATGAATCAATCAGGATTTATAAAGCGCGGACAATCACCCGAAAGGGTATCCAGGCGTTTGTAGGCCCCGGATGCTTATTCGAACAGCCAGGTCTTGTGGGCCATTCATAATTCTGGAAGTGAGGTGATAGTCCGGAGGTGAGTGGAGAGGATGTTCCAGGTCTTCGCTGGGATGTGGGAGAAGGAGCATCCTCCACTTCTGCTTCAGTAGATGCAGGGAGTATGGGTAAGTGAGTGGGAGGCAGAGCATAGTCTTCTCCATGGTTGGTGGAAGTTCAGGCAGTGGTTAATGTAGGCAGGTCCTTGGTTGTGTAAAGCTTTGTGTGCTTGGGTCAGCAGCTTGTATTGGGATGTCTTCTGTACTGAGAGCCAGTGGAGTTTCCTGAGAGGAGTGTGATGTGGGATTGATGGGGAAGGCCGAAGATGAGTCTGGCTGTAGCGTTCTGTATACTCTGAAGACTCTATAGAAAGTGATTCCTGCATAGAGGGCATTGCCATAGTCCAGGTGGCTTGGGTGGAGGGCTTGTGTCACTGTGCATCTCGTGTTTAGGGGTATCCACTTGAAGATCTTAAGTAGCATGCGCAGAGTGGGGAAGCAGGCGGAGGAGAAAACGGTGATCTGTGATTTCATGGTGAGCTTGTTGCCAATGATGATTCTGAGGTTTCTGGTGTGGTTAGAGGTAGTGGGTGCGGGTCCTAGTTCTGAGGGCCTCCAGGAGTCATTCCGTGTGTTGCTGCTGTTGCCAAAGAACAGTACTTCCGTCTTGTCTGTGTTTAGCTGCAGGCAGTTGTTCTTCATCCAGTCGCTGATTGTTGTCATGCATCTGTGGAAGTGGAGTTGTTGGTGAGTGAAAGTAACAGTTGAGTGTCGTCTGTGTAGGAAATTATGTTGAAACAGGATCTTAGGATGTTGGCCAGCAGGGTCATATATGCATTAAAGAGCTTGGAGCTGAGGGATGAGCCCTGGCGGGTACCCCAGGTGATCTCCTTGGTATTAGAGGTGAATGTTGGGAGGAGGATCCTCTGGGTTCTTCTGGTGAGAAGGAGGTGATCCATCTGAGCGTGCTCCCTTGGATGCTGTTGTGATGGACTCTTTCGATCAATGTATGGTGGGATACAGTGTGGAAGGCTGCTGAGAGGTTGGGGAGGATAAAAGCTGCTGCTTCTCCTCAGTCGAAGATGTCATCGGTGGCTGCAATCAGGGCGGTGTAAGTGCGGTGATTGCTGCAGAAGTTGGGTTGGGAGCTGTTGAGTAGCTGTCTCTGCTCCAAGAGTATCATGAATTGGTTGTTGATGATCTTTTCCAGTACCTTTGTTGGTAATGGGAGCAGGGAGATTGCTTGTAGTCTGTGAGCTCCCTGGGGTCGACGGATT
Source organism: Lissotriton vulgaris (assembly GCF_964263255.1). Taxonomy (NCBI): domain Eukaryota; kingdom Metazoa; phylum Chordata; class Amphibia; order Caudata; family Salamandridae; genus Lissotriton; species Lissotriton vulgaris. The sequence continues at coordinate 479,855,030 of NC_141694.1, forward strand.
ATTTTTTGAGTAGTGATCTGACTTTGATGTGTTTCTAGGCATCTGGAAATGTTGTAGTGGTGATAGAGGGGTTGAACAGGGTGGTGAATTACTAGCCAATTCTTTGGTTTCTGAGGTTGAAGAGGTGGTGTGGGCATGAGTCTGTGGGAGCTCCTGAGTGGATGGATTTCATGGTGGAGGTGGTGTCCTGGGTGGAGAGGATGTTCCAAGTGGTTAGTGTGTGGTTCATGTCAGTTACGGTGGTGGCATGTCTGTCGAGGAGGTCTGTAGCTGTGGGTTTCTGTATATGGTTGTGATCTTGTCATGGAAGAAGTGGGCGAGGTCCTCGCACAGCTCCTGTGAGGGTGTGATGTTGTTTTCGCTGGCAGCCTGGTTGGAGAATGCCTTACAGATGTTGAAAAGTACCTTGGTGTTGTTGACACTGGTTTCACTGCAAGCAGCAATGGCTGTCTCATTTGTTGCCCTCAGCAGGCTCTGGTAGAGGTAAGTCTTTAAGGCTTCCCTGTTCGAGGTGTCCTTGCTGGCGCGCCATGTACTCTCCAACTGTTTGCTGTCTTGTTTCGCTGTTCTGAGTTCTCAGGTGTCCCAGCTGGCCTTTTAGAGGATTGTCTCAGGGTGTTGCTCCTGATGGGGATGATCCTGACTGCTCAGTTAGTGATACAGGCATTGAAGTTTTTCACTCCTGGTTCGAAGTTGGTGGCGGTAGCAGGGTTGGAGGTGTTGAGGGTGTTTGCCCAGCTGGTCTTTGGGAATTTTTCCCATCTCCTTTTGTGGGTGTTGGTCATCTTGGGGGTGGCGGTGCAAGGGCTGGAGATGTTGAAGTGGACATTGGAGTAATCAGCCCATGTGAGTTTTGTGACATGGCTGTATCTGACATGGTTACTGTATGTGAACATTGGGTACAGAATGTGTCCTGCAGTGTGTGTAGGGTCGTGGATGGTCTGGACCAATCTGAGGCTGCTCATACTGTTGAGGAGGTGTGCAGCGTTTTTGTGAATTGGGCCATCAAGGTAGAAATTAGGTCACCGAGGGAAGATGTAGTCTTTGGAGTCTAGGGCTATGGGGCACTGAAGTCTGCAATGGTGTTGCAGAAACTAGCATTATAGAAAAGGGCAGCCCCGCTCCCGCACTGCCTAACTCATATTAAGGCTGTAAGTCTTTTTGTTACTGTCAGAAATAGCTATCAAAATTGGAGACTGTAACATAACAGAAACAATCTGGTTAGGCCAAAACACAGTTCTTAGAGAATTTCTGCTCTATCCCTGGAAGTAATGGCTCCAGCCACAGACTGATACCCAGAGAACTCTGTATCAAAGTCAAGCAGTACAAACTATTTTAAAGTAAAGGACACAAACAATAAAACCCCAAGCCAATCTAGAACATTAGATTACAATTTAATGGAAAAAAAGACAACAGGAGCATTACAATTTGTTGAAGGGAACCCGAGATATGACTTTCTTTTATGTTTTAAGACAAAAAGGATCTAAAACAAGCATTTACAATGCAACGGTTTCGACTTTGGAAAAGTTAGAGCTATTGGCATTGTAAATGACAAAATTTGTATTTATGTGTTGGTTTTGAAAACAGATAAATAAATGGCATTGTCATTTACATTGCCAATAGCTTAATCTCTTGCAAATGTGAGACCTATTGTACCCTACGGACGAGCTCAGCAGACAGCAATTACTACCACACACACACACCCAGAGCCACACACACACACCCAGAGCCAGCCACACACACCCAGACCCAGCCACACACACCCAGAGCCAGCCACACACACCCAGAGCCACACACACACACACACACCCAGAGCCACTCACACACACCCAGAGCCACACACACACACCCAAAGCCACACACACACACACAGAGCCACACACACGCACACACACCCAAAGCCACACACACACACAGACACCCAGAGCCACACACACACACACACACACCCACTCTCCCCGCGCCTAACAAAACAAGCCCCCACCGCTTCGTGGCACTCTACACTCTCTCTCTTGTATCAACCGGTGGTGCACTTTGGCCATAGAGCCTACAGTTCAGTGAATCAAATAACTACATTCTGTGGGGACAGGCCCAGTAACACATTGTCCACTGAGGCAAACACGGCTCTAACCCCTGTATGGTGGTGGTGGCACGTTCGTCACTGTCCTGTACTGATGACCATCCCTCACCCCATGAGACAGTGCCCACTGTCCTGGCGAGGGAGGGACAGCGAGAAGACTTTGCGGCGAGAGTGTGAATAAGAATTCCTTACAAATGCACTAGGGGGAGACATGCGTCTGCTAGAACACATGTACTGCACTGCTGAAGTGTAACTTCCAGCGGTCGCTATTTCACTGACGAATGGCTTGTGATAGGAGGAAACATATGGGTACCAGATGCTACGACGATACCGTTACCAGGGCAAAGGTACCAACGCCCTGGTGCAGCACCATTCAAGAGCATGCACAGTTATCAGACAGGAAGAGGGAATTCAAACAGGGCAAATAGCTGGGTTAATGCCACGCAGGCCAGACCGCGGGAAAACGGATCAAAAAACAACACCTGCTGCAAACGAGCTTTGAATACAGACGCACAGCTGCAGGAGACAGTACGGCTTCTGTTACAAGCATGCATTGATGAGAGATGTTTGCAATATGAAACTTGACGTGGGAGCCTCATTGCAAAGGCGTGCATGCAGAGAAAGTGTTTTCCAGCTGCAAGCAGCAGAGCAGGCTGAAGCCACAACCACAATGTTTACCACACACAACCCAATCTACCCCCTCACATGCCCCACCTAGCTGTCACGCCCAGGCCACCACAAGGGGTCACTGCACTCACACCTTTTTACCAGTCTAACCCCGTTAGTTATCACTGCCAGGTAGCCGCAAACTGCATTCTGGTCAATATAGTTTCCCCCCACCATCCCAGGTTTCGCCGACCTGCATAACAGGCTCACTGGTGTTGTAAACATGCAGCTCGTCCACTATCCCTTCGTTGCCGCCTCCGAACACCACGATGAGCTCCTTAATGGCCACTGCACGATGTCCGTGTCGGGGCCCGACCAGCCCACCACCCGCTTCCAGCGGGGCTGTAGGGCGTTGGAAGGGGGCTGGGAGGCGGGGGGGTAGCGGCAGCCATTGCATCCGAGAAGAATAAACGGCAAATGTGGCGTAATCAGGTGCGACAAAAAAAACTTACAGAGCTGGGTTTAGACTAGGGGTACTCTTTGTTATGGGGGGGCTTCACTGGAGCACCGGAGGGGGCTGGTTTACAGGCTGGACATGGAGACTGTGGGAGCCGCCATTTTAGGAAAGAAGAGGAGCTGCCACTGCCTTCTGCTGGTCCCGCCTCCTTCACTGGTCCGTCAGCCCAGGGGAGCGTGCTACTGTCTGTGGACGGTTTCCTAACCCGGGAATTGTGACCAGTGCTCTGCGTGCGAGCCCCTGACCCCCACTACTGCTCTCCTGTGTAGCTAAAGCCACTGCCGTTGGGAGCCGCCATCTTGTGTCTGTCCATAGGAGCCGCCTCCAAAACAGATGCGTAACACGGTCCGCCCACTTTGCAAACACCGGGGGAAAACGCTCAGCCACTAAAGAGATCCTGGGGAGCGCTGTGCAGTCTCTTAACGCCCGCCTAGGAGCCGCCATCTTGTGCGTTTGTTACGGCAAACTCCACCCACCCTTCAAACTTTACACAAGCATTTACAAGTGGGGCCGGAGACACGGACAGCGGGAGGGGGGGGGGGGGGGGCGGGAATGGGCAAACAGACAGCGGGAGGGGAGGGGAGCACTCACCTGGACTTCTTCCGGCGGCGGTTGGCCTGGAGGAATGACAAAAAAAAACCTCTGAAGAAAAAAAAAATAAACAACCGCCCACCGCCGCATGACGTTCTAAAAGAGGCGGGATGCGAACAAATCTAGGGAACGCCCACGAATCTCCTCCGACAATTACGGACAGATCTCTCTTCCAATGGCTAGCCTCCATTTATGGAACTAGCCAATGGAAGAGAGAGGCGGGACAAAGCCCCGTACTGGTAAACATAAGATTTCGCCTGATCAAAGTTCTTACATTCTGAAATAGTCCCAGAAATTGAAGTCAAAATCATCCTTTGCTAAAGAACGGTCCAAGGCTTTAGTTGGTGAGGGTCACTTGAACCCAGAAACATCACCATTTAGCTTAACTAAAGCTGTTGGTTTTGGTGCCAAAAGCTCTGATTGGTACAAAGCTGGATTTCATAGCCACTGAGGTCACTAATGGGTTGCATAGATTTTCCACCAAGGCACTGTATAAGTATTTACCTGCATACTTAATCACTTTTTGGCTTGAATTCCTCCAGTGTGGCGAGACTAGAAGCCATAGGGTTTCACCTAGTTCAAATACATTTACTACTAGACTTGCTTTTAGGAAACAAAAGGATCCTAGCAAGACAAATTTCATTTTCCTACCCTCCTTTGGTGTGACCTCCCTGGACAAGCCTCAGTATCTTGCACTGGTCTTCCAAAGGAGGAACAAATTACCAATCCCACTTCTCTACAACTGCTTTAAGGTCATTCCTATAGCGCACAGCTCTTGAGGTCAGCTTTCTAGGCAGGAGGTGTTTCTCTAGCCTGATCTCCAGCTCGTCTCTTGCTGGAGCCAGTCCTCCACAGGCCCTCTTGGAGTCAGGAGTTCTTCTACTTTTTGTTTTACTGAAGCACTTGACACTTGGAAAACAGTTCCAGTCCCTGTATGGCAACCAGAGACTGGAGTATTATTTTTTTTCAGCAATACCTTTTTCTTTATGTGTAGACTTACCTTGTCCAGAAATATTCTGAAGGGGTGCTATTGAGATATCAGTCTTATCCTCTGCTTGAAAATGGTTCCCGCTCCAATTTTGGCCACTTTTTCACCCTATTTCCCTCTCCTTTTATAGTACTTTTTTAGCATTTCTTTTTCTGCCTAACTGTAACATTACACAGGAGCTCTTATTTCAAAATGACAGAACCCTTCTGCCAGCAGACCGGCATCTCTTCAGCTCCCAAGCCAGTGCTTTTTTTTATATTAGCTCATCTACCTGATAGATGAGCTAATCAGGTAGATGAGCTGGATTTCTCCCCCATTGAGACTTAAGTCAGGCTCGACAGGAGAATCCAGAGAATAAATAGTTTAGGTATCTCCAACTGCCCTTTGTTGTCCTAGCTGTCCTGCACCTCTCACAGGTGGCTAATTCTTCTACTTGGCTAGTAGTTAATACCACCATCTTTCTGGGTTTAATTGCAGACTATTGTTTTTTGAACCAGGAGTTGTTAACACTCTCAGATGCATTTTTATAAAGTCACGCCCTAAAGTTATCAAAACTCTTGATTCCACTATTAAATCAGATTTTGAAACTTAAGTTAAAAATAACTTTGAATGGCTTTTCTAGCACTTTCCAAGGAAGAGTTGTAGAATTAACTATTTTAATCCCTCCAAGGAATACCTTATTGAAAATGTAGCTGAACCTAGGCAGTGGAAATAGTTTTTCACCTTCAAATCATTGTGAGGGTGCACTTTCCTAAAGATATATTGTGTCACTTTTTATGTTAGGTACGACGTGTTGTGGGCTTACAAGGCAAAATATAGGGGTGGATTATTAAAATATAAAAATAGATTATCCTACATGGCAAAAGGACTTTTCCTTGCCATGTGTAACTTCAAAATGCAGTCCACCCAGATCACAGTGGTGCTCCTAGCAGTCATATATATATTTGATGTATCTTGGTGGCATAAATAGAGACTGAAGCCCACAAATGACATTTAACTCCCATGTCATAGGTCTCTTTTCTGTGTCATTTACCACTGTCTTATAGGAAACTTAATAAGACCATGTGAGTGAAGCCAATTTTACCAATGCCAGGAAATGTAAAGTCCAGAATAAGTCAAAAATGTGGGATGATCTTGCAAGAAAAGGTGATTTGCATAGCTGCCAAGGTTTCAGATTGCTACGTGTGACATTTTTCTAATTTCAGTTTAATTATGAGTGACATTTCCTGAACTATGAGTAACGCTTTCTCGTGAGCAAGATCAAGCAATGAAGACGAGGGAAACATAAATATCAGAAATTGGCTATACAACCTGTAAAACAAACTATCATTGGGAAAAGATTTGTTTTTTGTTTTCACTGATAGATGCTTTCAGGTTCATTTCCTTGTACAGCAAAGGTTTTTTCGGAGAGTAACTGGGTGTCTGTGTAAGGCAACACAGCAACCTATAGCTTGAGCCCGTGAAGGAAATAAGAGCAGCTACTTATAGCGTCTGGTACTGGAGAAGGGAAGTACCCCACTGCCTTTACGGGTGTAACTGGAAAGCAACAGCACCCGTTTTGGGGAAAGAACTTTGCTGATGTGGAGACCCCGCAATCTGTGCGCAGCAAAGAGTGCACCGTCGGTTAGTGGGGAGGCGATGCTGCCGGGCCTCGTCCTGTGACACTTTCCTGTGCTTATGAGAGATACTTCCAAGATTCATGCATGACTCTCTGGGCAAGGCTTACTTTATTAGCACTGGCGCATGCACGATGGGAAGTGGGGGGGGGGCAATCAGCTGTGCTAATGATCACTCTTCACATTCAAAAGGAGTTTTGTGCTAGAAGTCAATAAAAGTGAAATCTCAATAGTTCATGAAAGTGGCTGATAGTGCAAACCATAGGAATCCACGCAAAGTCAGATCAGTGTGACGCGAAGCAGCACGCCATGGCTTCGTGTAATAGCCCAGAAGCAATGGAAACAGGTGCAAACAGTGGACATGCGGGGGGAGTGGGGACTGATTTTCCTGCTTGTAATTCGAGATTTTATTTTCCATGAGTGGCGCGGTGTTTGCCTACACCGAACAAAAGAATGTCTGAGCCATAAGAAACAAAGAGGGCAAAAAGTGAGTTCAGTTGTGTTTACTCACTGTCATCCAGCAGACTCGGAATTTTGCCTGAGAGCCAGAGCAAGTCCTCATCTGCAGCATTAAGCAGCTCAGAGTTGCATGTGAATCACACGGTGTGGCACTCTGGCTAACACAGGCGCCGTAAAGAAAACCAGGTATGCCGCCTCAAGTGCCAATCAGACACCATCAGGGTCATATAATGGGTGGCTCCTTGCCGGAAAACACCAGGCAGGTCGCCACCCCCAGATCTAATTAACCTAGTAACTGCTGCGTCCTTGTTGCATTTGTTAACACCACACCTGATCTGAATGTGATGACGTGGTATTGGGCCTGCAGTACCAAAAAGTAAACACTTCTGTGTTGACTGGTGTCGTGGTACATTTGTAATTGAAATATTTTATTAAAAAATTGTACTGCAGACAGCAGGCAGCACGGAGGGCACTCAAGCCGTTTGGCGTTTCCTGCTTGAATGTAGCTCTTTGTCCAGTGCTCCTCGCATGTGTAGTTGGGGTGCTACAAATGTGTGACAATGCATTTTAAGGCGGTGATGAGGACATCACACCTAAAATTTGTTAATCTAAAGCCTGATGTGTGGTACTTGGCAGTGCTGGATTTGCTGCAGTTACCAATGTGTCACATATGTCTACATACATACACGCTTTGCAAACCAACATTAAACTGGTTTTCAGGTTTGAGCTCAAGGATTTGTGCCTCGGACAACAGAGCAGCCCCTGAGATACTTGAACTAATGTCACCAGCCGGGTGGACTACTGCATCCTCTGCAGGGGCCTGTGTTTGACCTCATGGTCACAGGTTCAAATCCTGCCAGGTCACTCAGCCTTTCATCCATCTGAGATCAATAAAATGAGTACTGTTGAGTAACAATAAACATCTGGGGCCTCAATTATGAGGCTGTGCGTCACTTTTACGCGACCGGTGCGTCACTTTTTGTGATGCACCAGTGGCATAAAAAACTTTGTTGCGCCATATTTACAAAGTGACGCATCTAGGTAGATGCGTCACTTTGTAAACCCCTGCGCCACATTATACCTGCGCCAGGTATAATGTGTGCAAGGGGGGCGTATTGACGCAAAGAAAGGTCGTAGAAGTGACGCAGTGAAATCTATGAGATTTCACTGCGTCACTTTTAGGACGCCGTTGCGTCAAAATCTTGCGCCTGCCTCACAGCAGGCGTAAGACTGACGCAGGCCCTTTCAGATGGGGCTTGCCCCATGTGAAAGGACGAATTGCTGGAGTTGCGTCACTTTTGTGACACACTCCAGCAATGCGTCACTTTTGCGCTTACAGATACGTCAGAAATACTGACTTATCTGTAACTCCTTGCGACATGATGCGTCATACATTAAATATGACGCATCAGGAATGTCGCAAGTAGTGCGCACTGAGAAGTAACGCATCGCGGCTTTCACGCAGCGATGCGCCATTTCTCATAAATGAGGCCCCTGTTATTCAGTGCCAAGATATTCCGTCAGGGGTGAATGTTTGCTTTACAATTACACATTTTATGTTTAATGCCAGGTGTTATGACACGATTTTGAAAGGAATCGGTTTGTTAGATATCTATCTTGGAAATAAATGACCACACTTTTTGACACCCTAGCTTTAGACTTTGACACTACAATTGCTTGATGGACGAAAACAAAACTTGAGTCGTTTGCTGGCCTGCCTTAGGGTAGGCAGTACAGACACACATTAGAAGTGTAGTTCAAAAGAAACCATAAGGCAATGGCTAGAGCATGACTGTAATTCCTAATGTGAGCCAGGTTTACACGCCCCTACTCCCTCACTCACGTGTACCAACCAGAAAATGAAGACACAGTTGGAAGAAAACCTATGAGGGATTTTCGGAACGAATCTAGAGACTGTAAGTGGACTGATTGTGATTGTGATGTGGCACTAAAATCTTCGGACATCACCAACAGCAAATAGCACGTCATTGATGTGATATTGAGAGGAATGGGTGTGTAATCCCACAACCTTTGAAATTCATGCCCGGCCAGTCCACTCGTTTGGCTCTCTGTCGTATGGCAAACACCCCAGAATATACTACTTGGATGCGACCCCCACGCCATTAGCTATTTAACACGGCTGGTAAAGCGTATGTCATTTTAACCGAAAAAGCTTGTTTCCCTTATAAAACGGCGGGAACTTACGGGTGAATCCCGCCACTAAGTAATGCACGCGCTGATCTGCATTCATTGTAATAAATCAACAGAGCCAGGTCATTGAGCACTTCGCTGTGAGACAGATGCCTGGTTAATCATGCCACTTTCAATTAATGTTGGTGTTTTTCACCCGGCGCGTGTACTTTCATTAACTTAAATGTTTTGTTTACAAAAAAGAATCCCTGCAGACAGCAGCTACTACAGCAGCATGAATCAAACATGTCCGACTCGTTGTTGGCTCTGCTATTAATTTTACATAGTACGCCATCGAGAGCCACTGGTGTGTAAAACTACCCTTGCTGCTTATGGAAGAGCTTGTTCTTAGGAGGGAGCGCTGAGTCAGGGAAGCCCTGAAAGGCACCGGTGACATCTAGTTGTTGTTAAGTGCAGTGAGTGCTGGTGTGCTCTCTGGTGCGGGTGGTTACGGCTTGTGACGCTGACAGACTGATGATCAAGCGTATAGAAAACAAAATGAGGCGACATAGGTGTATAGCCTCACAAAGCCTCTCCCCCCACGTCGTTATTGCTTTATCATTCCAGCCTTGACCTGTTTGCATGATATTTTTATTTCATACCTTCTCCTTTTCTTTTTCTTTTCTTGTTTTTCTGTGCATCGTTCATAATATGTGGTGTTGTATTGCTTGTTTTCCTAAATAAACTTCCTTTTTTGAACTTAAAAAATAGATGGGAAAAGAGGAGCTAGATGGATATCAGATGCTTTTTTGGTTGGGAATGTGGCGTTGCAGGATTTTATGAAAAGTAGTCTGTGTGGGGTCGACACATTCTCCTTGCTATTAACACTGTCTACAATAGTGGCCATCTGCCATTATGCAAACTCAATACGCAGGCAAGAGAGGAGATGATGGGGTAGGTAAGCAATGTTCCCAAGTCCCACAAATCATTTTGGGTAGGAGCTCAAACAGTTCAATTTGCCTTTGAAAATCACAAATTTAAATTCAGTGAATCAGAATGTGTGGATTTTCCTATTGTAAATCACACTTACAAATGCGAGAACTACTTGGAGCACCAACAAAATTCCAAAGGGTTTGCAAATCCATTCTTATAGTAGAGTACGTGCTTCCATGGTGGCAAGTGGTATTGAACAGGAGGCAAAGACAGGCCTCCTTATATCAGTTTCAGACAGGATCTCCCCCCCCTCTTAGTGTCTCCCTGTCCTGATATCAGGTATTAAGTCTTCTACTACCAATGTTAATGTTTGTTTATCCAAGTGTTAGTGCTCCCATCCAAGTGATAATCTTCTCTTCATCCTGCTCATCCCACTTCCTCAATGTCTGTGTGTATCCTTCTTTCTCATTGTGACGTTTGTGTCCAGGGCCGGAATGACCGTAGCGGGCACTGGGCGTTTCCCCATGGGACGGAGGGGTGGGGCCCTGGGTCGGTTTTGTGGCCATGAGGAGGGGGGTTGGTTTTGTCACTGGGAGCTGGTTTTGCACCAACACCCCACCCTGCTCCTAGGGCCGGTCGAGCAGCAATCTGCCAGGGCCGGTAGCTGTTCCCAGACGGGTTCTGTTTGTGTCTCTCTCCGAGTGCAAAAGCATTTTTTGTATCACGGTTCCGGTGTCAAATTTGAATCTCATTACCTAAATGCTTCATCTTCTATGCCCGATGAGTGCTCTCAAGGGAATCCACGGTTTCCTCCAGATTTACCAATCACGCTGGCATATATAATGTAAACAAGCATGGTGCACAAGAGGGGCCTAAGGGACAGTGAAAAGGGAGAGGAATGCGGATTCCCAGGAGTACACAATGAGAGAAAACACAATATTTTGTAAAATTACCAACATTTATAAGGACTTTCGAAACAGAGGCGTTACATTCCACAGTGTAAGCTTAGATCAGCCTCTCTGCTTGTGGATCCAAGGATAAAGACTCTAAAATAGGGTGGCATACGTTTCCTCCATCTGGCCCGAAACTATGGAACACGATGCCCATTAGACTTAGAAATCAAACCAATCTGCTGGTGTTCAGGAAAACTTTTAAAACATGGCTATTCACTCCCAAACCATAGCCGATCTCAAGGTCCTTGCATAGATTAACGACAGCTAGCGCTAACACGCCCCGGCAAACAAAAGCGCTATAAAAACCCTCATTTAATTTAATTTAATTTCAGTGTGTGTGTGTTCTCTGTCTATGTAAAAAACTTCTGGTGAAATCTGACAGACACCTGTACCCAGATATAGATAAGAAAATACATTTATTGGCTACCTCCTTGCACTGATCTTTATTACATCGGAAAGTGATAATACAAGTAAATTAGACAACTCTATTATTATTATTATTATATGAAATTTGTAATGCGCTCAGCTTACCCGGGGGCATCCCGGCGCAACTCTATCCGCCTGTGATGCTGGATTAGACTCTCTCAAATTCATTGTTTGCATCATCGTTTTCTTTCTGGTGACAGGCCACCCATTATCTATATCAGCGGCGGCCAGCATGGCTCGCGGATGGGGGAGCGGGCACGGGGATCCCAACGGGTGGCTGTGGGGGGATCACGGGTGGTGTTGCACAGGGGGAATAAACCACAAAAAAAACATAAACATACCTTGAGACCGGTCCTGTGTTGCTGCACCTGCTCTCCTGTCTACGACTACAGGAAGCAGGCAGCCAGGCACCCCCTCCTAAGCCAATCACAACGATGCAATGCAGTGTGTGATTGGTCTGAGCGCCGTGATGCAGTGCTCAGCCAGGGGTTGGAGGGGTGGCCATTTTCACCATGCAGGCTGTAATTCAGCCTGCATGGAGAAAAGGGAAGTGCGCATGACTGGTTTGAGCGGCCCGAGAGGACTGACCAAACAGTCATTGCGAAATTAGGAGTTGGCCAACAACTCTTTCCCTGCCCTGCTCTGTGAGCAGAGTAGCCCCGCCCACTCACCTGCTGGCAAAGCAGCAGGACACGTCACGAAGCATAAAATGATAATAGCTTAAAGTTATTATCATTTTATGTTTCTTTTCTTCACACTGTGAGGAGCCCCTCTGATCTTTATGATGTTTCCGTGAAAGGCCTTTCCCCACCAACATCGGCATTGGTGCACTACCTGTAGATGCATTAACCCGTCATCCATCTCCCCAGCCCCATTCTTTATGCTCTGAGGAGTCCCGCCTCCCAGGAAAGCCCTTAGCCATGCAAAGAAAGTGAAAGTCAACTTCCAAGAGAAGTATTTCTTCAGCTATAAACCCCATAACAACACTATATTAGTCTCTTCTCCCTTTAGAACCACCTGCATGTTTCCGGTCTCTAACATTTACAGTGAGTACCATGTATTTTTTTGTATTTTTAATATCTTACTTGTGCTTTTTATAATTAATCTGGCTGGGCTGGTGATTTAAATGAGTACTGTAACAATGACATGGAAGAAGTCCCCTGATCTGATACCTAGGCAGGGGTACAGGGGAAAACATCAATAATCAAACAGCCAACCCCACTGCTTGCAATCTATTTATTCAATGACGCGACAACGTCTTGATTTGCAAAAAGTGGAAGAAACTAGCCTCCTCACTATCGAGCAAGCACAGTGTCTGGATAAAAGAGCAGAAATAACCACCTAAGTACTAAATGATTTTTCATTTTATTGAAGAGACACAATAATGATTTATAGTCCAAATAAATAATGCAACAATCTTAGCAAGGTTTATACATAGATAATAAATATTCAATAAAATAGATGTACAAAACAGTTAGTATTGCTACAGGAACGGCTCCCAGACCAACACATAAATCAGAATGACATTCATGAAACCTCACAAAGTCATGAATTCAAATAGTGACCACTCTCATAACCCATTCATACAGACACGTGGACAACACATGTAACAAGACTGATCAACTCCATATAAACTCAGAACAAAGACATAAATAATCAAAAAGAAATAATGTATTATAACAACTGTATCACGGTACAGAGCAATGAAAATATCAGTACATGCGATATTCGAATAAAAAAAAAAATGTATATACACATTTTTTGGGAACTTTATTTTTCAGAAAGTATTCAGATTTCATAGGGGAGTAACACCAGCTGTGTGAAGAAAATGCGCCGACACACGTTTTGGTGCAGAGACCCTGATACACGGTTCACATCTTCATCAGGATGCTATACTGGTAGCAAGAGGGGCATCACAAGTCTGGAGAGTCTAAAAAATGATACTGACACATCCTGAGTACACTAGCTTCAATAATATGCCCATAGTAAAAACCATGCACAATGGAAGTTGAAAAGAGAAGAATAAATCCCCACAAAGTAAGTAAAAATAACGCGAGTCATGCCACTTTACCAGATGGTGGAACCTAATAACCCACTACTGACAATCGCATGCCCGTGGTAATTGACAACATGAAGTGAAGTGCCCACACCAGATGGTAGGAGAGTGTCAAAACAGAATCCTAAAGGCGTGAGGTGAAAAAAAGGGTGTAGATGAGCAAGGCCTGGGAATTTGTAGCGTGATACAAATAAATTGAAGGAAGTCAAAAGATAGACTGAGGCTATATACTAGTACGTGTAGTCATTTATAATGGATCGCCCAACAACTGCTGGCAAATGAAACTGCTACGGTAAAAACGAACCAATAGGGAAAAAGATACTCTAGAAAGGAGATAAGTAGGAGCATAAACAATTGAAAACATTTACAGGGCGGTACCAGAAACTGAAATGAGAATGAAATGATAAGGCTAAGTTACCTCAGAGATAATGATATATGGAATGCAAATCTCCAATCTTGATGGAAGAGATGGAGCTCTAGGCTCTCGGGGCAGAATTCATAGAACAGGTGTCCTCATATAATAAAATAATAATCCAACTGTGGTGAGAGGAATCAAGGGACCATGAGTGGAACACAAAGATCTGGAAACTACAAAACAGATTTACACATAAAACAAATAGGAAATAGAACAGAAGCGCCGCAGTAGACGGTGGTGAAAGGGGATGGATCAAAGATACTGGAACAAGCTAACAATAGTCCAGTTCCAGAGCGGTCAAACAAATGTCGGGAAATCAAGGAAGGAAAACCTTCCAGAGGACCGGATAGATGGGGGTGAGTGTAGGAAAACAGGGCAGGGTAACAAAGCCCCAGTTTATAAATGTCGGTAGGGGATCACCTAAGGGTATAACAAGTGGTTAAAAAAACAAAGTATCCCTGATACACTCCCACACACTATATATACAAAGCCAGCTTCCGTATACGTGGCAACCGAGGTGATAGGGTTGGAGTGCGTGACCTCGCAGAGAGAAGAATGAGATGGCGCCAAGGGGGAGGAGGCCATCGTCACAGGGAACTCTAAAATACGGTACTAATATACACGATAGAAACCCAGCAGTAACAGTGCTTCCCACGACCCCTTAACGCATCCGATGGAATCCCTGCTTCATTAGGCAGATCCTCAAGTAACGTGCCCTTTTGAGGAAGTCTTTAATGAGTTTTTCAGGGTAACCTCTTGCACTCAGTTTGAGTTTGACAGTCTCTGCATGAGTCAAGAAATCCTTGTTGGTGGTACAATTCCTCCACAATTGGAGAAATTGACTGAAGGGTATTCCTCGTTTTTGACATCTTGGGTGGAAACTACTGAAATGTAGGCGGGTGTTTCTGGCCATGGGTTTCGTGTATAAGGACACTTGGATTTGTGAATCGTGGTGTTCTATCCACACATCTAGGAATTCACCTCTCACACTGCTGATATGAGCTGTACATATCAGATTAGTATCACAAGCATTGATCCATTGAATGAATTCAGTAAGGGTTTCCTCATTGCCTCTCCAAATAAAGAAGATGATGTCAAGAAAACGATTCCAGAAAACGGGACCCCCTCGTTGTATATGTATTTGGATTCAAAGTTGCCCATGTAGAGGCAGGAAATGCTGGGAGCACAAGCTGCTACCATACTGACTCCCTTGATTTGTTGGTATATCTCCCCATTGGATACAAATACATTTTTGTTGAGGATTATATCCAGACATTCGAGAACATGATCATTGTTGTTACTACTGGCTTCTTTTAGGAGGACCTAAACAGGACCTTACAGCATGCAATGGAATCCCTTCTTCATTAGGCAGATCCTCAACAGAAATAACGAGGGCCTGAGGATGTGTGGCATTGGTTCAAAGACACATGCTTAAAAGGAGCCCCTGACCCGGAAGATGGGGCAGGAAGGGGTGATGTTTCGAGTCTGTGTTTCGAGCCCCTTTCTGTGCACTGTATGTGCGCTAGTGGGGGGGAGGCTGCACCGGCATTCTAGAAAGCCAGATCTTGCTGGATGAGATTTATTTGGTTTCTAAGCAATCTCTATGTAAATGGAGGTAATGCTGCTATAGCGCTGTCTGTGTGGTTGTGTGAATATGGATACGGAGAAAATGTTCAGAAGAGCTGCACCATGTTGCACCAGAAGTAGAGGAGGAAAATATATTCTAAATTTAAAGAAGTGATTTGGAGGCTATAATTAAAAAGACATTGTATTTAGCCCTAATTGAGCTGCATGCAAAAATAAATATTTGTATTTGACCCTGAGGCAAATATGTGCAGGCGTCTCAGCTGCAAAACCTGCTGGCGCATGTAAGAAAGTCTTGGGTTTCAAACAAAAGCATGCAAAGCAGGATGGTTTCCATGATCAATAGAGTGAGTCGAATATGGACAGTTTACCCCTGCATGATGTAATGAAGTATAATACTCTTAAGGAATAGAAGGTCATTGACAAGCCAAGCCTTCCTAGATTATTGAATAAAAGGTATCTAAGTGAGCACTTTGATGAGCAATTTCCACAGATGACTGAAGTTAACAGTATATTGTCCACAATAGCTTCGACATCGCATTTTGGCCTCAAAATACTCCACTCTTCTAGATGTGGTGTCTAGGAAGGTAGAGAGTGATTTCAAAATATCTTCTGCAGTAGCAACATTCGATGTAAGAGACAGTACTTATATGGTATGTATGAAGATAAAAAAAAACATCCACTTCCTGGTTGATTATCAAGAAAAGAAGCTTCAACACCTGTTTAAGGGCAAATAGAACTGATGACACAATTTTTTTCTGCAGAAGATTTGTGATGTGAGAAAAAGGTTATGGTAAATCTGGTAGTATTTTGGCTTTGACAGCCTTGTTTTCCTCTGTTGTTGAGTTTGTTGATAGAGGATTGCTTTCTTTTTTCATTGGACCCCCTCCTCTCCAGTACCCAATTTTTTCAAAGGGCAAATTGAAGCTTCCAAGTATCCTAGCATGGAAATTTAGAGGATAGGTTTACAGCAGTCCAGCCTGGAAAAATTCTTCAGTTCTTTCCTCTTACACAAAGCACTGGAACTCTTATCTTGTGTTTTTCCAAGAATCTAATTCCTACATCTTGTGATTCTATTCAGATGTTAGATTTTTTGAAACACACTTTTTTTAAGTTATAGCACCAGCATGCAGGAAATCAGTTGGCGATATCCTGAATGTGGATCCCTTGGTCTTTAGGCTGTTAAAAAGTATCATGCAGAAAAAACGTTTGCTATTGGGTAAGGTTTCATTTTTTATTGCAATGACTTCAGCTAGGAGTTTGGGAGAGTGGGGGGTCCTTATGATATCATATCCTTAAATGAGAATCGTTGCTGACAGAGTCGTCTGAAAGCTAGACCCCACATTTACACCCAAAATATAAACATGTTTTCAACTTTTACAAAAGATTGAGTTACCAGTTTTGATTCAGATTCAGCAATTTCTTCTTTTCTAGATGGTAAAAGAGTATTGTTGGTCTATTTGGAGGACATTAAAGAGTTTTGGGTTTCTAATTCTCAATTCATCTCTTATGAGGCAGTCAACAAGGTTAAGAAGGTATCTATCCTTCATTAGGCAGATTAGTATGACATGCTAAAACCAAGGCATATAGATCAGTAGAGAAGATTGTACCAGAGAATATTCAAGGTCTCTCTACAAGAGCACACTCAATGTCTTGGGCGGAAGCCTGTGGTGCATATTTGCAAGAGATTTGTAGGAAGGCTACTTGGTTTACACTGCACACTTTTATTAAGTGTTGTATATTGGATCTCAGTAAATCTACATGTAAAAGTTATGGTGCTGAAATCATTATCAGCAATGCAGTAATTGTTGGTTATAAGGAATATGTGTTTTCTGTAATGTTGATTTGTTGGTGTAATCTGTTTTAAGCTTGATATATCCTCAGCGCGTAGGGACTGGGATGAGGAGAGCAGATGAATATATTTCCTTGAGTCATAATCCTTCTCGTTCCAGTCCAAAACCTCCCTCCCTCCTGTGGATGCCCTTCCAAATATTGCATGGTAGTTTCATACATGAACTTCTAAGTGGGAAGGATACAAATATGGTGTCGCCAGGTGGGTTAAAACTAAAGAAGCACTTATTTTAGATGTTCACTTTGACTTTCTATGTGAGGCAAAGGAGTCTTGGAGGCGGATCTCCTCAGAGCATAATGACTGGGATGAGGAGGACTCTGACTCAGAGAGATGAAGATTGCAGGTAAGTAATAGGTTCATGCCCCACATCACTTTTGCCCAATTCTCAGTTCTGTTGCTCAAACATATCTTTTCATTCACAGATGTCCTCTGAACTTATTAAACTTCGTATTCTCTCTTTTTGCTAACACCTGGTGAGGATGCTACAATATCCCACCCAAGCATTTTTGTGAGCTCCCTCCCAGTCCCTTTAGCCCTGGCAGACAACTAAATAAAATCTGACATCAAATACCTCATCTCATCCTCGATTACAACTTTGTCACACCCCTGCCTCCATAATAAATATCCTCCTCAATGTAAGACCCGTTTATAGGCATGTTGCTATGTTTACCAAATGTCACCAACAATGCAATGCTTCAGTCATGGGCTTTTTTCTATGAATCTTGTGTTCAGTTGTGTTAGTTTACTCGAAATTGATTAAGTAAACCAGGACTACAACTCTCAGTATGCAGTATGTCGTCAGTCAAAGTAAAAACCAGGATGAGAGCCTGGTGTGCTTTGTGCCATGGAGTCACCTGGTAAACTTACATTCGGTCAATATTCTCATAATAATTCTCGGTAGCATACCCAATTTACTATCCCTTTCTAAATTATGGTTCACATATTCATTAGTTTGTTACATTTTTTTATTCCTTCCTGGATGATTAGAAGATTTAATTAATAACCATGAATCAGGATGTGAGGGAAGTGAGGGTCTACTATATTAATATCACGTTGGCGATAACAAATGTATGGACTTGCATCACTTGTCTTTTGAATACCTGTTAGTGAAATCCATTTCCTATGCATCGTCAACCTTAGTCTGATCTATTATGTACACAATTGGGAAAAATGTTTACTAGTTCTTTACCAGCTGGTCTCAAAGTCTTGGCATATTTTGTGGTGACTACTTCATCCCATTTCGTCATCAACCTTAATATCTGAATGAATGGTCCAGAAAGTGTTGCAGTTCAATTAAGAATATAGATAACAGACCAGAGCATGTTTGTGCTATTTTCATCAGTTGAAGAACTCACCATCTTCAATAGACACCCCAGTCCACATCTGATCGTGGTCACACAGATCTGTTGCAGGATAAACATTTTTTTTAAATGGTTACCAGACAAATGTTTTTATGAAGAGCTTAGACTTCTGGAGCTAAATGGTAGGGACATGGAAAGGTGCTTGAAGACATTGTCCCTTTGTGACATCAGAAATTATTTTTGCCTCCAAAGCTCTGGCTACAAATCAGTCACTTTCAGAGCTAAAATTTCCTTCCCCTAGGCTTGCATTAGCAAACCTGACAATTCTTCAGGAGAGTTCCTTCAGATCTCTCAATACATTATCACTTGTTCTACTAAGACATCAAAAGTGAGGTCATCTCAAATGTTTTACAATGACCTGATACCCTTCTTCAGGGTCAAAATAACTGTGGTGTAGACAGATTTTAGACAATAATTAGTCACTTTTCTGGATAACACAAAAAATCTATCACTATATTAAGAGGCCAACATCTCAGAAATCATGGATAAATTAACTAAATATTTCTGCCTATAAGCTTTATCTATGCAGTGCTGAAAATTTCAAACTCTGCAATTCGCCAGCATACCAATTATCAATTACGTTTTTAATCACCTAACGTCCCGGGTTGTTCCTTGGAAACATAAACTTGGCGTTGCAGTTTGTTATTTCTGTTGCATCAGAACTTGGTCTCTTAAAACAGCAGGATTATAAAGGCATCTCATGCTTGCCATCTATGATACTGGTTCTGCAATTCGTGGTGACTTCGTATTTTTCTATCTACCTGAAAACTAATAAATGCTTTAGCATTTAGAACTCAAAGTGCTACTGAAACCACCATAATGTGTACTTGACGAGAATTGGTGGTTCCATGTAATTGGGTAAAAACTGCATATTAGTGGGCACCAGTTGTAACATTTTGGCTCATTTACATCTGATGTACTTGACCTATTTACTTTTGGACCCAAATTGGAAACCAGGTACACCCTTTTAGCACTTAAATATCAGAATAGTGCATCAATGCAGTCCAGATCTTACTCCATGAGGCAGTGTGAGAAGTGGCGGCTGACACCTACTGAGGGTCATGGGACAGGGGGGCATAAAAAAATGAAATAATAAAATCAACATACTGTTCTTGCTTGCCTCGCAACGTTCTCCTCCCTCGGGTGTCTTCTCCGGAACCAGCAAACTATACAGCCAGTCCTGGTGCTACTCTCACAGCATTAAAGCAGTGCCAGGATTGGAGGTAGCGACCTCACTCAGTGCTCTCAAGAGCACTGGAGGCTTGCGCTTTCTCTAACTCATCTGTCTAAGACAGCTAGGTTAGAGAAGTTTAAAATGCGCATGTCTGGCTGCACGAGTGGCCGTTGCAGGTGAGATCGTTGGTACTGGGTTGGGGAGGATTTGACAGACGATCACGAAGGAAAATGAAATAAATAATTAATTTTCCCTTGTCGTCTGTCAAAATCCCCCTAACCTGGCCCCACCGATCCACCTCTCTTACCTACACTGGCCGCAGATGTCTGGCTGGCTGTTGCAAGATAGCCCGACAAGGAGACATGCACATTTTAAAGTACACTGCTCCCTGCTTCTGCCACTCAGTAGCACTGGCCCCACTCCGACCTGATACTAAGTTTGGACGGGTTGCTGAAAATTAAAATGGAAATACATTAACTTTATTACCATTCAGCTCTGGGGCTTGTGGGGTGATGCACCTATGCTGAAGTGGAGGAGCCGTGGACTAGAAACTCAGAATTCAGAGGACACTGTGATATCGCTCAGTAGTATGGCTAACTTAATCAGTGCTCTTTGAAAGATCTTTAATCCACACAGCTAAATATATATATAAATTACGCTGCAGCTGTGCACACCCATCTTCAATCACAACGCTGAGCAGAAGCAGCATAGTGCACCTTTACATATGGCATAAAAAATCCTTTCAACATCTTGCGGGGTCTATTGTGCTTGGTGTGCAGGAGAACATGTGAAACACTGTAACTGAACCTGTGTTGTGAACATGCACACGCACAGACACATTCAAACACAAGCGCGCGCACACACACAAACAAAGACACACACGCACACTCCTCTAGGCGACTGTACTCTCCTCTACTATTATTTTATTTTTCCCTCATCGGTGCTTTCAAGAGGATTCCTCTGCGCTTTTGGCTAAATAAATCTGCCCTCTAGTGCACAGGAGCAGTTTATCTTTATCTGGGGCGCTAGGAACGGAACAGAGGAGTATTGAAAACAGTCTCATGCTTGCATAGATTGGTGGCGTATCTTTTTATGAAACATTAATGCACTCGCCCATAAAAACTACAATTAAACCAGCGTTTCATTTGCATTCCACAGTTTTGTCACTTTAACTGCATCCTTTTCAAGTCTTTCTCAACTTGTTTAAAACAAGAGCACTACAGAAATACAAAGCAAGAATGATATATTACCTCTTTGTGAAAATGAAGCATTTCCTGAGCATAAAATGGTTGGGCTTAGACATTTGGAAGAACGAAAGTTTTTATGTTCAGCCCTCTGAACTCTGGAGTAATAAAGCTCCTTTTACTCAGAGCAAAGAAATTCCTAGACAAGTTTAATTAGAAGAACGTTGAACTCTAAGGACATTTTGTATTCATTGAAATGAACTGCGAACTCCATGTTAGGAAACATTTACAGGATATCTGTTTATTAGAGTATTTTACTAGGTTTTGGCACTGAATAGGTACCGTGATATGCAAAAATGGAGAAAAAAAGATTGGCTGTCACCAGGGTTAAGGCTGCAAGCCTCCGTAGAAATTAATTCAAATAGAAGAGTTTTCATCTTGTCATGGACAACATAGCTCCCTTTGTGCCCGGTTCCTCTAATTAGGATCTTTCTTTCACGGGGAGAATTGGCCTGTATTGTTTCTGTTCATACATAATTCTGCAGATCTATTAAATCTTGCCTGCCCAGAAACGTTTATGATTTCGTTAATCAGCATCAAACTAGGAGCCTGAAGGAGATAACCGTGATGTCAGAATATTTAGATTATTTTTTCTGGGAATATGAGTGGACCTACAAACAGCGTGCAGAACCGCTTACTATCTGTGGACCTGTGTCCTGATGTACTTAAATATAACATATAAGCCTAGTCTTACATCTGGTTCTGCAGAATCCAAAATATTATGTGTCTGTTTCACTCGGTGACCAAGCTGTGAATGCGGTTTACCCGAGGTTGAAAGAGGGCTGAATCTAAAGCTTAGCTGGTGGGATTTTAGTACTGAAGAACTGAATGTGATAGCTTAGATTGGGTTGCCCATGGGATTTCTCATTTTTGAACAGGTGAAGCCCAGCTAAGGTCTCACAAGCCCCTTGTTCTACAGATGGCCAGAATTTCAGATCTATGTATTGTATGTTAATTATGTGAAGGTTAGGTGGCCAGTCTGCCCTAGTTTGTAATCAATTCAATTCAATTCAAAAAGACTTTATTCAGTTATAAAACTTTGACAACCATAAAAGTACATAAAATCACAGTTCAGAATCAGTTCACATATGTCAGTCGATATATAAAATAGTTAAAAATACAGAGACTCATTGCTAAAAGGAGTGGTAATTAAACAGATATTGTTTGTCTTGAGTGAAAAACATTTCTAAGAACTACAGAAAAAGATGCCACTGAAAATATATCTTCAAGTTTCTGAATAGCTAGGAAGGCTGGTCGACATTGTCTAAGATTCAAATATTTTAAAATGGGCATGATCCACCTTTGCCTTGGTACAGTATAAAATTTACTAAAAAATAAAATATGAATATCTGATTGAGTGGAGGTATTATCACACGGGCAATTACATAAACCAGTAGACCAATCATTAATGGCGGTAAAACTTAATAACCTGAATAAAATTCCAAATCTAAATCTTGTCAGCAAAAACCTTTCATGTGCCGTCATCCTTAAGGTTAAGTAGGGTTGTATTGCCTGCGAAGTTAAGGTCAACTGGTGAGCAATCACAGTTTTTTTAGTCAATTCTTTTTGATCTCTTAAATTCGCCAGGTAAGCAGATTCAGTGTGTTAATAATTCTCCCCTGAGGCGGATAGCCGAGGGTTAGGCTGACAATCTTTTTAAATTGTTTATATTTCACTGTGTGTTTCTTAGAAGAGTTACATTCCTTTTAAACTTACACTCACCCTTGCCCTCGCAGCACCTAGAACCCTGGTCCACGCGCAGACGATTAGGAGCTGACGCAATCGGACACAGGGATTGCCGCCATCTTGGGGGTGAAAGTAGCGTAGCGCTCCAGTCTTGGGACGACTCCCGCCCCCCTAGGTATAAAATCTGCCTCCTACCAAGGCGCACAGATTCAGTGTGCTAATAATTCTCCCCTGAGGCGGATAGCCGGGGGTTAGGCTGACAATCTTTTTAAATTGTTTATATTTCACTGTGTGTTTCTTGAAAGAGTTACTTTCCTTTTAAACTTACACTCACCCTTGCCCTCGCAGCACCTAGAACCCTGGTCCACGCGCAGACGATTAGGAGCTGACGCGATCGGACACAGGGATTGCTGCCATCTTGGGAGTGAAAGTAGGGTAGCGCTCCAGTCTTGGGACGCCTCCCGCCCTCCCAGGTATAAAATCTGCCTCCTTTTAATACAGCCTACACATCAAGCAGGACACACCCTGGATGGGGTATGCTCTAATTTTCCCCTTCTGGAGATCCAGACACCCGTCCCACAAATTTGGACAGAACATAGTCTGATTCCTTTTTGCATCCGTGTATCGCGCCCTCAGAACTTAGCAAAGTCTAGTCGACATTCAGTGAACTATGTTAACTGGACAATGGTCGAGGATAGCTTCAAGCTCAAACCAATCACTCAGACACAGATCCCCAGGCTGTCCGGAGACGTTGAACAGGACTCTAAATGCTTTCACATTTGGATGCAGCAAGAGATTAAAGAACGTGCCCTACCTAAACGCCCCCGGGAAGGGAGAAAAGAGGGAAGATAAATGCCCCCTGGTTCACTCTAAAACTAGCCAAATCCCACCTACTATGTAAGAAAAGACAACGCAACTGGCACAAAACGTATGATCCTGCAAATCGAAGCCTTTATACCCAGCAGAGGAAATTATATCTTTGCAGTAATAAAATCGCCAATAAGGAATATTACATTAACACCATCAAAGGAGCAAAGCAAAAACAGAAAATGGTGTTCTCCACTGTTAAGACCTTTACACATCCAAGAGCCTTACAGCCGGAAATCCCACCATCCCCAGAATTCTGCAACCAAATTGCGGACTTCTTTGAGAAAAAAATTGATTTATTACAAACGGACTTTCCAGCCCCTCGAGTTTCCCAGTTATCCGGCCCCCCGGACTGTGGAGAAAACATGACTGGTAGTTTTAGAGTCTTTACACCGGTTACACTATCCCAAACTCGTGAAGTGATTCTGGTGTGCAAATTGGGCGCCCCTTCTGATTCCTGCCCCTCACGAATTCTCCATCAGTTAATTGATGTGGTAAATCCCATCATAAATTGGATTGTAAACGCTTCTCTCAACACAGGCATAGTTCCAGGAGAATGGAAACAAGCGATCGTGAAACCTCTCATGAAAAAACTCAATAAATCCACCACAGACCTCGCCAACTTACGTCCAATCTCACTCCTCCCAGTTCTGTGTAAGATTACCGAACAGATGGTCTACAAAGAGCTAAAAAGCAATGTCGAAACCTATAATGTCCTTCATCCGCAGCAATCGGGTTTCCGTTCATATCATTCTACGGAAACGGCTCTGATTGAACTCACCGATTCCATAAAATCACTGCAGGATGAAGGGAAGAACACTGTACTGATTTTATTAGACCTTACAGTGGCGTTCGACACCATCGCCCACTCAATACTGATAGGTAGACTAATAGACATTGGAATCTCAGATGTAGTACTGGCTTGGATAATCTCGTTTTTGACAGATAGATCGCAAACCATTGCATTGGGTCCTTTCCTTTCCAAAGAAAAAAAGGTGTTGTCTGGAGTTCCTCAGGGGCTCCATTCTGAGCCGATTATTATTTAATATTTATATGGTTCCCCTCATTTCCTTGATTGAGTCATACGGCATACTTGTGACATCGTATGCCGCTGATACTCAACTCATTGTACCCCTTGATAAGAACTCCACCAATGCCGAACAAAACCTAAAGAACTGCCTTAAGGATGTCTTCCTTTGGATTGAAATAACCATCTTAAAAGCGATGCCAATAAGACAGAGTTTCTTACTTTGGGAAAAAATCCCTAATTCTGTCCTAGCAAATGGTGGCCGGAAGATTCCCCTGCTCCCCCACAGGCTGTGGTGTCAGCTAGAAATCTGAGTGTCCTATTTGACGCCAAGCTATCATTTGATCAGCATGCGAGGAATGTAGCAGGAAGTTGTTTTAGCATCATTAAATCCCTAAAGAAGTTTTTTGACTTCCTGCCCACAGACTCAAGAAAGGCGGTGACAGTGGCTTTAATCCTCGCCCGCCTTGATTATTGTAATGGCCTGATGGCAGGTGTTAAAAAGACTACGCTGAAAAAACTCCAAAGCGTGCAACATGCAGCAGCCAGACTCGTATTAAAATTACAGAGGAAATCTTCAGCTTCGGACGCTTTGAAGACCCTTCACTGGGTACCTCTGCATAAGAGGACACTGTTTAAAAGCCTGATTGTCGCCTTTCGTGCATTTAACAGCACAGGCCCGAAGTATCTTATCAGGCGATACCCCCACTATAACCCTCCTAGGATGTTACAATCTTCAGGAGACAACTTGATAAAGCTGTCTAAATTTAACTATAAAACCAAGGGGGTAAGACCTTAGCCTTCCTGTCCTCCAAAGCCTGGAATGCAATGTCCAAGAACCTCAGATTCCTGAATCAGGAAAGCCAGTTTAGGAAGCAATTCAAAACCTGGATCTTCAACCTTCCAGATGACTATGTAATGGCTGCTATCTAGTTTTGTACTTGTAATTGTTTGCACACTGTTTCGTCAGTGCCAGGATGCTCCTTTCGGAGCGATAGTTGCGCTTTACAAATACACAATACAAATACAATACAAATACAAATACAATACATAACCTTTTTAGCTCTTTCCTGGGGATTTTTGCCATTGACTTGGGATCATCATAAAATTCAGGGTGATTGATGTAATCACAAAAAATGTTGATGTATCTCAACCATTTCACTCGGTGAGCGCCCTCCAATTTCAGGGCGTCCCCCAGTATACAGCGATTTAGATGACACTCGTCGGTGGTCCAGACCCTGTGCCACAGTAGAACCGGTTGCATCTTCCAAATAGGGCATGCCGAGTTCAGTGTGGCAATTATGGGTCGATGTACCCTCCGGAACAGTAAGAAGATATCGCAAAAAGTTGTTCTCAGTCAGCTGCAGGCTAGAAACATTAAAATTACCCCCAATTCCCGCACCATAAGTTGCCACTGCAACGCAACTGGCTTTATAAATACATAGGAGCTCATTTACAGGTCTCTTTCCCATCTTTTTGCTAAACATTTTAAGTGCCATAACAGATTTGGCGAATAGCATATTTCTACTTTTAATAGCACTTTTCCATTGCCCTGTGGAGTCAAACAGTACACCTAAATAAGGGAAATTAGAAACATGATCCAGTGGCTTTTTATCTATAAACATGGTTATTTTCCTGTTTAACATTAACGCCACAATTCATAGAAAAGGTTTTAGTGCAGTTAACCTTCAAATCTAAACCTGGTCATGAAGGTGGAAAACGATGTAATCATAGTTTGCATCGCCACTGGGGTTCTTGCCATCAAGACAGCATCGTCTGCATAGATAAGTGCCAGGATAGGGCGTTGCGATGCTGTAGGCATATCTATACAGTCCCTTAGTAAAATATTCTCCAAACCATTAATGTAAATAGAGAATAAAAACGGGGCAAGGACGCATCCTTGTCTTACCCCCCTCGCGATATTAAACATTTTAGTGCACTCTACTTTAATTCCATATCTAATCATAGCCCTTGCTCTATTATAAAGCTCTCTTAAAAAGCAAATAATATTATCCTCAACATCCAAATTAATTAGAATTGACCATAATTTAGTGTGATTAACACAATCAAAGGCGGAGGTCAAGTCCACAAAAGTTAAAAACAACCTTCCTCCCTTGACCTTGGTATATTTTTCCACAAGTATGAATAGGTTAAGTCCCTGATCTATAGTCCCAACTCCTTCTCTAAAACCATATTGCAGGTCACTAATAATCTTGTTTTCATTGGCCCAGAACTGCAGCCTATCTAAAATGATCCTACCAATAATTTTGACTGTAGAATCAAGCAGAGATATTGAGCGGTAACAAGTACAACTAGCCCTGTCCCCCTTTTTAAAAATGGGTACTATAATAGATTCGTACCAGTACTACCAAGGCCCAACGTGCAAGCAGCATTCAGGAATCTAGTAAGTAGAGGTGCCCATAATGTTACATTATTTTTAAAAATATCTACCGGGACACTATCTGGGCCCGGTGTCTTGCCCCGTTACTTAAGTTAATGCCCTTCATTACCTTATCCAACGAAAAAGAGAGATTCATCCCCTCTGTATTATTTGGCAATAAAGGTACCTCCTGCACCGGCAGTTCCCCTAGAAGTTCCACAGGGCTATAGAGTGCCTGGAATTGCTTCACTCAATCATCCTCTGAAATGGCAATCTCTATCCACGCCTTAGAATCATCTTTAAAAAATGGCGCGTTGACTGCCCTCCAGAATGCAGTCATGTCTTTTGAATCAGAGGCATCTAAAAGAGCCATTTTTCATCTTGGCCCTTCTCAGTTTAATAGCTCATTTGACATTTTTACAGAGCTCCCTAATCTGTTTAAAATCTCTATCTTGTTTATTCAAAGCCTGTTTAAGTTTAGTATGTGCCTTAGTGCACTCCAGATCAAACCAGTCCTTCTTTCTATTATCATGATTCCTTCGGTTGACCCAGAGGCCTTCCTTAATGCTTGTTATAATAAGTTGAAAAGTGTCGAAAACTACAGTGTCCTCGGACCCCATGTCTAAGCAAGTTTCGAAACAATTTTTTCTCACCTTGAGCAAGTTACCAATAAACTCTTCAGGTATGACGTTGGACCATTTCAGGGCATAGCCATTCTGTCTTGAAATTTCAATATTTTCAGATAATAACTTAGGGATACTGTCTACAGGAGCACAAGGATCTATAATTTCAATCCTAATGGGAAAATGATCACTTAAAGTGATGTCCAATACACTGTAGTTAACTACACTATCCCCAAAGCAAGAAGAGATCAGAACATAATCAATTAGAGAAGTTAACCCTCTACCGTTAAAGGTTGCGGAGAACGGGACCTCTGGATGACACAGTTTGTTTGCAAAACCTAGATCGTTCGTGAAGAGGATCTCATTCAAAGCATCCCCCTTACCGGTATGTTCAAAGTGTGTCAGAATGGACTCCTTGTCCACCATTAAACCACAATCTCCCTTACCAGCTCTGTTACAGAGAGTGCAATTAAAATCCCTCCCCCCCATATAACAACTAACTCCTTGCGTTCATTGCATATTATCGCATTAAGTTTGGAGCTTAAAGTTTTGAACACTGCAACCAAATCAGCAGAGGGAACATTGTTATACAAGTTAACAATCAAAATACAGAGAGCATTATTCAGATGTAAACCAACAATATGGTAATAGCGAATATTATAAAAAACCTCCATGTTTTTACATTTAAAACAATTCGAGACATGTGCAAAGCCCACCCTTGGCTCTGCCATGTGATGAGCAAATGGCTGGAGTAAAAACAGTCTTAAAACCATTAATATGGCAAACTTTCTTAGCCCAAGTTTCTTGTAGATATATCACATCATGATCTTTAACTAGATCGGACCAAAGCGGATTATCCAATTTGGATCTAAGTCCAGCAATATTCCAAGAAATGAAAGACCATTTATCCTTTGACGTAATGCTCACGACATGATTTAAGTCGATGACTGTACCTATACTGCTATCTGAAGAACCCTTACATATAAACGGGTCCCCCCCCAGATGTAGCATCAATTCTTTCTAGTTGGGAATCATCTGGGTCAAGTATCGGCCATCCTCCTAGTTCTTGGGTTTCCTCAATTATCAATAGTGGCTTAGCTTGGGTGTCATAGGAATTTTTAACACATGTATCAGTTACCTGATCCCGAGATGGTCAATCCACCCCTCCCAACCCTGACAGACAGTCAAATCTGTTCTAGGTTGGGACAGTGAAATGATGATAATTATAATGGCGAGTCGGCAAAAAACCTCCATGCATCATAGGTGCCATTGGAGCATTAAAGCGACTTCCATTATATGTGGACCTCACTTCATTAAATGGTTCATATGATTGTAGGTTACCAGGAACAATAGGGACCGCAGGGTAAAAATAGCTCAAATCCAAAGAAAGGATTCCTCCTGTGTTGTTATAATTAGGGAAACCACTAATGAACTGAACTGTTCTTGGGTCCCTAAAATTAACAATAATGCAGTCTCCTTCGATATTCTTCTCTATGTGGCCCAACCAGGTTACTCTCCGAACAGTGATAATTTCCCCCCGCAAATCAGGTCTAAGGGGTCTGTTTTGCCCCAGCCAGTACATAACTTTGTTTTTTTGTTCGTGGACAGATTCAAGTTTAACCTTATAAATTTTCCATTCTCGCACCGCAGCCAACACAATTACATAGGGGTGACAATCAGGGGGAAGATCAACTCTCTTCTTATGTCCTTTACTTAAGGGAGCCTCTATGTTAGCTATTTCTGGTACCGTTTTGTCAGGGCCTCTGGTTAGGCCTTTTTTATGGGAGACTACGTTACTATCGCTCTCTACCGTGGGGACTAGTTAGAGATCATTAGTTTTTGACTTCCCACTTGTTTTCACTGATGATTCTTTTATAACTAGTCCCTGCTTCTTTCTAGGACCGGGATTCGGTTTATTTTTGGGTAATATAGGAGTGCTGATACTGGCAGGTGTTTGATCCCCTAGTTTTTTCAGCTTCTCCGAGTTAGCTCGTACAATTCCCTCGAGGATTTCTAGGTGTTCACCTATCTTCCTAGTCCGTTCCACCAATGGGAGAATTAAACTCTTAACCAGGTGCTCTATATTTTCCAATGAACACGTGGCACTTCTGGGATTTGTGGGCGGACTTTCAATTATCTCGACAGTAGGACTAGTAGGATTCGAGCTGGGCTTATCCGGCTGGATAGGTATCTTATTCCTATTTGTAACCCCCGTATCCCTTTTCTTGGAAGAAACTGCTTTAATCTTTTTAATACAGGAGCCTTTTTGTTGGTTTCCGCCACGCTTACGTTTTAAAATGGCAACCTGAGGCTGTACTACATGGCTACTATCTATTGACTGTTCCCTAAGTGATAATTGACTTTGGCGTCTGCCCAGATCTTCACTTGAATAGGCCATATAGGAGTCTAGTCTTCCTCTCTTGGCGGTGGAGCTGCGTGGGTAGAACGCGCCGCCTCTAGGGCAGCTGGGAATTGGAGTCCCGGGGCGGCGGCGCGGCTTTGACACCAGATGACTCCTGGCAGTGGCGGCGTTCCTGCGAGTAAGGGTATTTCACAGGTAGGTCTCCAGGTTTGTTTTAGCTTGCTCCCCCACTCCGCCGGTGACAGCCCTGTTTATATTTGCCTCCTGGCGCTGGCGCTGCGTGGGTAGAACGCGCCGCCGCTAGGGCAGCCCGGGAATTGGAGTCCCGGGACGGCGGCGCAGCTTTGACACCAGATGACTCCTGGCAGTGGCGGCGTTCCCACGAGTAAGGGTATGTCACAGGTAGGTCTCCAGGTTCGTTTTAGCTTGCTCCCTCACTCCGCCGCTGACAGCCCTGTTTATATTCGCCTCCTGGCGCTGGTGCTGGTGCTGCGTGGGTAGAACGCGCCGCCGTTAGGGCAGACGGGAATTGGAGTCCCGGTGCGGCGTGCGGCTTTGACACCAGATGACTCCTGGCAGTGGCGGCGTTCCCGGGAGTAAGGGTATGTCACAGGTAGGTCTCCAGGTTCGTTTTAGCTTGCTCCTTTGTAATCAAAGAAGCATAAAAATAACAACATTAAAATGGTAAGTCGATGTTAACTTCAGAGCTTTTGTCACTCAAAGGGCTGGACCGGGAATAATAATTTGCATGACTCCATTCAGCATGAAAACCTCTGCTTCAAGCACCCATTTTTGTGTTTGAAAATAGTCAAAGATTGCACCAAATTTTATGGAGTTCTCTTCAATCATAAAAAAATACTTGTACTTCAGGTTTGGCCCCAGAAAGTGTTCTTACGTCTGAACTTGTTTCCATTTATTTTGGACTCAAGGAGGATGCAAACTGTTTCTGGGCCCATGACCTATCTCAAAAAACCCATCTCGCACCCAAGGTTTTCTTTAACAAAGGGCAGCATGGCTTTCTTTACCACCGTAATGGACACGCAGTCCCACCAACTGGCAAACCTTCATCTATGCAGCCAGATGTGTCAGGTTATGCTTTCAAAAGGTCACATGCAGTTGCTTCATGGTTCATTGCTGGTTCCGTTTTTGAGTGTGTACTGACTGTTTTCGAGCTTTATGAAAGGACTGAGGGACAGATTTCCAATAATTGGCGCATCCCTGCTTATCAGCAGGGATGCGCCAGTTATTGTGCGCCAAGCCTCCGCCATCATGGATGTGCTGCATTTACAATGCGGCGCACCATGGGGCAAAAACGGCACAGATGCGTCACGCATCTTTGCCGTAAAAGCGGCGCATTGCTGGAGTTGCGTCGCAAGCACGACGCAGCTCCAGCAATGCTCTGGGGGGCCCTATTGTTAGAATGCTGCGTCAATCCTTACGCCTGCTTCAAGCAGGCGCAGGGTTTTGACGGAGCATGGGCTCAAAAGTGACTGAGTGAAATCTTGTAGATTTCACTCAGCCACTTTTAGTAGGCGTTCCTGCGCCGGAACGCCCCTCCCTGCGCAGGAACGCCTCCTTCTGGTGCAGGGCTTTACAACTTGACGCATCTCCCAGATGCGTCATGTTGTAAGTACCCCGCACCATGGTGCATCTTTTGCACCACCGCTGCGTCACAAAATTGACGCAACTGCGGCGTAAAAGCGGCGCAAGGGGCTTGTAAATTTGCCCCTGAATATATTTTGGGCTCCTAACGCAGGCAGAGTTTACTCTTCCAGCGAAAACCTTTTATTGTATACAAAGAGTAAACAAAGCAATCTTTAAAAAACAACATTGTATTTGTACTGTAATAAGGAGGAGGTCATTAAGAAAATGACAGCATGGGTGGAAAACTTTAAGAGGCAGCATTTATAGCATGCCGGTGGTGGTCAAGTCATTGTCAACTCAAATAGCCTTGACACTCAAGATGAGATCACCGACAGGGAGAAAATGATCCATGCTGGCAGTTTTCCAATGCCATGAGAGCATGGCAAACCTGAACTTACTTATGTTATTTCTGAGGACAGCCGCCAAAGCTGTGCCCATTTCCGGGATTATCATACTTAATGTGTCCCTTGTGCTTGGAGATTTTTCCCAACCAATAATTCTAAGGTTTTTCTGTCTGAGGCATCCATAGTTTACATGGTGGTCCATGGTGGTTACATGGCTGCTTTATTGATTACCCCCTACTATGCCATTTCCACCAGTGTCAAGTGCTCTGAGAGGTAGCTCCAGATGTTAGAGCTGCTGAACATTCTCTTCACTTGCACTTTAACTGAGACAGGTAAGCCAATGGTGGGCAAACATGATATTTGTAGGGATCTTTACAGATACCTTGCCACTGCCCGCCCATATATGAGGTAGGATTCCACAAAGCTGGCTCCTAACTTTGTTACTTGCTCCTCTCTGCATCTTCTAATCTACAAAAATAATACAACGTTTTGAGTCCGAGCCTCATGTCTATGGTTTTCACGGCCACTGTGTTGCACTGGGCATCAAAATAAAAATATTTATTTTTTCCTTCTAAATTAACGTTATGAAGCAGAAGCAAACTATTCCTGCATTGAGAGAGAAGCACTTAGTGTGTTTTGGGCGGTTCAGCATTTTAAGTTTTATTTGTGGGGAATTCCATTTTTAGTAAGGACTGACCATAGACCCCTTGTTCAAATTTTTTCTTGTAGACACAGTGAACACCTAACACCTAGGATTAAGCGTTGGAGCGAGGGATTGCAAGAGTATAACTTTATTGTACAATATATTCCTGGGTCAAATAACAAATCTGCCGACTGTTTGTCGCGTTTGCCACTTGAAGAAAACATTGATGATGGTAAAGAGGATTGTGTATTTTGGGTGGCTGAAAATGCGCTGATACAAGATGAGTGGAGGGAAGGTGTAACTAAAGATAAAGTTTTGTCTGAACTCAAAATCTGGATAAGCCAAGGTTGGCCTGATTACAAATCCTTGGATCAAGAGATGAAAACTTATTGGTCTGTCAAGGATGAAATTTCTTTTGTGGGGGACAATTTACTGAGAGGTTTAAGAGTTATTCCCCCAGTTGAATTTAGAGACAAAATTATAAACACTGCTCACGAGGGTCATCTTGGGAGGAGTCTCACCAAAGCTAGAGTGAGAGAGAGATACTGGTGGCCTACCATGGACCATATGATTGAGAATGTTGTCAAAGATTGTATGATGTGTGCATCTAATGACAAATCTTATGCAACTAATCGTGCGCCTTTGTCACCAGTAAAAATCCCTGAGATGGTCTGGACTAAGTTAGGACTGGATATTATGGGACCATTTGATCTTTTACCACCAAGTGAGCGTTTTGTTATTTTGTTGGTGGATTACACGTCCAAATGGGTGGTGACTAAGTGTACTTCTTCCGTGAGTGCTAAAGTTGTCATTGAAGTTCTCAAAGGTGTGTTCGCTTTTGAGGGTTTACCTAAATGTCTTGTGACAGATAACGGGGTGCAATTTGTTTCAACTGAAATGAAAGACTTTCTGATGAGTTGTGGTGTGACTCATCAAAAGACTGCATTATATTCTCCTCAGGCCAATGGCCTAGCGGAGAGAATGAATCGTTTAGTAAAATCTTGCCTTCAGCGTGCTTTACTTACGAAGGTTTCTCTTAAAGAGATCTTGAGAGATACTTTGTGGGCACATAGGACAACACCCAATGCAGTTACCTTGACATCTCCTTTTGAGGCTTTGAGAGGTAGGAAGGCAATCTCAAAGTTGAATCCTGTTTGGATGCCAATAATGGATGGAGAGGGTTTATCAGCTGATACTAAAAGAGAAAATTTTTTAAGATATCAGCGTTTGTACAAGACGAGATATGATTCCAAAATGTGTGTGAAGGGGAGGAAGTGGAATGTTGGAGACAAAGTTCTCATAAAAAATCCCAGATATATGATTAAAGGGAAAAGTACCTTCATGGGTCCTTTCACTATTGTTTCCATCAAGAAAAATGTTGTAAAAGTTAGCAATGGCGGTGTATGGAGCATGTCTAGATTAGTCAAATGTTTGGAGAAAAATTCTAGTTTTCAAAACTCTTCTTACGATGATGTTGATGATGTTGAGTCGTCTTCTAATGGCCAATATGCTGGAACTTCTGGTGCTGATTTAACTTCTTCAGATCTTAGTTCCTGTCAATCTTCTGGAAGGCAACGTTGTTTACCTTCCAAATTTAAAGATTATATTATGTCTTAATCTGGTTCTCCCTAAGCTCTTGTTGTACTGTCTTTACTGTATTTATCCTCACCCTCTTCTTCTTTTTTCTCATTCTTTCCATTTTCTAAGTTTCTTTGCTGTGTCGTTCTTTGGTTATTGGGAAGGGGATGTGTTATAATTTGATGTCTGCTTGCTTTAAGGAATTATCTGATGTCATTTTGTGTGAGGTCATTTTAGAATGTAAGCCTCAGGCAGAGCTGTTTGTCTTAGCCCTGATACTGACTGGACGTTGATGCTGTTCCTGATTAAAGACATCAGACCTACATCTTTGGAGTAATTGTCTTTTTAACAGTTTCCCTAATTGATTTCCTCTAAGAAAAACACTATGTAATTCTTAAGTTCCCTCACTTGAGTAATTTTTAATTATCTGCCTCACATTAACTTCATCTGCACATCTTTATCATTCTATTTTCAATAAGATTCATATTATTTGGCAACCTATCACCAACAACCTTTGACAAGAGCATTGACTCAGCCCACCCAGGAAGTTCGGTGCTCTGCAGAGTTCCAATGCTCTTCTAAATGCCAGCTGTCAATGTGTTAAACGGAAGATGCCTTGACGCCAATATCCCTTCGTGTCAATTTCATGTTCCTCTCAATGTATTAATTGTGTCATCAGCTGCTGTGCCAAAGTTTTGCGAAACGTGCAAAAGGGGCTGCCTAGAAATGACTCCCAAATAGAATAGACTAAACATCCTCACACTCTTCTCTTTCTCAGCCAGAAAATCTGGGTGTTGGTATCTCCCTAAAAGCAGGATCTTTCTGCCACCAAAGATATATTAATATGTTCATGATTCAACAAAGTGGCAAGGTGGAGTGAAATCTTAGAGTGCCCAATTGGAGATATGGCAATCTTGGCTTGAATTCTGAACTCATACAAATACTTTTGCAAGTTATTACCACAGGGGGAGATCAAAGACCACATCTCTATACTTATATATACTCAGTCAGAACATTTATTTAGATTGGAGTGGATTTTAAACAACAAAATAGGCCAATCAGAAACTATATAATGGATCACACTATTCACTGGGACAGGGGAGTCCAATGCCTTTCCTCATTCTTCCATCTCATGTATTCAAAGAGGCAATGAACAATGCAATTCTGCTATCTGTTTCTCCCCATGTAAAAGACAAAAGAGGCTCCATCTCCTTTGTGGAGTAATTACAATTCTATTCAAGTAAAATGTATTTAATCACATTTGGTTAATTTAAAATAGGCTGCATTTCCTGTGCAGTTCCAGTGAGTGATTAGACCAAGCAAAAAGAGTAGCCTTGATTACAACATGCAAGTAGAGTAGTCTTTCTCAAACGAAGTGAAATGGCTTAATTCATTCAGGTATGATAGACCAACGCAATTTGTCTTCTAAACTCTATGATTACAAACATGCCTTGAGAAAGATAAATGGCCTGTGAGGATAAAGCGAAACATGTGTTGGCTGGGGTTTGGAAGTGGGGAGAGCAGAAAGTGCAGGATGTAAAGGGGTGAGGAGGATAGGATGCAACAGATTAGTAAGCACAGAATACAAGTTGTTGGAATAACACAGTGTAAGGTGATGGGGAGTGTCATAGAGAGTTCATCATGTGATGGAGTTGTGAGTGCTGATTGCAATTGCACCAATGCACAATGTTCATGTTTTACTGATTATTACTTCCTGTCTCCCAGTACTTAGATATGGCCCTCTACTTTGGAGTCTGGCAATTCTCCAAAAAATCTTCAATATTGTGGTGAGCCCTAATGGTAATTGTCGTAGAGGATGTGGCAGTGAGGGTACCTTTTTCCATGCCATTTGGGACTGTCCGATGAGCCAGCCTTTCTGACATTCAGTGGTGACATGTATGAATGCTGTATGTGGTAGCAATCAGCAGTTGTTCGCTAAATTATGCCTTTTTATTCTGTAGGAGGCCACTGACTTAAGTCGCATGGGCCAAATTTGGATGATGCTTAGCGAAATATAGCTTGACAATGGTCGGGGTTGCTCCGGGAAATGGGAGAAGGTCTGGTGCAAATGGAATGCTTATAGGGGAAGCCGCTGCATTCCCCCCATAGTGCTAAATGTGGAGGCCACCATTTTTGGAGATGATAAATGTGCCACATGAGAATCGGGGAGGACTGGGGAAGAGTGAGATGAGATCATTAGTGATTACACAATATAATGTTTACCCAATATTTAAAGCTGGAGCTACTATGGTATATTTGTTTATTTCATGTTTGCTACAAACATAATAATAAGATCTTTAAAAATATATATTGCTGTTTGCTGTTCTTGCTCAAACTTCCACCACGCACTTGAGATTTTCTAGAAGCTGACTATCTAGACTTTACATTTATCAGTGCTCCTTGGCTTTTTAAGATCGTATACTCTAGCTGTCACTTACCTCATTACATATTGTTTCAGAGTGTTTGTATGGCTCCACGCTGCAGGTAGAGATGGAGAATGATGTATTTTCAAAGCCCAAACAACTACCTAGTCAAATATGTTTCCCAAACCCCC
Source organism: Lissotriton vulgaris (assembly GCF_964263255.1). Taxonomy (NCBI): domain Eukaryota; kingdom Metazoa; phylum Chordata; class Amphibia; order Caudata; family Salamandridae; genus Lissotriton; species Lissotriton vulgaris. The sequence goes on from NC_141694.1 coordinate 479,891,723, forward strand.
TAATGGGATGTAAGTCACTTCTCTTTAAAGTTATTGCCAACCACAAAATAAATTTTTTCCCTCTGTGTATATCGACCCAATGATCTACTTTACCTTTGAAATGAAAGGAAAATTTGTACCGCACACTACTATCCAAAGGTATCTAGGCGCCCGAGAGGCTGGACTGAGAGGTGGAGACAGAGACGGAGCCTTATATGTTAAACAGCCATGTTTTCAAAGATTTCCGAAATGACATAAGATCGGTTTTAGTTTTAAGAGAATTTGGAAAAGCATTCCAGATCCTGCCAGTACCAACTATGAAACTCCTTCAAACCTGACGGGCTGTTTTGACTTTGGGGATGACCAGATTGAGGGCTGCAGAAGATCAGAGTTGCCGTGAGGGGCATATCTGTGAAATGTAGTCTTAAAGAAGTCTGGGCCTCGGCCTTGTTGTGCCTTAAAGACGATGCAGAGAGACTTAAAATGAATTAGTTTTTTCACTGGGAGTCGGTGCAGTTGTGGTAAGAGATGAGAGACTGGTTGAAATTTTGGAATTGCCAGGAGCAGACGAGCAGCTGCGTTTTGCAGAACCTGCAGATTATTGAGACTTTTAATCCGAATGTTTAAAAACAAAGCACTACAATAGTCCAAGTTTGATTTGGGCGGAGATGACAGCATTCTTAAGCTCCAAAGGGATGAAGGGTAAGATTTTCTGGAGGATCTTTAAGGTTAGAAAGCAAGAGGAGGTTATGAAAATGATTTGACCTTCGAAAGAGAGTTTGTCATCAACAAAGACTCCTAGATTTTTTACCTTTGCTACGGTTGAAGGGGGTTCCCCATCTCTGCAGGCCACCACCTTGGTGACCAAAAAGATCCTGTTTTTCCCCCAAAAAAGGACCTCTGTCTTCCCTGTATTCAACTTGAGAAAGTTTCCTGACATCCAATTCTCCACTACACGCATGAAATCCAAAAATCTGAGAGCCATAGTATTTTGGTCGCTGGTCAGTGACACCAAAATCTGTTTGTCATCGGCATAAGAGACGCTAAAGGCATCACGAGGATATTGAATAATGTACGGCTCAAAGACGAAACCCTGCTGAACTCCACAAGGGAGAGAAAAAGCCTTAGACCTAAACCTGTTAATTTCTACAAACTGTTCTCTACTTAAAAGAAAGGAAGGCAAGAGATTTAGGGCCCTATCTCTGATCCCTATGGCTGCAAGACGGTCAATGAGGATATTGTGGTTAACCATGTCAAGGGCTACGGACAGGTCCAATAAGATTAGAGCAGCCCTCTCTCCCATATCCAAGATTTTACTTGTTCTTCTCTGCCGCCGTGATCAGGATGGATTCTATACTATGTTGACTTCTGAAGCCATATTGGGATGAATCTAATTGATTATTATTTGAGATGAATGCAGATAACTCTGAGTTTATGGCCTTTTCTACGAGTTTAGCTGGAAGGAGAAGGTGAGAAATTGGTTTGTAATTATTAGGGTCTTTTGCATCAAGGTTAGGTTTCCTTAGTAGTGGGAGGATGGAGGACATTTTCCCTTCCTTGGGAAAGTAACCCTCACAGAACATCTTATTAAAGACATCCTTCAGATAGTTGGCAACAGTCCCTGATACCGAATAAGGAACTATCATTGGGCAAGTGTTGAATGGTGAACTGGATCTGGTCTGCATAAGCAGGGCCTGCACCAAGACTGCCTCAAACGAGCTAAACTCATTGAGACTGGATGAAGATTTGGAAGAGTGAGAAGGTAATGCAGCTTCCGAGGAATTGGAGAGGTCATCTCGAGTATGCAAGTCTCCTGAATGGGGGATTGAAGAAAGATTTAATACATCAAGAGGTGTGGAAGTTATACCTTGATGATGACTCACAATAGGGTGACAAGTAGCCAAGGAGTTAAAAACCTATTCAACCTTATTCAAGAAAAAGATCGCCAGTGAATTGCTAAAAGTCTTGATTTATGTCAACATATAACATGTTCAGACTGTCTAGTTAACTTTCTTACTGCTTTTAAAAGTTATTTGGGAACATTTACTGAAGCCTGAATTTCGGCTGTGAAGTAATTAATAACCCTGGGTGGGTAACTCAGTTCCACCAGTACAGTTTGTGGAGATTTGCATACTCCACGTTCCATTGCGCACGCGGAGGTAGGCAAAACTCTGCTTCCGTGGTGGAGCAGAGTTAGCGGCTCCCTCGCCCCTTCCAAATTCTTTCAAAATGAAAAAAGAAACCACTTACCTGGGTGTCTGCCACCTCCCTTGCCTGGCCGCTCTAATTCCTGCTTCTTGCATCTTTCTGTAATAAAAAAACACTACGTTGTACGTCTTGCGCGTGCACACAGTCCAGGTCCAGTACATTTGCTTAAAAACATATTAGAAAGCCAGGGAGTTGTTGATTAATGTGCGAGCATTAAGAAGTGTTGCTTTAAAAGTCTTGACATAAGGAGTAGCGTTGGTAGTAGGATAGTTTGAAAATGAGCAGAGGGGCTGGCGCTGAGCGTGGGCTGGACGTGGTCGGGCACATAAAGGACTGACTTTGGCGCATCACTGGCGTGCTCGCTGCGTATGTCCACTGCGGATGCGCAACTTGGCCATTTAAATAGACCTCCATGAACATTAGTCGAGTGAGGAGGTGTGACCAAATCCAAACACCAGTGATGTGTACCGATTGAAAGAAAGTGAGGGCAAATGAATAAACAAACCAGGGTCCATGAACCCCCTTACCATGACGATGCTCCCCAGGCGAGGTAAGATACTGGTAAAGTAAAGTCAAATTAAAAGAAAAGTGTGAAATAATAAAAACATAAACCCAATAAAAGAGGTCAAAAGACCCAGTCCATGATGGTGCCCAGTCACTATAGGAGACAGGCACCTCCTAAACCTAGCACTGAGGTGGCTACAAAGAACAAAAAGCAGGGCGAAGGTGAGCATAAGAGGTAAGCCAAAGCAGTACCTCTCAATCCGGTCTGCGCAGACGTACATCTAGGCCATTTAAATAGCTCTGCATGAAAATTAGAGTCGAGTGAGGGGGCATGGCCAAATCAGAACACCAGTGACTGGTACCGATTGAAGGAAAGTGCTGGCAAATGAATAAACAAACTGGGGTCCAGCAACCCCCCATTACCTTGACCACGCTCCCCAGGCAAAGTAAGATACTAGTAAAGTAAAGTCAAATTAAAAGAATAGTGTGAAATATTAAAAACATAAACCCATTAAAAGAGGTCAAAAGATCCACTCCAAGATGGCACCCAGTCACTATAGGAGCCAGGCACTTCCTAAAACTGGCGCAGAGGTGCCTAGAAAGAACAAAAAGCAGGGTGAAGGTGTGCGTAAGAGGTAAGCAAAGCAGAACCTCTCAATCCAGTCTGCGCGGGCACCCAACATGGCCATTTAAATAGCCATCCATGAAGATTAGGGGCGAGTGAGGGGGCGTGGCCAAATCAGAACACCAGTGACGTGTACCGATTGAAAGAAAGTGTGGGCAAATTTAGTGATTCAGTAACCAATCAAGAACAATGCACTGATACCCAGTCCCTAAAGATCTGCTCCCAAATATGGATGCTTTCAACTTCCAACAATTAGTTATAAGGTTCTTGTACTTCAATGAGTATGAGGTGGAGTTTATTTTTTTCCAAAGACACATGATTTTCTATTTTTTCCACCCCATCAATTTAGCTGGACAGATCAATGTATTATAGTGAATCATCACCCTGATGTTAACTCCATAGTAACCTTCCAAACTCAGAACTAATTAACTCCAGGAAACAAAAGAATATGGAAAATACCCTGAAGCATTTAACAGTTATCTCTCAACTGTTCCAACTGAACTAGTTAGTATAGTTCAGACAATTCCAGAATAGGTTACTGTAGTGTCGTCCACATCCTGGGTACTAGCCAATGACTATGCCACACAGAGAGCTGAGTATAACAAGTCTTTAGTCTTTTACTTGTAACTGAACTCACATTCTAAACCTGCATTCACTTCACTACGCTTTAATACTTATGTCACAGTTTTACGCAGTCCATCAGGAGCCACAAGGGTCCCGTAATTTCAAACTCATGCAACACTTCATCTCCCGATCTGTTAAGTGTAACATAAATTTTTCTTTACAAATATATACACAATCATAGCTCTTCAAAGTGTCTTCATGACGCTTTAATCACACTCTCCGACTGTGTCTTCAGAAATTGGGGACATGTAGTGGAAGTGTCTATGATAGGCATTGGTAATGTAGAAACAGCAGCAGTCAGGGGTTCTACACTTATCCTTTCGGACCTAGTCTCTACATGGACATCAAGTGCCTGATGAACGATGAGACACCTGTCGGAAATGCAAATAATTTCATGTAATGGACTTCCCAGGACTTTGGGCAGTCACCATGTACCCTTTGCTGGTCATAACACGAAATGGATCAGCATCAAAAGGAGAATCAGAGTTTTGTTTTCTATGCTGACAAAGAAGCACCAGATCTCCGCTGGTGAATGTAACGTCCTTTGCATGTCGAAGCTTGTCAGCGTAGGCCTTCATTTTTTTTATTATGATCCAAGTCTTTCATGTGGATTTCTTCCTCAGTATTTGATCCTCTGTTGCTCCTTTGAAGTTACTTGGTCATCATGACTCTTCCGAACATCAAGGCTGCAAGGCTTTCACCAGTAAGCTCAAAGACTCAAATTTAAGACAGTTTAAGGTCGAGCTTTTTTAGTACAGCACACTGGACAGACTTCTTAAGAGCACTCATGAAATGTTCAACAAGTAGATTGGCCTGTGGACAGAGAGGTGTGCTCTTCTGATGCTTGACATTAAGATGACTGAGAAAGTCTGTGAATTCTTGACTGTTGAAAGGTAGGCCATTGTCATACCGCAGAAACACCCCATATCACAAAGATGCTGTCTAATCTCTTGATGTCTCTTTTTTGAATGATAGTTGAGAGATCATAATGGAAGACTCTTACATGTTTTAGGTGTGTTGAGTGGTTTTCAATGATAGGCAGTTGTATAGATAACAGGCCTTCAATTCTCTTTCAGCTCTCTCATCCAGATGTGGAAAAAAGACTCTGTCTCAGAGTGATTGTTTGAAGGCAACAAAGCCACAATGTCCTTCATGGGCCAATTCAATTATTTGTTGTTGCAGACTCTCCAAAATGACAATCCTCAAACCTTTATAAATCCAATATACAATGCAATACAATACAATCCTCAAACCTCTTAGGAAAATACCTTCCTGAGTAATGGACAGTTCATCTTTGACATTTGTAATCTGTTGGTATTCACCGTCACTGGTTAGAGGTCGGGAGTGTTGGTACCAAGAGTGATGTGTAATAATGTCCTTGAGTTTTAGCATATCATTGACTTGATTTGTGGTTGTGACAATTTGTTTCAATAAAATGGCAGCTGAGGTACTTGATTTCATCATGAAATTTATGTAGGCTTCAGCCATCTTAGAATGGGTACCAGGCACTGTACAGGCACTTGTGAGAAGTAGTTGACAGGGTTCTGATCTTTCCCTGAATGATGCACAATAGTGTAGTTGTATTCCTGCAAGTGCAGACCCCAATGTTTAATGCGAGGAGGCATATTTGCATTTGGATTGCGAAAGATAGTCGAAAGATAGTCAACAGTGCTTGATGATCTGTCACAAGCATAAAGGGCTTCTCATACAACAATACAAGGAAATGTTCATGAGCCCATACCATTGCTATGCTTTCTTTCTTAGGTTATGAATAAGCACTTTTAGTTTGGGACAAACTTTGACTTGCATATGCCAAAATATGTTTTCAAGCACTTGGGTGTCTGTTATGCTCTACAAGAATGGCGCCTAACGCAACAGGGCTTGAATCACAACAACCTCAGTATGAAGTTTTTGATCAAAATATGCCATTTCAGTGATATTCTCAATAGCTTGTTTTATTTTCTGGAAGCTTTTCTCGCATCCATTTGACCAAAGAAAAGAAGCATTCTATTTCACCAAGTCTCTTGATGGCACAATGACAGTGGCACAGTCATGTATGTATCTAGAGCAATAGCTGGCAATTCCAATTAATTAATGTAACATGGAAACACATGGTGGGAGACTGGCAGATGACAGCACTTGCACTTTAGCTGGATAGCTTGTCATGCCCCATCAGAAAAAATATGGGTAATGAATTTTAACTCTGTCTAATGGAACTCGGTATGCAAAGGTAAACTGGCATCAGTGAGCAAATGACACACTTGCATGAGAGCTTTGTCGAGCTCTGAAAACCAATATGTCATCACTATAATTTAAAGCATTCATGACAGGCTGTATGATATGTCAAATGACATCTTGAAATAGCTTTGCAGCTGATGACACACCAAAACGTAGTCTTTTGAAACGAAACAGAAAAACATGTGTTGAAAAGGGTGTAATGTATCTGCAATTCTCTTCGAGTTCCAACTGATGATATCCTTTATTCATATCAAAGAAAGAGAATACCTTTGTGCCATTCAAATGTGTTATCATGTCAGCAATGTACCAGCTAGGATGTCATTTTTGCTTGATGCATATCCACACATGAGTACAGTTCCTTCACTGTCCTTTTTGGGTACTACCACTATGGCAGAAACCCATTGAGTAGGACAAGTGGAATGTTCAATGAAATTGTGCTTGAGTAAGGGTTCAAGTTCTTTTTCAGCAGCTTCCTGTGAGTGAAAGACAATTTGTCTGTGCCTTTGAGCAATAGGCCGGACATTTTCATTTATGTGTAATTGGGCTTTCATTGCCTTGAGTTTTCCCAAACTATGAAACAAAAAAGGGAAATGACTTACTATTTCGTGATGAGCATTCATGTTATAGTTCACGGAGATCAGTCCCATATCAGCAGCTTTGCTGAAGCTGAGTAAACAGGCGATTGACGCTGTACCTTGAAGTACATGAATGGGTGCTTTTACTTTCTTGTGTGTCATTATTGCTACAAATGAACCTTGACTATTTTAGTGGTGTTGAAGCAGCCCACGTATACACTTTAGTTTTCTATGGCATAAGTCTGGGCAATGGAGACAGTTTGTTATAATTCTCCTCAGTCATAATATTTATTGATGCACCACTATCGATAATGAAAAGTATTGAACAACCGTTGACGTTTAATGTGATTTCCAGATAATATGTGAATGATTTTGGTGCTTTGTCATGTCCACTCTTCTTGGACCCTTTTTACCCTCAAATTCGGCCACTCCAACATGCGCATGATTCTCTGAGGTAAACCTCAACATTTCACAACCATCTTCTTCACTTTCCCTTAACATTGCTAATGAAGAACTGTTTGACAAAGATCTGGATGTAGAGTAACTTTGTTTGCTGTAGATTTGTCTCAACTGATGTTGACGCTTGGCCTTATGGTCATGCGTCGAACATCACTTCTGAAACATGGGGTAGCCATTTTGTCTTCACACTGTGAAGCACTTACTTTTTCCTTTGCCTTGTAAACCGTTCTCTGTTCCACAGCCTTTGCCCAATGGCGGGACATTTACATTTGTGTGGAAAGGAAAATCCACACCTGAAACAAAAGTTATTTTTTTGTGGACAAATCACTTTGCATCCTCGACAAGCATCCATCAATCACTCTGAAGCATATAGCTTCCTTCTCATTAAATTGATTTACCCTACAGTGTTGGATGAGCGTATCTAGTCTCTCAACAAATGTGTCAATGGTCTCTCCAGCTTTCTGTCGTTCTTGACTGATATGCATCTTTCGTAATCTACATTTGGCATTGGATTGAACTTGAGATTCAAGGCTGCTTTGATTTGACTGTATGTAAGTTTGTCAGCTCATTCCAGTTTCTTCATGACTTCTTTTATACTTTCACCAGCAAGATTCTTAAGGTACTTGATAATTTTCTTCTTATCTGCTTCTTCTATTGCATCAGTGAAATTACTGAATGTCTCTATCCACTATCCAGGCAGTCCATCTGTTCGCAATATTCAGCTTTTTAACGGTCTCAAATGGCAGTTTTAAGAAGGTGGCAGCATTGCAACAATTTACAGGTTTGGTGACAATGAGGGTGGAGTTCTCTCTCTCACCTTCTGCTCTCTGCTAGGACCTACTTCATCCATACCATTTCTAAGGCACTGTACTGTGCTGATCTCTGTATAAACTTTGTGAGTTCCAGGAACCTTAAAATTCCTCTTGGTCTCCATGGGAGCCCTTTGCTTTGTTTAGACGCTTGGAGTTGTTCTGAGAGACAATCCGGCAGCTTTGATGGTGTGACGCTTTGGGTATGGACAGCTCCGCAAGCACAACCCTGGTTGCTGCCTCTTGGCTGTTTCTTGTTTGTGAATTTATCTTTGTACAGCCTGACGCCTGGTTGATCTCTACCTTGCAGCGTTTCTGCTCACAGCGTTATCACTCCATATGCTGTATGGCTTTAGGTTGCATAGTAGTACAGTACCTCTCTTTGCTGCCTTTCCAGCAGGCCTTTTGGCCAACAAAGTGAAAACATCTTAGTGAAGCTTTCATTAACTTCAAATGCTTTACACGAACTGGTGCTGCTCTTTGACTCCACATATGCCAAAGATCGATTCCATACTGCGACAGAGACACATGTGACCCGCACAAACAACTTGCTGGACCACAGCAAACTCTCTGGGAGAGCACTGTCGATCTTCAGGTTACTTATGCCTTATATCTCTTTGCCATTTGAGGCATCCCCCTCAGCCCCGGTACTCACCAATAACTACACCGCACACAGAGATTAGTATAACACGTCTTTATTCTTCTGCTTGTAACCATGAACTCAACATTCTAAACCTGCATTCACTTCCCTATGCTCTAATGCTTATATCATAGTTCAAATGAGTCCATCATGAGCCACAAGGATTCCGTCATTACAACCTAATACAACAGTTACTTCTCTTCATTCATTAAAGGACACTGTGAGACTGCTTGAAAAGCCTATGTCATTTCCCAGATCTATATTTGAAAAATAACAACCTAGGCAATTTAAGGATTAAAATACCGTGATGGCAAAAATTTAATAAGGGGTTGACTACAGCTTGCTAAAAAAACATAATTTTATTTATCAATTGACACAATAAAAAAGATCATTCATATAACACAGAGTCAAGATTAAAAATTCATAACACATATATGACATGGACATCAAAACATAAAAGTTAATACACAATAAAGGAGGGTGAGTGGCCTAAAAAATGGGTCTCTACGCGCGTTTCGGCGGCCAGCGCCTTCTTCCTGGAGTAGCCACGTAATATCTATAGGATAAAAGTACATATAAAATACAAAATTATATCGTTTCATGGTTACATAATAATAAAAACATGTTCTAACAGTGCAAAAGATCTAATTTTTAGCAGCTATAGTTCTATAAAAGCAATTTAGTTTACATTTATTTGTAGTTGTCATTTCTTTGCGGTATTCTGTCCAAGCAACAAAGGAATTTAAATGAAATCAAGGGGGGAGTTTACCATGGATGGGTAAGGGCATGGGGAACTTATGGCACCATCTTTTGGCTCAAGGATGATTGTACACGGGACGCATTCTTAGACTTTTGTGAGCGTTCCAAGGTTGGGTGGGTGATACGTCAACCAGTTAGCAGTTAGTTATAGTATGAAGAGTTTCATGTATTTAATTCAGAGTAATCTAACATGAAGAAATTCATTTATTCTAGTTTTTTTGTTGGAGTGGGATACTCACTTGGTAGAAAGGTATTTTCTAACCAGTAGTTCAGGATAAATTTTCAGTTTCTTATTAAAGTTCTTTCAACATCCAATGAGGATAAAACTTAAAAAGGGGATAAAAGCGAATATAAGCAGACTAATAATATTTAAAGATAGTCAGATTAGCATCGTTTATAAAAGGTTGGCATGTTACGTTGTATTTACCTGATTAACTTGGTAGTCAAATAATTGCTGCCCGCCAACCGGATCCCTTTACATGAATATGTTTGGAATAGACTTCATGATAGGTTCTTCCACAAGTATTTTCGGTTTCTGATATTAAAGGAGCATATTGTCAGGAATGATTACGGTTAGTTCGCTAATTGAAGTTATTTACAATATATCAGTGACTGGCATTTGTCTTACCTAAAAGGTTTGTCAATCTTTTTTCAAATCTTGGGATGTAGCCTTTATTTTTAGACGGCGTTCTATTGATGGATTATAGGTTTCGATAGCCCCCTATTTGCCTAAAAAATATGGAAAAAAGTGGAGTAAGTTTGCTTATTTATTTATTATTGTCTGATGTTTGAATCTCTAAATCCTTTATGGGTCGACATAGCTACGTGATCTGTCTTACCAAGGGGATTTGATTATTGTACTTATCGTACTTCCCAGGTCACAGGGGTAGCAGGGTTACTTGATTCTTGCGCAGGATTAAAAGATCTCCCTGCCTGTTAATAAAAAAGAGTATGTAAACAGAAGGGGATGTTGTATATTGTCCCAAATAGTCTAATCTTGCCGATTCTAGCAGGGACTCTTACCCGAGGATATACGGCAGGGCTCCCAATGTCCGGCGGCGGGTAGGTACGTCTAACGGCAGCAGCTAACGCGGGAGAATGATAGCTAGTTAGCTGTGTCGCTAGGTTTGTATTTGTACTAAGGTTAATTGGAATACATCATTAGCACCTGTTTATTATTTCTTGCTTGCCTCATTTACCGTGCGTAGTAGCCTGTTTACGCGTTGGCTTTCAATGATTGGCAGTTTTCCCAGATCTATTCCATTGCAGATCATGCTCTGCATGCCATCTGAGTAGACCTGAATGTTCTCATTAAATAGCCATGACCAGTCATTGGTCCACTCTACATGGAACTTCAAGTGCTAACGAGGCTAACAAGCATGCCAGTAGATGAGTGGAGGAAGATTATAGGTGCTGAACAATGAGTGGAAATGTGGTAAATCATCCAGAGAGCTTGTTGACAAGAGTCATAAACTTCACTGTGCCTGTGAATGTATTATGACACAGGTTTTTCAATCTTGTTGGTTAAGGGAGTAAAAATTAACATATTGATCCAAGTAGAATTATTATTTGAGGTAGACGTCTTCCCACCTCAAGGGTTAATCATAACACCTGTCATGGTGAACCCTCAATATCACTAAATTATTCTGTGCTCAACCCTCTGGTAATTATGGCACAGAGAAGATGGACTTAACTCAGGGCAATGTGTAAAGTATTTTTGCAGTACCAAAACAGTTATAGAGTTAAGACACCAATTATTAATATCCTAAATGAATTATAAAGATAGAGTAAAATCTAGTAAACAGAATGACACCAAAACAACAAATATCCAATTAAGGAAACTAGAGATAGGAATTGTTAATGTTTTGAATAAACATAGTCCCAAAAAGTACTAAGCGTCAAAGGGAGTCTATGGAAGCAATGGCACCCTGTTTGGACACAACAATCAGGTTGGTCTGGCTGAAGTCTGAAAGTTCTGGATCAAAAGTTTTTCAAAGTGTCCAGACATTCTTCTGGTGTCCAAGCAATCACAGGAGCAAACTTTCAAGAAACCTCAGGACTATGAGGGTATTAGGCATGGCCAACAGCAAAGTCTAGTCCAATGTCAACTGCCTTTGGTTCTTTAGAAAAAGGCCTCTTAAAGCTTTTTGTGTCCATTTAGCCACACTGGAAGTCAGTCAACTGACCCTTGGAGTCCTCTTATTTTTTAATGCTTGCTAGGGGGAGCAGGCCTAATCCTTTCAGGTCACAGAGACCGTCTAGACCTTTTCTTATACAGGTCCAGAAGGTGTTTATAGGATGGTACCTAGGAGTGCCACATTTCTGTCTTTTACTAGCTAGTGAGTGGGGGTGACTCCTGAGAACAAATGGGGTAGAAAATCTCAGGAGCAAACTTACACATGTTTTTATTACTTCATGTTTTTTACTTCAAACAGGCCACCAATACCATTTGCCTGGGCATTTTCAAGAACATTAAACTCTTCAGTCCTCCCAAATCCAACACTAGAAACCAATTTAATGTATGGCCAGGACTCAGAACAAACTAGGAGACAGAAACTCTAGTGAAACAAAGCAGGGTCTGTCAGTGCCCAAACAGGAGGTACACAATAATGGTTCAATTGTGTACCTCCTGGGAGGAAGTTCCCACCTCCTTCAGGCCAATGTATTTGCTGGAGAGTTAAGATAAATTAGCATCCAGGAATTTTGGCACTGTAAAAGTAACTTTCTTACAGTTCATTGTCTTGAATATTTATTAGAAATCCGATTTAACCATCTGTAAGAAATTGGGTTACTGATTTAGGGGAGTAAAACCCTACTCAAGCTGCAACCATAATACTTGTCAGGGTGAAGTCACGAGCAAACCCCAAATTAACCTGTGCTTAACCCTCAAGTACCTTGGCACAGAGCAGTCAGGCTTAAGTCAGAGGCAATGTGTAAAGCATTTAAGCAGTACTTCAACCAGTAGTTAAGCAAACATTCAACACAAGAAAAATCCCACACCCATCTTAATGATTAAATCAAGACCAAAATGACAAAAATCCAATCAGTAGAACCGGAGATATATAATTTTAAATATTTAAGTAAAAATAGCACCAAAAAACATAAAGCACCGACCGTGGTTATCTGGTCGCACCGGAATGGGGCAAAGTCACTAGTAGACGCTGACCGTGATGGTGTGCAGGCTAGCTGCAAGGACCCACTTAGGTCCACTTCACACAGTACCTTAATCAATGTTGCGCAGAGATGAGCAGTCCAGCTTTGAGGAGGTGTCATGCAGCAGAGGAGCTGCGAGGTTTGGGCTAGGAGTTGCGTCACGCATTGGTGGTCCTGGGGAGCTGCAAAGTGTGATGCAATATCCTTCATGTGGAGATGAGTGTCGCCAGTTCCAATGGACTGCGTTGGGTGAGTCAGTGTCCTTGAATGGCGATGCGTTGTTCAACAGTGGTTCAGATGGGCTGTGTTGGGCGAGGCGATGTCCTTGCATCGGGGAACCCCGCACGGGTTATGTGCCGGATCCGAGGGTGATGTCTGAAAGCAGAAGAAGTGATGCTCCAAATCTACTGGAGATGTAGATGGGATGAGCTGGTTCAGCTGAATCAACAGATGGGCTGGCAGAGCACCTTCAGGCCCACCTCTGAGGCTCCAGGACTAGGGTGGCACCAATGGGAGGGAAGGACTTACAGATGGCAAAGTCCAGGAGCTAGGTTCAAGGGTGTTGGAAACGTGTTCTGTCACTCAGGCCAACTAGACCTTTGAGTCACCCTGGGGTCCTCAGTTTAGAGAGCAGGTCCAGTCCTTCTCACCCAGGCACGAGGGGAGTGGGGCAGCAGTCCTTCAAGGCAGCAGAGTTGCAGTCCTTTCAACAGCACAGCAGTCCTTCTTGGCAGACTCCACTGGTCCAGAAGTGTACTGAAGAGTTGGGTCTAAGGATCCAACATCTATATCTGGTGGCCACCTTCAAGTAGATGAAGTTTCTAGAGGCTTCCATCCCTAACCTGTGGTGTCAGGCATCCCCTTCCTATCTGTTCTTCCCCAACTTGTCTGTTGTCACAGTAAACGAGTGACAACCCTTTGTGAGACTGCTCAGGCAGAGCCCTTGTGATGTGCAAGTATGGTAGGTGACCACTCCTACCCTCGTTAACGCTGCAGGCCCCAAATGGTTAGAACAAGAAAAGGTCAACTTTAAAAAAAAATGCATTTTCAGATATGTGGCTAAAAATCTGACTTTACCATTAAAGAAGGCTCTTAATTTCAATTCTTGAGACACCAAACTCAAACTGTCTTCCTCGTCCCAACTGGAAGTTACAGTTTATTAAACGTAATAAGGTAACGACAAAGTTATCACATAGGAGAGGTAAGCCTGGCAGTAGTGAAAAACAAATTCAGGAGTTTTGCAGTACTAGGACAGGTAAGACTTAAAAGTACATGTTCTTCTTTTGAGATACACTGCACCCTGCCCTCTGAACCTTTTAGATTCTACCCTAGCGTCGACTTAAATTCATTAAAATGGGAGGTTTGGACCTGGTAAAAGGTTTATTTTGCAGGTCGAAATGGCAGTTGAAAATTGCACATACAGGCTGCAATGGAAGACCTGAGACATGTTTAAAGGGCTACTTAAGTGGGTGACACAATCAATGCTGCAGACTGACTAGTAATATTTATTTACAGGCCCTAGGCACCTGTAATACCACTTTGCTAGTGACTTACAAGTAAATGAAATCTTTTGAGTGAAGGGTCTAAAATGCTAGCATTTCAAACTGACTTGGGGGCATATGTAGGTAATTTCCATTTTGCGATTCTCAAATAGCGATTTTTAAGGAATCGCTATTTGAGAATTGCAAAATGGAATGTAGGTAAAAATTCGCAATTTTTTAGCGAATCTCAAAAATTCCTTAATTGCGATTAGCAAATTGTGAATCGCAATTAAGGAATGAGTGTCCCATTCATTCCTATGGGTCAAGAGGCCCATAGGAATGAATGGGGATACATTCTCAAATTGCGATTTCTATGAGAAAATCGCAATTTGAGAGTCGCAATTCCAAGGGTGCCAGGGTGTCCAAAGAACACCTGTTGCACCCCTGAAATGTGTCTGTAAGTACATGTGGCGCACATACATGCCCTAAGGGCATATCTGTGTGCCACATGGCACTCAAAAATTCATTTGGAAAGGAAATCGCAAAATACCATCTACTTGGAGTAGGTGGTATTTTTCGATTCCTTAAGCCCAAATCGCTATTTCTAAGGCACCTGAACATAGCATTTAGGGAATCGCAAAATTGCGATTTCTTAAATGCTTGAGCAAAATAAGGAATCACAATTTTTGCGATTCCTTATTTTGCGATGTGGCATCTACATACCAAATGGCCAAATCGCAAACGCCTACCTACATATGCCCCTTGGATGCCTTCACTAAATAGAAAAATCGACTTTTACCATACATATTTATTAGGAATGTAGGCCCCAATGTGTAAAACCTTTGTGCAGTTACAAAGTCTTTGATTCGCAAAACTGTAAGGTAAGCAACCACAGAAAGGTAAGCTGTGATGTGCTAAATGTACTGTGTGAGTTTGAAATTACTTTTTACTTCCTCTTTATGACTCATACTGATTCGAAAGGAAGGAGGGGCTTGAGTGTAGAATCCCTTGCCTTCCAAATCACAATGCAAAGTGTGAATGTTTTTTTAACCACAATTGCTGTTACAAACCAATAATTACATAGCAACACCAAAAAGGGATGGTATCCATTTGCAAAATTGAGACTGTCTGTTAGTGACAGCTTCCTCCGTCTGAATGTGAGCTGTCAATATGCCGGAGGTGGGGAGAACCATGCCCTTCCCAAAGCCATTTGATGCCTCCTCCAATGCTATTTACCAAACTCCTATTTTATTTTTTGATTGCACACCCTGTCTCATTTGGGTGCATTGGCTGAAATAAAAAAAACAGTAGGCATTATGGAAATGCATTCACAGCCCAGTGAGGTAGTATTCAAAATCGTAGTTCTGCCTCATTAATATGAGTGGAAAGGGATTCTATGAATCGTAACTGATTATAATTTTGCACAGCAAAGGATGTATCGATGCATCACAGCACAAAATGAAGGTCGGGTCAAGCATTTTCTGTGAAAATAACCTTCAACTGTCTGCGACTTGAAGTTTGTTACAATTGTCTCTTGAACCTTAAAAATGCTTCATACTTCCACTAATGATTAACCTAAGACAAGGCTTACTTCACTTTAGAGTACTGTTGTGTCTGGGAGGGTTATTCTGACTAACTTGGAAAAACTATTTATTTCTTTGCAGTTTCTGCCGATTTTATGTCTTCAAGAGGCAGAAGTTGTATTGAAAAAGTCCAAACATTTGCGTTGAAGTGACCGACTGAATACTATGATATATTGTGCTTTTCATTAAGTATCTGTGTTCGTAAAAATTTGTTGAAGGCAACAGGGCCAGACTGGGGTACCAAAAGCAGCCTGGGCAAAAATAATTAAACCAGCACTGGACCCTTCCTGACCCCCTTTTCATCTGTCTCGCTTTTCGTCCGCCCATGCTATCTATCGTCTCTCCACTCTCTTTTCGCTGATCTTTCTTTCCACCCTTCCCTCCACCTCTCTCCCTTTCTCTCTCTCCTCGGCCGCAGTTAACCTGGGGGAACTGGGGAAAGTGACAGAGACCCGAGCATTGCCACCGGCTTTGACCAGCGTGTGCTTTCAAATGGTTTATTTTACCTAGCCTTTATCGTTCTGGGAATTAAACTATACAGCATTGACTGACTGTCAGTCCTTTATTTGATTCACTTCCGAATTGTATAACGCATCTGGAATGTAGGTCTCGGCTCCTATAATGCATGCCTTTTAAGTTTTCAATGTATCGGTGGATCCACTTGTCGCCACAAATACACCCGACTGCGCTGAAGTACCAATAACATGTCCTACTTTTGGTGACTCCCCTCGCTGTGTTTTGACCTCTGACACAGGTCAAAGAATATGTTTTTGTGCTGCAATCATGCTTGGAATTCCTCCTGAGTTCTCTGGTTCTGTCTGTGACTCCCATCCTCAAACTTTCTCTTTTTTGTCTGATGTAGCAAAAAAAGCATGGTCCTTAAAAAGAATTCCCACCTGCCTTCTAATGAAGATATAGCTTTTGCAACGTGCACTCCAGGCACGGAGGGGCTATGTATCAATCCCATGCCCCATTTATTTTTGCAAGAGTCCATGCAAATGAGATGCACCAAGGATGCAT
The DNA here is from genome assembly GCF_964263255.1 of Lissotriton vulgaris. NCBI lineage: Eukaryota > Metazoa > Chordata > Amphibia > Caudata > Salamandridae > Lissotriton > Lissotriton vulgaris. Next base: position 479,908,380 of record NC_141694.1, read on the forward strand.
GACAATATTATTCGCGACCTCTCCCTTGGGATCCTCTAGCAGTGGGTGGCAAAAAACACTATCCGCCTTTTGGATGTCAGCATGATTAACATACCCCTTTTAAGCACTCAAGTTTCTATTTTGGACAAAATATAAAACTGTGTAAGGAAAAGAACATATGGAAAAATATGTTTTTATGTCCAGATGGTTGTTAAATTAACCTAATAACACATTTTTAGTTTTTTGTTTACTACTGGTTAGAAACATTAATCTTTTTTTGGTAGCAATGTAATATGTACCACGTATGTCTGTAGTACAATGTATTGTACTCCCTTCAGGAGAATAGATAAGTGCAAAAAAACATGATGAGACAAGGAACCACAATACCAGCCCTTGAGCAAAATATTTGTGATGAATGTTTCATGATAAGGTTGTCCCTTTGCAAACTTCTGAAACAAACACCATGGGGACAACAATAAATATTGTCATTGTGATTCTGTAGTTGTATGGTCTATCTTAATCAGCCAGTAATAGGATATCATTTGAAACAGATAAAGAAATTGCTAACAGCGGTCATTCATCTATAGTATTTCTTTTTAGTATAATTATTTGCAGTTTTATAGCTCGAACCATGTGTGCATGGTTTTAGAGCGCTTTGCAATGATGAATAACAAAAAGGTAGTTGACAACAATTAGATAATAGCACAACAAAGTAACAGGGGGACAATACATGGTAAATCAATACAACACAGGAATTGAAGTGTGCATGCACTCTGCACTACTATAGAAGCTTTTCGATAGGGATGGTACACGATAACATAACACTTTTATGAGTCAAATATCAAAAGTTGATTTATATTGTTTATATAGTAAAATTCATAAAACATATTTATGAATGTTACTATATAAACAACGTAAATTAACGTTTGATATTTGACTCATGTGTTATGTTATCATTGATATCGGGTACATAATAGTATTGCATTTAAATTGTTCCAGATGTGACCACTGTGCTTGTATCAATTCCCACCAAGGCCGTATGGGTTACTGGGTCACCATATTGACGTGTAATGGTTTAAATAGGGGTGGGTATGACAGGTGTAATTCTCTGTAATGTAATTATTCGTAATTATTGCAAAATGACTCATAATTAGCTTAATTATGTGAGAAATGTAATCCAGTATTTAGCGCTATTTTCTTAGTGCAAAATGCACCTTTGCATCCAAAATAGGCACGAGGATGCATTTTGCACTCTGAAAATAGGACATAAACAACAGTAGCCAGCAGCCACTTGCTCTCTCTTTGTTCATTTTCATGTACTCCTGCAGTAGGATTTTTGCCCCAAATTTCTCTTAATTACTCAAGCTGATATAATTGCATAATTTCTGTAATTTTGCATCACTAGATTAAAGAAAATTACTGAAATTACTCTGATTAATCCGGAATGATTTACATTTCACCCAGGCCTACTTTTAAAGCAATGACAAAACAGGATTTCATTGATCATGAGCTAAAATTACATCATAAAGTAACAAATACTTATTTATCTAAATACATATTATCTTAGAAATTGCAAGATACACCCAACTAGGTTTCAGAGCTCTGTACAGTCAAAATTCAAAGCCAACAGAATGCAGGATTGGACAGCCAGAAAGATAGTGTCATACGCAGCGACGGCTCGTGGAGGGAGTTACGGTGGGGCAGGAGGGCGGGGAGGGGGAGGGGCAGGGCGGAGGTTGCTAAAAACCGGCATATGGATAATTGCAGGTAAGTAAACAATTTAATTAATAAAACGAATTTCGTAGTGCGCCTTGCATCGCAAAATGCAATGCAGTGCGAGCTACGAAATTTGTTTTATTAATTAAATTGTTTACTTACCTGCAATTATCCATATGCCGGTTTTTAGCAACCTCCGCCCTGCCCCTCCCCCTCCCCGCCCTCCTGCCCCACCGTAACTCCCTCCACGAGCCGTCGCTGGTCATACGGAGGCATAAAGCGTAAAACTTGTAGAGAACAGAGCCAGAAAACCAGCAACAAAAATCGAAATTGACTTGCGAATAGATGACCAGAGAGAGGTTATAAATATTGAAAAATTAGCAAAAACACATCAAATCAACCTGAAGTCTTGGTGACTGGTGCAATAAAAGTCACAATATTTCATTGCGCCTGCGAACATATCAGCGACGGCTCGTGGAGGGAGTTACGGTGGGGCAGGAGGGCGGGGAGGGGGAGGGGCAGGGCGGAGGTTGCTAAAAACCGGCATATGGATAATTGCAGGTAAGTAAACAATTTAATTAATAAAACGAATTTCGTAGTGCGCCTTGCATCGCAAAATGCAATGCAGTGCGAGCTACGAAATTCGTTTTATTAATTAAATTGTTTACTTACCTGCAATTATCCATATGCCGGTTTTTAGCAACCTCCGCCCTGCCCCTCCCCCTCCCCGCCCTCCTGCCCCACCGTAACTCCCTCCACGAGCCGTCGCTGGAACATATCATGATACATGTTTCCCTTGTTGGTTAAGGAAGTATAAGTGAACATCTCGATCTGAGCTAGATTTTTATTTGGGGTGGGCGTCTTACCACCTTAAGGAATAATCATAACTCCTGTCATGGAAACCCTCAAAGTAACTATATTAAGCTATGCACAACCTCCTGGTAGCTATGGCACAGAATTTAGGACAATGTGTAAAGTCTTTATGCAGTACCAAAACAGTAAGAAAGTAAAAACACAAAGCGCCTGATAATGAGTTTGGTGCTCTTGGAGCCAGCCGCCACGCCCTCACCATGCTCCAGGAGTGCTAAACTCAACCAACGGCTGCCCGCTAGGTTAGTAGTTTCCTCCTAGTCTGGCAGGTGGTCCTTTGGTGGTCATACGGCGGTGCCTATTAGAAAGGCACCGCAAAGGGAGTGCCAAAGTCCGTTCCTGCACAGCATGAACTGTGAAGTCCATGCCATGCAGGAACAGTCAGTGCATACATGCAGGGGTGCGCAACGTGTGCTCCCCTGCATGCATCCCTAGGCCTTGAGGTATTTGTTTCCTCATTGCCACCCTTTTCATGGTAGACTCACCACCATGAAAAGGATGGATGTGAGGTAAATCATAATATGTTTGGCGGTGCCTCACACCCCTGCAGTACTGCCGAGGGATCACGGATCCCCGGAGGTTGCAGCAGTCCTTTGGCGGTCTGACCACCAAACTCGTAATAGGGCAGTGGGACCACTGGTGGGACGCTGCCCGCACCGCCACAGTGGCTACGGCAGTCCACCAGACCACCTAATAATAATCAGGCCTTTAGTAATAAAAATACCTGAATTAGAAAAACTGAGTAAAATGTAGTAAAGCAAATGACATCAAAATGACAGAAACCCAATAAGGGGAACCAGAGATATAAATTGTTAAAGTTTTAAATAAAAAAGTGCCAACAAGCACAAAGTTTCAATGGTAGTCTATAGAAGCAGTGGAGCCCTGGTTGGACACAACAGGCGGAATGGCCCCACTAAACCCTGGAAGTTCTAAAGCAATTGTTTTTTAAAGTTCTTAAACTTTCTTCTGGTGCCTAAACAACCACAGGAGTACACTTCCAAGGACCTTTCAGGTCACTCACTAGTGTGACTTACTAATAGTTAAAAGGGAGGACTTTACCTGTCAAAATGGGTTATTTTGACGTAACGTAATTTTTACACTGCAACAGTCAGGATATACATGGTTGGCACTGCCACTGCAATACAATAGGTGCTGCCGTCTACAAGTGTTATTTAACTACCAGGCCCTGGGTACATTTGGTGCATTGTACACTAGGGACTCACAACCAAAAATGTGCCATTCAGGAATAAGCCAATTTAGCCATGTCTAATGGAGAAGCACAGGCAGTCTACACTTTAGTAGGGGTAAAGTGCACATAGATTTTGAAGCCAGCAAAAATAGTGTCCAGAAAAAGGTGAACAATCGGTGGCGACTATTCAGAAAAGGTGGATTTCTACACCAGTTATGAGTGGAAACCAGCAGATATTATACAAATCCTAGTTGTGTCACAGTATCTAAAAACCTTCTGATGACCTAGAAATTGTGTGTTCAGCACTGTGAATAAATATCTTAGTTGTCTTGATTGGCCACTTTTGAGTTCAGGTATTTGTACTAATAGTTGATAACAAAGGTGATAAAAATGGTGTGCCCAGATTATGACTTTCAGGATGCAAGAGGAAGTCAATTCCAGATTAAAGGCTGTAGTATGAATTGGACCTCAGACCAGTTGCACACATACTGATGAATCTAGTGTTTTCAGGAGTTCAGTGACTTCGATATTAGTCAGATGGCAACTCAAGTTTGAATTTACTCACCGATAGCTAAGATAAAGGCCATATCTCGATTATTCAAGAGTAGATAAGACAAACGACAAGTCTTAGTCAAGTATTCAATTGTAGCTAAGACAAAAGACAAATCTTTATTATTCAATAGTAGATAAAACAGAAGGCAAGTCTTTGAGATAAGACTTTACCTACAAAGTAAAACCTATTAATTCTTCATGGAACGAGGAAGAATATGCAGGTTTGCAAAATATCATTGTGACAACGAAGGAGAAATTTGGGTGTACTAAGTAACCTGCAACCTTTATTTATGCTACAATATCGGGATTCCTCTATCAAGATAGAAATGTATTATTCAAAGTTTAGCCTGTTAACAACGGGAATTCTTGGTCCTAAAACCTCATATCCAGACCACGCTAGATTAGTTACTCAAACAACCTCGGGGAACATGAGCCAGGCTGCATTCGCCCCTGTTTTGTTCCATTAAATAGTCAGGTTTTGGCAAAGATAGGATTATGAGCATTTTTTCTTGACTGACATATATTGCCATTTACTAAAGTAAATAGATCATGTCAGATTTTACTCTATAAAATGGTGACCATTACATTTTTTAACATGGACAGAGTGTCATTGACTAGTAAACTTTCCTCGGTCCACAACAGCAACATGGGTTTAAAAGGGTACCAATCAGTCAAAAGCAAAATGTCTACATATTAACTCTAAGTTCACAATTTTAAGATAATTTGAAATACTAGAGTACGTAACCCAAAAAGATGTTCTGCGCTGGGACATCTTCTCCGTCCTTAGAGGCAGCACTTGTACACAAAAGGTCTGTCCTGCTCAAGTTTTGAAGATTAAAATGAAAACCACGTTAGAAGTGTCTGTTGTGGACAAAATGAGAACGAAAAATTGGGCCAGTCTTACAACATCTTTAGTGACATGTAGTTCGTGGAGTAGAACTGTAAAAACACATGAAACAATGACGAAAAATGCTACGAAGAAAAAGAAAATTGAACGAGTGAAACTACTATGCATAACAATATATTATTCTGCTCAGAAAATCTTTGCGTATGTGGGACCTACTGAAAAGGAATGCTGCAGTACAAGTTCTGACTGTATAGAGAAATCTGGCATGGGAATCGGCGTGGGAGGGCTACAAAGTTACAGTCACATTTATGCACATCAAACGGCAATTGCAAAACAAATTGGATGTATTAAACAATTCAAAGCAAAAAACATCAAGACGATCAAAGATTGGAGAAAACCTATTATTATTTGTACAGAAGCAAAGCCAGAGCGCTAAAGAGGCAGAAAAAGGTTGATCAATGCCATTGTCATTGTCACATGGAATCCACAAAATGGTGGATTTAATGTTATTTCGCATGAATATTTTAATACTGTATTAGACCAGATGCACAGAACGTCTTTAATTTCAAATTGGAAAGCAGATACATTTCATGGGTGAATCGTGGCATGAAATTACAAAGCGTAAAATTAGATGAGTTGGGCAAAATAAGTTAACACCGGGAAACGAATCGTTCAAGAAGCGATAGAGGCAACTCTGTAGCAGACATCACTAAAACGAGTGGGTGAGATGCACACTGAAGGAAAAAAATAACAGGTGTTCAGTTTGTCATGTCAGGCCAGTTCTACGGAGCCTGGGCAGCTCAAGTGCATCTGGTTCGACCTTCAATCAAGCATGTCCTGTTACCTATAGATCCTTAAGAACAGGACACCACGGCAAATTAACAGAATTACTATCTTCTTTTTAAGTGTTGGCATTTAAGGGTCAGGTAATTCGAACTGATCTGTCATTGTTTTTGGTTGGTTGCTGATGTAGGATTAGAAACACAGTGAAGATAAAATAGACTTGTACACAATTAATCAATGGTCCAGTCACTTCCATTATTTTGGGAAAGAGATGAGACTGAGGCAATTCACTATCGCACCTACCACTCTGTGGTTAACAAGTTACAATGATCAACAATGATGCAAGGACCTGGAGAGCCAGCCCCTTTTGCCACTTTTGGAAAAGCTAGCCTTTTCCATGTATAAATTATGAATCTTCTGTGGCCCAGCACGATATTTCACTGTACAAATTATACAATACTCAGATGATAAAATATGCACTTATAAGAAAACATGCCAATTTCTGTATCAAGGTTGTGCAAATCTACTCCTGTTTAAGGCTCTTCATTAAAAGTCATTTTTTTAATCCCCTTGCCTGTCAGTCTGCACAGCGATTGGCCTGGCAGTCATGATTGACAGCATTTAGAATCACTCAAAACATCCCAATTTCTGTTTTTATCCATATTTAAAAATAAATACAGACAGAAAAAAATATTGTTTTTCCGTCCATATTTATTTGTAAAAATGAAAAATAAGGAGCCTTACATATAAGTATTACTTCCTTAGGGCCCGAATAGAATGTCAGGCCATCCTCCACAACCAGTTGTAGATGGCAGTCTGCCCGACAGCCAAGATAGCGGTCCGGCCGCCACATTATGATACGGTCAGTCGGAGCGCAGCAGTCAGAGGGACTGACTAATGCCTCAGACAGGCTCAAGGAGGCAGTTGGGGGGTAGGTCGGACCATAATCCTTACATGGGGGCGGTGCCTGCAGAGGCACCGGCATAGGGATTATGACGTCCCTTTCCCTGTGCTTTACACGGTGGTTGCATGTTACTTTGGTAGGTGGAACTGCCAACTACATGTTGGGCTGTTCCTTTCCCATGGAAATAGCAGTCAGACACTCTTCTGACTCCCTTCTTAATCAGGCCCATGGTAATATGGTTTTTTTATGTATATTTTTCTTCTTTAATGGTTTGTTGGGAGAATCTGTCAGAGTTTCTTTGTCTTGCAGCGCTTGTCATTTTTGCAGTATTTACTTGTTTAAATAAGTGTGCCTTTTATATAGTTTATTTAATTGTTTGTTTGATTTTATTAAAGTTGTTTATAGTTTTATTTCTTGTTGGTTGGTTCAGTATAGTTTAAAAAAAATGATCAGTTGAGTACTTCTATGCTAAATGCTTAGGCTGGTTTTACTGTTTATTTATAATATATAGTTTGTTATTTTTGGATACATATATTTATTGATACGCATATATTTAGTAATATTCAGGTTGGTTTTTGAATTTTTGCAGGTAAATAAATTTTTTGGGTTGGGTTCAATGTGCATAATTTAGATATATAATATATTTGGGCGAACGGTAAATATGATGTCGATGTAATATATTTGTATTTAATTAAAACATGTGTTCAGTAAGTTTTGCATTCATTTAAAGTAATTATTTATGTAAAAAGTGTTTTGATCTTTTTATTTTTGAATTATTTTGCAATAATATTGTAGTTGACATTGCGTGAATAGATATTTTTGACATATTAGGTTTATTTAAAGGTAAGAATATTTTTGTTTTTGATATATATAAAAATGGGTATTAAACAATGATATTTGTGTTCTTGATATTTGTGGTTTTTATAGTAAGTATACACAGAGTCAATATTTTTGTTATCAAAATTTAATTTTTGATATGTTTGGGTTTCGATATTTAATGGATCAACATTGTGTCAATGATCTGCTGGCCGGGGCAGAAACGGAGTTCTAAAAACATGCATGGATAAAATGAAACTTTTCTGTGGATTGTGAGTCAACCCAGAGTGCCAGTGGAGGAGAGGTGAGAGAAGGGAGTGTTCAGTTGAAGGCTTCTGGGGGGCTGTGAAACAACTCATAGCAGTTATTAGAATGGTGAGATGTTAAATTAAAGGTAAGAGACTGAGACATGCCTGGAGGACACTTTTCATTAATTTACTGATTAGTTTACCATTTCTGATCTGGTTTCAAAATTCGAGCTTTACAAAGGACTGTCACATCTTAAGAAGGTAAATGAAACTCAGAATGTGAGCTGGGCACAGCCACCTACCAACCTTGATGAGCCACATAAGATAAATGATAGCCACGGCACTCATGGTGGCAGAGGTATATATACTTCACCATTGGTGTACGCCAGGGCCGGACTGGCTACCGGGCGTTTTGGCATGCTACCGAGCTGGGGGCTGATTTCGTTGATGGGGACCTGTGTGTGCTGAACGAAATTCGTTTTGCTTTGTGTATTTCGAAGCACACGCAGGACTCCATCAACAAAATTAGCTCCCACCGCAGTGACTTCAGCCTCCAGCACGACAGCATGACAAAAAAGGCCCGGTAGCCAGTCCGGCCCTGGTGCATGCCACACTGACCCAACCACGATGAGTGGTTGGCTGAAATCTACAAGACAGCAACATGCAAATGACTCATATTCAGACTGCAAGATACCTCTGAGATATATACTTGTATATTGGAGCCCTTCCTGGCTGTTTGTGACCACACTACCCAGGCCTTGATGCATGACATATAGGAAGAATGATCTGGGGCTCATTCCCCCTCCCCTCCGGATCACTGACATAATATAGAATGACAAAATATAGACTTACCAAAATATAGTCACCAAAATATAGAATGCCAAAATATCGAATTCCTATCTACAAACAGGTAAGTACAAAAATATCGAATCCAAAATATAGTCTGTAAAAAATATAGTCAGTCAAAATATCGATTTTTTTTAAATGTCTTAAAAGTAATTTAAAATTAATGAAATATTAAATATAATTAACTAAAACATACTTAAAAATAGTCAAATAACCTTAAAATTAAGATATAATTAATTTAAGTTATTAATACAAAATGTACAATATTTTACCGTAGGATAGCAGGAGGGTAACATTTAATATTACCACTCCAGTGAGTGCAACAGTAGGGAAAGCGTTGGATAGCGTAGGGGTAAAAAATACTATTCCCACTCCAGTGAGTGCAACAGTAGGGAAAGTGTTGGATAGCGTAGGGGTAAAAAATACTATTCCCACTCCAGAGAGTGCAACAGTAGGGAAAGCGTTGGATAGCGTAGGGGTAAAAATTACTATTCCCACTCAAAAGAGTGCAACAGTAGGGAAAGCGTTGGATAGCGTAGGGGTAAAAAATACTATTCCCACTCCAGTGAGTGCAACAGTAGGGAAAGCGTTGGATAGCGTAAGGGTAAAAATTACTATTCCAACTCCAGAGAGTGCAACAGTAGAGAAAGCGTTGGATAGCAGGAGGATAAAAAATACTACTCCAACTCCAGTGAGTGCAACAGTAGGGAAAGCGTTGGATAGCGTAGGGGTAAAAAATACTATTCCCACTCCAGAAAGTGCAACAGTAGGGAATGCGTTGGATAGCGTAGGGGTAAAAATGAATATTCCCACTCCAGAGAGTGCAACAGTAGGGAAAGCGTTGGATAGCGTAGGGGTAAAAAATACTACTCCCACTCCAGTGAGTGCAACAGTAGGGAAAGCGGTGGATAGCATAAGGGTAAAAATTACTATTCCCACTCCAGAGATTTCAACAGTAGGGAAAGCGTTGGATAGCGGGAGGGTAAAAATTACTATTCCAACTCCAGAGCGTGCAACAGTAGGGAAAGCGTTGGATAGCGTAGGGGTAAAAATTGCTATTCCCACTCCAGACAGTGCAACAGTAGGGAAAGCGTTGGATATTCAAAGGGTAAAAATTACTATTTCCACTCCAGAGAGTACAACAGTAGGGAAAGCATTGGATAGCGTAGGGGTAAAAATTACTATTCCCACTCCAGAGAGTGCAACAGTAGGGAAAGCGTTCGATAGCGTAGGGGTAAAAAATACTATTCCCACTCCAGAGAGTGCAGCAGTAGGGAAAGCGTTGGATAGCGGGAGTGTGAAAATTACTATTCCCACTCCAGATAGTGCAACAGTAGGGAAAGCTTTGGAAAGTGTAGGGGTAAAAATTACTATTCCCACTCCAGAGAGTGCAACAGTAGGGAAAGCGTTGGATAGCATAGGGGTAAAAAATACTATTCCCACTCCAGAGAGTGCAACAGTAGGGAAAGCGTTGGATAGCGGGAGGGTGAAAATTACTCTTCCCACTCCAGTGAGTTTAACAGTAGGGAAAGTAATGATTTAATATATTATTAAAAATAAATTAAATATCAATCCAATAAAACATTAATTGAAATTAATAACCAATTTAATATTATGTAATAATTAATTAGAAATACAACTACATATTAGTTATTAAAAATTAATAACCTATTCATAATTATTTAACAGCTAATTAATTTTCAATAACAAAAACTAATTAATAATACAAATTAATACCAATTAAAAATTAACAGTAAATTAATTATCAATACACAAAAAGTATTTTTAACATGTAATTAATTACAATTACATTACTTCCCACCCTATTCCCCTATAAACCCACATCCCACTACAGAAAATACATTAATACAATTATCATAATTATCAAATATTTAATTAATACAAAATATTTACCAATTCATAAAAATTAATTGCCAATTAATAGAAATTAATTACCAATTAAAAAGTAATTAACAATAAATTTAAAATCAATACCAATGAATGAAAAAGATTATTTACTTAATTACAATTAAATTACTTCCCACCCTATTCCCCTATAAACCCACAACCCGCTACAGAAAATTAATTTAGAAAATTAACATAAATTAATTGGCAATTAATAAAAATTAATTACCAATTAAAAAATAACAATACATTCAAAATAAATACCAATAAATAAATAAAAATATTGAATTAATTACAATTAAATTACTTCCCACCCTATTCCCCTATAAACCCACAACCCGCTACAGAACTAAAAAGCAAAATGTAATTAAAAATTAATAATAATTGCTAAAAATTAATATTTAATTTAATATAATTAAATTACTTCCCACCATATTCCCCTATAAACCCACAACCCGCTACAGAATTAAATCACGCAAAAATTAAATAACATAAAATTCATTACTTAAAATACATTAAACATACATTACTAAAATTAATATACACTTTTCACACATATACTAACATACAAAACACTTTAAAACAAATTATATTATTAAAAAATCGATATATTTAATGCCTATATTGTATACTTCGATATTTTGACTTCTATATTTTGAAAATCGATATTACTTACCTTAAATTCGATATTTTTAACCACTAAATTGTGTCCATTTGATATTTTGTCCATTCTATATTTTTACTTCGATATTTTGTCCATTCTATATTTTGGAATCGATATTATGACTGTTTACCGTCACCTTTCTCGTCCTCTGCAATGTCCTCATCATCCCCATTGTTAGCGCTAGACTGACTACGCTCTGAACAGGTTGGACCCACAGCACCTGACCTCTGGGGACCCAAACCTTTGTTAGGCTTCTAACTCCTCCTGGGCTCCCAGCTCGCCATCCTGCCCTCCGTTCTGTTTCACCGGTTCCTCAGTGTCTTTCCTTCCTCCACCAAACCATTGAATTAAGGGACAGTATTTTGTCCTCCTCCCTAAGCTCCCTCCCCTCTCCATAAATCCATGTTTTTGTTCTTTGTAATTGTTCTTATTCTTACTTCTTCTTCCATCAGGATCGGGGCTGACAGCATAATGGTAGATGATCACAGAGAAGGTGCACTGTACGAAGGGCCCGCAAATGGCCAATAATGACTACTACTACTGCTGCATCATAATATTGTTTATCCTCTCCCCCAGCAGGCACTGCTTTCTATTTGTAACAATGTTTTTCTTTCTAAGGGAAGAGGATTTTCCCCCAACCTTTGTACTGCAGTGTCCTTACTAATATGTTTTTCCAGTTTTTTAGTTGCCTTGGCCCAGAGTAAGTCTTATCACCCAAGTAACACTTTAGGCTCCGTAACGTGGATTGGAAATGCTAACCGACAGTGTTCAATTTTTAAGACTATGTCCACTGCTGCACAGCTAGAGTAAGATGTTCTGTGTTGATTGCTGTTAGACCTGGCAGCCTTGGCGTGGATTTCCCCTATATTTTTTGCCTTTGCCTCCTGTGTTTTACTGTGTGTTGGACTTCGTTTTTCCTGGTCTAGATGATTTGAGCATTTTGCTGCTGCTGTTCAGTGCCCAGCTGCAAGTGCTCCCACTGTAAATAGTTGTTATGGATTAGTGTGTCCACAATTGGCCTATTTGATTTACTGCTAAGTCCCTAGTAGAGTGCACCATGTGTGCCCAGGGCCTGTAAACCAAATGCTGCTAGTGGGTTTGCGCAAAAACAACAGTTGATGGACAGAATGCAGGAAAATGTCATACATTCACCCCAGTACAGAGATCTGGGCCTAAATCCGTAATTTCTTTGCTCACCATGCCATTCCAGTTTGAACCCAGCCATATGCAAATCAGTCTTTACTCTGTGTCCCATGGGAACAGTCCAGCCTGAACTGCCAAGCCAGGTCCTCCCTGGACTGGAAACAAGCATCCTAGGACCGGTTTCAGGCTTTCAGCCCTCATCAGCCAGGATAGCTTGATTCCAATGGCATGAAGAGCACGGGACTCACGTCTGAGCATACCTGTCCCACTCGGGGTGACAAATGCTAAAACAACAGTTGATGGACAGAATGCAGAACAATGTCATACATTCCCCCCAGTACAGAGATCTGGGCCTAAATCCATGGTTCTTTTGCTCACCATGCCATTCCAGTTTGAACCCAACCATATGCAAATCAGTCTTGACCCTCTGCCCCATGGTAACAGTCCAGCCCGAACTGCCAAGCCAGGTCATCCCTGGACTTGAAACAATCATCCTAGGACCGGTTTCGGGCTTTCAGCCCTCATCAGCCAGGATAGCTCGATTCCAGTGGCATGGAGAGCACGGGACTCAAGTCTGAGCATACCCGTCCCACTCGGGTGACAAATGCAAAATCAAAAGTTGATGGACAGAATGCAGAACAATGTCATATATTCACCCCAGTGGACTTGCAGCAGAGATTGTGCCACCCACACAAGCAGCCTTGCAAATGGATCTCAGGCCTGCCACTGCAGTGGCTATTTGCATGTTGCCAGGCCCTAACATTCCCTTTTCTTACATATGAGTCACCCCTAAGGCAGGCCCAAGGTACCCCTGTAGGCCGGGTGCATAGTATGTGAAAGGTGGGATATAGTATGTGAAAGGTGGGACATGCCCTGATGCATGTGTTATGTCCTGATAGTGAAATACTGCCAATTTTGTTTTTCACTATTGAAAGGCTATCTGTCCCATAGAATAGAATGGGCAGTTTACTTATAACATCTTTTAACTACCCATGGAAACAAAATAGGAGAATGAAGTTTAGTATGCCTGAGCTCAGATCTAAAAAGGCATTTTTTAATGAGGATGATTTTTACATTCTGGGTTTGAAAATGCCACTTTTAGAAAGTAGGTATTTTCTTTCTTAGCCATCCAGTGTGCCTCTGCTAGGGTTGTGTATTGACCGTCTGGCTTTGGAGTGACAGGGGCTGGGGTTGTGCAATCTGTTCAGACAGCCGCTTGGTAGGTGGGGTAAGTGTGTTCTGCCTTTCCAGGGTGAGTCAGGGCTGGGCTGAATTGACATGGGCTTCATTCAGAGTACGGGGAGGAGATTTCTTTCACACCAGAAAGGGCCTGCTCTGCCATGAACAATGCTGTCTCCACCTCTTGCCAGGAAGCGGGGCCAGAGAGCTGGTTTTGCTGAGAACGGACTCTCTTCCTCCAATAAACAAAGGATTTTGTGCTATAAAAAGTAGAGTCCAGACCCCTGAACTTTTGATCACTTTTGGGCTTCAAGAGGAACCTTTGCCAAGGAGAAGAGCTGGAAAAAACTGGAGGAGGAGTACGGCCCCTTTGCTCTGTGCTGACTGGGGTTGCCCTGCAGTAGCTGTTCCTGCCAAGGAAAGGAACTGTGTGTGTATCCTGCTTGAGATACTATCTCCAAGGGCTTGGGAGTACATCTTGCCCCAGCTTGGCAAGAAGTCTCAGGAACAGCAGACTTCACCATGCTTGTGGGCATCCTCTCTGGAACAGCTCGATGACAGAGCAGTCGACTCTACACCCGAGTCAGACGCTGGTTCCGTGTCCCGAAGGCACCGCTGCACTTCACACCACTTCCTTGGTCTCACCAATTCCGCTGGGTGACCGTCACCGAGCCGTTGCTTGCACCACTTCGTGTGGGCACCGCACTCCAGACCTCCCCGCTTCACTCTGCCCGGACGTCACCGACATTGTCACTGACTGACTCAAGCAAAGACCGGCTCCATTGCCTGCCTCGTGGCCTGCCAGTACCACATCGAGCACTGCCTCATTCCACATCGCAAGCCTTGGCCTCACTGACACCGTTGGACAACCGTCATTGAGCCGCTGGCTGCACCGCGCTGTTAGGGCACCGAACCCTGCACTGCTTCACTTAACAGCAACCACGACTCTTGCCCCGACCTACTCATACAATCGGGATCGGCTGCAACAAAAAACGTACTGTCTATGAGTCTTTTTTTTTTATTTCAGTAATTTTTTATTGAAAATAAAGAGCATATTTACAAGGTACAGGGTGAATCACATGGGGGAAAGGAAAGGAAAAAAGATGGGGAACAAGAAAAAGCGCACCTGGGGGGGGGGGAGGGGCAAGCATTGTCTAGATTGGCTTATATTAGTTTGGCTCTTGACAGTCCATTCTCCAGTTTGCTTCATCTTCTTCTCGTCCGGCTTGCACGTTTCCAGTTTTCCCCGTGCCCCCTTGCAACCTGTCTGATTATCTTTTCGCACCCCTGGTGGTGTGAGGAGAGAGAAAAACAAAAGAAGAGAGGTGTAGGAGTATAGAGAGGCGAGAGAGAGAGATAGGCGCATTGTGTTGTCGAGTAGGATGCGTGTGTAGTTTTTGGAGTATTGTCTGGGCTGGGCGTTTAGGGTGGCTTCAGAGAGGACAGGTAGTTGTCTAGTGACAGCCATATCTCGCTCTTTTTCCCTGAGTTCGTTTGGCTGTTGGTTGTTATGGTGTCGGCTCCTCTTAGGAAAATGACCCAGTTGAACCAAGCTTTAAAGGTGGCTTTTGCTGTGTCCTTCCAGTTGTTCAACACCGTTTTGACCACCGCAGTGAGCAGGAGGTCAATCAGGTTTGAGGCTTTAGCTGGCCCCTACCAACACTGTTGGCTGGAACTGTTAGACTCTGGCATTTTCAGCATCTCATTGGCCCCAGACGGAGCTACCGACTCAGAAGAACATTGTGTGTTTTTTAGCTATTTTTGCATTTTGAAGGTTATCTTGCAAAGTCACTATTTTTACAGTATTGCATGTTGGATTTTTGTCAAATTTGTTCTTGTTGGTTTTGATACAGTTTTGCTTATTTTTCTAAACTGGTGTTGTGCCTGTTTGTATTGTTTTCACTGTGTTACTGTATGCATGCACAAATGATTTACACACTGCCTCTGAGGTAAGCCTGTCTGATCATGCCAAGCTACCAAGGGGGTGAGCAGGGGTTATTTTAGAAGTGTATACCCCTTACCCTGACTAGGAAGAAGGGTTCCTACTTGGACAGAGGTGCAAACTATTGCCAACTAGAAACCCCCATTTCTAACAGTTGCACACAAACGTGTGTACAGGTGTATGTGCTGAGCGTGTGAGACTACGATTTAGCTCAGTCCAGTATCTGCACACAGATAGCCTGTTGCAGATGGACCCCTTCATGGATTGATGGTGACCTGTGCAGGCATTATAATATGAGTGGGCCTTCATAATGTGAGTATATACGTCTGCAGTACTTCACTGAAGTATGTATGAGACGCACTGTATTGTACACTATGGTTGGAATTTGAACCAAAGTACATTTTTGCTATAGTTAGTTTGAGTGACTACCATGATGCACCAATCCTATAGCAAAATCATTTCTATTTAAGATCTGACATTAATTTCCACATGAGGCACACCAAAATGTATCACTTTTTCTGATTTTGCTCCAAATTAGATTTTGGCGTATGAATTACCCTACTGGAGCAGGTCCATTACTCTGATGTCCAACTGGGGGATCAGAAGTCTCCTCACAAAATAGGGGCATTTGCCAATAAGTAGGGCTGCCCCCGGGAGAAGAAAGGGTGGGAAAGAAATCTGCATGTGATTAATTTCACACTGCACCTGGCCTGGGAAGGCTTAAAGTCACAGAGACAAAGCAGGGTGGACAGACCGCTGGAGCCAGTCACATGAGGGCCTGTCCTTTGGAGTTTTAGAGGGCATATACCAGGAATCTCTAGCAGTTAGGGACAGGGCTTAGGGACTTGGAGAAAGTCTTTCAACAAACCGCTTGAAGGAGTCTTCCTGGAAATGGCCAATATGATGTGTAGCAGTGTTGGGCTAGGGGTGGAGTGATGATGTGTCACTCTAGACTTGGGTAGAGGAGCATAGTTTCTGGAATTATCCACCCCGTTCGAAACACCCTGCAAAAGGGAGAGACATTTGAGACTAGCCTGGACCTGGGGAAAAGCAACACTTAAGAATGCCCAGCTAGAAGAGAGAAGGCACTTGACCTCTACTGCAAAGATGGGCTCAAGGACTTCTGATTTGAACTGGTGCCCAAGGGTTAATGTTAGTATCACTGTTGTGACTAGTAGAGAGGAAATTGAATAAGAACAAGTTCATTCTCCTATCAACCTGTCTATGGAGGTTACAGAAGGACCCAGGACACAGTCGACCCACAGAAACACTAGATCTAGTGGCAATTTATTCTGCGGTAGAGCAGAGAGCAACGCTGCCTCACTAA
This sequence comes from Lissotriton vulgaris, assembly GCF_964263255.1. Taxonomy (NCBI): domain Eukaryota; kingdom Metazoa; phylum Chordata; class Amphibia; order Caudata; family Salamandridae; genus Lissotriton; species Lissotriton vulgaris. Next base: position 479,925,290 of record NC_141694.1, read on the forward strand.
CCTGGTTTCACTCTACGAAGATAGTGTTCGGGATCTCAAGAAATGTAAAGATAAAACAGCTACTCGGCACATGTGTCTGTAAAAAGGTTTCAGCGCTCGGATAAATAGATAAGTCTAGGTAATGTGTCTCTTGATGCGCAGCAAGATATCTGCACGCCATATCTTACAGCGATATCAGGCACACATGTGCATCATGCGTTTCATAAGTACCATGAACATGTTTTTTGTGCACTTTGACTGAATTACTGTAGTTTTCAATTGCATTTGCTTCCATTTACTAGAAAGGACAGAACTGTCTGCATCATTCACATGTGTGTTGTAAAAAGTGGACTTTGGACTTTTTAGCCACAAAGTCACTGGGACCCCAAGCACTTTTTATCCTGTGTATCATAAATATATTTTTACAATCTACAAAGTGTTGTCAAAATATAACTTACGTGATTTGCCACAGTATGGCACTCACATTATTTACATTACTGAGCTCGATGCGAATTGTCAAAATCTGTGTTCGTTTTCTTTTTACATCACTATTCAGTTGCTCCTCCAATGCCATTTCTAGACATTATGAAAAATAATACCAACTCTCATGCCAAGTTTTCTGCAGCAGTGGCAGCATTTTAAGCTGTCAATCAAAATGCATGACTTTCACAAATACTGTAACTCTAGTCCGCAAACAGGAAGCGGAATGTGACTGATAGGTGAAATGGATCACGGTGACATTTGGAGAAACAGATTTGTAATATAGATATACAGGTGGCAGCCTCTATACTGTATTTGTGGACCTGAGGGCAGCGTTCGACCTGGTCCCGAGGAATAAGCTGTGGGAGGTCCTTGATAAACTGGGGGTCCCTGAAGGTCTCTTGAACATGATAATACGTCTCCATACCAGTAATTATGCCCAAGTAAGATGCGGCAGGATGGGAGAATTGTCTGAGAAGTTCCCCGTTGGCAGGGGGGTAAGGCAGGGTTGTGTGCTTGCACCAACCCTGTTTTGCCTCTATGTCAACGGGGTAATCTCCCACCTAGCGGGCATATCCAACTCTGATGCCCCGAAACTGGCCGCTGAGAGGGTATCAGCCATCATGTTTGCCGACGACACACTGCTTTTATCCAAGTCGGCAAACGGCATTCAGCGTACCTTGGATGGCTTTGTGGACTTCTGTGAGGCCCATGGATTGGAAATCAACACCACCAAGACGAAATTCATGGTCCTTAACCCCCCACAGAAATTTCACTTCAGTCCTAGTATCACACAAACCAAGCTGGAAAGGGTAAAAACATTTGAATATCTGGGAATTGTACTAAATGATAAATTTACCTGGATCTCCCACCTGGAGAAAGCTGCATTGAAATTGACCCAGCACTCGGGAGGAATAATGAAGCTCGTGGCAAACAACAAATCCTCAGTCAGGCCGATCGGCCCCCCAATACAGATTTACAAATCTCAGGCCAAGGGGGCTGTAATCTATGGATCTGAACTTTGGGGCTATGAAAATACTTCAAAATTGCTGAAGGTGGAAAATAAATTTATTCGTAATCTTGTTGGGCTACCACCGAGCACCCCCATTATCCCCCTGAGGATGGACCTTGGCCTATGCCCGCTTGATGAGGACTTGGCTCTACGCCCACTGGCCTTCTGGCGTAGAATATGGACAACTCCCGAGTTGGCCAGCTACAGGGAAGGACTAAGGGAGATTCTTGCCACTCCAGGTGCCGGAAAAATCAAATGGCTTAAATCTATCAAATTAGAACTGGAGGCTTTAGGTCTCTCAACTATGTGGTCTGACCCTCAGAACATGTGCCACACCCTCTCTAAAAAAGATCTAGCCAGGTCATACCGAGAACTCAAACTATCACTGATACTCAACCATCAACATCCCGGGTCCTTGACAGCTTTCTTTTTCTCTCACAAGGTTAATTACAACATGGAACCTACTCTAGATAAAATTTATCCTACTGTATTGAGAAAATTATATCTCCAGTGGAGACATGGCACTCTCCCCATTAGAACTTTCACAGCAAAATGGAGCCATGATCCGAGTAGTTCCTGTCCAGCATGTAGAAATTCGGAGGAAAGTGAGCTCCACATCCTTTTTTTCTGTCCAGTCTACTGTGGGATTCGTAGGCACTGGATTGTTCCCCTATGTAGGAATCTGGGATTCAATAAGTGCCTACCTGCCTTTAGAGTCCTAAAAACTGACTTGTCAGATCTCATTGTGTTCGCTATGGCCAAATATTTGGGCGCCTTCTGGTCCATCAGAAGGAAATACCTCAAAAATATAGACTGAGTATGGACCTGTTTTTATTATATAAAGATTCCTCCCAGTATAGTTTTTATGAATTTTACAAATTCACTGTACAAATTATTTAAATGAATTGTTTTATATGATTGTCTTTTATGGTAAACTTTTACCGAAATAAAGATTTTGAACTGAACTGTAAAGATAAAACAGCTACTCGGCACATGTGTCTGTAAAAAGGTTTCAGCGCTCGGATAAATAGATAAGTCTAGGTAATGTGTCTCTTGATGCGCAGCAAGATATCTGCACGCCATATCTTACAGCGATATCAGGCACACATGTGCATCATGCGTTTCATAAGTACCATGAACATGTTTTTTGTGCACTTTGACTGAATTACTGTAGTTTTCAATTGCATTTGCTTCCATTTACTAGAAAGGACAGAACTGTCTGCATCATTCACATGTGTGTTGTAAAAAGTGGACTTTGGACTTTTTAGCCACAAAGTCACTGGGACCCCAAGCACTTTTTATCCTGTGTATCATAAATATATTTTTACAATCTACAAAGTGTTGTCAAAATATAACTTACGTGATTTGCCACAGTATGGCACTCACAATATTTACATTACTGAGCTCGATGCGAATTGTCAAAATCTGTGTTCGTTTTCTTTTTACATCACTATTCAGTTGCTCCTCCAATGCCATTTCTAGACATTATGAAAAATAATACCAACTCTCATGCCAAGTTTTCTGCAGCAGTGGCAGCATTTTAAGCTGTCAATCAAAATGCATGACTTTCACAAATACTGTAACTCTAGTCCGCAAACAGGAAGCGGAATGTGACTGATAGGTGAAATGGATCACGGTGACATTTGGAGAAACAGATTTGTAATATAGATATACAGGAAGAAGGGCTGGTGTAAAAATATAACTAATGCTTTTCAGAGGCAAGGAAAAAGTATTTTCACTGCCCCTTTGGCCTAGTGAGTAAGTACAAAGGAAAGCTGAGGGAATAGCCTTTTACTGATAAGTTACGGGAATGGGAAAAAAAATTATGTTTATCAACCATGTTCAGAAGAGGTACAGGCCTGCCTGCACTGCCTGTGGTGCCTGGGGAATTGACATCCTTAGATATTTTAAATTTACAGCCTAATAAGTGTTTCTAATTTATTATCAGGCCTCAGTTTCTCAAGTGAACAAATGAAAATTCAGTTTGTGAAGCAAAATTTGATATTTAATTAGTTGTAGCAGCCCCGACCGGTGCCGCTAGAGAAATAGACTGCGGATCGGAGTTGTGTGCCACAAATGGGATTACTTGACTGAGCTCCTTTCCATATCATTTTAGTTCTAATTTAGATCTTGGAATAACAGAGATTAGATTGGCATAATTAATCGACTCTTCTTAGGCCACTGGCAGCCCCTGGAGATCGTTACAGGGTTGACTGCAGCGGGGCACACCGCTATTGATTTTTTTTCCAGTCCGGCTTCCTTCAGCTTCTGCTGGTCTAGGCATCTGCTCTTTTTCATGCAATAACTCTTTCCCTTCAGTACAATATTAACATTAACGAGGAGGATCTGGACTTAGGCGGGCTTCAAAAGACCTTAACTCAGGTGTACTTCAACGCATCCAGCACATACTCCACTGTTCGTAAGGCACCTATCATTAGCTGAATTTTTTAGAAATGTTAATATTTAGACACGTTGCTGCCTTTTATTCGATAGGATGCACTTACGTGTTTTAAGATACAATGGAATAGTTAAGTTGTCCAAAAGAAAGTATAAAACGTTCTTCTCATACTGTATGTCATTGGTCCTTGCATTACTGTATTACATTTTTTATTTTGTTTTTTTTAAAAATAAATTTTATTGATGCAAAAAAATATAAGTGGAATATACATTTGGCAGTTCTTGTATACAGTCCATTTGAATGCACAGTCTGATGTCTATATATCCCTGTGGCTGTATAATCATCTTTTGCACGTCCATGAATCGCTCTCAGTTTAATCAAAGGATGGTAAAAACAGAATGACTATAAACTGATTGGTTGTGTAAACGATGGGGAAATTTAACTTATGTGGTGTATTTCACTGTTCCAAAAAGATTAGAACTAAAAGAGTTAACACTTGGTCGTTTTAGGAATTCAAAAACAAAAGACATTTTAATGTAAATTATAACAGGCAATGACATTTTCAGATTATACATACCAATTCACTCGCTCCAAATGAGACTATTACCTAGTGCTAATGGACTGAAACGTAGCTGATAACATGCAAAACAGGCTATTGAATAAACAGTTAGAATATGGATTTTGAGACGTGATGTCCATGGATCATCCACTCAATTCCAATTCTAAGAACATGTAGGTTTTGTTTTATTTTCTTCAATTGGCTGCATAAGTGCATATCTTTCTACTGACACCACAGGCTGTAAGGACAGAGATTGTAGAGGATGCAAGACTGACGCAAGAGCAAACTCTCAGTTGTGACCACCAAATAAACTGTGCAGACTTCAGAAGACCTTGGAATGACCTTGATCTTTACCAGCAAGCCATAATATCTGTTTTGACCTGTGGAAAAGGTCATTATCAAGACAATAAGTGACCATACCCTTCATTCTACGTCTGTATATTTGCTTTGGGATACCCAATGTAAGGTGAGAGGGCGGTAATGATGCCTCAGCACAAATAAAGGAGCTATATACTGTAGTGTGACTGACAAACAGTAGAACACTTAGAGCTAAGGAATACAAGTGAAAGGGTGACAAGAAGTAAGTCTGTTAGGAATAAAGTCTAGACAATGCAATCAAACTGTAAAGTATGTAATGACTGAAGGATTATATAGAGGACCAGGGAAAAAAAGGGAAGAGATATACTATAATCATAAAAATTAATTTTACAAAATTCAAATGTAGAGCTAGTTGAAGTGTGCTACTTCTATAAAGTTCCTGACATTTCCATTCTACATTGCACTCTCCAACTTTCCACACTATTGAGTTTGCACCATTTGTAATAAGAGGTATGGCTGTATACCGAGTAAAGATCACCTTAGGTCGCAAACGGGACCCAGCAGAAACAAGTCTCTTTTTCAGTGTTGTAGAATGTGTGTTGCCTGATATATATATATATATATATATATATATATATATATATCTCAGCATTTAAAAAACCTTTGAAATTCACTGAAAAAACTATAGGTTTCACACCAGTTATAGTTAGCTGGACATTTTACTCATACAAAACCATTGAAATTCCCCCGTTATAGTCAGTTGTACTCACTATAACTCGCGCGCCCGCAATCCACTGCTGATGATGTCACATATTAAATCATTCATGACATGGTCAGTGACATCACTGATGACATCACTGATGACATCTCAAATGACATCACTGATGACATCATCCAGTGAATGTGGTTTGCTTTGATATTTAAATATGTAAGCCACCTCCTCAATCCGTTTCAGGCCAAAAGGACCCCATCCCCGGTGCCCAAATGATGTGTTAATGGGAGAGGGCACATGGTCGCCCTCCCCAAGCTGCTTGTGGTCCTGGGGATCCCATTCCCAGGTCCCAAAGTCTGTTTTAGTTTTTTGTCCCTCCCAAACTCCTCATTTAGTTTCCCTAAACCCTTCCTATTTAGAATTATTACACCCCATTTTCCCACCACTCTCTTTGATCCCTCCTACATATTCTACTAAAGTGTATACCGATGTGTGTGGCAATCTCAGCTTGAAAATGATTGTAGAGGCAGATGAGATGGTCTCCAGCTGTAGGTTTGGTAATTACCTATTGAAATATGAGTAGTAATACTGTAATATTAATCTACATGCTACAAAATGCAGTTTGTGAGTTGGTCCTGTAGCTGTCAGGTGAGCCTTAACCTCTAAACCCACAGGAATTGAGATGTAGGCACTGGTTTCAATATACATTGTTGGGACTCTACAAGTAACTCATAACCAGGCAATCTGTGTTATAATGATTATTATTTTCTAGGATGCTTTTAAAAAGTATATCCAGGTCCTGCAACTCAAATCACCGCGCCCGCTTTTTTCCAGTTCCTGAATTCTATGATTTAGAATAATTATATGCAATTTTACCCATCTCAATCCTGTGATTTAATCAATTCCATTGCTTGTATGATAATGCGTTTTAAAATGTAAGCAAGATTCACAGGTAATGTGCCATCCAAGGCCAGAGGGCATGTGATGTCACACTCTAGACTCCAGTGATTTTGGATAAATGTAGTGTAAATATGCGAGGGTGTGGGTTTGCCAGTGGTAACAAATGGTTCTCAACATCAGTTTTGCAGGTTGGCAAAGTAAAATTTAGGAAATATTTTTTTCATAGAATCCCCTCCTCTTTTATAAGCTGCAATGCTGCTAGAAACTCCAATAAACTGTGTTTGAAAATTTGTAGACACACATTTAATGTTTTAGGCTCAGGAATTGTATCTTTGAGCACATATAAGAACTTTTCACAAACCCTCCTTTAATTCATTCTGTTTTAGAGTACAACGTAAGGAAATAAAGTACTTCCTGCCTGCTGAAGTTATTTTCACATATATTGTAAGTGTCTTTGGATATGCTCTATTCTAAAAAAATATCTAAAATAAATAAACACTCATTTGTTGTCCCTAGGGCGAGCAAGGAGTCAAAGGAGAAAACGGACAAGAGGGCATTCCTGGAAAGGAGGTAAACATCATAATATCAGTTGCACATTAACATTCATTGATAAATAAAAGTGAAAGGTTGTGCACTTCAAGATTTAACAACATGCATTCTTGTTTGAACTAGAAAGGGAACATTGTCTTCCAGCAATTTTCTAAAAGTCACAGGCATGTCGCACCTGCTGTTTTTGAGATTCTTCTCTTTGGCGGGACATTTACTACTATGGAATTGAGTACACCTCCAAGAACGTTATCTTGGATTAGTACTGGTGAACCCTGTTGCTACAGGACAGTATTCCATGATCTCTGTATAGACTTTGTGTTTCCCCCTCTTCCAAAACCCACTGCCAAGCATTTGAGCGGTTCAGAAACAGATTAATGTTCTAAGAGCAGCACTGTCATTGTGAAAACATTTTTTACCTTTCTTTTAACAGCATAGAAAGAAAGAAAGAAAGAAAGAAAGAAAGAAAGAAAGAAAGAAAGAAAGAGAAAGAAAGAGAAAGAAAGAAAGAAAGAAAGAAAGAAAGGACGATATATATATATATATATATATATATATATATATATATATATATATATATATATATATATATATATATATATATATATATATATACATGCAACATCACGCGCTGCTTCTGCGACGCAATCCAGGCCACACCAGCAATACTCTTTCAGGTGGTATATATATATATATATATATATATATATATATATATATATATATATATATATGCTCAGCATACAAAGTCCATAACCCACGCTCTCAGGAAGCAACACGGAGACACCAGATTGAGGCCAGTGCTGTTTAATCCACAACGCGTTTCGCCGACAAACGGCTTGATCAAGCCGTTTGTCTGCGAAACGCGTTGTGGATTAAACAGCACTGGCCTCAATCTGGTGTCTCCGTGTTGCTTCCTGAGAGCGTGGGTTATGGACTTTGTATGTTGAGCATAATTTTGTCGGATTCACTCCGCCGACGTCCACGCCACCTTTCATGGGTCAAGGGACCCGGAAGGAGTTCTGTTGCAAAACGAATATATATATATATATATATATATATATATATATATATATATATATCCCTTTCCTTTGAACCTTCTTTGCACTTGCAGAATGTTATTTGATTTTTTCTTGTTTCCCGTGACTAAGAGTATGAGGTGTCCTTCCGGTCACAGAAATGCGCTGACAGCTCGGAAAAGCCCCTTGCGTGTTGCTCTCCTTAGCTCAGGAAACATTTTTGTCTTGGTTCCTGCCCGGTTGCTAGAAGGGATCGTGTTCCACAGACCCGCCTCGAGACGAGTAAAGTATACCGTGCATCTTGTGAACTTTTCAATCAGCTTGACACTGGCAGATACTTTAGATGCATACAGCGTTACCGCTTTGCATTGTGAGCAGTAAATCAAGTGAGTGACATGCTGTCTTGTAAAATGTTATAGACTGTCATCAGCAGATCATTTCCATAAGAAGACATCGCAAAAACAGAGTTGTTTATGCTGCCGGATACTGGACAAGATCATTTTCATTGACAAATAATTTGCATGAAGCCATGATTGCACTAAGGCACTGTGATGGAAAGATCCAGAAAAGTGTAGTTCAGCACATAAGGATTGTATTGATGAGAGTAGAACATCCTCCTGTGTCACCTTGCCTCAGTGCCTTCTGATAATTGCAGGAAATATATACAGAGACTTAAATACGTCTGAAATTAAAAGGGAATGTGTTATGTTGTGGCCAGTGGCAAAACCTGTTCTGGACATTGGCAAGAACCAATCATTGATGATGTTTGTGTAGTTTTTTGATTAAGAAGGGAATTATGTTTTAACAACAGACTTCAGTAGAAATGTCCCACTTCTTTTGGCGCGTGATCCATAAGCAAAAAGCAAAGTACATCAGTGAGACATTGTCAAGGCACAATTTGGTAACCAGACCAAAATAATGTACTCCATGAAACTTTTACTCTTAGGCAGAGGGACTAGGACTTGGCTCAGGATAAAAAAAACAATCACATAGACTTCGGGCCTGATTACAAGTTTGGCAGTCTTGAAGTGGGCCGCCATGCCAGCGCCCCACTGCGAGACTGCCAAACCCGTACTGTTGCAGCACCTCATATTCCGATTGGAATACAGGTTGGGGGGTCATGCCGCAATGATCTCACGGCATTGCCTTTCAAAGGCTCATGTCTGCGCTTTAGAAAGGCACAGAGATGGAAGTTCCACAGCACGTTCTTGCACAACGTGGACTGTAGATGTGGCGCTGTGGCCAGAGCGACTGACACCGGACGCTGGGGCTCACAGTTCGATCTCCGGCACCGGTGGCAGGTCAGCCCAGCACCATGTGACTCTGGGCAATAGCTCACTTACTCTTCCCGACGGCCCCCAGTGCCGGGATGCCTCTGGGTAGCAGTGCGCTTTACAAATACTGGATTTACTTGACTGTTAAGTCCACATCGTGCAGGAACTTGTAGTGCGAGCATACAAGGGGACACAACATGGGCACCCCTGCATGCATCCCCTGGACCTTGTAGGACCCTCCTAATTTCCTCACCCCGCACTTTTCACTTGTAATATGTTTGATGGTGCCGCAGCAGGACAACCAAGTGTATTGGGGGCCCTAGACCGCTGCAAGACTGCCAAGGATTGCGGAACAATGGAGGTAGCAGCGTTCCTGTGGCAGCCCTTCTGCCCAACTCAAAATACGGCGTTCTGACCGCCGGGGCGGCATTAGCACCGCCACTGCGGGTTTGGCGGTCCAATCAACCGCAAAACTCATAATTAGTTCCTTAGTCTTTGATACACTTTTCTTGCTGATCTAAGAGTACTTAGGGTCAAACCTGCCATGGAATGTTAACATTTTTAAGGTTCAGATTGTTTTATATACTGATTTATGAATTTGAAAGGGAAATTGAACCCTGTATTCAAAGACAAAACCGTTTTTGGACTCAGTGAGCACACAACTGAATCACTTGTGTATGTTTTATGTATTTGCCCCAAACTCTTGTATTTAGAAAACAGTTTCCGCAACGTATTTTTTAATAAGAGAAAACTGAGATCAACTGGGGAGCCTGTTAGATACTGTTTTAGCGTCAGGGAAGATAGTGCTATAATAATGTTAATTACATTTTTAGATCAGGCTTATAAAGCACTAACTTAATGATTTCAGCACTTTTTCTATACCTGTATTCGATCCCATCTGTATCTAGATTTGAGAAAGTCAGTTTTATACATTGGTCTTAAAATACATGTGCTTTGTACATTTTGCGTATTTGCATTGAACTTCGGTGTTCAAGGAAAATTATCAACAATAGACTCTTGAATGCTAATTAAGATCTACCGTAGAAATTGCTCGAGACTGCCACAATGTCAGGGATAACAGTGCAATAATAATGCCAATGATAATATTAGACTAGGGTCACAAAGCGTTAATCCTGTAATTCGTGTAAATTGGTTTTATACTTTTCTAAATCATGTATTCAATTAAATTCTTAGACCAGATTCATAAAGAGTCAACTATGTGACCTAAATATATTGCTGTATAGTCTGAAGCAAACTTATCTGTGTGAAGATCTAAGCTAACTTTTTTATGTCTTGATTTCTATAATACTATGATTCTAGAACCTCTATCGATCACCTGATATTTTTGTGTCTTGTGATGTTTCGTACCTTTTATTATAATCCTTTGAGTAATATAATAAGCTTATATTACTACTACTACTTTGGTAACTGATCTACCTCAATAAAAGTGTGGTGCTGCATCTAAAATACAGAGGCATTCTTGTCTTACATCTTGGAACAAACAGCCAATGGGCTTGGCACATGGTATGTACCATTCAGTAAGTCGCTTTGCAAATAGATGTACAACATACGAGTTTCAACTACAACAATGCGCACAGCACATTTGTTCCAGTATCATAAGTATATAATTCTAATATAATCCTATGAAACTCTGCAGCTTCATAGCTGTATCTCTATATAAAGCTAGAAGGATATTAGGAACTAAAAAATTATATCCAAATTTATGATATAATTAAAGTTCTAACAGTTTAGCAATTATTGATGGTGCTTCATTACCACCTTCACTCCAAGCCACTGTGGCAGCATTGGAACCCAAAAAACCAGAGTAAAATACGAATACAACACAGCCAAAAGACTGCCTGAAGCACTCCTCTCCAACACCACCTTTCACCACCAACTCTCATCCAACCACCTATTCACTAAGGGGCTTAGGTACAAGCCCCCTGCGCCAACGATACGTCACTTTTTCCCATATTAAAAGTGACACACCAGCAGGGCAAAGGGCGTGTAAATAAGCCCCCAAGTACTTACAAGCAAGCTGGAGTGCTCCATCACTGGAGCAGCCCGTATGCTGCTCCTTTAGTTTCTTTTTAATGGGATATGTGGCTGTTTGGAGGTGGTGGAAGTGGAAGAAGGAGTCATGGCCTTCTGAAAACTTAGGAGGGCGAGTATGTGTGGTGGGGAAAAAAATGGAGAAGAGGGGTCCAACCAGAGACCATGTTGGTGGCAGCCTAAGAGGTCTCAAAGATCGGTAACCACTTTCTCTGTTATCTGAAAATTCTTGTCAGGGTTTTGTTAAGAATGGGACTGACAGTAAATATAGAAACAAGCCTTTTCGACTAATGGAAGAACCAGAACACACCTACATGTGGCTGATAGGTGCAAAGCAGAACCAGCACATATGTACAATCATTAGACCCCTCAAATTCATCAAACCCATACACACGACACAAGAAAAGTACACCTAGACCTCATTAAACAACTGCTAGTGATCAACATAACAACTAAATACATTTAAACTGATTTTGGAACCTAAACGTGTCATTGGATAATAGACACGTGGAGAAGTTTGGCTCACTGGTTAGAGCGGCAGACTCTTGCAGAGATCAGGCCCGGGACCAGGGTTCAAGTCCCGACGCGGCAGGGTCTTGGGCTCAATGTCCGCAGACTCGATAATTCTCGCCTCGACGCCTACTCTAAACATGGGTCTCACGCTGCAACTCTGGGCAATAGCTTGCCTAATCTCCACAACGGCCCCTACAACACTGGGATGCCTGGCTTCACCTTGGGGGTGCCCAGGAGGGGCCTCTCACAGGGAGAGCCAGGAAGGGTGCCACTGTGTTATACAGCGCCGGAACGCCCCGTTGGGGCAGCTGTGCGCTTTACAAAATACTCTACAAATACACTACTACAGCCGTTATGAAACAGATAACAGTAGGATGCAATTTGACCTTAAAAGAAACTGAACTAACCATGGTCAGATAGTGGCAAAATTGGTAGTTATTAGAAAACAGTAGAGGTGACAACAACAAACTTGCAACAGGGACGAAGTAGATAGTGTAAAACGAAATGGGCGAGAGAAGCTAATAAAATTGTGATAAGGAGAAAGGAGTTGGTGGCCAAGGAACACAGTAAAACAGTAGAGTTGATGATGTAGAGGAAGAGAAAAAGTAAGTAGTAGAGTGTGGAAGGAAAGTAATTGGAAAAAATGTGGGCTACTTGTGTTATGTTTTGTAATGTACCACAATATAGGCCTGGGTAGTCACCTAACCTGTCACCTATATTTTCCCTGCCATTGTACTACACAACAGTTTTTGGTATTGACCTTTTAGCTAGTTAAGGTGCTGCATAAATGTCTTGTGGTTTTCCCAGAAAACTAGCCTCATTTATTATGCATGAGGATTCTCGGAATCAACACAGGATTACCATCTTCTGCATAAGAACTATGTATAAGAGTCATCCCTTTTGCCATCCTTGGCCAACATGACACAGCAAGGTAGAACTCCCTAAGGGTACCTCCTTGGGTATATATACACCATATCTTTGCTGGGGCAAGCAGAGGAGAAAGACTTACATGCTGAGACCCTGACGCGTGATGCTGAGGTTCCTGCATGCAGACACTCCAGCTCACAATGATCTGCCATCCCTCGCGGGGTGTCCATCACAAGCCCAAGACGGGGTCCCACAGTCTCTCACTTCAGGTAATGGGGTTGGCTTCAGTCCTAAGGGATTATTGGCTCTACACCTACATATATGCTAGGTACACTTAGATACATCTAGTTAGGTTTGCATTGTAGGAGTACGCATTATTATTGCCATGTATTTATATGCCTGCCTGTGTTAATTGTTTTGTCACTATGGTAGGAATCTACCATCTTTTTACTCTATTGGTGCGTATAATCATTTCGATCTGTTTCTGTTTTATGGTCGTTTCAGCACACCTATTTTACACTAGAATGACGCTGGTTCAATAAATTCTTATTGAAAACGTCCCGACCGTTTATTCTTTGTATTTCTCTGAGACAAAGAGAGCACGAGTGACAGAGCGAAAAGTATTGTACTGTTTGCATGATCACTGATGGGCCAGAGTTGTCATGTTCAATAGTTGCCAGGAACTATTCTCTCCTTGGTAAGAGGGGTTTACAGTGGCACTGTGAACTAGCTGGTATAAAGGCAAACATACCCGGTGGGGGTGTCTGGAATCAGTCTGGGCACCAATACCACAGTCTATGTTGTCTAAAAGCACATATCCTATATAGGTTTATAGGAACTACACAACACTTGAAAGATGAATGTTAAGGGATAAGAAAGACGGATTACTGGAAGAAAGACGCTCATGCTATCTCTTTTCTCCTTTTTATATTTATGGTATTTATAACAGCAGTATCTTGCTGTATGTGGCTGTAAAATATCTTAGACAGCAGGATGGAGAGCGACTAAATTGTATATAATTTATGACCCAGAAATAGTCATGAACTCTCTGGCATGGGATAATTCAATTGATTAATAGTTGAGATATATAGTTGCCTGTTTTCACTGGCATGACAGGGAAATCTCACCAAGGCTGTCTATTCACCAAAATGTCATCGCAGACCATTATTTCATCTAATCGCGGACCCTGGTGACAATATTAGGCATGATATCACTGACATATTCCACCTCAAATTAAACCCAGCCATATGCAAATCATGCTTGCCCCAACTGCAATAGGAATAGTCCTGCCTGAAATGGCAAGCCAGGACTTCTTTGAATCGGAACATAAGCACTCAAGACTGGTTTCATCCTGATTGGGAGCGCCACAAATGTCCAAGTGCACTTTTGAGTTTAAGAGGGTATGGATGTCCTACAAAGAAGAAAAAGTAACATTTGAGAGTACTTCATTCTTCCCTTTTGCATCCTTATTGTCTTCTTAAGGTTCCGAACATATGTATCTCTATGTGTGTAAATACATTGACTGATTGATCAGTTTTAATATTCTTAATAAAGTGGCAATAGACGTTTGGAAAAAAATTTAATTTACTTGTGAAAATTTGGTAATTTAACGATGTAACGAAACAGTTTGCTGCATTATTAGTAGGTCACAGATAAAATATAAGGCATAGCATTTGGTTGTTAAGTTCGGGTGAGTACTCCTCATAATAATACTCCATAAACATTTGAAGAACATGAGCCATCAACTATTTCTTTTTATTTTTGGCTTATACTGTGCCAGGATGATATTTGTATCACTTAGGGGCCAATTCCGATCTGGGTCAGAAGGGCACCAAACGCGATCCGGCTGGAAAAAGTTCGAGCCGTACGCGTTTTTTCTGCCCGCCTTGTACACCTGTACGTGCAAGCAAGTATGATGCAAGCAAAGCGAAATTCACCGACCAAGTCGTTTCTGTGTCTGCACCGCTCGGTACGACTTGTCCGTAAGCTGACCATGCCGTGCAATGGATGCGAATTACGACTGAGCCAGTACTATGCATGCGTCGGACAGCCAGTGCGAGCCAAAGTTTCCGGCTCGGAAAATGTCCAGGACGGTACCTTTGGGGGACTGGGTCGGACCCACTGTCATTCGCAGCCTTACGACTCGGACACAGGGGGAGACCCAAGGGTCTCCCCAACACAGGCATTTATGGTGCGGATGGCACCAACGCGTACCCACTGTAGGGGGCGTCCTTGTACGAGACGTACCCCTTCAGTCATTGGGAGCCCATGTACTCGTCTTACGACTGGCTCCCATTGACTTCTAAGGGAGTTGACCGAACTAAGTCCGGCAGCATGCGGCTGCATCATACTCGCTTGGTCGGACTGCAGGACTCCGGCACGGTCGGAAAACACTCCGGATCCAGCTCGGTCGGAGAGCTTTCCGACCGAGATCCGAATCGGCCCCTTAATATCGTGTATTTTCCTTGTGAATGATCCATGGCTTTTACTTCACTACAATTACATACATGACATACTGAATGTTCTCTTGTGTGCTCACTTTGGCTGTAGCATTCAAATTACATTTTTGGTTTCGGAACCTTGCGAATATTCCAGTCACACCGAAATCCTGTAATCAGAGCTGTACTGATAAATTGTAGAGCTTCATAAGTGAGACAACAATCATCAGGTTATTAATGAGAAGAACGTCTCCTGCGTTCATCGGAACAGCATCAATCATTGTCTGTTTCAGCCCTGGATGAGATCATTTCAAGCGCAATAAAACATTTAAAGTTTCAGCTAACGTTTTTTTTAAAAACTGCAAAAATCAGATTAAATATTTATGATTATATTGCATTGGCTTTCCAGAGTACTGGCACTTGCCCAATAGAGTCAGTAAGATCACAGGCACACACCAAATTCTCCTGCTGGTTATTCCTGTGTCCAGTAGCATAGTACACATGCCTGGTACAATATACATAGAGAACAGTCCAATTCTTAATAAGAAACACTCAGACTGTGTTAGCCTATTCCCAGGTATAGCCTTTTCTCTGAAATGAAAAGACTTTCTGAGTTCTTCTAACGTGTCTTGTAGAATCCGCCTGGTTGCAATAGCGCGTTGCCACTGCTTGTTCAGATGCTTATTGCAGTACCAAGTTATTAGTTCTGCTCATCAAGCAGTAACAGAGCTGCAGCATGCACTTTCTTGCACAGTGGAAAACAGGCAGTAGAGTTGGGCAAATTCTATTCAGGTGCCAAATCTAGAAGAATGGATACTCAAAGTGCTTTGAGCTCTTTCATTTTATCCTCTGCCACTAGTTTTCAGGTGACACTATTACTTGCAGATGGACATCTTTATCAATTCTTAAATCTAGTCAACTGTCCTGAATGGTCTTGTGCAATCTTAGTATGGCCTTTAGGGAGAAGAGACGATTGCTCTATCTAGTTTTTTGTTGCCTAGCTGCAGTTTTATGGCCTTTAAGGGGGTTGGCACGGAGGATTGAAAAAGCCATCCTCAAGGAGGAGGCACCTGCTGTACTTCTGCTGTGTATGATTGCTCTGAGAACCGCGAAAAGAGCTGTCTGCACTGCCAAGACACAAAGAAGAAGTGCTGTGAGTGTTCACCTGCACTTTACCCAAGAACTGTTAAAAGGCACTAACATGCCCAGTAACCTGAGAGTTTCATATACTAGCAGTCCAGCAGTTCCAAGACACATGGCATGTCTCTACTTCTGCTTCTTTCTTCGGTAGCCCCCCACCTAAACTCTCGCAGGTACATAGGTAATGAAGGAACACTAACAGTCACAGCAACTAATATCTTTAATATGGGGTGATCACCATGTGAGTGACTCAGCAACCAATTACTGAGGAGAGCAAACATGTTGCCTCTCTCTTGATATACCTGTTTGGCTCTACTGAGACAGCTAAAGCTGTTCTCTAGCCTGCTGTCAACATGCTTACTTAGCTTACATAGGGGAGCATCAAAAACCATGGCAGGGGGCAGGGCACATTTAGCTCTAACAATATCTGATTTTCCCCTTAGTGTTCTAAACACTGATTTGAAAATAATCAAAAATCACCAAGGGGGCAACCTATTTTCTGATAAGTAACGTGTATAACATTCAAGACAGACCTGGTATAACCTGATCTTAAATTCACCACTGACGTTAGACAATAGCTCCAAATGACACCAAAATAGGTGCTCCCAACATGATATAAATGCAAATGCTACAATATGAAGGGTGTTTCTTTTACAATTCATTTCTCTCAGGTGTGGTACTTCAGTTGGCTCAACTGAAGTAAACCGCAACTCCTGGAGTGCACTAGAGGTTTTTAAATGCAAATCTAGTCCTTGGTGGTATAAAGTCATTTGACACCTGATCCAAAATCCACTGTATTTTAGAATGTAGATAACTAGTTTGTGTTCATTTTCATTCACTCGTGAAGAAGTAGGGGCTTAACATCTTTGGCAACCTTGCCCCAGGATGGTCTCTGACCTGATGGCCAGCTGAGCTGGGATCACTCCCTATCCTCGTCAAGAAGGCCAGAAACGTGGGTGTCATTTTTGATGATAGTTTATCCTTTATACATCTCGCCAATGCAGTGGTTTCCTCATCCTTTTATGTTTTAAGGATGATAAAGAAATTGCTACCTTTTCTCCTAGTCAGCACTGGGAGAACACTTATCAGCGCTCTGGTTATGGCTAAGGTTGACTATTGCAATGGCCTTCTAATCAATGCCCAAAAAAGGGTTCTGGGTAGGCTGCAAGTGGTACAGAACGCAGCAGCCAGGATATTGTCAGGTACCCTGAAGTTTAAGCCAATTTTCAATGTGGTGAGACAGCTCCATTGGCTGCCCATAAAAAGTAGAACCAAATTTAAGGTGCTATGAATTGCCTATAAGGCACCTCACAACATAGGACCTGAATACCTGAAGAAAGCTTTTCTGGAGTACTCACCCAGCAGATCCCTGAGCTCTTCAGACGCCAACCTTCTGATCGTCTCTCGAACTGATGAAAGCCAACTGGGGTGATAGAAGACTCATAGTGGCCACTTCTAAGCTGTGGAACTCGCTCCCCCTTCAGTTTAAGGCCAGCCCCACCCTGCTTTCATTCAGGAAACAAGTCAAAACTTGGCTCTTTAAGCAATAAGCGGCCAGCTCTCTGCTTATCCTTCCAGTTCATAGCGCTGAGACACCTATGGGTATTTGTGCGCTTTAGAAGTTGTTGCATTAAGTGAGAGAGACAAAAGAGTATTAGCAGAGGCCAAAATACTGGAATGAGGAGGGCAGGCGCAAGGATCAACAACCTTGACTAGTCCAGGTGGATGGTTTTGACTTCAGCCAAAATGGGGTAGAACACCTTATATTGATGAGGCCTTGAAGGGGGAAGGGGGTTAAAGTGTTTAACCCACTCACTGAGAGAGCATTTGCAGATCATAAGGATGGCCGTTGTGAATATTTTAATGTATGTAAGAGAAAATGGGTTATTGATTGAGGGAGCTGAAACCCTACAACAACCACACTCCTCGTCAAGGTGAATCACAAAAGTCACTAAATTAACTTCTGCTTAAGCCTAAGTAGCTTGGTATAAAAACAGTCAGGCTTAACTTTCGGCAATATGTAAAGCATTTATACAGCACATAAAAAGTAATGAAGTGAAAACACAACACAAGAAAGACCTCACACCACTTTAGAAAAGAGAGCAATATTTAATAAATAAAATGAGACCAAAATGACAAAAATCCAATCAGTAGAACCAGAGATATGCCAACACAATACAGAGTGCACACAGCAGACCCACCTCACACTTCCACTCCCTCTTCCCCCCAACCCAAACTCCTACCCGCTTTCCCATTGATGATGTCTTGTCTGCCCTTGCCCTTACCCCTTTGAAACTCCAAAAGTCCTAAAAAGCTCTCCCACATCCAAACCCATCCCTTCCACTTCACACTCCACCCAAGAGAAATAGCACCCGCCACCCCCTCGGACCCCAGCCCAAAAAGAAAACCTCCTCAGGACAACCCCACCCCACCCCTCCCTGAACATCGACCCCCTCCATCTCAAGTACCATCTTTGAGGTGCCTGTTGTACCCAATGGATGCCCCTTTGTGAGGAGGTTTCTGGCAGTGTCAGTAAGGGCAAGTTATGTCTCACAGTATTGTGCTGTGACACTGGAAATGTGAATGGACTGGCCATTGGCCTTTTTTCCCTTTTGGAATGTTTGAGTATAAATAGATATTTTCTCATATATTAAGATATTGATCCTGCCATTACTATTCAAACTATTTGATGTTGTATTGTTAGTGATGTCTGACTACAGTTGTGTATATTTGATCCATGATTGCTTATCCATTTGAAGTGGTTAGTGTGATGTGTCCTTGAGTCCAGTGCTGGCCTTAAACAGGACAAGGGGTAATGTTGGAGGGATGTATACGTGGGATGAACTGAGACTGATGCAGACATTGCATTGCATTGGGTGTCCGTTTGTCCTGGCCAATGTCCACACCATTTAGGTTACAGCTGTCCCCATGATGTAGGTTGTATATGTGTTTGGTGTGTTCAAGTTGGATATTTGTTTATCCACACATGGAGGGTGATAACTTGTCATACCTTTGTGGAGTTCTCCATGGAATGTGGCAAATTGCCTGTGCGTATCTTGCACCTACTTTATCTAGATGTGTAACATATGCAACCAGTGAGTTCCTCATGATTAAGGACGTGCCCCTCTGTGAACCCTACCTTGATTTAATCTCAAAATCTAAAGATAGGGCCTTGTATTTTAAGTTCAGAAGAGGTACGCTGCCAGTGGGTGAATTGACTGCCTGCTGGAAAATCCCGGCCCAAACTTCCCCTTTTTGCCCTTTTTGCCCATTCTGTGTGCTTAGGGTTGAGTCTGTTGCCCACTTCCTATTTGAATGCCCCGCCTACAAAGTTCCGCGATTGAGGTGGTTGAAACCATTGTGTATGGAGTTGGGCACCAGAACACATAGCCGCAATGCGTATTCTGAAGTCCGATACTCGGCCTTTGTTCGTGTGCGGCATGGCTAAGTTTTTTAATTGGACTTGGATGATTAGATTCAAAAGGCTAAATGAAATTGTTTAATGATGGTCATTTTGTTAGACCCTTTTATCTATTTTATTGATGTTGTGTGTCTTTTTTATCCCTGTGAATGGTTTTTTACTGTGTTATGTAACGCTTTTTAAGATATGTTTTTATCGAAATAAAGCCTATTTGACTTGACTTGAACATATGCTATTTGTGCTGTGTTTGCTTGCATGAGTTGCACTTACAGTTCCCTACACCTGCACTGCACATGGTAATGCTATTGGCTGTCCCTGTTATACTTCAATCCACAGATCCAGGCCCCATTGAGTTTTTCAGGCATATGCAAAATTGTAGTGCGCCTCAGGACCCCAACCTTTCATGGTTTCCCATGATAGAGGCATAGCTATCCACCAGGGAGTGTTTCCATTGTGTCATTAGAATGCTTCTCACACTGATTCTATGTAATTCCATTGTATGAAAATGTCTTTTCATGTGAGTGATGGGTGAGAGTCCAATACAGAGTTGTAGCAGAGAAGATATGCTTCAGTTTAATGACACATCCATACAGATGTTTAATTGACATCAAAATAGGAGCTGAGATGTACGCAATGTGAGTGTATCATCTACACTATTGCATGTTCAATTAAGTTTCAGTCACAGGGCCTCATGGTAGTTGTAGTGATTTCGATGTAGACTTCCCAGTACCTGACAAATGTTAACCTGCATGTGAAGTAACCATGGTTAGTGACATGCCAGACAAGTAAGAAAGGACAAAAGGAGTATAGCAAAATAAGTGTGTCATAGACATTTATAGGTGTGATATTGATGATGAGGTTCTGTTGTGGAACTCAAATTAATGCACACATCGCTATCGCTGTATGTAATTTGTAAACACATGCCCATTGGTGTACAGTGTGCCTGTGCAGTATCAGTGTTTTGACCTAGTTAGGGCATCCTCCTTTTGTATATTCACATGAAACAATCCAAGACAGGGTCCCTGTAAAACTGTTTGACTAAGAGACCCCAACTCCCTTGCCTGGTCCATGATGGGGCATCGTTTTGCTGAGGAGTCTGTGGAAACTGGTATGTGTATAGCATACTGCAAATTTTGTCTGCAATAGATTGGGTTTTGGATGTGATCGAGCTGGTACAGCAGCGCCAGACGTGTAGGATCGGCTCCATGGCTACACAAGACATGTAGAGGTGAGTAGTGGTGAGTTTCGCCCTTATATCCCTCCCTTTCTGCCATCTCAGATGTGGTGGTTGGACTGCCACCGTCATGCCGGCTGTAAAGTAACTTGCATTTTGGCCGGCGGTTTCACTGGTGGTCTAAGCCTCCCTCGGGATCATTGACCTACTCCGGTGCTGCCACAGTCTGAGTTGGCCCGGGGTGTAAGCGGGCCACAACAGTGTTTTTTTTTCATTGTACCGCATACCTCGTAATGCATCATTCGGACCACCGAGCTTGCAGCAGTTGGACCTCAACCGCAGGCACATCTGTTCCCGGACTATCGAACTCGGAATTAGGCTCTACGTTTATTCCTCTAATTTTCTTTTAGCTTTTCTTCTCAATGCAATTTCCATGTCAATTTGTATACTTTACTGTTTACCTCTTGAACATCACTAACCCGCTGGTCCATCCCCACAACCCTCTTTACCAGATGAAACCTCGTTTCATCCATACATTGAACAGTTTTATCAGTTTCAGTTATGAAGTGATTCAAACTGTATTTCTTCCAACAAACCCTTGAACATCAAAGGGAAGAGGTTGATTTAGGTAATTTAGTAAGAGCAGAGGAATCTTACTTGAGTCTATTATTAGAACCTTAACACTTCCCCTTTTAAGGCATTGGTTGGTGTGCCTGGTTTAGGATTACTGGGGCTAGTGGTTTGCATTTAATTGAAAAGGTAGAATCCTCCGTCTTTTAAGAAACATGAGAAGAAGAGAGCAGCAATATTCGAAGACTAGAATTTTTGGAGGTGAACCTCACCATCGTAATTCTTTCCATAGTGAATAAAAATAATCTCATGTGAATGTAAATCCTAGAAAACTGTTTAATTGAAGATGTTAAGTCTATTAACGCTGTGTTACATATGCCTGGTATAACATAGGAGGTGTATATGTAGGGATATAATTAGTGATGTGTAACATCCTGTCCATAGACACAATTTGCTCCAAAAGCAGTCCTTTTTAAAACACATTTGTAAAGCTTTGTTGAATTAAGAAATATGAAAGTAGCCCTATAGGCCAAATTAGTAAAGGATAATGAAAAATACCGATAGATGCCAAGAAGAAACTCTCTGGAGATATATATAGCAGTATGAATAGAATCAAAGTTATTAAATGTTCCTTTTAAGATGCATGCTGCAATGTTTCTCTGCTCCTGGCTACAAAATGTCTTCTGTACCTTAAGTCAGCTGGCTGAGCAGAAATATGGCAGCCGAATATGAGATGAACACAAAATATACCCATTGGGTCCGGCCACGATGCAAGATTGTAATCTCCAAGTCATTTTGGCTGAATTTGACTTCAGGATGCGCACACTTGCGCTACCACCAGGGACAATGCTGAGATTCATGCTGAATTGTCATCTTCCGCATCTGCCAATGCATTCTCTTGACACTAGACCATCTTCACTCTGATCGATGAGATTCTCTGGCCTGCCTGCAAAGAATTCCCAGGTTTCAACAGTACAGATGATAGATGTGTGCATGAGGGTCTGTTTAACAGTGTTTTTGCTGTTTTATATAAAATGGTTTCTTTAAATAGAATACTTGTATCAGATGTAACATCTCATTGAATTATTGACACTGTTTAGAAAAGCAGAGGTGTTTCTGAGTTGGTTGTTTTTTTTATATATAAAGAGAAGTGGGTCTTGCTGCTATTGGGTCTATTCACAAACCACATTTTGTAATGCACATTGTTGTACCACTCACATACTTCAAAATTGTATGCATAAACCGACAAGCAGAGACCTCCACCACTCCTAGCTTTTCTGTGTGGAAATCCACCTACTCCTCCTTTGTGTCCTAGCTATTGTGCCTGCACCACCTTACATTATTACTGAACCGCCAATCATGGATGTGTTGGAACAGTTTGCTTGTCAACTAATGACCACTTAGATTTCCAGTGTACTTGCAGGCAGGGTGTTTTTTATCTCAATGAAATCCCTGCACAATGCTGGCATAAAATTACCCCAGTGGTCAGCAGCAATCCTTTCGGTGTGTACACTCATTATGGCACAGAGGTGTGCTTTTCTGTGAAATGCTTTCCAGCCTAAGGGTATGGGGGGTTTGATCTCTGATCTGGTTGCAGGAAGCTCTGGGTCTCTATTCTTACTCTGCCCTTTCCTTATCTTAGTTTGATCCCTCAGGGAAATCATCATGTGTTGATTTCGTAATGCAGCAATATAAGTATCCCCTATTACCATGCTAGGTGAGGGAGTGCCAGTAGATGACGTCCCTTCTTTTGGCCTTTTATCTGCTTGGGCTTGAACACTTCTGGTGTGGTTAAAAAATAGAAGATCATTTGTTTTTGGGCCCTGGTTGTTGCAATGCCACCAGCGATGTTATTCCCTTGCTGTTATACTTATCACCCATCCATGCCTATTTTATCTGTAGCTTGCACATGATTAGAGCTTCGGGTGGAGGGGTGCATGTTGTTTAAAGTGGAGATTCTACAACATATGAATATTTACAGTAGTAGGCAGAGTATGGTTGGCAGTTTAAGGCACCAACTATGTTTTGAGATACTGCTTGAGAATACCGACACCAGAGTAACATTTGCCATAAGATTCAAGAGAACAGCCTTTGCCTATAGGTTAACTTTGACATCCACCATTCCAGAGATAACTAAGCATGTGTGAACACCCACTGTCTTCACAGGAACAGCAAATGAAACCGCTCCTCGCCAGTGCCTGGAGCTGAATTAAGGATAAGAATGGCAAGACAGCTGGAATCAACAACGGGGTGGCAGTTGAAATTATGCCATCCACACATAAGCCCAGTGCCTCCTCCCTATGTCATGCACAGGTGGAATGAGTATCCAAATGAAAGTAGAAACCAAGGTCCATAAGTAGTGCATGCCCATTAGGCGAGATGCCTGCTCGTACACCCGTTATCTCAGAGGAGACAGGATTCTAGTCGCCCTGCAACAGGACAGGATAATCCAACTGGCCAAACCTCTCAGGCATGACTTCTTATGGCGGAACAGGTGTCCCAGTTCTGCCTTATGTAGATGATGCTGTGCTCCTGTCCAGGATTCCGATAGGTCTGCAGCGACTGATGGACCAGTTTTCACATTTTATCAGTAAACGGAAGCTAGTTATCAATAAGAGTAAAACTCATACCATGATCTGTGGTGCTAGAGTTAAGAAAAATCATGCCTTTTTTATTGATGGGGTGAAAGTTCATGGTGTGGATACATTCTGTTATCTGGGCGTCCTCTTTTCTCATGATGGTAGTTGGTCGTATGATTTAATGAATGCTAGGTCCAAAATGAAGAAAAGCGCCTATGGTATTTTTACATTTGCCACTAAGATTGGCGACAGAAGAATAAGAGACATGATCCAAATATATAATGCGAGGAGTGTTGCCATCGCATTATATGGGGTGGGGCTGTGGGGCTATACTAACACTGACTCATTGCAAAGGGAGGAAAATTGTTTCGTTAAAAAAATGCTATGTGTTCCCACATCAGCCTCCACTGATTTGATCCATAGGGAAGCTGGGGTTGCCCACTTAAGTGACCTAATTTTGTTTAGGCCACTAATGGTATGGCGTGCCATCTGGGTTCAGGAAGAGAGAGCCTTTAACCAGTCTGTCATTGGGGATTGTCTCAAATTGGATACTTTTTTGAAGATACCATGGCTCAAATATATTGTGGACAGTTTTCAAATTATATATGGACTCAATATAGTGGCAGATCCAGGCTTGCTAGTAACTATTCAAAGTCAGACATGAAACAAATGTTCATGATGCATAGAGTCCAAAAACGTGTAGCATCCAGTGGACATCTCACTTCAGTTATTTTGTACAATAAATATATGAAAAGTGAGGGCCCCCAATTGTACTTGAGCCAGGTAACCAGACCAGCACATAGGTTTGTTCTGACTAGACTTAGACTTGGGTTGGCCCATGGATTGGTGGCTTCCCCACAATTAAAAAAGCATCCAGTTGGACCATGCCCATGCGATGGTCACTCGAAACAGAGCACCCTGCACTTTATGCTAATTTGTACTCTCTATATGAACTTGAGGATTGTTTATCTAAAACCAATTAAAAAAAATATGCTATTTTTAATGTTGATGATGCTATGAAATTGATTTATGAATTGAATTCTCCGGACAAATGTTTTTATATTGCCACGTTTTTATGTAAGTCAAAGCAGCTTAGGAAAAGCATGATTTTTTAATCCTGTTTTATCTGTATAATTATGTAATCATTTTGCTTATGTGCTTTTATGGTTCTTGTTCTTTTAATGCACAGAATAAAGCTTCATGAAATGAAAATGAAATGACTTCTTATGGCCGCAGGTGGCGCTGGGCCAAGAGCGGACTACTTTCCTGTCTGCAAAGTGAACTAGCCAAGGGAGTGTCGGGAAGGAGAGTGTGTGCAAACCTTTCCAGCAGAAATGCAGAGTTAGGAAGGCAAATTCTAAGGAAGCATGCCCACCTTATCCCCACCGCCACAGTGGCTTACAACTAAAACTGCAGGTCTGGTTAGAGCTGCTTCTGAGCATGTTCACTGGTGCAGATGAAAGTTCAAGGAAACGATGGCCAATCTGTTCAATGAATATCAACATCTTCCCCTGCCTTACTACAGTCTTTCCAAGATTGTTACTACCATGACTGATCAGGCTGTTATCAACAATTTATCCGCCCACACCGCTGCCAGCGCCAGTCAATGGACCACTCATCTGCAGGCTGATGGATGCTGTAGTATTTAAAAAGAACAGGTTGGTGGGACCAAGTCCCAACATGTGTCACTCATCAGCAAATGAGTCTGCACAGTCTACATACTCAAGCACCCTGCCAGCACTCGCCCAAACACCCGGTTGATTAAGAAATTGGGCAATGTGACTATATCAAGCAGCAACACAGTGTAGGGAAGCAATGTGCAATGAACACTGGCTAACTGGCCCTGAAGAAATTAGGGATGTCCACATAAGTGTCCTTGAGCCTGCCATACCAGGCCCCACATTCAGAGAGGGATTGTGCCCAGAATTGCCCAATAGGTCTCACAAGCTGAGGGCAGCTCTAGGAGCTGCGATTATTCAACAGAACAACAATGCCGGTGATGCTGAGAAGGGAAAAGTTTGCCAATCAAGGCTTCCATCGACCGATTAATGGCAGGGCAGTGTAGGCAGTAAGTAAGTAGGCTGCCCCTACACAATGGCCTGCTACAAACCTTGCCTGGTGGCAGTAGCCAGATGAAAAATTGCCACAGTTGAACCCAACTGCAAAGTCTGTGCCCTGCACGCCATGCTCGCTTCAGTACCAGTGAAGCCTAAATGTTGGTAACCTAGGCTGATAGGACGATAGAGGAATGGTACCCTAATTGATACTGCCCAAACCCCTAACTCAAACACATCTATACCCTGACCATGTAACAAACAGCGATAGTCACCACCCAGGCCAAATTGCGAATTACAGAGGAAAGAGCATTAGTAGAATGAAAACACGTTAGAAGACCACTTTTTTTTTAGTTCCCATCTAGCTGATTACAAATATTTTAGTTTGCTGATCTAGATGAAAAACTATCCTTTTACTCCTGTATAATCCCCTGTGTATTCTAATTGAGTTGAATGTTAAGAATTCGTTGATAATAAACTACCATTCTTTACATTTAACCCTACCATTAACAATGTCATCCTGCAGTTTGCTATCATAAATGGGGCTAAGTTTTCATGGATTAAATTTTTTAACTGCCGTGAAGTAGAAGCAGATAATACCGCTGCAAATAATGATTTATTTAGTAGCTTTCCCACACGTCTTTTGGGACTTAAAAAACTAAGCTCATTGAAAATTCCATTTTAAAGTATCCCTTGGGAGACAGTAGTGCTTACATGCTAATTCTATTTTGGTAAGATGTATTGAGAATTAAATGGAATGTAGAACTGATGAAAATCCTTCTCTGCCTTGCATCGGAAAGCTTATTTTTCTTTTAGAGGTTGCAGCTACAGATCTGTTATTTGACTCTTTTCACACATTGAATGGATCGCATGAAGCACTTGTCCTGCTATGGGCACAAAAACCCTCCATATTTATTATAATTGTTTTGTTATTATTGTTGTTGATGATGTTGTGCTGGTATTATTATTATTGTTATAGTTGGCATTTTGGGGAATATCAACAACAAAATATTAATAAACATCATCATCATCATACTTCTACTACTTTGTTCTACTACTCCCTCTACTACTACTGCTACTACTACTAATAATGATGATAATGATTTAAGTAATATAAACTAATATAAATATACACGAATAAACTTGGCGGTCAAAGACACTGTCAAAGAAAAGATGTCTCACTTTTAGATTGTTACCCTTTGCCGATGGAATGTAGCAGTTCACCTCTGTTAGCTCAAACTATAGTCCCTAAACACTCCACCTTTCATTGACATATCCTCCGATTTAAATTGCACACCTGCGAGTAGTAGGCTACCCTTGACAAAAAAGACCACACTATTCAAGTCACCACTATATCCAGGAATAGGGCTACTCAGTTGTGGAAAAAAACACAAGGATATATTCAAAAGAAAGTGTGATAACTACTGCAAGAGTAGCGTAATGCAACTTTCAACATTGCAGCTTATCGCGGGAAAATAACCTTGTGGCAACGTGGAATTCACAACACGGTGGTAGCATGCAACCACCTTGATGGAGACAAAAACACAAACCACAACACCAAAAAACCTGCGATGGTCCATAGCGCGATGAGGAAATCATCAATAAGCAGCGCCAGGCCTGCAACACACACCTGGCAGGCACGAAAAATCACCATCAAAGTAGAAAAAACACCCAAACACAAACTGACCAAAACCCAAGCACCATGGAGGCAGCGGGAGTAGGCGCATTGGACGAGCGCAACCCCACACGCACCCCAGATGACCAAGCCCAGCACCTCGGGGACAGGGAAGGGCAAGGACAATAAGAAGAGGAAGATGAAGTTCAGTCCGCAGGCGAACAGGAGCATAGTCACTGAGGTGATAGAACACCATCAACAACACCATCAACAACAGTTCGTCATCTCCAACATGTCATTGGGCACCAAAAATGGAATCTGGCAGGACATTGTGGAAAAGGTGAATGCCGTCAGTGAGCACAAGAGGACAATGGACGAAGTCAAGAGGTGATGGAATGACACCAAGCGGAAGAACAAGGAGAAACTCTCCTCCAACCAGAAGGCAGCAATGCAGACTGGAGGTGGGGGCCTAGCACCACAGCTCGAGTTGGATGACATAGAGGAGCTGGTGTCAACAGTCATCAGTGAGGCGACTGTGGCCAGAGTTGGGGGATCGGACACTGCTAGACATGACACAACACAACAGCAACAGGGTGAGTGACCACCAAGTACTGGCGGCCCGGTGGAGATGGGCACAATGGCACACATGCACAATCAAGCAGAGAACAGTGCACACCCACAATGACTCTGGGTCCTCGCCCAGATTTACAGACTGTCACAATGTACATGCTGTCTGAATGTCAACATGTACCATGCGGCTACATACATGTGGACACATTGTAATACACCATCTCCCCTTCACATCGCAGGGGCACTGTCAACACCTCCTGCAGAGCAGTCCCAGCTACTCTTCACTGATGACGAGGAGGACAACACCAGTATTGAGACCCAAACCATTTGTGTAGTGTTTTCAGCATTGCTCTGTACCGCTCTAGCTGCAGAACGGCAATGGATGTGCAATAAACATCCAGTGACGCACTGCTGTCATGTCTTACATCATTCATGTATGTATGTGTGGATGGATGTAGGGTTAGTGATTTCCCTTGCGTCAATGATGCTCATCCTGTGGGATGCCCGTCAGAGGGTGCTTCATAGCAATTTGTGTTAGTGGTCCCATGAACACCAGAACAGGGACACAAGCATCAGCCTCTTTTTTGTCCTGACATGAACTGAACCACGCCCAGGACCCCGAGTCATTGTTGCAGGCCCTGCTGCTGGTATGCTGTACGCCAGGCCAGACCGCTCCCCTTATGCTCCAAGGGGGTTCTCATTGCTACTCATCACAGGTGTACTCGCTGGTGGTGTGCAGGTCACCGGTCTAGTTGTCAGCATGTCACAGCCACTCCCTGAAGGCAGGTTTGTGGCACACGCTGCATTGCGTACGGCACAGGCATCCGGCCACGGGACGGTGACTTTGGGTGCACTGAGTCATTGGCACCTTAAGCTGCTGCTGAGTGGGTGTGCAGCCTGCGATGATGCCCAGTCCCAGTGGTCTGGACTGCTCGGGATTTGTGTGCCTTGCTGGACCCCAGTGTAGGCCGAGCCAGCGTGCTGCGCTTGCCTACCGCCACGTGGCCTCGCTTCCGGGATCACAAGGTTAGTGGCACCCATTGGGCTGAGCAGCTGTGCAGGCTGTGATGTTACCGGGTGCCCTGGTATGTCCTATGCCATGGTATAAACAAGACCCAGCACCAGACGTGAGACCTGGTGGCCTGTACAGCGTGGCTGCATGGCTTTCAGTGGCATGTGGTGAGACCTGCTGTCTACATGCCGGTGGCGGAAAGTGAGCAGTGAGGCCCGGGTGTGCATGGGCGGGCATGCTCCGATGGGCGGCGGGAGGGGCTGGGATGCCTCTGCCTGGGTGCGCATGGGTGGGCGGGCGACGTTGTCTTGTGCAAGTGTGTGTACTGTGCCAGTCATGTATCTGGACTCTGTTTCAGATGATGGCTCTGACTCTGATGTGTGACCTGGTGTACTGCTATATATACCGGCAAGTGGTTGGGGACAGACCGGTGGCAGCAGGTGAGCAGTGTGGCCTGGGTGCACAGGGGCAGTGCTCTTTCTCTCTCCCTGTCTTCTTCTCTCTCTCTCTCCCCCTCTTCTTCTCTCTCTCCCCCTCTCTTCACTCTATCTCTCTCCCCCTCTCTTCTTCTCTCTCTCTCCTTCTCTCTCTCTCTGTCCTTGGATGTGCGCAGGACACACCTTCTCATCATGTTTTTAGTTTTGCAGGCTGTGACCTATGGATTGTCCGGAGGGGAGCTGCCATGTGTCTTCTTTTCATTTCTGTATTGATTTCAATAAAGTTTCATTGGTTGCTCTGTCAGTGAACGTGTGATGCTCATTTCTGCGATGACACATGCATGTCACCAGTTGTGATTGTGCAACATCAGGCGAATTATTTCATACATGTTCAGATTCAGCGGATGTGGCATGTCTTTGGTCGGGGGGGTGCCAGGGCGGGGTGGTCGTGGGTGTGGTGTCGGTTTTGGCCCTCTTGGGCTTTCGTGCTGCATGTTCAGTTGCCCAGAGGCATCTGTTGTTCTTCATGTGTGACTCTGGGCTGTGTTCCCTTTTGTGGTGCAGACTGTGGTCCGACTGTACACTAAGTGTCAATTTCCTGCTGCTAATTCGCCCTATCGCGTGTTTTGTGTTCTTAGTGCCAATCTGGCCGGTTGTTGTGAATGTTGAGGTGTTGTGCTGTCGCTGCTTTTGGCGCGGAAATGCCTACTCTGCATCTCATTCGTGATAGTTGCGGGGGTCCTCTGTGGCGATGTTTTTGTGGCTACCGTCGCAGGTAAACTGGTGCTGTGGGCTGTTAGCACCAGCTTGTGAATGGGGTAGTAAACTTATCACGACTTTAGCTGCGAATAAGTGCCGTTAATTCAGCGATAGCTCCTTGTGAATATGCCCCCTAGTGTACCTGGGAAAGACATCCACAATATTACTGAAGTAAACCAAATTCATATTTTTTGTAATTATTATTTGTTTTTCCCTCCATTTAGGCAATCGCTTAATTACCTCAGGTTAACTATTATATTCATTCTGATTAGAAGGACAAGAATATTAGTTTCCTATGAAATAGAGATGGTTCATCCTAATGTACATGTATTAAGTTCAAAGACTTTTTAGATTAAAGAATAGATGGTGAAATGTGGACACATAACAGCCTATTTACTAAGGCAAATATTCACATGTATATTTACTCACACACCTAAGTATAGCTCTACCATTTTTGATATTCACTGTCTCTGAGTGTGAATGTACACGTCTTCGCTGCCTCTAATGAGAGGGTGGTGCCTCCTATACAGGATTAATGAAAATAAAGTTGCTTAAATTAAATTCGCTCACATAGGGGGAGATCTCTCTATGTGAAACTAGGGGAGAAATTAGTAAAATGCATTATTCTCTATAAATACATTTTAAACATATTTTATATAAAATATACGTGTACATTTTTTTTTAAATGACCTGATAAAATATAATGTTGAAGCACGGTAGCTCATCAAATACATGTGTATTAAATAATTAATTTAAAGATATTGATTACATTTAGAATAATTTTCAAACAACACTTTATACATGTGTTCCCATCCTCACAAACATATTTATTTTCTGGTCATATGTAGAACATCTTGTTAAACACTGTGCTTAATTAATTAAAATTATTTTACATTTCCTAATAAAAGTTTTTTTTTTAAATTAAGTTTATTATTAACTTAAAAAAATATAGAAAATACAGAACTGTTAACTGTGTTGTATGGGCCTATATTGCCATCTAGGGGTTCCGTGGACATTTACAAACCACAAGGCCAATGGCCAAGTGGTTTATATATGTCACTTGAACCCTATGTTATCCATATTGGACCATATTACACGTTACTCAGTATGTCTTTTTCTATTATGTGATTTCTAATTTGTGTTTAGCAGCCGGGGTGTTGTGGATGGTCGCCACGTTTGCAGTAGTCACATGAGGCAGAATCTTAGTGCAAACTGGCCCATTTAAAGTTGCGAGGAGCCCAAACTTCAAGATTTTCACCATTTCTTGCAGGAGGAGCTTTCACTAATGCCAGCTAAGTTTGCAGAGCCTGAAGGCACCTCTTGCGGAGCAGGATTCACTCCAGCAGAGGCCAGCAGCAGGGCTTACAATTCAACAAATACATGGGTTCCTGTGGACACTTAATGATTGCTATTAAAATATATATATCAGCGTAGATGCAGTAAAGTCGGGGTACATAAATGTCGGAGAAAAAAGGACATGTAACACAGAGTGTGTAGAGAAACAAGGTATTTTATATATAAAAATGTACGAATAGATTTTCAGTGTGAAGTGTCCCAAGTGAACAAAGTGAAGCTTATGAGTATCGATTGTGACTTTTTATGACATAAGAACAAGGTTTCAATGTTGTTACAGAAATGACCATTCAATGGATACATAATAAGTTAGCAGCCTCGTAGTATAATAGTATGGACTGAGAATTGGTTTGCTTCAAGTTGTCGACTGCGTTTTGACCCAGCTAACAATGTGGGGTCTCATCAGGACCTATCAATGTAGGGACACCTGAAAGATGATTATCAATGCATCAGTGGAAAGCAATGTAAGGGAAGGACAAACTCTACCTGAATTTCTGAACACAAAACGGTGTCATACCCGTTGATGACCGGCAGTTTGTGTTGTGAGCACCTGTGGGAGTGAGGGGTAGTAAAGGATACTCACATAGGGCTCAGCCGGCCACTATGTGGACAAAAAGTGAAAGGATTATTTACATTGGGAATTTATATCACAAGAGTGTGCCAAGTAGCAACACAAGGGCGTATGTCACTTACTCTATGGAGGGCAGGATACTGGCAATCAATGGTATTTAATGTAGTAAAGGTTAAAATTCTATATCTAGAAGATGGTGTCTGAAATAGTATCATAAGACCCTATTAGAGACATTGTAAGAAGGTACTGAGGTCAAGAAAGGGTTAAGTACTTAAAAGCTCTCTTACTGCGTGGTTGGACAAGCCCAAGGATAATTGGGGAGCCTTGGATTTACTGTGGTAAATGCCAATCCATTTCCGTTGTAGATCCTACAATAACATGAAGTACTCATAAGTATTTGTGGCAGATTCCAACTTCTGTTAGGGAGGAGACCAGCCGCACATTCACATCTCTTAACAATATAGAATAATTTCAAGTAATCCAATGCGAGAAACAGAATCAATCTGCTACGGAAAAGTTCACACCTGTAATGCCCAGGAGAACTGCTCTTGTCTGTCTCTGCTTGAATAATGGCAAGTCCAATCGCTACTCTCCGAAATATGACATGTCCTAATTTTTAATACCACACACTCTGCCCTGTGAGCATTGAGGGTCTCATTAGGATGGCGGGGAGACTTTGCCCACCCACCATCCTTGCGGTAGTAGGGACCGCCCGCCATAAGGGCGGGGGTCCCGTTGGCAGCATTAGGATGCGCCCGCCACAGTGGCAGCTGCATCCCGCATTCCTACCATTGTGGCAGGCAGTGCAATTAGCACCGCCCGCCACAATGGCAGGAAAGCATGCTGTGCACTCCCATGCACAGCATGGCAGGCACTGCACGGTGCCTGCCATGCTGTGCATGGAACTGCTGGGGGGTACCGTAGGTACCCCCCATGAGCACCCCCACCCCCCGGAGTCCCTGGGGGCCCACAACGGGCCCTCGCAGGGATTCTCCGCATGCCTTTCCGTGGCGGCGTTGCCGCCACGGAAAGGCATCCACAATTGCCCATCATATTATCTGATAGACACCACCACCATATTATTCCTTTTCCACCCCGGCTGCAAGGCGACCGGGGCGGAAAAACGGCGGACGGTCTTTCCGCCCGCCGAGGTCCCCCCGCCATACTAACATGGCGGGGGAAAAAATGCAATGTCGGGCGGATTGCCACCGCTAGCCTGGCGGGGCAATCCGCCGACATCATAATGGGCCCCTTAGTGTCCATGTTAAGGGTGACTTATAAGTATTAAAATGGAAGGATTAGGCCAGGCAAAAGGCTCATTTTTCTAGGTCGAAATTGCAGTTTAAAACTGCCCTAAAGGTTGCAGTGGGAAGCCTGGGACATGTTTCAAAAGGTTACTTTATTGTGTGGCATATTGAATGCTGCAGCCAATTAGTAGCATTTAATTTACAGGCCCGGAGTACTGGTACAATTTACTATCAATCAATCAATCAATCAGTCAATTTATAAAGCGCGCTATTCACCCACTAGGGT
Source organism: Lissotriton vulgaris (assembly GCF_964263255.1). Taxonomy (NCBI): domain Eukaryota; kingdom Metazoa; phylum Chordata; class Amphibia; order Caudata; family Salamandridae; genus Lissotriton; species Lissotriton vulgaris. The sequence continues at coordinate 479,959,145 of NC_141694.1, forward strand.
CTCAAGGCGCTGGGGGGCAGGGGTCCGTTACTGTTCAAAAAGCCAGGTCTTGATTTGCTTCCTGAAGGAGAGATGGTCCTGGGTCAGCTGTAGGTGGATGGGGAGGGAGTTCCATGTCTTGGCCGTCAGGTAGGAGAAGGATCTTCCTCTGGCTGTGGCTCTGCGAATGCGTGGTACGGTGGCAATGGCAAGGCTGGTCGATCGCAGCTGGCCGGTGGGCGTGTAGAAAGTGAGGCAGTTGTTGAGGTTCTTGGGGCCCAGGTCGTGGAGAGCCTTGTGTGCGTGGGTGAGGAGTCTGAACGTGATCCTCTTGCTGACGTGGAGCCTTTGCAGGTCTCTGAGGTGGGCGGAGATGTGGTTGTGGCGGGGGATGTCCAGGACGAGTCGTGCGGAGGCGTTCTGTATGAGCTGGAGTCTTTTCTGTAGTTTGGCTGTGGTTCCCGCATAGAGGGTGTTCCCGTAGTCCAGTCGGCTGGTGACGAGTGCCTGGGTGACTGCCTTCCTGGTTTTGGTGGGGATCCATCGGAAGACCTTTCGAAGCATGCGCAGGGTGCTGAAACAGGATGACTAGACAGCGTTGACTTGTTTGGTCATCGAGAGGGAGGAGTCCAGGATGAAGCCCAGGTTTCGTGCATGGTCTGTTGGCTTGGGGGTGGTGCCCAGGGCAGGGGGCCACCAGGAGTCGTCCCAGGCAGAGGGGGATGATCCCAGGATGAGGACTTCAGTCTTGTCTGAGTTCAGTTTCAGGCGGATGTACGAGTACTTGCAAAGTGAAAATAAGGTGTAGCCCAATTTGCTGTGCTTGACAAAGAGCGCACAAACACTTTAGCACTGGTTTGCAGGGGGAATTGAGGGATACCCTGACCCCTAGCTGTTGTGGGTGGATGCCCCCCTGGGGCCAATAAAAACAAAATAGTTTTCGCTATTTTCACTTTACTGCTGGGCTCTCAGGAAAGCCAGCACAGCCCAAGTGTGGGTCTGCAAAGTACTCAGGCCCACCATTTTTTTTAAGTGGCTTACATGGGGTAGCGGGCATGTTGGAGGTTGATTCATCAGTGGGGGGTTGATTGCCCATGAGGGTAGGGTCCAGGACCTGTTAGGTAGTACGATTTTAGAAAACCTTGACAATTCTCTGAGAAGACTAAAGTGAAGTTATACATAGGTCTTCAAATAATAAAAATTCTGCAGTTGAGAGGGATTTTCCTTGAATTCAAGTAACCAGATCCTGGATGAAACCATTAATTATACAATAGACCTCAGGGTATTAGGGCCCATACAGGGCTGCACCACTGACATGTGTCGTTTTCCTTCCTGTAGATCATGTATGACATCATCTGATTATGTAATGCAGGTAGGACGCAGCATCGTCTTATGTGCTTTGATTAGGAAACAGGCAATTAAGTATTTGCATTACATGTGAGTGCATACAGGGCGTAATGTCTGAAGTGGCACCTATAATGAAATTAACCCCTTGCCCGTGGCCGGTATTCCGCTCCTGTGCGGCACATTCCGATCGCGTGCGTGGTCATGACGGCTGGGAGCCGTCATCAGCACACGAGCACTGTGTGCCATGACAGCTCCCGGCCGTCATCAGCATGGAAGGGGTTAATAGGTCACAATATTATTATTGTGTGCAGAGACATCTAATATTTGTGGTGTGTATATATATATATATATATATGATGTTTCACTTTGTGGTCATCACACATTGGGGTGATAATAATCTTTACATGGGAACTGCAATGAATTGACACCATGCTAAGATGGCGATGATACATACTACGATGTATAAGAAGTCCTTTGTTGATGTTTATGTAACACTCACGATAACTCATGTCTGTTTCCAGCGCGCCTGATGACATTGAGAAAGGGGACAGCTGGAACGTGTCTGTTTAGAATAAACTATGTACTTACCCCCGCAAGTGCTTTTAATGACAGGGCAATGAAGCTGGCATTTCGAAATGCGGGTACACCCCCGCGATGAAACGGCACCTGCCCGCTAGGTGGTGGGAGCAGTGATATATATATATATATATATATATATATATATATATATATATATATATATATATATATATATATATATATATATATATATATATATATACATATATATATATATATATATATGTATACCAGCTGCAGTCTCCCACCACACCGTCGACGCGATAGTGGAAAGACCACGCAAATCCAGCGTTTCTTCTTTAGGCACAGGTATTTATTAAAGTTGAGTTACCAAAACTGACGCGTTTCGGGCATCCGCCCTTGCTCACAGATCTATATCTGTATATATATGTATATATATATCCGCAATGGCTGACAGAAATAAAGGTGACTACACAAAATATCTAGTTAAAAATATAGACCTACATAAATATCGACTTCAAAATATAGAATGGACAAAATATCGAATGGACAGAATATAGTCAACAAAAAAATCGAGTTTAAGGTAAGTAATTTAAGGCTCTGCCCTATCCTGGCTTTCATCCTTTCTAGCCCAACGGACCTACCAGATCTGGGAGAAGAACGCCCGCTCCTCCGAAATGCCCCTCCAATGTGGGGTGCCTCAGGGCTCCTCCCTGAGCCCCACATTATTTAATATCTATATGTCCACATTGGAGGAAGTCATCACCCCATTCGGAGTGAGCGTCGTCAGCTATGCTGACGACACACAACTAGTGGTGTCCCTGTCCCACCCTAGACAACAAACAGCTGACCTATTCAACTGCCTTACGCAGGTCCACGATTGGATGAATAGGTCAGCCCTAAAACTAAAGGGGCCGAAAACTGAAGTCCTCCTTCTTGGCCCGAAAGGAATCTCACTCTCCCCGAACATCTGGCCAGCCTGTCTGGGCCCCCCCCCCGACCCAAAAGCCGAGGTAAAAAGTTTGGGTGTGTGGATCGACACTGACCTCTCATTCACTGTACAGGCAAAGAAGGTAGCCGGTACCTGCTTTGGCCTCCTGAAATCTCTGAGGAAAGTCCTACCCCTCTTACCCTTCAGCTCCCAAAAATTACTAATCCAAGGCCTAATTATATCGAGGCTGGATTACAGTAATGTGATCTATCTAGGCGCTCCTGAAGCGACCCTCAATAAGCTTCAGAGAATCCAGAATACCGCGGCCCGGATTATCACAAACACCCCTGCCAGAACCTCGGCTAAACCGGCTCTCAAACTCCTCCATTGGCTCCCCATAAGGGAGCGAGTCAAATTCAAGGCCTTATGCCTAGTCCACAAATCACTGCAAAATCAAGGCCCCCCAATCCTCAGTAAATTCATCACTCCCTATAAAGCTACAAGATCCCTCCGCTCAGACACCGAAAATGTCATTACCACCCCCAGATTCAAGAAAGCCTGATCAGGAGGAAGACGTTTTAAGGTCCAAGCTGCACGCCTTTGGAACTCGCTCCCCCGCGGCCTGCGACTCGAATCACAATACCTGCGCTTCAGGAAGCAGCTAAAGACTCATCTTTTCCCCTAAGGTTTTATGCTTCTCCCTTATTATGAGTCTTCGTCCCCCTCCCCCACCCCCCCCCCCTTTTTTCCCTCTGCCCCTGGCCCGCTGAACTGTAGAGTTAGGGTTCCTAGCGCTGGGATACCTCAGGGTGACTACGCGCTCTATAAAAATAAATATTAATAATATCGAATTTCATAAATATAGAAAGTCAAAATATCGAAGTATATAATATGGGTATTAAATATATCTAATTTTTTATAATATCGATTTTTTTAAAGTGTTTTGTATGTTAGTATACGTGTGAAAAGTGTATATTTATTTTATAATTTATTTTAAGTAATGAATTTTATGTTATTTTATTTTTGCGTTATTTATTTCTGTAGCGGGTTGTGGGTTTATAGGGGAATAGGGTGGGAAGTAATTTAATTATAATTAATTAAATATTTCAATTTATTTATTGGTATTTATTTTGAATTGTTAATTAATTTTTATTTGGTACTTACATTTTAATTGGCAATTAATTTTACTTAATTGATTAATTGATAATTATGTTAATTGTAATAATTTATTTTTCGGAGTGGGTTGTGGGTTTATTTGGGAATAGGGTGGGAAGTAATTTAATTATAATTAATTACAAATTTTAATTTATTTATTGGTATTTATCCTGAATTAATTGTTAATTAATTTTGTATTGGTAATTATTACATTTTAATTGGTAATACATTTTTATTAATTGAATAATTGGTAATTATGTTAATTTTATAAATGTATGTCCTGTAGTGGGTTGTTGAATTATAGGGGCCTAGGGTGGGAAGTAATTTAATTGTCATTATTTAAATATTTTAATTTATTTATTGTTATTTATTTTGAATTAATTGTTAATTAATTTTTTATTGGTAATTAATTATTGTTCATTGGTAATTCATTTGTATTAATAGGTAATTAATTTTAATAATTAATTTGTATTTGTATTTTTAATTGATTAAATATTATATTATATTACATTGGTAATTACTTTTAATTAATTTTTTATTGGTATTAATATTTTAAAAAAAAATAATATATGAAGTATTTACTTTCCCTACTGTTGCACTCACTGGAGTGGGAGTAGTAATTTTTACCCCTACGCTATCCAAAGCTTTCCCTACTGTTGCACTCTCTGGAGTGGGAATAGTAATTTCTACCCCTACGCTATCCAATACTTTCCCTACTGTTGAACTCACTGGATTGGGAATAGTAATTTTTATCCCTACGCTATCCAACGCTTTCCCTACTGTTGCACTCTCTGGAGTGGGAATAGTAATTGTTACCCCTACGCTATCCAACGCTTTCCCTACTGTTGCACTCACTGGAGTGGGAATAGTAATTTTTACCACTATGCTATCCAACGCTTTCCCTACTGTTGCACTCTCTGGAGTGGGAATAGTAATTTTTACCCCAGCGCTATCCAACGCATTCCCTACTGTTGCACTCACTGGAGTGGGAATAGTAATTTTTACCCCTACGCTATCCAACGCTTTCCCTACTGTTGCACTCTCTGGAGTGGGAATAGTAATTTTTACCCCAACGCTATTCAACGCTTTCCCTACTGTTGCACTCTCTGGAGTGGGAATAGTAATTTTTACCCCTACGCTATCCAACGCTTTCCCTACTGTTGCACTCACTGGAGTGGGAATAGTAATTTCTACCCCTACGCTATCCAACGCTTTCCTTACTGTTGTATTCACTGGAGTGGTAATAGTACATTTTATCCTCCTGCTATCGTACTGTAAAAATATTGTATATTGTTTTATTAATATTATGTTAATATATACATATGTTATGAAAAATAAAATTGTATGTTTTTTTTATAACTTAAATTAATTATTTTATCATTTTAAGGTTATTTAAGTATTTTTAAGTAAATGTTAATTATTTTTAATATTTCTTTAATTTTAAATTGTTTTTAAGACATTTACAGAAATCAGATATTTTGACTTACTATATTTTTTTAAACGATATTTTTGATTCAACATTTTTGTACTTACCTTGTTGTAGATAGGAATTCGATATTTTTGTATTCGATATTTTATCCTCGATATTTCTGTAATTCTATTTTAGTGTAATCGATATTATGTCAGTGATCCATATATATATATTTAAATATCAACCAATTGCCAAAACACATCCTGAGAGACATTGTGCTGTTGCTAAAATTAAAATAAATTTATTTCAAACAGTTTTGGAGTACAGAAATGATGGGGCATATTAGCAACAACCTCGTTAAAATTATCTGCATTTTAGCGGCAGGAAACTGCCGCTAAAACAGCAATAGTGAGCTTGCTAATATGCATTATAGAATTCCAATAGAAGCCCAGGTTAGATGTGCAGGACATCTAAACTGGGCTTCTATTGGAATTCTATAACGCATATTAGCAAGCCTATTATCGCTGTTTTAGCGGCAGTTTCCTGCCGCTAAAACGTCGATAATTTTAACGAGGTTCTTGCTAATATGCCCCTATAACCATTAAGGAGTAGTGTAGTGTGCAGATTTCAGGTGCCGATTTTGCGAGACGCCCACAACGGCAACACTGACGTCATGCGCCGGCCGACAGAGGTAGGAAGAATATTTTTCCATTCAAAATACAGCCAGTATACGTTTTGCAGTACATCATCTTCACTTTAATGTCCCTTCATGTCTATCTGAGCACATAGGAGAAAGAACATTACAGCTGGCTGGTGTTCTCTTGATTGGAAATGTGTCATGCTATACAAGATAGAGCCTTCCTAGATAGCTGGTTTAACTCTAGAGTCCACTGTTGCTTACAAGGGTGTGGAGAATGCGGTTTTATCGCCATAGAGTAGAAGCCAGTGAAGCAAAAGAAGTGTTATATTTAGCATTGGGGTCTCAAGTTGCCCTACCTGAGGCGAGTGGGTGTAGCTTATCAGAGGCTGCAAGTTTTTCCATGCCATCTCCCTTTGTGGAACCAGCAGTTTCTTTCTCGGTCAATGATTTGTTGGAAACAACATAAACCTTTAGTTGGACAGTGCCAGACTCTACAGGACATTAGGGCATGTTTGTTATCACACCAACAGTACCCTGTACTACAGCAAATATATTTCACGATTCAGAACACAAGATAAATATACGGCTGCCTCCCTCACTCATCAGTCCACTACTAAACTTTTCTCAACATATCTAATAATGGTGTATGTACCGTCTAACTGTTTCTACTTACAAATCTCTTGTCAAAATCCTCTTGTTGTTCAATAAATAAAATAAATAGACAATGAATAATAATATGGTTGTACCTTCTGCAGACTGCAGCATAATTCCTGCATTCTTTTGTGGCTTGGACAAATGCCATTTGCCTCACATTAGTTCTTTCAGCTTCGTATTGCCTGCCACTGCTACACAAGTTGCAACAGTGTACTGTTTTCGATACTGCTAACATCAACACAACCGCTGCACATGCTTCGGTAAATTTCAGATTGATTTTGTGACACTTGCAGAATGAAAATATATGGGTCGCAATATTGCAGGTGCTTGGTATGAGTGATCCCGTGATATTTTAATATCTAGGCCACAGAGTAAACTACCTTGCACGTTGTACCAATTTTAATCTTATTTTACAAGCAGTATATATTATTCTGATTTCTGGGATCTTTCGAACATGTAGTTAATATAGCGGATTGATAATACAACTTTACTATCTGTTAAATAAATATTACGATAGAAGATTTACATTTTAATTTATATGTAGATTTGGAGTATGAATTCAGGAAGTAGCATAGGCGAGAACCACCTTGATAGATTCATGCAGTTACGAAACAAATTATTCTATATTTTTTTATATAGCACGGATCAGAGGGAGACGCAGTACTTTAGGTAGAGTCTAGGTATAGGTTGTAGTTTGCTAGGGCAATTGCTTCATGATTACACAGATACGTGTTAGAGACATAGCATGCAAAACTAAAAGGAAGCATAAACATAAGTGTAAGAAAGAATAACACTGAAACGCCTAGCAGTGTAGGTGAGTAGTTGGCGTTCAGACACACCACACAATGCAATTCTGTTAACTGGCAGAAGTAAAGTGATTTTTTTCTGAGAATAGAATGTGTATACTGACCCAAATGCTTCCATATAAAAATCACAGGAAAGTGGTATGGGCTTCAGTGTCCTGTTACCTGTTGAGTTTGTCAGCATTGAGGGGCCATAGGTTAGAAATTAAAAGGAATTTAGTAACACGAATTGGCAAGTAGGATGTAGGTAGGCAGCAGGTGGTTATCAGGGAGATGGTTTTCCACATGAAGTGATCCCAAGTCAGAGGAGTACTCTGAAAAGTTACCAGGGGTGGACAAAACCAGCAGAGCAGGGTTACATAAAAACTCTGCTAGATTCCATGGAGTTCCACTAACGGGTGGAAAATATTCACATCGCACTGCTTGCGCTGCAATTTAGTGCTTGTACTGCAAGCAGCACTAAAGAATTTGCAGAACCGGCACCATGCGGTACACAGCAGCGCGTGGCCATTAGAATTGATTTTGCTGCCACTTTAGTAGAAACCCTACTCACAAAATCTCGCTTGTGCTCACCAGCTCGCATTTCTGGGGCCTTGTGGAAAAAAAACATTCCACCATGCGGCGATTGGAGTAATTTGGCTGGAACTTCGTGTTACAATAGTGACACAGAGTTGCCAAATTCCATCAATTTGGCGGGCAGAAGTCCTAAAAGTTACCTCTCTGATGGTCATCTTTCACTCAATTCACTTATTTGACAAAACGGATTGTGGTTAGTTAGAATTCATCTTGCAATGTGTAAGAAATAGCTTTAAATCATTGTCATATTTGTCAAACTGTCTTAGTATTGTCAACACTCTCTAATGTGTCAAGAAGAACTTGTATATAAGGCCCAAGTGTTGAGTAAATGAGAGGCTTCTCACATGGTGTACTTGGTGTTATTCTAGTTTTGGTACTCTTTGTAAAGAGTTTAATTACTGGAGTTCATTTTTCGTGCTCTGTTCATTCCTGCCTTGTCAATTTCGGATAACATATAATTCCATTGATTCAAAATGACATCTCTATATTGTTTAAATGGGTAATAGTAAGGGTTTTCCTACGGCATAATATTTCAGTTCCACAACCTGACAAATGGCGCGCAAGCTAGTGAAAGTATTGCAGTCAGTTACAAATTCAATTGGAAATGTTAAACGTCGGTCAATATAAAAGGATCTCTTTTGCTATTATGGTTCAAAGATTGTGCTTGGAGAAAAGTGTGCCTCGGTTCCAAAAAGGTTAATCCCTTCTGTTATCCCTTTCTTCCAGATAAAGCATACAGTGTGTTTTCACACATTACACAATCTGGGCTTCAATGTGTAAGGTATTTCAATGCACAAGGACGTTCAAAAAAGTGTATGCTTATCGTTCTTCAGTTGGAAATCATAGCAGGGTGAATGATGCTGCATGTGCAGTTGAGGGGTGTGAGAGCCCCATTAAGGTAACAACCACAATCCTCGCCAGGGTGCACCACAAAAGTCACTAAACAAACATGCAATTAACCCTCTGGTTGCTTGGCACAAAAGCATAAAATGTAATAAATATAATGACAGCAAAATGAAAAAAATCAGATAAGTAGAACTAGAGTGCTAAGTTTGTTTTGGTAAAAATAGCACTGAGAAGCACAAAGGACCACTTGGGGTTATCTAGAACTACTGCACCTGGTCAAATTCACAAGTTTAGGCAGACATCAATGAATGGTATGTTGGATAAAGGGACCCAGTTTGTACCGGTCAAAAGTTACCTTCTCTCAGTCCAAGTCCATGTGAGGAGCCTCGGTTGGAGCTTTGCATTGGCTACGAGGAGATTAATGTCAATGTGAGGAGCAGACTCCTGCTGGAGCTGTTGCTATTTGCCTTGAAGAGCAGGTCATCATTGGAATTGTGCATTAGTAGGAGTTGCGGCGATCATTACTGACATGAGAATCCCACTCATAGTCTTGAAGAGCCTCAAACTTCCGGATTTTCACATGTAGCTCTTTTTTGAAGCACAAGGCGTACACTCTGATGCCAGGCAAGGGTCCAGGATCTAGGGCGCACCTCTTAGGGATCAGGCAGAGGCCAGCAGCAGGGCTCAGGCAGGTCCAATTGGTGATGGTTAGATGGGCAGCCACAGGGATGGCCTCTTGAAGCTTGTTGTGTCCCTTTAGCTCAAACAGGAGGTAACCAGCTGACGCAGAGAGTCACTTCTGGGGATCCTGTGTTCAAGGCAAGCAGGCCTAATCTTCCTTTTCCAGACAGTAGGGTAGTTCTTCTTCTGAAACTTCTACAGGTCCATGAGTGTTCTGTTGAGAGGTTCTGAATGTGCCACTTTTAACCCTAGAACCAGTCTGCGAGTGGTGGATACCCCCTTTATCTAACTTCTCCCTTTCCTGGGTGTGGCTCCTAACAATCTATCGTAACAAATGGCAGGCAGGTCTCATAGTGAGCTGCATCGGTCAGTGACAAGGAAGGCAGCTCTGAGATGTAAGGAAGTGGTGGAAAGCCATCAGACTACCCTTTTAGATTAGGAAGGTTGAGGACAACTGTCCAGGACATCCTGATCAGGAGAGGAAAAACCTGGCCCTCACCTAAGGCCCTTGTGTCCTCATGTCTGGAGGGGAAACATAATACCACAGGAGAGCCAATTATAATCATGTTACCCTGGATACTTGCAGAAAGGCACATTTGGTTTAGGCAGAAACATTTCAACTTTCCAAAATTGGCATTTTAAGAATAGTTATTTAAATTCCAACTGTACAATTGAAGAGGATTTTAAATTACACTTGAGTGGAAGAAGAATTTCTCTATCTGTTTACAAACTGAAGTTATCACTTATTAAGTGTAATAAGGTAGCCCAGGTTTAGCCTGTGGGAGAGCTAGCCTAACAACAGTGAAATACGACTTTAGGAGTTTTTCACTGTCAGGATATGTAACAATTAAATCTACATATCCTGCTTTTTAAATATCATGCACCACCCCCCATGGATCATCTCTCAGTCTGATGGAATTAAATATCTACATGACCCCACTGATCACACAACATCAACATACTCTCATCAGATCACACAACATCAACATACTCTCCAATGCAGGCAACACCCAGCTGATAATGTCCCTTTTGGATGAGAACCCCACTGCAAAAATAACTTCTCCACCTGCATGACCGTGGTAGGCGCCTAAATGAAATCCAGCGACCTCAAGCCCAACATGGACAAAATAGAAGAGGTAATCTTTGTTAAGAAAGTCTCTGCAGTGTCTCCATTTGGTGCCAGTTGTCCTCAGCCCTACATCTGCCCCCACTACCCACTCCTGAAATTTTAAAAACATTCTGGATGGGACGACTAATTGTACATGACACTCGAAATAAACACAGTGACCTCAACCTGTTACCACATCCTAAATATGCTGCGAAAGACCTTCATATGGCTACCAGAAAACACCAGAAAAAAGGTTATCTAGTCCCTGATTACCAGCAGACTTGAAAACAGAAATGCACTATATGCAGGAATCGCCAAGAAGCTTCTAAACAGCAGCCAGACCATCCAAAATGCTGCAGCAAGGCTTATCCTTTACCTACCTCACCACACCTACATCTCTGAGATCTCCGCTGGCTCCGAATACACAAAAGCACTCATTTCAAACTTCTAACACACTCATACAAAGCACTACACAACACTGGCCCTGCCTACTTTAACAGTCATATACATTTCCAGCTACCTCCCTGGCACCTCCGCTCAGTCGGACTCTCACTAACAGATGAACCCCACATTCCAAAAGCCACAGAAGGTGGTTGCACCTTCTTCTTCATCTCTCCCAAAACATAGAACAACTTCTCACACCACATCAGAGGCTCCTCATTGTTTCTCAAATTTCACAAGAAGCTGAAGATCTGGCTTTTTGAATAACTTCACCAAAGAGACAGCTGCCTAAACCTCCTGCAAAGTGCCTGGAAATCAACACAGGTGATTAGTGCATTAAACATGACATCCCATCTCATCGACTAGTTAGCAGGAGTTAAGTGTGCAGAGTCCTAAAGCCAATCAAAATGGGTTGATCAAAGGAAGGATAAAATCTGGGGTTACCACTCCTCAAAGGGCCAGGTCCAACACTGCGTAAGATCTAAGTCATACTTTACAGCACTTGCCTCATGGCAAGTGCTGTTAAGTATTGCACAATAATTTGAAATGTATATATCATTCATAGATATTGAAACTATAGCAATTCACATGTTTGATGATACACTTAAGCACCCAAGGTTCTTTGCAGTGATTACTAATTACTATAATCCAGTACTGATGTTCAGCTTCAGAATGTGCTCATCCAATTGTACATCATGCACATTCCATCATGGACATTAAGTATCTTGTAGATTTTTGACATGTTTTGCAGTGCCTTTATATTTACTTATTTTATTAAGTAGTCACATATAACTAAAGCAATGTAATGTTTTTCTTAATGGAGCTCTCAGAGATAGGAAAGCATACACTTGTGCAAAAAAGCAATAATGTAACTTATGTGGGACACGTAATTCCAGAAAAAATAGTGCATTGTGCACAAGGGTACCAACAGGACAGTAGAGGCTGGCTGTCTGAGGGCAAGCTTCCTGACATACTCTGATGTGTTTCCAAATTTGTAACAGACATAAGACACTGAGCCAAGTAGTCTAACATTACTCCATCTAGCCCAATCCTTGCGATTCGACAAGACTTGGCTGCCCTACCACCTAATAGTTTTGCAAGTCACTAGTGATAGAATATTGTGTTTTGTTTACTGCACAGTATTTTCAAATAATCACTCAAACTCTGCATTGTAACTCCAGGAACTTTCCAAGAAAGCACACTTCTAAAGTAGGGTATTCCTTACAAAGCCTACGATACCCTCTTTACAGTTCCGAACCTTCCCAAATACAGACAGACTCCTGTCATACTCAATATAACTCTTTCAAATAACAATATGCAAAGGGAATGCTTGGGAAGTCCAATGTATTTACTGAGTGTTCACTTAATCTAATGTTAGTCCAAATTATTTAAGCACATAAATTCTTCGTATAGATTCAAAATCTTGCAGGAGCCATGTAATGATATTTAAAAACAGGTTCTTCCTTATTCTTCACAACATCCAAACCCCTAGCCCAGCCAATGTGTTTCAATCCCAATAGGGACTTCATCAGGGCTGTGAGCAAATAGCACATATATTTATAAATCTATATAACAATTATTTGATAAAATTGACAACAAGTGCATACTCGGATTGCATTCTAAAACATGCGATGGCTCCTTACATCTACATTTAATACAACAAAGTTACCTAACATAATGCATATATTCTTACATTAAGAGATCAAAGAAATATAATCACATATCACACCACAGAGGGAAGGAAAACCATTTCCCTTAGTAAAATGATATCAATAGCACTGCCACTAGGAACAATATATCAAGTTTGTGTGAGAACTACTCAAAATAACCTAGGCAACACGATTATCTAGTTCAGTTCATAAACTTTGTTCAGCTAATTAAAACAGCCATACAAGTGCATTAGCATAAAATAGTCCCAGTAATAATTACATCTTAATAAAATAAATCCATTTTACATCTATTAGATAAAATCCATACAGCTGACACTTTGAAATAAAGGGCTAGCTAATACAAAAGGCTTTTCCTTACACTGATGGCTTTCAGAATAAAAAATGCCACATTGTAACACACAAAGGGTTTGCATAGTGCAATAAAGTATTTCACAGCAGCTTTATATGATCTAATGTTATGTCTAACAAAGATAGGTTTTAGATATAAACTTCTAAAATACTGGTAAAATTTGCAAAAAATACAAAATGCATCACACTTTACTTACTTCATCCATCACATGGGCATGAGGTCGGATAAGAAGGACAAGACTTCATAATTGGAAAAGGCACTTTCTCATGCACAATGCCACATCTCAGTCTTACCAAAACAAAACAGTGTTGCATACTTATCACAACAGATAGATAGTTGTAACCACCCTCCTCTGTCTCATATGACATGTATAAAATGGCTGAGGATTTTGTATTGTTAGCAACCAATCACTGTCCATATCTATACTGAAAAAAGTATATTTGATCATCTTCTTAGTTAATGATAGCACCTATAAAGGTTCTGACCATATGGTCAAATTAAGCAACACACTAAAGTAAGAGTTGATATACAATAACCCTGGGCTACTTGAAGCCTTGTCCAAGGCTAAACAATCTAAAATAATAGATCTGGTATAACAAATATCCTCTTTTACCCACAGTAATAGCCATAATAGTAAAGGTCTTATGAAAAGTAGATCTTCTAGGTATTGCAGACTGAGATCCTGATGGACAATCATAGTTGAGACAGAAGTAGGTAAGTAAAGAAGCAGTTTTAAGAAAATGTTTACCTCCACTTGTAGGGCAGTGCAATTAGCATAGCCCCAGAGACCAGTCCCATATGTGGCAGTGGAACCCTATCTAGCCTTGTAAATGTCATCGATTTCCTTGATGGAATGGCTACCTAATTTGGATGAAAATCTTAAAATTCCTTGAGAAACTCTGCTCATTTTAGCTTTAGTTTTTAAAATATGTTGACCCATCCACACAATCTAGTGAAATGTTCTACTTTCCCTGAGCCCATTCAGACATTGTGCTTTGACCGCTTACGATGTAGCACACATGCTGAATTGTGCCTTTGTACTCGCAGTGTAATCTCAGACTTTGTTTTGTATGATAAGCTTATTTGATAAAAATAATTTTTTTTAAAATTATCTGTTGACCCCAAGATCCGTTCCCTGTGAATTAGTCACCCAGATAGAAAAAATGTATTTAATGTAACAATTGGGGTAGTGGTAATAGAAAAAGTTCTTAATTGTTAATGCTTAGGTCCACAAACCATGGTAAATGCTTTGGATTTATTATTCACCATTTTTTTAGATAACATATACTCCCTAAAAGCATTCATTAATCTTTGTAAGCCAACTGGGGTCCTTGAGAACAAAACAGCATCGTCAGTATATAAAAATACTAGAATAGGACTCCCGGCAGCCCAGGGAGCATCAGCTTGCGGGGCCTGAAAATGAGAATCCACCCCATTAACAAATAAAGAAAACAAGAGAGGGGCTGGTACACAACCTTGTTGAATGCCTTGCCCTACTTTAAACGTAGGTGAGCACTCACCCTGAGGCCCAAAGTGAACTTTACTAGATAGATTCCCATACAAACGAGCGAGAGACCCTATAATTGGCCTGGGTCAACATAAGGACAATCAGTGTTGACCAAAGAAGATGATGGTCAACCAAATCAAAGAGCTGATTTAATCTGCAAAACAAAGATATAGGGCTCCCAACTTGATTCTAGTGTATTTCCCAATTAACAGCTCCAAATTTCTACATTGCTCAACATTCCTCATCTGCTTTCTAAAACTATACTGCGCTGGGGACAAAAAAGATTGTTCTTGTGCCCATTCCTACAAACTGAATAACAAAACTCTACTCATTACTTTCATTGATGAGTCCAGGAGAGAAATAGGACGGTAATTTTTAGAGTCTGATTTGTCACCCTTTTTATAAATGGGTACAAATTTTGAAACTCCCCAAGAGAGTGGAATCTTGTCAATGGCAGCTGCGTTGAACACTCTTGTGAGGATAGACCTCCAGAGTTCAGTAGCAGATTTGAAAACATCTACCAGAACCGTATTGGGTCCAGGGGCCCGCCCTGTCACTAGCCTGCAGAGCTACAGTAACCTCTTTGTTAGTAATTTCCAATGGGAAGATCACTTCGCTAGTTTCATTTTTGGCATCATTAATACTCTTTCTTAAAATATCAGAGAAATATGCCACCCAGGTGTCACAAGATGGAAGAGAGCACAGTTCTGAGATGTTATAATTTGTTTTGAATGGTACATTCACTGTGTCCCAAAATAACGTAATGCCCTTAATTTCTGCCCCTTAACCCAGTTTGTTGCACGCTTCTACCTGGAGTGTTCTCAAAGCCGGGGCTTGTATATTGATGGCGAAGAGATTTAACAACCTCTATATCCCATGGAGAGTGACATAAAGCCTTTTTAATAACCGTGAGGCCAGGGTACAAGTATGGTCAAACCATCCTCTGTTAATTTCTCATGTATTATTCGGAGGGGCGATAAGTACGTTTTGTTGGAACTAATAATAAGATGAAAATTATCGACCAGGGTTAAAGAAACATCCTCCTGTAAACAATAGTATATTTCAGTAACATTTGCTGTTACTAATTTAAGTATTATGATGGAATCAATGCCAGCCCATTTAATTCATACCCTATTCATCCTAATTGGAGCAATATCATTTACTATAATGAATGATTTATGTTTCTTACCGCAAAAAAAGAAAGGCAAGATAATGGGGTTTTGATAACTTAATAATGAAGGAACAACAATAGGGGTACAACACATAGCGGTTACCGAATCAGACACTAGTATGTGATCAATAATTGTAAATGAGTATCTTCCCGTGAATGGTGGGGCTTGTTTCTCATTAGCATTCCAGCCGCATCTCAGTAACAGTAAATCATATTTAGAAATAATGGTGTTTAGTACAGTCACATAATCATTATGACAAAAGTGAGCACATCCCATCCCTACCTGATTGGTTAAACCACAAACACATGTTGCTGACAATGCACAATCCTAAATGTTACAATCACCTGTCCATAATAATAGAAAATATGAGTGAATAGAGCATAACAAGACCTCAAGGCCATGATCAAGTGTGGTAGCCACTCTACTATGAGTAGCATTGAATACATTATTATAATAATTCACCAGCACCAGGTCTACTCCCCCCTTTCTATTAAGCCACTATAGTTGAGAATGTGGCCCCACCAATGTACTCTTCTTAACTTTTACAGATAGTGTATTAGAAATAAAAATCTGTTGGCCCCTTTTCGCCCACTCGGATTGAGAGGCTATGGCACCAAAGAAATGTGAGGAAGACCCTTCCATAAAGGTCAGGCTTGTACACCAAGATTCTTGTATACAGAGGACATCGAAGTTGGATGTGGTTGTAGGCCAATCAGCATTTCCTAGCTTATTGATTAACCCTACCACATTCCAGGTTGCAAATGTGAAATTCATCTCCTGAACTGTGATTATTAATATAAAATCTGAAACTTAAGATTGATTTATGTTTGAATTCACGTACTTTGGAATTTACTTGGTATTTCCTAACATCTAATGTCAGTCAAAGATGGGAAAAGAAGCCTGTGAAATTGTAATGCCAAAAGTTCCTCAAAAATATTTAAAAGAGAATTTCTTTTCCTCCTATATATGTTTCTTAACCACTATTGTTAAGCTCAACCGTTCACCCAACTAAGGGAAAGTCACATTGGGAAATGAAACAATGAACCCAAAGGTACCACCCTGGAGCATGGTCAATTCAAGTAGCCCTTTAATATTTTGCTTCTTACTATCATCAAAAATTCTTTATAGATCCTTGGTGGAAAAGTGTACACCAGTATATGGATAAAGCTAAGAATCAATACTTCCAGTGGGACCTAAAATATAAAAGCAATCCCACAACAAAAGTAAAAATCAACACCAAATGTACTGAAATCATATCAGGTGCGCTAATTTGTGTTAAGTCCAGAAGCCATTGAAGAGCTTATTTTAAGTCCAGAACCCATTCAAGGACTTAAGGATTACATTCAAGATTAAAGCCCTCAACTCAATACTTAAAACATTCTAGCATTCTCCTACAGTACTGGACAAACAATCCTTCAGTTGAAGCTAAAACAATTATTTCTTACTACATTCAATGCCATATTAACCCGATTTACTATTTGAATAATAGTTCCAGGTCAACCAACCTGCAAGATTAAGCCGTAAGGCGCAACATCCAATATCATACCTTCATTTTTTGCAACTTAAAGTATTTGCAGAACAATTTGAACAATCATCATCTGAAAAAATTCAAACATAGCAATCAAAGTCTTTGTATTGCTTCACTACTTTTGTTAGCACAACTTGTTTAGGAGGACATGATTGGATCCAGTAAACCTCCGATCACAAACCTCTATATCAGCCATCATAATTTGCATAATTTTCTCACCTGGAACCAAAAAAGTGACAAGGTATCAGGTGCATTCACAGTAAAACTGCTATCAAATCCCAGCTCACTCTTTCGAAATCTGAGTATTAATGCAATCCTTTTGCAGTCAGGCATTTTTATCACTGATTAAAAAAATATATATATATATAGCCCACATGGATTGAAAGACGTAGTCCGGACCAGTGAGGGAACCAATCGGAAAGCACAAGAGTTGTATTTCACAATTCAAACACACCAATGAATGTTATTGTCTGATATCTCCCTTTCATCAATCAGCCTTAAACTTAAAACAAGTATGATTGGTGTAATAAGATCACCAATTCTATACCTATACGCCATCCGTCACACAGGGCATTATAGTTAGGTCTGGACCAGAAAGGAGACAGGCAGGGCG
Organism: Lissotriton vulgaris; assembly: GCF_964263255.1. Taxonomy (NCBI): domain Eukaryota; kingdom Metazoa; phylum Chordata; class Amphibia; order Caudata; family Salamandridae; genus Lissotriton; species Lissotriton vulgaris. The sequence goes on from NC_141694.1 coordinate 479,977,096, forward strand.
GTACAGTCATTAACTGGCCACCCTCCAATCAATGCTCCTATACTGAATGAAGTGTAGAAGGGAAAATGAATCAAATTCAAAACCCCTGTAACACCGCCGTTATCATCCGTTCTGTATATCTCACTAACCAACATTGCATTTCGGGCCAGAGTGTTAACTGTTCAGAGAACCCAATGATTTGAGAGCATTCTCCAATTTCTACTACGTGTTCCCATTAATTCAGTGCAACTTGCTATATTATTAATAGTTAATAGTAGCCAATCGTGGAGTCACAGCTAACACCTCCTGATATGAAAGCCTGACGTACCGCAATAAATGGAAAATGTTTCAATCCCAAAACCAATATTCAATAAATGAGACATCACGGTTTGCTTTCTATTGTCAGCAAATCATGACAAAGTGCCATACACATACCCTATACGTCGCCATGATTTAATCACAATTATCATTAAGTTGAATAAATTGAACTAACAAAAAACATATTTTCAAACATCTGTCACTAGAAACATCTATTTCAAGGCCTAATCCGGATATCAACATCATTATTATATCGGGAAATTATCCATTATATTATCACTGGCAATTACACAAGTATTCAGACCGCTTCATATTTCTGAGCAACACCTAACGTACAAATTTCAAATCATCATTATATTCCAGAAGTGGGACTCGCACACTAGAAAAGAAAAGATTAATGTTAGTCCTCCAGTCCCACAAAGGGTACAGTTCTGATAAGAGAAATCTCTCTATATCTTTCTATGATGTTGTTAGTCATCAAAGTTAAAATACCATAACGGTATAAGGGATCATATTGTCAGTAATGTTGAGCCTCCATCATCTGGATAAGGAAACCAGAGCTAAAAGCCCTGGACACAGATGGCTACTGCAATCAATTGTTGTATAGTCTAAGTATGCTTTTTGTATCCCTAAATCTAATGACACCATTAATTACAAGAAATAATGCATCTTATTTTCTAGATTTAGTCCCATTTCCAATGTTCTCAATTTGCTGATCCGTTTAACTTCAGCTTGATGAAGTCTCAGTATTAGGTCTCCTGCCCTTGGAACTTTGTTCATTTTTTGTATTCCGTGGAATTTAAAATCTGTTATCCCTGGGTTCCAGTCCTTAATATGTTGTGCCAGTGGAGATCTAATGTCCTGATTCTTTACTGCCTTATTATGTTCAAGTATTCACAATCTACGCATTATTTTAGTGCTTTCTATGTAAACCTTAAAGCAACTACACATAAGGCATATACTACTAGCTGACTGTTACAATTGATGAATTGTATTTGATATACCTTTCTGATGCTGTAGCTAAATTCCTTTGTCCTATTCCGACCATATGGGCACATAAATCACCCACCACAAGTATAAAAAACATTTGGGGGCAATTGTAGCCAGTTGCCACTACTCCCTTTCACAAATTCCAAGAAATTTCTGGTGACTTTATCTCTTACAGTCTGATTTCTTCTATACATAATTACTGGATTTTCAGAAATGGCATCAGCCAATTGAGGTACACTGGTCAATAGAGGCCACTTTGTACATAGTATTTTGTAGATCCCTACATGTTCACTGCTATTTCTTGTTACAAAAGTTAATCTATTGTCACATTGTTTCTGTCACACCTGCGGATCGGGGACGGCCAGAGTGCCTTTGAACCTCAAAAATGGCCGGCTCCCCACTAGCATGCATGCGCAGGAGCTGGCCGGAGAGGTCAAAGGCACCTTGTTCTCAAGTGAGCATGCTTTGCGTTTCAGCTTTGGGAAGTGAGTACCTCTTCTGGTTCACTAACCTTTCACTGAGTTGGCGTTTCTCTGCATCAGTTTCAGCCTTTTCCCGGTCCTGTCGGGTGGTCGTTTTTTCTCCTCACTCGTCGTTTCTCCCAGTCCCTGGACCCTTCGTATGCCTTATTTATTTTCCCAGTGGTTGTTCCTGCCTGAAAAATAAACAAGAAAGAAGTTTACCCTTCATATTTGCGGTAACAGTGCGATAGCGCTGACACTTTTATTTGTTCTTTTAATTTTACTTATCTGACTTGGGCCTAGCATGGATGATGACCTGCTTCATATTGCTTTGGAGTTTGTTAATTTCCTGAAAATATGAGAAATTGTGTTAGGTTTACCTGCAGTAAGGTGGACTACAAATTGTCACAGAGAATTTCACAGATTTGTCTTCAGTTGTGTACTCCATAGATTAAACCACCTTCTTGCTGTCACCTGTCTCTAGGGTACATGGAAGAAGGGAATCACCAAGAAGTTTTTTGGCAGTTCAGTTGACTTATCCTACAGTGGGTTGCGACGTAGGACCTTTTGTTTTTCTCATTGTTTCTTCCCTTCTTCCCCAGATTACTAGTGGTACTTTGACTTGGTTGGGTACAATAGGTGGCCAGGAGAGGTTGAGGACTATTCAGCATTTGCATGACGTTCCTGCGAAAATCGCGAGTAGGGACTTGCCAGTTTCTGTTTGTTCTTAGGGACAAGGGTAAGGTTTCTAGCTAATCTACGGATCCTGTTCTCTGCTCGATTAAGTAAATTTTGCTGAAAGCCCTGCGCCGCCCCCAGTCTTTTCTTTAAATTCACTCCACATTCATGAAAATCATGTTGTTGACGGCAGTTTCTGCCCAATCTTACCATTTCTCCATATGGTATTATCCCAATGACCGAGTGAGGATGAACCCTATCTGCTCTGAGTATGTTGAGAGTAGTAGGAGCCTTACGAAACAGTTTACTCTGAATAGACTCCTTCTTTATGAACAGTTCCACATCTAGAAAGTTTATCTGCTCAGAATTGCAGTACATTATGAATTGTACATTATACATATTGCTATTCAGATAATGAACATATAAGTCTTGACTCTCTCTAGTTTCAATCAAAAAGTTATCAAGACATCATCGATGAACCAACCCTCAAAAAATCTTTAGTTGATCCATTCCATGGTAAGTGGGGCCCTGGCATGCACCCTCTCAACCCACCCAATACATTTCCGCCAAACAGAAAGAAATTGTTCATCAAAAGGAGTTCTGCCATCTCAATCAACATTGTTGAAGGTTCTAATAGACTCACATTCTGCTGGATAAAAGGTATCTCAGTACGCACAGGCCAAATTGATTTTGTATACAGTTTACAATCCCACTACGTCTAGTGAAACAAACCGCATGCTAGTATCCCTTGTCACATCATTAAGTTTAGTACTGTCCTTTATATTGTCGTGTAGTTCACATAAATATAGGATCTGCATGTTTAGAGAACATAGACTGTGGTATTGGGGTCCAGACTGATTCCAGACACCCCCACCGGGTGTTTTCACCTGTATACTAGCTGTCTCACAGTGACACTAGAAACCCCTCTTATCAAGGAGAGAATAGTGCTTGGCAACTATCGAACATGACAACTCTGTCCCATCCGGGATCGTGGAAACAGTGCAATACTTTTCGCTCAGTCACTCGTGCTCACTTTGTCTCAGAGAGATATACAGAATAAACTGTGGGAACATTTTCAATAAGCATTTATTGAACCAGCATCATTCTAGTGTAAAATATGTGTGCTGAAACAAACATTAGACAGAAACAGATATAAATGATTATAAGCACCAACAGAGTAAAAGGATGGTAGATCTCTACCGTAGTGCTAAAACAATGAATACAGGCAAGATAAAAAATACATGACAGTAATAATGCGTACCCCTACGATACAACCCTAACTAGATGTAACTAAGTGTACCTAGCTTGTATGTCGTTGTAGAACCAAGAATCCCACTAGAATAAAGTCAACCTCATTACCTAAAGTGAGACACTGTGGGACCCCGTCTTTGTCTTGAGATGGACACCCCGCGAGGGAGGTCAGACCACTGCGAGCTGGAGTGTCTGCATGCAGGAACGTCAGCGTCTTGCGCCTTTGTGTAAGCATGGAAGTCCTTTTTCTACTCTCCTTGCCTCAGCAAAGATATGGTGTTTATATACCCAAAGTGGTATCCTTAGGTGATCTACCTTGCTGTGGCATGTCGGACTTAGGATGACAGAGGGAATTACCCTTATACATATTTATTATGCAGGAGACACTAGTCCTGCTGAGTTTCAAAGAATCCTAATACATAATGAATGAGGTTAGTTTTCAGGGATAACCCCACGTCCTGTTAGCAGTACCGTAACTAGGTAAAAGGTCAGTCCCAACAACCGTTATGCAGTGTAATGACAGGGGGAATATAGGTGAGAGGTTAGGTTGCTACCTAAGCCTATATTGGAGTGCCTATAAGAAACATAACAATATATCCGGGCAAGTTAGCCACCAATGGTTTTAGGTAAATATCCATGTACTCAGACAAGTGTTCTGTAAGGCTTCCTATGCCCGAAATGATTGGTCTTCCAGGTGGTGAGTGTCTAGATTTATGTGTCTAGTGTAGTATGTAAATAAACGGGTGTTGAGGATCAGTCACCTTTAGATTTCTAAAGTCAGCAACGTCGAAAATTGTAATTTCTTTACATGCATGCAGTTTATAAAAAATTAAGCGTTTCACAGCCTTTAAGGGATTCATCAACATTTTTTGATAACATTGAACATCATTAAGCTGTCTCTAAATCTCATTATCATAATCCTCCCTCGGTAGGATTCCTCCCATAATACAATACCAAGTAAATTCCAAAGCAAGTGGATTCAAATCTAAATAAATCTTAGGTTTTAGATTTTATATTAATAATCACAATTCTATGATCATTTTTTTGCTTAGATTATTTTGAGTCGTTACCACACAAACATGATATACTGTTCCTGTTGGCAGTGCTATTGTTGTAATTTTACTAAGGGGAATTGTTTTCTTTTCCCTTGTGGTGTGATATGTGATTGTGTGTCTTTGATCTTTTGATGTTAGAATATCTACATGATTTATGTAATTTTGTTGTATAAAATGTAAGTGTAGGAAGCCACTGTATGTTTTAGCATGTAATTGGAGTATGCACTTGTTGGTGAAATTTATCATTAATTGTTATATAGATTTGGAAATGTATGTACTATTTATTCATAACCCTGATGAAGTCCTTATTGAGATAAAATGTGTTGACCGGTCTGCATTTTAGATGTTGTGAAGAGTAAAGAAAAACGTGTTTTTGAATACCATTACATGTCCCCTGCTTGATTAGGGATCTATAAGAAGAATTTGTGTGCTTGAATGATTTGGACAAATCTTGGATTAGGTGAACCCTCTGTAAATACATTGAACTTCCGAAGCATTCCCTTTCATATATTGTTGTTTACTTTGATTTATGGTCTCGGAAGAGTAAGACCTTTAAAAGGTTGAGTGCTAGTAGGGAAGGAATAACAGTATGAACACCGGTGTGGTCAGATAGAGACAATACTGCCCTTTTTGGAAACACGTCAATTCTTTCAAACACTTAAGAGTGGTGAATGGCTTCAGCAGCCATATGATCTAAAATATATCTCTCCTTGATTTGTTTCATTTTGTGTGCATGTGATATTATCTGCTTGAGAACCCTCAATATTATTGACCCATTGTATGTATGAGTACCCTCTTGTATGCATGTGCCTTTCCAGTCTGTTAAGGTAAATACAACAATTTCCATGTTTGTAATTATATCATTTGTTCCAATGTTATAATTGTTTTTATGGAAATGTATACTCACTGATCTTCCCCATTTTCCAAGAGGCCAACTAGTAGAAAAGCATTCTAGTTCCTCTATACAAAATGTTGAATAGCCCCACAGGGTGATGTAGAGTCCTTGCCAGCCTTGGAGCATGTAGAGGATTACACCACACATGGAGCTTGGTATTACACGTCTTTATTCCTCTGCATGCAACTATTAACTGAGTTTTCAACATCCTGAATTCTGTCAACCACACACAAGCCCTTACGTCACTGGTCTACAGAGTCTGTCAAGAACCAAAAGGGTCCTTCATCTCTAACTCACAAGACATTACATCTCCCCCTTTGTTAAATAAAAAGTAAAAATTATACATATATACATCATAATTCTTCAATAAGCCATTTTGGTGATCAAATGATTCATAGATACAGGAGAAGTGTCTATGGCTGGTACTGGTGGCATAGACACAGGAACAGTCATTTGGCTCTCAGGATTCTCAGGTGGAGAAGTTTCACTTCTGACATCTGGAGTTGGCGAATGTCAAGGGAGGTGCTTAAAATGTGAAGAAACTCATGTAATGGGTTTTCCAGGATGGCGAGCAGTCACCATGTATCCTTTACTGGTCACAACCCTCAGTGGGTCAGCATCAAAAGGAGCATCAAACTTATGTTTTCATTTCTGTCTGACAAGGGCTCAGTCTCTTTCTCTAAGGACAGTGTTCCTCACACATTGGCTTTTATCTGCATAGGTCTTCATTTTTTAAATTTGGGACATGAATGATTTTGATGAAGTTCATCATCATTAATCACTCTGTAAGTGGTCCATTGTGGCAACTTGGCCTTTACGGCTCTCCCAAACATCAGAGCTGCAGGACTTCCACATGTAGTTGAATGGGGAGTTGACTGGTATACACTAAAATCAAAATGAAGAGCGGATGTGAGTTCAAGCTTTTCCAGTGCAGTATACTGACCCTTCTTTTTTAGGGTGCTCCTAAAATGCATAACAATTCAGTTTGCTTCTGGCCAAAAAAGTGTGCTTTTCTCATGCTTGACGTTAAGATGAATAAGAAAATCTTTGAATTCTTGACTGTTGAAAGGTGGGCTTTTGTTGGACTTCAGTATTGAAGAATGACTCTTGTAGACAAAATACCATCTAGCCTCTCGATTACTTTTTCCTGAGTGATCGGCGAGAGGTCTTCTACCAAGGGAAAAGAAGAATACTCATTAATTGCCACCATTAGCTGATGTTGTCAAGGGGTCCAAAGAAGTCAACAATGATTGTCTCCCACACATGCTTAAGAAGATCAGTCATGTTCAATGGAATGCTGGCTTCTCTTGGGAGATAAACAGTTTCACAAATGATGGGCCTTAATTCCCTTTTAGCTCTTTCATCAAAATTAGGATACCAAATTCGGAGAGCTCGCTTAGTGGCGACAATTCCACGATGTCCCTCATGTGCCACTTCAATGACTTGCTGTCTCAGACTCTCTGGTATGACAATTCTCAAACCTCCGAAGACTATATCTTCTGAGTAATTGAAAGCTCATCTTTCAAATTTTTTGATTTCCGATATTCTCTGTCATTTGTAAGAAGTTGAGTGCATTGCTTCCAAGATTGATGTACAGTAATGTCTTTGTGTATTATCAATTCACTGGACTTTACGATGAAATTAGTGTAGACTTCAGCCATTTTGGAAGTGACAATGTACTGCCATTTGGGAACAGTATTCAGCGGGGTTTTGATCTTTCCATGGTTGGTGCACAATATTGTAGTCCTATTCCTGCAGTCGATTCCACACCTCCCAATGTGAGGGCACATCTTGGCGTTAGGATTGCCAAAGATGGTGAGCAATGTTTGATGATCTGTGACAAGAATTAAATGCTTTCCGTATAGAAACTCTTGGGAATGTTCACAAGCCCACACCACAGCTATTTTTTTCAGGTTGTAAATGCACGTTCAGCTTTTGACAAACATCTGCTAGCATACGCTACAATATGCCTTTGTGTATTTGTATGTCCATTGTGCTGGTCAAGGAGTTCACTAAACCCTACTGGGCTTGCATCCACAACAATTTTTTTATGTAGCTTCGGATCAAAGTATGAAATTTTCAGAGGCATTCTCAATTGTATGGTTGATTTTCTTGAAGCTTTGTTCACATTCATGGGGCCATTGAAATGAAGCATTCTGTTTTGTTAACTCTCTTAATGGAGCACTTATGTGGCAAAATCACAGATGTACCTAGAACAGTAGCTGTCCATGCCCATAAAAGAGTGTAATATGGTAACATCGTGTGTGGGATAGGTGACTGACAAAGCCTGTACCTTAGCCGGATCTGGAGTAATTCCCCCATCAGAGGAAATATGGCCAAATAATGTAAGTTTTCTTTTGTGGAACTCACACTTTTCTGCAATCAAAGTGAGACCTGCATCAGCAAGTAAACAGCACCCTTGTGTAAGAGCTTTACTCGCCGTAACTTAATCTCATATATCTGAACAACCCAATATGGGTAGAAAAGGTATAAATGTACCTACAATTTTCTTCAGTTCCAATTGATGATATTCTTTGTTCAAATCAAGGCAAGAGAAGACTTTGGCACCTTTCAGCTATGTGATCATATTGTCAATGTGTGGACCAGGATGTCACTCTCTTTCAATTCCCTTTTTAGCTTGATGCATATCAACACAGATGAGTACACCTCGTTCACTTTCCTTTTTAGGTGCTACCACTATGGGCAAAACGCATGGTGGCAGACCAATGGATCGCTCAATGATATCGTGCTTTAGTATGTCTCAAGTTCTTTTTCAACAGCTTCCTGTAAATGATATGCAATTCAACGATGTTGCTGAGCAATAGGACCAATGTCCTCATTAATATGCAGTTGCACTTTCATTGTTTTAATATTTCCTAATTCATGAAACAACAATGGAAACTGACTCACTATTTGGTGATGAGCATTTATGTTGTAATTTACAGATCAGTCCCATTTCAGCAACAGGCTCTTGACGAAGTACCTTGAAGCACTTGAATTGGTGCTTGTACTTTTGTCTTTTTGTGCTTCATGGTTGCTACAAAAGAACCTAGCCTTTTTAATGGCATCGATGCAGCCTATGCATACACTTTAGTTTTCAGTGGTCTGAGATGGGGCACTAGAGACAGTTTATTGTACTTCTCCTCTGACACAATGTTTATCGACACACCACTGTCTATGATAAAAGGTATGGAACAACTGTTCACCTGTGATTTTAGAACAATGTCTACATTAATTAAGTGACTTCCCTTGTTGATCTTTCTTCGATTTGCATTCTTCCTTGCATGCGGCCAATCTGACATGCGCGCATTTCTCTTTAACTGACATCAATATTGTATAATTAACAATCAGAGGGGGGAGAGAGAGAAAAGGAAATCAGACTAGATTCATTCTCCCTGGGCATAGATAAATAAACAATAAGAATCCACTCCTTGAGATTAAGGGTGTATCCTCCACAGTGGGGAACACCTTTGTTGTTTTAGGTCCCCTCACACACCAGCAGGCCCCTTGGTGTCATGCTTCATCATCGGGGTCATCGTACCCCTCTACGGGGTACGGCGTGCTGCGACCTACGGATACGTGGGAGCACTTGTTAGACTATGTGTGGTGTCCGTGAGAGGGTTTTTTGTATGTGAGTGTATAGTGGGGTTTGGGAAATAGTGATAGTTAAAAAGAACCTGGCTCGTGGGGTGACTAAAAAATATTTAATAAGCCCCCGGGCTGCTGCTGTTAGAAAAGAGGGTGATAGGTCACTACGCTGACAATGTGCGTTACCTCCTTGTGGTGTGCGTCGACATGTTTCGGTGCCAGAAGCACCTTCTTCAGGACTGGGTGCACAAATCCCCACCTTACTCACGTTTCTCTAACTGATACTAGAATTTTCTAATAAAAGTGAGGAAAAATTACAGTGCAGGTAAAAGCAATGTACCTAGCAAAAAAGAAGTTGTCTATTGATCAACCTGTAAAGGAAAGAAGACAAAAAAAAAATTCTGGTAGTCTTTCCCTCCATATCCATAGGTAAAATGTCCAGTGGTTACAGGTGACATACTATAGATGCATTCTAGTGCTTATAGTGGGATAAAAGCTTTACAAAAAACACACTAGACTCACTGACACATAACATAGAACACACACTTAATAAAGAAATTTTCGTTCAGGTGTTTTCAAATTATTTTCTGGCCGTAACACCATTGTTGGTAAAAAGGGAAAGGACAAAGTTGTGTTATATCCCTGTAAAGTGAAGAGGAAAAATATCATGCCATTACATATTCACAACATACTGTTTTGGAGTTGGAGAGAATGCCTCATGATCCAACCGTCAGGATCTGATGTGCTAACTAGCACCTGTTTGGAAAAGAAAGGCATTTTCAGGTCCTAGTTTTACTTACATTCACGTACTGGTGGCAGTGTTTGCGGTCATCAGACCTTTCTACTCACGATTTCTACGAGGAAATACCTCCCGATCGATCCCTTCGTGGCTCCGGTGGTAATGCCAGAAGGATTTTTAAAAACGGGGTTTTAAACCTTTTCCCGGGTCAAAGTTAATTGGTTAATTGCGTAATTAGGGCTTCCTTATGGTCATATAAGGTCTTTGTCGGTTTTTAATTTGCGGTCGCTGTTTGGACGCGTCTTTGCTTTGCGCATGCGCCCATATGCGCGTTAGGTCCTGTTGTTGCGCATGCGTTGTTTCAGGTGTCCTTGTTTCCTGTTATGCGCATGCGTTGTCCTGCGCGTGTATCATTTCTCGTGATGGTTTTTTGTGGCAATGTGAATGATATCTTTCCTCATATATTAGGCACTGTGGATGGCATTTCATTTGGAATAAATGCCTATATTGTTCTTAATACTTCATTTTATTGTTTACTTGTTTCCTCATTTCGCGAGTCATTTTCTTTTGCAAATGGACAGAGAAATACCCATTTTAAAGGATGGGTGGTAAATGCAGACCCCCAGGCATATTATTGTTCGCCTGGTAGATCCTCAAGAGGGGGAAGTATGGAAATCAGTTTGTATAGGTCGTTTTTACACCCCGTGGAGAGGTAATTCAGTAGGACACCATCTATATTAACTGACCGTTTTTACACCCCGTGGAAGAGGTCATTCAATAGGACACCATCTATGTTAACTGACCCCAGGGGATATTGTCATTTAGACCTGTAGTGTTAGTCCCCAGTCTAAAGACCCATCTCTGCTCCTTCTCAAAGAGTCCTTGTTCAGATGGGAGTTGTTCAACTACTGTCCACCTGATGTCATTTACACAATGTCCATTCTCAATAAAATGTGTGGCCATTTTCGTTGTCGTCTTCTTGCATCGGATATTACTCTTATGCTCCCCAATTCGTATTTTCACTGGTCTTTTTGTCATGCCAATGTACTCCAAGCTGCAAGGGCAGGTTATCATATAAATTACGTTTTTGCTGTTGCAGTTGGTTAGTTTCCGTTGCTCCCATTTTGTTCCGTTTTCAAAAGTTAGATCTTTATTCTTCTGAGTCAGGTTACAACTCGCACAATTACCACATGGGTAGTGGCCTCCCAGTCCTTGGAGGTGGAGTTGTGGCATCTATTGGAGTTTCGGGCGTGTGTGCACTAGCATGTCCTTGAGATTTCTGCCTCGTTTGTGGGCAAATAGGGGTTTTTCAATGTCTAATTTGCCACTTGTCAGGATGTGCCAATGTTTATTTAGCAGTTTGGAAACCTCATTGGTTTGGGGGCTATAGGTTGTCACGCAGATGGGTCTGGCTATCAACGGAAACTAACCAACTGCAACAGCAAAAACGTAATTTATATGATAACCTGCCCTTGCAGCTTGGAGTACATTGGCATGACAAAAAGACCACATGGAAGAGGTGGTTTCAGGAAAACGGCAGCGTAATAACCAGTTATGGAACTTACAGACGTTGATGATATGCACTGTTCAGACAGCGCTTGATGGACATCAGATTCCATTCCTTATTGAAGTACTGACTCAGTATTTGAACTCAGGTCATCTGGCCTACTCACTGGATGTCCAGTGTCTTCTTTCTCTTTTACTGTATGTGCTTGTTTTGTCTCTTGCATGTGTTTGTCACCATTTCCAATCTTCTGCATTGTACCTGGTTTCCACTGCCATTGGTGCTTCCCTGTACCTAGATATCACTGCCTTTAGTGCTTCTTTGTACCTGGCTGCCTTTAGTGTTATCGTTCTGTATGACTTTTGGCTGCATTTGCCTTGTAAATGTAAATGTAAATGTAATGTAAATTGATACTTGTATAGCGCACTACTCACCCGCAAGGGTCTCAAGGCGCTTGTACGAATACCGCTGTGGAACCCATCCTGGCTTTCCCTGTGAGGCGTCCACTCCTGGGCACCACCAAGGTGGAGGCCAGGCATCCTTAGCGTTGTGGGGGCCGTTGTAGAGATTAAGCAAGCTATTGCCCAGAGTTGCAGAGTGGGACTCCATGATTGGAATAGGCACTGAGGCGAGAATTATCAGGTCCGTGGAATTTTTGAGCCAAGACCCGCCGAGGCGGGAATTGAACCGTGGTCCGGGCCAGACCTCTGCATCAGGGTCTGCCGCTCTAACCATTGAGCCGCACTTCTCCACACTTCTCCGCCTTGTGGCACAGTACCTCTTCCACGACAGGTTCATGGCCGATGATACACAAATTGTTCTGCAAGACCTTTGTCTTCTTTGAATGCTTTCCACTGGCTGGAGTGCGGCTTTGACTTCACATACGCCAACTTTCGATCTTAACTTTGACGGAAGCGCTTGTGGCATGCAAAAGCAGTTTGCTGGACCACAGCCAACGCTCTGGGAGAGCACTGTTGGTTTTTCTCCTATCCCATAGCATTTAAATGATCATGCCACTCATAGAGCTTGGTATTACATGTCTTTATTCCTCTGTGTGTAACCATTAACTGAACATCCTACATCATGAATTTTATTAACCACACCCTAGCACTTACGTCATTGGTCCACCAGAATCTGTCAGGAACCGAAAAGGGTCCCATCATCCCTAACTCACAACACACTACAGGTGATAAAGAGGGGAAGTACAACCAACTACAGTTTGCTGATGTCATGCCTTGTTGACACGTCGTGGCAGAGCTCAGACCTCTCCTCACTTAAACTACATCCTGTTGATGCAATTCTATTGGCACAGGAAGCCAATTGATTCCCAGAAAAATGCATCTTTTTCCAGCTGTCAGTTTTTTCTCTAGTCCTGGTTGTATATGTTAATCTGAATGTCTTACCGAATGGCCATAAGAACAAAACGTTGACACCTCCCAACTTTGCTTCTAAAGTCAAAGTCGCATTCTTTTTCCAGATGTGGGTGTTTTAGTCCAGTTCTATACTGTTGTAAATATCACATCTATATTTATTACAAATTGGAAGATACTACAAATGTTTTTTTATGGTTTACTAGAGGGTAAGCTATGGCCTTTTAAAGTCTCAGGCTATTTTGTTGGCAATGCCAGTCAATGTGGACAAATAACCATCAGCAATTTTAACAAAATGGAGACAAGGGCCAAATAGTTCTAGGCTCATAGCACAGCTGTACATTTCACCAGCTAGTGTTGATCTTCTACACAAATAGCCAATTTACAGTGCACTGCTTAGCACAATTTCACACATATCAGTGAATGCCTCAGGGCACTTCAAAGGGTCTGACTGCTTCCATGTTAAAAGAGACATCACCAAATGGAGAGAATGTACTTTTGAAGTGAAAGTATGAGGTCTAAGAGCTTTTTTAGTGGGCCTCACACCTCAGCAAGGCAGAGAATCTATGTAGCAAAAGGTTTTGGTGTTCACTGTGGACAGGTATTCTTTCTTACAGTTCCACTTATCAACATTTTATTTGCATTTGTGGACGAGGGAATACAAGCAAATCCATTCCACATGCAAATTGCGCTGTGGAAATTATTATGTCACCATAAAATTTAAGTGGGCCAGCCAAGCTCCATCAAAGACACGGAAAATATAAAATACAATGACAGTCATGCTATGTGTTTAGAAACAGAGGTTCTGAAAATGGTTGTCAGTTAATGAACACTGCAGTCTTTGACTCTTTCTCAACACGAACCAACAGATTTCTTTACTGATTTAACTCCATGTTTTGGCACGCTAAATAAAGGCCAAATCACAGCCAAATCAGTAGTATTTACAGCATGCATACATGTATTCCAAAGTGGGCACTTAAATGCTCATCGAGCTCCAAATGATGCTCGTTCCAGATGGTAAATGAGTGTAATTTTTGCAGGAAGTGAAGTTGCACAGATCTGCAGTATTTAGAACATTCCCTGATTTAATGACTCTGCACCCACCATGGCACAGATGTTGCTTATCATTTTAGTGCCAGTTTATCTCCATCTTTTCACTTACTGCTAACTGTGGAATGGAGGCTGGAGGGTACCACACATCTAAATCTTTTTTTCTGACTTACATAGTGCTAATAATTCAAGCTGTAAACTGCTCTGTTCATAACCCTCTGCATTTGTATTCTTTCTCTCTTTGCACAGGGCTTGCAAGGTACGCCGGGTCTTCAAGGTCCGATGGGGCACAAGGGAGAAAAGGTAGAGCTCATATATTTTTCATTACCTTGTTCGAATGAGGAAAACATTTTGTGCAATTTATGCAACTGGGTTTGATGAGGACGGCTGTGAATGTTGAGTGACTTACTGTATCTATGGAATCTAACAACCTTTGCTGCACGAAAAATGACGCGCAGAAACGAGACATGGCCATGTCCTGTTTCTGCGCATGACATCCTGAATATGCATGGTCTGTTGGGGAAAAACATGGTGGAGGCAAGGGAGAACTATAAATCCGCGCCTCTTACCTGAACAGTGCCTTTGAATAGGTATGCGTCGGTGCATAAATAATATGCTCTAACTGGCAAGTAAATATTCGTAATGGCATGTGAAATGAGAAAGTGGAACAGTGCACTTACTGCACTTTATATGACAGTTATCCGAACAAGCACTGGAAAAGACATTAGAACTGGCTTTGGCAAGCAGGTACAGTAGTATTTTTTTTGCATTTTATTGCAGCTACGCGCCAATAAAAAGTAGTGAAAAATGTGGTTGTCTAAATATGGAGGCCTTATGCTTGCAATCGTTATTTTAAAAAAAATGCCCATAGCGTATAATTTTGATAGAACACTACGGATACCTATTAACAGGTGGGTGTACTGGAAACAGATCTAGGAACGCTTTTCAGTTTTTTCAAGCATTGCAATCAATTGTCATTCTTATAGGCTCAAAGAAAATATACTAATTGCTTTAAATCACTGAACTTGAAGACATGGTTGAAACATTCAAACGCTGCAAAAAAGGGATAAATAATGGAAAGAAAAACATTGGCATGGTAAGCTATTGTCAAGCAGCCTTGACTTTGGAGTGCACTTCTTGTTAGGCAAATGCTCACAGGTGAACAGGCAACATTTCATCACTCACAATGCAAGACATTCAGCGGCTGAAGGGGCATGACCCATTGCCTAGTTATAAAACTGGGCAGAAACACAATGTGAACAGACCTGTGAATAAAAAGGGCTTACTCAAAACCCCTGTCTGTATATGATATGTATGCATGTTGGATCTATGGTCTGGTACACCTACAGCAGTACACTAAGGGAGAGCACCAATCACGTGCACTTTCATATTTTGTAGGAGATGTCAGTAGAAGCTGTTCTCTTATATCCTTAATGACCTACTAAATCCCCCTAGCCACCATACGCAGTGTGATGGCTAGTGGGGTTTTTATTTTGAAATATGAATATCAGGGTTTTTTACAGTACTAAAAACAGCTGGTAGCCGTTTCGTCTCTTTGCATAGTATGCAGGAGTACACAAGGGGATTCCGGTGGTACACTAGTTAAGCCACAGACAATGTTGGAAAGTATTGTCTCTAGGTTCTGCTAATGAAGGCGGGAATGGAGGATATTATTCAGGCAAGGTAGACAAAGGTTAAGATACATCAAAAAGAATTGGTGGGTGTTCCACTGAAGTTTATTGCAAAAACATCGCATAAGTAACAAAAAGTTGGAAATATATGTAGCAAATTCACAGATTGTGATAGGTCAAGCTAGCCTCCTAGGTGCTGCAATTTCAAAGTGATAGTATTGCAATACTACCAGAAGAATCGGCTAACTTGCACGCTACTGGGTCTTATCTAAGTCTGTTTCAGCTCTTAAAGCAGATGCACTAGTGCACTGGTGCATATTGACATCACAGAAAGTTTCAAAATGACTCTTCTTAAATTCTTGAAATGTCACCTGGCATTTGAAATGTTGTAGTCAGGCATTGCACCTGCATATGTAATGCAGGAAAACGTTCTACCGGTTAGCCAGGTTACTAGAGAGTTACATGTAGAACAAAGTCAAAAGTACATGGTTTTTGAATGTCTGGAAAGATGATACCATATGAGTCACTTCATTAGATATAGGAGGAGTGCATAGGTGCTTAATGATGACCCACTTTCTTTTTATGTGGCGTAACTGGTCTGGTAACCATTGTGTAGTTTGATAAGCAACACATATGCCTAATGTCATTTCATCATTGTCTGAATGTTGGTAAACAGTACTGCCCTAAAACCATTTAGCTGAGGATTCAACTGATGTGTCTAGTGTGAGATGAACACACAGCATATTTAAGGTCGTTCCACTGATTGCACATTGATACAGTATTGTGAAGAAAATTCGTATTATCATAACACAGGTACAGAACAAATCATCCTTATTAATGTGATGAATGTTCCTTCAGTGTCCGTTGAGATGAATTTAGTTTGCAATTATTTTGAAATATTTGATTTTTGAACCAAAGAAACATACTGATTGCTCAGGTTTTATGGAACTTGTTTGGCATTGTAAAACACCATAGACATTACAATTAGTTGTAATCCTGGATATCGACTTCTAAAATGTCTTGAAACATAAACAAAATATCATAAACTCGATATATTTCTTATTAAGATAACCCAATTATGGACTCAAAAATAACTTCATAAAAATGTCTAAAGTAAAAAAAAAGTTGTAAAAATGTTAGATTGAAATAATATTGAATTTGAAAGTTAATGTTAGAAATTACAGAAATATTGAAAACTATAATAACGTCATGAATATCTATGACATAACTTAAAATATTAACTGTATTGAATTAAAATTCATTTTACATTTTTTCATATATACAATAATATTTTAAAACATATTTTACTTAGTTAAAATAATTGTTTCATTATTCTTAAAAATGCTATCTTTTTTGTTAACAATATTAAACTTTAAAACTGATAAATGTACTTATCTCCCAAAAAACAGAATGAAATACCTTTAAAAAATTATTTTTGTTTAATTTAAAAAATAAAAAAGTGCTTCTTAGACATCTACAAAAATGTTGAACTGTTTTAAACATTCAATTTTTTATAAATTAACAAAGATACATAAACACATATGCGAAAGTAACAAATTATAACTAAATGTTTATAAAAATATTTTACAAAACAATCAATAAAATATAATGGAAATAACTACTTATAATAGCAGAGAATAACACAAAAACCTGAAGTGAAACAATATGTAATACTTAATCATTCACTAAAATGACAGAATCGTATATAAAAAAAATAAGCTTTAGTTGTGGAAGATACATGTACTAATCTAACTGCAGTCCGAAAAACATTGGGGAAAGTGCATACATTTAAAGATTATGTATTTACTAATCCAACTCTATTCAAACTGACACTGGGTGAAATGCATCTCTGTGGGGGATCAAAATTGCTATTGTAAATTAATTGCAACAAATATTGTGGCAAGAGCAAATATTTAACCCGTTCTATGCTCATGACGGAGCCGCTCCGTCATGAGCCTCGGTTGAGCTGTGCTCATAACGGAGCGGTTCCGTCATGGCCCGCTCGGCGCGCCTGCGCGGCGCGAATTTCGCGCCTGCGCCGGACGTTCCATTGAGCGGGCGGGGCCATGACGGAACCGCTCCGTCAGGAGCACAGCTCAACCGTGGCTTGTGACGGAGCGGCTCCGTCACGAGCATGCGAGCGCCGCTCGGCCCCCCGCCCCCTTAGCGCTGCGGTGGAATTCCCGCCGCAGCGAAGCGGTTAAGGGGTCATAATTACTATGATAACTCCAATCCAAACTAATATTGTTGAAAGTAGGTGTGTGTGTATGTGTGTGTGCGTGCATGTATGCATGCTTGCGTACGTGTGTGTGTGTGTGTGTGTGCATATATACATAGATAGGAGGGGCAGTCAGATTTACTATTCTAACTGCAGTCTAGCTGAAACTAAGGAAAGTGCATCCATTTGTAGTGGCCAGAAGCAGATATACTATTTTACCTCCAACCCAACCAACATTTTAGAACGGGCTTAAATTTAGAGGGTTTAGATTTACTTTTCAACTCCAGTCCATCTAACACTGGGTAAAGTCGAACATTTTGAGGAGTTATATTTGCTGTTCTAATCCCAGTCCAACTAATATTGAGGAAGGGCATGTGTTTAGGGGTCATGTGCAGGCCCGGCCCGTGCATGGCGTTATACAGGGGCGGTGACGTCAGGCGGGGAAGGGGCAGGGTTGGGGTTTTTAAAATGCGGGATATGGACCATTACAGGTAAGTAACAAAAAAAATGAATACAACGAATTTTGTTGCCCGCGCTGCATCGCCTAATGTGATGCAGCGTAGGCAACGAAATTTGTTTTATTTATTTTTTCGTTACTTACCTGTAGTGGTCCATATCTCGCATTTTACAACCCCCCACCCTTCCCCTCCCCCGCCTGACGTCACCGCCCCAGTATAACGCCCTGCACGGGCTGGGCCTGGTCATGTGTACTGTACTAATTCTTCTAACTGCAGTTGGCATAACTGCATATAGTTAGGGGGATCTATTCACTATTCAACTTCAAATGATCTAACAATAGAGGAAGTTCATATATTTTGGGTAGTTACATTTATTTTTCAAACTTCATCCATGTAACATTGAGGAAGTTCACATATGTATTGGAATCAGATTTGCTATTCCTACTACAATCAAACTAATAGAAAAAGTGCCTACATTTAATATTCAAACTCCAGGCCAACTAGCATGGAGAGTATGCGCATATTGTTGGGGGGAGGGGGGTTGGCGTAATGTACTATTAAAATTTCAGGCCAACTATCATTGGAGTATAAGCATGTAGTTAGTGGGGGTGCATTTTTCAAATTGTGAGTGCAGTTCAACTAACATTAGGCTAGGAGCATATATTTTACAACATCAAAAACAACTTCTATGTCCAAAATGTTTTTATAAAAATATTTTGATCATGATTTCCTGGTCGGGCCTCCTGGTCAGAGTCACTGCTATCCCCAGTTCGGGCTCTGCCCTTGAGCCCCTTCCAGGTAGGTGTGTGAGGCCCTTCTCCACCTGCATGCTCCTGCCTGCGCCTCATCCCTGGTGGTCTAGTTGAAGAGCTGTTTGTGTTCTCTTTTTTCCTGTTTGCCTTTCTTTCCTTGCCTCTTTGCCTTTTTTCCTCTGTTTTCTCGTTTTTTCCTTGCCCCCCTACTTCTCTCTCTCTCTTCTTTGCCTCCTGTTCCCTCTCACTCTGCCCCGTGGCCGCTCCCACCAGCATGTCGCTCCGCCTCCTACCTCCCAGCTGATCACCCTCCCCCTACTTAATGGTGATCGTGCAGCGGGCACGGCAAATGCAAGCTTATCTGCACCCGTCCGTGACCTGACCGCAACCAATGCCCTGGACCCAGGTCCCCAGACGCCCCACTTCTACGACCCGAGCGCTCACCATCGTCCACAAAAGCTCCCTCTGACTGACAACCACCAACTTGGACGACGCTTCGCCCCCCCCCCCCCCCCCCCCAAGGAACACATCCACTTCCAGATCCCGCCCAACCTCAAAACTATGCTCAGTGGAACACTTACCTACAGACCTTCTGGACCCTGCACCCCCTTCACCAACGCCATCGCCAACCACATTGCACCCCACGCCATCACCTCTACTTGTAGACCTGAATTTCCACCTGGACAACCACAGTGATCCCAACACCACCGCCCTCCTGGGGAACCTCACCAACATAAGACTGAAGCAACTTGTCTCCACCCACACTCAACAGCAGGACACACAATCAACCCCATCTTCACAGGAGGAAACAGCATTTACTACAGCCACACCACGGAACTGCTCTAGGCAGACCACCACTGCATCCACTTCTCCTTTAAGAAAACCTCAGCACACAGGCACACGTGCAGCCTCCCACGCAGAAGCTGGAACAAAGTCTCTGAAGAACACCTCACCACTTCCCTCATCTACACTCCACTCTCAACTACGACTGACGCCAACACAGCGGCAAACAAGCTCCACCAATGGATCACTAACTGCACCAAGCCGAGAACCAAGAATCCAAACTGGCGACTGGAGAAGACGTAGAGATACAGCAAAACCCCGGAAGCATGCTCCTCCTACAAAACAGTCACCACAGCGCACCACCAACTAATCAAAGCAATAAAGAAAAACTTCATCCAAGACAGAATCCTCTCCAATTGCCACAACTCCAAGGAACTCTTAGCCACCATACAGGAATTTGCCAAACCCAACAGTGAAACAGCCGAGGCCCCTCCCTCCCAGGACCTGTGCAACAAACTCTGCTCCTTCTTTCACCTCAAGAACAAGATGATCTGCGACAACTTCGACAACCAAAACCACAGCACTGCCTCTACTCCCACCCCCAACGACACCACCCAACAGACCCTTCGTACCTGAACTCCTCTCACCACAGAAAGCACCTTAAAGACAATGAAGAGCATCCACTCTGGAGCACCTTCTGACCCCTTCTCACCACACAGGGCCGCCACTACCATCGCACCTGAGCTACACCAAACTATCATCTGATCCCTCGAGACTGCCACATTCCCCTACAACTTGAAGCTTGCCAAAGTCAACTCCTTCCTATAGAAGCCCTCCACAGACACCACGGACCTCAAGAACTTCAGGCCCATCTCACTTCTTCCTTTTGCTGCCAAAATCTTCGAAAAGGCCGTAAACACCCAGCCAGCACACTTCATAGAAACCAACAACATCCTAGAGAACTCTCAATATGGATTCTGCAGCAACCGCAACACTGGGACTGCCCCCCTTGTCACCACCGACAACATCTGTGCCTTCCTTGACCAAGGCAGCCCTCATCCTCCATGACCTATCGGCAGCCTTTCACACTGTCTCGCACGGCACACTAGCCTCCAGGCTCCATGACGCCAGCGTCCAAGGAAAAGCCTTAGACTGGATACAATTTTTTCTCACAATCAGAATACAGAGAAGAAGACTCCTGTCCTTCCTCTGAGAACAGACAGAGATCATATCCAGAGTACCCCAAGGGTCCTACCTCAATCTCACACTCTTCAATGTTTACATGGCTCCCCATGCAACCACTGTCAGAAACCATGGGCGCAACATCATCTGCTACACCGATGACACCCAGCTCATCCTCTCCCCCACCAAGTAACCAGACATCACCAGGCGCAACTTCCAAGAAGAGAAGAAAGCCGTCGTGCCCTGGATAAGCAATAGTTTATTGAAGCTAAACTCACAGAAAACAGAAGTCCTCGTCCTTGGCTCCACTTCTTCTGCATGGGACAGCACCGGGTGGCCTCCTGTCCTTGAAATCCCTCCCACCCCAACAGGCCATTCAGGCAACCTCTGCATCATACTTGCCTTTTCACTCACCATAAATCGCCAGATCAATGCAGCATACTCTGCATTCTTCCACACCCTCTGTATACTTCGTAAGACGTTCAAGTGGATCCCCCCCAATTCCAGGAAAATGGTCCCCTTGCACTCATTATCAGCAGACTGGACTACAGCAACGCCCTCTATGCCGGAATCAACAAAAAAAACTCCTCTGCAAACAACGGACCATCCAGAATGTCGCAACCAGACTTATCCTTGATATCCCACGACACAACCACATCACCCAACACCTCTGTGACCTCCACTGGCTCCCTGTCAAAAGACAAATAACCTTAAAACTACTCACACACGCCTACAAAGCCCTCCACTGCACTGGACCCCAATACCTCAATGACTGAATCTCCTTCCACGCCCACAAGCGAAACGTCTGATCAGCTGATCTCACCTTAGCCACCCTCTCTTGTGTCTACAGTACCCGAGCAGGTGGAACATCCTTCTCCTACCTTGCATCTAAGACCTGGGACAAACTCCATCTTCAACTCCCACAAAGCCCGTCACTGCACCAGTTCAGAAAGCCCTCAACACCTGGCTTTTCGAATGACCCCAAAGAAGCTTCTCAACCCCTCCCGCCAGCACCTTGAGACCCTCATGGGTGAGTAGCGCGCTCACAAAACCCTGCTTGATTGATTGATTGAATTAAAAAAAATTGAAATAAATCATACATACTTTCAAAAATGTAAAGTAATTTGAAAATATAACCAATGTAAGTAATAATTTATGAAATTTTACCATTATTATGATCAATATTTGGAGGATAGATACATTAAAACAATTGTTCTAATATTTATTTACATTTTAATATTACTTTAATAATTCCCTTTAATGAATATAATTGCTTGAAAAAGTACATTTAATTTAGATAATTAAACTATATAATAATTTTAAAATGTAAGGTTGAAAAATCACCAAATGTAATATTAAAATGTATTACGTTTTCCATCATACTTTATAAAAAATATTTATTTAGACATTTTCCATTTTAAAAGACTACACACCCTGTGACCCAATAAAACTCACAAATACATTAAAGGACCAAAATTAAAAAAAACTAAAATTTAAAATGTTTTACAAATATTAATTAATCCATTAAAAATAGAAACAACAAAAATATATATTGTATAAAAGACAGGTAAACACAAAAAAATAACATTTTAACTTTTAATTTTTTATATTACATTTGAAAGTATTACTAACAATCTAAGGGGCTGATTACGATGTTGTTCTGAAACGGTCCGAACAGGATTCCGATTCGCCGATTCCGATTCGGAAGCCTTGTTTCCAACCGAATTGTACACATTTCCAAACGACCGATTACGATTCCCGGAAACCGTTCAGGCTGTCTGATTCGTTCGTAAAGGCATTCGGAGCCGAAACGTACAGCTCAATGGACACGGTTTCCGAGCAAGCGAATGCAAAGACCAATTTTGACAGCCATTCTGATTCAGTCTGCCCGACACAAAACGGCTGTCAGAATCTGTCTTTGGGGGCCCGTTGCCGGCCCTCCTTTACCCAGAGGCGTCCATTTGGGACCAGTGGCTGTACCCAAGTAATCCCTCTTTCCAACAATGCACAATGTGGCGGGCACCCCTTTATTCAATGGGAGCCTGTGTTCTCGTGCAGAACACAGGCTCCCATTGAAGTTAATGCAAGTCTGACAGAATGATGTTGGGAAGCATTGTAATTGGTCGTTCGGACATGCAGAACCTGTTTCAGTCAGAAAAGATACTGAGACCGATTGGGTCAGAACAGTTTAGAAGCAAAAAAGTAAAAGGGTATACAAAAATGGTTTAAGTACCACATTATTTAAGTAAGCAATATTTCAAGGTTTGATATTAATGTGAAAATCTATATACTAATCATGGATGTTTATAATCAAGGGTATTTTTGTACTTATGATAATCTGATGCCGATATTTAGCACTATCTATATTTGTGAATCGATTTCAGGATCTGTACCATTAAAATTGTCTTTCAAAAATATCAGCCTTATTTAAATGAGATTGGCATGATGTTTATCATTTTTGGTTCACACCCAGTCCCCAGCAGTTCTATAGCCTTGGAGTGAAGCTTTTCGCATCCTCACATATCTAATAGCCACCGAAACCACCCCTTAAATAATTTGGTCCACGTGCCAAGTAACTGACAAGGCGGGTGGTCTACATAAAAATGTAGCTCAAAACATGGTGAACAACACAATGCAGTTTGCATATTTACATCACTGGAAAGTATTTGAGTCACTGCAAATTGACTTTCTAGGGTTTATCTATTTGTCTTTTTTTCCCTTGAGACTGCATGATCTTGGCAGCAGGAGCAATTTTACTGCTATTGTATTACCACTGTTGTATTTGTTTTAACTTTTTGTGATGAAATATAGATTTACATAAATTGTTTGAAAGTAATTCAGTGGATTGCATTCTCAGTGTGCTTGCTTGAGTGGTGAGTAAGCAGATACATGAGTGAAAAGGAAGTAGATTTAGAACGCTACAGAGCTAAACAGAGAGAGAATACATCAATAAGAGCAGGATAACGAAAGATGTCAGGGACTGAGAAAGAAAAATAATATAAAGAGGTAGAAAAATTGAAGCAGAAAGGAATGGATACAAAGTGTGAAAAAGAAAGTAAACTTCAGAAGGAAAGAGATTCTTCCTCGCATCATGTTGTTGAGGCAGGCTTGTGAAAAGCTTTTGCGCCACATGGGCCACACTTCTCGTTCTAAGTTTAAAAAAAACGTTCTGCAGAAGAAAAAGGATGTTTTCATACACCAGAAAGTTCAAGAACATGGCGCCAGCTATTGGCGCAGCAGGCATGAGATGCCTCTTTATAAATGTACCTGCTACGCCTGCCTTTTTTATAACATATAGTCTGGGCTGGACTGGCTACCAGGTGTTTTGGCATGCTGCCGATCTGGGGGCTGATGTCACTGCGGTGGGGGCTAATTTCATTGATAGAGACTTGCGTGTGCTTCGAAATAAACAAAGCAAAACAAATTTAATACATCATATTCAGGTCCCCATCAATTAAATCAGCCCCCAGCTCGGCAGCATTCCAAAACGCCCGGTAGCCAGTTCCGGCCCTGCATATAGTTTGTGGCAGGAACGTGATGCCCTGAAATGAGCGAGCCAAGACCAAAGGTTCCTCTCTACCGTATCCTTGTGTTGACCATACCTGCCTGCACTGAGGCAGATTAATAAGAATATGTCTTTTTATACTCCATCGTGTTTGAATCGGAGGAGCGCCATTAAAGAGGGCTGAAAGAGCAGCACAGGCGAAGTGCAGCTCCTCTATAGTCATATTGAGCATACCCAGAAGATCAAGCCCTACACAGGACAACAATTTTTTTTATTTTATTTCCTTAATAGCACCACTGCCTCTTCACAAAAGCTAGTAGGGCGATCATTCCATAAAACAGATCTTCTTAAGTGTTCTCCAAAAGAAGGCAGCCTGAGCACTTGTGACTGAGCCAGACAAACACAGTTTTTAAAAGACAGTTTTCTGACAACAAAAAAAGCTTTCTACTTTGGTGCGTCTCCTTTACGGGCCTTTTAAACCAACATACGACTCGACAGGTTGAGCATAACACTTGCAGTTTAACAACATACCATCTCTTCGAAAATGGCCGGAGTTACACAGCGCAAAGTACATCCCGTGCCCTGAGCTAGAGTTACAAAGATCTAATGCAATAGACACAAGATCGGACAGGGAACAAAAAGCACCCTGGCAAAAAATTTCAACACCAGCCCCTCTCCCTTTTTCTTCTCTTATTTCTCTCTCGCCTCTCTGTTTTTCCTCTATCATCGACAGCACCCTGCTGTAATTACTTGTGAGCTGGAGAAAGTGTCAGAGGCGCCAGTAGCGTCCCTCTTCCTTCAAACTATGTCCTCCCATGGCTCCAATCCAACTAGAGAAATGCCTGATATGAACATCCCAGGCCTGCAGAAGCAAGTCAAATGGGGTCAGCTTACTGCATGATTTATGGTTTTATATTACAGACTTTTTGTCATTTTAAAGTTAAACTTCTAAATAAAGTTTTCGGACTTGAGCAGATGAAAGTATTTCTACAGGTTTGCCACTATTTTCATGAAAGAGCACTTTACCTCAATAATTAAAAACCGGTTTCACAACTCTGAACAGCCATTATCAATGGTATAATTTTTATCTTGGACAAAAGGTAGAACTGGGTTGAGAAAAAAACCCATAAAATGCCTCTATTGTGAAAAAAAACAATGCGCCAACTCCAGCTTAGCCTGCCACCATCATATTATCCCGATTTAACCCTTGCCATTCTCGGTGTTATAATATGGACTGCAAAGACCGCATTAATATTCAGGTAGGACCTTACAATTGTTTTATGGGGATTCTCTCTATCTCCATTCAATCTTGGGTCCTCTCTAAGCCCCCTGGCCCCATAACTGAATTTGTATCCTCTTGTTATTAAAACACAATTGTTGGTAGGTGGCATTTCTCTTCGCATGTAGGGCATTTCCACTTTGACTACCCTAGTTTTTTGTACAACAGGTTAAATCACCAGCGCGCACAAGCCATTTTCACCTCTAGTCCGAGTATTATAGTTGGCGCCACCATCCCAAGGGGATGATCTGACCGCTTTGCAATCCCTTCATCTATTTCTGTTTCCAAGCACAATCCTAACGTTTCTTTTCAATCTCAACAACCAGCTAAGTTAATCAGAACCTGGTCTAAGATTGCCAAACGATAAGGCAAAGCTTTGGAGAAGTGTGGCTCAATGGTTAGAGTAGCAGACCCTGATGCAGAGGTCTGGCCCAGGACAAGGGTTCAATTCCTGCCTTGGCAGGTCTTGGGCTCAATTTCCTCAGACCTGATAATTCTCACCTTGGTGCCTATTCTAATCATGGGTCTCACTCTGCCACTCTGGGCAATAGCTTGCTTAGTCTCCACAACGGCCCCAAAAGCGCTGGGATGCCTGGCTTCACCTTGGAGTTGCCCAGGAGTGGACATTTCACAGGGAAAAACCAGGAAGGGTTCCACAGCGTTATGCGTTACAGCGCCAGGACACCCCAGTTGGGTTATTAGTGCGCTTTACAAGTACAAATTACATTACATATTACAGCCGGCCCTAACTTTTAAAAATCATTTATCTGACATCGACATGGCTGTCTCAGTCAATAATTTCATACATAAATAAAATAATTTCAATAACTTTAGTCTTCTTCTTAAGGAGAACAGCTGCCCATAATACACTTCATAGTCACTATCCTCAGCAACTGCCAATAAGAATTCGGAAATCCTACTAGCAATAGCAAGAAGCAGCAACAACCCCCCCCCACCTTTAGTATACAAAAAAACACACAAGAAATAATACTTTGGATGAATAAAATAAAATGAATCAAAAAGAATACAACTATAGATGCTTACATATAACTTCCCCTCACAATACTACAACAAGATCCAAAATAAAATTACATAATTACTAAACAATACTACAACGTATTTCTTTAACCATCTCGGATGTCTTCTACATACCTTCTCATGCTCCTGATATCATCCTCAGTATCAGGCACTAAAGCATCTTCACAGCACACACTCCTTCCTCTGATGGTAAACAAAGAGTAATATCAACACTTGGTTCACAAGCAATACAATCGACACTTGGTAGTGAACAATGTCATTAGCTGTCAAAGCTTCAATATGAACTGTGAAATTAACTTTCAGCAGATGGACTACTCTCTTATTCAAATTAAAGGGTATAATTATTACCTATCCTATTACTTTTTGCACAGCTCGTCTGAGCACTGTCACAAAAATCACCATTTACTAGGATGATGTCATTAAACATGTCATTTTGTCATATTTTGCCACCCTTCAGCATAACGTTTAGCCACTCTTGTAAGGTACCACACTTTCCCATCATTCAAACGCACAGCATTTTTCAAAACTTCCATGACCTCTATTGGTTCATATAACTAAACTATCTCCTTTGGGAACATTACAAGGTTTTTATTTATACAATGCAATCGAATCACCTGAATATCAACAGGCTTAGGGCCTGATTATGAGTTTGGTGGTCCATAGGACCACTGAACTTGTGGTCGCGGTCCGGGCACCAGGCACTGCGGGACAGCCCGCAGTATTTTGACTGCGGCAGTTGGATCTCCAGCACCTCCAGAATGAAGAATCCTGTGCGGCAGAGGTGGTGCAGGTTGAGGCGGCAATATGCAGGCAGTGCAGCTGCGGCACCGCCAAACATATTATGAGTTGCCTCATTACCACCCTTTTCATGGCAATGAGCCCTCCATGAAAAGGGTGGTGGTAAGGCAACTAAGGAAGCCCTAATAGATTCCCCTCCCACCTCTGGTCCCAGGGGACGCATGCGGGGGGCACATGTAGTGCCCCACTGTATTCGCACTCCCAATTACTGCACAATGTGGCATGTATGCCACACCGTGCAGGAAGGCGCAGTCGGCGCTCTGAGTGCCGCGGTCTGCATGTCAGGCTCCTCAATGAGCCTGACAGTACTGCCACTGTCAGACTGCCGCAGGACCTCCCGCCAGATGAGGAATAAACTCCTAATCTGGCGGGCGGTCTCAACATGGGTTTGGCGGTCCCACAGCAGACGGCGTGTTGCACCATCTGCTGTGGGACCGCCAAACTTGTAATCAGACCCCTAGTGTTATGTTTTTAATCATGCTGCCACTTTTATTCCAAATTACACCAACTTTTTCACCAACTTTATCAAAAGACCAATGATCAACGTCTACTTTAAACAATCAGGACTCATACCCTTCATAACAAAAGACTAAAATCTAGTTATATCATCATTAGACAATTACTGTTACTTATTAACAGGTATTGGATAATATTTTTGATGATGATTTAATTAAGGCGTTCAGTCACATTAGTCGCATTATTACCTTTAGGGTTATAAAGCAAAGTCGATATATGGCTAAATCCATTTCTTTCAAAATATTCTTTAGCTCTACACAATAGGAATCGCACCACATTGTCACTCAATAAGGTCGTAAGTATTCCTTATTTATTCCTTGCTATTTACCAGTAAGCCAAATAGCTTAGAAATGTATTAAAAATGCCCACACAGCTTTTGAAACATCGACTTCTCTGGGGGCAAATACAACACAACGCAATTTACATACAACTTAAGTTTAGACCCACTGGGAATTGCAGCGCTTACACCAGAATTCTGTTGCAGAAGACAAGCCAGGGGTTCCATAAAGAAGGCAAAAAGAAATGGAGAAAGGGGGCATCCTAGTGCCCTTAGTAATTAGAAAGGGATCAGAAATCTTGCAGTTAAAAATGTATTGCAGCAGATTAACCCTCGTAATTTGACTAAATTGACTTTGAGAGCTGTGCTGGAAATCCCATAACCCCTATCACCATAAATGAGTAGTCCCAGCTTACGTAGTCAGAAGCTTTTTCTGTGTCAATAAACAAAATTGCCACCACAGTATTTTTCCGATTAAAACAGTCAATCGCTTCCCCTTAGTAATGAGTATTATAATACAATTGGTGCACTGGAATAAACCCTTTAACTAAAGGTGTGACCTCCTGACAGCAAGAATTTTCATAAAAATCTCATTATCCACGTTAAGCAGTATTCTAGGGAGTTCTTTCACCCCATACTCAGTCTCAGACGAAGACATTGGATGGGCAATATTTTGTGCTGCTTCATTTATCAACCTTGGGAAGTCAATACCAACCAAAAACTCAGCTGTATTATCATCACAGGACTGTTGATCTGTGGAGTAAATGGTAGCAAAATGCTCTCAAAATATTCCATCTGTTTGATAAGGTTAAGGCATCAAGGTACCCAGTAAAGAATCACGATGTTTATAGATTGCATTTTATTCTTGTCTGGATCTAGCTTGGCGGTCCAGCAGCCTCTCACTCACTTATCCCTCCTCGTGTAAATGCTGGCCAAATGTCCTACTATTTATGATTTGCCTCACCAATAAATAAATGTTGTAGCTCACTCTTTGCTACCTCTATTGCCTTGAGATGTTGGGATTTAACTACTGCGTAAGTTTAAGCTCTGCCAAAGAAAGGCCTCCAACAGAATACATTTCATATTTCTAAATTTAAAAATATTAACCTGAAAGGCCACAATCTCCCCTGCATAGTTGCTTTAAATGCCTCTCATACAATTGAAGAAGAGTGTTTATCCCCTTCAAAGAACAAACTGTTCCAGACCTGCATTTGTTCAACAAAGGACTTGTCTGCTAAAAGGTTTCTGTTAAAGGACCAGCGGTT
Source organism: Lissotriton vulgaris (assembly GCF_964263255.1). Lineage (NCBI taxonomy): Eukaryota > Metazoa > Chordata > Amphibia > Caudata > Salamandridae > Lissotriton > Lissotriton vulgaris. Next base: position 480,006,676 of record NC_141694.1, read on the forward strand.
AGGGAAGTCTGATTTATCAGAAACGGTCAGCTCTACACTAATAGCAGCATGATCTGATAATGGATTTGAATTAATGAAGGGAGAAGAAATCAACAAATCTTTAGAAGTAAGAAAATAATCCATCCTGGAGGCAGAACGAAAATGAGAAGAAAAAAAAGAATAATGCTTACTGATGGACTTGACCTTTTTTGCAGGGTCATCCCTGAACTTTCTACCTTCCTGCTAGTCTTTTTTGTAACCTGCTGTTGGTGGTTGTAGGACTCTTGGCACTTTAGCACTGCTGATCAGTGTAAAGTGTGTGCTCTCTGTGGTAAACATTGTAATCTTGGTCTACACCTATTTGGCATATTTAATTTACGTGTAAGTCCCTTGTAAAGTGGTAAACCCAGGCCCAGTAAGTTAAATGCTACTGGTGGGCTTGCAATGCTGATTGCTCCACCCACCAAAGTAGCCTTTCAAACCTGTCTCAGGCCTTTGCAATTGCAGGGCCTGTGCTCGCAGTTTACCTCTGCTGGGACATGGCACATAAAGTGGGTGCCACGTCCGTGACTCCCCTTTTACTACATATCAGTCACCCCTAAGGTAGGCCCTAGCTAGCCCCATGGGCAGGGTGCATTGTAGGTAAAAGGTAGGACATGTACCTTAATTGTGTGACATGTCCTGGTAGTGACAAACAGCCATTTTTGTTTCTCACTGTTGTGAGGCTGCCCTCTCATAGGAATGCATTGGGGATTCCCTGGTAAGTGTGTCAGTGGTAATCCCTGATCTGAGAGGAGCAGCGGGATCAAGTTTGGTGTGGTTGGAATAATGGTACTAAATGCTGCGTAATGGTGTGCGCAGATTTATTATCACTATTTTTAAAATGCCGCTTTCAGAATTTGGCTTTTCTGTGTGCTATGTGTCTTTGTGCCTGCCTGATGTGTGTTGCATGTCTGGCTCTGTGACAGGGACTGGGGAAGTGCTGTGGCTCCAGAGGGGCTGGGAGAGTAAGCGCTAGGCTGAGTAGGAGATCTGCATTTGGAGTAGTGGGAGTAGTAGCCACTGCCCCTGAATAGGTCTGTGCCTGCCTGGGACAATGCTGGCTCTGCGCTCCTGTGGTGTGTCTGGGGCCAGGACTTACTCTATCAAAGGGGACTGTTGTGCACTGTAAATAAGATATTGAGACCCCCCCCCCCCATAACTGGTTGGAACTGGATCCTCAAGCCCTGTGCCAAGGCAGAACAAAGACCTGTCTAATATTAATATTGGGGCTGTGACTCCATGTAGGTGGTACCTGCTTGGAGCTGTGAAAGGAGGACTGCTGGGTGCCAGGAGGAACCACCAGGGAGGACTTCCCCTCTTCTAGAGGGCCCTGTGGGCCGGCCTGCCTGGGCCCAGCTCTGGACTTTAGGGTTCAGCGTGTGGTGGGCGCAGGATTCATCCTCTTTGCTGCGCAGGGACGAGAGAGTGTTTCCCCCTCCTCCCGTGGGTTAGCTAAAAGAGCGTGAGAGAAGCACTCTTGTCTGCAACAGTGCATGGTGAGCACTGGGTTGTACAGCCGGTTTTGCTCCTGAACCATGTGTGGAGCCTTGTTCTAATGCGTCGGGAACCCACGGCCAAAACTATGTCTGGAGCCCAAGGGCGGGCGTTTGTCAGCTGAGCGAACTCTGCAGGAGCCTCGAGCGTTGTTTAGCAAACCTAAAGTCTAGCAAGAAAGAGGCCCGATTGTGAGTTGTGCCTGGTGGTGGGCGGGAGCCTACCCCACTTTTGAGGATGTCCAGGGCCGCAAAACAGAAGTCAGGGGAAGTGCCTGACTGGGGTTGGAGCTATCCCTGAACGAGGAAACCAGGCAGGAGCTGTGCCTGGATGTGGGTGGGGTCCACCGAAGAAAACCACATCGGACCCTTGCAGGCTCCTTGGATCACCGACGAGAGACTGGACCCGAAGGGAAAGGTCCCGGCAATCGGGGCCTGTAGCTGTGCCCAGCCCCAGAGGAAGCCTGATGGGGAGGTGAGTTCCCTGGTGAAGAGCCGGCCAGAGACACGGCCCAGTCCTTCACTTGGCAAAAAGAAGACATCCGCACCGTGGGAAAGCCGGTGGCCATCTTGGGGGCCATCCCTTAGGTTTGAGGTGGGCGGACTGACACCGAGTGACGTCGTCCAGCCCTCATGGGCACTTCGACAACCCTCCTGTAAGTGCAGAAAGAGCACCAAGGATGTCCCAGCAACTGTCCCCCTCTGAGTCCAGTTGGTCACGGGCAGCTGCGTGATTTAAGATATCTGGGCAAATTGATTTGGTGGCATTGCTGGGGCAAGCCCAGGAAAGGGGCCCCCTTGACCACAGGAGACAGCCAGATGCTCCCTTATGTGCCAATGTTGGGCAGGAGGCATTGGGATGATGGTTGCACCCAATAAGGGATGGTAGTAGTGCGCTGTTGGTATGATGGAACGTCTAATACTTTTTCCTAATTAGTGCACTACTGCTGTATGCATAATGTCTTATCTATGTTGATAATGTGTGACCTCTGAGAAGAGGCACAGTGACCTGCTGATGCTAACGCCTAATATGTTTTATGCATAATGTGTCTATGCTAAGTGTACCTAACCAGTAGTTACTGTTTTTTTTAATCATTTACCTGTTCTAATAGTTCTGACAGTAGCCCGATTGGCCCTGTCATGTATACAATCCCCTGTAAAGTAATACCTAAGTGCCTGTTGGCAGATTCATTAGGCGGTGCCTCGTCGTTGCTGCACAGTGAGGAGAGAGTGTGTCCCCCTCCTCCTGTGGGTTAGCAGAAAAAGCATGAGAGAAGCACTCTTGTGTGCAACAGCGCTTGGCAAGTACTGGGACATGCAGCCGGTTTTTCTCCTGAACCACGTCTGGAGCCTTGTTCTTATGCATCGGGAACCCGAGGCCAAAACCATGTCTCGAGACCAAGGGCGGCGGCTCTTCAGCTGAGCAAGCGCCGCAGAAGCCTCAAGCATTGTCTAGTGAACCTGAAGTCAGGCAATAAAGAGGCCTGACCGGGAGCTGTGCCTGGTGGTGGGTGGGAGACTACACCGCCTCCGAGGACGTCCAGGGCTGCAAAACAGAAGTCAGCCGAAGCCGCTTGACTGGGGGTGGAGCTACAACCGGACGAGGAAACTAGGCAGGAGCTGTGCCTAGAAGTGGGCGGGGTCCACTGAAGGAAACCGCGTAGGAGCCTTGCAGGCTCCTTGGATCACCGACTAGAGACGGGACCCGCACTGAAAGGTCCCGGAGATCGGGCGTGTGGCTGTGCCCAGCCCCAAAGGCAGCCTGGCGGGGAGGTGTGTTCCCCGGGGAAGAGTCCTTCACTTGCCATAAAGAAAACTGCTGCACCGCGGGAAGGCGGGTGGCTGACTTGGGGCCCATCCCTTAGGTTTGAGGTGGGCAGAGGGACTCAGAGTGAGGTTGTCCCTCTCTCATAGGGGCATCAACAAGCCTCCTGTAAGTGCAGAGAGAGCACCAAGGATATCCCGGCAACTGCCCCCTCTGAGTATAGCTGCACCGCATGGTCGCGGGCAGCTGGGTGATTTTGAGATATTGCGGCAATTTGATTTGGTGGCATTACAGGGCAAGCCCAGGAAAGGGGCCCCCAGGGCCACGGGAGATGGCTGGATGCTTCCCTACGTACCCAGGTTGGGTAGGATGCAATGGGGTGATGGTGGCACCCTATCAGGGGTGGTGGTAGCGCGCTGTTGGTATGATGGACTGCCAAATACTTTTTCCTAATGAGTGCACTCTTGCTGATTATCTGTATGCTTAGTGTCTTATGCTTTGTTGATAATGTGTGCCCTCTGAGAAGGGGTACGTTAACCTGCTGATGCTAATGCCTAATATGTTTTATGCATAATGTGTCCATACTAAGTGTACCGAACCAGTAGTTACTGGTTGTTTTGTCATTTACCTGTTCTAATAGTTCTGACAGTGGCCAGGATTGGCCCTGTCATGTATATAATCCTTTGTAAAGGAATACCTAAGTGCAAGTTGGAACAGTGTATGTTTGTGATTTTGCTCTAGTGTGTTTATGGATAATACAAAGGCTATTTTTATATAGCCTTGTGTTGAGTTTCTTTTGTGATGTGCCTAGTGTGTTGCTGCTGTGTGTGTGTCGCACAAACGCTTTACACATTACCTCTGGGATAAGCCTGACAGCTCAGGCCAAGCTACCAAGGGTGTGAGGAGGGGTTATCTTCAGTGTGTAACTCCCTTGCCCTGACTAGAGTGGTGGTTTCTGCCTGGCTTAGGTGCATGCCCTAGCCAATCAGAAATCCCATTTCTGAAACTTACATGATGGATAAAGACCACGCCAAGGATCTAGCAGTCTATGTTCTTCCTCTTTCATTGCCCTAGCAACCTTAGGTTTACATTGGGTAACTACCTGCTTACTGACATCGGCCTCTATCTTTTGTACAAAATTAAAATCCCCACCTAATGTTCTTTTGTTAGGAAAGCTCACCAATGAAGAAACGAAGCATACAGTGGCTGAGGGTATTTGGAGATAGGGCCATAAAATGACACCAGGGAGTGTTTCTGGGTATAAATTTGAACCGCTGCCCACCTACCAGATGAATCGGAAACCCCCTGCCCTATCCTACCAGCAAACTTGCTACTGATGAGTACCGCAACCCCTCCAAGAGAAGCGGATGCGGAGGTGTGAGTCAAAAGTTGGAAATGACTCAAATGTATTGATAAAATTGTAGATTTTTTTAAATATCATTATCTTGCAGTAAAACAAAGGTCACGTTCTGCTCAACGAGCAAATGGTAACAGCCCTGCGCTTACCAGGGTTATGAAGCCCATTTACATTCACTGTAATATTCCTTCAACTCAAACCAGATGTCAAAGTAGTCATAATCTTACATTCCACCTAAAACACCTCACTACCTTATGATCCACAACATCTACTTGTGTAAATTGTTTTGACCAGCTCCTTCAAGAGACCTTTTTCTCCCCATCTTACTTGCCACAGCACCACATGTGAGCCCATAGGCCAAGCCTTTACCCCAACTTCAGCCTCAACCCCAGCCTAACTGCAACCCACAAAATTCCCGACCTCATCACCATTGACCCCTCACCCTCCCACTGAGACTTCTCAAAGTTACCCTGTCCCGGCGCCACTACTCTTCATCTTCTGGTGTGCTATTTGCACCTGCCTGAGTGACCAGTTAACTTGAGCCACACACCGCTTTAACTAACATAGAGGTTACTAAGTAGCAAACTAACAAACTATATGCTTAGTATCAAAGTGTCAAAGAAACTTTTTATAAAAGGAAAACGGAAAACTGTAAGGAGGAGGGATATCACATTAATTCAAGGGAATCTACTTCAGTAAATAAACCGGAGCAATCAACAAATTTGGATCTCGATGATCGTAAAATATCAAACGTGATTAAACAAGCAAATACAAGTCAAGAAATAAACAAAACTAAAGCTAACAAAACAGCAGACTCACCAAATGAACAGAAAAAAGAAGTAGAAAAAGACGAGGACTTTGTGGCCTTTGAAATAACAAAAAGACAGACAAAAAAGCTGAGGAAAGCAAGAAATAAGGCAAAAAAAGGATAGCACTGCGCATACTAACATTGAAATAGCCACACCTTATAAAGAAAGAGGAAGAACAACAGATACCAAATTAGAATCACTGCCCGCCACAAATGAACTAGAAAGAAAGAATATAAAGAAAAAAACAACATATGGTAGAATCAATAGGATGAACCATACAAAAGTGGAAAAAAACAGTGAAGGAGACGACAAATATTATGATATCTTTTCTAAGCCAGCTGTTCTCAGTTGCAAACAAAGATTGGCCAAAAGTAGCATCAGTACTGTAACTGAAACTTCTAACCAAACCTCCTGCCCTCGTGAAGTCGAACAAAAAACAGACCAGGAAGTAGAAACAATATATAAAATTAAGGGAAACGGTTGCACAATAAAAGACCTCACTTCTTCCGAAATCCTAAGTGATCAAACCAATAGTATGACCAAAGAGAAGATCTCAAATATTATACTGGAGTCTGGAACAACATTGAATAACGAGAATGACGCACAGAATTACATACGTCCACCAAATCGAAACCTGATAGAGCAAAACGAAAAAAACTCGCCTGGCGATGTCAGGAATTGTAACAAACAAGACGATCTTCCGGGAAGGAAGGCAACTGGGATTGCTGGAGCAAAGTCACACTGTTGGAAGGAAAAACAAACAACAGAGACTCGATGTACGAAAAAATGCAAGATAATAGAGTCGTTGTAGGAAGAGGTCAGAGTAGGCAGATTACTTATGCAGAAAATGGAAGAACAGGGGAAAAAAATAGCGATACAAGGCCCCTAAAAAACAGGTTCACACAACTTGTCTTTAAACCACTTTACAAATCAAAAGGAGCACATGATATCCTAAATAGAGGAAATATCCTCCGGCTACTGAAAAATTTACCAACGCTTGAAAGGATAACATCAGAAGACATCGAATGTGTGGGCTTTCAGCCTAACCCGGAAGGAATACTTCCACTAACACTGATAACAGTACCCATGGACACAATCCTGAAAGAGCACGGAAACTTTCGTGAATGGGGGATACTAACAAGTCAACTGCCACCAAAGGTCTATCCAACACCCTTTTTAAACACAGGAAGTCACATAAACAAATCACGGCTTGGAGAAATTAACACTGTGTTCTCCATATTAAAAAATCCTCTCGGCAAAACAAACCTGGAAGACAAAAAACACCCTAACACATTAGAGAAAGAATACAGAAATGAGGTAAATGAACAATGGATCATGACATCCCTGCACGGTAACAAGGAGCATTGATAAACATTACCACAAGAACTACTGCAAGAAAAGAATATGGCCACTTCTACAATGAAGATATGCTCATGGAACATAAATGGGATTTGTGGAAAATTGATGGAAGCTAAAATACAAGGATTCTCAAACCAAAACCATATAGTACTATTGCAGGAAACATGGGCAATAGACCCATTTATGTTAAAACACTACAGGGGATATTTCAAACCAGCAGTTAAATATCAGAAATTTGGACACCCCTGTGGAGGTCTAGCAATATTTGTATCGAACGAACTAGAAGCAAAACATGAGCTAATCCATACGAACAATCCAAATCTTCTTGCAGTAAATATTCGCTACAAATCTTGTAAAAATTGGCCATATAAAGCTCTAACCTTAGTCAATGTTTACATACATCCAAAACGGATCTCAAAGAAAGAGATGACTATTGCCCTAAACGACTTTTTATTGGAGCAAATTTTGGAAGAGCCATTGACCGATTACATTGTAAGAGGGGGCTTTAATATAAACTTGTTAATGCCCTTAGTGCGGGGGCAACTTTGTCCAATCCCAAAATTAACAATGGGCAATACCGGACCCAATAATGGAACCTAGAACAGACAATAAACAAAATAGAATAGGGAGAAATTTGGTGAAGGACATGGAAGCGCTGGGACTCAGGATACTAAATGGCAGATTTCCAACGGACTGTCCACCGGCTTGTTCTTTTCACTCAAGTAATGGTTATTCACGAATCGATTACACATTAACATCGTTGATTACTTTTAACAAGGTGACATCTTATTGCTTGTATAAAATCTCGGAAAGTGATCATAATCAGCAAATCATTGAGATAAACCTATTCTGTCCAAAAATCTGAAAACTTCCAGACAATCCCAGGTCAGATCTGTACCATTAACTATAAGAAACTCATATGGAAACCTGAAAACACGGATGAGATCACGGTAAAGGCAAAAACCTAGTGATAGAATGCATGGACTAAAGAACAAAGACAACTGTCATAGACCGATGGGAAAAGTTTACCCAGAAAGTAGTAACCTACAACACAAAAACAGGTGTACAAAGGGGAAAAGTGGCCCCGAGCAAAAAAAGAGAAACCAGAGAATCTAACATCTTTCTTCCGCATACTGTAAGGAAAATCAGAAGTGCGCGAAACAGGCTCAGGAGACAGCTAACCAAGTCCCCGCTCAACGAGGAAATAGTGGCATTATTAAGAAATACAAATTATACTCTAAGGAAATTGATTTGGAATGAAAAGATTAAAGCCAGACAAGACCTGCAGACAAAAATATTCCACGCAAGCACATTAGCAAACTCAAGGGAGTTCTGGAGATAATTAATGGCCTAGCTAGACCAAATAAAGCTGCCATAGGATCTAGTTTATCTGAAGAATGGGTGACGTTTCTTAAAATACATCTAAATCCTAATCAACCAGCATATAAACAATGTATTGCTAATGTAAGCACCACAAAAGTTCACCTAGAAGGTGATGGTGAAATTTTAATAACCAAAACTCAAGTGGCCAGATTGATAAAAAATCAAAAGGATGGGGCCCCCGGTCCCAATGGTATCCCTTTATTACTATTTAAAGAAGCACCTGATTTTTGGTCAATTTACCTTACAGATGTTTTTAAAGAAGTGGTCCAGAGCGGTAAAATCCCGAATTCATGGAAAGGATCACTTATAACACCCATAATTAAGAAAGGAAATTGACAACTGCCGGAAAACATCGCCTAATTACTTTGCAGGATACGGATGCCAAGCTGTTTGCTGGAATTCTATTAACGAACTTAACGGACTGGGCAAAAGAGAAATGGGTACTGCCCCTGAACCTCTATCAAAGGCCTTGGTACGTACACAAACATTTTAACATTATCAATACTAATTGACAAAGCAATTTTATCTAAACAACCGTTATACCTATGTTTCGTAGATTTTAAAACTGGTTTTGATTGCGTTGACAGAGAACTTCTATGGGATAAACTTAGCAAACAAGGAAAACCGGATAATCTGTTAAAGAAAATCAAGCTCCTGCACTCAGAAACTTGGGTTAGGGTGAGGACGGGTGAGGGAAAAACATTAACCAAAAAAATTCCTACATCTAGTGTTCTCAAACAAGGATGAGTGTTGGCCCCCTTACATTTTAATCTATTTTTAACTGATCTTACCACTTTGTTAAATGAAATCAACGCACACCCTCCAAGGTTGGCTCAAAAACAGATATCCAACCTATTATACGCAAATGACATCATACTTTTAAGTCACTACAAAGTCGGAATGCAACGACTAACTGATGGCATCTCTAAGTATGCAAAGGAAAATGGTATGTACATAAACGAAGCTAAGACCAAGGTAATGGTAATTACAAAAAATTTACGACTTAAATCTATACATAAATGGATCTTGCAAGACAAAAAATTGAAGCGAGTAGCTGATTACAAATACTTGGGCGTCACTTTCAACGATAACGGCAATTTCCAGATGCAAAAACTGGACATTACAAGGAAAGCGAACTCCCTTGTCGCTGCATTTAGAACAATTCAGAAAGCCATAGGAGACTTGTCTTATCGCCCCTTATTAAAAATAATTGCAACAAAATTACTGCCTACCCTAACATATGGTAGTGAGGTGCTCAACGGGAAAGGCGCGGAGATCATCAATTCCGCTGTCGCCAAAACATACAGAACCTTATTCTCTCTCCCAAAAAATGCCTCACAAGCCCAGGTGAGATTAGAGTTTGGGCTAAGCAACCAATGGTACGTAAGAAATGGGCACACACTGAAAGTGTGGAACAGAATAAAAAAGGATCAGGACAATGAAATGTCTCGCTTACTGTGACAAGAAGTAAAAAATAATAGAAACCTAACTGCTCCTACTTAAACAGAGCAATTGATGAATTTGGTATAACACCCATTTGGAACACCACTGTCGCGCAGGAGAGCTTAAAAAAACAGTAAATAAACTTACTGATCATCTCTACCTGATAAAGGACAAAGATACTTTCGTTAAACAAAATCATGCATGGCCGATCGTTATTGGATTCAAGAACAAAAATGTCCAAAACTACCTGGAAAAATGATGGCCGAAAGAACAAAAACAAATCTTTATTAATGCTAGATTTGGCTATTTTCCAGGCTTATGTCATTTGGCACCATGGAAAAGATTAAATGATAACAACCTATGCAGGCTATGTAAATTAGGACAAGAAAACATCCTACACTTATTGTATCTTTGTCCAGATTTGGAAGCTGAAAGAAAAACTATACTTAAGAAACTATTTAGTAAAGGTGGTGTAAGGACATGTAGGCAGGCCCTAATGTCAAGTTTAAATCCAGATGATCTACCAATTAATTCAGCATTCGTCAAATTCCTTTGTGCTGTACAAAAAAAGTTAGAGGCTTTTGTTTGATTAACTTACGGATTGTTTGAATATGAATTTACAGAATTAACTTTAAAAATAACCATAAATGATTGATTATTATAGCACCTAATGTGTACGGTAAATGCCTAGGTTTTAGGAAATTAATTTAACATACGGATTTTTTAATAATTTTAAATTTGTTAATGTTTTATCAGCTTTTTGTAAGATTTTAATTAATCAAACAAATAAAATAAATTTGAAAATTTGAAAATATGCTTAGTATTATCTCGCATTTTAAGCATTTTGAGATAACCATCTGTTACAAATGGGTTTTCTGGTTGGCTAGGGTATGCACCTAAGCTAGGCAGAATCCACCCCTCTGGTTAGGATATGGCAATTACAAGTTTAAAATAACCCCTACTCACTCCCTTGGTAGCTTGGCACAAGCAGTCAGGCTTATCTCAGAGGCAATGTGTAAAGAATTTGCATATAACCAACAGTAATCCAGTGAAAACACCACAAAAGGGCACCACATCAGTTTTTAGAAAAAAATATCCAATATTTATCTGTGTAAAGCAAGACCAAAATGATAAAAATCCAACATACAGTGATCAAAATACGAATAAAGCAAAAATAGGCTTCATATACAGTTCCTTGAAGTCGATAGCTCCGTCCGGGGCTACCACGATGTTGTGAACAATCAAATCCAACAGTTCCAGCCGGTCGCGGGCCTGCTACGGTGTCAGGGAGACCCATAAAACATTACCTCTGGAGATTCAGGGTGTTGGAACTTGCGGTGAGCTCCAGAGGAGCAGCGTCAGCAGGTGTTGATACCGGGAGTCAGTGCAGGAGTCATCGGGCCCATGATGTCACACGAGGTGCAGGTTTAAGTCAGGAGTGCCAGCAGGCATCGGGCTGCTGTGTGAAGAGGAACAGTGGGACATGCATTGCCCTCAGGTCGTGGTGCAGGCAGCGACTCGGTGATGGTCGTCCATCAGCGTCGGTGAGACCAGGGCTGCGTTGCGAAGTGGAGCGATGCTCGATGTGATGCAGACATTTCACGGTGCAAGCCGCACCATGAACATTGCTGAAGCGCCGTCATAGGAATTGTAAATGTACTATACTTGTAAAGCGCACAGCTTCCCCAGCAACGGGGCGTCCCAGCACTGTATAACGCTGTGGAACCCCTCCTGGCTCTCCCTGTGAGAAGCCCCTCCTGGGCACCCCCAAGGTAAAGCCAGGCATCCCAGTGTTGTTAGGGCCGTTGTGGAGATTAAGCAAGCTATTACCCAGAGTTGCAGCATGGGACCCATGACTAGAGTAGGCGTTGAGGCGAGAATTATCGAGTACGCGGACATTGAGCCCAAGACCCTGCCACGTCGGGACTTGAACCCTGGTCCCGGGCATAATCTCTGCTTCAGAGTCTGCTGCTCTAACCAGTGAGCCACGCTTCTCCACATAGGTGAGACCAGGGCTGCTGTTTAAAGCGGGACAGTGCTCCGTGTTCTCCTTGAGCAGTGTCCACAGGCAGCGGCATCGGTGACGGAATTGGTGCTTTGTCAGTGACACCAGGGTGGTAGTGTGAAGTGAGATGGTGTGGAGTGTGGTGCACACAGGTCACGGTACAAGCAGCGGCTCAGTAGTGGCATAAGACGGCGTCATCAGTGAGAACGGGGTTGTGTTGTGAAGTGCAGCTGTGCCCTCTGCTTTGCCTACTGGTCACGGAGCCGGCAGCAGCATCATTGACAGCGCTGGGTTACCTTTTTACCTCTGTGGCAGCTGAAATATCCAGTTCCAGATGCCAGTTCCCGGAAGTTATTGAAGTATTTGATTTCCCTGAGACTTCCAATAGGAGGATAGCTCTACATCAAGCCCTTGGAGATACTTAGTATGCAGAAAGAACAATCCAGTCTTTTCCATGCCCAAGACAGAAGCAGAAATTGCAGGCCTACTCAATAAAGCAACCACAGCAAATGGGCAGTAAAGACTCCTGGCAGTTGTTCCAGCTCTACTTCCTGGCAGGTTCCTTAGTCCAGCAGAAATCTAAAGTTCTGGTGTAAGGACCCCAAAATTGATACCATATTTCCCTTAGAAGTTGGTGCAAACAAAGTTTCTCAGGCACACCAGTTCAGCCTGGCTCAGGCTAGGTTCACTGCAGGAGGTGGAGCAGTCACTGTCCATTCAGGTGCAAGCAACAACACCTCCCACTACTCTAAAAGAAGCCAACCTAATTCAGCCTGGCTATGAGTCAGCCAGGAAAAGCAGGACACACCTCAACCCCCCCTTGTGTCCGTCTAGTATAAATGCACATCCCCTGCTCCTCTCACTCCATTTCACAACCCAGACAGGGAATACACAAAAGGCTACACAAAAGGCAGAGGCAGACGGGATAGCTGGTTAGACAAGACAATACCCACTTTCTAAAAGTGGTATTTTCAAACACACAATAATTAAAATTATCTTCCTTAAAAGATTTATCTTAAAATCCTGAGTTCAGGCATGCTAAACTCAATTTTTCTATCAGCTCCTCTTGGCAAGCTACATGTAAAGTATGACCAAGCAGTTCTAAAGTTAACATATGGGAGTGATAGCCTTTCAACAGCAAAAATTAAATACACGGTATTTTACTATTAGGACATACAAAAAGACACCACTACAAGTCCTACCTTATAAATACACTGCAACCTATCCATCGGATTATCTTGGGCCTATCTTAAAGGTGACTTAGATGTAAGAAGAGGGAAGGTAAGGGCCTGGCAAGTTGGTGCACTTTCAACACACAAAAATGGCCCTGAGGAGGTTTAAAGACCAGCAGGGGGCGACTCCCCTCTATCCTCTCTATCACAAATCGGAAACACATAATGGCCCCAGGGTCTCAGTATTAAAGAGAAGAGTGCTGGAGTGCAGAACGGTTTCCTTCACTCACCTGAAGATGGCATCCTTCATCATAGGGTAAACTCCTCACATTGCAAACCTATCCGCAAATCGGGGTACAAGCTCCTCACTGAGATGGTGGAGCTCAGGGATGTTTGGTTTGCAATAAAGTAGAGGTATCCTAAAACCTATAGATGAGCATGGTGTGGTGTAAGGAAGAGAAAAGAGAGTGTGTGTTACCTAAAGCTGATTCTTTGGTATGCCGAAAAGCTTTATTGGGAAACCAGAGGTCAGGTGTCACGACTGCAGTGGCGACAACATACAGTATTAACAGAGGAGCTAAGATTCGTACTCAATTCACGGATAAGGCTAGATACCCAAGATGGAGAGGAAGACATATAGTATCTACCTTATTCGTAAATCAGTGCTTGTCAGCGATGAGGAGGAACAGAACGCTAAATGGTGGAACGGAATGGCCACAATGAAAGTCAGGTTGCCGTTCTAGCGTTCTAGAGCACGAGTGCTGCAATGCTAACAAGGTGCGCGTTCCACAGGTGAACTACGCACTTCAACTGTAACCGTTCCCGGGTGAAGAGGTGCTTCTCTTCGCTATTCGGAACTCAAAGCTGTTTAGTCAGAGAAAGAAATAAAGTTCGAATTTTCGCATGCGCAACGTGGGAGCTACGGTGTCCTGTGACAGAAATTTCTTGTACGAGTGAGGTAACTCGGAAGAACTCAGCAGTGTTTTCGACGGTAGGAAATTCCTGAACACTTGAACTGTAAAGAACTATCTGTTTGTCACAGAACTTTGAACTGACTCCGCAGATTCTGGTATAAGAACATCATTACATTAAGAGAGAAGCAATAGCCTTGTCTTTAAGGGGTAAGATATACTAGCAGTAGCATCATAGTAGTAAAGAAGTGTGAATCAGGTAGTTTGTTATAACATGCCTTCTTTCTAGGTACACTGCAGTATTCCCAAGACCACTGATGAAGAAGCTGAGACGCTTCCAATCAAGGCTGTCTCTCTTTTCTCTTCCACTTCCCCTTTCCCTTCTGCTTTAAACATCACTTTGATTTTATTATCGAGTGGTGGTTGAGGCGGTGGGGCGTTGGGACCATCGTCGACTCCTGTGGATATCGTTGGTGCCTTGACAGATTGAAGTGCGTTCTTTTATCTACCCGAGTCGGCAATCGCTGAAGGTTTGGATTTAAAATCCTTGGCGGGGGTTCTGGAAGGGTTACAAAACCAATTAACTCGCACGTCAGAGGAGAATAGGGTTCTTAGAGACGAGGTCAAAAGGTCAAAACAAGAGACTCAACAAATCAAACACAAAATGGAGGCAATTCTGGCGGGTACTACTCCTTTACCGGGGTTGGATCCTACTCGTAAATCAGCTGCTGAAGCAGCAACTCAAGTGATACACTCGGTAGCTCCAATCATTCCGTTAGCCTTCCCTGAGACATTTAGCGGGGACCCCCATAAGGCCCAAATCTTTCTCACCCAGTGTTCTCTACATTTTTTATGTAGAACGGTAGTGTTTAAAGAGGATCAAGCGAAGCTTGCGTTCATACTGTCCTACTTGAGCGGTGACGCCGCAGCCTGGTATATGCCATTAATCTCCAGAAATGACCCTGCCTTGTACGATTTTGAGCTCTTCAAGAAAGAATTTTTGAGAATTTTTGATAGGCGCACTGCCAACCAAGCTACAGACAATGAATTGCTGGATCTTAATCAGGGGAATCGTGATTTGGTAGCGTACATTGCCCAATTTAATAAACTAATTGTGGAAACAGACTGGCCCGAAGGCATGCGCTCAGCCATTTTCTATCGTGGCCTACGGGACAAGTTAAAAGACGCCCTGGATCAAATACCGAAGAGACCGCAAGATATTTCGGAATTGATAGATCTGGTATTACAAATAGATCTTCGACTTTATGAGAGGCGATCTGAGAAGAAAAAAGATTTTAGAACCTGTATTCCTCGCATAGATCGCATCAGGCCAGAAAGCAAATCCGACGTCGTTACTGGAGAAGAACCAATGCAGATAGGCTCTATCAGAGGTCCCTTGACTAAAGAGGAAAAGAAGAAACGACGTTCGAACAATTTATGTTTGTATTGTGGAGCCTCGGGTCACTTTGTGAAGGAGTGTCCGAAGAAACCCAAGATCAGTTTGGGGCTAAAAGAGAAATCCCATCAGTAGAAGGAGTTGCCCTGATGGGATGTTCAGAACAGTCAACTCTAGATCATCAACAACTGGTCAACACTTTGCAATCAGCGGCGCCTCACTTGACACTCACATTTACAGTCAAATTTGGATCACGAGCAATCACAGGGGTGTCAGTAATGATTGATTCTGGCGCTACAGGAATCTTTTTCGATTTGAGGTATGCTAAAGAAATTGGAGTCAAGGCCATCAAGAAAAAACATTTTGAGGTGGTCAAAGCGGTAGATGGTACCAATCTGACTTCTGGCCCCATCACGGAAGAGACTGAGACGTTGGAGTTGGAAGGTTTGCAGGGACACCGCGAATTCATAAGGTTCAATTTGATTGATGCGCCACAATTTCAGTTAATTTTGGGGTTGCCATGGTTGACCGAACACAACCCCACCATTGACTGGGAGAGGAGGACAGTTGAAATGAACTCAGAGCATTGTGTGAAGAACTGTTTTGGGGGTGAAAACTCATGTTCGAAGCATCGGCCGCTCATGAGTTAGCACAGCTCACTACTAGCATTTGTGTTCTAGAGACACAGAATATTCCCAAGGAGTACCAAGACTTGGCCAGTGTATTTGACAAACGGAAGGCTGAGAGACTCCCTCCTCATCGGGAATATGATTGCAAAATTGAGTTAGAACCAGGGGCTATATTGCCTTGCAGCCGAAATTACGCCTTGACAGAAGCAGAAAATGTTCATCTCAAAGAGTACCTGGACGAGTACCTGAAACTAGGTTTTATTCGGCCATCAGAATCGCTGGTGTCGTCGCCTTTGTGTTTCCGTCCTAAGAAGGATGGGACCCTGCGCACCTGCATTGACTACCGAGCATTGAACCAAGTGACAGTCAAGAATCGGTACCCTTTGCCCCTTATTTCACAGCTCCTGGATCAGGTCAAAGGGGCCAAAATTTACACCAAGCTGGATTTACGAGGGGCCTATCACTTGGTCCGTGTAGCTGAGGGTGAAGAGTGGAAGACAGCATTTACGACTAAATACGGACTATTTGAGTATCAAGTCATGCCCTATGGTTTAAGCAACGCACCGGCGGCTTTCCAGCACTTTGTCAACGATGTCCTGCAGGAGTTTTTAGACAGAGTAGCAGTGGTATACATTGATGACATATTAATTTTTTCGGATTGCGAGGAGCATCATGTTAAGCATGTGAGAGCAATTTTGAAAAAGTTGCTGGAGAACCATCTTTATGTCAAACTTGAGAAATGCTCATTCCACGCGGAGCGTGTGGAATTCCTTGGTTTTGTTCTGTCAGCTGAGGGAGTAGAAATGGATATGTCCAAGGTTAAAGTCCTTCAGGATTGGTCATCGCCGAAAAGTGTGAAAGAAATACAAAGCTTCATTGGCTTTGCCAATTTCTATCGACGATTTATTCCAAACTTCTCTACCAAGGTTGCACCAATCACTCAACTTTTGAAAAAAGGGAAAAAGTTTGAATGGTCCAACGCAGCTGAAGCAGCTTTTCAGAATCTAAAAAGGCTTTTGTCACAGCCCCAGTTTTGATGCACCCAGATCCAGAACAGGCCTTCTATGTGGAAACTGATGCTTCGGACTTTGCTACCGGTGGTATATTGTCTCAACGAAGCAAACAATCGGGACAGCTCCACCCAGTGGCTTATCGTTCGAGAAAATTGTCTGATGCCGAAGTCAATTATTCTATAGCTGACAAGGAATTGTTGGCGGTGAAAGAAGCTTTTCAAGACTGGCGCCATTACCTTTTGGGAGCCAAACATTGTGTAACAGTATTTACAGACCACCGAAATTTACAATTCTTAAAATCTACAAAAACCTTGACCCCCCGGCAGCTGAGATGGTCCTTGTACTTTTCAGAATTCAATTTTGTAATAACTTACAAACCGGGAGCCCAAAACGGAAAGGCTGATGCTTTATACAGAATGAATTCGAGTGAAGAAGAGAGAGCTCCACTGAAGGAACCCATTATTGCAGCAGACAAAATCATCGGAGCAATCCACTTGGAGGAATTTACAAAAGAAGTTCAAAAAGCCTTTTCGGTTATAGAATTTAAAGATTGGGCAGAGTTGGGAGACGAGAGAACTGTGGCGGATGGTCTTCCATACTTCGGAGGAAAATTGTACCTACCAACTCAAGTATTGCAGGAAAAGGCCATGAGTGGGTGTCATGATGATCGACTAGCAGGACACAAGGGCGTGAAGAAAACATTGGATTTAATCAGGAGATATTTTTGGTGGCCAAGCATGGCGGCTCAGGTGGGACAGTATGTTTCAACTTGTGAGATTTGTATCAAGGGAATACCTAATCGACAAGCCCCACAGGGTTTGTTACATCCTTTGCCCAATGCACCACATCCATGGCATACAGTGACATTAGACCTAATTGTAGATCTACCTCCTAGTCAGCGCAATACAGTTATATTGGTATTTGTAGACTCCTTTTCTAAAATGGGTCATTTTGTTCAATGAAAATCTGTGCCTTCTGCCCCTCAACTGGTACAACTATTTAATCAACACATCATTCGTGCACATGGAGTCCCTCAGGTAATTATATCTGATAGAGGAACACAATTTCTATCGAAATTTTGGAGAAAATTCATGCACAATTTAGGTATCGACACACGATAATCTACCAGTTCCCATCCTGAAACAGATGGGCAAACCGAGAGAGTAAACCAGGAATTAGAGCAATATTTGCATCTCTACCTGCTGGAACAGGAGGGAAACTGGTCAGATGTGTTGTGGACGGCTGAATTTGCTTACAACAACGCACTTCACAATTCCACTGGGTATTCCCCATTTTTCTTGAATTCAGGCTGACATCCTAGTCTGATGATTAGTAGACAGGATGTTGCGGTGCCAGCCATCACAGATGTAATGACAGAGTTAAAAACTTCTTATGAAAAGGCCCAGAGAAATTTAACAAAAGCTAAAGAAACCTACAAGAAACAGGCAGACAAGAGAAGAAGAGTGGGAGCTAGCTTCAAAGTTGGGGATCAGGTGTGGTTGTCCACCAAACATCTGAGACTTAGAGGGAATAGGAAATTCCAACCGAGGTTTATCGGTCCCTTTAAGGTTTCAAAGATCATAAACCCAGTGGTGGTAAAGTTGCAACTTCCCAAGTCTTTAAGGGTTCATCCAGCTTTTCATATTTCCCTCTTAAAGAAACGTCCAATGAATGCTAGACTTAAAAACACTCCTATGCCAGTAAATGTAGAGTCAGAAGATGAGTTTGAGGTCAGCAAAATATTAGATTAAAAAATCTATAGAAACAGATTGTATTACTTGGTAGATTGGAAGGGGTTTGGCCCGGAGGAAAGATCATGGGAACCCTCCTCAAATGTTCATGCTCCAAGATTAATCAAAAGCTTCCATAGGGCTTACCTTAAAAAAACCAAAGTTGGGGGACCCCCCTTTGGAGGGAGGTACTGTCACGACTGCAGTGGCCACAACATACAGTATTAACAGAGGAGCTAAGATTCGTACTCAATTCAAGGATAAGACTAGATACCCAAGATGGAGAAGAAGACATATAGTATCTACCTTATTCGTACATCAATGCTTGTCAGCGTTGAGGAGGAACAGAACGCTAAATGGCAGAATGGAATGGCCACAACGAAAGTCAGGTTGCCGTTCTAGCGTTCTAGAGCACGAGCGCTGCAATGCTAACGAGGTGCGCGTTCCACAGGTGAACTACGCACTTCAACTGCAACCGTTCCCGGGTGAAGAGGTGCTTCTCTTCGCTATTCGGAACTCATAGCTGTTTAGTCAGAGAAGTCGGAGAAAGAAATTAAGTTCAAATTTTCGCATGCGCAACGTGGGAGCCACTGTGTCCTCTGACAGAAATTTCTTGTACGAGTGAGGTAACTCGGAAGAACTCAGCAGTGTTTTCGACGGTAGGAAATTCCTGAACTCTTGAACTGTAAAGAACTATCTGTTCGTCACAGAACTTTGAACTGACTCCGCAGATTTGTTGCAACTTAGTTTACTCATAGTTAGGGTTCATTTTCTTTGTGGTGCGACATCAACATTTCGTCAAGTTCCAGTTGATGCAAGTCAAGGTTAATCTATATCAGCACCAGGTAATGAGTGGAACTGAAGGGGGTTAGAGGAGCAATTATAGAGTCACAAACCATTGACTGTAGATATATGTTGTTTTTGCAGGATTCTGGTATAAGAACATCATTACATTAAGAGAGAAGCAATAGCCTTGTCTTTAAGGGGTAAGATATACTAGCAGTAGCATCATAGTAGTAAAGAAGTGTGAATCAGGTAGTTTGTTATAACATGCCTTCTTTCTAGGTACACCGCAGTATTCCCAAGACCACTGATGAAGAAGCTGAGACACTTCCAATCAAGGCTGTCTCTCTTTTCTCTTCCACTTCCCCTTTCCCTTCTGCTTTAAACATCACTTTGATTTTATTATCGAATGGTGGTTGAGGCGGTGGGGCGTTGGGACCATCGTCGACTCCTGTGGATTTCGTCGGTGCCTTGACATCAGGATTAAAAAGCAAAACAATGACAGGAGTTCATTCAACCTGTAATAGAGCAGTGGGGGTCGACATGTTTCAGCCTTGTACCCTCCATAGAGGTGTGATGGCTTTCTTCAGGACCGATATGAAAAAGAAAAAATATGAGGTGATGTTACCACAAATATCAAGCTGAGTAAGTGGAAAATATATATACAACACCAGTGGCTGGAGTGGTTCGCCACTCACGTGCGATTTCCACTGCTCATGGTACTACCCGTGTTATCGGATGACCGAATAACACCTTGAACCTCAGCACAAAAACTTGAGGTGGCATCCAAATCTCCAGAGGAGAGCAGGAGCAGAGATGCTGGACCTGGCATGGCAAGGCTGATTGTGGGTCTGTATGGGCCAGTAAGAGTGCCTGCACTGTCCAGCTTGACTTTGTATCCCCCGATTTGGATGTCACCTCGAGTGATGTTGGTCACTGCACCTGCAGTGGCCAGGGCCCTGATGGGGTGTTTGACCTGGGTGACGTTCTCCAAAGTGATTGTGTCTGACAGAGGCACTAACTTCATGTCACCATACATGAAGTCCTTGTCGGATGAGTGCGGAATAACTTATAAGTTCTCCAAGCGCTATCACCCCCCCAAACCAACGTTTTTATTTAAAAGTTCAACAAGACCTTGAAGGGCATGATAATGTCTCTACCTGAGCCCATGAGGCGTAAGTAGGAGTTTCTCCCTTCATGCCTTCTCTTTTCCTACAGGGAAGCGCCACAGAAGAGGGATGGTTTTTTTTCCTTTGAACTACTACTCTTAGGGGACTTCTTAGCCTTGACAGTGAGGGGTGGATATAAACTCCCAGGAAACTCCTTCATAATGTAGTCGGCTACATGCTAGCCCTCTACAACTAGATGCACTGCTTCTGGAAAAAGGTGAAAAGTAATCTTGAGGCCAGTCAGAAGCTATGAAACGCTGGTATGACCAGAAGGCCACACCACTCTGGTGGGGTTTCAACCTGGCTATTGTTATATGGTTCCTACGAATTCAGTAGGACTGTATATTAGATCAACAAAACTTCAACATACAGAGACTGAGTCTTCCTATATCTTCAGAAAATATTGGGTCAGCTACCTCACAGCACCGCATCTAAACTTCTAAACCTCCAGAGTTATAGATGCTGCCGGCAACCTCAAACATGTCCACTCTTATTCTCAAGCAATTAGTGGAAACAGATCAAGCCCTTTCATTTGTCACTTTTGCATGCCTACGGCTTTGCAAAGAGAAGAGACAATAATACATTTTCAAATGTTTATTGAAAAGATCTAACCCTTGTAAGTAAAACAGCAACTGCGATAATTAGTCAGATGAGACCCATCATTGTTATAAGCACTATTACAATGGTGAAAAACAAAAACAATTGAACCATTTTAATTGTTCAGAATGTTACTCCTATACATCACTAATACCTCTACTCTAGCGAGTGCATGATGGGAATACCCTTCTGCCAACCCCGCTGGATTGATATAACATCATACCTTGGTGTAATGTTTCATGAAGTTAGCCTCAGTGCATTAACAAATGCACCCAGTCTCAGTGTACAAGCCTGCACACATCTCTTCTTGCGCAGCTATCTTCCTTTTTAGGATGAATGTCGGGGCCTGGGGAGCTTCACCTGATTCATAGCTATCTGCAGCATTCATGATAATTCCAATGTGAAGTGCCTCTCATCAACTTCAAAATGGAGGCTGTTTCAACAATAAAACACTAGCCTCATCTCATTCTACTAGAGACACAGAAAAAATCTTTACTTAGTCTGGAGAAAAAATGCTATCTCCTACTAACACATAATAGAGCAAGGGCATCATGTTTTCTAGTATGTATGTCCCTGGAACTAACAGTGCAGACTACAAACAGAAAACAATGTCTACTAAAAATAAATTAATGCATGTAATTTTCTCTTGTTGGTAAAACACGTGTGCAACCCACCATCTTTAAAAGATGCAATTTAAAAAGAAAAACTAAAATACAGTTTAAATGCAATCCCTCTAATACCAGAAGGGGATAGTTATGGAGCCTGGGGAGCTCTGTGTGTGCAGTTTCATACAGCCAAATCAACCCCGCAAAACAAATCTTATGCCAGGCCAAAACCTTCCTTTGTAAGACATATGAGTCACCCCTAGTGTAGGCCCTTGACTGCTCAGAGGTCAGGGTCCAATGTATTAAAAGTAGGACATGCTCTTTTAAATTTTAAATGCACTAGTAGTGAAAAATTCTCTAATTCGTTTTTCACTACTGCAACGCCTATCCCTCCTATAGAATAACATTGAAGTGGCCTTATTACATTTGATAAGTGTCATTTTCAAATCAGAAGGGATAACAAGTTCAAGTTTGGTGTCTCTGGAGTCACAATTTTAAAGTCCTGAGTTATGGTGAAGTCGGATTTTAAATTGCTTTTCAGAAAATGCAATTTTCACAAAGTTACTAACAAAAAATTGGGTGACTACATAGTCCCTTGGAGGCTTGGGTAAATCAAACGTAATATTTGGTGAGGGCCTATTAGGGATTTTTTTGACAAAAATATCTTCTAGAATTAAATAAATACATTTATAAAGCCCAAATTAGTGGCTTCTGGCAAGTAAATTATCAACATTCATTGTAAACATTTAAAGCGAGTATATCATTAATAGGTAAAAAGAAACAGAAAAAAAGCAAAACAGGTGTATACTTTTGAAGTCCAAATTTATGTACAAAACTCTGTTACAAAAAAAGGGTACAAAGTACAATTCAAAAAAATTCAAAAGTGACTGAGAAGAATTTTCTTCACAGCAACTGTTTTCTCATAAACACTTTTGTTATAGCCCATTTCATATATTTTCAAGTTAGGAAAACATCATTGAAGATACAATGAACAATTCCAAAATGGACATTTACAGATGAAAATGGTAGGAGTTTTGACATTTCGGTTTTGCTTGTGCTAACGTCTATAAGACCATCTTCATGGCGCAAGTTTAGATTTTTGGAGGCCATTCTATTGTCCATTTCTTTGAATCATTATCGATTTGCCTTGTACATATGGTCACGTTCATTCATTAGGGATAAACCGGATTTTAGATGCCTCAGAATATGGTTTTCATCAACGTGAATTCGGGCACTAGACCGAGGATATTGTCATGTGGGTATCTACAGTCATAATCACTATAAGAATGTTATTTTATGATTTGATTGTGAGTTTGGAGGCTTCCGATCCCAATACCTTATTTTGATAATCTTAACTGTTTGCACACCTAGATTTGACAGAAAGATAGTATTTTTGTTAAAAGATGGGTATGAACTAATATATGAAAAGCAAATGTGGAAGTTCCATAAGTTTACACTTTGTTTGTACCACTGCAATGCAAAATGGCCGACATATTTACCTGGAATAATATGTGACCCAACCAATGTACCTCATCACTGTTTATTTTACTTTACTTTACTTAAACATGCCGGAGCTGTCATGATGGTTACCGTGTGATCAAGACAAACTCTGTGTCGAAACGCGTAGCGTTATCAAAGAATAAACGAAGCAACCATACTTCTGAGTGCGCGTCGTGCTTATGAGCAAATTTTGGATTTGAATTGGAAATTCGTTCGGCACCTGGGTTCGCTGAAGTAACGCGCCACCTGACGATGGGAGCAGGATCCCGGAAGGACCCTTCTTGGAATATGACACATATATATATAAATATATATTGGTACCAATAACATAAAATCTAATTGATTTTTTTTTAATTATAAATGAAAATATTAAACTATTTAAAAATCTTCAAACTTAAATGTAACACTCCAGTAAGTCCAACAGTAGGGAAACTGTTGGATAGTGGAGGGGTAAAAATTACTATTTCCACTCCAATGAGTGCAACAGGAGAGAAAGTGTTGGATAGCAAAGTAGTAGAAATTACTATTGCCACTCCAGTGAGTGTAACAGTTGAGAAAGTGTTGGATAGTGGAGGGGTAAAAATTACTATTTCCACTCCAATGAGTACAACAGTAGGGAAAGTGTTGGATAGCGGAGGGGTACAAATTACTATTCCAATTCCAGTGAGAACAACAGTAGGGAAACTGTTGGATAGCGGAGCGGTAAAAATTACTATTCCCACTCCAGAGAGTGCAACAGTAGGGAAAGTGATGGATAGCGGAGGGGTAGAAATTACTATTCCCACTCCAGTGAGTGCAACAGTAAGGGCAATGTTGGATAGCAGAGGAGTAAAAATTAATATTACCATTCCAGTGAGTGCAACAATAGAGAAAGTGTTGGATATTGGCCGGACAAAATGTAGTATTCCCACTTCACTAATTGTAAAATTAGGGAATGTTTTAGATAGTGGAGGGGTAAACATTACTATTCCGACTCCAGTAAGTACAACAGTAGGGAAAGTGTTGGATTGCAGAGGAGTAACAATTAATATTCTCACTCCAGTCAGTTCAAAATTAAAAACAAACAACATTTTAACAAAAATAAAAATATTTAAAAACCGAAATAAATTAGAAAATATGTAAATAGGTTAAAAATGCAAATACAAATATATTTAATAATATTTTTTCAAAAAACATACTATAATGTTAAATACATTTAACAAATACCTACAAATATATTAATTCCCACCCTTTAGCACTATAAACCCCACAACCCACACCTAAAATAAATTACACAGTTCCCATAATTAATTATCAATTAATTAACAACCAATTAATAATTAATTACAAATAAATTACTTCCCACATTAAGGTTTTAAAATCTAAATTAAATAAAAACTAATCATTAATTTATTATAATTAAATTACTTCCCACCCTATTAACCTATAAACCCACAACCCGCTACGGAACTATAAAATGCTAAATGTATTTAAAATAAAATTCATAACTACTAAGAATGTAATACATATATTAAAAAACATAAACAATACTTAAACACAAAAAGATTACATCACATACATTTAAAATATAAACTAAAACTCATAACTAATTAAAACAATTATGTTACACATCTATACTTTTGCAAACAATATTAATGACTTCTATATTTTTAAAAACAATATTTCTTACCTTCAATTTGATATTCTTGCCCACGAAATTCTTGCTGTCGATATTTTGGAATCACAATATTTCTAACTCAATATTTGCGTAAGTTGAGATTTCCCACAAAGGCCCCCATTAGGATGGTCCTCGTAAAAACGGGACCGCCCGTGATCTGAGCGGCGGTCCCGCTATGCAGATTATGATGCGCCCGCCACACTGGCGGGCGCATCATGCATGTTTAACATTGCGCCAGGCGGTGCTTTCACCAGCACCCGCCGCAATGTTAAAAATGCATGTTTTGCATTTGCATGCACAAAGCTGCATGCAAATGCGGTACCCCCCTTGTGCACCCCCCACCTCCCCTTCACCATGGGGGCCTGCAACGGGCCCCCAAAGTAAAGATGTTGCCCCCGTAGAAAAGCATAGGACCGCCCTCATTGTAATATGGTTGGCGGTATCTTGCAGACACCTCCACCATGTAAAAGCACTTTTTCCGCCGGTCGCGAAATCGACCGGCAGAAATGCGGCGGACGGTCTTTCCGTCTGCCACGGACCCCCCAGCCATCCTAGTGTGGCGGGGGTCATTTTGTTGAGGATGGCGGATGGATTGCCCCTGCCGGGCCGGCGGTAGCCGGCCAGCGGGGGCAATCTGCCCGCCATCCATATGTGCCTCTTGATGTTCTGTCTCTGCACCGTTGTGTTGCCATGCCTGGGACCAGGAAGCTCTGCTGCTGTGTGACTTGACAAGGAATCAGTGAAAGATGTACTCATTAACTGTGAGGCACTGATGTTGCCATATTTTAAAGAGACTTCTTCCTAAAACCACTGTTTGTGCTTAATAATTCCATATATTATGTGGAAGCAACAGGTATCTCTCTGAAGTCCCACTAAATGGAGGAAGTTATTGATCAGTATAGACAACTTCCAGGCAGGTAGGAGATTCCAAAAAGAGAGCATCAGAGCCCAAACAGGATCTTCCTCTCATCAACAGGGAGAAAGTCAGAGCATAAGGCCATGCCTTGAATCCTGCAATAGATCCTTGAATACCAAGATCATTGAATGCTCTGGGATATCCTCCAATGCTAAGATCATTGAATCCTTTAGTACATCCTTGAATGCCATGATCATTGAATCCTTTGGTACATCCTCAAATGCTAGGATCATTGAATCTTTTTTTAACCACATGGATGCTGCACATATTCCTCTGCTGTGCTGGGACTCAATGTAAAACAGTGTGGTCAAGCACAGCTCCACTGTACCTCATGACGAGCTGAGCTCGTCATGAGCATCGAAGGGGTTACAACCACTTACCTTTTCCACCGTCCCTCCTCTGTCTCCGCTTCTCTTCTCTTACTGACTGTAGTTGGGAAGAAGCTGCAGGAAGCACCTGCGCACACAGTCTCCACTGAGCTAATCATAATCTGCAATGCAGCATTGTGATTGGTTTGAGCGCAGTGAATTGATGCTCAGATGGGGACAGGGATCCTGTGCATATTCTCCACCAGGCTGTAAATTACAGCCTGGTGGGGAATATGCAAAGTGCGCATGATTGTTTGGCCAGGCCAAGACGTCCGGCCAAGCAGTCATGCGCACTTCAGTGTGCACAAACTAATGCTCCTCTCTGAGTCACAATCCTCTGCCCCACCCTAACACAGCTCAACAGACAGAAGATTGACAATGGAAACCATCAAATAAGAAGCAAGCAAATGAGAGTGACATGATAGCCAACTAGTGGTACGCAAAGGATGGGCTCCATGCAGCTGAAGTCTAGTAGACTCAACCTAAATAGAAGATTAGATAGGGGCAGAGAATGTCAGCTGAGATGTGAGACTGACAAAGGTAGTAAAGTCTGTGCACATTGAGGTAGACCATAAATTGGAAACCGAAGCCAGGAATGACATTGTATCCCAAAGCTCCACATCAAGTGAGCACCAGGCAAAGATGAAAACATAGAGAAATCGGGAAACCTGAACCCTGTGTGATAACTTCAGCTTCGGTTGCCTGCCTCCAGAGTTTTCTGTGAGGTATTGGTATCTCTGTAAACAGCAAAGAACCTTCCCATTCAATGATGGAGGTGTGATTTGTGTTGACCCCTGTTAGACTTGACATATTTGATGTGGTTTCCCCTGACTTTTTTCTTCCACATCCTGTAGTTTTTGATGCTCTGCTGGATTATGTTTTTGCTGGCTTAGATGCTTTGGGCACTTTGCCGCTACTGATCAGTGTCAGAGTGCATGTGCTCCCTGTTTAAATTGTGTTTACAATTGGTTCTCCCTGATTTGCATATTTGATTTACTGGTAAGCCCCTACTAATGTGCACTTAGGTTGCCAGGGCCTGTAAATCAAATGCTACTAGTGGGCCCTGCAGCACTGATTGTGCCACCCACATATCAGGCACTGAAAATGTATCTCAGACTTGCCACTGCAGTATCTGTGTGCAGTTTTTTAACTGTTATGTCGACCTGGCAAGTGCACTTTCCTGCCCTGCCCTAACCTTCCCTTTCCTTACATGTACGGCACCCCTATGATAGGCCCAAGGTACCCCTCTGGGCAGGGCGCCGTTTATGTGAAAGGTAGGACATGTACTGGTGTGTGTGACATGTCCTGAAATACTGCCTGTTAGAACTAGGGGTCTCTAGTTGGCAGAGATAGGTATCTTTGTCCAAATAGGTACCCTTGCTTCTAGTCAGGGTAAGGGGGATACACACTTTAGATAACCCCTGCTCACCTCCTTGGTAGCTTGGCACGAGCAGACAGGCTTATCCCAAAGATAATGTATAAAGTATTTGTACCAACACCCACAGTAACACAGTGAAAACATCACAAATGGACACCACACCAGTTTAGAAAAATAAAATATCTTTATCTAAACTAAATAAGACCAAATTGACAAAAATCCAACAAACAGATACTCAGTAGAATGTCTTTGAAAAGGGTTGTTGCAAAAATAAACTTGTAGATGGTAAATGTGACACTTTTCTCTCAAAGTACCTTAGATGCGTAATGCAGAACAAACAAAAGGGTCACAGAGAAGGCTCTTCCTGCACTCCGTTGTGATGCGACAAGATGGCACCTCAAAGCGTAGTGACTATCAGGTGCGATGCGATAAAATGGTGTCTCTCATGCGATGTGACAACGTAGATGCAATGTGTGCACACCCAACGGCGGTGCGACGAAATCGGTGGTTTCTTGAGCCACGACAGGCCCTGCGACACGCTTCCTTAGCGATGCGAAGGTCCAGCGACACGCTTCTCTGGTGATGCGACGGCAAACAGCGGGAGCGGCGACAAGCTGCCTTGGCGCCATGCATCTCCCTCATTGCGTCACGCTTCCAGCTACCAGCAGCAAGGGCCTCATACACATTTACAGGCACATCAGGGCAGGTCGGAACTTCCAGCAAATAAGTCAGGGAAGCTGGGGGAAGTCCTTTTGTGCCTGGGACTTCAGAAATAGGAGGCCTGCCCTTCCCAGGCCCTAGGAGACTTTTCTTTGGATGGACACAGCACACAGCAAAGTCCTTCTTCAAGCGGGGGACACAGCGCACAGCAAAGTCCCTTGCACCTCTCCTCAGCAGAAACATCAAACTGTAGGCCAGCCCCAGACACACAGCAAGGGCAGTACTTCTCCTCAGTCTCTTCAGCTGTCCTCTTTGGCAACAGGTTACTTTTGACCACAAAGTAGTCAGATTTACAGGGGTTTCAGCTCTTACATTTATACCCCAAAAATCTTTGTTATCTATGTGTGAGGGGTCCTGGACCCAGTCCAAACCAGTTTTGGGGGAGCTCTGCCAGTGCACAACTTCTTCCTTTGTGAATGTGGGCCAGGGTCTTCAGACGCACCGCAGGAGGTGGTGCCAGCATTGTGGAAGGCAGGCATAGCCCTTTTCAGGCCCAGTTGCTACTCCTCCCACCACTCCAAATGCAGATAGGTCCATTCAGCCTAGTGCTGACTCACCCAGACTCCTGGAGCCACCCCAGCCCCTGTAACTCTCAAACCAGACAGTCAATCCACAAAGAGGCAGAGGCACACAGAAAGGTTGAACAAGAAAACAGCCACTTTCTAAACGTGCTATTTTCAAACATAGAATTTAAAAACCATCTTTACTATAAGATGTGTTATTAAATTCCGAGTTTAGGGAAACCAGACTCCAATTTTCTATGTCACTCCTATGGGAAGATGTGCAGGTAAACATGTTACACAGCATTCCCCATTCTGGCCTATGGGCAAGATAGTCTTTCAATAGTGAAAGAGAAAATTGGCAGTATTTCACTATCAGGACATGTTACACACTAGTACATGTCCTACCTTTCATATACCCTGCACCCTGCTATGGGGGGTATATTGGGCCTACCATAGTGGTGTTCTTATGCGTAAGGAAAGGGAAGGGTCCGGCCTTGCAAGTGGGTACACTGGCCAGGTCAACATGGCAGTTAGAAAACTGTGCACAGGCACTGCGTTGACAGGCCTGAGACATCTCTTTGGGGCTACTCATGTGGGTGGCACAATCAGTGCTGCAGACCCACTAGTAGCATTTGAATCACCAGCCCTGGCACACTCAGTGCACTTTACTAGGGACCTACATGTAAAACAAATATACCAATCATGGATAACCAACCTCAATAACAATTTACACAGAGTGCATATGCACTTTAGCACTGATCAGCAGTGGTAAAGTGCCCAGAGTCCTATAGCCAATAACCCCAGGTCAGGAAAAACAAAGGAGGAAAAAGCTAAACGTTTGGATATAACTCTGCAAAAAGGGCTATTTCCAACACTTCCAATTTAGTTTTTCACTATTGAAAGGCCATCTGTCCCATAGGATAGAATGAGAAATACTGTGTAACATCTTACAAGTATAACTTCCCATTGGGACAAGATAGAGAAATAAAGTTTAAGCTCTTTGAACCCAGAATTGAGTAACACATAATTTTAGTAAAGATGGTTTTTAAATTGTGTGTTTAAAAATGCCACTTTTAGAAATTAGGCATTTTCTTATTTAACCATTCTGTGGATCTCTGCCTGTTTGTGTATTGACTGTCTGGTTTTGGAGTGACAGGTGCAGGGGGTGTGTATTCACTGCGGACAGCCACTGGGAGGGGGGTTGAGGTGTGCCTGGCCCTTTCTGGATGACTCAAAGCTGAGCTGAATAGACCTGGGCTGAATTTTTAGTAGTGGGAGGAGATTTCCTTGCAGCTGAATAGGGCCTGTCTCCCTTGCACAATGCTGTCTCCACCCCCTATGGTCATACTGCACCAGTGAGAATAGAACTTGTTTGTACTGGGCTCAGAGACCCCTGCACAAAGAAAACAAAGCCATTTTGGAGAGTAAGTATTACACCTGAAACCCCAAAACTTTAGATCACTTCTGGACTCGAAAAGAACCTTTGCCAAGGAGAAGAGCAAAAGAGCTGTGAGGAGGAGTTTGGACCCTTTGCTGTGTGCTTTTTTGGGTTGGCCAGCAGTTACTGTTTTTGCAAAGGAAAAGACAAAGACTGGAACTTTGCTTTGAACCTGCCTCTACAAGTGCCTGTGTGTGCTGGCCTCCTGATCTGAAGTCTCAGGGACACAAAGACTTTACCCCAAGCTCTCCTGAACTCTGTTGCTGAGAGTTCTAACCTGCCAGGAGGTTCCTTTACCAGTTCTGGGCCTCTGGAGGTTGTTCGTGCTGTTGGGAGCTGGAAGAAAAGAAGAACTGAAGAAACAGACCCATCACTTTTATTGCTGCTGTTGTTCGTGCTGTTGGGAGCTGGAAGAAAAGAAGAGCTAAAGAAACCGAAGCATCGCTCTTATTCCTGCTGTTTTGCCAATGTAGCATTGCTGTGCCAGAAAAATCTCCATGCATCTCCGCGCTGCTGCAGAACCGATGCAGCACTTGTTGCAGCTGCCAGAACTGACACATTGAAGGATCGCGGCTGTAGAAACCAATGCAGCGCCACTTTATGCTCCCACATGGCTTGACGATGCATCCCAGATTTTCACGCATCACACCTGTGTGGCAGTTATCCCGACGTATCATCCGCGGACTAGACCTTCATGGAGTCGATGCATCACTTCCCCCTACAGTCTGGATTCGGCGCATTACTTTTCCTGCGTGCAGCAGAACTGTTTATCCCCTCCCTAAGGACTCAGGAACTGACGCATCTCTTTGTTTCTCAATGCTTTCCATCTCTACAGCGGTTTGGCCTTGTGAATTTTGACTCATCTACTGGTACTTTGTGTAGAATCACGCATCCATAGTTTTCTGAGGACCCAGTTGTTTGAAACCTTTGAAAAGTCATATTCTTATTACATGTATGTTAATTTTTTGTTGTTTTGGTCTGTTGAGTTTAGATAGAAACACTTTATTATTCCTATGCTGGTGTGGTGTCCATTTGTGGTGTTATCCCTGTATTACTGTGTGTTCTGGGTGCAAATACTTTACACATTGCCTTTGGGATAGGTCTGTCTGCTCGTGCCAAAGCTACCTAGGGAGTGAGCAGGGGTTATCTAAAATGTGTATCCCCCTTACCCTGACTAGAAGCAAGGATCCCTATTTGGACAAAGGTACCTTCCTCTGCCAACTAGAGACCCACAGTTCTAACAATCCCAGACTATGATATTTTGTTTAGCAAGGGTACTAATGGCCTTATTTGCATCCACTTGATAGGAACTTCACCCACAGTCATTATGCCCCTCATTTCCATAACTAACTAGCAATTACCCATTGTTGGTAGGATTTGTATGTGCTGTAAATACTACTAGTTTCAGTGACTGGTTATTTGATTTCATTAATTGCATTTCAGTTATTCTCACACCAAGCTCCACATGATGACCCTTCATCTTTAGAGCAATGCAGACTGTAAAAATGCAAGTTTCGTTTTTGAAATATTTCTCTTTTTTTAAAACATAGATGACCTACAAGTAACTCTTTCTAATTATATGCTTTGATAAACAATGATCTGAAATATTTCATTTTAATGTATGAAGGCGGTCACATGATTTGACGAGGAGCACTTTATCTGCTGCTTTTACCTCTACATTTCTTAGATCATATCATTAACTTTCTCCCTTATATTTTCTAACAAGGTTGCATGCCTTTAATGAAGAGAAATAACCTCCATGAGTGCCTTACTAGTGTTTCAAAATGCATAAATGATTACACCAACTCTAAAATGTGAAACTAAATTGTGCTTACTTTGTTGGACTCTTCGAGAGGACGGTGAATTCAAGGTCACATTTTCAATGTAAAAGATCAATGTATTTGTTTTATTCTGCTATCACAAACATACCTGTAATTAACTATTTTACTTAAGCGGACAGCTTTATCATTTGTTTTTCTCCATTTGTATTAGGGGGACATGGGACCTCCAGGACCTGCTTCTTTGCCTGTAAGTACACTGATCAACCAACATATGTGTTTAAGTGTACAGCAGACACGATTAGCAAAATAACTTGTAGAAACAAAGTAAACATACATAGGTAAATGTTTTAACATTTCAGTTGCAGTGTAAGTTTCGAAACTATTGGGGACTCTACCAAAACCTTCCAATATATTTAGGGTCAATTATGTACGAGACTCATATACAATATGTGAAACAAGTCCATATGTGTGTAAGAAACCGTAACATTTAAAGAAGTTAAGGAAAGACACTTTAGAAGATAGTTTTGAGAAATTGCATCAATGGTACATTGGATGTTGAGAGTCTAACCGTTCCTGTTATCTTGTCTGTGATCTTCCACTTGCAGCTAATGGCTGGACACCCAGTGATGGTCACCCCTTGCGCTTCAAACATTAAGGCCCTCATTACGAGTGGCCTGCTAATTGCTGTGCTATTTATCGCTCCTGGTGAAATCTGACTCCGGAATTTATCAGGTGCAATAAGCACACCAAATTACGAGATTTGGTGAATAAAATATACATTTTAGTGCTTACTGCACCAAAATCCACGTTTGAGGAAATACCAGCCAATTTTCCCTCACAAAATATCGGCATGTTTGACCTGCCCATATTTATAACAAATCGAACAATTCTGATACGTGTGGCAACAGCAATTACGAAAAATGTTTTCTTATCTGCGCACTCCCTTGTTTAGTACAAATTTTCAATTAATCATACATTATTTACACAACGTTTGTGTGCTGCTTGGTTGTAAGGCAGCCAGCCCAAAAAGTAACAATCAAACTCTAGTGTAGAACTCCACTAGTTTACCAAGCGCACTCCAGTATTTAAAGTATAACAATTATAAACAATTGATAACCTTCATGTTTCAATTAATAACACAAAAAGAAAAGTTTCTTCTTCAAAACCATATATTTATATAGTCTTTTGCATATAAATCTTATTTGTTCCAACACATCAATCATAGATTCAGTTAATGCAAAATTTGAAAACTAGCAACTTAATCTTTCCAGAATGTAGTATTTCTATAGTAGCTATTATGCAGAGAAATATTATGATGCAGTAGAAAACATAGTTGAGAAGTAGGCCCAATGCATTTCGGGGGGATTCCCTTCTTCAGGGGCACTGCAAAAGTAAAACAATGTATAAATAATTCATGTTTACATTCATTATGTTTAACTAGAAATACAATGAACAGCTGTTTAGATGCGAAGGCAGTTCGAGAAAACCAACTTAATGGTGCATATGTGATACAAACATTGAAATTGATACCTCATTATATTGAACCCTGTACAATGTGGACATCTTATTCAGGTCAAAAATCAAAAGAGAGAAAAGATGAAAAATAGAGCTTAAGAACTCTACCGCAATTAATAAGTATTGCGAAGGTGGGTTATTTAAAAAAAGTGAGAGAACTGCAAAGTATGAACTTCATGCTAAGTAAAACAACATTCCGCCATGCTATTTATGTTTATAAAGACAAATAAGAAACTGAGTACTCACATCTCAACTACTCAAAGTAGCATGGTAGTGTATCAACGCTCCTATCATTTTAGAGATGTAAATACGAGTCTTTAAGCTGGGGACCAAAACGACAAGATATATATATATATCAACCACTCGTGAATAGTGTTCTCAGTAACCAGACTGTCACTATACTCATATGAGTACGAACTTACTTAGTGCTATCGTGACTGTAGCTGTAAAATCACTAAACTCAATGGGGGTAGTATGTGAAGACTGTGTTCAAACGCGCTTGAACGCTGTATCCATCCCTGCTCAGTTGTAGACCAATGCGAAGGCATTCTTCGTGCTCTATTATCTGTGGTACAATGAACGGAGAGACATAAGGAGCTTCCCTTACCAAGTGAATAATATCCTAATGCAACTACATCATAAGTTTAAACAAGGTGATTCTTTCTGTCATCAATGTCAGCGATAACATTCTTGAAGACTATCTGACATGACCAACCTCAGTCACAATTAATACCCACTTCTCAAAGTCACCTCTAAATACCATGACCCTGAATGTAAGTCATACTAAACTGACAATGTGGCGCTTGACTGAGTACTTAACTATATGCATTAGAGACCTCTGTGTAATATAGGCTGCACTAATGTGCACTGCACTCTTTAAATAGTTACACTCACCAAAGCTGTATGATTTCTCACCAGTAAAAATCTTGGCTTCTCAGTTTAAATCTGAAAAAGCAAATAGATCTACTTTAAGCCTTCTGAATTTTTGAAAAAGCTGTATACTTTCTCGCCAATAAAAATCTTAGCTTCTCAGTTTAAATCTGAAAAAGCGAGTGTATCCACTTTAAGCATTTCAAATTTGTTAAGAGAACCCTGTGCTGTTACTAACTCTCCCAAACATCGACTCACCTCTAACTGCCTGAATCCACGACGATTCCTCTTCCAAACTCCACCACGCATTGAGTTGTCAATGGCGTGCGGCAGTGTTATATACCCGCGTTATGTGATAAACAGTGAGACAAGACTCTAGAATGTCGTCCGCTGTTATGCGCCCACGTGATCACCGTTGACATAGTAATAGGACTGAAAGGTGATCGTCCATCTTAGAATGGTAAAGCGTCAAAAGCATAAAGCGATACTAGACCCCCATTGACTAAAAGAAAAGCGTCAAAAAAGAAAACTGACTAAACTGTATAATATAAACACCTAATGTGTACCCGCGTAGTCACTGTTGGCTTAATAGTAATACTAAACGTAATCATCCTTGTCAAATTAAAATATTCTAAACGTTCTAAACGAGTCCACCGTCAGCTGATGTTAATGGAGTTGCTCAGCGACTGCATTAAGTCTCCATTGTAAAAAAGAGAGCGAATAGTGATAATCGGGTGCGTTGGACTATCGTGATCCATAAACACATGGTATGTATGAGACACGGGAACCTGAATGAATACTCTTGTCCCTAAATATTGTGACCAAAAATTGGATAATGCTAAATGTTGATGAATAGACAAACTAAAAGGAAAGTGAAGTGAACCATCAAATTTCATGAAATGCAAATTAAAGTGCTAAAAAAATGAATAACTATTATTTGACCTGAATGAGAATCCATATAAATCAAATTTGAACAACATATTTGGTATTATTCACTTACAGAAAATAGCATTGCTAATAACACTTGAATCATTTAGGTGATATTCAAAAATAGTATATTTATAAAAAACATTGTAATTCGATCCTGTCATTAAGTCCACTTGGGACCATGGTCTGCAACATTTTGGTCCACCAAGCTTCTCTCTGAGCTAAGTATACAGAATGATTATGATCTTGTTTTGCTGTTACTATTTCAAGAATAGTGAACCTGAGTTGTGCATTGGTGTGTTGGTGTTCTAACCAATGTGTCGCAAAAAAGGACTTGGTAGACTTTGTTCTGAATGTGCTTTTATGTTCTGAGATGCGTACTTTAATTTTTCTTGAAGTTTTGCCTACATAAAGCAGACCGCATGGACATCTGATGGTATAAATGACATTCGAACTGTTACAGTCCCCGTTGTATC
Organism: Lissotriton vulgaris; assembly: GCF_964263255.1. Classification (NCBI taxonomy): domain Eukaryota; kingdom Metazoa; phylum Chordata; class Amphibia; order Caudata; family Salamandridae; genus Lissotriton; species Lissotriton vulgaris. The sequence continues at coordinate 480,042,365 of NC_141694.1, forward strand.
TTAATGAAATGCTTTTCCCCGATTGTGGGTGGTGAATGACATTCCCTGTTATTACATTGTTACAATGTACACAATTGCAACATTTTCGCATTCCATTGAATGATGGTTGGTCTTCAGGCACTGTGGTGGTCAGAATTTCCTTGAGGTTTTTACTTCTTGTGTACGCAAATAGAGGCTCTTCATCAAACAGTCCCTTAAAATCAGGCTCTTGTTTCAGCAGTTCCCATCTAGATTTTATGATGTGTTTGATTGCTTGAGATCTTGATGAGTATTTAGACACGAACACATGTCTGTTTGTCTTCTCTTTTGACTTGGTAGTAAGCACCTCCTCTCGGAGTTTGGTTTCAGTTTTATTCAAAGCAGCAATTACCACACATATCGCAATTAACTGGGTCACTCATAATGAGGGCGTGGCTGCTTATTTAAAAGTTGTTTCACAAAACCCCAGAGAAACAAGCTAACAATTTGCTCCCTTAGCGGTACTTCTAGGTTGAAAGCAAATTTCTGCATGTTTACAGATTCGGAAAAAAGTACAGAAAACTTTCGGATCTACCACTGACTCAGATTTACAGATATAAACCTGTCTATTCGTTTTCAAAGAACTGACTGAACAGTTTTGGGACAGCGAAATTGTTGAAATACAATAACTTCGTAGCCCAAAGCCCTCAGTAGCGTGAACAGCATTTTTCTGAAAATAAAAAACAGCCCATGTCCCCTGGTAAATCGAGAAGCTTGCAGATGTGACTCAGAAGGACTTGTGCTAGGTTGCTGAATGAGTGTGCTGCTGCAAACTGTGAGGAATGAAAATACTAGGTTGTCTGAGTCCTTGTGCACCTCACATCATAGATGCTATTTCACCAAAACGGACTTGAGGCATCGTCGCTCTGCAAAGTTTTGGACTAGTGGTTTTTGAGGATTTCTAATGGGCACACTAGACATTCCATTAATAATATTGCACTTACAACATTGCCTCAGTTGTACTGTGACTGAAGGGACATATTGATTATACTGAACCACAATGAATGTGCGACAGGAAGCCTCCTCTCCTTTCCTTCAACAGCCTTTCACTGAAAAATTATTAGGATTGCGTGCACCATAATGCCAGGGGAGGCTTGCAGTAGTTAATAATAAAGAACGGCCACTGGATTACTCAAAAAGTATATCTCTGGAAACTGTAAATATTTTTGAAAGGGTTTATATTTGGATATTTTGGATATTTGGAAGGGTATTTCTAAAGCGCAGACGGTCGCTCCGGAAGGAGCATCATGGCGCTATAAATCCTGTCACCAGTTCACAGAGTGAAGGGAGGGGGGCTAGATGGCAGCTTTTGACCAGTCGTCGGGAAGATTGAAAATCCACGTTTTGAGGAGCTTCCTAAAAGGCTTCTCGACTGTCTGAAGCCTCTCAGATTGTCTGAAGATTTCAGATTGAATTTAGTGGGGGTCATGAGGTTATCTTGTGAAGATCTGAGGGCGGACCGGATTTGTTGAAGGCTCGGAAGGCTAAAATGAGAATTTTGAAGAGTATTCTCTTGTGCAAAGGAGCCAATGTAAGGTTTTATGGGCTGTGGAGATTGAAGATTTGCATGGAAGTTTTAAGACAAGACGGGCGGCAGTGTGCAGGACACTTTGCAGTTTCGAGAGAGTGGACTTTTTAGTCCCTGCCAGAAGTCCATTGCAGTAGTCCACTCGAGAGAGTATGAGGGCTACCGCCACAGTTTTTCTGGAGTCAAGCGGGAGGAAATCAAAAAACTTTCTCAGGGACTTTATTATGCCGAAGCATTTTCCAGCTATGGTCGAAACATGGAGATCGAAAGAGAGCTCGGAGTCGAAAAGGACTCCGAGGTTCCTGGCCGATGAAACTGTCTGAGGTGGAGCAGCAGAATTGTCAGGCCACCACAGGGCAGGGGAAAAAGAGGCATTCTTTCCGATGGGAAGGATCTCGGTTTTATTCCAGTTGCAGCGAAGATGGTGGCATTTCTATGCCGAAACGTGCGTTGAGACATTTTGGAAACCACCACTCAATCATTGAACTCTATGAGATTATATTGTTCTAATCAACCATTTTTTGTGCATCTTGGGTCAGACATTCAATCATTTTAGGATGCTGACAATGTATTACACTTATACAAAGAATTTCTTAGTATGAAGTATGAATGCACGGATGAATGAATGCAGTTAGTTGTTTAGCTCTTGTTCTGTGATCTTACAAAATGTCCTTTATACATTTTTATCGCAATAAATAATTTTTTATTTTTTCTATCTCTATTGTCACTACTCTTATATTATTTAATTAATTTTGTTCAGGTTAGTTTTTCTCTGTGCCATAGTTGGTGTATTTTTTTAACTCTTACCCAGTTAAAAATCTCAAGATTTAAGTACTACCAAATAAGTAGTTGGATTAAAAACCTTGACGATATAAATGAGGGCTACGGCACAGCAGAGGAAACTATGCAGGAAAACAAAACTATTAAAAAAGAATTAGCATGTTGGTACTGGGCACTGGTTGATGAAGGAGAAGAGTATTATGATATCCCCAAAAAGATCTGGGGAGAAACTTTCCCAGAGCTCAACATAACGAATGAATGGCAAACCTCGATAAACACCTGTTGGGAGACTGTAAAATCAGCACCATTGAGAAAAAATCATATCTTCAAAGCACATAAAGCCTACTGGACTCCCAAGAGGGTGTCTAAGTTCAAAGGTCAAAGCGAGAGGAGTTGCCCCAAATGCGGCGAACGGGGCGCAGAAGACATTCACATGTTTTGCCAATGCTCCCACCTGGAAGAATTCTGGAGAGAGATAGGTAAAACCATGTCCAAGATATTGGGAGTACAGGTGGACGCGAGTATGGATTTCATTATTTTTGGGAAAAGTTGGAAATTGGCCCGGGCAAACAAAAAAAGTACAGATAAAGAAATAATCTTGGTTTTGTTAATATTGCTAGCGAGAAGGGTGATTTGTATTTACTGGGTAAAGAATTCACCCCCAATGCTCAAAGAGTGCAATGCCTCTGTCCAAAGAATAAATAAACTGGACAGAAGTGGGAATAGGGGGAGAGCAAACACATTTTGGACAATTTGGGAAAACTATATGAGTAATAGCTAATTACTGAGATATATGGTAGGTCGGATGCACAGCAAATGTTTAGGCGTTCATTAAGTTTGTAAAGTTTTTAGGTGCCACACAAGTAACGTCAAGTGTCCCACGGCGTTGCTGTATAACTGGAAAAATAGTGAGATCAGTGGATCACTGGTCTCATCCTTGTGTGCACACAAAACTTCCTCCAATGCAGTAGAGGTTCCAAACTTTATTTGTCAATGGTTAGGTGCGATTTATTCAAAATATAGTTTCATAAATCCTTTCCACATTGTATATACGATATGCAATTGGCTCTTTTTTTCTTCCAAAGCATAACACTGTCCTTTATACACATCCAATGCATTTCGGGGCCATTGTTTGCCCCTTCATCAGGGAAAGGATACTGTGATAGGGAAAGAAAATAAACGTCCTGTAAGTAATGTGCTGGTTGTGTTGTGTTTGTAACAGTGCATGAGGGGAAAAAACTCTGTTGTGAGTTATGGGGTCACCTTAATAAACCTGGAGCCCGTGGGGACATAAAAAAGAATTTAAAGCGTGTTCTCACGTGTGTTCGTCTGTATATAGTTGCGTGGTTCTGAAAAAATAAGGGTATAATTGTTACCGCTGTGGAGCGGAGAAGATAATGCGCGAACTAGAATGCCAAGTTCAAACACACAGATCATGTGAACTGGTCAAGAAACTAACCTGAAGTTCAGTCGCGGGAATCAAAAAGTGCTCCGTTCACCGACGCCGGTCAGGACACGAATGTCAGCTGCCGCGTTTACTCAAGATTGAAAACTCGCGATCACGTGATCATAAAGGGTGAAAAAAGACTCGCATAAGTGGTTGCTATACCACGAAAGGAGATTACAAAGTGTGTTTAGTGCTTCATATCAAAAGAGAATAATTCTAACATTTAGGTTCAGAAAAATGGGTTCGAAAAAGTAAGTATGGGAAAATAAGTATTATCGGACGACATGGTTCAAGGGGTGCGGTACCGGGAAAGACAGTGGGGGGTATTGCGATAATGTATTAAGGTATGTGGGGGGTATTTGTGCAATGTGAACGATGAAACATGATCATTATAGTAAATCTACAGAAAACAGTGAACAAAAAACACAAAGCATCACAGTGAATACACACAGGAATTACTAGGTACTCCAAATGCAATTACTACAGATAGCAAGAGAGTTCAATTCTGTCATTGAGGCCGAATGGCTTCTGTGTAGAGAGTCTATAAATCCAGGTATTTTCTCGTTGGAGTAGAAATTTTGTATTGTCCCTGCCTTCAATTCTCTGGATGATTTCCAGTATGATGAACTTAAGTTGAGAAATGTTGTGTTTCTCGTCTTGAAAGTGTGTGGCTATTGAAGATTTGGTGGATTTTAACCGGATGTTGGACTTATGTTCTGTAATTCTAGTCTTGATTTTGCGTTCTGTCTTGCCGATGTATAGTTTGCCGCACGGACATTTTAATGCATAGATCAAATTGCTGGAGTCATACGTGGCATTGACCTTAAGATTTATTGTATGGCCTTTCATTGGATGGTTGATTACGTTTCCTCGGATGATGCTATTACAGTTCCCACAGTTCAGACATGGTTTGGTACCTGTATATTTCACCGTGGGGGTAGGTTTGTGTTGGACGAGTTCTCCTAGGTTCTGTGCCCTAGTAAAGGCAAACAGTGGGGGTTCCCTGAACATTTGATTGAAATCTGGTTCCAAATTCAACAGTGACCAGTGTTGGTAAATGATTCGTTTATATTTCATAGTTGCAGTGGAAAATTTTGAAACTACCACTATGCGGGTTTGTTGTTTTTTGCTGCTCGGTTGTAAAAGTTTGTGTCTGTCTATGTTGGCTACTTTGTTTGTGGATTCTTCAATAATGTTCTCTGGATATCCTCTGTAGTGAAATTTACTAGCCACTTCCTTTATTCGTTGTTTAGATTTTGCGGGATCTGATGTAATTCTTTTAACCCGTGCCATTTGCGAAAAAGGTAAGTATTTTTTTAGGTTTGGTTCATGGAAACTCGTAAAATAAAGCATGTTGTTCCTGTCTGTGGGCTTCGTGAATAGGTCAGTTTCAAAACCATCTTTATTTACCGAGACTTTAACATCTAGAAAATTCACACTTTTTTCCGATAATTCCCATGTCAGTTGGATTCGTTCATCAATTTTGTTGAATTCCATCTGTTACAAACACAACACAACCAGCACATTACTTACAGGACGTTTATTTTCTTTCCCTATCACAGTATCCTTTCCCTGATGAAGGGGCAAACAATGGCCCCGAAATGCATTGGATGTGTATAAAGGACAGTGTTATGCTTTGGAAGAAAAAAAGAGACAATGGCATATCGTATATACAATGTGGAAATGATTTATGAAACTATATTTTGAATAAATCGCACCTAACCATTGATAAATAAAGTTTGGAACCTCTGCTGCATTGGAGGAAGTTTTGTGTGCACACAAGGATGAGACCAGTTAATAGCTAATTACTCCATTAACAATACCATTGTCCAATGATTTAAAGCAAGTCAATAGAAAACTTCAAATGGGAACTTGAAGGAGTAGTCAAAGTGACTAGCTTACCCCAGAATCACGACCAAGGTGGAATGGAGATAAAAGGGGCTTGAGAATACTTAAGAAAAGGGAAAACGAGAATTCTCCACGCATCTGTTGCGGTTACCCTGGAGAAATCCAAGAAGGTCGGCATTTCTAAGTAAACTGGGCACCCGATACCTCAAATTCCAAACTATTGCTTTATGAAGGACAAAAAAAAAACCTCTACCCCAGTTATTGTGCATTTCCAGTGAAGGGTGCGGATGCACTGGGAGCATATTATGGATGTGTGAAAGGACGTGGGGGGACTGAATTCTTCTCACTTCACTTCAGAATTTCCTTAAGAATAGAAGCTAGGAGTCAACACAGAAACAAAAATACACACGCCCCTACCCCCCATAAGTTAGTTCCTCTTAAGGCCTCTCATCAATTACCTAAACTCTACAAGACCTGAGTCTACCGGGCATGTGTCCTGATTTCTCAGGAACCTGGAGAAATAAAAGCAGACCCTACCCACAAATAAAGTTTGAGATCTTGAAACTGTGTGGCACGCCCCTCTGTGGGACCCTGGCTGTGTTTCGGGGGGGGGGGTACAATGCCTTTGTAAATACATGTAAATGAAGATGGCCTGGAAGTGCGACTTTCTTTCTTTATTTAGCGAGTTTGCAGTTTGGTGCCATGTGGCTAAGTGACTAAAAAAAGAACAACATTTTACTGTATTTTCTTTTTTAATTTCCAATTAGCAAACTGCCTTTAAAATATTCCTTAATAGTGAAAAATAACGATTCGCTAATAAGGAATAGCAAAATGCTATGCATGAAGAAATCACTAAAAAAATAGCGATTTCTTGAAATTCCTTAATTGCGACTCGCAAATTGCGAGTCACAATTAAGGAATACCTCCCCATTCATTCCTATGGGCCTAGAGACCCATAGGAATAAACGGGAAGACATTCTCAATTGGCGAATTTCAATTAGCGAATCACAAATTGAGAATGCGATTTCAAGGGTGCAGTGGTGTCCAAAGGACACCCTGTTGCACCCCTGAGATTCATCAGTTCACATATGTTGCGCACACACATGCCCTCAGGGCATGTGTGTAGGTGCAACATGAAACTTTTAAAACTGCACTTTAGTGCATTTTTCAAAGTTCTTGCAAATTACCATGACGTTCAACTTCATGGTAATTTGCGAGCCCTATTAGCGAAATCGCTATTTTTTTTACTTTAATGCATTGGATTTAAGGAATCTCAATTTGAGATTCCTTAAATGCAAGTAATCACAATTTTGAGATTTCTTAATTAGCGATTTTTGAATTTGGGATGATGCATCCCAAATGCAAAAATACCGATCGCAAAGGGGAAGATTCTGAGAATCTGCCCTTTGCGAGCGGATTTTACCTTTATGCATCTATGCCTAAGCCTTTTTCGCAGTTTCATAGCTGGTAATTCAGAAAATCACACCCGTATGAACATAAAAAGTCAAATTGCGATTTACAAAAACCCATTCCAACTCAGAAATGATGTTCTAATTCATAAAATGCTCTTTGTGATTGACTGCAATTCAGGGGGGTGGGCGTGTGGGGGAGTGGGGGGGCGAAAAAGGCATCTTCCTACTACCAAACTATAATGGAATCTTCCAATAGTTTGAGACCGCAATTGCCATCAGAACCCATTAATCTGATGTTGGATCTCCAAAAGGGGATGGTAATCTATTTTCAAAGCGCAAGCGTTACCTTTAGGACATCTTCCACCAAATGAATGAGCTGCTGTTTGATACTGGGGGAGGGGGCAGTAAGAAAGGCAACCATTGCATGTTTGCCTTGGTTCCATTCACTGGATGTGAAATTATACTTTCCCTCTTCCTAGCGACTGGCACCTAATTGGCGAACCTGGTGCACCTCCTGATTGGCCCCAAATACCACAAGTATTTGCACAAATTCGTCCTAAATAAAATTGTATCGGTACCACGTTACTACCTCTCCTTTCCTGCTAAATATGGATGAAATTTAAATTGGCCAAAAGGAAAGGGACAGGTAAGACGACTAAGGTTCCCTAAATTTGACCCACAGTCAGGGAACTATTTGTCAGTGGCTTCTATGATAAAATATGTCTGTGGTAATGCGACCATCCCCATTCCAAATTGTCTCCATACCCCAAGCAGTAAGAAATGATCGAGACACCCCCGTCTTCCCAAAATGCCCCCAGTTTGGTATCAGCTGCCCTGAACGAGAACCTGAAAAACGCCCCTTGCTCCAAATTCGCTGTGTTCCTAATTGCTTTCCATAAGACCCCACCCACCCCAAGGATAAGTTTAATAATTATCGCAAGCCCCCCCCCGAGTTTTTGTAGTAACCAGGTTGCGAGAATTTATATAGAAAGTTAGGAAGATGTGTGCAAAGTTAAAATTAGATCGAAAATCGAAAGAACTTGTTGCAGTAAAGCTTGTTGAAAATTGGATGTTTTGATGTAATGAAGAGTCGTTTAGCCTAGGTTCATCCCTTAGAAGGATGCCTATCAGACTATGGTGAATAGCACGTTGCACTTTTTCGTAAAGTACAAAGCCCTGAAGACCAGCCTAGCCTTGCAAGACTCGTACTAGGGAAATGGGTCTCTACCAGAAGAACTGACATCTACTGTAATAGACGAATGCAATGAATGGGTACCAGACCTCGTAACTATTACGAATGAATGTAATAACCAACAAAACGCCAAAGAATTAGCCACAAAGGAAAAGTTGTAAGGAATCCAGCAAACCCATCATCAATTGTTTATACGTTGGCTGCAAAATCTCAAATGTAGCGAGTGTTTACCCCAGTTGCTTGGTGTTGGGAGAGAAATAGATTTATGTAATTACCTTCTTCTGCAAAATCTCTAAAGACTGTCTTTTCAAAACTTATTCAAGGGTATCACTGTCGGAGGAGAAAGAGACCGGATGTGGGAGCACGCGGCCTGACTGCGGATCATGGAACATCAGCGACGGAGGCCGAGGCGAGACCACAGCAGTAAGGAGTCGCAGGATGAGGCACTGTTTCAGACAAAACTAAGGAAAGGGCTGACCTGAAGCCCCTGCTCTATGATCGACGTGTGCCAAAAGGTCCCCGCTCTCTGAACTTGGTTATGGACCCGCCTGTCTCAAATTCTCCGTCCCCTTGATCTGTTCCCGACTTGGCCCTGCTCCATCCCCTCCTCCTCCGACCTACCATAAGGACTGTTCACACCCACACCTTTACACCTAAACTTCCAAATTCCTCCAAAATCCTACTGAGCTACCCAGAGAAGGGTATTCCCTGTGTCAAAAGGGAGGGAGCTCCGACTAAGTAGACCACGAACTATGTTAATCTCAGAACGGTGACCTAGAACTCCACCAAGGGTCGCCCCTAAAGAGAAGATGAACGAAGTATGTGGTTCTACCCGCTGCTGAACGCCTCAATGATGATGGAAGCAACAGGAAATACCCACCACAGAGACTCAAGAAACAAACAGATCCCACAACTCAGGGACAATTGCACTTTTCATCACAATCCTATGCTCTGCGTTACGGAAGAAAATGCACCTGCTCCAAAACCGTAACGCATTTCTCCTATGAGGTCTGACGAAACCAGACAAGATGTACCCCTACCCGCAGACCCCCAACGACTCAATCCACATGAACATTTCTGTTGACAGAACAACTTGTAATCCAGGTGCTCAACAGTGCCAACAGAAGACGACAAAGACACCAAGAACTCTGATATTTTTTTCTATATATCCTTTCTCTCCCAATCACCATTGGACTAACTATGCTCCCGCCGAATACAAAAAGGACTTACTTATATGATAACTTACCAGCTCCTATTTCGAATAACTATAAGTATCTATGATCTGTACCCAACGCCCTCGCTACGTAATTCTAGTCTGATATTACATTACGATGACTTTTTCTGCAACCAACTTAACAATGAACCCGCTTACTAGATGATGAGATTTTTCAATGTGACGTTTATAATATGATGTTTATGTACAGTTCCTTTGCCTAAGTCCCCTCTCCCTTACTTATGACCGCTGCAATAGGTATAGATAGGAAATAGGCCAGCAAGATGTCTTGGAAATGTTAAAGGGAGGACTGTGGAAAATTAATACAATCTTGGTGAACATTATCGGCGCCATCTTGCCCCTTTTCGAGCCCATTCGTGCGCGTAAGCGGCAGCCATTTTGAGCACCATGGCCTCCCTGCCCCTCGCTGATAGCCAGCGCGTCTCTCTCTCTCCTAAACCTCGCAAGCATCCCCCCCCGCACGCTGACAACCCCCACTCTCTCATGCCTTGGGTCATAAACCCCTCTTCAGCGCAGCTTCACCACAGAATCCCATCCTGTTCCCAGCGCGACACCTCCCCTCATTCCTTTCATGGCCTCAGATCCTTTTGATGCAAACCCCCTTTCCCTGTGTCCCCGTTTGTCTTCCTTGTTCCCAGGCCGCCACCTGGCCCTGCGGATACTGTTTATTACCCCGTGCAGTAGGAAGCTTCCCCTCCCCATCAAAAGACCCTCGAGCCGATCAAAGCCCCCACCCTATGAGATCCGATCAACCCCATGCATTCCGTGAATCGGCGGAATGCCCTGCTGTGCGACAACCATCACCTGTTGTGACCGGGGTGGGGAATCCAACTGTAAATGTATGTGGGAACGGGCCTGAAGGGGAGATTCCGAGGATGTTCTTTCAAATATCAAAGTGTTGCGAGAATGTGTTATGTGCAATAAAGGTCATAAACCCTAGTATAAGAGGCCAGGCCTCAGAGATGTGGTTAGAGCACCTCGTGACGATACTTGCTGTCTGAATTGATGTGTTCTCCTCCGGAGAGAATAAATTCCTCGTTTCCTGCCTTCCAGTCTCCAGCGCCTGCTTCTTCATTGATTAACATTGGTGGGTCATAGAGGCGATACCGCCGGGCAACATAAAAGGGTCTTTGGTTACCGGTTGTCTTTGAAACCCTTTTTTACAGGATGCTCAAAACATATAAAACATATAATTTGCATAAACCATACATGTTAGCGAATATGTGCAATAATGCAAAAGTTCACAACCATTCTGCATGATTTCAAATTAAACCATGGTCCGTATCATGATGCCTGCTCTGACTCAGGGCAGAGTCGAGAGCCTATTTTTTGCATGTGAGATGCCTAAACTTCAAACATATAGGGGCATATTAGCAAGAACCCTGCATAGAATTATCGCCGTTTTATCGGTAGGAAACTGCTGCCAAACGGCGATAATGGGCTTGCTAATATGCGTTATAGAATTCCAATAGAAGCCCAGGTTAGATGTGCAGGACATCTAACCTGGGCTTCTATTGGAAATCTATAATGCATATTAGCAAGCCCATTATCGCCGTTTTAGCGGCAGTTTCCTGACGATAAAACGGCGATAATTTTATGCAGGGTTCTTGCTAATATGCCCAATAATTCGGAATTTATCTGAGTTAATGCTTGAACTTTAAACAGAACAAATCTGAAACAGTGACCAGAGATTGCCTCGCTCTGGTTCCTTTTTGTTCCATCCAGAGATCATGCCTTAACTAAGAGAGGTTTTGAGGGATATATTTGAACTTTAGGGACCTCCTTTTATGACAATTAGCTGGAGCTCGGCTCAGCGCTGAGCGAGCACAAGCCCAGGATTAAATACAGTTGAGCTCTGAATCAAGTGAAAATGATAGCAATAATGTCAGCCTTTTACAAAGCTTCACACCTATTTTACTTTATATGCATTCTCTTACCATTTCTCCCTTTGCCCCTGCCACTTCAACCTAAAACGAAAAACATAAAATTAGTAACCAGCAAGTGCAAGCAATAAACGTATGCAGTTAGAGCTGCCCAGTGAGTAGTAAGATTTGAAGAGGTTCATTGTTCAAGGTACTGAAGTCACTTCTGAGCAACAGTGAAGACTGTAATGCTTAAATCGTGCCAGGAACGCTGAGAATTGTGCCTGGAACGCTGAGATTGGATTCTTTGTCAATAAGAATGATTGAGTGCTGACACAAACTCCAGTTGTTTGCCTGCAGTTTACGTTAAATAGATGGGAAGAGATGTGGTCTAGTGAATAACGTGCTGTTTGTAACCTGAGGAAATGGGCTCTAAACCTGGCTCTTGTAGCTTGACCGCAAATTGTGTGAATCAGGGCAAATTGGAATCTCTCAGTGCTTAAAATTGTAAATGTGAATCAAATTAACGCAAATCAACTGTAAATACGTGAAATGTACGTCATTCTGCAACATAAATGTGTAACTTCCCAATTCCTGCACATCCTTTAGGTTCTGTCCAGCTAGTTTTCTGTTATATAAATGTAAATACATACATACTAGTGTGAAGCAGAGGCATAGCGTAGAGAAGGGCAATTGCCTGTTCATCTGTTTCTTTTGGATGTGATAAAGAGGATGGCTGCTACTAGCCATATTGTACACATGTAGTTTGGAATTAAAATATGTTATTTCCCCTTGTTTCTGGCTCAGATCCATAATTAAGTGATATGCAGGTTGACAATTGCCAGCAGTTAGCAATCTGCAAAGGGTGCGAACTGCAGCCTAAAAGTGAGTAATAAGGTTTAAAAGGCATGCAAGCTACTTAGGAGGTGGGACTGAGAGATGGTTAGAGTTTCAAAAGTTGAAACTTGGGAAAGGGAACAGAGACATTTCCCTCAAGGTATACAATAATATTTTGGGAAAGGTGTGGCTGGGTTAATAATGAGGGCTTAGTGTTTTCATGGATATGCTTCTTGACAAAGGGATTACTCTTTTAATGAAAATGCTATGATAGGGCATGTCTGAGAATTAAAGTGAAGAGATGGATGAAAGAGGATCATTAAGTATTAAAGGAATTACATTCTGCATAATAGTTCGATGCAATCTGATGCTAGAACAGAATATAGTGAAGTTGTTTTTATGTGAGAAATGGAATAGGAAGCTCTATTTGGTAAAGGTGGGCCTATACATGGGACAGAGGTACCTTTTGGGCAGGGTTCTGACTACATAAACCATAAACACTATAGGTAGATGTAAAAGCAAACGTTCTCTGCTCGCTGTAGCCTTCGCCGCCTGACCACCATGTAGAGTCCTGGCATTGTGAGAGTCCTCATGCTCCAGCTCCATATCCTTAAGTGTGTTTGGTCAGGCCTGTTCCTGTTGGTAGTTTGTTAACTTTTTTTGAACTTTTTTTTTTTCCTTACTGGTTACCACCTGGTTTGGGTTCTCCTTAAATTGCGCGTCGCAAATAGCGATTATCGGGTTTTTCGCAATTTGCGATTTTTCATGAATAGCGATTGCGATTGCTTTGTGATTTCGCAAATGAATTCGCAGATACCGTGGTTTCTCGCAATTTCAGATTCGCAAATGGGCTTCTTCCAGGATTCTGCGAATTTATTTGCGAAATCGCAATTTTTCTTTAGCGAATTCCCAATTTTTAGAGATTACACTGTCATGAATTCCTTTTATTCAAATTGCGATCACAATTGCTTATTCGCAGCTATTGCGATCGCAATTTGGCTTCATGAATCTAGCTAATGATGTGGTATAATGATGTTATTTTGTGACTAATAAGCAGTACATAAAATCCCCAAAGTTACGCAAATTGTGCCAGCGTAATTACAATTTCGTCTAGGGCTAATGACAATAGTGACACCATGGACGGAAGAGAAAGCTTCAAAATTAAATATGGAGAAATTAGAGGTTATTATTTTGAATAACCAACATAACGTTGTGGGCATCATGTGTTATGCAGTTTTACTATGCAGGACATTACAACACAGGTGAGCACAAAGCAAGTAAGTACCACAAAGACTGCTTTTGGCCCGTTTACAACATGAAATGAAATGAAATGAATGAAATGAAATTAGATTTGTTAAGCGCATGGCTGCCCAAGAGCGTCCCAGCGCTAATACACTCAGCTAGCTTCCAAGATCCTCAGACAGCAGACTCATATTCCTCTTGGAAAAAGGAATGTCTTTAACGATTTCCGAAACCTCTGGAGACAGGGTTCCAGGCGGAGAGCTGCAGGAAGATCATTCCAGATCTTGGCTACGTTCACAGAGAACCTCCTGCCTCCTGAGCGAGCTCTCTTTACTCTGGGGACAGTCAGTAAGTTGCTCCCATCAGAGCGGAGGGGACGCGAGGACTTGTAGGGGTATATAAGGTCCCTGAGGATTGGGGGGCCCATTCCCTGGAGAGACTTAAAGGCGATGGAAAGAGCCTTAAATTTGACTCTCTCCCGGATGGGGAGCCAATGGAGAGCTCTGAGAGCAGGCTTGGCCGAAGTTCTTTTTTCCGAGCCTGTCAAAACCCTGGCCGCCGCATTTTGTACTCGCTGGAGGGTGTTGATGGCTGATTCAGGGGCACCGAGCAGCAAGGCGTTACTATAGTCCAGCCTTGACAATATAAGTCCCTGAATCAGGAGTTTCCTTGAACTAAAAGGGAGAAGGGGCAACACCTTTCGGACCGAGCGTAACAAGCCGTAGCAAATCCCTGCCACTTTCTTCGTATGTACTCTGAACGTCAGGTCGGGCTCTAACCATACACCCAAGCTCTTAATCTCATTCTTGGGTTGGGGCGCCTCACCCAGACAGGGGGGCCACATGGTTTTGGGAAGGGAAGTAGAGAGGTTGCCCAGCATCATGAGTTCCGTTTTGGAACCATTGAGTTTTAGCCGAGATTCTGTCATCCAAGCCATGATACCTGTCAGACAGCACCCAAATCTTTCTGCCGCATTTTCATGATGGGATAGCGAAACGACAAGCTGGGTGTCATCTGCGTAGGTCACTATTTTCACCCCGAAGGGTGAAACCACATCCTCCAGTGGGGCCATATAGATATTAAAAAGTGTAGGGCTCAACGAGGAGCCCTGAGGGACTCCACACTGGAGGGGGATCGACTCAGACAGGTTGGTGCCATCGCAGACCTGGTATGACCGGTCATTCAGAAAGGAAGTAATCCAACTTAAAGCCTGACCAGATATTCCCACCCTAGTAAGGCGCTGAATAAGGATACCGTGATTGACGGTATCAAAAGCCGCGCTGAGGTCAAGGAGGACCACAGCTGCGGAGCCTCCTGCATCAAGGATGCGTCTGGCTTCCTCCACTACTGCAATCAGGGCAGAGTCAGTACCCTGCCAAGGGCAAAAGCCTGTTTGCGAGTGCTTGAGCAGGTTATGACCTTCTAGGAATGTGGACAGCTGGCGGTTGACAACCATTTCTACAATTTTGCCCAGGCCAGGCAACAAAGAAATTGGGCGGAAGTTCGCCAGGTCATCAGGGTCCAGTCCCGGCTTTTTGAGGAGAGCCTTAACCATCGCCTTCTTCCAGCTAGGGGGAACTTCCCCACCGCCAAAGGAGGCGTTCAGGAGATCCGTGGCCCGCGAGGAGATGGTCTGTGCAATCCTCTTAAGAATATGGATGGGCATAGGGTCAGAGGGGGAACCACTTTTAAGATAAGCTAATTCTTTGCGGAAGTCTTCCTCAGTTATAGGAGTGATAACTTCCCACAAAGGGCTCACACCACTCTCGACCTGCGTGGTGGATTCAGAAGGAGGAGTACTAAGAGGAATACTTTTTAGAATTTTCCTGACCTTGTTATCAAAGAAATGTGCAAGCTCGTTGCATCGAGCTCTGCTCGTGGCTTGTGGCAGTGAAGGAGGGGGGGTGTTCAAGAGTTCCTTAACTATAGTAAATGTTTCTCTTGAGGAGCTGGAAGCAGTCCTGATTCTCTCTTCATAAAAGGTTGCTTTAGTGAGGTTGCAGGCTAGCTTATATGCCCTCATGGCTTCCTGATAGGGAGCTTTACTATTAGTGGACCAGTCTTTCCGCCAGGCGCGTTCCAGACGTTTGCAGACTTTTCTAAGGTCGCGTAGTTCAGTTGTGTACCAGGGTTTTTTTAATCCATTACTTTTCTTGGTACTACACTTCTCAGGAAGCACCGAGTCCAGTGCTTTTAGTAACCAATTGTGGAAACTGCAATCTGCTTCAAGGGGGTTCAAGATCGAGGCAGGAATAGATTGTTCAAGGGCAGTGGTTAGATCCTCAAAGGACAATTTAGGCCAAGGTCTATGAGAAGTTCGACTAGAGCCTTTACATTCAGATCTAGAATCCGTCATAATAGTCACATTAAAAGGAATAAGGAAATGGTCTGACCAGGGGAGGGGACATGGCGGTGATGCCTTTAGGAGAGCAACATTGGAAAATAAAGGGTCCAAAAGATGGCCCTTCAAATGCGTGGGTTCATTGTTATGCAGGATCAGATTACATGCTTCAAGGTCAGCCAGCAAATCAACAGCCACCTTATCTCCCCGGTCATCCAAGTGGAGATTCAAGTCTCCTAAAAGAAGGAAGTTGGGGGCTGAGGCTGCCAGAAAAAGTGCTGTCTCTAACAAGGAACTAATGAACTGCTTGACCCCACCAGGAGGTCGATAGATCAGCAGCCCTGACAACGAGTAATTAGGGGAGAGTTGGATGGAAAACCTGATGCTCTCTGCATCCAAGATCTTGCCATGTTCTATCCTGCAGGCTAGTGTCTCCTTATGAATTATAGCTAGTCCTCCACCTATGCCACGAGGCCTATGCAGGCACTGTATCGCGAAGCCCTTGGGCATAGAATTAACTATATCGAACTCAGAGCTGTCAGAGAGCCATGTCTCTGTAAGAAACAGCACATCAATTTTATGGTCCTGGATCATTAGGTTGACTTCATCCGAGTGCTTAACCAGAGATCGGCAGTTCAATAGGGCAAGGGACAGGGGAGAGGACGTAAGCTCTCCCTTTTTGGCTCCATTATTAGGCTTGGAGCAGTGAGCACACCGTCTATATGGTGCCTCCGGTCTCACTGTATACCGGCAGTGATGATCGGTAACAGGACGAAATGACAACAACTCGTCCCTAGAAAAGGGTGAGGGAGTCAATGTATCTGTGGCCAGTAAGGTACAATCGGGCAGGGGTTTAGGTCCTAGGTCCGTACTGGCCCGGACGGGCCCAGACGGGCTTGCCTCTGGCGCGCCTCCGGCGCGCCATCGGCGCGCCCGCTGCGCCCGCCCGCTGCGCGGACGGGATTTGGCTGCCATAAGTGAAGTGCCGGTTCCGATAATCGCCCGAGCACTAGAGCGATGAGCCTCCAACTACCCCCAAGATGGCGCCTGAAAAGCTTGCGCCCGGGAGGACAGAGAGAGTCGACCGGGGCCCTAAATCGGCCCTTAGAATGCAAGTCGGCGCTAAAAATTAATATATGGCAGTCCTGGAGAAATCAGTGCAAAAGTAAGCCCACAATTTTAAATCACGTAAATTCACACAGTTCAACATGGACTCCAGAAGCAGCTGCATTTTTAATTTAATTTTAATGGCATTTAAAAATCTGTATGTCTTAAGGGATTTGTTTTTTTAGGGTTCAGGTGTTGGTAGAGGTAAATGGAGGTCTGGGTTTTTTAGGGTTCATGATTAGGTAGAGATAGATACAGGTCAGTGTTTTTTATGGTTCACAGGTGGCTAAAGGTAAAGGGAGATGAGGGGTTTTAGGGTTCAGGGGTGGGTATAGGTAATACAGTTAAGGGTTTTTTAGGATTCAGGAACAAGAAGAGGTAAAGAGAGGAAAGGGTTTTATAGGGTTTAGGGGCAGGTAGAGATAAAATGGGGTTAGGGTCTTTTAGGGAACGCGTCAGTTTGAGATAAGGGGGCTTTTAAGATTCAGGGCCAGGTAAAGGGAGGTAAGAGGTTTTGGGGTTTTAGGGTGGCTAAAGTTAAACAGAGCTAAGGTTTTTAAAATATATAGACCAGGCGAGGGAGTTACAGTGGACGTGTGGCAGGCCAAGCGGACCAGCCAGAGCAAGGGCGTGAATTGTAGCTCTTTGGCTTCTGGGCTTCCAGCCCCGGTTTGAGGCACTGTGTTGTGCACAAAACAACACAACACAACATAACACCACATAACACAACCTAATAAAATATGAGGTCTGGAAGAGATAGATGGCCTTGCCTTGCAACAAAAAGAAAGAGAAAAGCGCAAGGAATACGGCAAACAATGAAAAAGCAAAAACTGAGGGGGAGGCACAAACACTAATATCGCCAATATTGTGCCCCTTTATAAGAACAAATAATGGACCAAGTAAGATTTAATTCTTAAAAGACCCAGCAGGGATAATGCTCACCAAACAAGAGGGAGATAATCAATTACCCCCACCAATCACACCAATAAACAAGAATACTAGGGACATACAACTAAAGGATACAAACGGAGTAGACGATATAAAGGCCCTGAGCAACTCAAACTACATAAGAATTGATACGGGCCCAACCAAGCATATGCTACACTAAGAACCAGTGGAACGTCAAGATAATTCATGGGGGTCCATAACAGATCTGGAGCTAATTACATCTAGAGAACAATCTCCGCATGCGACAAAGCCCACATGAGGATCCTGATAGATCACTCGGGCAAAAAGCACAAGATCATTGCACCAGCACTAAGGCTCAACAACCAATAGAGGTCCAAGTAAAAATTCTCAACCAAACACCAATGCAAGTATACTATGAGGAAGCAGATCAGAACATCAATGCACTAGAGGATACCTCGCAATCTGTAAAATCATCACCAATAATAAAATCGCCTAAAGGAGCAAATCTTAACCAAACTTTGGTACCCAAGCGCCAGCACTAACAACTAAAATAGCGTCACTAACCGACTCAGGGACAATATCTTCTTCAAAACATCACAACTCACTTTGGAGGCATTAAACTACCATTCAAACAAGATGCAAGTTGACCTGCTAAACATCATGGCAAAGGCAATTTCAGGGATTGGCCAAAAACTCTCTAAACATGCGAGCACAGGCATACACAACCACATTAAACACGGAATGTGACTGTTGCCCAACAATTGACAAATTGGCAACAATTCCAGAAATTCTGACTACTCTTATTAAGGACTTAAAGACCATGGTAATCGACAATAACAAGCTTAAAAATATTCCAGCACGGCCTCAGAATACCGACAGAGAAGAGGAACCGAATAAATTAAGCGTAGTTTCTGACTTAGCCCTGGCCAATCAATCGACAGATACGATAGAAAATTTAAATCTGGAGGAAAAACAAGGAGCTTTAACTCAATTAACACAATCGAACATGACCAGACGTATGAAAAAACCCTAAAAAAAACAAAAAAAACAGAGAAGACAACACAACTTAGAAGAAGCTGGGGACAACCAACACGTGGCTCAAACGAACCAGTAATAACATTAAACCAGAAACAGGATCAGCAATCAAATAAAAAACCATACCCAATTTTTTTCAAACAGACAAAAGCAAATAAACAATCAGGAGATGAGCAGGCGACAGTGACCAGTTCAATTGAATTATCTACCAGAGAAAAGCAGAAGAAAGTTGAACATCTGGCCTTTAAAGAAACTCAGAAGAAACCAGAGCAAGAGGAGGCAGCAAAGAGGGTGCTTACGGACACAATAACTATTAGCTTGGACAAAACTTCAAATGAATTCCCCAAAAATAAAATGGGGATGGAAAGACCCAACTTCATGGGGCTACATCTAAGCCTTCGGGTGAGACTAAGCCAGAAGCAACTAAATCTCCACTAGAGGGTGATATCTTATGCTTACAAGAAACCTGGGCAACTGAACCGGTACACTTGGAAGGATACGCAGGTTTCCACCAACTTGCCACCAAACATAACCGGTATGGAAGACCATCAGGTGGGATCTCGATTTATGTCAAACACGCAAAACAATTAACTGTCAGGAATATAAACACCAATTCAAATATGTTACAAGCACTGCTAATAGAAGGAAAAATCGTCAAGGAAAACATTGCCTCTTTGCTTTTAATCAATGTATATTTAAATACACCAGCCCAATGGAAACTAAAGGCTACACAATGTATGATTACAACATTCCAGGAAATTCTATGCGCATATCGGTCTCCGGTGAAACTGCTTGTGGGTGACTTCAATTTGCACCACTTAGGAACAAAACAGTCCGAAAGGAATTACCTAACAGGTGCTGAAAGAATTCTCAATAACTTTTTACTAGAATACGAACTTACTTCAGCTGAGTACCTACAAAAAAGGCTGGCCCTAAACATCCGAAGGAGAACTACATTTAAGAACAGCTCCACAATTGATTATATTTTTCTATAAGACCAGCTAGCCCCCAAAATTGAAGATTTTGAAATAAAGACGGATAACACAAGCAATCAACCATTACTCCAGGTAGAACTTAATGTTACTACCAAAGAACGGGAAAGAATTATAACGGTCTCCCAATCAACAGGTGCCGAAGAACACGCCCTGGTGAGAAGAATAAAATGGAACACTCATCAGGTGATGCCTCTAAAACATTGGAAAGAAAAACAAGAACACACGGGGAACAACCCATGCGCAGCACCCAATAGGGAAAATTGGACAGAGTGGACAAATGACCTAAAAACATGCCTGAAGACAGCTGAGCAAAATCCTAAGGAGAGGACTAATAAACAATCCACGGACAATAATAAAAAATTGGCTGATATAACTTGTAATTTAGGAAGGGCAAAAAGAGCATATAAGATCGTTGGCTCGAAAAATACACGGGACAAGTACAACTGCACAAAGAACAGAAACAACTGCCCTGGACAATCAAGCAAAGCAGGCTTAAAGAAGAGTGGATCAAAATCCATGAATTTACAAAACCTCACAAACAACGACAACTCTGGCAATATATAGCAAAGCTGGATAAAAAGAGAGCAGTCCGGAGTAATGCTGTTCACGCCGACACATGGGTGAGACATGTAGACGCAACATACACGGAGAAGGACGAAAGCACTAAACTTGGAAGCGCTATGGTGTACACAGAGAGTACAAACAATGATGCAAAACCCACAAACCACATAAACACAGCCATGCTTAAAGACCAGGACGTAAGTGCGGTGGAAAAAGTGATAAAAAAGATAAGGAAAGATGGGGTACCAAGACCCAACGGTCTCCCGGCTGCGATGTTCAGGGAAGATCCAAATTATTGGGAGATAGTCCTACCTGGCCTATTCACCGAATGCCGATTACAGGGCAAGGTGCCAGACTCATAGCACAGGTTAATCCTAAAACTCATATTTATGAAGGACAATAACACAGAAACAAAGAACTATAGATTAATAGCCCTGCTGGACATTGAAGGGAAAGCCTATGCAAATACCCTGCTGACAGAATTAGCCAGATGGGTCGAAGAAAATTAAATTCTCCCTTTCTATCAAATAGGTTCCGCAAAGGCTGTTCGACCATCGGCACCATTACGGCAATATCCTATTTGGGTCAGCAAGCCAATTGCAGGGAAAAGAAACCAGTCTATGCTTGCTTTATAGACTATTCAGCAGCGTAAGATTGAGTACCACCTGACAAGCTTTGGTCCAAATTGCGCAACTGCCAAATTCCTTCTGACCTTCTTAATGTATTTATCTCACTATATAGCAATACTTGGATCAGAATAAAGCTGGTAAACAACATCACAACAAAAAAGTGTTTTACAAATCGGGGCTTAAAACAGGGATGCTTCGGGGCTTAAAACAGGGATGCGTACTTGCCCCAACACTTTTTAATTTATATACTGCTGACTTGGGCAAGATGATACAAAGTGCAAACCTAGCAGTTCCAAAAATTGGTGTCAGCAAAATTCAAATCCTACAATATACGGATGACCTTGTGGTGATGGATCAAACAAAAACAGGTTTACAAAAGTCCCTCAATGCTCTAAACGCCTACAATCTGAACAATTAATTGAAGATAAACCCAGAAAAGACCAAAGTTCTGATCTTCAGGAATTGTAAAAGAAAAGCACTCCTAAAATGGCACGTTGGAAAGGAGTCAATAACCGCCTGGAAGTTCTACAATTACCTTGGGTGTTGGTTGAGCGACTCAGGAAAAGCCAATATGCACTTACATAAAATGGAATCTAAGGTGGAATCAACAATATATGCTTTGTGCAAATAACAAGAGAAAAGGCAGAGCCCCACCACCATTCCAATTAGAAAGATATTACAAGCAAAAATAAGGGCAGTCGTGGGATACGCCCCGCAGGCCTTCCCTGGCAAAATGAGTACAATGATGGATAAAGCACAGTGTCAGACGTATAAACGTGTTTTCAAGCTACCGAAATACACATGCAATAGCGGGACTCGCCTGGAATTTGGCCTGGTGCACAAGAGCAAAGAATGCCTAGGTGCGCATGCAAAATACTACTTTTCTGTACTTAAAGCGCCAGACGGGAGCTTGAAGAGCAGGCTAAAACCCATATATGATGGTTCATCCAATCCATGGCAGGTTTATCTGCAGGAAGCTGTAGAAGGGTTGGCTTTGCAATACAAAACTGTAGCCAGGAAGGCTTAACCTATCCGTTTATCAAAAAGGAAATAAACAAACAATGCTATTGATTGTCAAGAGAAATTGATTTAACAAATCTTGAAAAAGGAAGAGGTCAATCTGGGGTGATAGCAATCTACAAGGAATATAAATGTCAGCCCTATCTTGAGCAAGCATTTGGGAGAAAGGCCCTAGAAAATATTTAGTGGCTAGACTTGTATCTCTCCCAATAAAAGAGCTAAAGCCGGGCTAGAAAACCTTGGAAAATAAAATTCGATGTAGAATATGCGATTTCAAAATAGAATCACTGCCACATTTGATGTGCTTTTGCACGGGGCTCTTACAATCCCGGCGGAAGCTACTAAAACCCATATGGTTACGTAAAGGTGTTCGAACGACAAAAGAAGCAGTTTCAGCCATATTCGCTTGCACATTAACAACTGATCTGGCCAAAATTGAGAGATAAATGCAGGACGTTCGCTCTAGACTGGAGAAAGACAATGAATCAGACAATTTCACAAAAATCCTCTTGATCTGCACAAAAGAAGTGACACCTTGGTTGCAATGTCTTTTAAATGTAATTAACTTTTTTACTTTTGTACTGTTTTATATTTTGCTACAGAAAGAAAGAGTTATCATTGAATCACTCTCTTGCATTTTAAAGTGTGATATATTGCAAATGGTTTTAAGTAACTGCAATAAATACATTTGAATTTGAATATATATATTTGTGTGATGTGTGTGTGTATGTGTGTGTGTAAATACAGACCAACTACCAAAAATTATCATTTACACCCCATAATCTATATTCCTGCCACATCACATCTACATCCATTCACCCACTTCCATGCTATGTCTGTTTAAATCACCACATTCCACTCTATGCCACTCCACTCTATGCCACTCCACTCCACTGTACGCTATTACACTATAGGTCACTCTAGTATACGTTACTCCACTATACTCCACTCTGCTCTATGATAATCCACTGTATGCCACTTCACTGTGCCACACTCCATGCCGCACCCTCTACATGATTCTACTGTGCGCTATTGCACTTTATGCCACTCCATTCAATGACACTCCAGTCTGAGCCTCTCCACTGTACACCCCTTCATTCTATGCTACTCCACTCCATGCTATTCCACTGTACATAAATCCACTCTATGACACTACACTCTAGGCTATTCCACTCTATGGCACTCCAGTGTATGCCATTCCACTGTATGCTATTCCACTGTATGCCACTCCACACCACTGTATGCAACTCCACTCTGCGCTGCTCCACTCTATGCTATTCCACTATATGGCATTTCACTTTGTCACTCCACTGTAAACCACCAAACTCAAGGCTATTCAACTTTACACTACTCCACTGTATGCTACTCCACTGTATGTAACCCTGCTCTATGGCACTCCAATCTATGCCACTCCACTCTTTGCTATTACACCGTACACCACATACTTCATACTTCACTTTACAACACTCCATTCTACAGTACTCTGCTCTTTGCCACTCCACTCTACATCACTTCACTCAATGCCGATCCAGTTTATGCTATTTCTCTGTCACCACTACACTGTACCTCACTCCACTCTATGCCACTCCTGTCTACACCACTCTACTCTACTACACTGTAGTGTATGCTATTCTTCTCTATTCCATTCCACTCTATGCTACTCCACTGTACAGTATTCCACTGCACCCCACTCCACTCTACCACACTGCACTCTAAACCACTGCACTCTAAACCTCTGCACTCTACACCAATCAACTGTACGCTATCTCGTTGTACTCAACTCCACCGTATGCCACACCAGTCTACACTATTTCACTCTGTCACTTCACTCAAAGTATATGACATTCTCCTCCATTCTACTGTACGACACTCAACTTAACAACACTCCACTCGACGACAGTGGACTCTAAGAATTCATACACATTTTTATTTTAAAAAACATTAAAATCCAGTGCGGAAAAAAAGGTTAAACCATTGCTATAGTTAGAAAAACGTAATTTATTATTTGCATACAAACCAAACTTAATCTACATAACATTTTGAAATTCTAAAGTAATACTTATAACCCTAATTTATAATTTTGTTTCATATAAGCTACCCCTAATGTAGGCCCTAGTTAGCCCATAGGGCAGGGTACTGTGTAATTGAAAGGTTGGACATGCACTGTTAACTTTTACATGTCCTGAGAGTGAAAAACATCAAATTTGTTTTTCACTACTATGATGCCTAGCCCTACCTTGAGGTAACATTGGGGTTCCTTTATTACATTTAATATGCTGTAATTTCCATATGAGAGAAGGCAGCTATATTGTATATGGTGTCTTTAGAAGAGTATTTAATGGTAAAGTCGAGTTTTTAATTGATATTTTGAAAATAGCACTTTAAAAAAGTTGCAGTTTTTCTGCCTTAGCCCTTTTGTGCCCATAGCTTCTCTGGACTTATTAAGGACAACAAGGGAACCCGAAGAAGTCAAGGGACATTGGGAGTCAATACTATTAAAGCAACAGTGGCCCCTTTCAAGCATTAATACTTAATCAATTAATATAGACAAAGTCATTACTATATTGCAAATTTATTTATTTATTTATTTATTTCTTACACTTATAATGCGCGCAGATACCCACAAAGGGTTTCCCGGCGCCATGGCTACGAGAAAAAGATACTGAAAGGCAAAATACTGTCACAGATCAACAACCATTGGTAAACACAATTATTTATTAAACAGCCAGGTTTTGACTTTTTTCTTGAAACTGGCAAAATTTTCCTCTTTGCGCAAAGCTAAAGGGAGAGAGTTCCAAAGAGCTGGTCCCAGGTGGGAGAAAGATTTACCTCCCATTCGGGCCAGTTTGAATCTGGGAACCACGAAAGTTGCTCCATTTAAGGAACGAAGATTCCGTACAGGAACATGGGGCCTGACCAAATTCTGCAGGTACCGTGGTGCGGTTCCTGCCCTGATCTTGAACATAATGGTCAAGGCCTTAAACCGGACCCGGTTTTCAACTTTCAACCAGTGTAGATCTCTAAGGTGCTTCGAAATCCTTGCTGTCCTAGGGATCTTACATAACAGCCTGGCTGCGGAGTTCTGGACCAATTGTAGTCGTCTGACTACGGCTAAATTGGAGCCCAGATAGAGAATGTTACCGTAGTCAAGCCTAGATGTTATTAGCGCGTTGACTACGGTCTTCTGGGTATCCACAGGAAGCATCCAGATAATCTTCCGCAGCCATTTAATGATGGTAAAACAAGTGCCAGCCACTTTGTTGGCCTGCTGCTTCATGGACAGAGAATCGTCGATACACACCCCAAGATTTCTAACCTGGGTAGCCGGACTAGGGAAAACACCCATAGATGGCGGCCAATGTCTATCTTGCCACAGCTCACGATTTTTCCCCAGCCGGGCAGAGGTCTTAGTGTTTACTTTTCACTCAATGTAAGACATAATTCACACACAATATACAAGACAGGGCACAAGCCTGCACCCAGCTTATCATGCAAAAAACTTCAGGAAAGGGGAACAGGTAAAAGGGAACTCACAAAAGGGCTTATAGGCAAAAGCTTAGCGTCTGTAAACTTGTTAATTGCACAGTTTTGATTATAAAACAGAACAATATTGACACCTTCACACTTTTAAAGGGCATATAGGTAATTCCATGTGTATAAGGTGCACATAGTTGTCGACGGCGTACCGGTACCGGCACCCGCGATTGAGCAGCTCGTGGATTACTCACTATTAATGCTTGTAAGGGACTACTGTTGCCTTAATAGCAAAGCCTCTCTGGAGTCACATGACTAGGTGTAACTGACAGTTAGACTTTGTGAATTCGTCCCAGACCTTCATACAATAGAGGGATTAAGTGTGCCTTAATGGGCCATCTCCTCGCAGGATGGGGGTGCAGATCTGAGCACAGCCCCACTTACAACTGAATATCCTGCACGCTGCCTTCACACAAAGGGCCTAACAAACTCACATTGTTACTGCAGTCAGCTTTGAGCCAGAACAGGGGAGTCAGGAAATCCCATGTACCTCAAAGCCTGTCTAGAAGCTTCTCCTACCTCCCAGAACCAGGGCACCAAGGTATAAAAAGAGTACCTCAGATACCAACTCTTCAAGACACTTCTGTAACTGTAGATACTCTGCCAGGAAGGAGGACTGCTTTGTTGGCGCAAGGACTGCCACTCTGCTAGTCTGCTTCTCTGAAGGAATGCTGCCCTGCTAGATTGCTGCCCTGTTTGTCCTGCTGCTCCGCTGCCTTCTGTCTGGGTACTAGGACGGAATCTTCAATGGTTCCAGCATCACCTTAGTGAATCACAAGGGCTACGTTGATGACCTTCTGGTCAGAGGCACAAGGACAAAAAAGGCTTCCTCCATCTTGAACCTGGACCCAGCTTGAGTGAGCCCTACACTTTGTGCATTCCCTCTAGAGAGCTACAAGTACAAGACACTCAGCTGCATCTGCATTCATCTGCATACTGATGGGTCTTCCTGGGCAAGAGGGATTGTTGGAGCTGACACATACATCTGAATAGGTAGTGACCTGGCATCACTCAGAACACTAATTTATCCCCCACAGGTAGGTTGGCAGACAGAACTGGACTGAAAGGAGACTTGTGCACCCCAAAGGCTTTGCTTTGTAGTCACCTCCACTTCAAGGACACATTTGAATATAAGGATTGGGTCTTAGACCCCCTCTCACTAGTTCATTTTGGGGTCCTAAAGAGACTCTGCTACAAAAAGGAGCTGTACTACAGGAGGGACTGACACTGCTACCTGCTCTGCTCTGCTTTGTTGGCCCTATGCCTGATGCCTCTAATCTGGGAGGTGAGGACTGGGCATGTTCTCTACACATATTTGCAGCCTAAGTAACTCCAAGGGCTTGCTGGCTTGCTTCCTGTTCAGGAATCTCAGGGCCATCAAATGTTCCATTCGCACAAATGATTGCTGCTGAGCTATGCTAATCTGGAGTCTAAGTCTGCCTGACTTGTCCTCAATCAGTCCTGGGCATTCGCAGAATGTAGATAGGCGCCTATGAGCATCCTCATGCATCAATGCAGTGCACTGATCAAGAACCACCATGTCTGCCTGCTCGAGTGCAGACCATCATGTTTGTCGACTTTGCCGAAGTTGCAGCGCCCAGAGACCAGCGCAACCCGGCATACTCTGCACACATCAAGGAAAGATGGGCTTCTGCCTTTCGAGACTCCAATCACCACATCCTATCCAGCATGGGGAGACTCCAGCAATGTGGGTCCAGATCCTGAGGTCAACGGCACCGCTGCAATACCCCGAGAAAGGTACTCTCCACTCCAGGATTTACGAGGCTCCTGCTGTCCACCAGCGCTCTCGCAAGCAGCCCCGAACAGAGCGAGTAGATCAGTCTCGCTCAAACTTGACCTTGAATTTTAACTGGAATAACTTGGGAAGCATTGCTTCAGGGTTACCAGGGGAGAAACTCTGTTCCCAATCCATGAAATAGATGGCAATCATTTCCCCATTATAAGAGTAAAGAGCCTACTGAAAGCACAAGGGCTCTATCTATCTCGGTTCAGCTGGTTGTGTTATGGTTCTAGCGCCGGGACGCCCCGTTGCTGGGGCAGCTGTTTGCGCTTTACAAAATACATAACATAACATAACATCAGCAGTGTACATTCTTGAATTATTCGTAACTTGCGATGCTTTAAGTGGATTCTTATCATTTGTATCTTCTTTTAAAGACTAACAGAGATACAATTTCATACATCAATCTATGAGGGACCCCTCAGGGGCAGGAAATTGTCAAAACCATTCACACACCCACTCACAGACCCACACAGCCACTCACACCCTCCTCACAGACCCACAAAACCATTTACAGCCCACACAGCCACTCACACAGTCACTCACACATCCACTCACTCACTCACTTACAAACCCAAACAACCACTCACACACCCTTACCAGCACTCACACACCCACTCACAGACCCACAAAACCACACAGCATACTCCAACACCCACATACAATCATTTGTAGCTTAAGTTTAGGATAAGTACCAGTCCCAGTGAAGTCTGCATGGAATCTTGGCGTTGCAGTAAATAAGAATGGGAGCTTTAACTGTCAATAAATGTAAAGAAAAGGGACTCCCCTGAACAAAGTTTCCTAAATCAGGGCGAATAAACAATGTTTGCAAATAAACATTTAGGAAACGAATGAAAATGTGGACCTATGCTATATAGTGACTCTATGTGACCAGACTTAAAAATTGTTAGCTACTTGTTCTTTTGGACATCCAGTTAGAAATATGAATTGGTTTATTTGATCTAAATACTGTGAACCACTTGTCTCTTTGAACATCTTGTTAAAAATACGAATTGTTTTTTTTAATCTTGATCCTGTACATTTTATCCATATGTAGGATGTTGGTCACATATTTGTATCAATTGTATATCATGCAAAGTACCAAAGCATAATTTGAGCATAATTTGCTGAACTGTGCAAAGATGCATAGAACGAGTTGCCAATGACCTGTCATTATTGCAGTTTACTTCGTTTGACCCATCTTTATATCCGATCCCAAAAATTCTGTACATGCCTCCATGTGATGATATGTAAGTACAAGACAAGCATATATATGATTCGAAGTTATTTATCATAATATCTTTATTTACAGGGCCCCCGTGGGCCAGAAGGTTCTCCTGGTGCTCCTGGAAAAGAAGGTCAGAGGGTAAGTACACTTTATCCACAACAGTTATTTGTAGTCCAAGAGGCCCCACCGTGTGCTGATGGGGAAGAAAACAGAAATAAAGATTTCCGATATATAAATAAAGGGAAAATTATTTTTAAAGCAGCAGTATCATTACTGTCTGAGCCTCTAAGATGCATTTACTGTCCAGGGGTTACGGTTATGGGATGTGTACCTTTTATTCACACTGTCCCTACAATGCAGCATCGGAGTTATGCGATTTTACTGTATATTACACACTTGGAAAGGGTTGGATTGAAAAATTAACTGAAGAAAGATGCTAAAACATTGAAAAGCTGACCTTGCATAACCATCATTTCCTGCCGGCCTGTTATAGTCCTAACTTCTTTCTCAACTTTCAGGTGACATTATGTTGAAAA
This sequence comes from Lissotriton vulgaris, assembly GCF_964263255.1. NCBI lineage: Eukaryota > Metazoa > Chordata > Amphibia > Caudata > Salamandridae > Lissotriton > Lissotriton vulgaris. The sequence continues at coordinate 480,071,461 of NC_141694.1, forward strand.
ATCCACTTTTTTGCCATTACTTCTGCTAAATTGTCTTGGGGAAGGTGAATCTCATTTCACCCTAGGATGATACCGTTTGCCTAGTGCACCACAAGCGTATTCAAATATGGTGTTAGTTCTCCCACACAGCCTTTGGATTATTAACCAATTTATGTGAAATGCATGCAGTGGAATGCATCTCTTAGATCAACTTTTTCAAACTCTTTTCAGCAAAATCATACTCTTTTGAAAGTGGTATAGCTTACTCGCCTTGTACGCTCACATTGTCAAATTTGTGGATGGTGTTATTGGCCATGTCTTTCAATGCTTTCCACCCACCACTATTCACAGCTCACATAATGCAAGATGTGCTGTCCATGAACAGTAATGAATTTTAAGAACCAACCTTTGTACTGATATGTTCGTTCTTAAAATTCGGAATTCTAGTGTGTCGGATCCAACCAACTTCATGAATATTAATGAGAGAGGTTGCAAGTTTGTGGCTCAATATGATTGGAGACGATCACAGGGATGGAGGAGTGCTGGGGTCTGCAAACCAGCATGTCACTGCTTGCTTTTATAATAAAGAGATACTAAAGGGCATGATGGACGGAACGTTAGAGCAAATCAAACACACACTCCCAGTCAACTGATCTGGGTTTAATCTATCATCATTCTTTAGCTCACTACACCACCCCAGTCCAGACATGGCCATATGCAAATCAGTCTGACCCTGTGTCTCATGGAAACAGTCCGGCACGAACTACCAAGCCATGTCTTCCCTGGACCGGAAACAAGCATTCTGGGACCGGTTTCGGGTTCATAACCCTCATCAGCCAGGCTATCTTGAATCCAGTGGGAGAGTGAGCAAGGGACCCACGTCTGGGCATACTCTGCCAACTTAGGGCGAACAAAGCGATACCAAAGGGGATAATGGACGAAGCGTTAGAGCAAATCAAACACTCACCCCCAGTCAATTGATCTGAGTTTAATCCATCATCATTCTTTAGCTCGCTACACCAGCCCAGTTCAGACATGGCCACATGCAAATCAATCTGAACCTGTGCCTCATGGGAACCGTCCGGCCCGAACTGACCAGCCATTTCTTCCCTGGACCAGAAACAAGCATCCTGGGACCGGTTTCGGGTTCATAACCCTCATCAGCCAGGCTATCTTGAATCCAGTGGGAAAGTGAGCAAGGGGCCCACGTTTAGGCATACTCTGCCAACTTAGGGCGAACAAAGCGAAACGAAAGGGGATGATGGACGGAGCGTTAAAGCAAATCAAACACTCACCCCCAGACAGCTGATCTGGGTTTAATCCATCATCATTTTTTAGCTCACTCTACCACCCCAGTTCAGACATGACCATATTCAAATCAGTCTGACCCTGTGCCTCATGCCAAGCCATGTCTTCCCTGCACCAGAAACAAGCATCCTGGGACCGGTTTCGGGTTCATAACCCTCATCAGCCAGGCTATCTTGAATCTAGTGGCCAAGTGAGCAAGGGACCCACACCTGGGCATACCCTGCCAACTGTGGGCGAACAAAGCGATACCAAAGGGGATGATGGACGGAGAGTTAGATCAAATCAAACACTCACCCCCAGTCAACTGATCTGGGTTTAATTCATCATCATTCTTTAGCAGAATTTATTTATTGCAGCCTATTTTTTTAAAGAAATATTAATTGATAAAATGCTTATTACTTCTAGCCCATAATTGCACCCTGTCTTCCTTCCCATTATTTATGCCCATGCTCCAAACTGTAGATGAAAAGAAAAAGAAATTAGCATAAGAGCATCACACAGCATAAGAAAGGATGGATTCAAGTTTTTTTTTTAGATGAGAACATCCGATTCAACTCTTGCCAACATGAGGCTCAAGATGGAGTGGAAACTTCATCTTCAGTCTCAGTCCTTTTTTTAAAACTGGAGTTAAATCTATAAAAGTTTTGTGAGAAGTATACTTGATAACAATGTGTTTGGTACTTAGTTGACTCTAGGTAGACTTCTTCTTGATAGAAATAAATTGAGAAACTCGCTGTTTAGTATATCTTTCACTTCACTTAACTGTATGATTTTTCGCCCTAAATATATTTTGTGGACATTTTATCACCCAAATCCTCAATTTTTCACATTACATGTTTGGTGGATGAACGTCTCAACATTTTGATGGTAAAAAAACTTTCCAAATATTTCTCAGAATGTGTTGCTGGATAACCAACCACAACCATGAGCACAACTATTAACCAATTCTCTTCAACAGTGCTTTTTAAGATCAAGGTGGAAGCCGAACGTTGTTTGCCATTGAGATGCAAAATCGAAATCACTCCCTGATTTGTTTTTTTAGAAAACTAGAGTAAAAACCATTTGGAAAAGCACACACCCATTTCATAAAATAAGCAATCCGAGACATTTCTCTTTGTCAGCTACACATTTCTACTCCATTATTTGCTCTGCAGATCAAAATCAGAATGAAATCATTTTAACTCATTGACAGTCGGAGACCACTCAAACAGAGAGCCCCACATTCAACGTTTAGTAGTTAAGCAAACCCAATCTAAACTGCACTTAACTTATGCCTGACCTCCACGTGGATTGCAACCAAAAATTGAAATAAAAAAATCTAATCAACGTCAATCGATATTTCTTGGGATCTAAAATGTATTCAAAGACTTTTAGGATCAACAATGTTCTTTTAGTTCAAGTGTACATGATTAGTGTAGTAAATTGAGTTACTAGATGAGTTGTGTGAAATCCTACTCAAGCAGCAGCCACAATTCAGGGTGAGACACAATCAAAGCCCAAATTAACCTGTGCTCAACCCTCTGGTAGCTTGGCACAAAAGCAGTGAAGCCTAACGTAGAGACAATGTGTAAAGTTTTTATGCAGCACTTCGAACAGTAATAAAGTGAAAACACAACACAAGTAAAATCCACACCAATTTAGAAAAATGTAGTATTTATTTGAGACTAAAATGACAAAAATCCAATCAGTAGGACAAGAGATATGCAATTTCAAAATGTATATAAAAATAGTGTCTAGAAGCACTAAGAGCCAATTGTGGTTATCTGGTCACACCTGACTGGGACAAAGTCACCAAGTCAGGCCCACAGCGATGTAGCATGGATCAGATATAGGGACCAAGTTAGACCTGCTGCACAAAGTACCTTATTCCTTGATTTGCGGAGCATTACGATATCCCACATCGAGGATATGTCACGCACCTTCAGTTCCTAGGAGCTAAGGGGCTGTGATGTGAAATCCTGTGTCATCTTTGAGGATGCCTTTGACAAGGGGCTTGTGATGCGAAGCCCAGCATTGAAAATGTGTTGTGCACCAGCAGTTCCAAAGAAGCTGCGTGGCTGCGATGCAGAGTATTGCTTCATCGTGGGGCATGCTGTAGACAAGGTGCTGGCGATGCAAATGTCTGCATCGAGGATCCGTTGTGAATCGGTGGTTCTGAGGAGACAATGGGCTGTGATGTGTGGTCCCGTATTGGGGATACATTGTGCTGCTATGGTTTCGGATCTGAGCTGCGAGGATATGTGTCATGCTGCATTGGTTCTGCACAGAGTACTACATCTGGGCTGGAAGTGCACCTGCAGGCCCACTTCCAAGGGTCCTGAATTGGGGTAGCACTACTTGGGTAGTAGGATTCACAGCAGGCAGAGTCTAGGTGCTGGATTTAACTTGGTTGGAGCCTCTTCTGTCCCTGAGGCTGTGATCCGGAGGCCTGCCAGCCAGCCCTTGGAATAACTCTGGTGGTCCTGGGTTCAAGATGCATGTCCTGTCCTTTCACTCAGGTAGCAGGGCAGCAGGGCAGCATAGTAGCTGCCCTTGCAGAGCAGCAGAGCAGTCCTTCTGAGTCTTCCATAGGTGCAGAGGTGTACTGAAGAGTTGAGTCTGAGTGTCCATTATTTATACCTGGTTCCTACATTGAAGTAGTAGAAGGTTCTGGAGGTTTCCACCCCATAGTGTGTTTGGAATGTCCTGCCTCCGTGCCCTTGTCCCAGCTTGTCTGGGGTCATGAAAGACTAGTCTCCAACCCTGTATGAGTGGGCTCAGGCAACACCTTTGTGATGGGCAAGCATGGCAGGTGACAGCCCTCCACCTCATGAAATCAGAGATGACTCATTTTGCCAATACCCATTCTTCTTTGCATGCCTGCCTGGGAGTAATACACAAAGACCACTTGACAACTACACCTAATCACATGACCCAGGATGAAGGCTGCATGCATCAAATGGTTTGGAAAGAAAAATGCCTACTTTCCAAAAATGCCATTTTGAGAATTGTGACTGAAAATCCGATTTTACCATTAGAGGGTTTCATTTACAATTCTTTAGACAACAAACTCGAAATTTCTACTTGCTCCCAATTCAAAGTTGTAAAAACAACAGTTGATGGACAGAATGAAGAACAGTGTCATACATTCACCCCAGTACAGAGATCTGGGCCTAAATCCATCATTTTTTTGCTCACCATGCCATTCCAGTTTGAACCCAGCCATATGCAAATCAGTCTTGACCCTGTGGCCCATGGGAACAGTCCAGCCCAAACTGCCAAGTTAGCACTTATTAAATGTAATAGGTACGCCAGTGTTATCCTGTGGAAGAGGCAGCCCTAGCAGTAGTTACAAACTAGTTCATGGGACTTTCACTATAGGACTAAGTTAAAAGTACATGTCCAACTTTTTCAATACACTGCACCGTGCTCTAGGACTTCTAGGGCCTATCCCATATGTGACTGTTATAAATTGGATTTCGGGTTCTTAGAGGTATGCACCCTGTCCAAGCAGAAACCACAGTCCTAGTTCTGGTAAGTGTAGTAAACACTAATGCATTGCTTTTAAGGAATCGCAAATTTGCGATTCCTTAAAAGCAATCGCATTTTTGGAATTCGCTAAAAATAGCGATTTTGCCAAAAATGCTTGATGCATCCCAAAAACCTATTTAGGAATCGCAAACGGCTGAATTTACCGATTCGCACCGTTTGCACTTCCTAAATAGGTTGATGCATGTGGCCCTATAAGTTTACCTGTGCTCACCCTCAAGTAGCTTGGCACAGAGCAGCCAGGCTAAACTATAGAGGCAATGTGTAAAGTATTTGTGTGCACATACACACACACACACACACACACACACACAAAGTAACACAGTGAAAACACCGCAAAAGTACTCCACTCTGGATTAGATAAATAGGCAATAATTATCTGAGAGAAACAAGACCAAAACAATAAAAATGGAACATACACAAGTCAAGTTTTGAATTTTGCAAAATTAAACAAAAATGCAGTGCTTAGGAATTAATAACTCCAACTGGGGCTAGATGGTCGTGATTGACCGGAGCAAATCCAAAAGTTCAGTCCAACCGTGAAGGAACGCGGGCCGAATTCAGGAGTCATGCAGACTCACTGACAGTACCTTGGTTGCATCAAAGCTCTGGGATGATGCGTTGAGCAAAGGAGGGGATACATAGCTGTCAAAGGCAATGCAGCGTTTTTGACATTAGGCAATGTCATAGATGCGTTGATATCAAGAAGTGATGTGCATCAGTCCGATATGTAAATGATGAACTGCTGGGTTGTAGGTGCTGCATGCTTCACATAAGTGATGTGTTTGCACTAAGCCTCGCAGGACCTGGGATGCTTTGGAGTCCATGGGCTATGCATAGCAGATGTCGGCGATGCTGGGTCCGAGAACCATGCAGCAGTGGTGATCCGGATGTGCTGCATCGGCAAAGTTGAGTCTGCATTGCAAGTCATGGTCATTGCATCATGCAGTCGGTGAGAGGGGTCTGCAGCTTCGGGGCAGGCAAATATTGCAGAGAAAGATGGCAGTTCCGATCGACACTTCGGTGTCTATGCATTGATTTCTTTGGTTACAGCACCAAACACTCACTTCCACGGGTCTAGGACTAGGTTTGGCGCCACTTGCAAGATGCAGATGAAGTCTTTGATATGTCTGAGACTTTAGAAATAGGAGGCAAGCCCAACAAGCCCTTGGAGAACATTTATAGATGCAAGATGTAGAGAGTCAAGGCCAGTCCTCTAACTTACAGGCAAGAAGCAGCAGGCAGCAGGCCAGCATAGCAAAGCAAGCAGCAAAGTGGCAGCCCCTCCTGGTAGCACAACAGCTCTTCTTCCTAGTAGAATGTCCTCAGTTCCAGAAGTGTTCTCCCTGTATGGTGTCAAAGGTCCAGTACTTATACCCATTTTAGCCTTTTAAGTAGGGAGACTTCAAAGAAATGTCTTTGCAGTGCATATGATGCTGTCCTTTCCTGCCCTAGTTCCATAATTACTACATGGGGCTATGCAACAATTTGTGTGGGACAGGCACCACCTTATTCAGAGGGAAGTGCCAGCTCCTCCCTCTCCCTATAGCTCAGAAAGACCCATCTTCCTGATGATGGACAATCAGAATGTGAGCGGCACACCTCAGCTCCCTTTGTGTGTGACTGTCTAGAAGGAATGCAAGAAGCTCAGCTGTCTGTCAATCCTGATGGGTATTCCAGAGACAGGCAGAAGGCATAGAATGGTTAAAGTAGGAAGGTACCAACTTTCTAAAAGTGTCATTTTCAGACCTGCAATTATAAAACCAACTTTATTAAAAGATGTGTTTTTATATTGTGAGTACAGAAACACCAAACATACTTTTCCAATCTTTTCTCAATTGAAAGTTACACTTGTAAAATGTTAGAAGGCGGCTCCAATGTTAACCTATGGGAGAGATAGACCCTGCAGTAGTGAAAAACAAGTTTAAGAGTGTTTCACTTCTAGGACAAGTAAAACTTTAAAAGTACATGCCCTACATTTTAAGTACACTGCACCCTGGAAATATTTATATCTTTAAAATGACACCAAAACCATAAAAATCTAATGTAGGTAAACAGAGATGAGAATGTTTGAAGAATAAACACTTTCTAATGCCATTTCTGGACAGCTGGTCACGCTTGACTGCAACAAAGTCAACATTTGAGACTGACCACGATGGAGCCCTGCTCACTTACCCCATACCCTCATGGTAGGGCTCGGACAAAATATTACCTTTGGAATTCAAAACCTTTCTGGAGCTTTTTCCGCTGAGGGCCCTCTATGCTCTCCACCAGTCTGGATTCAGTGAGGGTTTGCAGGCTTGACTTTCAGGGAGATCCCAGTCAAACTCTGGAAGTAGGATCTCCGGAGCTCTTCAGCTGGATGAAGCTGGAATCTGGGCCTAGTCGTGGTTAAAGATAGCCGGCTTGCCTCTCGTGTTCGGGTCGGTCACTTCCTGGACTTTTTCCAAAAAGTCTCCCAAACGTTCCCAAACTTCTGGCTGGGTTCCAAGTGTCCAAAATAAAATTCCAATTGACTGGAATCTCCTAGATGGTCGTTGGCAGACCTGGACTTCACTTCCCAAAATGCACTTGGTCAACCCCTTAAAATGCCAATGAACACACTCCAGGAGGGGACTCTGCTGGAGAAGGGTTAGTTTAGCTCTGCTGGCAGGTAGCTGCAGAGAGTCCACTCCTTACTCCTTCTTAAAGCAAGGCAAAGTCCTCAGCGCTGTTGTCCCAGATAGTGCAGCAGGCACATCTTCACCAAGCAGGCCCTTGGGTGCAGATTAGGATTCCAGCAGGACAATCCTCCTTCTTCTTGTAGATTCAGGCAGTAGAGCTGAGAGGCTCTGTGCCTCTCACATATTAATCTAGTATTCTCTGGCAACAAGCAGGGGAGTACCCCTATCTAATGAGGTGCAGAGCAACACCCCAAGAATGACAACTTCCTCCAAAGTGTGGCATACTCTTGTCCCAGAAAGCACTATTCTCCCAAAATCTATCATGCCTGAAATTTCAGAAGAGCATCAAGAGCCAATTATATGGCTTCCATAAACTCACCACACTCACATCTCTGAATTCCTTCCTTAAGCTTTTCATCTGGCAGGGACCTGTTCTTCCTTTGAAGCTGATGCTTTATGGTCCATCCCCTGCTCTGGCAATCCAATGCCCCACAGAGCTCTCTCCATCAGATAGCCACTGCCCAGCCATGACACTTATCACCTAATCAAGCTGCCTGGCTAATCCCCTCAGGGCTGGCCAATCAGTGAAGAGTGCTAGAGGCTGGGTTTTGGTTTATAGAAAAGAAAGTCATAACTTCCTTTCTGTGCAAGTGAGGATAAATTCAACAATTTTGGTCATTATTTCACAGTGCCCAAAACACCAAAGTCAAATTTGTAGTGAATGTTCTTCATTGGGGAAAAATAAAATGGGCAGTTTTCACTCACCAGGTAGTATAAAACCTATTTCGTAGGGACTGTGCTTATAGTTACACAACCGCCTACCCCTGGAACACCTAGGGGAGACATTTGAGGGTACCTAAAATGTAAAAATAAAGTAGATTAACATTTGTAAAGTTCTCATACCACCAAAGACGAGTGTGCAGTGAATTTTACTTTTAAAAGCAATACAGCAACAGAAGATTGCTTTAAAATTACATCAGGCTCTCAGCAGTGCACACATGTGAGTGCAACAAAGACTGGTGGACTCTAAAGTACCATGCCCTATTATATACTAGGGACTTCTAGGTGTCTTTCATCCTCTGGCCCTATTATCTACTATGAATTTATAGGATAGGTTAAGCCAATTAAAAGTGTACCTCAATGTATGGGTTTTGTTTAACGTAGACATTGCCATAGGCCTGACTAGCAGAGCCCAGGATACAGTCAGAGTCAGCTACCACCAGTTCCATTCAGCACTGAAAAATGGGGATGGACAGGTCAAAAAGGGTGACTTTCGAACAAATGCACAGGGGCAGACAACAAAGTCACAGTGTAAATCACAACTCATACAAATCACCGCTCATTGGCTGCCGATAAACCCATTGTAAATTCAAAATTCTCCAGGTCTGATCGTGTATGTATGATAAACCATAAAAACATTTAAAATTACTCTACTACGGCTAATGCATTACCATGTTGATGATCCTTGCACACAACTTATTTGCATTACTTTTTATCTTTCCAGGAAGTGATATATTGTTATATTCTAGTTTTTAAGGACACATATGAATGTCAGATCACAAGTAGTGATATTCATAATAGACAACATGTAGAATAAGGGGAATTCTCAGTGTAAAAAAAAGGGCTCCAACTCTTTTTGTAAATTATTGTTGGACAAGTCTCTTTCAGTGATAAAACTGGAGCTTATTTGATGACTCCATGTTTGGGGGTGCCTAGCACATTCAAATCTCTCCCAAGCTGTTGCACCCTAGAAACAATTGGCGATTCTGTTTAATATTATTACATACTGCAGAAGACTGTGCCTAAAATAAAATAACCACCCATTATGATGAGACAGAAAAAGGCCCAGTATTTCCCCTCCCTACAGTTACTGGTTACACAGGTATCTTTCATTGTGGGGTGTAACGCTAAAATACTATTTATTAATTTTTTTTAGAGGTTAAAATTGTGAAAATCGCGTTCCTGTCTAATCATCATATATCTAAGCCATTGGTCCTCGGAGCTTCTTTCAGACACTTTACCTGCTTTAATCAGAGAAGCGGTCCAGGTGAAACACTCCAGCCTTAAGATGTTCGTGATTTATTGGTAACCACAGTAGAGCTGGTAACTCTTCAGCATTACTCAGGCATTCCTGATGAAGGTCCATGAGTGCACAAGCATGCAAACCTGTGCTTAGAGAAGGAGGCATGTGTACAATAGGTTTATATATTTGTGAAGGGTAGAATGGGCCACTGTGAATTATGTACCTCAAATGCCAATCACTGGTTCTGAGGACAGGAATATAAAGTACCTGAACCCTGAGAGGGCATTATCAGGCCATAGTACCTGAAAAGCTTACAGCATGTTGCCGACAAAGCTAGTTGCCGGCTAATTCTGCTCAACACAGACACAGGTCCAATCCCAGTGCCCACTTCTGGTGTCTGTGTGTGTGCTGCATGTCCCTTGTTTATCACTCTAATCGAGAATGATAAAAGCACTAGTAAATGGCCTCTTTCTAATGGCCCCGGCTCAAGTTATGTGCACCCGCTAATTATCACTACCTCCCTGAGGTAGAAAAAAGCATAAGGGCTGGTGCTTTCCTATATTCCCAGATGCACAAAATAGGAATATACTCTGTTTACCTTTTCTATTTGTTTCAGAGACCACGCACAATTTGTATTCAACTTGAAACATGTTTCGGACACAAAGGGCAGTTTCCATCCAAACAGAATTAGCAGCCCATTTGATCTCAGGACCTACGCAATGGGATTTGCAAGGTCACACTCCACTATCATACACGGTGCTAGTGGTAAGATTTATATCGTCAATGATCACAATATCTCCGTGTCTGCTTCTACTGCAGGACCACTAGTTCTTTCATGTATAACCTCAACATCAGTCAATCAGCACTTTTTTTATAGAACGCGACTACTCACCTGTGAGGGTCTCAAGGCGCTAAGCAGGGGTGTTGGGGTCTGCGCTTCTGCTTAAGAGCCAGGTCTTGAGGCCCTTCCTGAATTGTGGCAGCAGTGGTGATTGCCGGAGGTGCCGCGGCAGGGAGCTCCAGGTCATGGCAGCGAGGTAGGGGAGGGATCCACCTCCTCCAGCCCTGGTTTTGCGGATCCGTGGGATGGTGGCCAGGGCCTGTTGGGCTGAGTGGAGATGTCAGGTGGGAGTGTAGAAGGAGCGGCATCATACTTCATTTTCGATAGTCTCGCACTGCCTGTTTGAGAGCACGCATTGGGAAATAATACTTATATCCGTAAGAAAAAAGGCATATCAAAGCCAGGTTCATTCCAGGACAAATACAGTCTGTCTTCAGAACGAGGACAAATCCTAGGGGCTCTTTTCTTCCTTCCAGATTCACATATCAAAGTTGTTAGGTACGAAGTTGCGAGCCTTGTTTTCTACAAGCCACCCACAAAAGACAGCTTTATGCCTGGATAACATCCGGTGACAAGAACCTGACGAGATACAGGAGCGGCACAATTAGTCAATGTCCCACGGATGATGGCCTGTGAGAAAGCAGCGCACATCCCCGCCTGTCTAATTGCAGCGCCTGGCCACCAGTGTGGCAGAGGAAGCTCGCGCCGCACGGTGTGTGTGTGATCACAGGGCACATTGTCAGAACTGTGCGCTCCTGACCATGAGACAGATGAAATGCTGCGCCGGATTAGCACTCGTGTGATTGATGGTCGGGCTTTGTTGAAAGGGAACTATTTGCTTGTCCTCATAGGATCACAATTGAGATGGCCCAGGCTTAAGAGACACTGTGTGCTGACAGTTTATCTGTGTGCAGGATTACCGTGTGATGACTGGTATGCTTGGCAGGAAAGCCGTCGGTGCTTTCTCATCTGCAGAAATTTGGCTCTTTCGCAGCACTCCGTCCATTTCAGCAATGTCAACAATTTTTTTCACAGCATATCTCCTAATTTATTATTTTAAACTAAGAGTTTCAGATTGCATGCGATGCTTCGTATCGAGTACGTTTAATTTAAATTCGACAGCGTAATTATATAATATATAACAAGGTGCAATACTGCGTGTTGGTGGACAAGTAAAATGGCGTCCTGGCCAATAAGTGTATTTGGTGCACCTACGTGAGTTATTACATGATTTCAAGATTCTTTCCATTCATTTATTATAGGGAACTGATGGAGTCAATGTTTTAATAACTTTGCTATATTACATGTGTTATGGTTTTAAGGGGCATGGCCACCTGCATCCATGAATGATAGACAAAAAGTGAACTTTCTCCCCCTGAAATCCCACAACATTTTCAGAATCCTGTCAAAGATTTCACTTCACGTGTATTTTGCCTTATGATTGCCATGTAAGCAGAAGATATTGCATAAGTTCAGCACAGTTGTGAACTGTCTGTTATATTCTCAATGTTTGAGACCTGTTTGCCACTCACTAGTACGGGCTTGTCCTAGTATAAGTTGATTATTGCTCTTGGAGATGATTGTTTATAGGCAGAAAGGCGTCCCTTCCTACGCATAAACAATAATTTAAAAATATGACATTTTGCAACTTCTAAGTGTGCTAATGCAGCACACATAGAAGTTGAAAAACGCCATTTCAGATTGTTTATGTGCAGGAAGGGGCACCTTCCTGCACATAAACAATCATCCCCATGCTGCAGGCATTCTCGCACCATTGGGCAAGGGTGTCTGCGTCAGAACCGGCAGCCAATAGTGCGCCAGAGCAGGGGGGAGCAAAGGGATCTCTCATATCTTTGTAGATATGATGCATCCCTGTGCTTCGTAATTAACACAGCCAAATGGCTTGCGGCACTGTGAAGCGTTAATTCTTTATTAATGCTTACTTAAAATGAAGGAGATTTGTCATTTATTCTAGTCTGAGAGGTAAAGTGTTCCACAGTTTACCAAAACAGGTGAAAACGCTTTTGCCTCCCCGTATGGATTTCTTAAATTTAGGAACCATGACTTTTTTTCTTCAGCCAATGACTGGAGCGGTCTAGAAGAACTGTACCAGGAAAAACTGTCTTAAATATTCAGGTCCTGAGTTGTGAAGTGCCTTGAAGGCAATGCATGGAGCCTTAAAAGCAATTATTTTTTATGGATAGTCAATGCAACTCCTTGAGTGCTAGAGCGTCTGACTGGTGCTTAGGCAATCCAAATAGAAGCCGTGCTGCAGCATTTTGCAGTGTCTGCAATTTGGTAAGCAATATTTCTTGCAAGTTGGTGTAAAGAGCATTGCAGTAGTTTAGTTTAGATAGTATTAATGCCATGGCCACTGTCTTTTGTAGGTTTTTTGGAATAAATAGGAGGAGCTTCCTAATCATTTTAAGAGTGTAGAATACAGATGACGTAATCTGATTGAACTGGTTTTCAAATGTCAGTTTGTTATAGAAAAAGATTCTTACATTTCTTACCTTTTCCAATGGTGAAGGCAAAGCACACATATCCTAAGGCCTACAATTCGAAGACCAAAAGGAGGTGTTGTTTCCAAACAGGAGAACCTCCGTTTTTCCTGATCCTTTATTTGGTGTTTAATTTAGTTTTTACATTAACATGTAAATGACAGCAAGCACCATTAAGAACAATGCCACAGAGAGAAGTAGCATGAATGAATGAAGTACACATACATATTTATGATGGAGCAATTTACAGAAAGCAATGCCCAGAAATGGAGACCTGCGGCCATTCAGCATGCTGGGTACAAATACACGAAAGCGTCGTCCCATATGAAACATCAAGCACTGTTGAACTCAGAAAAATCGTCATCCCCAGCTGTGGAGGCCCACTGAGAGCCTGAGAGGTCTAAGCAATTAGCAAGCAACTCTCTCTAGGCCTTGAGATCATTTTCCAGTTTGTTGTCATGTATACGCATTTGCAGCTGAATCTCCTCTGCCACCACCTATTCGGCCACATCCCTCTCTCAGCGTTCCATACCAGGACCTACAGTTCCCATCCATGTGATTGCTACTCACCGCTTTGCTAGCAGCAGGAGCAAAAGTAAGAATTTAAATGCCATTTCCTGATCAAAAGTCATTGTGTTAGTCGTTTTTATAGAGAATAGTTCTGCAAAGGATCTTTTTAAGAATAGCAATTTAGCCTTATCTAACAAACTTTTGTGAGCCAATCTTCAGAAACTAAACAGCACCAACGACAAAAGGTTAACTAAACTCTCAAAGTATTGAGGGGCCGATTATGATGGCCTTCTGCTGCTTCGGACTGACTGACACATTCCCATGCATGCGGTCTGAGTCAGCAGGTGGAGGGACCATTCAGCGCTTTCCGATGGGCAAAAGAAGCCTGTTGGTACATCAGACCACACCATAATCCCCTTATGACGGTGGAGTCAGGCTCGGCTCCACCGTCAGGATTATGATGGCAGTTTCCAACAGCCTTTCCATGTCTGTCTTTCTTTGAGTCTTCTAGCAGGATGCCCTTCTCCCTGGCCCTCCTCAATGGGGCCTCGGGGCACCTATGGTGCACCCCTTAACATGCCTGCACTGTGTGAAGGCACTGCATGGTGTCTGCGACACAGCGCTGGGTTGTTTGAAAGCATCCATTTACAATGAAAGCTTGTGCTGCAGGCCTTTTCCGCTCTCCACACAAGCTTCCATTGAAAATAGTGTGGTCACATCCAAATACTGCTGTCTGAACCGCCGACCTATGGTCAAGCGGTTCCCAATCTGCAAATATCTGCCCGACATTGTAATTAGGCCCTTAGTGTCTGAAGGATTTCAAATGTACTATTTGCTTTCAGAGAATGAGGAGCAGTGCTTAATCAAGCATTTTAAATTCTATCCCTGGATACAGTGCTTCATTAATTTGTTCGTTTAGCTCAAATTACTCAGTGTTTCTTAAATTGCTTTCATTTTCCTTAACCTCGAAACGTTGTCAGTTCTGGTACGTTGAGGATGATCCACACAGGCAGTATCCGCCTCTCTTTCATTTTTTGTAGTGCAAAGAGAGGATTATTCCTAAACATTTACCAAGGATGCAGGCTATTCTATTGCCTCTTGGTGACGTAGTCTTGGTACTTTATTTGCATCTCCACCCATTAACCATTTTTGTACATGGCACTTCTGGCCACCAGGGCTACATTTTGGTGGTACCATGGCATCTACCCAGAAAAGGATGTAATAGACATCCTTAATTGCAGTTGTAAGACAGAATATTGGGAGCAACAATATCATGACACCAGAATATAGTGGCAAACAAATCATCTAAATAAATATTGAATTTACATAATTTAAATGTAAACTACCAAACTATTGTCTCAAATGTATTATGGAAATGAATAACATCCAGAAATTGTAGGTATAATAATATTTTATTCTATAGCATTGTAAGTAATTTATTTCAAATATTAAAGTCTCAAATAATGATAGAATTAAAAATAAATAGATTTACTATGTAATCATATATATATATATATATATATATATATATTCAATGAAAAAACCATAGGTTATAGTCCATATATAGTTAGGAATTAGCATTTACAAAACCTTATTTTACTCGCATAAAACCATTGAAATTCCATATATAGTTAGAAGCGCTAACTATATATCGCGCACCCGCAATCCACTGCTGATGATGTCACATATTACATCATTCATGACATGGTCAGTGACATCACTGATGACATCACTGATGACATCTCAAATGACATCACTGATGACATCTCATTTGACATTACTGATCACATCACTGATGACATTATTCATATGATAATTTGATGAACCTCTTCAGACTCTAATATAACCTTACATACACTCAGTATAAACAGACACTCACAGACTGTCACTCATCCATGGAGTTACTCACACACCTAGTCAGTCATGCAAAGAATCAATCACACTTCCATTTCCTCAACTATAAAGTTATACACATCTTACTTATTCAAACATATAATAACACATATTTATTCTCTTATATAATCCCTGATACAAGCTCACAGTGATCGATACAGCCACTCACACATTCACTGGCTCTTATGTTCAGTTATTTATATATCTCAACTCTCACATGTATTGTGTTTTACATACGTACTTACTTGCACATGTAGCAATGAGAAATCCATTCACTCACCAACACACCCATGCATAGTCAACCGCCCATATAGCTGTTTCCACATGCACTCTTGAACTCATACTCCTAGTGAATCAACTGCTTACACATCTATGCACAGAGTCACGCACCTCCCAGCCACCCACACACACACTCAGCCTCCCATTCAAATACTTGGGCAACCAATCAATAACCCATATGGCCACTCTTATAGCTACTGATCAACACATGCAGCAGCTTACACAACAACAAACATACTGATGCACAAATTAAGACAGTTTAGTCACTAACCCATGCACTCAGTGAGACACATTTAATCACTCACTCATACAGTCAGTCATGCACCTACTAAATTCTTCAGCCAGACACTTATACATCCACTCATTCTTCAATATGTGAAACATATTTAAACTTTACAGACACATACAATCACTGGATGTTGTGATCAGTGATGTCATCAGTGATGTCATTTGAGATGTCATCAGTGATGTCATCAGTGATGTCACTGACCATGTCATGAATGATGTAATATGTGACATCATCAGCAGTGGATTGCGGGTGCGCGATATATAGTTAGCGCTTCTAACTATATATGGAATTTCAATGGTTTTATGCGAGTAAAATAAGGTTTTGTAAATGCTAATTCCTAACTATATATGGACTATAACCTATGGTTTTTTCATTGAATTTTCAAGGTTTTGTAAATGCAAATTCTTAACTATATATCCACTATAACCTATGGTTTTTTCTGTGAATTTCATTGGTTTTTTAATAGCAAATATGAAAAGCTTTAAAATGTCAAGTACGTGATAGATAAAAACATTTTCGTATTTATGCACGCTGATGTGCTTTGAACGCTGCACCCCCCCCTCCCCTCTTTTGTCTTAGTAGTACTCTCTCTTTGCAGATACTGAAGGGTAGTTAACGCAGGCCTTTACCCCCGTTGTAATCCGTCGTGCCTCCTTGTCTCTCCATTTGATTGATTGTTGTCCAAGCATTTACTGTTTTAGAATTGGTTCTCTTTGGATCATTCTCTATTTACAAACAAGCACAAAGGCGCAATACTCGGTTTAGTCTTTGCAGATAGTGAAAAATCGTGTAAAAAAATAAAAGTAATCGAGCAAAATCAGTAGGCCACTAATTGGATCTCTTTTTGACCTCGCTAAAATAGAAATATTAGGAACAACCCTTCATGAGAAATACGAAAATAGTGAGATGAACTGAGCTCCACACCATGAGGGCTGCAAGACAGCTCGGCTCCATCACCCATCCCGCACAAAATAACGACAAACCCTATGCAAATATTAAAAATGTAGACAACACACCAGCAAAGAAACAGGGTAAAACATTTTATTAAAAAACTATTTACATAACGTTGGTTTATAAGATGATGTCAGTAGTGGACCGATGTGTGAATAGAACGAAAACAGCACAAGGCTCCAAGATCCGGATGGCAAGCTCCTGGATGTTGGGTGCCATAGTTTAGAGTTCTGAATTTCAGCCTTTTTCAATGCCTGTGCTTTGTTGAATCAAAATGGCGGCTTGACACAAAGCTGACTCAAGCGTTGCTACTGATGCTATGCAGACCAAAACTGGTTTTCAGTTTGTACATTTTTCTAGATTTTTCAATCCAAGTTTGGTTGACTTTGTAGAACGATGGCTTCAGATTTTCAACATACGGTGTGGTGGCGCTGACTGGGAGGGGGCGCTTCGCTCCTGCCCCCTCCCCAAGTAAGATTTTCATACGTGAAAGTACGTTAATGGTTTTGGTCCCTGAGATGCTTCGATGTCACTACCATTCTCAAATAGCATAAGTTCTGGATGTTGGGTGCCATAGTTAAGAGTTCTGAGCAGTGCTTGTAACACTGTCTGAAGCTTATTTCCACCTACTGCAGCTTCACTATTCTCAAAGTAAGTGAGTGTCGTTTGTGGACCTGACTGCATTAGAAAACAATGTGATATGTTACCTTCCTAAACAGCTTGACGGAGGCCCCTGAGGGGCGGTGTGATGGCCATGGACTCGGAGAAGACGCTTGGCTCCGACACCCTCCCCAAGTCTTATAGCACTGGTGTAGCCTGAGATCGCCCCCGACATAGGCGGCCGGCTCCCGGGGTCCGGCGGAACTTTTTGCCTTTTGATGACTCTTCAATTCTGGACCTTGTCCCACAATCCGTTTGACCTGAAGACAAGCTGTAGTGGGGCGCCCCTTTATCGTTTTAGTTGCCATTCCGCCCGCTTTTGCTACACTGTGCCTCTTCCGCCATTCAGCTGTTTACCGCCCGCTCTTGCGACTACAGCGTCTCGCTCACCATGTAGTTGAGATGCGCCCGCTCTTGCGGTGCAGCGATAGGCGGCTGCCACAGGACTCTCAAAATGGCGGCCGGCTCTTCGGTTTTGGGCCTGGTCCACTAAAATGGCCCTGGGACACCTTGGAACTCGGACGCTTGTCTGCTAGGGCTTGGGTCCCATTCTCGAAAAGCGTCCCCTCAGCCGTGAAGATTCTACAAAAGTCTTGGGGGCCTCCGACTCCCGCAGGCTTCTGGTGGGGAGCGGCTGCCATGATTGCTCGTGGAATGGCCACGACGGAGCTACGAGATGGTAGTGGTCTCATGCTGACGCCAGCTTTAGTCTGAAACATCCAGAAACACTATAGACTACCAATTCGATCAGTCCGGTAGCGCCCCAACATGAACCGGAAGAGAAGAACTTGCCCTCCCCTCTTTGACTGATGGTTCTTGTTGCCTGTCCCCTCTGTTGTCATTTAACAGAACTTTTTGGACTGCTGAAAGGGGTTGTGTTCTGAACGCTGGTTGGTGGAGACATTTAGACTATATTCTTGACCTACGTTGTCGCGTAATGCGTTTTATGACACGCCGCGTTAGCGCACCCGGAAGTGATCCGAGGCGCGGCGCGCAGCGCGTAACGTAAGCATAACAGGTCATGTGACTTGTTAATAAAACTTTTCATTGGTTCATTTTACTTTTGTTAATTTAATGATGAAAAGCTTGGTCATATGACCTAAAAATTACGCTTTTTATTATTTTCAAACAATATTTTTTTTTCAAACATATGTTATAATATTCCAGGCTAATGTACTTTCCCGGAAAATTTACAACTGTCTTGCAAGTAAAATATATTCCTTTTTCGAGAAAAAGGGCGTTTCTTCCTTCCATGACGGAGCCATTGAGTAAAAGAGATTCGGCCTGCTGTCTTAGTCGCCGATACGCCTGATTATCAGATTCTTATCGATCACTTTATGTTGCAGACATGAAAAACACAACTGCCCTTGACCATTTATCTTTACTGCGTTCCTACATATTATACCTTTTATCCGTCATGTAATTGGACTGCTTTATTTCACTTGCCTTTTACTGATTCGAAAACAGTCACTAAAAGTAAAAACTTTACAAATGTAAATACTACTACCGTGTTTTGTTTTAAAAACCTTTATTGTGAAAATGTCAGTATACAAATACGGGCCTATAACCACGTGGGCCGGCCACGGAGCAAACTGAAATCGTATATGATGAGGAGACATTTACACTGTAGAAGAACGTAACGAGCGGGCCATTAGGTGACAAGAACAAAGGTGTCTAACAGTTGCGGAATCGGTGGACGTACATTTTGTAATTAAAATACGACTAGGCCACTTACAATAACATTTTCTAGATATACATTTGCGGGCAAGGAGTTACGAGTCCCATTTATACCGGCGCCATTTTGGGCGAGGCCGGGCAGGTCCAAGATATAGTCAAAATGTCTCCACCAACCATCGGCCAGACCAGAACCCCTTTCGGCCCTTTATGCTACAAGATGGTGTCTTCCATTCAGAAAATATTGGTGGCAGCATTTTGAAAAGAAACAGAAACAGCCGTTCTCCTAGTGAGTTTCACATTGTTACATTTAGGAAGAATGTTGAAGAGTAGTATGTGGAAAATCTGAAGCCATTTTTCTACAAACTCTCAATCAGACTTGGATGGAAAAAAAAAACCTGAAGAATGTACAAACTGAAAACCAATTTTTGTCTGTATAGCACCAACAGTAACGCTTGAGTCAGCTTTGTGTCAAGCCGCCATTTTCATTCAATCAATAGTGTCCCCCTGCACACATTCAGGGACCTGGTCGTGTCTTCAGATGAAACGCATTGTAGGAAAAGAAGCAGAAAGGAAAAGGAAAAAAGTTCCGCCGGACCTCGGGAGCCGGCCGCCTATGTCATGTGCCACCTTTGGCCACACCAGGGCAATAGTGAAGCTGCAGCAGGTGCAAATAAGCTTCAGACAGTCCTACAAGCACTGCTCAGAAATCTCAACTGAGGCACTCAACATCCAGGACTTGCCATTCGGATCTTGGCGCCTTGTGCTGGTTCCGACCTATTCACACATCAGTCCACTACTGACATCACCTCATAAGCCAACGGGGCACCCCACGCCGACTTTCGGCGCAGCATTGTAGGATGGCCACACCAGTGCGGCCACTTGCTGGACACCACCTCGGTGCCATCCCGATCTCGGCGCGTTCGAGTCACTGTGCCGGAAGAGTGACCGGAACTCAGCTGAACACGCCGTCTTTCGGCGCAGCATTGTAGGATGGCCACACCAGTACGGCAATTTGCTGGACACCACCTCGGTGCCATCCGGATCTCGGCGCGTTCGAGTCACTGTACCGCAACAGTGACCGCAATTCAGCTGGACACGCCGTCTTTCGGCGCAGCATTGTAGGATGGCCACACCAGTGCGGCAATTTGCTGGACACCACCTCGGTGCCATCCGGATCTCGGCGCGTTCGAGTCACTGTGCCGGAAGAGTGACCGGAACTCAGCTGGACACGCCGTCTTTCGGCGCAGCATTGTAGGATGGCCACACCAGTGCGGCAATTTGCTTGACACCACCTCGGTGCCATCCGGATCTCGGCGCGTTGTGCTGCCTTCGGCCTATTTGCACATCGGTCCGCTACTGACGCCGCCTCACGTGCCAACGGATTTTCTACGCTTTTTGTAGCCCTATGCCGCATAACAGGTCATGTGACTTGTTTATAAAACTTTTCATTGGTTCATTTTACTTTTGGTTTCCTAAAGATGGAAGGCTTGGTCATATGACCTAAAAATAACACTTTTCATTGGTTTAGAACATTTTTTTTTCCCAAACGATGAAAGCCCCACCTTGTTTCTGGATCATTCAGACTGAAGCTGGCGTCAGCATGAGAGCACCACCATCTCGTGGCTCCGTCGTGGTCATTCCGCGAGCAATCATGGCAGCCGCTCCCCACCGGAAGCCTGCGGGAGTCGGGGGCCCCCAAGACTTTTATACAATCTTCACGGCTGAGGGGACGCTTTTCGAGAATGGAGCCCAAGCCCTAGCAGGCAAGCGTCCGAGTTCCAAAGTGTCCCAGGGCCATTTCAGTGGACCAGGCCCAAAACCGAGGAGCCGTCCGCCATTTTAAGAGCCATGTGGCAGCCGCCTATCGCTGCACTGCAAGAGTGGGAGCAACTCAACAACATGGTGAGCGAGACGCTGTGGCCGCAAGAGCGAGCGCAACTCAGCTAGATGGCCGCCACCTGGGGAGGCCCGTTCACGCCGGCTCCCCCACGCCCCCCCCCCGGGCCGCCGCACGCCAATTTTCGGAGCAGCATTGTAGGATACCAAAACCAGTGCGGCAGTTTACTGGACATCACCTGGGTGCCTGTCGTACATGTTGTGTCAGCCATGTGACACTGGACACAGACCGCTACTGACGAGGCCTCCCCCCGCACCACCCGGGACGCCCCACGCTGTTTTTCTGTGCTGCATTGTAGGATCCCTAAACCAGTGCGGCACCCAGGCGACATCACCTGGGTGCCGTCCAGAACTCTGCACGTTGTGCTGCCTTGGGACTATTCGCACAAAAGACAGCTTCTAACCAGCTTTTTGTGTTGAAAAATGTTTAAATGTTTTTAGTTTTTGTTCCGTTCGTTATAGTTAATAGTTAATAAAGTTTTATAACCTTACTTTGTTGGAGTGTTATCTATTTTTTTAAAAACGGGTGAATGGGGCCTTGAATCGGGTTATTGTCATGTGTGGGCTTTGGATGTGTGCTGCTGCAGGATCGGACATTTCAAACTCAAATGCACGTTCTTTTTCTTACCTTTCCGAAGCATGGAGCGCAATAGCAGGCAGAGAAAGGGTGATGCACGTGTTGAACACTACCTGACCTGGCAAGTTGCTGGCAGTGCCCCCCCGCCCGCTCCTAAAAGAGGGCACACACACACCGCCGCCCCGAGTACTTCACAAATCTTTAAAAGACCATGCGCTTGTTCATGAGGCTTAAATGGTTTATCACCTCTTCTAGAACCCCTGCATCGACCCTCTGACGTTTCCTGGAAAAATTACCATGTAACACAATACCAAGCCCTGTCAGCTGAAACCCCCAAGGAATCGTGGGGCATATTATCAAGGGGGTTTATCTCCGCTTTTTTGGCTTTAAAAGCCATGAAAGCGGAGATAAAATTATCTCCCTATTACCAAGCTGTCGCTAACACCAGTTAGTGACAGCTAAAAGGAGATAGCGACCATCTTGGGCCCCGCTTTGCATGTCAGTGATACTTATCACTAATGACATGCAAAGTGGGCGTGCCAAGATGTTAGCGACTGGAAACAGTCGCTAACATCGCTATCTCCTATTACCAACTTTTGGAGATATTCGCGCTAAGCGCGAATATCTCCAAAATCTAACACCTGCCCTGAGCAGTTCTTACCCATGTTATCCAATGGGAGGTGGATAACATGGCTAAGAGCATTTGCTCGATAATACATGAATATCGCTGACTTTTCTGCGATAATAGCAAGGTTTATCTGCGATAAAAATCGCCGATGTGCGGCGATAATTTTTGTCTCTAAACAAGTTAGAGACAAAAATTATCGCTAGTTGTTCGTAATATGCCCCCGGGTTTTTGCTTGCAGAAATCGGGAGGCGGGAGACTAGCACTGAAATCAGTAGTCACACGCCTGAATCAGGAGAGTTGGCATGTCTGAATTCTCTACAGCTGGGGCCATAAACTACATCCGCAGGGTTAGGTGATAGCCTGGGACCAGCCTGGCATCTAAAATGGCTGCCGTGCACGACAAAATTGTGGCATTGGAAAAAAGGCAAGATGGCGCAGCCGCTGGAAGAGATGTATCAACATATATCAGCCTCCTCAGCCACCCTCAGGAAACATAGGGAATTAGGATACGTCTCCCGCACCCCCTTATACCTAGTACTTTAATTAACGAAGCACAAAATGGCGAATTCCCGTTTCGCTACCAGTTTGCGGCCCAGTTCGGGGCCCGTGAAGCGCTTCTACCGTTAAAAAGTCATTTTTTTTTTATTTTCCCCACGGGACCCTTTAATAACCCCAACAACATTCCTAGGGGGTCAAGAGGGGGATACCTTGCCCCCTTTCATTAAATTCCCCCTTCGTTTTTCACCTTTTCTTCTCTCTCGATCCTACCGAGAGACAAGATGGCGGCCGCTCCGGACTGTCACGCAGCAAAAAAAAAAAAAGCTCACGCACAGCCGCTGGAAGAGATGTATCAACATATATCAGCCTCCTCAGCCACCCTCAGAAAACATAGGGGATTAGGATACGTCTCCCGCACCCACTTATAACTAGTAATTTAATTAACGAAGCACAAAATGGCGAATTCCCGTTTCGCTACCAGTTCGCAGCCGCGCTTCTACCGTGAAAAATCATTTTTTTTTTATTTTCCCCACGGGACCCTTTAATAACCCCAACAACATTCCTAGGGGGTCAAGAGGGGGATACCTTGCCCCCTTTCATTAAATTCCCCTTTCGTTTTCCACCTCTTCTTCTCTCTCGATCCTACCGAGAGATAAGATGGCGTCCGCTCCGGACTGTTTAGAATGTTGACAGACACCGGAGAGCCAATCAGCTTTCTGCGCGCAAAGTTCCGATAAGCGAAAAGTAAGCGGACCGGATCGCTGCCCAGAGCGCTGTTACAGATATATATCTTGGTTTGAACGTTAATTTCTCAAAAACTACTGGAGCACATATATTGAGACCTAGCAAAGGCACATCGGGCTAACAGTCCCTACAATTTTGCCAAGTTTCGTGCAAATCCATTCAGCCGTTCGAGCTAAAAGTGAGTCCAACCGCCCTATGGAAATTAACATGGGAAAAACGCGTTTTGGGACCCCCCTTTTTTCTCGGCCCCCCCTTGACGAAACCCCCCCAAATTTTCAGGGGCTGCTCAGAAACAAAATGTGCCATTTTCCTGAAAATTTCAGCCGATTCCGTCCACAAACGCCAAAGTTATTAGACATAGAATTTTCAAAAGTCCCATAGAGAAAAAATTCTAACTATATATACCTACTGGCTATCGCCAGTAGGTGATATATACATATATGAATATATGTGGTGTGTGGGTGTCAAAACAATACCCTTTCAGACTTAGAGTGCCTCATAAATTATGCAAGAAAGGAAGTGGCGAACTCTGGGTAGTTCCCAAGTTTAGGTGGAGAGCAGTTTCAATATGGCACACACTACAAAACGAGAGACACTGAATCTGCTCACCTCACCTGTTTTTCTAACAATGTTTTTAAGCATAGGATTAAGTATGGGCCGAAAATTTGTTCCTCTCGCGGAATTTGTGGATTTTCGGCAATTTCGCGATCCGCAAATCTCACGAAATTGCAGACAAATCTGCGAATCCGCGAGCGGGACAAATGTTTTCCATGAAGCACTTACAGGGTTACAGCAGGTGCCCAAGTTAAAGCTAGTTTCTTTGTAACCATTTACAAAAGGGTTACAAAGAAATTAACTTCAACTTGGGCACCAGCTGTATCCCTGTAAGTGCTTCCTGAGCGGCGCCTCCAGAGTTCGTTGCCTACTTGCAACTATTCTCTGACCCTGCTCTGACCCTCGAAGCAGGGTCAGAGAATAGTTACAAGTATGGCAAGAGGCTCCTGTCACAAAAATTCAACCTCAACAGGAAGCACTTACAAATAAATAAAGCAGGTGCCCGAGTTGAAGCTCAAATTCAGTAAAGTTTTAATCAGCCCAAAACATTAGTGAGCACAGTCGAGGCTGGCCAAGTGGGCTTTAACCCCGTCTCTGCCATCGAAAATTAGCTGTAATACTCGAGGGAGGTGTTTGCATCCATGAGTTTCTCCAGCGCGATCCCCTTGTAGTTCCTGTGACCAGGAGGCTGCTTTCTCCTCACCTGCTGTCCTGCTCGCTCTCTGACCCTTTACACAAGAGGCATGTGAACAGGCATAGAAGCCCTGCCCGTTTGGTCCCGCACCACACACTAGCGGTATCAAACGTCTTCCCGCCCTTTCCCCCCTATGATGGACAGCTTCGTCCATCATAGTGCCATCTTCATGGATAACTATGCAGGGCAGGATTTATTCTGGCACGAGGCACCTGTCACAAAAATTAAACCTCAACAGCACTTACAGATATAAATAAAGCAGGTGCCCGAGTTGAGGCTCAAATTCAGTAATGTTTTAATCATCCCAAAACATTAGTGAGCACGGTCGAGGCTGGCCAAGTGTGCTTTAACCCCGTCTCTGCCATCAAAAATTAGCTGTAATACTCGAGGGAGGTGTTTGCATCCATGAATTTCTCGAGCGTGATCCCAGTGTAGTTCCTGTGGCTAGGAGGCTGCTTTCTCCTCACCTGCTGCCCTGCTCGCTCTCTGATCCTTTATACACAAGAGGCATGTGAACATGCATAGAAGCCCTGCACCACACACTAGCGGTATCAAATGTCTTCCCGCCCTTTCCCAACTATGATGGACAGCTCACTCAAGGGAGCTTGGTGCTTTTTGGCGCGGTGGCAAAGTTACGGGCACACATGGTCACTGGAGACAAATCTTCTGGCCCTTTAGCAGCTGCAATGTAGCAAAAGCACTGTACATTTACCCAACGAGGTAGCACTTACTGGATTAGCCAGTACTCCAGTTGAGTAGAGGTACTGCACAAAACGGTGGCATCTTCGTGGATAACTATGCAGGATTCATTCTGGCACGAGGCTCCTGTCACAAAAATTAAACCTCAACAGCACTTCCAGATATAAATAAAGCAGGTGCCCGAGTTGAGGCTCAAATTCAGTAACGTTTTAATCAGCCCAAAACATTAGTGAGCACGGTCGAGGCTGGCCAAGTGTGCTTTAACCCAGTCTCTGCCATCGAAAATTAGCTGTAATACTCGAGGGAGGTGTTTGCATTCATGAGTTTCTCGAGCGTGATCCCC
Organism: Lissotriton vulgaris; assembly: GCF_964263255.1. Taxonomy (NCBI): domain Eukaryota; kingdom Metazoa; phylum Chordata; class Amphibia; order Caudata; family Salamandridae; genus Lissotriton; species Lissotriton vulgaris. The sequence continues at coordinate 480,097,197 of NC_141694.1, forward strand.
ATATAGTTCCTGTGGCCAGGAGGCTACTTTCTCCTCACCTGCTGCCCTGCTCACTCTCTTACCCTTTATACACAAGAGGCATGCGCACATGTATAGAAGCCCTGCACCACACACTAGCAGTATCAAACGTCTTCCAGCCCTTTCCCAACTATGATGGACAGCTCACTCAAGGGACCTAGGCGCTTTTTGGCGTGGTGGCAAAGTTACGGGCACACATGGTCACTGGAGACAAATCTTCTGGTCCTTTATACAGCTGCAGTGTAAGAAAAGCACTATACATTTACCCAACGAGGTAGCACTTACTGATTAGCCAGTAGAAAGTACTCCAGTTGAGTATAGTGCAAATCGCAAAAAAATCAGTGATTTCGTGGGAAAATCCACGAATTCACAGATTTTTTTGCTATTTCGCGCGAATTCGCGGACCCCAAAATTCACCAATACTTACATAGGTTTAGCACAGTGCCATTCATGCCGAGGTAGAAATGGACAAAGGGCCTAATTACAAGTTTTGCAGTCCATAGGAGGAGTGGAGGTGCAGTGGCGGTCGGGGACTTCTACATCAGTGGTCCGACCACTGTCTTACAACTATGGTGGTCCAACTGCTATAGGACCACCGCAAACGCCTGGGATCCATGATCTCTGGCAGTGGTGCAGCATTTTGAGGGCCGCAATATGCTGGTGATGCCGCTACAGTACCGCCAAGCATATTACAAGTTTCCTCACCACCACAGATTTCTATTCACCCACATCTCAAGCAGGATGGAGAAGCCCTAAGATTGGATTTGAAACATATTTAGATATATTAAATGCATTTAGACAAATCTTTAAATGATTGACACACATATTCTGACCTAAGTCTGAATTTACTGCTTGAAAAGGAACTATATGATCATTGTTTTCTTGAATCTATTTCTTTAAATTAATTACATTTTCAAAGCAACTTTGTTAATATCCCTTTGATCCAATGCCAACAAGTTGAACAAAAGAAATGAGGATCTTAATTTCCGAAAGTGCCTTTCATAATTAAATCTTGTAGAAGATTACTGAAGTGCAAAGATCTAATTTGAAAAGAGGGAACTTGTCGGCATTTTAAAACAGATGGTTTGCTCAACCTCAAGACCCGAGGATGCATTCCAATGACTGAAATGTGTTTTTATGAAATTGTTTTCCAAATATTGAAGTTGGATTTCTGCCATAATCTGTTGCAGCATGTTCTTAAACAGGTTCTTAAACAGTGGTGCCTATTTAGAAATCAAAGGACTTTTTCAACATCGAATACATTGTTACAATGCACTTGTGGGAGTGTTAGATCTTACAGCTTGAAGAAATTGTCATATCCACCCTTTGAAATGTTTAAAATTGACAGAATTGTCTTTCCATGATACTAGGAATTGTACTTGGTGTATCAATCATGATTGACAAAAAATACCATTTAAATTCAGGGAACCCCATGATTCTAAAGATAGTAATCTGCACTGCATATTTAACATAAATGCTGATTACACCATATGCTAATGATCATGTCTGAATAAAGAAACTTACAGGTATTTATACTCTTAAATGGGTATTAACATCTGAAGGGGACAGTGTTTAAAATGTAGTTAAACTTCATTTATTGGCACACTGATGTATGTGAAGTCATGTTTTCAGCTATATTTGCATTAAGATTTAAGTCAGAAATGTTCCCAAATTTAGTAGGTAAAATCCTCAATTTCAACTAACTGTAGTGGAATGGTTTGCAGCGTCATTGTCCAAATAAGTCAGAAAGGGCAGACCCCCTATTTTACAGATAAACAATGGATTCTATTTAACGCCTAAATCCTGCACAGTTGAGGTTTCTTACATTTGGAAAATGTTCCTCTAGGCAGAGAACATCTTTCTCTGATCTTCTAATTATTGAGAAGCTTGTTAAACGGTCACATTACAAAGGGCCTTTGCTGTAGCATGATAGCAGAATTGTTGAAAATGAGCTTATAAACTAAAGAACATCTCATTGACTTTAGGAGCCTTGGTTATATCAGTTTGAGAAATTGCATTATTTGTATGAGACCAAGTATCCATGGCAAGATTAAATGTGAACTGTCTCCCTGTGGAGTCCTTTAGATGCAGGTTTACTTGCTATCTTTTTGTATGTCTTACTATCACTAACCATGAATTACAGTGCTTCAAAGTTGGATCAGTTCGAACTACTTTTCCCCCTTTAATATGTTTTGCAATATTATGTGATGTTATGTGATTTTCTGTAATTTTATGTTATGCACGCTATCACCCGGAAGGATATCCTGGTTCTGAGCAGGTATGAATAAAGCAGAGTAATCACAAAAAGGAGCTAAGAGGGAAAAACGGGTACCTATGGGATAGCCCTCCACTCAATTAGATTCAATACCAAAAAATCCCTGTACCCTGGACGTTAGTTAGCATCCGTCTAATAGACATGAGAACCTAATCTGCTTGAACAATATAATATTTAATTCCAGACCCACCCCCTCTCAATTTATGGTTAGGTGTGTATTCTCTAATGTCTTACTGTCCACAACAAACCATTGTTTGTAATTGTAAGCAGGAGAATCCGGGAAGAATTCAACTCGACACATCCAATGATGTCTGCCCCACTGAGACAGTCCATCCACCCACACTTGAAAAATAAATGAAAAAAATGTGTGGAGGAGAGGAAGGCACCTCACGGGCGAACAACCCTCGGGGAACTTGGCAGATGTTACCAATTCTATGCCCCTTTCTCATCATCAGGAAATTATCCGCCCTACTGTAGATTGTAATATCAATCATACAGATTTGGAACCAGGACCATATATCATCCCAGGAACCATCCTGGGATGATATATATGGATAATTTCCTGGCCAGCTGGTAAGAGAGGACATGGCTGGTTGAGGTTTCCTATTTAAAGATGTTCAACACTGGTGCGGTGACAGAGTGGTGAACTCTGATGATTCTGCCATAAAGTCTACCGGGCAGTGAAACATGTCGGTTACAGGTAGTGGTATGCGATAGTAAGCTACCAGCCTTTTTAATTCACCAGTACACACCTGAGTTAGTAATAAAGTTGTACAATTGGTGTGTCTGTTGATTTTAACCTCACTCTTCGTTGTTTGTCACATCAGGGAGCTATTCCTCTAGCTTCTTGCTTAGCACCTTTCTGTTTGCACATTTTGCTTTGACACTGTTCTCTTCTTGGAAAAGGAATGGCAACCGATGATGAGAAAGGGACATAGAATTGGTAACATCTGCCAAGCTCCCTGAGGGTTGTTCGCCCGTGAGGTGCCTTCCTCTCCGTCACACATTTTTTTCATTTATTTTTCAAGTGTGGGTGGATGGACTGTCTCAGTGGGGCAGACATCATTGGATGTGTCGAGTTGAATTCTTCCCGGATGATCCTGCTTACAGTTACAAACAGTGGTTTGTTGTGGACAGTAAGACATTAGAGAATACACACCTAACTATAAATTGAGAGGGGGTGGGTCTGGAATTAAATATTATATTGTTCCAGCAGATTAGGTTCTCATGTCTATTAGACGGATGCTAACTAACGTCCAGGGTACCGGGATTTTTTTGGTATTGAATGAATAAAGCAGAGCCTAGGGCCTAGAGTTGCTGATAAGAGAACCATGTCTTCACCTTCTTGTGGAATTGAAGAAATGACGGAGGCTCGAATGTGTAGAGGGAGGCCATTCCTATGATCACTTTCTTAAAACGAATCTCTAGGTCTGTGCGTGTATAGTCGGAGACATTATTGTTACCTGATTATCATTCTCATCTGTTTCCAGTACTGCCTTTTGTCAGTTGTTATTTTAATCCCTTTCTTTGCAAGATCCAAGTATTTTGGGAGGGTTCTCCTTAACCAGTAGTTTCTTAGTGCGTGTAGATCCTTCAACCCCAAAAGTATTCAGGCCAAAGCAGTTACTTCATATCCTTAAATTAATGATGAAAGCGGAGGTTCTCTTGCAGTAAATATGAACGTTGATTATCAACGAAAGACATGCATTCCTTTTGGTATCTTAATTCCATACTTTGCTGGTCAGGCCACCTTCACAATTTGTTAATAAACCTCCATTTCAGGATGCAATGTGTCCTTGAGGTAAGGCATCTTCCAGGACATTAAACATAGCAGAAATCAGTCAATTATTAAAAAGGCTCCCAAACACTGAGTTCTAAATCAGTGGACTAGGTAATGGGTTTTATTACAAAATTCAAAAGTAAGGCAATACAAATTCAATGCCATGAAGGCTCTTAGCAAATAGGGCATTACATAGAAGTGCAGATTCAAAATGATTCTAAGTCCAAAGTGAGACATCAGGAGAGAAATGGATCATCCCTAGCAGCATAGGAAATGTTGCAAGGACATTCTAGCTCACCCCAAAATTGAGGGTTTTTAAACATTTTTTTTAACTATGAAATTAACAAAATTGCAGAATCACTGTGGTGTGGGCGAATGTATTATTTCATTAGCAAATCAGAACACAGAAATATTAAATGTAATTTTGCCTTAACATCTTAACACTATCCCACTACATAAATAATTATTCTGCCCACTCTATGCTGATGCCATGGTAGAACAAACTAGATACATAACCACCATGAACAACACCAAACTACTATGAATGACTAGGGTACAATGAACTAACGGAAAGACTTTGAAATGTAGTTACATTTTCTGGCTGAGCGGGAAAGTTCATGAACAAAAACATGGTCATTGACAATAAAGGTAAACTGACATGGACCCTGCTTAAACGTGTGCTTCAGAAATAATACACAGTAACATACATGGGTGGAAGGACGAGAATATCATGGGTGACATCCATTTTGAACAATATGGCTGCTAGGCCCAAATCTAGGGTACTTAATAGAGGGCTGGAAAGCATACATCTGCACAATTTAGAAAAATCGTTGTAAAAGCAACCATACTTTATCAGTGTATACATGAGTAATCAACTGTGAAATTACATCCGGCACGTTTTTAATGATGCAGAAAAATATAAATGCACAAAAATCCACATTCTGCGCGTTGCTACTAATGTAGAAAAAAATAAATGCACAAAAATCCTCCACACACACATTTATTTCATAAGCAACAAATGAGTGTTGACATGTGGCAAGACAGAGAGAAGTCTTTTTTCACTGGCCACTCGTAGTTTCATGAAGGTTAGGAAGGTTGTCCTCCAAGCTCTTTTTCTGCTGTGAAAGAGTATTGATTCTTCTGTAGTGTTAGTCCTTTATATATGTGTATCTCCTTTCATGGTTGTTACTCATACCCCCAGCATTGTAAGGGTGTTTACTGCCCTTTGTCCAAAATTGAAAAATATGTAGATGCATCATTAATCCATTTACCATAATGCAACCTTACCCATTCAACCTGCATGAGACACCAATTTGTATCAACGTATATACTATTTATGAATTTGCTACTTCCTGAATAAAAGTTAACGGACTCATTCTGATGCCTCAGTGATATGTGCATGTACAAAGATTGATTGTAGTTCTAACTAACTAGCCTTTAAATGAGCATTTTCAGAATAAAGCTAATTCTGATGCTCTGGAAAGATATAAGCATGCTGACCATAGCTTATTGCTTCCAATTGTGTCGCAAAATCTACTCAGAATCTTTTCCCTCTCTATGGGAGGTCTTTAGCCCAAAAAAACACACACAGGAATTTACACACTAAGGCAGAACTTGTCTGGAGCAGGAAACCTATTTAACAAGCATTTACAATGCAACGGTCTCGCCTTTGGAAAAGTTAGAGCTATTGGCATTGTAAATGACAAAAAAAAATTTATGTGTTGGTTTTGAAAACAGATAAATAAATGGAATTGTCATTTACAATGCCAATAGCTTAATCTCTCACAAATGCGAGACCTATTGCATTTGCACCCACACACACACACACAGAGCCACACACACAGAGCCACACACACACACACAGATAATGAGGATGTCATTTGTGACTGTGATGTGGGTGGTTTCCATGCTGTGGTTCGTTCTAAACCGAGACTGAGTGGTTTCTAGAAGTTGGTGGTTGTTAAGGCTTTCTGTGAGTAATCATAGCTGCCCTCAGTCGTGTGAGACTTGTCTGGAAACTGGTAGACCCACCTTTGCATAAGTGCTTGAAGCAAGGAGTCACCTCAGACAGGTGCTACCTCCCGCTATGCCTTCAAACCTTGAACTCCCTCTCATGTTTCCTGATGGAACTAGTATTGAGTCAGGTAGACCCCTGTACTGATAAGCGTGGCTCAAATCCACCTAAGCGACTTACCTCACTCATCTATCATTCTCATATAATAAGCCAGCCAGGGCATGGAAACATTTCTGCAAAACTAACTCAAGGCAAGAAATGCTGAAACAGGGATTTTCTGCTCATAAGGGAGGTGGAACACTGTACCATGAGACATTGGAGCTGCAAAGCAAATGTCAGCATCAGAAGTCTGTCTGCCATAGACAAGCTTCTCTCTCTTATAGGAAAGTATACAGAAATATCAATAATGGGAACCTAACCAAGGGAAAGCAATGTACTACAACAAGTCTTCTAACTTAGAAGGCAAAAATAAGACAAAAGCTTAACCATTATAGGAACAATTCTATCCAACTGAAGCTTGCATATTACAAAAATAGCTCAGTGGGTTGCAGCACATGAATAATAAGCTGTAACTGCATATTGGTTAGACACATTAGGCTAACATATTCACAACATCATTAGGACATTCTGTAACAGGAAAATTACAATCTATCAGACCCTCCTTTTAGCCTAATGTGGCTAACATAAGTGCAGATTTTATTGCTTAAAGGAGGGACTGTACAATTCTAAAGGAGAGAACGGGGACGGCATCACTCATCAATCAAAGGGAAGCAAAGAAAACAAGAATAACCAATAATATGTTATCATAAAAGATATCTGGTATCGGGAAATGAAATACTAGGATGAGCATGATCATAGAAGTAGTGCAGCATACTATAGGACAGGAAGTGCAGAGGCAACAAGTAAAAGAACAACCCATGCAATAACTACTAAAACAATAATTATTCTCTAGGTGTGGGCACCCTCCTTTTTTGACTAATCTAAACATATGTTCTCGGGGTACCATTTCTCTATAATCGGGCAACTGAAAAATGCATCACAGTTCAAGTCATGAGCAGGAATTAATGCAAATAAGATCAAACGGTCATTATCAGGGAAAACACCCTATTGAATTCTATACTGAGGGCTCACTTGCAGTATCAGCGAGGACCTATATCTACCTATATCTAACATCCATGAAGTAGATGTTTACCGGGCTGAGAAATGTGTTTTACTAAGCTACTCAAAGTATACTAACCCTCACAGCTACTTCCATAGGGCAAGAATACAAGCAACATTTTTCTTACCCTTGTGTGTGTATGAAGGCAATGACCCACACACCCAATAATCTGCAGCAATTGAATACTACATCATCCTAATGAACTTCCCAGTGTTCCTCCTCGTGAGGAGCTAGGGTCACTCTCATGTGGTGTTGGAATAGTACTCATGAGTGTATGCGCCAAGCAACAAGAAACTAATTCTCTAAAGAGAAATATGAAAGCAATAGTTAGGATACAAACAAACACATGGCAAAGTGATCATAGAAAAATCAAAGATTTTAGACTGTGACACGCAGAAATACACATGATCTTCTTTATATTTAAACATGAACAAAAGTTGCATGAACACTTTATCGACACTAGACCACAATGGAGCGATGAAAGGGATCCACAGTCCTATGTGACATTTTGAAAACACTATAGCACTATCTGTGTGCACCCTGTAGTGTGTGTACCACGAAAAAAGGAACACAATAATTGTCTATGGGTCTAAGAACACCCTTTGAAGAAAGGCGTTCGACCAACTGCAGTAGGCACGACTATGTGCATGTGTGGATGGAAAAGCATTAGAGCTTTGAATGCTGTGAACTACTTACTACCAAACGCGAGTCTCACTGCAAACAGGTGAGCCTTTCAATAGGTGACAGAGAGGACATTGAGAAAGGATGATCCCATTCTGACTCCACATGGTGATTGTCCTCTGCAAAATATATATTTTATACAAAAGAATGTAAATGGGTGTTTAGGCTTCAAACACATGAATGATGAGCTGAAATGGAATTAGATATAGACAGATATGCACTTTGGTGTGGACCTCTCATCATGTGCATTAGAATATGCTGAAAAGTATAGTATTTACTCAAGCACTACTCACACCTCATTACATCACAAATAGAAAGGCAGCTCACAGGCTTTCTTCTGCTTTTATTCAGTGAATCTGGGCACCCCACCTGCTGCAAATGGAAATAACTATCTAGACAAAGCTACATTTATGTAGTAAGGCGAAATCGAGAAAGTCTTGATTTTCACATCTGGAAGAAACTCCATAACTAAAAAATAAAATTGGCTCAATTATAAAAACAAATGTTTTATTACAAGAAACTATCAGACTGATTAAAAACTTTCTCTATAACACTTACATCCACAGATAATATTCAAACATAAGGTAGACTGTGAAATAAGCTTGTGAAATCACAATTCCAGTCTTCTGGAGAATACACTCAGAGATAACGACTAGAGCACACACATCTGCATGTAAAATGTTCAAAATTCATCTTTTTTTAATCCCTTAGCTCTGAACTCACAGCACACAATGTTGGCAAGGGTATAGCCAGAATGTGGTAGATGTGATGGACAAGTAAGTGGAGCCAATAAATTGTGGTGAGCAGACAAGAGAGAGTTCACAGATCCAGAGGTGCGAGGGAGCACTCAATACAATCTGTGGCCCAGGAAAGGAGAGCAGGGCACCGGAAGAAGGGCTGAGTAAGGGAAGTTGGGAAGGACTAAAGAAAGTGTTAGCGATGGACTGCTGGAAGAGCCCTGGTGCACTGTTGAGACATTGTCAGTTGGGACACTAGGATTGCACCTGGGCCCAGATAAGTGCTCCTCTGAGTCGTGAAGCTGTGCGACTCCATCGTGGGAGTTAGGGAATGAACAATAGATGTCTGCCCATGAGGCTTTAACGGACTCAGGGAGAAGATCCCTTGAAGGGAGAAGATCTCCTCTGGTTGGCCTCAGTGTGAACTGTTTTTCCCCTAGTTTACTTTGGACTTTTAGCTAGGAAAGTGAGTCCCTTTGAATGTTCCTATTCCCCGTCTTCTCCAATGGCTGGCCTCCATTTAGGAAGCCAGCCAATGGAGAAGAGGGGCGGGTTTAAGCCCCATACTCTAAAACAGAAAATCTCGCCAGCGAGACTGCGCAAGCACAGCCTACACAGGCTGAGACCTAAAACCTGGAATGATGAGGCGCTTGAGTTTATATACTTGTTGGCAGACACAATTGCAGCCAATACCTGCAGCCAGTTTCAAATGAAATTAACTGACTGTAAAATATATATTTTTAAAGTCATAGTTCTTAAGGCAGCTTTTTCAATTGCATCAAAGAAAGGTTTATTGTATTTTTTTGTTAAACTTTATTGTCCCTCTTCAAATGTGGAAACTTTCATTTCTCTTTTTACATACATTATTGTTCCCCCTCAAAGGTAGTATTCGGAATTTTACACTGTAAATCTATTCGCATATGCCACAATTCTGAGAAGTAGTTCATGAAACCATCCTACTCTACAAGATCTGTAAACAGCACTTATATTTATTTTCCAAGAATATGTCCTACATTCAACTACTAGGTGTGTGCAGAATTCCAGTAATTACGTGAAATGTTCAGAAAATTCCATGAAATGATACACAATTAATTGAAATGCAAATACATGACAAGTGCTATATTTTTGCGGAAATTGTTCCTTGCGTCAGCTGTTAACATGAAGGTGCGTATCGCAGAAAAAAAGTACCAAGAAAAACGTATGTGGTGCAATCAACAAAAGCTCAAACTGTGGCCGCTCGTGGTTACATTTAGCCAGGGCTTTAAGTGGGCCGGGTCTCACCGGTGCTGCGTAGCGGCAGTTTTTTAAAGGAAGCTTCAAAACGAGTCTCTATCGGGCTCTGTTTTGTACTCTGGCACAGACGGTCCGTTTTTTCCCAGACTGCAGTGACAGCAGGCGCATCAATCTGTGCATGCTCACACTGCTCACTTCTCACTAGTGGAGAAGTTACGGCAAGACGTCACGCCAGGTGAGCCTTGTAGAGGGAGGGAAATCCTTTAATGAGTCAGTTTCTCTCTGGATTTTACTTCTCTTTTTGAAACTCAGGAGCAGCAACATTGCCGTAGTGTCACCAGGGCACTAAGTGGAATTTTTTCAATATTATATACAAGCCATAGTTGCTATTTATCTTATGCAACTAACAACCATTGACAAAGCTAATAGTCCTGACTTGTAGGTATGATGTTACTTGTTGTATAGTTTATATCTGAATGCAAATACAAAAAGAGCAAAATACAAGTCGGGCGGCACACTATGCTAAACACAGATTATTAGCGTATGTGTTTTTAAGCCACGCCCTTAAATACATTGGCCACGCCCCTTTGGGAGACCCCCCCAGTTTTTTCATCCCACTTAAAGCCCTGAATTTAGCCATGAATAGTGTGTAATTAAGCTATGTGGCGTAATGGTGTCATTTGGGGAATTTCTTGTAACACGCATACATTCTCCCCAATAAATGTACCCAAATTATGTTGCCATAATTTACATTTTGCTCAGGCCCACTAATGATGTACTAGAATACTATTTTATGGGGGTATTAAACCAATTTCACTCCCAAATGATGACTCTTATTTTAACTACTTAAAACATTCTTCTTTCGTAGATTAACTGTGATTTGTGCTTTTTTGTATGAATAAGTCAAGTACACTTCCTAGGAACAGCTGATCCTTCACATATCTTATCTTGGTTTAATCCCAACCAATATATATGTGCAATTGCTCCACTGCTGAAGAAATCATCAGAAATATTGTCTAACCAGGACTCTGCCCAGGGCAATATGTTTAACAGCAGAAATCATGCCCATCTGGAAACATCTGTCTCAACATGAGCATTGGGTCACATTAACACCTGCTCTTTATCTCCTTCTCACATTGGAGTCCTACTTGTATCCCATTTTCTGATTTCCTTACAGACTGTTCCACTCTTCATATCCAATCCTCCTGCCCCCTCACACACTCTTTCTTGCTTAGTATTCCACCCTCCAGCCCCCTTACACACATTACACACATTCTCTCCTAGTATCTCATCCTCCAGCTCCCTTATACACTCTTTCTCTTAGTATCTCATACTCCAGCTCCCTTACACACTTTCTCTCTTGGTATCCGATCCTCCGGCTCCCTTACACACTCTTTGTCTCGTAGTATCCCGTCCTCCAGCTCCCTTACACACTCTTTCTCTCGGAGTATCTCATCCTCTGGCTCCCTTACCCTCTTTTTTGCTTAGTATCTAACCCTCAAGCTCCCTTTTGTAGGGGAGTGAGGGAAGTACTGCACATAAGATACACCCATGGGAATAAAGTGACACGGACACACTCTGGGTTGGTAACTTGGACCGAAAGTCACGAGCGACCTCCGTCCTTTTATTTATAGCCTTCTGGCCACACCTGGCCAGAAGGTGCAACAATGTTGGTGTATGTTTCCGGGTCTCCCCCAGGACCCGTGAAACACTAGAGCGTTACATCCCTTCCCAACTTGGTATTTTGTCCTGAACCTTTGACACAGTCAACACGCAAATTCGGCCAGTCTTTGGCTTGGCCTGGGATTCGGCCGGAGGTTGTGATGACCCTGACCCCGGGTTGTTAGAGGGGCCTCTAGGCTCATCCCTGGAGATCGTGGGGTGGTGACAGCGCCTCCATGTGTATCGTGATCACTGTCCTCCTCCGGCTGGCTAACAGCTTCGAGGTTTGCCCTGTCATCAAGCACCACGGTTTCAGGCATAGATGGTATGCGTTTGAACCATGACACATTTCTGGTTACTTCTTCCCCATCTCTTTGTGCTGTCACTGCAGTGCCTTTCGTTGCGTTGATGATCCACGGTTCTGCTTCATACGGGGTCCGGAATTTTCCACCAGGCCTCCGCGTTCGTATTAGCACAGCGTCTCCCGGGATTAGTTCTCTTTCTCTTGCTCGCCTTCTTTGGCTGGCTCACTCATTGGTCTTCTTTCGTCGCTCTTGAGCAACCGCCGGCACATATGGTTTGGGTACCCAGTCATCAGCCATAGGCAGTAAGTCTCGCCTTGGTCCTGCGAACATTAGCGACCATGGGGATCTTTGCGTGGTGCTATGTGGGGTGCTCCGGTATTCCCTCAGGAAATGCTGGAGTGCTATCTCCGGATCTGTCCCTTCAACAACAGCTATTCTCAATATCTTGTTAACAGTGCTCATAAATCTTTCGGCTTCGCCATTAGCCTGAGGCCATTGAGGCGTAATGCGATGGTGTCTTACCCCAAGGTTCTGCAGAAAGTCCTTGAATTCATTGCCTTGAAACGGCGGCCCATTGTCTGTTTTGATCACTTGGGGAATTCCGAGCAATGCAAAGATCTTGCTGAGTATCGGCTGCACATTGGTGAAACTAGTAGACTGTGATACCTCGACCACTGGGTATTTTGTGTAACTGTCTATCACCACCACTGACACTCTGCCATCTGGAAAACTGCCGAAGTCCATACTCAGCCAGGCCCATGGTGCTGGAGCTGGTTCCTCCGTGATCACGGGCGCCGTGCATCCGGTGAACTTGTGAGCTGACATGCCCGGCGATTTCTCACGACACTTTCGACTTTTTCCTCCATGTTGGGAAACCACACTTTCTCCCTCATTCGGGCCTTCATGTCGTGAGAAGATCTTCTGGTGGATCCCCACGGAGACCAGGAAGACCGTCACCCAGGCCCTCGTCACCAGCCGACTGGACTACGGCAACGCACTCTACGCCGGAACCACCGCCAAGCTCCAGAAGAGACTCCAGCGGATCCAGAACGCCTCAGCCAGACTCATCCTCGACATCCCACGGAACAGCCACATCTCCGGACACCTGAGAGACCTGCACTGGCTCCCCGTCAACAAAAGAATCACCTTCCGGCTCCTCACCCACGCACACAAAGCCCTACACGACCAAGGCCCGAGCTACCTCAACAACCGAATCAACTTCTACGCTCCCAAACGCCACCTCCGATCTGCCAGCCACGCCCTCGCCGCCGTTCCACGCATCCGTAGAGCCACAACAGGAGGAAGGTCCTTCTCCTACCTGGCCGCCAAGACCTGGAACTCCCTCCCGGCCGACCTGCGCCTGACCCAAGACCACCTCTCCTTCAGGAAGAAGCTCAAGACCTGGCTGTTCGAGCAGTAACGGCACCCCCCTCCCCCTAAGCGCCTTGAGACCCTACGGGTAGGTAGTGCCCTCTATAAATGTCATTGATTGATTGATTGATTCATCCTTCGTGTTCCTTGATGACCTTCATGGGCTAGCACAGTTGCCTGATGCTGTAGGGTGGTTGGGATCACTACCCGTGATCCTCGAAGTATGAGGCCATTACTTGCTCTACTGAGTTCGTTGTGCACTTTCCAAAACTGTGATAGACGTATGCGATCTGTCTCATTCCAACTGCTAACATTGCGTAAAAAGTTCTCCCACGAACTTGCCCCTATGGCTTCTTTGACTCTTGTTAGTACCGCGTTATTGTCATACTGGGCCACGATAACTTCGGCTTCTAGTGCCTGAGGGCACGATAATTGAGACACCGTATCCACAAATTCTTCAGTCCGTAGTTCCTGGTCCATCGCCCCATTGGTGTCGGGGGGGGGGGGGTGTCTCGACAGGAAATCTGCGGGGTACTTTGCCCCCGGTCTGTAAACTAAGTCCATTTGATAGTGCTGGATCTGGATGGCCCATCTCTCAATCCGAGGCGGTGGATGTGGTGCTGTCCCTTTAAACAATGGTATCAGCGGTTGATGATCGGTGATCATCCGAAAGGGATGTCCTGTTATGTACAAATGGAAATGATTACAGGCCCATTTCACTGCCAGCGCTTCCCTCTCAATTTGTGAATATCTGGCCTCCGTTGCTGTCAGAGCCTTGCTTGCAAACGCTAGCGGGACCCACACTCCTGGTTCTGCTTCTTGTGTCAGGAGCGCTCCCAGACCCACCGGGCTGTCATCCACCAGTATCTCTATCTGTCTTGCTGTATCAAAATACGCCATCGTTGTACTATCAAGTAGCGCTGCTTTCACCTTGTCAAACGCTTCTGCTTCCATCTTCAACCATCGCCAGGGAGTTTCTTTTTTTGTCAGATTTCTCAATGGCTCCGCTATGGTGGCTAGCTGAGGGATGAAACAGGCGCAATATTGTGCCATGCCCATGAAACTTCTCACCTCCGATGCTGTCGTTGGGGCTGGAGCACACTTGATAGTCGACGACTTTCGAGGATCTACCCTGACTCCCTCCGAGTCAAAGACGTATCCGAAGAACTCTATTGACTGTTTAAAGAATTGACACTTCTCTTTATGTAGCGTGACTCCAAACTCCGCCAACCTCTGCAGCGTGGCCTTTAACCTCCGATGGTGTTCCTCGCTAGTCTTGGCATGTATAAGTATGTCATCACTGACGTTTAAAACTCCCGGTAGCCCTGACAGGATCTCCTTGATTGCGTTCTGAAATATTTCCGCGGCTGATGTTATGCCGAAATTGAGTCTCTTGTATCTTCTCAGACCTAGATGCGTTGAGAACGTCGTGATGTACCGACTCTCCTCCGCCAACCTCAATTGATGGTAGCCCGCATTTAGGTCGAGCTTGGAGAACCACTGGGCTCCATTCAGGTCTGTTAAAATATCATCCACTGTTGGTGTGAGGTGTCTCTCCCTTTTTATTGCGTTGTTGGGCATCCTCATGTCAATGCATATCCGTATTTGGCCTGGCTGACGGGGTTTCTCGGCAATCACCATCGGTGACACCCATGGCGCCGGCCCCGTTACCTTCTCTATTACACCTTGCTCTTCCAACTGCCTCAGCTCCTGCTCAACTGCCGAGCGAAGATGGAACGGGATTCTCCGATGTCTCAACGCTATGGGTTGTATCGCCTTGTCAATGTGCAGTTTGACAGGTGGCCTTTTGATAATTCCAAGCCCTTGAAACAACGACGGGAACATCTGAAGGATTTCTTCTGTGTGTAGTGCTTTGACTGCATTAGCGAATGCAATTAGCTTGAGATCTTCCGCTGTGTGACTTCCTACTAATATGTCTGCCTCCTTATCGATCACATGAAACGTGGTTGTCAGCTCTTGTTCCTCTGCTCTTACTCGTACAATCATTTTTCCTCGCACTGGTAGCGGTGTCTTGCTGCCATATGAGCCAGGCAGACAGCACTTCCGGTTTCCCGGAGCTGAGGTCAGCGCTCTAGTGGCTGCCTCACTCCGGGCTATTTAGCCACGCCCTTCCCATAAGCGCGCAGCGGTTGCGCGCAGGGGGCGCCTTCGAGCGCGCCTAAGAAGCGCCGAAGAAAAGCCCGTCTGCGCCCGTCCGCGACAGGACGGGGCGAGGGGCGATGGACCCTGGTCCTACCTCACAAACCGTCACCGGTAAGGATTCCCAATCCCTTCATTATTCATCCCTAATTTTACGCAGTCTTAGACCCTCCACATGTTGTAATACAGTCATACCTTGGCATCGCATCGAGGCTGCCTACTCCTGCCCTCAATGTCGACGCCTATCCAACAACAACGTGTCCCCCCCAGACCCTCATACCTCTGTCAAGGGTATGAAAAGTTTTTTACTAAATGTACGTTCCTTACCTAAACACCAGCATCAGGTCTGGGACTTAATACACTCTATCCAACCGGACATATGCTTCCTTGTGGAAACCTGGCTAAAACCCCACACTATCACAGCCATTGCAATGGGGATTCCCTCTGGGTATAAGATTAAACACCTAGACAGAGACATTAAAACCGGAGGCGGTTTAGCAATTATATATAGGGACCATATACAATGCACTATTATTGAACAACACTCAAACGCACAATTAGAAACCATGCTTTTTAAAATTCACTTAACTAATCTTCTCACCTGGAAAGGGGCCCTGGTTTATCGACCCCCGGGAGCTGATCCTAATTTTGCACTCACTCTTCAAGAAATTTTAGCCCCACATATAAAATCTAAAGAAGATTTTCTGCTCCTAGGTGATTTTAATATACACGTTGACCAGCCAATGTTGACCGAATCCACGGCTCTAATCACAGATTTATTGAATCTGGGCTTGGAATTAAAAAATCATGGACCTACTCATATAGGAGGACACATGCTTGACCTTATTTTCTCTAATTCCACCAAAATAAACTGTTCCCTGGCTACAAGCATATCGTGGACTGACCACTCTATGTTGGAATTCACACTACCAACCCCTGCGAAACCCATAAAGAATGCCCCTTCCCCCCCCTCTTGGAGACGTCAATGGCACAAAGTTAATGCCAATACGGCTCAAGAGGCATGGACAGATCCGATTTTTTTGGAATCTGATACAGCAGACATTGCTTTAGCCAAGCTGAATGAATCTATCAAAAAAACCATCGACACTATTGCTCCTCTAAAAAGACATAAACAACATCCAGTGTCAAAACAAGAAAAATGGTATACAAAAGAATTGAGAGCAGAGAAACAAAAATGTAGACGTATTGAGAAAGCCTGGAGGAAAACTAAAACTGAAAACAATCGACTGATCTTTCTAAAGGCCCAATCAGAATACTACAAAAATATAAAGTCAGCGAGGAAACTACAATTGACACAACAAATAGCAGAAGCAGGCAACAGCCCTAAAGAACTTTTTAATATCCTGCAAAACTTTATAAAACCTACGGCTTGTAAAAGTTCAGATGACTTCTCACAGGATCTGTGCGACAAAGTCTCGTTGTTTTTCGAGGATAAAATCAACATTATCTATGAAAAAATATTAGCCGCCAACAATTCCAGCAAAAATCAAACTAAAATCTGCCCCACCACAACCCCCGTTTTAGACAATAAACCTTCTTTGACGTCTTTTCCCTCCATTACTCACACAGAGCTTCTTACTCTCTGTAACCATATAAAAACAGGATCCCCCAATGATCTTGTACCAGCTAAAATGATTGGTCCTTTGATCCCTTTATTAGGTCCCCATATACTCGAAATGGTAAACATCTCCCTCAGAACAGGCCAGGTCCCGGCAGATTGGAAAAAGGCAGTGGTGAACCCGATAAGAAAGAAGGCATCATCTCCCTGGACCGACCTATCCAACCTTCGTCCCATCTCTCTCCTACCTTACCTGGGCAAGATCACGGAGAAGCCCGTGAACACCTATCTCTCTCAACATCTTGAAGCGACGGAAGGCCTGGACCATTCTCAATCTGGGTTCAGGCCGAACCACAGCACAGAATCAGCACTTCAAACAGTGACCAACAACATCAAAATGGCACTGGATGATGGTTGCTCTATGATTTGGTGCTGTTGGACCTTTCCGCCGCTTTTGATACGGTGTCTCACAAGGTGCTTCTCCATCGCCTAAAGGATGTGGGAATAGAGGGAGAGGCTTTGGCATGGTTGGAGAGTTTCCTGTCCGGGCGCTCCCAAGAGGTTAGGCTAGGCTCCCACAAATCCACCCACAGGGAGCTCAATAAGGGGGTGCCGCAGGGCTCTTGTCTGAGCCCCACACTTTTCAACATATATGTGGCCCCCCTTGCCAACCTAGCAAGATCTTTCGGGTTCACCCCTGTATCGTACGCTGACGACACCCAACTTCTTTTTCCCTTTAAAACTCTTACACCTGCAATAAAAAAATCTTTTGCAGATGGCATGAGAGCCATTGCAGACTGGATGTCATCAAACTGTCTGCAGTGTAATGTCGGGAAAACCGAAGTTATGTTGTTCGGTCAAGCGATGACACACTGGTCATCAGACTGGTGGCCTCTGGAACTAGGCCCTGTTCCCACCCCCAAAAGTAAGGTCAAGAACTTGGGAGTATTATTTGACCAACAACTCACTTTCAAGGACCACGTCAATCAAGTAGCCGGCACCTGTTTCCGGGCTATAGGGATGCTAAGACGTGTTTTTCCCTATCTCCCGGATCACCACAGAAAAACTCTGGTGCAGGCTCTTGTTATCAGTAGGGTCGACTATTGCAATGGATTGCTCCACGGAGCCAATGAGGAGCAACTCAAGAAATTGCAGGTCATTCAAAATACTGCCGCAAGGATCGTCATGAATGCTCCATCCAGGACACCATCCTGCCCCCTACTGTCTCAGCTTCACTGGCTTCCTGTGAAGAAGCGAGTTCAGTTCAAGATTCTGTGTATTATACACAAGAGCCGAATGGGGATGGGCCCTAAGTATTTCATAGACATTTTTCAGCCCTACATCCCAGGACGCTCTTTGCGCTCCAGCAACCAGCAATTACTCAAAATACCCAGAATTAAGAAAACCAGACAAGGTGGCCGGGCACTGGCCCACACCGGACCTACCCTATGGAACTCACTGCCGTCCGAACTGAGGTCAATCACCAACCACATGATGTTTAGAAAAAACTTAAAAACCCATCTGTTTCCCAGCTATTAATTGTCATTCTATCTCTGGACACATTTTTACTCTCACTTCCATCTGCAGTCATAGCGCGGAGATACCCCTTCGGGGGTCTAGTCTGGCGCTTTATAAGCATATAAAATAAATAAATAAATATGTCAGAATTCTAGCCTTTGACGGTACCAGCTGTGGCCTCGGTTTCAGCGCCTCATAGTGCTGAATACCCATCACGTTAATCGTGGCTCCCGTGTCTATGACTCCAGTGACTGTCGAGCCATCGATTTGGATCTGGCACTTCGGCTGTGGCCGTCTTCTTCTCTTGAGCTCATTCACAAACGAGACATAGTAACACTCCTCTTCGTCCTCTGTTGATGGGTCATCCAGTCGCTGCGGGTATCGAGCTGGTGTTCTGGGTCTTTTTGAGTGTTGTGCCTCCTCCAGTGCAAGTTGTCTGATAGCTTTAGTTGGTGTCTTCTTTCCTGTGTTTCCGTGCCCTCGGAAACTCCCTCTCGCACCACCCCTGCAGACACTGGCAAAATGGTTTAGTCCTCCGCACTTGGCACATGCCTTGCCGCGTGCTGGGCAGCCATCTTGGTTGTGTTCCTCATACCCGCAGGAACCACATGGCGTGCGATGCTGCGTCCTGGTCAGCCATCTTCCTCATCCTCCTCGGCCACTGTTCCGCACGGCATCAATCCTCTCTGTTTTTACAGTGACCTCTGTGCTCGCTGTGGGGTTTATCCCTGCCTCCATCGCTGTGGCTCGTGCATCGGATAGCTCGTGCGACCTGGCCAACATCAATATTTCGTCCAGTGTTATTCGGGGTTGCCTCAATATCAATGTTCTGAGATGTTTATCCTTGCACCCTTGAATTAACTGCGCTGTCACCTCCTTTGTTTGGTCATCATCTGGACATGTGCTTATAAGCTCTCTCAATCGCGCATGGAAGGCGTCCTTTTGTTTCTCCTTCACGCTGCCTCGACTGTCTGAACTTGAAGCGCTCATAATGGGGATTCAATTGTGGGTCAAAGTGTGCTTTCAGTGCTTGTACTGCAGCATCATAATCCGTCGCTATTCCAGTGTTTGGCAGATGCGTGAACAATTTATACAACTCATCCCCTCCAAAATGTAGAAGCAGGGACCTTTTCACCTCATTGTCCTTCTCCCTTGTTGCCGTGAAATAGTTGTTCAATCGACTCAGGCACACCGTCCACCTTGGTGCTGCCTTTCCAGGGTCAGTCAACGCACTAAACGGTGGTATAGGGTTAATTTGTGAGTGTGGTGACTGCTGGATTACTGGTCCCACTGCCTGCAACCCTGCTACCTGTGCTGGGGCTACTGCCGCCGGGGCTACTACCTGCTGCACCCCTCCTTGTGCTGCATTGTCCACCTTTGTTGCTGACGCTGTGTTATGCCTTTCCTCCACACCTCACTTGTCAATACTACTTCTGACTGATCTCTGCACTTCGTGTTCAGGTATGTTCTTTCTACTCCCAACGTCTTTCTCACTGTGTCTCTATGCTGGCGCTTCTCACTGAGCACATGTGGTGGATTAACTACAAATTGTTCATTTGCGGGTAGCAATCCTTGTTTATTCCTGTGCCTCTCTGTTTCCACGGCTTGCTGCTTGCTCTCTGCCTGGTGGGCACCTCCCTGCTCCTTCGCGGGATCTGCCAATGCACGCTGAGGCCTCTTCACGCGTCTCCTACGCTAGGGCTGGCCTCACGCTCACTGCGCATGCGCGCACCACGTGGCTTTCCAGCCGGGCCTCTGCTAGACTCGGCCCGTTCTTCGCCTCGTCTCCCTCCGTCTTGGGCTTCACTCCCCAGTCACTCACACAGCCTTTCACACGCTGCTTACCGGGAATTTCTGGCCTCACGACATCTATGTGTGACGATCTTCTTCCGTTCTTGGCCCACGTGCAGACCGGCGGCCAAGCTTCATAGCGGCACCGGTAGGGCTCCTTTCCTCTCACTCTTTGGGTTCATTCGACACACGAATCCCATCCTCGTTGCCAGTGTAGGGGAGTGAGGGAAGTACTGCACATAAGATACACCCACTGGAATAAAGTGACATGGACACACTCTGGGTTGGTAACTTGGACCGGAAGTCACAAGCGACCTCCGTCCTTTCATTTATAGCCTTCTGGCCACGCCTGGCCAGAAGGTGCAACAATTTTGGTGTATGTTTCCGGGTGTCCCCCAGGACCTGTGAAACACTAGAGCGTTACACCTTACACACTCTTTTTTGCTTAGTATCCCACCCTCCAGCCCTTACACACTCTTTCTCTTAGTATCTCATCCGTTAGCTCCCTTACACACTTTCTCTCTTAGTATCCGATCCTCCAGCTCCCTTACACACTTTTTCTCCTAGTATCCCATCCTCCTAATCCCTTACACACTCTTTCTCTCTTAGTACCTCATACTCCAGCTCCCTTACACACTGTTTCTCTCCTAATGTATCATCCTCTGGCCCTCTTAGTCACCGTTTTGCCCTTAGTTGACCTCCCACTACTTATAATCACTGGCCCTGGTTTCTGTCTTTGTTTACTCGACTCACCCTGCCTCCTCACACTCTCTCCAAATCATCCACTCTTTTTAGCATACACTGTCTTTTAATCTGCTCTCTTGTTTCACACTTGTTCATGCTGTCACTCACTCGCACACTAGCTTGCTAACTTACGCTCAGCCTCTCCGGCTCTCTCTGTAGCTCAGATCTCTTTAGTATTTTTTAGATCGAACCCTACCAAACAGCAGAGCTATCTGATTGCAAAAACATTTTAGGGACATGCTCTGAGCCAGTGATACTGAAAGTACAGTCCGGGGGGCGTTTTCGGCCCTCCTGACCGTCACATGTGGCCCTCCTCACCTTACAATCATGCCTGTTGAAAGATAGCACTGGGTTGGTGTAATTGAGGTAAATAAACAGTTAAGTGTTTATTTACACCTACATAAAGTAAAAAAAGAAGCAAATGTGTCCTGCACTACTGACCTTAGCAAAACTTTTACTTTTAAGATATCTAGCATCAAGCTTGTACTTATAAAAGCCTATTCAAAATTCATATCAGTGATAAAAACTCATAAAAGTGTATTTCCCTAACATGTTGATTTTACCTTAGTACATCAGATTATATCAGTGCATTGAGAAGCATTTTTAAAAGAGATACTTTTAGAAATGGTCATGCCTACCCACACCCTGACAGCAATGCCAATTGTGAAGTAAGAGGCAAGTCAATTGTCATGCGGACCGCTCTGGGAGGCTTGGACTATTATGCTTGGGCAATATTATAGTTTAATAAGTCAAACACATGGAAAGGTTTGGTACAGTGTCCATACAAAACTCATGCATTTCAAGGTGCTCTTATATGTGATGATGAAGATAAAGGAGGCAAAGTGAAATAATACAATTGCCTAATATAAAACAATTTGGTCAAGTGGGGAAGCCGGGATTGATCACAAGTGTTCTGGTTTCACCATTGTGCAATTCTCTTTCACTCCAATTCAGTAATCAAGTCGCTTCCTTCTTACACTTGACTTTTCCAAGGTAGCATTAGCAGGCAGAGAACACTTACCCCAAGAGGCAGGAGAGGGATAGCAGCTCCCATACAGCAAAACACAATATTATCAGATCTATGAGTCTTTTAGAGACTAGGGGCTTAAGTTAGAGGGCAGTATGGAATGAAACCACTCCATGACCAGACCATGTACATGCTTCGCTTACACTATGCCCAGCTTACCTCCTTCCCAGCTAAGACACTCTACCTCCCTGATGGCATCAATGCGGCCCTTCGGGCACACCACAGACCACAGTTTGTGGCCCCTGGGTAGATGTTTGTGAGTACAAATGCTCTAAGCTGACCTTGAAATGCATGCCACCCTTTGCTTCCTGTTGTTTTTCTGTTTTGTCAATCACCGATTCTTGCTTTTTTGTGCCGGGCCTGTTTGTTTTAGCTGCTCCAGCCTGCCTTTCTCACTCCCATGGAGCATAGCTTTTTTTTGCCAGCTCTCTGTTTTGCTCCTTCAGTTCTTCCAAACGTGCTTGCTTTTCAGGCACTCTTTTTTAACCCCAAGCACTTCATGAGAGGGTAGGTTTTATGCAGATGTCTTCCATGTTTGCTTCTCTAGGAGCCGGTCTCACCGAACTACATCCCATCTCATCTCACCTTAAAGCAAAGAGTGCTTCTGCCCAATCTCCACTCCAAACCCAGCCTGTGTGCTTCTGTAGTTTTTTGTTATGTATAACGTAAAGTCGACCTAAAGGAATTAGAGCGCTCTGGGAGCACGAGCTCTGTTACACAAGGTCACATGCATTTATTAAGGATGGGGAGATTATGTGATGTGCCCAAGATCACAGAATGTTGAGCCGACGCCGGAGCTCGAACCTGGTTCCCCACTTCCGAAATCGGCAGCCCTGACCCTAAGGCCACATGCTTTGCTTAGGCGAGTCATAGTTTTTCCTTGATGTATTGTCATAAATAAATATGATGTGCCAGTCTCGCCTGGGTAGTCCGAGACAAGCAGCCGACTATGTTTGTTTATGTCTTTTTGTCACCACCCAAGCACACCTGTAGTCTCTCGGTAAAGCCCCGGATGCACTAGCACCAACTGAATGTTCTAAGCATTTAACTTCGATCTCATCGCCTGAGGGGAGCACCTGGGGGGCACCGCAGACTGTCAATGTAAATCAAGTTGATAAAATCTACAGGCGCTTCAGGTAAAGTGCGAGCCAAGCAGCAGCAGCAGCACAGTGACTACAGATCTTGCTAAGAGTGAGCTCCCAGTGTTCACGAGAGGGCCAGTGCTCATTCTGTTACACCCTGCTGATATCCGTGCTCTGGGGAGGCCAATGTGTAAGTGTGGCTAGCTTTATTCAGATGGGATGAGAATGGAATGATACAGTGGATGTGAGAAGAGAACAACATTGGTGTTCTTAACACCTTCGCTGCGGCGGCTATGCCGCCGCAGCGCTAACGGTCGTGAGGGGGCATGCGGCTCACCTGCGCGGGTGACAGAACCGTTCCGTCACGGCTCGCGTATGAGCTGTGCTTGTGACGGAATGGTTCTGTCACGGCCCCGCCCCTTAATGAAACGCGCCGCGCAGGCGCGAAATCAGCACCGCGCAGGCGCGGCGAGCGGGCCTTGACGGAACCGTTCCGTCATGAGCACAGCCCACCCGAGGGGTGTGTCGGAACGGTTCCGTCAATAGCGTCGAACCGGCTATATTGAGCCACCGAAGAATGCTTGATCTGGGTTCAACATATGCATCCGACTGACTCTGCCACACATGTTTTCATTTCCTGCCACTCCTGTTTTTATTTTCTGCCACTCGTGTTTCTATTTTCTTTCAGTGACTTTTTTATTCTTTTCAGTTCAGTGATTTAAGCGGCTTCTGGTGCAGAGAAAGCTCTAAATAAATAAATAAATGTGTGTTTGCCCAATAAGGAAGCTGTGGTCATTGGAATGAATACATTACAGTAATGTTTCTTTTTTAGTATTACAGGCAGGGCTGAAAAGGTTGTGGCAGTTATATCTCATGTTTTTTAACAATAAAATATGAAAATGTTGAACTGCTCCACGGTAAAAATAATTTACATCTTCACACAATTACCCCCGCGAGATTTTGTTGTTCATCTCTTCCTGCAAGCACAGTTCAGGGCATTCAGATACTTCAATGTTGTTTGCTCTTTAGTGCAGGATTTGTTAGTTGATTTCGGATTTTCATCCACAGTCCAAAACTACATAATCAGACTAAGTTGTTTGATTTCACGTTTGCCACAAAAAATGGTGGTAGGAAATGTTCATCCAATTCTTCACAAGCACTCGAAATTGCTCTTGGTAGAATTCCATGTCACTTATTTAGAGCTTGTATTTCCCTTTACCGAATGAGCGCATCCATGTGGAAATCATTCCTTTGCCTTTCAACACACCCCTCAACTAATAAATACAGCCTAGCTCTAGTTCTGTTCTTCAGCAGGCGATCACAAGCAAGTAATTAATGGGATGCTTTGGTCTAATTGGGCTTTATCAGTACTGTACAGCAGGCTCAGCACTCTCTTCTGGGCATGCCCTCCCCAGTAAAGGAGATTCATTGGTACATCAAAACATTAATGGATGCCAATAAGCCGATACCTATTAAAGAAGCTTCCTAACCACTTCATATTTCTATGGACAAAATTCAATTCCATTGTTTTTTGGCTTTTCTGTGCAAGTCCAGAAACAAACTGACCATAGATTATTAATCAAGAAGACTTCATGATGCTTAAGAGAGTTGGGTCTGAAGTGTGGTTTAGAGGTGTGAACTCAAATCAATTCCTTCTTTTTAGGTGTGCCTGAGACAGCGCAAGCTGGGTCGCATGCGATAAATGATTGGTTTAAAAAGAAAATGAGATCTAATGGATTTGTCAATATGTTTAGCTATGTTGTACAGCAGCAAGCGACATGGCTGAAAGCAAAGAAAATAAAAGCGATATGGCTCTGCCTGCATTGACAGCATCATAGAGGATTTTTTTTAGTTTTCTTTCAGTTTCATCCATGTTGCGCTGCTGTACAATATGGTTAAAAAACACATTGACGAAGCGAATAGATCTTGAATAGGCGAGACCTATTTGCTTATCCAATGGTTGCTTATTACTGGTAGTAGTAGTGGAGGTAGTAGTAGTCGTCTTAACAATATCGTTAATGACTTTGAAATATGATATTCCAGTAAAGAAGCTTTGCACTCCCAGTAGACTTTCCAAAGTGTCTTTAGCTATAAGTTTCGTTTCAAGGATTGTCCTTTAGATATAAACTAGCACAGAAAGTACATACTGTTTTTACATAGCAGAGTGATGTAGATTGCTAACATTTAAATGCTGTTTGGAAGGATGAAAGTGAATGGGGAGAACGCAGTGTAGGGCGGTGAATGTATTTACAGAGGTCAAAGTTAATGCAGCTCATTAAGCAATTCCCATCGTTCATGGAGAGCTACTGAGGGGGAGCCGGTGGGATCAAGACGGCTGCAACAAAGCTGGGCTTGGAACACACACTGCATAAATCAGACGAGATTGCTCCCATTTCACCATAAAGCTAACACCTTAATGTTGACACAAGTGTGTCCTGGAATCTTTAAAAATGTGGGTGACCAGTAAGAAACCTGCAAGGAGGAGGTGCGACAATAACTGGTGAGAGAGACTCATTTTTAGGTCGAGCCTGGGCAGCGCATGCGCTGCTCTGCACATCATGTTGTATTCAGGTAGAGACGTTAAGCTCTGTCCACTCTCTACCCATATTTTCATTGGCTTGTGCTGTTGTCCTTTGTAAATGCTGGCTTCTGAATCGTTAGTTCCTCCTTAATACCTCCTAGTCTTCATTTGTAACCTCCCATGAGGACTCGCCCGTTTTCTTCTGTTTCTTACATGGTCTGTTTTATTTAGTCTGAAAGCACTATTTTCTTTAATAAGTTTTGCCCTACTGCAGGCATGACGTGCTTTCCTGCAACACTCAGCGAGCCATGCATACTTTCACTTTCCAAGCAGCCCGGGAAAATGGCATCTTGCAATCGAGTTTGAGCTATTGGCATTGTAAATTACAACAGCTTAAACTCTTGCAAATATGAAACCTATTCTTTAGCAAATATTTTCTTTGTCAAAGCATCCCATGCCGCTATTTCACGTGTATGGAGGCCGCTCACCTTTCTTTAGATGAGCCCTATCTAAGGAAAGGGGGGCGGCCGCTATTAAGGTGTAAGCACAGCAGGCAGTCTTTTACAAAAAGACGTATTTGCAAAGCAATAGATCTCGCATTTGTGAGAGTTTCAGCTTTTGTCTTTTACAATGCCATTAGCTCCAATGCTGTAAATGCGAGACCTATTGCATTGCAAATGCTTGTTTGAGAATGGAACTCAGAGAAACCTGTACATTGGCATCTTAAAGTGTTGAGAAGAAGATAGGGAAGAAAGATGCACAACATTATGTTACATTAACGAAAGTTACTGATGCTGAATGAAAATTTTCCTAGCCGTAGGTGCTAGTACGTTTCAATTCTATTAAGGACTCGGAGGCGAGGATTATGCCTTCATCCTTCGCTTTTTATTCTTTTCACAGCAGCAAGAAAGACAAAATAAACCACATTTCCCATGAACATTAGGGAAAGAACAACAAAAACGAGTCAGTCCTTCGTTAGTCTCTGCACTCCTGATCGCTCCCATCATGCTCTGAAGCCTGTTCCCCTTCCTCTTTCTTCGCGCGAAGCATCCAGTTCAGCACCTTTTAGCATCCGCCTTGCCAGCCTCAGTTCCTACAACAAACCATCATGTCAGAACTGAACCTTAACCAGCACTACACCAAGCAAATAGGCAACAGTGCAAGCAACCACAGTGGAACACAAGGATAATCAATGCAAGACAAAAGGTAACTTACAGCCAGTACGGGGAAAGGTCCACTTCTTGGAAGTCATTGGGAGGGATAATCCTCGCCTCCGAGTCCTTAATAGAATTGAAACTTACTAGCACCTACGGCTAGGAAAATTTTCATTCTATGGCAGGACCGGAGGCTTCGGATTATGTCAGTTCAAAGCTTGTTGACAACCAAACTAGCCACCTCCAGCACTGGTTTGAAGTAAAACCGTTTAAAAGTGGAATCTGACGACCAATCGGCCGCTCACATCAGATCCTCTAATCGCGCCCCAAGGGCGAATGCCTTAGAGGCCATAGCACCTCTTGATGAATGAGCACCAAACTGCTTAGTATCAATCCCCGCCTCCTGCATGACCCAACGCACCCAACGGGCAATAGTCGGGGAAGAGACAGCCTTGTAGGGCTTACGTAGAGCAATTAAAAGCTGTCTTTCGCCCGGAGGGCGGGTATCTTCAGTGGCATCTTCATAAGCACAGGGGCACTGCACAACACACAGCTTCGGGGAGTCCGGGAAGGCCGGATACGAGACAACTCTCGTGTTAGATTTAGTCCACCTACTGAGCGTGAAACACACTCCCTCTGGAGAAAAAACTCTGGCCGAGATATCCAATGCTCGTACATCCGAGACTCGCCTACAAGAAACCAAGCACAACAACATGGCCAATTTAGCCGATAACTCCTTCCTAGATAAAAACCCATTTGTTTGCCATGACAAAAACAGGTTTAGAACTCTGTTCACATCCCAAAGGGCTGAGTAACGTGGCTCCGGGGGCAGCGAAAGCCGAATTCCCCTAAGGAGCCTACACACCAGGGGGTGCTCGCCTACAGGAGAACCTTGGATCGGTGCATGACCTGCAGAAATCGCAGACCGGACTGCATTGATAGACAGATAAGCCAGGCCATCCTCTGCTAGACCTGCCAGAAAATTCAGGACAGGACCTACATCAGACCCCACAGGATCCACACTCCGTCGCACACACCAACTGCGCCATCGCTGCCAGGCCGACCGATATCTCTTGGTCGTGTTCGCGGCCCATGCTCTGTCGAGCAAGTCCTCAGCCTTTCCCAAAAGTCCCGGGAGTGCCCAGCGACGCCGGAAATCCTCCACGCCATCAAGCGGAGAGACCCTTCTTGGACTAACCGGTGGGGAGCTCCGTCTGGATTGAGCAGAATTTGTGGATGATGGGGGAGTAGGATTGGAGAATCCCAGGAAAGTTCCAGAAGAACTGGAAACCAAACTTGCGATCTCCACCATGGCGTGACCATCACCACCTCCGTCAACTGGCGGTGCAGCAGAGCTGACACCCACGTGATCATCGAGAACGGAGGAAACGCGTACCCCTGTTTGCCCGACCAATCCTGCAGAAACGCGTCCGTCGCTACTGCAAGCGGATCCGGACGCCAGCTGAAAAACCTTGGAAGCTGATGGTCCAGGCGGGACGCAAACAGGTCTATCGTGAAGGGACCCCACCTGTCCGCCAATAAGGAGAACACCAGAGGGTCCAGCTTCCACACACTCGCGTCGAGGAGATGGCAGGAGTGCCAATCGGCCACCTCAATCTGATGGCCCGGCATATACTCCGCCGTAACCGACACCTGATGGTCCTGGCAAAAGTGCCAAAAGTCCAGCGCGAGATCCGCTAGCATCTTGGATCTGGTACCCCCCAGATGATTTATGTACCGGACCGCCGACACGTTGTCCATCCGCAGGAAGACACAGGACTGCACTCGGTCCTTCGTCCAGCACTGGACCGCAAAGGAACCGGCCAGTAACTCCAAACAGTTGATGTGTAATGATTGTTCTAGAGTGGACCAGGCGCCACCCGTGGAGAATTCTCCACACCTGGCCCCCCAGCCGGCGCGACTCGTGTCCGACTCTATGACAATGTCCGGAGCTGAGCCGAAAATCGCTCGGCCATTCCAGGCTTCCAAATGCGTCAGCCACCATTGCATTTCGCTCCGCGTCCGACAAAGGAATTAGCTGGGAGTAAGTCAAGCCCTTCCTGAGGTGGGAGGCCTTCAACCGTTGCATGGCTCGATAATGCAAAGGCCCCGGAAAGATGGCCTGGATGGATGATGAGAGGAGACATACCAGCCTGGCCAATTGACGCAGGGACGTTTGGCACTTCGCCAAAGTCTGGCGCAACTCATGGCGAATCTTCGCCATCTTCCTGGCCGGAAGGCTGAGGGTTGCAGCCACTGAATCTATTGTGAATCCCAGGAAGGTCAACGACTGAACGGGGACCAAAAGAGATTTCTTCTCGTTGATAACAAATCCCAGCCCTTGAAGGAGATCTACCGCCGTCTGAAACTGGGATGACAGACGCTTCGGACACTGGTCCATGAACAGCATATCGTCTAGGTAGACAATCATATGCATGCCCTGGGCTCGCAACACCTCTACTGCCGGGCGAAGCACCTTTGTGAAACACCACGGAGCCGAGGAGAGCCCGAAAGGAAGCGTGGTGAATTCGTACACCTGACCGTCCCACTTGAACTGGAGGAAACGCCGATGAGAAGGAAAAACCAGCACCGTCAGATAGGCGTCTTTTAAATCCAGCCTGACCATCCAATCGGAGGGCCGCAAGATATCCCTTAGGAGGTGGATGCCCTCCATTTTGAAATGTCGGTACACCAGCCATTCGTTGAACTGTTTCAAATTGATGACTGGCCGATGGCCCCCGTCGACCTTGTCGACCTAAAAGAGATTGCTGAGGAAACCGTCGGGATGCTCGCCTGTGCGACAAATCGCCCCTTTTGAGAGGAGGGCGGAAACCTCATCGCGCACTAAGTCGGGGTCGCGCTGCGAAAACACAATAGGCCCATGCATGATGAAAGCGCGCCAAGCGCCCCCCTACTTTCAAACTCGCTGATGGCAGTACACTCACCTCTTCCAGCACCTCGATGCTGGCCTCTCTGATCTCCACGTCCCCCAAAACGGTGTCCTCGTGTTGGGTAGAAGTTATTATAGCGGTTGTTGCCCTGCTGCTGACCGCGGCCGGAGCCTTGCCCCCTGTCGGAGCTACCCCCTCGACCGAACGAGCGGCCCCGGCCATGTCCGGTCTTGTCGAAAACCCAAAGGGCAAAGACCTTTTTAATGTTTGACTGGGCCCTATCTAAGGAAGTGAAGGTGGCCACAAATTTCCCTAATTCTTTAATGAACGGGTCACCAAACAGGCCCCCCTGCGCCACCGCGCCGGCTTCAGAAGAAGCGAGGTCCCCTAGTTTCGGGTCGATCTTGATGAGCAAGGACCTCCTCCTCTCGGTAGAGAGGGCACAGTTGGCATTACCGAGAAACACAATGGTAAGCTGAGCCCAATTGGAAAGCACCTCTGGAGAGATAGGGGTCCCCGAAACCTTGGCCTCCTCGGCCATATGTAAGATCTTGGTAAGTGGTCCCACAGCATCCAACAGCTTGTCCTGGCACGTACGCCAGGACCTATCAATACCCTTCCTAGGGTCCTTCACAAACTTAGCCAGGAAAGTGGCCATCTTCGGATCAATATCGTGGGTCATGGCCACCTTGCCCTCCAAGGAAGGCCGGGGGCACTCTGCACGAAGCAGGCTACGGGCGTCCTTGGCTTGCGCAGTCGGTGTGCCACGTACTGGGCCACCTTGTCTCCAGGCACCCACTCTGAGGACCGGGGATGGACAATATCGTCCGGGTCCAGCATATCCGAGGGACCTGCCGAAGAGGAGGCCTGGGACGGGAGCCACGAGCGGGAAGAACACGCTTCTTCGTCTGTGTCCGGAGAATCGTCGTCATCCTGCGGGACCGGGGACACCGTTCCAGGGGTAGGCGGTGGGATCACAAGTCGGGTCGAAACGTTAACATCTGTACCCTTTGAACCTGGACCTAAACAACCCCCATATTTGTCATGCCTACTCAAAATACAATATTGGATTGTGAATAATTGTAAATAGGCCATGTAAAATATTTCTAGGCCAGGTTACCCTGATTGATATCCACAGACACCAGCACCTGCTTCCACAAAGAAACTGGACCAAAATCACCGATGACCAGCTCACCTCCTCACTCAACAACTCCACCCCAACCATCGCGGAAAACGACGACCCCAACACCGCAGCCCGAACCCTGCATAGATGGATCTCGGACAGCACCAACACCATAGCCCCCCTCAAGAAAAACAATACCCGTACCAAGAAAGCCAGATGGTTTACCACCGAACTTCGAGAGTCCAGGCGCACATGCTGCCGTCTTGAAAAGGCCTGGAGAAACACCAAATCCACAGAAGCCCACAACAACTTCAGAGCCGCCACCAACGCCCACCATCAACTCATCAGAGAAACGAGGAAAAAAGGGATTGAAGACAGAATCTCCACCCACGCACACAACAGCAAGGAACTCTTCAGCATCATCAAGGAGTTCGCCCAACCCACCAGCGAGTCTACCGACATCCCTCCCTCACAAGACCTCTGCGACAAACTCAGCATCTTTTTCCACCAAAAAATCAAGAGCATCTACGACAACTTCGACGAAGACAACCAACACACTGAACCCTCCCCAACCACCCCCGACACCCGGAAACCAGCGATTGATGACTGGAAAGCCCTCACCACCGAAGACACACTGAAGACAATGAAGTCAATCCACTCAGGGGCCCCCACGGACCCCTGCCCCCACCACATCTTCAACAGAGCCGCCAACACCATCGCACCCATGCTCCGCCAAACCATCAACCGCTCCCTGGCGACCGCCTCGTTCCCCGACGACTGGAAACATGCCGAGGTCAACCCCCTCCTCAAGAAACCCTCAGCGGACCCCACCGACCTCAAAAACTACAGATCCATCTCCCTGCTCCCGTTCCCAGCGAAAGTCATCGAGAAAGCCATCAACAGCCAACTCGCCACATTCATTGAAGAACACAACATCCTCGACTCCTCCCAATCCGGCTTCAGAAAAAACCACAGTACGGAAACCGCCCTCCTCGCCGCAACAGACGACATCCGCACCTTACTGGACGAAGGAGAAACAGTAGCCCTCATCCTCCTCGACCTATCAGCTCCCTCCCACCGCACCGCACCCTAATACGCAGACTCTACGATGCAGGAATCCAGGACCAGGCCCTCGACTGGATCTGCTCCTTCCTCTCCGGCAGGACGCAGCGGGTCAGACTCCCCCCTTTCCTCTCGGACCCCACACCGATCACCTGCGGAGTCCCCCAGGGCTCCTCCCTCAGCCCGACGCTCTTCAACGTCTACATGGCTCCACTTGCCCCCATCGTCAGAACCTACGGACTCAACATCGTGTCATATGCAGACGACACCCAGCTCATCCTCTCCCTATCCAACGAGCCCAACACCGCCAGACGCAACTTTCGAGAAGGCATGGAAGCCGTCGCCAAATGGATGAAAAACAGCTGCCTTCAACTAAACACCAACAAAACAGAAGTACTCATCATGGGCCCAAAGCCCGACGCCTGGAGCGACACCTGGTGGCCCACCGCCCTCGGAAACCCGCCAACCCCCACAGACCACGCACGCAACCTGGGAATCATCCTGGACTCCGAGCTCAAAATGGACCGCCAGATCAACTCTGTCTCATCTTCCTACTTCCACACCCTCCGCCTCCTTCGTAAGACCTTCAAATGGATCCCCCTCGAACACCGAAAGACAGTCACTCACGCCCTGGTCACCAGAAGACTCGACTACGGCAACGCACTCTACGCCGGAATAAACAAAAACCTCATCCGCAAGCTACAGAACATCCAGAACGCCGCCGCAAGACTGGTCCTCAACCTGCCAAAACACTGCCACATCTACCAGCACCTGCGCACACTCCACTGGCTCCCCGTCGAGGCGAGAATCACCTTTAAGATGCTCACCCACGCACACAAGGCCCTCCACGGCACCGGACCAGCATACCTGAACAGCCGACTCAAATTCCACGCACCCCAAAGGACCCTACGATCAGCCCAGCTTTCCTACGCCGTGGTCCCCCGCACCAGAAAGACCAGATCGGGAGGCCGCTCCTTCTCCTTCCTCGCGGCCAAAGCATGGAACGCCCTTCCGCTCCACCTCAGACAGACAACATCGCTCCCCATCTTCGCAAGAAACCTCAAAACCTGGCTCTTCGACAGACCCCCTCCTTGATGGAATGGAACCTGCACCCCCCCACCCCCTCCCCCACCCCTAGCGCCTTGAGACCCTTACGGGTGAGTAGTCGCGCTTTAACAAACTCCTGATTGATTGACTGATCTGTCAATCACACCGTGGAATCTTATTCTTTACTTCCGTCTATCCTTCACCTGGGATCATTCCCACTCACTATTCTTCAGCACTCACTCCTTTGCACATTCTTTTTGGAGCAACAACTTCGAAATTCTATTGTTTAGAAAATCTATTGTTTATGATTATATGTTTGCAGTAAAAAGCTTCTCTAACATAACGGAAAAACTACGTTTCCAGATACGTTTGGCTGTTTCACATTTTTTATGTGATATTTCTATCATACCATGAGCGGATAATTAAATGAGCTCAAAAGGATTGGATTGTTATAATTTAGCTCCAGACAAGGCACACGCTTTCACAGTGCCTCAGCTCCTGACAACAACATTCTGCAGTGAAATGGCGAAACGGGGGTACCCCAAAAAAGCTATTAAAACATTCAAAGAATAGGGACAGATTTACCCCAAGAGAGACTCTACTTCAGGTCAAAGAGAAAAGTGAATTAGACAAATTGGTGTGTGTCACTACTTTCAGTCAACACACAAATCACTTTAAACGCATCATCCTAAAAAACTGGCATTTACTGGAAACACTAGAGTACCCCCTATCAAAACCAATCTTCGCCATGCGGAAGAACACAAGTATAGGGCAACAACTCATCAAAGCAGACAGTCACATCCCGCCACCAAGAAGTGATCTTATAGCACAGTGGAATTTGAAACCTATATGTGGGCACCATAAATGTGGCAATTGCGTATCATGTTCCACAACACTGGAAGGCAATATATTCATCCATAATGGTGTTAAATAGAAACACGAATCATTCACAAATTGCAAGACCAGAAATGTGGTCTATGCTGTGGTCTGTCCGTGCAACAGAGTGTACATTGGCAAGACAAGCCAACCCATTAATGTAAGAATAACCCAACATCGTTCACGAATAAAGAAAAAAGTATTGTCCGCACCAATGGTTGAACATTTTGTGAATAACAACCACAGCGAAAATGAGTTCAAATGGACAACATTGGTTTGGATAGATTCTAAACACCAGCCTGATGTAGATACCATGTTATTGCGCAAAGAGGCATACTTGATTTTGAAATTCGACAGTGTCAATAAGGGCCTGAACAGTCTAAGTGAAATCAATAGGGCTTGAGAACCAAAGGTTCACGCCCAGAACAACATATCCCAGAAGACATCACAATGCAATCGTGACCACACAGGTTCTGATTGGCTACAACAAAATCACATGGGATATGTATGTTTCAACCGGCACCGCCGCGGACACCTACAACCAGAGTGTGCCGTGCTGCAGTGATATTGACGAGTGGTGTTTACCGCACAGCTGAACGGTAAGCTCTAGAACCAAAACACTGAGAATTTCTCCCACCTCCGAAATAGAAACGATTAGCCGAGTGATTCTTTTCCCTTTGTTTCTTCTGATTCACACAGAAAGAAACCATCTAATACCGGAGCGACAATTTTCCCGCGCCGGCAGACCCGTACACAAGTAAGTTTCCTCACCCTGTGCACACACCAGTGTGACAGGGTAGCGGACTCATACCAATCTCCAACTTTTGTTAATTTTTTTCAGAGATGTAACCAGGTCAACAAAGCAACAATTTATCCCGGACAACGGCACACTTGCCGCCGGATCACGAAAAATAAAGGTAACACACCCCTCTCTCCCCGCACACCGATTCAGGCGAGAAACTTTTGGCTCCCGCTATAACGGTGTACTGACCCAAATCTCACTCTGTTGCAGTTCATTTCCACGGCATAGACGATCCCTTTAAGCAACCGCATCCTTGGGCAAGAATTACACAAGGTATGCCGCATCTTGAGATGTGTAAACTCTTATTGGCAATTTGGCTTGAGGACCCCGTTTGGTAAAACAATCCTTTTCCTTTTCATAAACAGTTCTCATGGACCCGAATCATACCGCCCTGATGAGAATCCTGCAAACTACGTATCGGAATTCGAAAAGCGTCAGCATTTCTCCCTTTTAGACATTCAATGCCAATGGGCATTTTCTCCTGAGTTGTATTGATTCATTCTTTCTCAGGTTTTGGGGTTTGATTTCGAAAAGTCTCCTATTCCCCAAGTTGTTTATTGAGTACTGTGATTCTCTTAATGTTTATGATCAATTTGTCCATAATGTTTATGATCAATTTGTCCATGTCACAATCACGTACACATTATTGATGTATATGTATTCACATGTTCACTGTTGTGTTTTTTCACTGTAAATATTTACAATCTGTTTTTCAATCTATATATGGCCATACATGAAGTTGATGGCTATCTTTTGTTTTTTGTGCGAAAAAAAGAAAAAATATTTTGATAACTGAGCAAAAATCAAAAGACATAAATCACTGTCGGGGTAAACTAATAAAGTTTTGGTTTATCCGTCAACCAGCATTTATTGTTTCAATTAACATTTGAGGTTTAGGCAAAAATCCCTTAGTTCATATTACATTGTGGCCCTGCCTACCCTCTTTCCCACTGGGCCCCACCACCCCTGTTTTTTGAATCAGCTCCTGATATGGCACATGCTTCCACAGTGCCTCGAGTGCTAGCAGTGGGAGGGGGGAAAGCAGACCCCACAGGCATGTTTACAAGATGATCACAGGGAAGACTTTGTTGTCCCTCAGTCTTCCACAATAGGAGGCAAGCACACACACAAGTGGATGGAGATCTTCTCAAGCAGGATACCACAACAGGGTAAAAAGAACCAGTCCTTTTCGTCTGCCCACAGATAGAAGCAGCAACTGCAGGCCAACCCCCCCCCCCCACACACACACACACACAACAGAAAGGGCAGAGCTTCTCTCACAGCTCCCCTGCTCTTCTTCTAGGCAGGGCCTCTGTTTCCTGAACTGATCTAATGTTCTGGGATTTTAGGTCTAATATTTATACCCCATTTTCTCTTTGTAGTCTTTGGTGCAAGGGTCTCCAAGCTCAGTAAAAACCAGTTCTGCCCTCCCTGGTCCAGCTTCAATACAGGAGGTTGGACAGCGTTGTGCAGAGCAGACACAGCCCATTCAGATGCTAGTGAAAACTCCTCCCACCACGCTAAATGCAGAAAGGTCTATTTAGCCTGGCTATGAGTCACCCAGGAACGGCAGGACACACCTCAACTCTCCTTGTGACTGTCTAGAGTGAATGCACATCCCCAGCTCCCGTCAATCAAAAACCAGGTGGTGAATACACAAACAGGGAGAGGTACACAGGATGGATAAACAAGAAAAAACCTGATAAAAGTGTCATTTTCATGCACACCATTTAAAAAACACATTTACTAAAAGGTGTGTTATCAAATTCTGAGTTCAGAGAGCCAAAACGCTAAATATCTGGCTGTTGCCAATTGAAAGTTACACAAGTAAAATGTTACAGTGCAGCTACAATGATAGCCTTTGGAGAGCTAGTCCATGCAATAGTGAAAATGAAATTGGCAGTATTTCACTATCAGGACATGTAAAACACACAAGTACATGTCCTACTTTTAGCATACACTGTATCCTGCCCATGGGGTTACCTTAAGCCTATCGTAGGGGTGCCCTTCGTGTAAGAAAAGAGAAGGTTAGGGCCTGGCAAGTGGGTGCACTTTCCAGGTTGATATGACAGTTAAAAATAAGTGCGCAGACACTGCAGTGGCATATTTGAAAGGCTACTTGTGTGGGTGGCACAATCAGTGCTGCAGGCTCACTAGTAGTATTTGAGTTAAAGACCCTAGCACCCTCAGTGCACTTTACTAGGGACTTACCAATAAATCAAACATGCAAATCATGGATAACCATAGTGGCCCGCCATCCAAACTACTTTATGAATAAAGATGAGGAATGTCACAAATTGTGACTCACTACCATTGGAGGCCATCGCAGGGATACTGGCCTGTTGGGGAAGCAGACCAGAATTTCAACAATTGCCTTTTAATAAAGTAAACTTTTTTTAATGCAGCCCATTTTCCTTAACGGAAACTGAACAGTGTTTAAAAAGAAATGTGGACTACTAGCAACTCTTCAAAAAGCCTGTTTTTAGATTCATATTGCACCATTCACATGGCGAATGCATTGCTCCTTCCTTTGAGATGTCGTAAAATATCAATGTTTTGGGTTAGGATTTCGGTCCAAAAATATTGATACATTAAATTCTGATTCAGTGTGTGGAAGGGATGCCGCGTACAACACACCACTTCCAGATACCGAATCGATTTTCTTTCTAAATCTAATTTTAGCAGATGGAAAAGTTTCCTTACTCCTAAAATGGGATTTATAATTAGGGCCCCCGGTTTTATGGTATTTATTTTTTTGTCATTTACGTCTGTATTTATCCATATTTATTTTTTGTCAACTTTAGCTGTATTTATCCATATTTATTACTAAAACTACTTTCCTTTTAAACCCCCTTACCTATCAATCCACACAGTTATTGCCAAGGCAGTCATGGCAAAGTGTATTTAAAATAACTCAAAAAGCACCCAATTTCCATTTTTATCCACATTTAAAAATAAATACAGACAAGAAAATAAATGGTTTTCTGTCTGTATTTATCTGTAAAAATCTGTAAAAATGGAAAACAGGGAGCCTTATTTATAATTAAGAAAAAGCATTTTAACTGTTGCATACTCTGATTTTGATCATTTTAGGTGGTTAAAATGATTAGTACATGTGCACCCAGGTCTTTTTGGATGGGAATGGTAAAAGACCAGATATTTTAGATCGAAGAACCGGAGGTAAGGCATTCTGCTCAGATGAGGAAGAATACAATCAGGAAGAATACTTTATTTTTAGACCAAGTACATTTGACTGACCATAGACTCTAAAAATAAAGTTTTGTCAGCCCACTGCAGTACATATTTTAAAGTAGTCTAACAGCTTGTCTGTGGCCTACTACCACTTCCTGGCCCTGACCCTTTATGTGACTTACAATACTGCCATTGTGTGTGTTTGGGGACTATTAATAAATATGATAGGCATTGGTGAAAGAGCAAACAGACGCTAACAGTCTTATTGTAGAGTTCATGTGTATTCGCTCATCATTAATAAGAAAGGTAGTCTCTCCAGTTTCTGAATGCTCTTTAATATGATTTGTAACTTGTTGAGAATAAGCTGACTGAATGATGAAAGAGGCCTTTTCCAATGAATGAATAAAGGTGAGTGTATGGGGTGTGAATCAGGGGACGGAAGGTTTAAATGGGAGAGTAAGTAGTAAGGAAGAAGGTTGTCTGCCATACTTTGCCTAATTAAGCATTTTCAACTTGCACAAAAGAAGGGTAATATTATAGGAATGTCAACACTTTACCTATAAAGTTAAAAGGATTGAGACGCAGGATGGTGCCATTTGAGTCCCGCAGGATGGAAACTCTAGGTCAATAAATAAAACCTTCACAAGAATAAAATTCCAAGTCAAACACAAAAAGGTTTATTCAAATTTCAGTCTAATTACAGAAAGCAGAGATAGTTAGTCTTTGTTTCAAATTAGCATCAATTATGCATTAAGTAAAGCCAGTTGGGGGAGGTCATCAAATAAGGTCAACCTAAATAGGAAATAAATAGCCAGGACCTAAACATAGTTCCACAATTGCCTGACCTAAATCTGCTAAGTTGAAAAGTCAAGGAAGTCTTAAGTATAAATCAGTAAACAGACTAACAAGGAGTCTGCCTTCGTGAAAGTAAGCAAAAGTCAAAATATAGAGTGAAATAACTGTCTGCATAGAGACTGTTTGGTTTGAAAAACAAGAAAAGTCTGTCACACATCTCAAAAGGGCACATTTTATAGGCTTTCGCCCAGTGAAAGACACACTCTTGATATAATGTGAAGTGAGCTCATATGGGTAACAACAAATCATTAATTATTTAAACATTATACATAATGCAAAAAACATTTTGAAACACTTACTTTACATGCATAATTGAACATAGGAATTGAAAAAATAATAGCATTACAATTGTGCGAGAAGTACAACAATACACAGTGCACTGCTTCGCAAAGTCCCAGACGAAGAGCCTTGGATATGTTGCGAATACAGGAACATTGAGCACATGGCTTTCTTCTGGGTGAACACAAATCAATATATTTTGTTCAACACAACAAAAACATCACCGTGAAAACTAACTCTATTTTGCTTGTTTTCTGCAAAGGAAAAACAGAAAGAAGAGAAAACATAAACACACAAACAACGAATTGTACATCTTCTTCCACAGCTTTAAAATGGATGCCAGTGACTGCAGGTTGAGGCTTAGTAATGCAGGTGCAAAACGCCTAGAATGAGTGCCATTAGAATTTAAAAATTGCCCAATCTGCAAAAGTGGCCACTTTTTTAGCTAGCTGACCTGCTTATGAGGGGACACGTTTATTGTGGTGCCTGTGGATATTTTCTGTCCCAGTCCAACCCTGACTACTGTGGTCCCTCAGTATATCTTATTCTGCGATTCCTAACCTGACACAAGAATTCTACTGGAATACAGCTATTATGCGATCCACATAAAATCCAGACTTAAGTTTTAGCTGAGTTTTTTCTTCATGAACTGTTGTCAAAAATGTGCACAAAGAGTATTGCTATATAACATTCTGTTGCTACTAATGTTCATGGGTAGGTTGCAAGTTTGGATATTGATTTGGTTTTATGGGGCACCTTGAAAAATCATTTGTGATCAGTTTCTGTAGGTCATGTATGTTTCTACAGTCAACACTTTTCAAAATGTGGACTGCATTTCAGACTATGAGATTGCCCAAGCAGATGCCAAACAAGAGTATCTGACCGGAAATGAAACCCAGATTTACTACTCAGAATCATGGAACCCAGATAAAACATTCTAATTGTTATGATTTGCACCTCAGCATGGGTGAAAATAATTGTCTCTTGCACTAACATTCTATTTTCAACTACCATAATTGTATTATGTTCTGACTAATGCAGTATGAACAGAACATGAACAAAAGGAATTTACTTAAATTGCAAATTTGTATATCTTATTATGCCATGACCAATGGCCTTGTGTGCTTTAGAATGCACTAAGCCACACCTATTTTCCAGAATATTGATATTCCTTACTAGGCATCATTCAAGCACAGTAAAGGGAACACACACCAACCCCCACGCCAGTTATTCCGACTGTGCTTTGAAGATGGTTCCACACACACTCTTCAAAGTGTTTCCGCCCCTCACAATGTTTAGTTCAAGTTGCAACCGGGCCCATACTTTTACATTGCATACCGTGTGACAGATGATATAGGCTCCCATCACCAGTCTCCAGGTGATAAGCTGATATCACACGGTGGCAGGGAAAACGAGCTGGAAACCACTGTAAACATTGTTTTTCTTGGTTTTACGAGGCTTTGAATTGTGGACATCCATTAACACCATCGGTGTGGCGCATTTTCCCGCTGTGCGCTGAAGATTCAAAAATCCCGCGGTTCATGACGAGCTCAGCTCATCATGAGCGTACGAGAGGTGTACTTCATGACGAGCTGAGCTCGTGATCAGCGTCGAAGGGGTTAAAGGGCGTGAAAACACCCCAGGACATCGCATCACCCTCAGAAAACTTTTTGGGGGGGGTTGGGAGGAGGGGATTTAGGGGTGGGGTGGGGTTTGATAGTGCCTTGTAGGTACTTCTAGGCATAAGGCCCCGCCCCTTTAAAAACACCACCCCCTCCTCACACAGTGAGATTTTTCTTCAAGTTGGCAGGTATGGCATCCTCACGTCTGTTTCCTGAGGACAAGAGAGGAGAGAATATGCGACATTAAAATGGGACAGCCCTTAAGAGGAGGGTCTCTTTTTTGTGACTTTTAGCCGCAGTGCTGTGTACTTTTTCCATTCCCTGCCACGCCATTCTTTTGGATGGTGCAGGTGAGAGATTGAAGTGTGCTACCAGCTGTGTTGGTCTGTGTGAATTTGCTCTTTTGGTAACAAAACGAAGTTCATTTGTTCTGTCTGTTGTGGTGACTGCGCAATTAGAAAAGGAAGAGCGCCTCCTGTAATTGGCTTTCCCTTATGACAAACTACCTTGGCCAGCGGAATTTATCTTATTTAAACTGGTGCATTTGAAGTGACTTGTGAAATTGCAGCAGTGGCCATATGTTAATTGTTAAATTGGCCTATTACGGTATCTGCGATTTCTAAGCGTTCAACTACAACACCGAGGAGGCGGTCTGCCATAATCCGCTCCCTCGGTAGCCATTCAGTGGGACCAGTGATTTTTCATGATTTATTGTTGAACGTAGAATAAGTAACTAAGCCAATTAACTTTTATTCAGATTGCCTTCAGCTTGGCTGTGATGCTCAGAGCATTTCCCTTCGCACCCTGCGCTTTCCAGTTCAGTGAGCAAATGTCATCCTTAACCAATGGTAACACGGCAATTACCATCATCCTCGACTGCTTGTCCAGAAAGTTTGCCTTTCTTCGTACAAAGTGTTTTCCCTTCATGTCTAAGGCACTGCTAGAATTTCCCACTTCAGCTGCAAAAGCCCCCTGGACATTTCACTGCTAGGGATCTTGTCAGCCTTGGTTCTCTTTAAGTTCACTGTTAGTGCAGTGATTAAAAATGTTAGACATGAGCAAACCTGCTGTGCTCCAGTGTCAATATTCATCCATCAAGTCGCAGGCAACTTTCTTTCCTTATTTTCGAGCAGTTCTGTTACCGGTGTGTTTGGTCAGACTGCCTCATAAGTTCAGTACAGTGCAGAAGCGCTTTCTGCTTCCAAGTTACTCCGTGCCTGGTGTTTCCGGGCCACCAGGGCGCAGTGGCATACTACCAGGATTTAGTAAAAACACCTAACCAATTCTGGGAGTCAGTCGGTTGTCCAATTAAACTCACATATGGACAGTAGCGATGTGTAAAATGAAAGCAGAGGGTTGGAATTTAGAGCCCTTGGTGGCATCGCGGTATCTGGCGAGCTTATTTTAGTCCCCATTTGCTGAAGGATTCGAAAAATAAAAGCACACTTGGATGACAGTGCCTGGAATGTGTGCAATATATTTTGTTTACTGTATTTTTTATAAAGCGCGGACATTACCCGAAGGTGTCAGAGCGCTGACTGAGTGATTTGGCATTCTCAAAGAAATCTAGGCGTATTCCTGGGAGCTTAGGACTGCCGCGGGTTCTGTAAGAGCCCAGACATAACCTGTAAACATTTCCACATCAAAGAAGTTATTATTTCGGCAGGCAGAAATTCCAGACGCAGGCATGTAGGTGCAGAGGTGTAGGCAATGTGTGCCTTCTTGGCGTGAGTTCACTAAGGACAAGAAGCAAGTGGCTGTGTGTGAGTGATGCCACACGCACGCGGACACACAGACAGACAGGCAGACAGACACATGCCCCCCAGCATGACCTACTTGTTATGTTATAGTTGCACGTGCTCGTTGTGGATCGACAGTCAGAAACAGCCCGAGTCGATGCAAGTTGGAGACACGATTAAGCTGAATGTGGAGAACCTTGGTCCTCTGCCTGTGGCCCATGGCCTATTCTCAGAGTGCCTGAGGGCGAGGCTGTGAGCCATTAGTCTGGACTCACTAGTCTGCGCACAAAAACACACTTTGCAGCAGTTCCTGGGTAACTATTTACTGTAGAGTTGACCTGGGGAATGCTCAAAATGACTGCTTCTGAGGCTGACTTTGGCTACGGTTTATAAGGTGTGACTGGCAAGTTATCTAATTTCGTGGACTTGTCCAGCTATATGAGAGATGGATGCAGTATTGCACAGAGCCTGGGTGCATGCCTGGAGTGACCCCAGACCCAAGTCTCGTCCACCTGTAAATCAGAGCAGGGCTCTAAGAATGACGGACCCTCGCCTGTAAAGTTCTTTACAGGCCACAGCTCATCTTGTGTGTGAAGGATCCTGTCCAGCACTTGATTGCACATGCAGTACGGGACCTGTAAACTGCAGCCCGGGGGTGCTTACATGGTCACTCAGACTCACTATAGGAGAAGTGTGGCTCAATGGTTAGAGCGGCAGACCCTGATGCAGAGGTCTAGCCCGGGACCAGGGTTCAATTCCCGCCTCGGCGGGTCTTGGGCCCAATATTCCACGGACCTGTTAATTCTCGCCTCGGTGCCTATTCTAATCATGGGTTCCACTATGCAACTCTGGGCAATAGCTTGCTTAATCTCCACAACGGCCTCAACAGCACTGGGATGCCTGGCTTCACCTTGGGGGTGCCCAGGAGTGGGCACTTCACAGGGAAACGCCAGGAGGGTTCCTCAGCGGCATTCGTGCAAGCGCCGAGATGCATCTGGGTAGTCGTGCGCTATACAAGTACGTTTCCATTTACATTTACACTATACAGATGACAGCTCCCAAAGGTGCACACAGAATGATTACAGAACAAATGTCATGCACAGCGCAGCACAACTTGCATGTGTTCTATGAATAGCAGACATTTTTCATATGAGAATTGCAAGGGTTTTGTACATTTTCACATCTTTGTCAGATCTGTTTTATAAGAGGATTTTGCTATCTAGACAAAGCCAAGTGTTTTGAAACACGACGCTTATGTAATTAAAGTGACTTTGGTTTGTTTAGACAAAGATATTTCCGTTAAACAGAGGCCAGGCCAAGTTACAAGATGTAACAATGACATTAACCACTTGGATCTCTTTTTCAAATGAAAAATAAGGTCAAATTTCGTGCATAGTCATGGCTTTCCCCCAGGCGGCAGATAATCCATATCCGCAGACCAGCGCGCTCTCTTCCTCGTCTTGTTTCTGCCCTCCCTGC
This sequence comes from Lissotriton vulgaris, assembly GCF_964263255.1. Classification (NCBI taxonomy): domain Eukaryota; kingdom Metazoa; phylum Chordata; class Amphibia; order Caudata; family Salamandridae; genus Lissotriton; species Lissotriton vulgaris. The sequence goes on from NC_141694.1 coordinate 480,140,975, forward strand.
TTTCTGCTGCTCCTCAGTGGGGTTCGAGAGGCAGAAAAGTGGATTACTTAATTAATTCTCATGATGGTCTCCAGGGTCACACAGTTTGTAGTCCGACATTGTCGTCTCAGCATTTTTGCCTTTCCAGGATCGATAAAGACGGCGCACATTTTAATATAGTTATAATAATTATACATATAACTCAATTGTAAACCTTTTTTCCAAATCACAATTACCCCGTCTGCGCTACATGCCATCTCGGGGCATGTGAAAGACCCCATCCTTTCTTCTTGTCCCTTCTCACGGAGCCTGGGACAGTGTTTCCTTTAAGCGAGGGTCAGAAGTCGAATGCCACAGGGAGATTTGTGCTAAAATAAGGAACTAAATTCTCAATTTGTTTTTTTTTTACTTTAAGAAATGCAATCGACGCTGCCTCCTACTCTGACAGTGAAGCGTTCCACGGATTTAGTACTAATGCTTAAAATGAGGATATCCATTTGGGAGAATGGGATGAGTCAAGGTCGTGCGGTGCCTTTGTGATGATGAAAAGTCAGCAGTAGCCATGACTGATTTGTTGTATGCTTTTGGCATCTGTGACATTGCGGGCTTTAGATGGCTCGCAGCCAAATAACAAGAGCTTTACATTTGTTATCAGCGGCGCTAGATGTTAAAATAGCCTTATACTGAGTTACAGAGCTATATATTGTGCATGGATTCCTCATATTTCCTTTAATTTGCCATACATATATGCCCAAATCCAGGGCCAGACTGGTGAACCTAAACCAGCCCTGGTAAAAATGTTCAAAAGAGCCCTGTGCCCTTAATCTCCTCCCGCTGTCTCTCTCTTTCCATCCATCCATTCTTTCTCTCCTTCTGTCTTGCCTCCCTCTCTCATTACTTTCTCTCTACGTTTCCACTACCTCTCTCACTTGAAGCCTCCCCTTGCCTTAGGCAGTTACCCTCTGAGAGCTGGGTAAAGTGACAGACGCATCAAATCACAATAACCATGGAGTTTATTCACAGTAGGGAATCAGAGGCTATGGGGCCTCAAGGGTGAACTGGCCTCCAGAGGGAACCTGCTACACACAAAAAAGCCACCAAGTCATTTTTTTATTAATTATTGGAATCTGTCATTTTATGCAATGTATTCATGGTATAACAGCCTGCTCCTAGCACATACACAAATATGCGATGGGATGTCCTCACACACCACCAGGTGCCATGCTTCTTCATAGGACTCTTTGCTCTCTTCAAAAACCTGGTTTGATGAAGAGCGGTCCTACACCCTGTAATCAGGGAGACAATAATTACTAAATATGGATCAATGAAAAAATATATGTATTTAAAAACCAATGTGGCAATCCTGTCTAACCTTTATACTCTATGGAGTGCCACTTGGTATTAAAAACTAAACTGGGGAATCAGGGAGCTGGTACCCCAGTCCCACTAAACTGTCAACATGTTTCTGCCTAGTGGCTCAAAAGAATCCATGGCATTCGTCAGGACAGAGATCGGACCTTCTGGCGGCATATATACCTACATGCGCAACTGTGTAGGTTGTCTAATGTTTGTTTCCACCCTATGTTCCTAGGTACCTAGGCACCTACAACACATCAAACACAAACAAACATTACGACAGACATTACTAGACTGATAATTCATGGTCAAGTGGCCTACAATTATTTGTAAATATCAAAGGCATGTGGTGTAGGTGTGACACTGCACTTATGCACCACACACATCTCAAAATAGTAATGCTGTGAGTCCATCTCACACATTCTCACCCTAACCCATCTGGGCCCCATGGAGTGAGTGCTCAGGAACCCCTATAGTCCCATACTGTGAGGGAGAGAAAGGGATTGTTAATTGTTAATCCTCCTAAAAAAAGGTAAATACTAAAAATGGCGAAAGTATTACTTCCCACCAATACCCACTTACTACACCAAGGTGCATTCCACACTAGCCACCTACTGGTCTGGCTCCTTCTTCCCGATGATCATGGAAGTCACTGAGAAGCCTCCTTAAATACACCCATGAACATGCCTGTGATTGGTTAAATGTATCCCCTTAGGCGAGAAAATGCTAGATGGAATAAAATGCCTGTCAGCCCTGCCCAGAACAGTCACTGCTATACAATGAACACAAGAGTCAGTAGGTCTCTCTTTACAGTAGAGACAGTGGCAAGATCCGGGGGCTGACTGAGGGTCCGCCGGCTGCATTAGTATTTAATGCCTGAAGTCGCTCTAGTACGGTCATCAGTGCGACAGCAACCAGTGGCAATAGATGATCCGTCACCACTGGCTCACGCTGTAGTCCAACATCTAAATTTCAAGCTATATATTCCACTCTGATCAGCTTTAAATAGGGCGAAGCTCAAAAGTCTTTCTTTGAGTAATGTCCTTAAAGAAGACAGGAAGTACACAACGAACACAAAACATGTTTTTCTAATCTTTTAAGAGAGGAAGTAATAGAATTCCAAGCTTAGAATTCTGTAAGCCATTTTATTTTTATGGTACCCTAGATACTTTCATCGCTAAAATGTGGGGAGTCAATGACTGCAATGTCAGGTTACACAGAAGCAGGAACAATATCATTTTTTTATTGTTTTATTTATTTTGAGAGCAATGGAAGGAAGAGCAGTCAATGACATTAGAAAAAAGTATCAAACTAAGAAGAGGCAATTTAGAGATGGACTCTAAGACATCTCAGCCCCAATTATATATTGTATTCAAAGTCCCTGTTTGCGCCCTGTGCACTATTAACTAGCGACATCTGGCACACATCAGGGCAGTGTGCTTCATAACAAAAAACGTTCTGTTCTTCGCACAGGCGCTTAGAATTCATGTGTGCACCGAGAAGAAGAAATTAGTGAAAGGCAGAGTTGGAATTTGGAACTCCTGGTCCACCTTTTACTGTAGGAAAACAAGTGGGTGTAGTTAGAGGTGAGTGGCCAACTGAAAGTTTGAGGCAGGCTTGAGCTTGGCTTTGGTTCAGCTCGAGGTCCTGTTGGAACCTCGAGCTCAAATCAAGCCGAGCATTTATGCAGCTTCTGCCTGCCTGTCTCCTTCCCTCCCTCTAACCATGATGTGGCATTATTGTCAGAGCTGCCGACTTTGGGGCATATTATCAAGAAACGGCATTAACATTATGGCCGCTTTAGCTTTAGCGGCAGAAAACTGCAGCTAAAGCGGCGATAATGGGCTTGATAATATGCCCTTGAGAATTCCAATAGAAGCCTATGTTCTGGTGTGAACATGAGCTTCTATGGGAATTCTCTATGGCGTATTATCAAGCCTATTATCGCCTGTAAGTGTTGAATGATTTACATAGCAAATATTTTCATGGCTTGGCTCATGCATGGGCTCAAATATCCGAGTCAGACCATTGGCTGGGCTATGGCTCGGTTATCACTGATAATTTGTTGGCTCGCCCACTTGTAGGTGTAGTGTGTTATTGCATCCACTTGCATGGGAATACCTGGGGGTCCTTGAGACATCTGCAGCCCCCTCCCACTGAGTACATTTGGGCGGTGCACTGATTGTGCACATTTGGCAGACAATCAGTGTGCCTCCTTAAAGCTTCTACGTAATTGCTCCTGAATCTGTCATATGGTGCAGGCATAGTTACAAAGGGCTCCCTCTTTTCCATGGCCCCATGCCAATTAGGGAGTTTCCCCTTGGGATCTCAATGGTGCAATATGTGTGCTAGATTGATCCATAGCATAGAGGTTTCAAAGCATATTCTCATAGGTACATTCTTAAAAACAGTCCTCAGAAGGCAAAAAAACAGTCATAAACAGTAAATAATGCTTCCAAGGCACCAACAACTGCAGCAATATTGTAAACACTGTGCTATTCATGGAAGTCTTTGTGCTCTTGGCTCATAATTTCAGTAATTTTTTTTAATATAATTAAAAAAGTTTATAAATTAAATAAAGATGATAGTTAATAAAATGTATTTAACTAAATGTATGTATATGTACACATTTTTGTGTGTCTATATTTATTAACTTAATTTTATTTGTTATAATTAGTTAAAATATATTTTACATTTAATTAATTTTGTTAATAATAATAATATTCTTTCCTTAATTTATTTTAAGTTGTTATTTTTTAAAGTTGATATTTTTTACATCTATATTTTTTACATCGATATTTTGGAGTCAATATACTGTACTTACCTGTTTAAGTATAGGGATTCGATATTTTTGTAATCAATATTTTTACATCGATATTTATTCCATCTATATTTTTGTAATCGCTATTTAAACATGGAACCAACATTTGGGCTGGCAGAGCACTTTCAGGCCCACTTCCAAGGGTCCAGGGCTGGGGTGGCACCACATGACAGGGAAAAACTCACAATTGCAGAGTGCAGGTGCTGGTTACAAGAGATTAGCCTTTGGATTCATTCTGGTAGTTCTGGGTACAGGTTGCAGGTTCCAGAGCTTCTCACACAGGAAAGAGTGCAGCAGGTGAGCACAATAGTGCAGCAGTCCAGCAGAATGGCAGTCCTTTCAAAAGCACAGCAGTCTTTCTTCCTGGCAATGTCTCCCACAGGCTCAGAAGTGTACTGAAGAGTTGTTGTCTGAGGTCCAATATTTATATATGCTGCCATCTTTGAAGTGGGAGAAGCTTCTAGAGAAGTCCCTTTGAAGTGCAAAGGTTTCCTTCCTCCCCTGGCTCTAGCCTAACTATGGAGAGTGTTAGAACGGTGGGTCTCTAATTGGCAGAGGTATGTACCTTTGTCCATGTAGGGACCCTTTCTTTTGGTCAGGGTAAGCGGTATACACACTTTAGATGACCCTTTCTCACTCCCTGGGTAGTTTGGCACGGCAGACAGGCTTATCCTAAAGCCAATGTGTAAAGTATTTGAACTCAAAACACAAAGTAACACAGTGATAACACCACAAATGGAAACTATACCAGTTTAGAAAAATAAATGATCTTTATCTAAACTCAACAAGGCCAAAACAACAAGAATCCAACATACATGTAGTAAAATAGCAATAAGTCTAAAGTACGGCGTCAACCATGAGGTGCGCAGCATCGGGCATGGAGTCTCACTGACCCCCAAACAAACAGTACATTTGGAAGACAAAGTCTATGATGATGCACAGTGTCGTGGAGGTGGGACATTGGTGCGGAGGTCGAGGCTGGCTCCCTGGCTGCCACGGAGGAGGTGAGGCCTCTGGTCTGCGAAGAGGCGATGTGTTGAATCCAGGACAGGGAAGCTGGTTGCGTCAGCGGTGAGGCGTTGGTTCTGGTGAGGCGATGCGATGCAAAGTCAGAGAGTTCATGGAGTCACCCTCTTCGGTTATTACCGCCACAATAAGTGGATGCAGGCAAAGGCGGTGACAGAGTCAATGCTAGCTCTGGCCGATAACTGCAGGCTTAGGAAGGCATCGAAAGGCGTCAGAGCTGCGGTGCAGGCCGGGCTTTGTGTCATTAACTTCATGAGTCCCTGGCCTCGGTCAGGTCGCAGGATCACAGCAGCGTCGCTGACGATGTCGTAGATTGCATGGCAGATCAGAACTCTCGGCAATAGAGTTCAGGGAAGCTGGGGGTGAAGTATTTGTGTCCCTGAGACTTCAGAACAGGGGGCCAGTACACACAAGCCCTTGGAGATTCTTCTTTAAGCAGGTTCACAGCAAAGTTCCAGTCTTTGCCCTTTCCTTGGCAGAAGCAGCAACTGCCGGCTAACCCCACACAGCACACAGCAAAGGGGCAGTATTCCTCCACACAGCTCTCCAGCTCGTCTCCTTGTCAAAGGTTCCTCTTAAGTCCAGAAGTGATCTAAAGTTCTGGGGTTTAAGGTCCACTACTTATAAATCATTTTGTCTTTGTTATTCTTTGTGCAAGGGTCTTTGAGCCTAGTCCAAAACCAGCTCTGTCCTCACTGGTGCAGTATGACCACAGGGGGTGGGGACAGCATTGTGCAAGGGAGGCAGGCCCTATTCACACCTCAACCCCCCAGTGGCTGTCTACAATGAATGCACATCCCCAGCCCCAGACTGTCAATCCAGAAACAGGCAGAGGCACACAGAATGGTTAAACAAGAAAATGGCCAGTTTCTAAAAGTGGCATTTTCAAATGCACAATTTAAAAACCATTGTTACTAACAGATATATTATTACTTCCTGATTTCCCAGAACCTAAACTTTATGTTTTCATCTTATCCCAATGGGAAGTTATACTGGTAAGATGTTACAAAGTACATCCCATTCTATCCTATGGGACAGATAGCCTTTCAATAGTGAAAAATGAAACTGGCAGTATTTTTCACTATCAGAACATGTCACACACACCTGTGCATGTCCTATCTTTCACATACACCTCACCCTGCCCATGGGGGAACCTTGGGCCTGCTTGAGAGGTGTCTTACATGTAAGAAAAGGGAAGGTTAGGGCCTGGCAAATGGGTGCCCGTGCCAGGTCGACATGGTAGTTTCAAACTGTGTGCAGACATTGCAGTGGCATGTCTGAGATACCTTTTCAGGGCTACTCATGTGGGTGGCACTATCATTGATACAGGCCCACTAGCAGCATTTGATTTATAGGCCCTGGCACACTCAGTGCACTTTGCTAGGGACTTACCAGTAAATCAGATATGCCAATCAGGGAGAACCAATTGCAATAACAATTTACACCGAGATCATCTGCATTTTAGCCTTGACTAGCAGTGTTAAAAGTGCCTTGAGTCCTAAAACCAACAATAAGAGGTCAGGAAAAATAGGAGGAAGAAGCAAACGTTTAACGATAAACCTGCAAAAAGGGGCATTTCAACAGAGGGTGTGCAATACTTTGTGTGAAGGCAGGGCACAACCAATTCAGGGGTGAGTGGGGTTATGCTCATCTGTGCCGTCTAACCCTGCCAGTGACGGCCCATCCAGGCATACCTAAGCTCTCTGTTATGTGTGGCTGTCTGGGAGGAATAAACATAAACAAACTGCCAGTTACAATTAGTCATTTGAGGCAGAGACAGGCTGCAGCCACTGGATGGCTGAGAGAGGGAAATGCCAACTTTATAAAGGGGCATTTTCAAAATTGTAACTCAAATCCGACTTTACCTTAAAAGAGGGTTTTTCATTACAATTTCATAGACACCAAACATGAACTGTTTACCTGTTCCCATTTGGAACATATTCCTATTACATGTAAAAAGGTAACTCCATTGTTATCCTATAGAAGAGGCAGGCCTTGCAGTAGTGAAAAATAAATTGGAGACTTTTTCACTATCAGGACATGTAAAAGTTAAAACTGCATGTTCTGTTTTTCAAATCCCTTTCATTCTGCCCTGTGGGCTGTTTAGAGCCTACTCTAGGTGTGGCGTATATGTATCGAAAAGCATGGTTAAGGCCTGGCAAAGGCCACCATTCACCCAAACTACCACTTTCACACTATCAAGTTAATTAAAAAAGTTTCAATGACACTTTAGAAAATATAATCTATCATTTGGCCCATGGTTCTGTAGTAGATGTTTTTCCTCTATTGCTTACAACTAGTGCAGAACATCCACAAAAAGCAGCCTTGCATTTTCAAGCTCCCAGTATGAGTCAGCAAGTAATTTCTTCTAAAAATCTGTCAAAATAATTAAACATCTTTTTCACAGTAAAAAACTAAATGATTGAAAGTGGTTAATTGAAGAAGAACACCTTTCTATAGCCAGCAATGTAATAGCCCCAGCCACTTAGGAGCTTTCACTTCTTCAGCCAATCTCCATTGTAGTCCTCCACAATGCTCTTGACATGCTAAGCATGGGAGCGCCCTTTGACACATGCACTCTAAAAAATATGTAACAAATGAAAGGTGCCACGCTAAATAACTTCAGATCATTACTGAACTTGTCATTTGAACAAGGCATGGTCCTTAAAACCTTCATGTCAGAAGGTGTAAATCCATCAATAAAACACAGGGGCATATTATCAAGGACACTCAATACATTATCGCCGCTTTTATCGGCAGGAAACTGCCGATAAAGCGGCGATAATGGCTTTGATAATATGCTCTATGAATTCCAATCGAAGCCCATGTTAGATGCGTTCACATCTAACATGGGCTTCGATTGGAATTCAGAGAGCATATTATCAAGGCCATTATCGCAGCTTTATCGGCAGTTTCCTGCCGATAAAAGCGGCGATAATGTATCGCCTGTCCTTGATAATATGCCCCACAGTTCTGGTCCTACTAATTTGAAAGAAAATCTACCCTATGTGCCTTCCATTAGCACCAGTTGAAATACTGGAAGACTACTCATTTAAACGGATATTCTGTGGTAAGGTCACTAGAGAAGCAAATAAATTGTTTGTCCATATTAAAAACAACAGAATAAATAATCTGTATGGTTGGTTTCATATGCTTGTGGATCGATTTCATTTCAACAAAGTACAAGTAACAGAAATGTGTTCTAAGTAAAAATAATTTCAATAAAACAGTTTAGTGTTGTTATATTTTGAAAAAAATAACACTTCATTAAAAAGTGATTTCGTTTAACACCTCTTCAAAGAAAAATGTTAATGAAATATATTAAGTGTATATTTTTCTATAATGTTATCAGAACGTATTTGAAACTTAACCAAAACTCTTACCTCAACTTTTGACCCCAGCCAAGACATTGACCTAAACTTTACCTCAGAAAAATCTTATTACTGTCCCTAACCTAAGCCTAACCACATTATTCCAAACCTTTACTTAAGGCTAATGCTAATCTTGGCCTTACCCATTCAGCTAACTTTTACCTACTCCTTGATTCTAACCCTCCCCTTAATCATTACTCTGAACATAATAGCCCATGCTGTTCAACACCTACAAGTACCACTCACCAACATTGTTAGATTCCAAGGAATCAACTAAATCCCCAATACCAACAGCACCCAGTTTATCCTCTCGCTCTATGACAAAACATCCAACACCCGGACCAAGTTCACCTCTTGCATGTCTGAAATCACCACTTGGATGAAGACCAATTGTCTGAAACTCAACACAGACAAAACAGAAGTGCTATTCTACAGCGAGAACACTGCCCGTTGGAATGTTACCTGGTGGCTAGCAGACCTCACACCACCTACTTTCCCAGCCACTCAACTCTCAAAGACCATTCAAGTCAATGTGGGTGCCTCTTCTTGCTTCCACATCCTGCTTTGCTCAGAAAAATGTTTAAGTAGCTCCCAATCAACACGCACAGAACCATCACCCAGGCACTTATCACTAGTAACCTGGACTACGGCAATGCACTTTATTGCCATCACATCACAGCATCAATGCAAGTCATATTGAACGAAGCGTCCAGCCTCTCATGCCCCCACCACAGTCATGCATCCCCCTGCACCTCAAAGAGTTCCACTGTCTCCACATCCATGTACACACACACTTTGAGCCTTCATCCACACATTCAAAGTCTTCCAGAACCTAGGTCCAGCTGACCTTAACAGCCATATCAACTTAAACACTGTGACCAGGAACATACGATTGGTCGATCTCCTTCATGGTCACCCCCACCCCCCACATCTGCAGAGTCAGAGTCTGTGGTCATGCCTTCTCGTACCTCATACCCAAGGCCTGAAATTACCTCTTCCTGCACATCAAAGCCATCTCCTCAGTCCTTAAGTTCAGCAAGAAATTGAAGATGTGGCTATTTGCCTAGTTCTCAGACTCAACCGGCTCAGTTCCCTTCTTATCTAGCACTTGGGTAGCATCCTGACTGAGATGTGTGCTATACAAACAGTCATAACATATCACAGCTCTACAACTCCTACTCACAAAACTTTTAAGAGCATTTAGTGATTTTCTGTAAATACTTTTTACATTCCTTACATGAAAACCCATATTACAAATGTGTTTCAGTTTCTTTTATGTTGCAGAGTTACTTACAACCATTGCAATACGTGCAAAAAATAAAACCATGTATAAAAACACTTCCATTGCTGGGGGTTTAAAAAATACCTAATAAATGTGCAGAGAGCAATCATTGTAAGTGGCCCAGTCTTGTTACTCTCTCTGAGAAAATATATTATTTTGTCCAATTGTCCAATGGGCCCTTTGCCCCAGAAAAAGAAGCTTTAGTGACAGTTTGGCATTTTCACCATGGTCGCTTCAAGAAATCTGCCTAATCTGGAGTTCAGTTTTGGTAATGCTGGATCGGAGCAAGCCAGCACTGCTTGCCTCCTTGTCTGAATTCCTCTTTGGTTGAAGGGGTTTTTTAACAGTTGCCTCCTTTCCTGAAGCATCTCTGCGCAAGAACATACAGTATGGATGATGCCGCCCTGACCGTTTTTGCACAAACTGCATGCTGTGAAAGTCTGCACCCTTTTCCATGGTGGAAGATGCTGCGTGCATGTTATCACTCCAAGTCGTAGCTTTAGGAATTAAAATGTCTGTGCTTTTGGATAGCCCAAGTTGAAATATTGTTGGGGGGGGCTAAGATCTTGTAAGAATTCAAAGTCCTCCAGGCTTGTGCTCTATCTGAAAAAGCGGCTTTATCCTCCACCAGGGACTGTTTTTTCAGCGACTTCCAGACTAATTTCTTCAGAGTTGTGTGGTGACACTGGGTGTTCCACAAGGACGATAAGCCTGTGTTTGTCAGAGCCTCCTGAAGATACATTCTTGCGGGCGAATACTCCCTCTATTGAAGATCTTGCCACAGGAGGTGGTTTAGTGAGTTAGGGGTTTATGTTCTGATTTTATTCCAGCAGTTGATGTATGCTCCGTACCTGGCCCAAGTTTGCTTCAACAGGTCAAACTCCAGTCTATGTTGCGCCGGGGAGGTATAGTTCTGTATGCTTTTACTAGTGTTTTATTCAAAAGATTGGCATCTCTCCCTCTCAAAGCTTCGCTACCATAGGTAATTGTAGGTAGAATTTTAGCATGTGCTACCCTTAGAAGAGGGCTCAGCATTGGTTCCAATAGTTTGGCTGATAAACTTTTCAAAGTTAAGGCAAGGATCATCCCTTTCTGTTTGATCTCTTCTTGTTGATGGGTAAATGATCCTTCCTTGTCTAGGTAGACACCCAGATATGTATAAGCCTCTGCTGATTCAAATTGTGTGCCCCTCAGGTCCCAAAGATACCTTTTTCTTCGTTTGCTGTTAATTGTCCTGGTCGTGGTTTTGTTTAAGTTGATCAAGAGGCTATTTTCTACTGCATATTCCTGAAAACCATTAAGGAGATGTTGCAGTCCAACTACCGTATGGCTAAGCAGGACATATTAAAAATGTGGGTGTCCCTTTCTTTCTCTTTCCCACCCTTGAAACATATTCTTGCCTGCCTTTTGCAGGAGTAGTTTTTCATGAACTGCAGGAAAGCCAAGTATACAAAAAAAGTATGTATTGAATGCTTGAATTAATCTCATTCACTAGTAATTATTCGGGGGGGGGGGGTGCCCAGTCCATGCTTATTTTGCACATCATACCACCTCAGGTTGGACCAAGCCATATGCAAAACTGTTTTGACCCCGCTCCAAAGGGAATTGTCCAGTATGAACTACCAGGCCAGGTCCTCTGTCAAAATGGAACACAAGCAACCTAGCATCAGTTTCGCCCTAGTTAGGGCTTGTCGGCTACTTACAGCTTGGTTCCAGTGAAATAGTGTGCATGGAACCCATGTCTGGGCATACCCGTCCAATTTGGGCAAACCGGTAAAGTATATAAGAAAAGTGTTGGAAGGAATGGTTGAATTAATCTGTGCCACTGGTAATCACTCTGGTCTGCATCCTAGAACACCATTATTTTGCACATCATGTCACCTAGGTTTGGATGCAGCCATGCGTCAATCAGTCTTGACCTGGTCCAGTGGGAACAGTCCAGCCTGAACTCCCGAATCTAGAACATATGCAACCTAGGACCGGTTTCGCGCTAGAGACGTAGTAATCACGAAAAAGTATTCGAAGACAGAAAGCCTTCTAATTTGTCTGTGATCATAGAAGATGCCTTGGCCAGGACCATAAGAATGTTTAAGAGTCATTAACTGTCGTCCCATTTCCAACTCTTAAACAGTTTAACTGTTTTGAAAATATCAGACAATCATGTGTATAGTTCAGCATGAGTAAATGGAATTTTCCTTCCTTAAAAATGTGTGGTTCTAAATGGTTTTGGATTTTACAAACATAAACGTTTTCACTAATTGGTATGTTAATCAGGCCAAATAAGGACAGCCTGCTCTTCCTTCATTTATTACAGGGATTTAGAAAGCATCAAGCACAATGATGGCTTTTAACTACTCCATAACTCTAAATGTTCGGCCAGTGTTCAGGACCTTTTGCAATTTCATTGTCTTACCATTAACTTAGGGCTATTTGTTCACCATTTATGGTGCCAGCTCCGGTCAACTTTGATGGTGGTAGCATGAGACTATTCTGCATTTCATTGGCTCCTGTCTTTCTAAAGATAGAGAATAGGGAGTTGGTTGGTCCTGACAGGGTCCGTCTAGTTAAGAAAGCCTCTAAAATCAGGGAAGGTTAAGATCCTTCTTAAGAGTTGAGAGACTGGGTAGGGGTCCTCAGGTGGACCACCATGGGAGGGTCTAAATGGATTTTTCCTTACATTTCGCCTGTTAGAAGCTGGTCTTGCATAATGCTCTACACTTCCTATGCCTGAGGTTCAACCCAGGGAATAGTGGTAGCCACTAACTGTGAACATGGCACACAAGAACTGTTAACTCATTAATTTGTGTTAAAACAAGCACATTTAACAAAGACTTGCATGCTAATTCCGAGGAGTTGACATGTCACTTTACAAAGATTCTACTTTTGCTGGACGGCACCTTCTTCAGAAAAGTTTTCCAGATTAACAAAATATGGCAAATCAGGATGATGCACTTGCTGGCATTTCGATTTGCGAGTACATAACAATTCCTTTTTCAAATACTGTCGTACTATCTTACAAATCCTTCCTAAAAAAGATTATTCGTAAACTTTCTCTTTCTCTTTGGTTCTGCTGCATTTTCATACCATTCCTTAATGTAATGTTGCCCAGAGGGCGTTGAGAAAACAAACTTCTTATGCATTTTTTGCATGTCACAAAGTAGTCGAATTAGCAAAGAAATTAAGCCAGAATGTTCCACTTTTCTGCCTGCTCAGAGTGGCACCAAATATCAGATGAACATTTGACCATAAATAAAAGTGTCAAACTCAAATTTATGGTCGCCATCGTAATTAAACCATTTTAGCTGATGCTTTCTTTGGGACAGATTTACAAGCCCCTTGCGCCACGTTTGCGTCATTTGCCCCATGTTAAAAATGACGCAAAAGTGGCTCAGAGGACTTGTAAATCCACCCCTTTTTTTTGCCTGTATCTCTCTTTGACTACTCCTCTGCTTTCAATAACCCCTATTGATCGAAAGTTCTATTGTACAGAGACCCTGTGTACAACGTCAAAGACCAAATACCTGTGCAAAGGCAAACTAGCAATTGATTGCAAGTGTAATCATTTTAAAAGAAGATCAATTACAGACAATTAAAAGTCCCTAAAGAAATGCCTTCAAGCCAATCAAAGTAATTCTATTGGACCGATCATCTGAGTCAATTAAGAAAAACGTTTATCAATGCAGCTTCGCACTGATTACTCTTCCTACTTAATATCTGAATATTTTGGTAGCTACTGACTCTTGGAAATTATGTCAATTGCAGTTTGCTAACTTCCAAGCATCGGTACAGCTGTCTATCCAGAATTTACAGTGCAACTAATGCAATAAATAGCAGAGAATCACGTCAGATGAAAAAAGTAAATGAGTCACATATCGGTGCATACGCACGGCTGCCAAAGTTGATGTAATGGATCTTAAAACAATTGCAAATCTTCACACCATTTCGGGTTACTTCTTCAGCATAAGATCTTTCTGCCAATGGATTTAGGCTCTAATTACAAAAAAATGAATGTTTGTTAGGCAGATGCTAACAGAATTATCTGAAGGTGTATAAACGTCAAACACAGAGAGAAGAAGAAGCGAACCACTCCCCAGCATGCCAGAACATTGCACCAGCGTTCTTGACCTCCTAGTTGGTAATGTTATAATAGCTATTAAGTAGATCAGGTTATAAGGAATAATAATAATAACCTGATACGAGGTGAAACTGTAAATTGTAAGTGGAGCCTAAATCCATTGCCTGTAATGACTATTTATGAAGGATGCAATTTTAGTTCGGCTCTCTGGCCTTTTCTAGAGAGCCTTGGTTTTTTCACATTTATACTTTACTGTGCTCTTTGACACCTAAGGTGGGTGATGCTATTCGTCAGTCAATTTGTATGTCAATGCTGTCATTGATATTCCTGTTTTCAATATTTGTATCCCTGAAGAAGTTGAGGTATCACTTGGTTGAACTATTACTTACCAGCTGTGCAAATTCCTTTTACTGATTTCATGTGAATATATATGAACAACATTTCCTTTGGCTCGAATTGATTAATTGGATTAAAGTGGACTTTACTCTACCGACAATTGGATTGAACATTGACTCTTTACAACTCTGGAGTGCTCAGAACATTTGTATTTAACAGTTTGCCCCTCTCTTGGGTTGTTGTGGTAGCCAACTCTTTTTCTGAGCACCATCATTTGTACATTTTGTATTCACACTTTCAGCAAATACTAGCAGAGTGCCTGTTGCTCCTTCTCCTGGTTATCAACATTTTTTGCAAATTTAAGTTCTCACTCTCCATAACATTTGATGTTAAATGGCTTATCAGATTAATTTTGCAAGGGTGAAAATCCGTGTTCATATTACATTCTTTAATCGATGAGCGGACACTGGAGACTACAATAAGTTGCAGTTCAAATGTCATTTTCAGTCGCCCATTCTTGAGTATATCAATCATTGCAAATGCCACTTTGCTCTGATTTAGTGTAAATGCTGACATAAAACTGTTCAGTAACCAGTGCACATATATTAAAAGCAATGCATTATAGCAGATTTTGTCTTTTTTAATTGTTTTTTAAACTAACATTTTTAGTCCCTGTGATCCTTCATATGATGCATAAAATGTGAACAGAGTACACATTCGGATAGGAAGATTGTGGGGACATAGAAAGGTTTTTGATTCTTACCTGAAAGATGGGAGTGTGGGAACCAGTCTTAGATGAATGGACAGTTAGATCAGGGTGATGAAAACGTTGCAGAAAAAGTTTTTTAGGTTAAGCCTAGGCAGTGCATGCACTCTTTCTCTAGAAATGCTGTATTCACTCTGGGGGATTACAGCCCACCTTCAACTTTTTATGTAGCGTTTGTAAGTGTCCTTTAAAAAACATCGCTTCTAATTGGATAATACTTGCTCTGTGTCCCACCTTTTTTGTTGTTTGTTCCCTCCCATGGATCACTCCTATTACTTGTGGCATTCCACTACTACCATTATAATTAAGGACTTTCTGTTTAATCTGAAAGAGCAGTGCATGCAAGTGTTCATGTTTTCTTTCCCGCAGTCAGCTCAGTGACACTTCACAGTCGCTGCGCTTCATCTTTCACACAAGAGCACTTTAATTTCGCCAGCATATTTCCAGATTAGTGCACACATAAGTACATGCAACAATGTGCTAGTCTTTCCATATTAAACTTTTAACATTGAGGGTTTCCGTGGATTACAGCCGAAATAAACATGGGGAGAATGGAGGAATTTCCATTTGCCAGAGCTGACTCTGCTCTGCCGCTCCATAACGTGCTGCTGCTCTGTAACACACCATAAATGCAGCCACTGCATGATGTTGGCAACAAAAGGCAGAACCACTTCTCCTTTGAGCGCAGTGAGTCTGCGATGCTTCTTTGACATTGACCAGGGCTTCAATCGGCATGCAAGCATTCACACAATGTAATATGTCACCCTTTTTTCCAGTTAAATTCTAACATCAACAGCTAATTGGCCTATGTGCTGGGAGACTGGATCAAGCAAGAGAGCTAAAGAGAGGGGCTAGCTTGTGACACTAGCTGTAAAAAACAAACATGACGTCATTGATCCTAGCATTAGAAAACAGGAATCACTTTGCATGACTTTAACATGTCCTCATCGAGGTGGGGGATAGGTCTAACTTCATCTGCAGTACACTTCCGAGTCATGAACTGATCCTAAGGCTCATGCATGGGCTGTGAAGTAGTTGTAGATGAAAGCGGCCAGTTATTGGCTTCAACAGGTACAGCCTCTCTACTTCCACGTATGTTGCTGTGCTACACCCAGAAATGCCCAATGGCTGGGTTGCTTGTTTTGCTTTTCCCGCCACCATGAAAGGCTGAGTTTGCCTTACTGGGCCACCACACCAGATTCCCCATAAAGACCATGCTAAACTCACTGAGCATTGCACGGACATTTCACAAGTAAATGCCTCTACTGATTGACAAACTGCAAAGGTAACTCTGTTTTAATTTCTAACACCAGGAGCACTGAAATACTTACCAGACTGGAAGCTCCCAAGATCATCACCTCACAAAGACTGACCTACATTCCCTGCACTAGCTCCAATCAAATTTATCAGCAAACCTACCACTATCCAAAAAGCATCCTGCTGACTCACAGTGGGTCTCCTCTGCAGCAGCTTCGAATTACTAATGGAACTCTTGGCCCTCTTACTTCCAACAACAAACATAGCTTTCCATGACTCCCTTCTAGCACTGTAAATAAAAGCTGTAGTCTAACGTGCATAGAAAGCACAAGTGAGACACTAAGCACTCTCTGAAATATACACACATACTTCATCTGTTCAAATGCAACTCGAATTTCATCTCATCCCCAACAACAACCACTATTTTACGCTTCACTTCAGGCCTCACTGCTGACATTTTAAGAACTGTTAATTATTGTTGTTCTTTTGTAAAGTAAGCAAATCAGTTTATTTAGTTTGTACTTCAGATGTATGGAGGTCTGAGTAATCATTTCTTGGTGTTAAACCCACAGTCTCCCAGAGGCCCTATAAAGACTGGGCTAT
Source organism: Lissotriton vulgaris (assembly GCF_964263255.1). Taxonomy (NCBI): domain Eukaryota; kingdom Metazoa; phylum Chordata; class Amphibia; order Caudata; family Salamandridae; genus Lissotriton; species Lissotriton vulgaris. The sequence continues at coordinate 480,157,847 of NC_141694.1, forward strand.
ACGTTTCACAGACAAACACATCCACTATAGGTCATTTCACACAGACAGCAGCCACTGCTACTACGCAATGCTTCAAAACATTTCTAAAAACATGCTGAACTCAGCAACACACCCCAAGGCAACTTTCCTTTCATCAGCATATTTTACAAAGCGCCTCCTGCCTTTCTTTTGTCCTTCTATGCTTTATATGTAAAAGTTGTGATTTACAGAACTTAAAATTGCAAACATGAGGTGCAGCATTAATGAAAACGTATATCTATCTACACTCCATCAGCTGTGACTTCTGAACACTTGCCTCAAAACCTCACTTAACCTTCTTCACCCCAGAATCAAACTGTGACACAATCCACATCCCGTCCATTAATGTTTTTTTGTTTTCTATATAGCGCTTCCTATAAGACTATTACTATTTAAAACTCCGTAATGAAGGACTGCAATTTACAGTTCGTGTAACAGTAGAAATGAGTCCTGAAGAACTTTCTAAAATGTACATCTTAATCCCATCAGCCAGCCCTCCCGTCTCTCTCTGTGATTTTGCTTGCCCACTCCCACCCTCCCTTTCCCTCTTCGTGATGTTTCTTGCTTTATTCCACTCGTCAGTCCCTCTCCTGATGTTTCTTGTAACCTGCTACTTTCCATCCCTCTCATATTGTTGATTGCCCCCTCCCGTCCCTCTCTGAGTTGTTGCTTGTTCTCTTTGTATTTACAAATTATACATCTTCAGTTATATTTTTCAATTCGTTCTTGCATGTTTTCATGAAAACAAATTCTGACATAACTGTTGTTTTGTCCTTATTTTTGTGTAATGTATTATACCGTTCATAATTTGATATTTTATAGAATTGTTAGTTCTTTTCTGGTCACACCTAGAAAGATGGCACTATTTCTCATAGAAATGTAGGGTGTGCAAAAATAACATCTTCTTTAGAGACTTATTTGTTATTTATCAAAAACAAGTAGAAAAATTGCTTGTTGTGGTCTCCCAAATTTTTCCTCTGGTTAATACAAATTGATTTCTTTTTCATTGTAGAGGCCTCTTGCTGTCAATTTTTTGTGGGTCATTCACATTTAAGTGACACAGAATAAACAGGAACTGTGAGATCTCTTGAGGGCCTAAAAGTGCAACAAAGCTTTAAACTTATGAGCTAGTCACTTACCCAGATTGCTGGCACAGGATAATGTCCTGCCTGGCTAAACACTTTTAAGGGCCAAAAGCGAGTCCCATCTGCTATGCCAATGCTTGTTCTTTCAGTGCCTTGGTGCTCTCCGGTTTGATCAGCGATGTGATTCATCTGAAGCAGTAGCAGCCATAGAGAGTGTAATCTGATTTACTGGCATGGATGACACTGTACACTATGCAAAGTACTTTGGCCTAGATGTAGGTAAAGCGATTTTACCGATCTGAAAATACCGAATTTTACAGAATTGGTATTTTCAGATCCGAAAATGAGATGTAGCAATAAAATCGGTAAAAAATACTGATTCGGTAAAGTTCGGTATTAGACAATCGGAAAATACCGAATCGGTATTTACCGAATCGGTAAATACAGAATCGGTATTCCCCATTCATTCCTATGGGCCATAGGAATGAATGGGGAATACCGAATCGGTATTTACCGATTCGGTAAATACCGATTCGGTAAGCTAGCAAAAGTGAAACTCAGGTAGGCAGCCAATCATGTGCCACCACCCTCCCCCTCCCTAGCAGGAAGTGGCCACACAGGCAGCTGCAACTAATCAGAACCTTCTGGAAAGGCAGTTGGAGCAGAGCAGAGTGCACAAGCAGCAGAAAGGGTTTGGAACACTTTTAAAAGTGAAAAATGACAAGCAGCCAAGAGAAAGAGCAGCCGGAGAGGAGGAGGAAATTAAAATTCAGCAGCATGGAGCTGCAGGTCCTAGAGGAGGAGGTGGTCAGGGTGCACCACAAATTGTTTGGCAGGCAGTCCCTGACTGTGGCTGAATCAGCCAAAAGAAAAATCTGGCTGGACAACATGTAGAAGGTGAATGCTGTGGGGGTCACCACCAGGGATACTGAGGACCTAAAAAAACGATTTTATGACCTGAGGAGCCTAACCAAAAGAAAAATGGCAGAAATACACAGGCAGGCTGGGAAAACAGGCGGAGGCAAGAACCCAGCACCCCCCCTGACTGACCTTAAGGAGATGGTGGCCTCAACCCTTGAAACGGAGAGTGTCTGCGGACTGGGAGACGTAGACAGCTTCGCCAGAGCTGCAAGCAAAAAAGGTAAGAGACATGCACAGCATTCCCCCCATACCATTCCCCTTACCTGTACCCTTAGTGGGCAAGTAAACCCAATTTCAGTACTGCTAGCAGTACACTGGGCCAATGCATGATGCGAGATGTAGACAGGAAATGTTAGGCCATGTCATACAGCACACCAACCAACTAGTACATGTAATGACTGCATACAGAACATGGCCAAAGTGAAAAATATTTTATTGTAGTGACTGTGAGACAGTAGCGCCTATCTACTGTACGCTCATATGTCCACAGGTGAAACATCTCGTAGGCGATCGCAGGAGGCTGAAGGGACACCACCTGAGGGGGAGGAGAGTCAGGCTGCAGGAGTCAGTACACCCAACGTACCACAGGAGAAAGCTGCATCAAGTAGCCATCCAACTGGCCAGGACACAGAAATGGCCCAAGAATTGCTGGCAACCCCTAGCAGATCTCAGTCCCCACTCCTGCTCTCATCACCAGAGATGCCTGCATCACAACATGACGTGATACCCCCAACACAGCCAGGCAGGAGGCATGTCGTGGGTCCACTCCCCGATTTTGAGTCCGTGTCAGCTGACATTGAGGGTGAGGGACAACAGAACCTGCCTGTACCAGCAGGCCCTGGCACAACACACTCCAGTGCAGGGATGGGCGATAGTAGTGGAAGACGCCGCAGAGTGCAGGAAAGGCCAGGAGATGCACCAGGTGAGGGTGGAAGTGTGTTCCTTGGTCTGGAGGGGAGCATGGTCCGGATACAGCGGATGCAGGGGAGAGCCATCCAGGCATGCCAACGACAGCTGAGGTCCCTGAATAGCAACATAGGGGAGATAGGAAAGGGCATCAGTGAGATGGTACAGGACAACAAGGAGATGGTGCAGGTCAACAAGGAAATGGTGCAGGTTAACAAGGAGATGGCTGCAGGGATGCGAGGAATACACAACTCGGTGCAGCTACTATGCACAAAACTTGACAATGACTTTGCTGCAAGGGACAGGGATAGGCGTCGTGCACATGTCCGAAGCACTGCCATCAACCGCATGGCCACTGCCGCATCCCTGTTATGCAGGAGGAGCTCCAACATGCAGGAGGCCATGATGCAAAACACTAATGAGGTCACTAGGGGCATGGGCAGGGTGACCAGTGCCCTGGAGGCACTGTTGAATGCCCTAACTGCGCACACAGCTGCAATGGAAGTGCCTATCAGTGAGGAGAGCACGAGCAGGAGCAGCATTGGAAGCACCCCTGTGACAGAAACTAGGAGGAGCAGGCGCCATGCTGAGGCCGCAGGCCAACAAGACAGTGAGCAGGTTGAACAACCTCCTAGTGTTACTTGGAAGCGATCTAGGAAATGACTTACACAGTTGAAGGTGTAATTCTACATCATGCAGAGCATTGGCGTTAAAAGTGTTTTTGTTACACTTTTGTGATTTTATAACAAAAGTGATTTGTTAATTAAACCTGTGTTCTAGCATCCTATGCCTGTCTTTGTGACCTTACTTACTTAAAAATAGTTGCGTGCAACCTCTTCCCGTCTGTGTCTGCCATCAGTTGCTGTTGCTCCACCAGATGTGTGTGGTTCAGGGATGGCATACTCGTCGTCATGGTCCTCAAAATCGGAGAGTTACACTTCTGTCCCCCTCTTGACCGCCAGGTTGTGCAGCATTGCACAGGCTGCAATCATTTTGCAGCAGGTGATTGGTGTGTACCGGCGGGCCCCTCCGCTTTTATGGAGGCAGCGAAACCGGCTTTTCCACATGCCAAAGGTGCGCTCCACGATGTTTCTAGTTGTTTTGTGTGCCCGGTTTTATCGCCTCTGACTTGGTGTTGTTGGGTTGAGGTAAGGTGTGAGGATGAAGGACCGGAGGGCATATGCACTGTCCCCTATTATTAATGAGAAAAGGACATTATTCACATGCTCAAAAACATCCATCTGTAATATGATTCTAGTGATTACCACACAGTGTCTCACCTAGCAAGTATCCTTCGCCAAACTCCCCCGCAGTCAGGCGTGCATAGATCCCACTGTTTTGGAATATGTAGGAGTCGTGGGTACTCCCTGGAAATTTGGCTACTATGTCAGTGATGACGTATTTGGCATCACAGATCACCTGAACGTTGATGGTGTGGGTGGACTTGCGGTTCCGATAGATGTACTCTGTGGCAGCTGGTGGGCATATTGGTACCTGTGTACCATCAATACAGCCTATGATGTGTGGGAAATGCGCCACCTGGTAAAAGTCTGTCTTTGTCCTTAGCAGTTCTGCATGCGTTCCTGGAAAGCGGATATATAAATGCATTATCTGCATCATTGCATCAAGGAATTTTTTAAAGAAACGTGACAGACTGCTCTGGGACACCCCACCTACCACACCAGCCACACTCTGGTAACTTCCAGATGCGAGCAGGTGTAGGCTGCACAGCACCTGGACATGGGGGGGGGGATGGCGTGGGCCCTTGTGGTTGGATGTTCCAATAGTGGGTGGAGGTCCCTGATTAGGTCCAGGATGGTTTGGGGATCCAGCCTGTACCTCTGCAGGATCTCTGAGTCAGTTAGCTGGAATAGAGTGATCCTCTGTCTGTACACCTGCTCCTTTCTCCTCCAGACCCTCTCGCCTTCTGCCTGTAGGCGTAGCCGCCTCGCAATGACATAGAATGCCGCCATAGTTGAGAAAATGTTGCATTTTGGGCCTTTTTTATACCTAGCACCTGTTTACCACCTGATTTGAATCCATGGTAATTACAGACTCTTAAATACCGATTTTCAGTCAAAATCGGTATTTCTGGGGTTCCCTACATCTCAAATACTAATTTTTACCATTTGTTATTTACCGATTCGGTAATTTTACGGATTCGGTAACTTTACCTAATCTGTAACTTTACCGATTCGGTAACTTTACCGATTCGGTAACTTTACAGATTCGGTAAATGTTACAATTCGGTATATTTTCCGATTCGGTATATTTTCCGATTCGGTGACTTTACCGATTCGGTAATTTTACCGATTCGGTAAATGTACCGATTCGGATGATTTTCTGTCCCCTACATCCCAAAAGGCCTATACCGGTCGGTAACGGCCAATATTCGGTAAAATCGGCCTTTACCGACTGGTATTGGCCTACCTACATCTGGGCCCTAGACTTTAATAGGGTTGGAAGTGGGAGCCATTAAAGATCCTTGATGGATGGATTGATGAAGCTGAACTTGTTCAGGGATGGGTAAAAGCTGCATGTTTGAAGGAAGGCATTTAGGGGATGAGAGAAGAGCCTGCGTGGCCTATGAGCAGGGTGCTTCCTCAATCATCGTAAGACGACTGGATCTTGCACAGTGGAGCAGAAAATATGGGATGGTGAAAAGGCCTGAGCCTTCATAAGGGGATTAACTGTTAACAGCCTTTCGGTACTTTCTCTTCACATGCTCTTTAAGTGAAAGAAAGGGATCAACATAGAAACCTATGGAGTTTACATTGCCAGGAAAAGTTGAAGTCTGCATGTTGAATGGCAAGAAATACATTATTGTATTGTATTGTAATAGCATTTATATAGCACTTACTACTCCTTACAAGGCGTCGAGTTGCTCCAAAACTCAAGTTAGGAGTGTATGTCTTATTTTGGTGGAGGTTACTGATTCACTGCATCCAAGAAGGGTCCCTATGGCCTGCCTTGCTCAACTGCAACAATGGGGAGAAAGAACAAAAGCTGAGCTGGATCATGATTCCTGCTGGGGGTCTGTAGAATGTGTTGACACACTGATGCAGTCCCCTTGCATGCCGAGATCACTGTGGGTATGATGCAGTAGGCCAAAGACAAAAAGAGAGAGACACCTCAGAGATGTCTCCATGACTGCTGGTGGAACAGGAATCCATAGGTGGGACATCGTAATGGCCAAAGAAATGGCAACCAACAAAGATGGAAAATCTCTGACTAAATGTCTAGTGGGCAACTAATAACATGCCTGAAATTTCAAGTAAAAATCTGTAGGGTATGCAGAAATTTCTAGTTCACAGAAACTGATTATCTTAGCAGAAGATGTATAATGGAATAGAGCACTAACCCAAATTAAACTTGAATTCCAGCTTGAGGAGGCTGAAAAACATAAGAGTACAGGCCCTAGGGATAATTTGAAGCATCCTGTCGCCATAAGAGGTCAATTAACACTGTTAGATTTGGGGTTGTCTAGTTGGCACAGGTAGGTACGTGTGACAAATAGGGACCCTCTCCTCTAGTCAGGATAAGGGGATTACACTCCTAAAATAACCCCTGCTCACCCCCTTGGTAGCTTGGCACAAGCAGAAGGGCTTTACTTCAGAGGCATTGTAAGTTAAGCATTTGTGACCACATACAGTAACCCAGCGACAACACTACAAATGGACACCATACAAGTTTCATATAAAAAATAAGTAGACTTTATATAGAGTTACCACAAGACCATAAACGACAAAAATACACACTATGATTACTTCAGGATGGTAGATTTAAGCTTAGTTCATTTCAGTTCTTAGATGCGACACTCTGCGTCAATGTACCTTAGGTTGCGTTGCGCTTCCACGACAAGCAATGTCGCAGCAATGGGAAATGCAGCAAAGTTTAGATACAAAGAAATAAAGACGTGGAGATCTTCCAGATACGGCATGCTTCTCGAGGATGCGAGAAGTTCTTGGTTCGATGCGTGAACTGCAGCGGCAACACCCTTACGATGCGACGGCAACAGCTCCAGCGGTGATGTTCTTCTCGGACGATGCGTGAAGCTTCCGCTCGATGCCACAACTACAGTGGCGACATCCAAGATTCGACGGCAGCAGCTCCGATGGCGGCACGCTTCTCTGGGATGCGAGGTGCTCTTGGTCGATGCAGTGCAGTGCGACAGTTCCAGAGGCGACACCCTCCTTCGGAGTTGCGACGGCAGCAGTAGCGAGGGCGACACACTTCTTCTTCGTTGCCGCGCACTTCTCTCCGATGCGGTGCACCAGTGTGACAGTTCCAGCGGCGACACCCTCCTTCGGAGTTGCGATGGCAGGCCCAGTAACATCAACACTCTTTTTTTTGTTGAGTCGCGCTTCCAGCTCCTTGTCCCACGCAGTTCCTCAGAAGGCCCAAAACAGCAGCAGGCACTTCCAAAGAACTCTGGGGAACTGGGGGGTGAAGTCTGTTGTCCCTGAGACTTCAGCAGGAGGCAAGCTCTTTTCCAAGCCCTTGGAGATCCTTCCTAAGTTGAAAGCAAAGTACATAAAGTTCCTTTCTCCTTCCTCTGGCAGTAAGGCAACCACTGCAGGCCAATCCCCCAATTAGCACTTCCGCTTGGGAATAATCTCTCCTCAGTTTCTTCTGGTTCCTCTCCTTAGTAAAGGTTTCTTCTTTTAGTCCAAAGTGATCTAATTTCATGGGATCAGGGTCCCAATATTTATACCCTAAAAATCCTTTGTTCTCTGAGGGAAGAGGGACCTTTGCCCAGTCCAAACCAGCTCTGAAGCACTCTGTTTACCAGACTTCTCCTTTCCTTTCACAGTACAGGGCAAGCACATCAGACGCCCCACAGGAGCTGGAGCCAGCATTGTGGAAGGCAAGTACAGTCCTGGAGCACTTTGTTTACAGGACTCCTTCTCTTCTTTCAGTGTGCTGGGCAGAGACATCAGCCGCTCCCCAGGAAGTGGAGGCAGCATTGTGGAAGGCAGGCATAGCCCTATTCACGGTTCAGGTGCAACTCCTCCCTCCCATCTAGATGCAGATCTCTCTATTCACCACCGGGTGACTCAGCCTGTCTCCAGGAATTCCTCAGCCCTGTCACTCACAAAACCAGACATAGGAATACACAACCTAGCAGAGGCAAGTTTGAATGGCTAGACAAGCAAATACCTACTTTCTAAAAGTGGTATTTGCAAACACAGAATATTAAAACCAACCTCACTAAAAGATGTATTTTATTATTCTGAGTTCAGGCATACTAAACTCGAATTTCTACCATGTTCTCTAAGACAGTTACGGTTATAAAATTTAATAACTCTAACAGCCCATTCTGGCCTATGGATAACAGGTAGCGATGCACTATTGAAAAACAAAAATGGCTGTAATTCACTATTAGGACATGCCACACAAATCAGGGCTTATACTTACAATGCACCCTGCCCTTGGGCCTACCATAGGGGTGACTGATATGAAGAAAAGGGAAGGTTTAGGGACAGGCAAGTGGGTGCACTTGCCCAATCAGCATGACAGTACCAGACTGCACGCAGGCTCTGCAATGGCAGACCTTAGACACATTTTACAAGGCTGCTTCAATGGGCGGCACAATCAGTGCTGCAGGCCCACCAGCAGCATTTGAATTTACACGCCCTGGGCACACTCAGTGCACTAGACTAGGGTCTAACAAGTAAACCAAATAGCCAAACATGGAACCACTGATTAATACATCAATTTACAATAGGGAGCACTTGCACTGTGGCACTGAATAGCAGTGGCACAGTGCCCAAAGCATACAACACCAGCAAAAATACATGAGGCAACAGCAAAAAATGGAAGGGAGACCCACACCCATCCCTTGGACATAATATATATGACTATGGAACTAAGATGCATACCCTAATAGCGAGAATTATAAAGGCTAGGCAGAACAGAGATAGGATCCTGAGCCTGAGGTTTTAAGGAGGGGAGCTAGAATTTTGAGATGGGGACGAGGTTGCCATCTTTAGGGTGTGCTGTGATAAGTTTCTACTCTCACGTGGAGAGACAACTGAGTTCCAGAGCGAGGTCTGGCAGGGAGTAAGGCTTCCCAAGAACTTACTGGAACAAAGGGATGAGCTTGAACTACCACTCAGAGAGTGTGTAGTCAAAATGTACACTAAAAGTATATAGTCATATAAATCACCTGACCCTGAGGGATAAACTGCAGAATTCTATAAAAATGTTGCTTCATTCATTACCCTTACCCTGCCATCATTATCATTTCCTTCATTTTCAAGGCACCTGACATAGTTCTTCCAAAGCCTAGAATGGACAGTCAGCAGTGTAGCTCATATAGTCTTATTGCATTACTCAACGTTGAAAATAAGATCTATATAAAGCTATTGCCTTTAAAATGGCATATGTTCTGCTTGGTCTAATCCTCGAGGATCAATCCAGTTTTATTCAGGAAAGGAAGATATTTGAGAATATAATGAGGACAGCTCACTCTGATTAAAAAGCATACAAGAAGAATATCCAATTTTTATTGTGGACATTAGACATTGAAAAAGATTGATATGGTGGACTGAAGCGACTTCAATGAAAGCAACTATGGTGCGATATGTTAGAACTAGGGCCAGGATCTCAATAAATTGGTCTTTTTACAGTTTGTATTGGGCCTGGGACTTTTTTGCAGGATCTCACCAGATTTCTGCCTTCTGTTGCTGAACCCATTTTTGTTGCTGTTGGACTCTTTTCACTTTACCACTGCAAACCAGTGTTAAAGTGTTCATGCTCTCTCCTTCAAGCAAGATAACATTGATTTACAACTAATTGATACACTTAACTTACTTGTGCACCCCTAGTAAAAGGTACTTCATATATTCAGGACCTGTAAATGTAATGCTACTAGTGGGCCTGCAGCACTCATTGTACCACACACTAAAGTACCCTTTCAAAACATGTCTCACACCTAGAACTGTTGGTGTTTTAGACTGCCATTTTGACCAGATAAAATAAACCTTTTGCCAGGCCTACCCCTTCTTTTATAATACATGTAGGACACCTATAGTCTAGGCCCTAGAAGCCCTTAGGGCACGGAGCATTGATTTTCAAAATAGCGCATGTGTTCGTAAATTTTACATGTCCACTCCAAAATCCATGTTTCACTTCTGAAAGCCTATCCCTCACATTGGATAACATTGGGGTACCTAGCCATTTGGTGCCTGCTGCCAGTGTCCTGGGCAAAGGACTGTGAATATCTTAGCTGTTAAGCTGTGTTTATTCTTCCCGGGCAGTGAAACAACGGGGAACTAACTGTTGGCAGGCTGGGCCGTCCTGCGAGGGTGGTTGGGAGCAGAACTGTTCCCTGTCCCACTTACATTTCAAAGGGCTTGGACTCAGCACACACAAAGGAACCTGACACTCCACACTTCTTGAAACCTTGCAGGGAAAAGGAGGAACTTTCCACAATAAGATGTGGGGGCAGCCAGGATGTCCCCCCTCTTCAAAGGCTGGCACCAGGTATAAATAGTGAGCCTTCAAAATGACTCTTTACAACACTCCTGGACCCTGCTGCTTGAGGCCTACTTTTCCCCCCAGAGTACTGCTCTGCTGTTTGGAAGCCTGCATTACTGCTTGAACCCAGTACTACCAGAGTGACTCCAAGGGTTAGGTGGCTGGCTTTCACTGTGAGAAACAGGGATATAACAAGCATGACTGACACCTTGAACACTGCACCTATCCTCTGCTGGTATTAGCGCTAACCCCTGAAGTGGTGCACCCCCGGTCTTGAGGACTTGGAAGTGGTGTTAGTGGTACTTCTGCCTGCCTATTTGTAGGATTCACCAGAACCTTCTCAACTTGATGCAGGACCCAGTATTGCAGTCCCTCACAGCTCCTGATAGGTGGCCTCATTAGAAAATGCATTACTCGGCGCAGGACCTGGCATCACAGCTCCTGATAGACAGCCTTATCTGACCCAATGCTACTCAAGGCAAAAATCCACATTGCAGCCCTCTCACCACCTATGCAGCATGATGTAACACCTCACATCAAAGACATAAGGTACAGTTCTCAACTGGACTAACCTTGTTCCTGTATCCTACCCATGCTACATCACGGTCAACCTAAACTTGTGACTTCTTCCCGCTGTTCAGTGCAACCAATAACCACAGTTGCAAGTTTGTGCTTCTAAGAGCTATTTTATACCTCAAACTTTGTATTTGCATATTTCCTATTTAAATGTTCTGGTATCATTTTGTTTATTTACTGCTTGTGTTGTGTTGCCACTTTATTACTGTTTGTGTGCTGCATAAATAGTTTTCACTTTGACTCTAAGCTAAGCGTGACTGCTTTTGTGTCAAGCTACCAGAGGCTGAGACACAGATTAATTTAGTGACTTTGTAAATAACTTTGACAAGGATTGTGGTTGTTGCCTGAAGAGGGCTTCCGCCTCCTCAAACAATAACCACATTTCTTAGAGATTACAAAGGAGAATAGAAACAGGTAGGATGCCCAATGCTCATTTATATTTTTCTATTAGACAGACTGACAGCATCAAAAGTATAGACTTGGGGTGGCAACTCATATGAGTTTGCTTTTTGCAGAAGATTATCCTGATTTACCTGACCAACAAAATGGATTGAATTTCAGAGTTATTAGAATTTTTCGAACTATGCAGTAAGGCCTCAAGCTACAGGATAAGTTCAGAAAAGTCAAAAAGTAGCTTATGAACAGATTGAACACTTGAATGAGTTAATTTCCTTTTAAAATAAGTGACAGATCTTTGAAATATAGTTCAGTCTTGGCAGAGGGCATTTGTATCCTTGCCATAATAGGGTGCACGAGAGCAATTAAAATGGTCATAGTCCCAAAATTGTTATCTGTGCAAGGATTGACACTTCTTTATTCAAATCATTGCAAATATCTGTATTGGAATTTGTTTGACGGACAAAGGCATGCACGATTAACCCACAACATTCTAAAAGAAACTAAAGAGAAAGGTGGGCTCGAGTCCATGACATTAACCCTCATCATAAACTCTCTCAGTCGTGAATTTTTGGGTAATAGTCTAGCACAGAACCATCTAATTAACCCCTTCGATGCTGGTGACGGAACCATTCCGTCATCAGTCACGGTTGAGCTGTGCTGATGACGGAATGGTTCCGTCATGACCACACCCTGTTCTGGAATGTCCAGCACCGGGGAAGAATCTGCGCCGCACGGAAGCGGTTAAGAATCACTTAGATCTAGTTGTGGCCGTGAGACCCCTAGGGGATGTTATATGGCTTCCTAAAGAAGCAAGAATGTATCCACTATACTGCAGTCAAGTACATCTTTAGAAATATAGTACTCATTTCCCATTCAGCTCCCATCCCCACTTATGCCCTTACAATTTATGCCAGCATATGAGGGTGTTGGTTTTTGAAAATGGCAGAAGGGAGAATACATAATGCTTAGACATCTTTATGAAGGAACCAGTTACCACTGTTCAAGGTAGTAAAATAGAACTCTTGTAGCTCTTCAACTATCTAAGACAACAGTCAGCCTAAAATAGTGGAAGATACGGGCTTATCTTAGTGCTACCAGTGCTCACTTTTTCCGATATAGCCCATAGGCTGCTACAGTTTTCCTGTTATGTTATGTTATGTTATTTTTGTCTTGTATAGCGCACGGCTACTCAAAGAGTGTCCCGGCGCTTTATTGCACACCTGTATCACAACATAACGGAAAGGAAAAACAGAAAAAAAAGGGAGATCCCTAACTAACAACCAAGATAATACCTACAGAGTAAAAAGCCAGGTTTTAAGGCCCTTCCTAAACGCCAGCAGATTGGAGGTACTGCGCAGTGTCACTGGCAGAGTATTCCAAAGCTGCGGAGCCAACAGTCTGAAAGATCGACCTCCTATACGTGCCCTTTTTATGCGAGGGACCATGGCAAGAAACAAAGACCCCGACCTCAGGGACCTTGCAGGATGGTAAAAAGCTAGCCTTTTTTGAACATATTTTGCTCCTGAAGCATGTAGAGCTTTATGGGCCAAGATCAGGGCCTTGAAGACTATCCACTTCCGGATGGGGAGCCAATGGAGTGACTGCAGGAGGCCTGAGGTTCTAGCACGGCCAGGTAATCCAAAAATGGCCCGTGCTGCCGAGTTCTGGACCACCTGCAGTCGTTGCAGCAGATACTCCGGCAGGCCGAGATAGAGGATATTTGAATAATCCATTCTCGAGCCGATTATAGCCTGAACCGTTATCTTCCTGTGATCCTCCGGTAGTATAGGAAGAAAATTGCAGAGCATCCGGAGGAGACCGAAACAGGTGCCAGTGAGACCAAGAATCTGGGATCTCAGTGACAGGCCATTATCGATCTTAATCCCCAGGTTCTTAGCTAACCATTCCTGCCAGTCTGGGTCCGATCTGCAGCCGAAGAAAAGTACCTCCGATTTATCTGAGTTGCACTTGAGGCTGCTAAGCTGGAACCAATTAAAAACAGCCCCAAGGCAACCTCGGATACTCTCTCCATCAAAATCTGCTCCTTTCCCGCAAGTAAAGAGGAGCTGCGTGTCATCGGCATAGGAAACGATCTGGGCCACGAAAGATTCCGCCAGTGCCGCCAGAGGGGTCATAAGGATGTTAAAAAGAGTCGGGCTCAGCACTGAGCCCTGAGGGACTCCGACACCCAGTGACGGCATCTCCGCGGAGCTGGAGGAGGCCCAGACCGTTTGTCGACGGCCAGCCAAGAATGATCGAAACCGGCTGAACACCGTCCCCCTCAGACCGATCTCATAAAGTCTGGCGAGGAGACCCTCGTGGGGGACGGTGTCAAAGGCCGCCGACAGATCGAGCATCACGAGCATCGCTTTGCCTCCTGAATCCAGCACCTCCTTAATTGCTTCCGAAACTTCCAGGAGCGCTGTTTCGGTGCTCAGGTTGGAACGGAAGCCGGATTGGGTGGAGTGCAGTAGATCATGGGATTCCAGATAATCGGAGAGCATCATGTGCGCGTGCTTCTCGAGGATCTTGGCAAAGGCGGGCAGAAGTGAAATAGGCCTGTAATTAGCCAACACCTCCGAGTCCAGGCCGGGCTTTTTAAGCAGAGGGATGATCATCGCCTGCTTCAAGGCCTGAGGGACCACACCCTCACTCAGAGAGCGGTTCAGAATAGGATTCACGATGGGATTAATGACTTCAGCCATCTTAGCCAAAAATTTGGCAGGGCATGCGTCAAGAGGTGATCCTGATTTAAGGCAGGCCATCAGGTCCAAGGACGAGGAAACTGAAAGTGGTGGAAAGTCTGCCAGAACCTGGTCTGCACTAGCTGTTAAAACAGAGACACCCTCTGAATAATGAGAAACTTCAGACCCCTTCAGGGGAAAAGAGTCCTGAATCAATTTGATCTTGTAGATGAAGAAATTGGCAAGGGCACTCACCCATGCCTCCGTGGGGGGTGCCTGAGTCGAAGGAGCACGAGGGGCCATAAATTCCCTCACGATGGCGAATACCTCCTTGCATGAATTGGAAGCAGTCTCAATTCTCCTAAAAAAATAGCCTCTTTTTTCAGAGAGAATGTCGCGATGGTATGCTTTGACAGAGGCAAAGTAGGTCAAGAAGATTAAAGAGGCCGCCAGAGACCAGTCCAGCCCGTCGCCCTAGTCGCCTCCGGGACGCTGACGGGCGCAGACGGGCTGGACTCTGCCGTGACTCCGGTGTCACTACGGCGAAACGCTGCTCGTACAATGGCTGCTTTATGTGCAGGTCAGCGTGTCCTTGCGACAGCTGGTCTGCTACCCCCAAATGGCCAGGCGTGCAAAAAGACTCACCCAAGATGGCGGCCAAACCTAAGGTGAAGCAGGGACCCGCAAAGCACGGTGAGATGACAATTATAGTGCAGGCGAGGGAACTAAAGCACCAGCTAAAAACAAGGTAAATGAAAAGTAAATAAACACAAATAGAAAAATGGGGATTTTAAAAAAACGCTCTCGCGTTAATGAATAGCTCGCCCTGCAGCGCGCTAGGAGTTGTAATGTCGGGTCAGGCGTCCGAGGAAGGAACAAACAGAGCAGCCCGCCTACAATGCCCCCTTATGTGCAGGTCAGCGTGTCCTTGCGACAGCTGGTCTGCTACCCCCAAATGGCCAGGCGTGCAAAAAGACTCACCCAAGATGGCGGCAAAACCTAAGGTGAAGCAGGGACCCGCAAAGCGCGGTGAGATGACAATTATAGTGCAGGCGAGGGAACTAAAGCACTAGCTAAAAACACCTCTTACTGGTGTCTTAAATAGTTATGAAGCTTTTGGTTAGCATTTGTTGACATTTTTAAAAAAAAAATAGGACATAACACAATTTGATATGAAACCAACATAACACATTTAAATATAACAGTACACACCACAATAAATGATCAAACACTTGTCACCAAATTACTATAAAACACATATCACACTGCAAAAATGCAACACAAAACACAGTGTCACAAACAACAACAAAAAAAGCACCACCACAACAAAATGCAACACATCAAAGGCCCACAAACATTCTTGTCACACACTACCACCTTGCTTTCATAATACATTTTTAAAAGGTGTTTGCACCAAGCACATCCTTAATTTGCCATCAATGCATGAAATAGAGTCAGTCAGAAATGTTCTGTGATCCGGTCCACAGTCTACGCAACAATTTTGGGCTGACCGGTTGTGTTTGTGCTATTTTACCCCCTTAGACAGTGGTGAATGGTTGCTGATTATCAGTGCTTTAAAAATGTGTTGCTTTTTTGTGAAAATGTAGCAGCTTTTATTGACGTATCTCAAGTTTAGACCAGAACATAACACAATACCATACGAAAGCAACACAATAAAACAATGAAAACATAACATGGCACAACAAAACAGTAAAAAAAAAGAATTGAACACAACCATAACTATTTAATACAATATCACAGTGCAATACGCAGCACGAAAACACAGCGGCAAAAAAGAAAAAAACAAAGCAATTCACTTATACAACAAAATATCACACAAAGGACACACATTACCACCAATAGGCACCCCTTCTTTCATAAAATGGTGGTAAAAGGTGTTTCCACCAAGTACTGCCTTAACTCACCCAAAGGATATAAAATAGCATCAGTCATACATGTTTTATGATCCGGCCATTAATATCGAAATAAAATAGAAAATCTGCTATTTGTGTGCTATCTTGTTGTTTATTGCTTTCGTTATCAGCTGCATATTTACCCTCAACTTTACTTGCAAACGCTACAAATACATTCAACACAGTTATTAAACGGTCTGATCACTTTAACATGTTTAATGTAGTCTTAAATGGTGGTGCTACTTCATAAAAAAATTAAAAAGATGTGCAGCTTGTGTGGCTGTCTTCCAACTCTGATGGATAATTACGAGGATATGCTTTCAACATTTTTAAGTCCTGGAGGTGTATATACATTTCCCATGAAAGACGATATGCTCCCATTGTTTAACTGTGCGGAAAGCTGAAAGGACATACTCTCTGTTTTATAAGTCATTCCAAGTTTACATTTGGAAGATGTGATAAAAACTAAGTTCTATCAGTAGTAAAGATTCGTGTGAAAAATAGCCATGTCGACCTTATTTGAAAAGTGAATCGTGAACGTCTGAGCTGATTTCTTACAACTAAACTACATCCTCACTGAAGGAAGTACGGCATATTATTTTTTACATTACGTTTAAGCAAGAGGGGCCGAATAGCAACATATTTTTGACTCCTTTATTTCATGTTCTTGGTGGCAAGTTAAGGCAGTGCTTACTCCAAACCACTTTTACCACCGGTTTTTAATAACAGGCTGGAGGAGGCAATGTTTGACAAAACGTTTTGTGCATATTTGTTGTGTGCATTTAGTTGTGTTGGTGATCTGTTCGGATTTTTGTGCTGCAGTGTTTTTGTGCTGTTTACTACAATGAGATTTTATTGTGTTGTAGTGTTTGTGTTGCATTCAGTTTGACTGTTTTGTTGTGATTGTGTTATGTTGCTTTGTGTATTGTGTTGTGTTCTGTTATTGATTTTAAGTATGCCAATCAGTGACGCTATTTATATTTTCAGTCAAAAGCAGCACATGCCTTGAAAGTTCCTGTGTCATGCAACTCTTTCATATTTCACTATACTAATTCAAAACGAATCCTTTATGGGTTCTGGAGTAGCAAGCAACTCGCCGAAAAAGCACTTCACCGCCTTGTCGGGGGTAATTAATGCTATATAAATGCAATTACAATACAATACAATACAACTATATACCACAGTCTAGGATGGTAAAATTGCTTTGCTCCAGCTCATCAACTACGTAAGACACCAGTCAGCTCAAAACTGTGACAGACAGTGTTTTAACTTAGCACCTCCTAGGCTCGCTTTGTGATATGGCGACTACAGAACAATGTACACAAATTTCTACATGCCCAAATGAGCTAGGCATGCAATAATATTTGCGTCTTGGGCCTCTACATGTGCTTTCTTAAAGTGCAGCCTTTAGCCGCGTAACCATGGCGTCAATTCCGCCGCGGTGCGGGCGTTTAGCGGAGTGGGCGGGGCCGCGCTGGCCGACGAACGCAGCGAAGGGGTTATACAACACCTTTTTCTGCAGGGTTTGCAATTACGAGTGGTGTGATAAACTTCCCAACCTCCATTTCCCCCTCTGAGCAACATGCAAAATGTTATCGGGAAAGCACAAACATCCACTTGCTATACCGATTTGGAGGCCCAAACTCTTAATTGGCACTGTTTATCACATCTGGTGAATTTCAAAGCCAGGGGTAGCCGATTTCATAGGGTCAAACAATAGAAGCAAATGCTCTGGGGCACTCGAAATAAATGCCTTAGGAGTGCTTCAGAAAGTGTGAAACATTTGAGATGTCAATTATGAAAACGGAACTTCCACAAACTATTCAGGCAGTCCGCTTTTGTAATTCAACTTTAATTAGGATTTTTGAAAATGAACTCATTAAAATGTTCAGTGCCTCGAAACGTTCAGTGCTTTCAAATGTATGAAGTGCTGTCGTGGACACAGATCCTGCAGTTCACAAAGTCATTGATCCATGAGACTGTAAACGCACTAAAGCAAATGTACT
This sequence comes from Lissotriton vulgaris, assembly GCF_964263255.1. Classification (NCBI taxonomy): domain Eukaryota; kingdom Metazoa; phylum Chordata; class Amphibia; order Caudata; family Salamandridae; genus Lissotriton; species Lissotriton vulgaris. The sequence continues at coordinate 480,175,837 of NC_141694.1, forward strand.
AAAGGTATTTTGTGAGCCAGAAATGTCTTTTTGACTCCTAAATACTTTTTGTGAGGTTTTTTTGTATCACAAAGAGGAGGAAGGCATGTCCCTTCCTCATTGCAAGTCAGTCACTGGCTCAATGCTTTGCAACTGCAGTTTTGGCCACAAACTAGTGATGTTGCAAACATTAGATAGTAATCCATATGCTATGTAAAAGCTGCTACTAAGGGACAGCTTCCACCATGTGAACAGGAGTGGGCATCCTTTTGGGAGGATATAGTGGTCATAGGGAACTAGGTAATACTCCCTCCGAGGTCATTTCATTTATGCCAGCTCGTTTTTAAAAAGCAGACTCTGTCTCTTAACAAGACTGGGGCTGCTTCTTAAATAAAATATTGACATGCATGGAATGCGAATGTGTGTACAGAGGTCGGCTGTCAAATGCAGGCCTCTATTTCTTTTTTTTACAGGCATTTTCAGGTGGTCGCAAAATGCTTACCAGCCTCACATATATGTGAGGCAGGTGGGTCTGAGAACACCCTTTTCTGAATCAGGTACAGAAAAACATAAGGAGTCATTTAATGTTTGGCTGGCAGCCCAATCGTTAAGAGGAGGCTCTCACTGCTCCCAGTGCAGAAGAATCTGTCATTTGAAGAGATTCCTCTCCTGCCTGGCAGAGATATTTGTGATGAAATTGAATCGGTGGTGAAGAGGAACACCTTAGTCACATCTGAATGCTGAGTGGGTCATCACATTCATTTTTGCTTTTCAGTAAATGATCCCCTCCTCCCAAAAATAAGAAATTACTTCCGAAATGCAAAAACATAAAAGGCTCTTGCAAGCAGGCAGGTTTGCCATTGTCCTTGGGGGTCATTGTTTGTTCCCCTTCCACAATCACCATCTCTTACAGACGGACCCAGGCAGACAAAACATGCATTGGGAGGACTGGGTGAAATAGGCAGACATCCTGGTGCATGAGAGGATGCTGCCCAGTTGAGGACGGATCTCTGACATTTAATTGACCATCAATAGAGCCAGAAGTGGATCTACTTGTGGTAGATCAGCCCATCCCCAACTTTACAGAGACCAGAGGAACCCCAAATTTACCATGACTGGAGAGCCATCCATTTAGGGTGGATCTCCTGCCCCATCAAACTCTCAATGGCACCCTTAAGTTTTGTTTCCCTATCCTTTTCATCAGGTTAACTCCCAATGATTTCCACATATAGTTGCAACCTGGCATGCTGTATTTTGAAAATGTGGCACCTTGGGCCTCAGAAATGCATTTCTAGGAAGTGTGTCTAAGAATTACAATGCATGAACGAGTCCTCGTAAGAGCTACTTTGTTATTAAAACTTGTCAAGCTTAACCTCTTAAGTGCTGCGCCTATACCAACGGCCGACGGCACCACTACCTCGGGGGTGCTGCCGTCGGCCGTTGGACGTTCCAGCTGCACCTGCGCAATGGAACTTTCAGCACTGGAGCTGGACGTTCCAAAGCAGCTAAGGTGTTAATCTGTCTCTACCTTTGATTTTGACCACAGTTGATCCACTGATTGAATACTACAATCCAATATGGTAAGGATAACACTCAGGATATTCCAAGGCATACTTTTCTTCCTGTGCCTATGGGATGGAACTCTCTTTTGGTACGGCTAAGTCGTTTAACCCCTTGTCTGCTGATGACGGAACCGCTCCGTCATCAGCTGCGGTGGCGCTGTGCTGATGACGGAGCGGTTCCGTCATGGCCCGCTCGCTGCTCATGCGCGGCGCGAATTCCGCGCCTGCGCTGAGCGTTCTATTGAGCGGGGCGGGCCGTGACGGAACCGCTCCGTCATAAGCACAGCGCCACCGACGCTGGTGACGGAGCGGTTCCGTCACCAGCATGCGGCCGCCGCGCGGCCGCCCCGCCCCCTTAGCACTGCGGTGGAATAGCCGCCGCAGTGAAGGGGTTAAGATCTGAATTGCCCTACGCAAGCAGGGTTGACACATAAAGCTCTCAAATAAATACTGCCTAATGGTGTTTAAACCTTTTACAGGAGGCTCATCAATTTAATCAGGAGACATCATGAAGTAACCCTTGACTTTGGTAAGAAGACATGATAGTTTGGCTTTAACACAATCGGAAATATGGCCCTCATAGATATCCATATTTTTCCATAATGCAGAAGTCTAGGTTGGCAGGTGAGGGACAAATCCTTCTACATCTAGACACTGAGGTTTGAGTCTGAGGTGGCTAAGCCAACATACATGTGCGAAGGTAACTCCTTTCTTTTGGCAGACACTGCCAAAGATGTTTCAAATGTTCTGTAGTACCAAAAAAGACACCTTAGCACTTGTGTGTAGCTGAGTATCTAGTAGAAATTAATTGGTCTTTAAAGCCCCAGCATGTTATAAGGCAATAAAGGGTTTCAATTGATATATTCCCCAAGCCTCTAAAAGCACCAATCAGGAATGTACCTCAGTATAGAGCATAGATGCTGGATGCTGTAAATATGTATGGAGTGCTCTAATATTAACCAAAAGGGTGCCATCAGAGACACAAATGTTATGTCTTCTCATAGACAACAGGGAAGAATGAGATACGTCCAAGTCTCGGGACATTAGGTACATCCTGTTTGCAGGAACATCAACAGTTCTGTTTGTTACTGGTGGGCCGATCCATTGCTCAAAGATCTGTAAGAAACAATGTGTACTCCACATAATCCACTACACCAATTAGCAAAAAGCCATTAGTCACAATTTTGCCCGGGTAGCAGTTGGCACAAAAATGTCGGCATACTTTAAGAAAAATTCCTTCATATTCTGACAAATGTATTTTACACAGTGATGTGACCAATCATTACCTCCTTGCTGATGTATCAATTTGCAACACAGTCTAGATACAAATAATCATTTAAGTACCAGTATTTGAAGATTTTGTATTGTCACTGACTTGATATGGACTCAGATGAAGTGTTCAACATATTTTTATTAAATTAGCTACTGTTTTCAATGGCCCTCAATGCCATGGTAGTTGGAGAGGTGTATTTTGCACTGGAATATTTAGAAGATGTACATTTTTCCTCCTGGTTTACTTTATAATATACAGTCTTGACAACATTTTCTCTATGCATAATATAATAATCAGAGGCACTGTACAGGTACAATACTTTACAAAACCTTTCTCTGTGATGTTACTCTTCTTCGTGTTTAATGAGTACTGAAAGCATTCATGCACATTTATTTCAAATCTACAGAACCTACATTGGCAAATTTACTTTCCATTAGCCGCATGTTTAATTGCAAATATTCCCAATTTATCATTGATTAAATAAGAGCCTGTTGTTTAAACTTGGACTAAACTAAAAAGAGTGGCTCTCAACTTGAGTAAGTTAGATGCTGAAACTTAATTTTGCACCAAAAGGCCTTTTCTCTGACAAAGATGTTTTTTGGTGACCCCAACAGTTTAGACTTTATCATTGTCGATGTTTATTGACGCAAAACCCAAGTTGTAAGAGAAATATACTAATCATTGACAAATGAAATATTCAGTTAGACATTTGATTCTTGAATCTCCAATTTTTTAGTCAACCATCCAAAAAGTTATGTTATATTTTTTTTTATAAGCACATGTGCGCTGAAACGTCTTGGCACTGTTCAAGAACACAGAATGCTTTGAACAACTGCCAAGAAAATGAAATTCAAATCGTGCAGCTGCCCAAGTCTTTGCATGAGCACAAAACATTTTGTGCTTTCCTGTGGTCCATAATTCTACCTTCTGTCTTAATCTTTCGATGGCGTTTTATAGAGCTCAAAATCCTCCCGCAGAGCAAGCCTGAAACTGTTCTAGCAAAGTCCCTTTAAATTTGGACATCGTTGTCACGAGGTCCTCCTGACACTCCAAAGATCTTGGGAGTACAGACATATTTAAATTTACAGCTGTTCAGAGTTTCTGGAGAAGCACCTCCAGGTCACTTCTAAGTCTTCCATGACTTCAGGAGCAGCACTTAGGGACCAGTAATCACTCCTGGAGAGGCCACGAATAGTGCCACTTCAGGTCCTGTGACTTATGGTCAGCTGGTCATTTTTGGACAAATGCCTCTTGCAGCTTTCTGATTCCCTATAGCCATTCAGTAGGTCAGCCAACAGACTCTTGTTGTCAACTTCTTAGTCCGGGGCATAAGTGGGAGCAGGTCCAGGTCTTCAGGTCTCCATACAGGTCTCAAACAGCAGTGCCAGTCCTTCTTATGTTCTTCCTCAGGTCCAAAAAGTGTTCCCATGAGCGGCTGTTAGTGAATTACCACTTTTGTAGAATTCATTAGCCAGTAGGTGGTGGTGGCACCCCACACATCTCTCTAACATTGTCTATGCAATAAGTCACTTCCTAATAACTTCTAGCCTTATCTCCCTCACCCTGTTCTGCAGCCTTTAACCTACTGAGTCACGCCTTACTCAAACCCTTGCTGATATCTGCTTCCACGCCACTGCTGTCCTCTGACCATTTGGAACAGATTTAATCAGTGTCATGGTGCTCCTTCTATTCTTTGCTCCAGTGAGTGTCCCAAGGCACCATGTTGACCACTGCACCCCTACTTCTGACGGCACTCAAGCAGCTGTAGAAATATCCCATTCAGAACTGAATATCATATATTTGAGGTCAACACTCAAATATTCTTTTCAGCATTGTTTGGGAGTAAATTAGAAAGTGGTGCATGTTCCCCATAAATCATACGTGTCATTTTGCAGCGAATGAGGCTGACAAACCACAAAACAACGTTACCAGCAGTATTACAATTTAGAGAAAAGGTCAGTATTCACTTGTGTCATATTTGCTTTCAACATAAAGCAATGGCGAAATAGAAGTAATGACGACAGGTCATGCTGTAGCATGCACGCACCATCTTTACAAAAACCAAATAACATGACAAGACAAGACACAATTTAGGCATGTACTTGTGCAGTGCATCTTTCTATCTTCCACTTTGTCCCATCTGCAGAGTCACACCTCAATCCATGACTGCTGTGAGCCAATCACCAACTCAGCTTTTATTAGGCTTCTCTTAACTGTGGTGTAACTATTTCCATAATATATCCAGAACCACAAGTTCCATGAATCGCAAAACTAGCCAAGGTGCCCACACTGTGCCATTAGAGTACATGATATTGTTTAATTAACAAAGATGAGAACAATATTTAATTGCATCAGTCAAGATATACCCTTCGTCATTTTACACAAACAAAAGATATGTACATATGTGTGCATCTACACAGCATAGCATCATCATACCATCATAAATATAATGGACATTATATGTAGTCTACCCTGTCAGCTAAGTTTTCTTTTTTGATTGATGTGTGTCATGTTCACATTAACTTGTTCTCTTGCTGATTATTATGTGTTGTCCTAGCAATTAAAATAAAGTAGAAGTACGCTGGCACTGTAAGAATTCATAGAAGACGTCTTTCACCTTGAGAACGTTAATATTAATTGTGCTTTCTCTTGAATAGTTTTCCCGAATAATGAAAAAACAGACTGAGATGAACATCGAGGGGGTTTTGTTCTATTCTTTGCAAAAGACGTTTTAGGTTGGCGATCTGTTTTTACCTCCAACTAATGGCCTCAGCTACATGCAGTCAACAGTCATTGTTTAGGGTTTCTAAGAGGGCGGCCTCCCGATGCAAAGAATTTCCATATAATGTTCAGTTTTAAGAGACTGTTGGTTGACTTACTGGGGATTCCATATATCCAAACACTGCTTGAGAATGTATTCCTTCAATTATGTCTCACTCTGCGGTATTTGGACTCAGGTGCCCAGTGGTCTGTCATCCCTCTGAATAGGCAAGAAGGAATGCCCAGGTATGTGTAAGTCTCTCCAAGCAAGGACTCAGGCCTCATCACTTCACACTGTCTTTAACAGCCAGTAGCTTTTACAGTGGACTTTGCAAAAATAAGAAAATGAATCGCAGGTTACCTTGCATATCAGGGGCCTCATTTATGAGCCCTTGTGTCACTTTTACGCCGCCGGTGCGTCACTTTTTGAGAAGCACCAGTGGCGTAAAAAATGCCCCTTGTTGCACCATATTTACAAAGTAACGCATCTAGGTAGATGCGTCACTTTGTAAACCCCTGCGCCACATTATACTTACGCCAGGTATAATGTATGCGAGGGGGGCGTATTGACACAAGGAAGGGTCGTAGAAGTGACGCAGTGAAATCTATGAGATTTCACTGCGTCACTTTTAGGATGCCATTGCGTCAAAATCTTGCGCCTGCCTCACAGCAGGCGTAAGACCGACGCAGGCCCTTTCACATGGGGCTTGCCCCATGTGAAAGGACGCATTGCTGGAGTTGCGTCACTTTTGTGACACACTCCAGCAATGCGTCACTTTTGCGCCTACAGATACGTCAGAAATACTGATGTATCTGTAACTCCTTGCGACATGATGCGTCACACATTGAATATGACGCATCAGGAATGTCACAAGGAGTGCGCAGTGAAAAGTGACGCATCGCTGCTTTCACGCAGCGGTGCTTCATTTCTCATAAATGAGGCCCCTGGTAGGTAGTACAGGATATCACTGTGGCCGAAATTTTCACCCATGTGCTCTCCTCCAAAGCGTCATTGCTGAGCATACATCATCATGTTTGACACATAGGACAATTCCCATAGATGTTAATCATGCGCAAAAACAAAATTACAATTAAAACTATAATAATAACTTGGCAGTGACAGGCAGTCGGGCAGTATTACCTAAAGGAATCCTCAAGCAGCAGTTAAGGAACAATTATGTGTGTGTATGAAGCCCCCGAATCGCCCAAGGGGCACGCCATCATCTCATCTGAGCGGGGGAAGGGAGTCAAATACTTGTGTGGTATCAATCAAGTATGCCCCAATCTGCAGAGTGGAGAGTATAATTCAGGGTTTTTTATATGACAGTTACGGAGCATGTGGAGAACCGTCCTGTGTCCAACCCCCAGGCCTACACTCCAAGGCAAGACCTGCCCCGCAGTCTGCTCAGTCTCTAGCATTTCTACCAATGTACCTCTTGCTGCCATAGACCACACACCAACTCATTCCGCCAGTCACGGTAACATCCTCTGAAATCATCGCAGAAGCATCAAGGACCACTGTCTGTGAAGATACCAAATCCTCTTTGCTTGGTCCACCATCCATCAGCAGGCCCTCCTACATAGTTCCCCACATCTCCAGGTCGTGCTCTGTATTCCCATCAGTGTGCACTAAGTGCAGTCACACTCCTCAGCCATGCCCTACTCACACAAGTCTGCCCTCCCCTTATCTAGCCAGGGGGGTATAGGATGGATCCAGTGTATGGCAATGCAGCATTCAGCCACTACAAGTCCCAGGATAGCAAATTTATATGCCATACCAGCACCTGACTTGGGTATCGGGAGCACAATTCGAGAGAACAAAAGGAAAATAAAAAAAATCGCCCATTTTTTAACTCACACAGCCCTGATCCAGGTAATCATCGCTTTGGTGTTATCTCGGCTTGATTTTTCTAACAGCCTGTATCTTGGTCTCCCAGTAGGCCAGCTTAGGAGATTACAATACGTCCAGAACCAGGCAGCCAGGCTTATAAGTAAACCACCTAAATGGCAATCCATTAGGCCAGAAATGGAAAATCTGCACTGGTTACCGGTAGCCCAGAGAGTTGCATTTAAAGCCGGCTGCATTATTTTTAAAGCTCTGCAGGGTAAGGGCCCTAAATTCATAAAGAATCTGGTATGCAAATATACCCCCCTACGTAATCTCCGTTCAGCCCATCAAGAACTACTAAGGGTCCCTCCTTTCAAGAAAAAACGTCAGGGAGGCAGCGCTTTCCACTATCTTGCCACCTCCCTATGGAATGCCCTCCCATTGTCTCTAAGACAGTGTGATACTCTTCTTACTTTCAGACACATTTTTAAAACATGGCTCTTTAGACAGGCCTATTCATAAATAGGGGTGAAATGTACCTTTGCACAAAGTATTTTCAGATGTTATGCTGTTTTCTCACAAACATCGATAGCGCCATGAAGCCTACGGGCGTACGTGCGCTCAATAAATAATAATTAACATAACATAACATAACATAACAATTAAGAGACAATGTTTGACTGACGCCTCAATACCCACGCCTGTGACCTCTCGCAGCACGCATAGCTCCACCCACCATTATGTCTGAGGGCTAGCACAATGCACGGTCATATGTAAAAATCTCACAGGTCAAACACCACACTGGGGGCACGCCGAAAGGCGCATTGCATCAAACCTTGACAATCTCTGGGGTGTTAGATGTATGCAATGTAAATAGAAGATCTGGGTGAACTTTAAGAGTGTGTGGCTAGCTACCTCCCGGACTTGTGAGTATGCCCGTTTCCACTCGCCCACCATGAGCGGCGACGATAAGTCAGCAAGCCATCTGTCTTGAATTTTTGATACATCAATCCTACGATCCAACATCAGAGCCTTATATATGGGGTAGATTAGCCCCCAATAGGAACCTGGGTCAAGCAGCAGTGTCAAGGTCTGTGTCTCCTCTGGCTCATCCAGGGACGCGGTCCATATCTCGCGTGTTGTGCTAGATATTTTTGCATATTGTAAGAAATGGCCATCTAGCACTTAAAGACACTCCTATGCATCGTTAAAAGTGGGAAAGGTCCCGTTGAGGTAGGATTTAGCAGCTGTCGTACAACCTCCTTCATGCCACCTCGTAACATTTTATAAAGTTATTGTGAGAACATATTAACTGGTATCTCACGAGGTGGGAGAGCGACCAAGTTCTTTCACTCAGGCAGCGAATGGCTCAGCGTTACATTTCTTCCACGAGCCTGGCAGCTGACATTTCCTCTCCAGCAGATCCCCGGTGGCTTCGGTTTCTGCTCTCGGTTCCCTCATAAGTTAAAAGCAGCTGCACTTTTTCAGTTATCTCTCCGAACAGTGAGACAGAATGGTTCAATGTTCCTCGGGTTTCACAGCAACTGGCATGCGGTTATTGCTCACCCAGAATTATCAGTGAGGGCTGCCGCTTGTTCTCAGATTATGGCACGGTTTGCTAATACATTGTTTGCAGTTTCACATATGTTTCCGTTGTTTGCACCTCTAATTTAAGTTCGTTTTTTCAAAATAAAGTTGACTCTATATTTAAAAACAGGAAAGCTACGATGTCTTTTTTATCCTTCAAGAGCTTCAGTTAAACAACCAGATAACATTCTTCATCTTTGCTCTAAAAATAAAGCAGTATCATTTTCCCGAATTGAGTGATGAAAGGCTCAGAATAGCAGCTTCTGTTTTTTTAAAGATTTTCCACCGAGACGAATAGGCCCCTAAACTGGTTAGAATCGAAGATGGATATTCGTTCCCACAGAGACCGGGCATTTCTCATCCCACAAAATGTATTTCTGCAAATATGTCTGCGAACCAGTCATGTGCCTGCTCAAGAACTGACGTTCAGCTACGTGCGTAGGTCCTGTGAGCGCTGGGCAGGAAATGTGCATTTTATATAGCTTGCCGTTTTGAATTTTGTCAGAGTGAAAGATTTGGGAAACTTATTTCAGGAATGTACAGTATAATTGACTGACCCTATAAGTCTTCGACTCCTCTTCTTTTATTTCTTTGGCTATACACGTTTCGCCTTTATTTAAGTTCCTTAGCACGTAAATGGTTTTGGCAAGAAGCCAGGATGGTTTGTGATTGTGTTTTTTCTACCATTCCTTTGCCTCATCAACAAAATCTGAAGGTAAAAATTCGGACATGTGGTAAATTAAATACGGGAAGGAAAAAGCCCAAAACTCTATACGAGTGAGGTAACTGCTAATGTTGATGAAGCTGTGTCACTTCACCAGTTTAATTTCCTGCTTGTCCTTCATTTCAATAGTGGACATGGTATATTTGCTAAACCAGCTACCAGTGAAAAGATCATTTGCAGGCTAGACAATGCATTTGTAGACTAACCTTTCTGGATCACTGCATACCCTCATCAGTACTAGATACCTCATACAAGTAGGCCAAGTGCCAAATCGTAAACTTTCTTGAGTAATGCCGTAATTGCATTCTTCATAGCAGCACTTGAGGATTTGGCCGTACCGGCAAGTCACCTGAGCTCGGCTATATTTTAGTTACTTTTTTCTCTAGTATGCTCTTCATGGTGTATAATGGAAAACCAACTAAGGTCCTTGCAGCTGTACAAAATAATACCCAACAGACACTTTCAGCCCAATTTATATAATGGTGGGAAGGATACACCGTAGCAATTGCACAGAGTATCCTTACAGCCAATATCTGTCCACCTGAAATATTTATATGAGGGCAGACCATAGTTTGGCCATGGCATAGACTACTCCAGCTCCGTCATAGCCAAACTTTTCAGATGGGGTAAGGGCTGTTGGGGAAATGGCTATATGTCCACCTGCCCACTTTGGATAACTGTACATATAGCCATTTTTTACTGCCCATCACCGCCAGAAAAACTCTGGCAGTAAAACACGAAAAATTACACCCCTTCCCATGAGAGACTCCATTGTGTTTTTTTTTACTTTCAAAAACAAAAATCCACTTTGAGGTTTTGTTTAAGAAAATACATTTTTTTAAAAACTTTACCATACAGCTCCGTCATGTTTGACGGAGCCATATGGCAAAGTTCCAATGCATTTCAAAGCAACTACATTGACAGCAGTTCCTGTGAATGATAGAAATGTCTGTCAGGCTGAAGGACATTTCTAAATTTGGCAGGTGGGCGCTCCGTCAGTGTGATAAAGTAGTTTACTCCATCACCTTGATGCAGTATAATCCGTCTTCCAAATATTAAATCAGCCCCTCTGTGTCCTAGAGGCTTCTGATAGATCATTATTCATATCCATCGAGCATCTAGAAACAAAACCATCACATACTAAACAAAGGACTTCTTATCTGAAGCATTCCTAACATTAGGATACGGAAAACCGTTAACTACATTTTGTGAAAGACTAATCTAACATTTAACTTAAACATTTTTGAAATACTGTATAGAGTAGTGATGTGTTTGTTTTCTGCACTCACTCACAAATACATTTAATTTTATTTTATTCTTCACTTGCAGCTTTTATTTGACGGTTTAACCTAAACATAGTCCTCTCTAGCACCACTGAAAACATGTTTACATGCTACAACTACATGCATGACATCTAAAACATGCAAATGGTATTTGCTTATGCTTTAAGGCAATACTGCACAACATTGTTTAAAAGTGAAGTGATTTTTGTTGATGTAGTGGCAGTGCAGCATCGGCAAAAAGGGAAGCATATACACGTCATCATACTGCTGTTGCTGTACCATTAAGCAGGGGTATGCAGTAGTCACCATGCATGGACGCATCTACTGATCTGCATGAGCTTCATTGTTGTTGTTTTAGTTACCACACAGATGGTGGACACCATGGGGAGTGGTAGATAAACAATCACTTTTATGAATGCACGAAAGCCCTTTTTCAAAAGCGGAGAGACCAGGAAGCGAATGACATCCAAACCATCATTTGGGCATGAGAGGTGGAGGGGGAGACAAGGAAGGAGCAGGTAGGAAAGAAAAATGGAGATTGACCAGGAGAGTAACAGAGAGCAGGGGGAGCTACAGATGGAGGGAAGAATAAATAAAAATTAAAAAAGCCAAGTAGGAGGAAACACTGGACATGGTGGGAAGGAGAGCAAGCATGAAGGAGTGTGTGGGTTTGGTGGATGGGTGGTATCAAAAGCAGCTCGTGAAAGTAAAAGCAAGTGAGGAGAGAGAGCAAGATGGAGCGTTCAGGGAAGAGGTTATGGGGATTTTGTTGAGAGGAAGCAGCATACGAGGGAGCGATCTTGAAAACACATACCTTCTCATGGAGTGATCAAACAAAAAGAAAAAAGTATTTCCTTAGATAAGAGTAGTGGAAGGATAGAAGTTGGCTTATCAATAGTATGGTAAGGAAGCTATGCTTTTTGTAACGAGAAAACACAAGAAGCGGAAGGAACATTTTAAGGAAATGCTTCTTTGTATGGTCACCCCTTAGCTTTTCAACTGATGCTCATGGGTTGCACACTCAGAATGCACCAAGGCCTGCTAACCAGGCCGCATTGCCAGTGCCCTGATCCTAAAGTGTGTTTCAAATTCGATATACCCAATTGGAAATGGCTAACTTAACTATAAGACCCTGGTACCCTCCGGGAATATAAGTTAGAGGGGTACCACAGGGCTTGCAGCTCTAAATGTGCCACCCTGGAGGTCTCCCAACTAAAACAAGTCTGCCACTGCAGACTGGTAGACAAATCATGCATTGATAGCCCACCACTTCCAAATCACATTTGTGCAAGTTGTCCCTCTGGCAGGCCCGTGCTAAAGGCAGGGTGCAACATATGACACAGGCAGGACATCTACTTTGTACGTCCTGACAGCAAAACATGCAAAACTGCAGTTTTGACTGTGGAAAGACTTGTGGTTGGACCCAGAAGGGAACTCTTTCCCCTCAAAATCAGAATTTAAAGCCTTATATAGCGATATGGTCTGTCTGAAGTCTCTTTCTCAGGTGAATAGCGATTCCTTAACAGGTCTCTTTCTGGGTCACAAAATTGAACAGGCGGCCTACTGGGATACCATTACCAGTCCTGGTGATAGTGAAGGTGATTTAGAGTGGGCACTCTCCCCATAAAATCATTCACAAAAAAAGTGGGGGAATGCTCAAGACACAAATTTCCACTCCTGTTGATGTGAGGAAGAGACCTTGCTGCATATGCTTTTTGTGTGCCCTGCATATAAGGCCCATTGCCACAAATGGGTAAAGCCAGTTTGTGATAAAATAGGAACAAGATCTTTCCAAACGGCTTTACGTATTCTAAAAACTGACACCAGCGAAGTCAAAGTTATTGCTATGGCAACATTTTGGAGCTGAACGTGGGCCCCTAGAAGGAAAAGGCACTATGTAATTATGTAAGTGATTTCAATGAGCTATGGTGTTTCCAGTCTCATCTAATCTAACCTGCTTATAAGATTGTGAACTTTTTTTTTTAACCTAAACCTGCGTAATTATGGTATTCATTTCCTTCTAGGAATTCTTATCTAGGCTTAAGACAAAAGGTTTTATGACATGTATTATCAGTCTGATACATTTTAATGGAATTTTATTGAATTTTATCTTGTGACACTTTATTTGTGTTTTAAAAAGTCATTTCTTGATTTTTTTTTTATTTTGCTGTTTACATGTGTCTCTTATGATTGTTTATGATCGAATAAAGACTAATTGAATTGACTTGGTGTTAGACCTGTCAGCCTTAGGGTGGTCTCCCCTACATTTTTGACCTTGTTGCCTCCCATTTTACCTTACCTTTTGTTGGACTTAGGACTCTGGGCGCCTCACCGCTGCTAAACAGTGCTGAGGTGCAGGTGCTCTCCCCTAAAACCTTGTGAGGCTGGCATATCTGCCACAAGCCACTGCTACTGCAGTAAGGCTGATCCTCCATAGGCTAATATTGGGAACCTCCCCTTATGGGATAACTTCTGACAGGAACCTAATAAGTCTGTCATGTTTGGTCTTGTTGGACTCGGGCGGGGAACCCTTTCCAATGATGTATAGGGTTTGGGCATTTCTACGCTAGGGTTCCCACTTTTATAAAGTGGGCCTTTTCCTGCCTACACTTAGATTAGGCTCTGCAGACTCCCCCCTCCCCTCTGCATACTGATAGCCTGCCTGGGTTGGGAGGTGGGAGTGGTGATTCACACCTTCTTCCCTGGGATGAGCTGTGATGGGCTGCCCACTGTAGCCTTAATGGCCTGTCTCTCGTCACTGTGACAGCTAGGTCAGGGAAGGCAGGGAACAAACCAGAACTCCCTGGACTCTTCCAGAAGCCCCTTCCCCCAGACCCTTCCAGAGACTTCTACTACTTTCTAGCCCTTAGACTGAAAGATATATAAGGGAGGGTTCTGGCCTCACTTCTTTGTTACAATGCTGGACCTGGAAGAATCCCTGCTGGAGTGAGGACTGCTGCGCAAGAGGATTGCCACTGGGAAGGAGGCTGACTGCTCCAAGGAACTGCTGCCCCACAACCTGCTGAGATTCACTACTGTCTGCTGATCCTGCCCTGCATGGGAGACTGCAACATCACAACCAGAGTGTCTCCACAACATCCCAAAGGAACTTCTTTTCTTTGAACCACATTTTAAAGAGTCTTCAACCTTTTAAAGATTGCCTTTTTGGGACTGCACCCTTTTTAAGCTAAAGGAAACTACCTGTCCTTGGACCACAGCGTTTTAAAGACTGCCCTTTGGAACAGCAACAACACTCTCAAGATTTGCCCTGCAACGCTATGCCTGCCCTCAGCACTGCTTGCCCCGTGATCCTGCCGAGGGCTCTGTGATTGCCTCTGCTTCTGGCGCAAGCCGACTGAAACTGGCCCTGAGGTCACCGCCACTGGGACCGGAGCGCGCTGTGTAGCACTGAGAAGCGAAGCGCTGTGTGGCAGGAGGCTCCGTCGTTGCCCCGGACTTGGAGGCACTGTTAAGCGCTGGGCTAAAGGAGCGCTGTGTGGCCGTGACCCCCACACGTGCAGCGCCTGCTGAGCCCGAGGCCCCATGGGAAGAGGAGCCTCGCAACCGCGCCCGCAACCACCTCCCCAGGTAACGCCTCAGTGCAACCAGGCTGCTGCGAGGGGGCGGGGTGAGGGTTGGCCGGGTACCTGGAGTGTGAGCTTTGTGCTTGGCTGGGAACCGTCCTTCACTGACCGACCTACAGGGGCATAATTACTTGGTAATTGACACTGGGGCATTTTTTTTACATTACCAGCTGCGCCTAGGCAGCCGCACTTCCTACGCTGGGAGCATCATTTCTATGAGAGGCACACTTATTACGCTACAAGGGAACTTTGGCCTAAGAACCTCCCCCCAGTGAATTTTGACCATAAGAACCTACCTCAAGTGAACTTTTGCCATCCAAGGACACTGTGAGAAAGACATTACCAGCACGAGCCCTTGGCACACCTGAGCTTTTGGTGATTTGATCAGGCCTGGGAACTGGATTCATTCTTATTGGTTATTGATCTTGCTTGGAAACTGGAATCCTTTTTATTATTGATCAGGCATGGGAACTGGATTCATTCTTATTGAATATTGATCTTGCTTGGAAACTGGAATCCTTTTTATTGTTGATCTTGCCTGGAGCTGGATTTACCTGCTTTTAGTTCTCGCATATCTTTTAGATAAAGAAATTCTTATTCTTATACAAAACTGGTGTGGTGTTCCTTTTGTGAGTGTTTTTACTGTGTCATCGCCGTTGTGTGTTGCACAAATACTTTACACATTGCCTCTGAAGTTCCGCCCCTGCTGCTCTGCACCAAGCTACCAGGTCAGAAGCGGTGGTCCCTACTTGGACTAGGGTGCATACCCCAGCCAACTAGAGACCCCGGTTCTAACACTTGGTCACCCAATTGGCAAGTACAGGGTTACACGCTGATCCCTCAGCTGTGCTAACTCCTGAACGGTGCGACTTTGTCGGCCCTTCAAGGTATCAAACAGCTAATTTCATTAGTCCCGACTTGGATCTCAAGTTAAAATTAATGTAACTTGTTGCTGTGTGCTGGTTTTTAGCAAAGCTGCCACTTTATTGCCATTAAAACTACTGTGCCTTCCTCAGCGCACATATAGCCTGCTTCATAGGCAGCTTTCTGCTCTCATGCAGGGACGTGCCAATGACTCTCAAGAAGGAGAACAATGGGGAATATCAGGTCAGGGAGGTGTCATCTCCCTCCTTCAGGAACACGCTTGGATGTTAACACCAAAAGGCAGGCTTCAAAGGTGAAGCCAGGTTTGAATAGCAGATGTGTAACACCAGGGTAGGGCTTCCTCATTGTTGAGGTAGGCAGGCTGTCACAGGAAGCAGAGGGGGTAAACCAGTTGGCAAATTGGTTTCCCCAGGGACATGTAGCCCTGAGGCAGCCACACCCTGGGGGTTGGCTAGGGAGGTCCGAACACAGAGAGAGAGGTCTCACCAACTTGGAGTGGGCAAATTGGTGCAGTCCCCAGGAAGTGGTCACCAGGTTGGAGGGAACCTTGTAGCCTAATAGGCTGCCAACCGCATCTCTCAGAGCATAAAAGGGACACCCCTGGCACCCAGACCTCAGATCTCGACCGATGTGGAAGAAGGATCAGAGGACTTCCCTGCTGCACTGAGGGACCAGCAAAGAGAGACTGCCCGGAAGAGTACTGCACCTGCTGCACCTGGGCCTAGATGTATCAAGCATTTTGCAACTCGTTGAGGCCGAAATTCGCAGAATTTCGGCCTTAACGAATCGCAAACGGACATTTTGCATCTTTTGGGATGTATGTGAAATTAGCAAAATAAGGAATCGCAAAAAATTGCGATTCCTTATTTCGCTTAAGCATTTAAGGAATCGCAATTTTGCGATTCCTTAAATGCCATGTATGAAGCTTTTTTAATTTGCAAATTCAGGTTAAGGAATCGCAAATTAACACCAACTTGTGGTTCGTGTTAATTAGCGAAATCCTTTTAAAAACCAAAATTTGGCAATTTTTAGGGTGGCATGTGACACACATACATGCCCATAGGGTTTGTATGTGCGCCATATGCACACACATGTAAGTTTCAGGGGTGCAGCAGGGTGTCCATGAGACACCCCTGCACCCTTGCAATAATTCTCAAATTGCGATTAGCAAATTAATTCGCAATTTGAGAATTATTTCACAATCATTCCTATGGGCCTCCTGGCCCATAGGAATGAATGGGAAATTATTCCTTATTTGCGAATTCGCAACTTGCGAATTCGCAAATTCGGAATTATACGGAATCGCAAAAAAATTGCGATTTAAAACATACATCCCATTTTGCGATTTCTTAATAGCGATTCGGTAAAAATCGCTATTAAGAAATCGCAAATAGGAACGATGATACATCTAGGCTCTGGTGTCTAGCAAAGAGAGGGACTGTGTCTCCTGTGTCCTGCTTAAGAGAAGACAGCTCCATGAGCCCAGTCAAGCCAAGAGAACTCCAAGTGCCAACTGACTGGCCTCTTGTTCTGTTCACAGCACAGGGACACAATAGCTGAAGAAGTCCGATGGGGCAAGTTGATAGCCCAAAGTCTTATAGCCGCTACCATGCTTCCACCGCAGCCATGCAGCACGAGGACCAAGATCCAACACACAGAGTTCTACACAAGTTTTCCAAGCCCAAGAATGCTGATGAAGGGTTGCTGGGGCCCTCAGAAGTCAAGTTATCAACCCAAGAAGGAGTGGCCTGTGACTGCAACAATGGCTGATTGGTATTCCAGTGGTGACTGGACTTCGGTCAGACTGGAGAGGACTTTGTCAACCTTGCAACCAGGACCCCCTCACCATCTTCATAGACTTTGGAATCCCTCCAGGAAGACATCTGTCAACTACAATATATTCATTGCATCCTTAGAGCATCTTCATCATCCTTCATCCCTTGCATCAGGACCTCTCCACAGGAATCCATTGCAAAGTGGATAAAGTGCCAGGAACTGCTGAAGGATTGCTTCCTCTGAGAAGGAAACTGTTCTTGAGGACCTTGCTGGTCTCCCTGACTAGCTCACTGCTGGAGTCAGGCACCCCATGTACTTCATAATGACTGCATTGACACTTAACTAAGATTTCTCAAAGTGTCCAATTCCTTGACTTTGTAAAGGCTTGTTCACTGTTAAGTGACATTGCGTTGATTTAATTTTACTTGTAAAATCTGTATCACTATAACCTTCCAGTGGATCTTTTTCATTCTAGTGTGAAAAAATGTGTACAAATACATTCTATTTTCATAAATATAGGTCAGATTTCTTGAGTGTTGTGTCGATTTCTTCTTCAATTGTTTTGGTACTGTTTAAATGCTCAGCACTTGTTCCTCTGTTTAGGCTTTGCTGATCAGTCCCACAGCTACCCAGCTGAGGGTTTGTAGACGAAACCAAAGGGGTTGGTAAGTGTATTACATGGGAAGGTTGCACAACCTCACCATATGATACACCCCATTTCCTCACACAAGTCAATGAAAAAGAAACAAGTAAATGAGGATATTGATAAAGAAAACCACCAGTACCCAGTGGGTGTCCTCTAATCCCACTATAAGATTTTGCTATAGTACACTGGAGGGTTTTCCTGAGACAGCTAAACGCGGTCTGTTAGCTAGACCTAAAAAATAAGTACCTCCCACCCAAACTGGGATTTGTGCACTAGCTAAATTTAAGATTGGGTTTCAGACCTACCGTCAGCAGTGGCCCGTGCAAGTAAGAGTGGTGGGGCAGTGTGTGAGAGTGAGGGGTATTTCGACGGATGATGAAGAGGGAAAATTAAATAAATAATTCATTACTAAACTAATCTGCTCACTATCTCAGGATGCCAAAGAGGACTCAAAAGGAAAAGCAAACAGTCACATAACTTAGAATTTGCAAAGCGCAAATCCACACAATCAAAAAATCAAATTTTCACAGTGGCTACATCTTTTTGAGGTTTTCATCCTAATGACCTGACAAACCACTGTCTAACCGTGCCTTCAGGAAACAATTATTACATGAAAGTTATTCTTGAATTAATCTGATTTCTCAATTCAACAGGAAGTATTTAGCTATACCCTTCAAACAACATCAACATATGTCTTTCTATATTCTCAGTAATAATCTGCTAACATGTAATACCATATGTTCTTATATAACCGATGTTCATCTTCTTTGTAAATTTCACTAATGCCACTGTGATGCAGCAGGAAAATATAAAACTGTTAAATACATACATCAAATAATTATTTAATAAATAAGGTAATAAAGGCACAATCTAAATCTGAGTGGGACAAAGTTTACTTCTGAGAAACTAAATCAGTGGAAGTGATTTGTACCAGAACACTTCTGATTGCTTCAGTAATTCACCTACTAAAAATAAGCTTATCAGATGATGAGATCATGAGGGTTATGTATCACATGAGGATAACTGACATCCAGGCATGTATTGTTCTTCAAGCTCATGACAACATTGGGCACCTGAAATTTTTAGAAAATGTGTTCTATTGTGATTAATGTCTTCAAGTCGGGCCCTTATTTGCACTGGTTTATTAAATGCCATTTGATAATTATTATTTTCAAGCATGGTGGAATTTACTGCATTTTGTTTGGCAGCTTATTAGCTCCCTTTAATTTTTTGTGTTGACTGAAGAAAGTAAAGGTAACCATGGAATAATTATTGCAGCTAAGGAAGTCTTTTAATTCAAAGAGGTGGAACAGGAGTCAATGGACCCAAGTTGCAAATTTGTTGTGCAAATTCTACTGTAAGAAATGTGGTTATTGGTTGAAGGGGGTGGAAGCCCCATTCAGGCAACATTCACAGTCATTGTCAGGGTAAACCAAAAAAGTCACTAAATTAATCTGTGCTTAGTCCTCTGATAGCTTGGCGCAAAATCACTTAGGCTTAACTTGGAGGCAATGTATAAAGTATTTATGTAGCACACAAGCAATAATAAAGTGAACACCGACACAAGAAAAATCCCAAACCAATTTAGAAAAA
The DNA here is from genome assembly GCF_964263255.1 of Lissotriton vulgaris. NCBI lineage: Eukaryota > Metazoa > Chordata > Amphibia > Caudata > Salamandridae > Lissotriton > Lissotriton vulgaris. Next base: position 480,195,317 of record NC_141694.1, read on the forward strand.
TAGAGTATATTTTAATAAATAAAATGATACGATAAAAATCCAATAAGTAAAACAGGAAAAATGCAGATTATAAATGTTAGGTAAAAATAGCACAAACTGGGGTTAACTGATCACGCTGAGCTGGGACAAAGTCACAAGTTCATACCGACTATGAAACTGTGCAGGCTTGGCACAGGACCAAGTTCGACCCGCTGGGATTTGGACCTTATGTCCTTGATGTGAGGGCTATGTGTTGTTGCTTTGCGAGGCTTTGTGTCACTCTGCATTCGTTCTGATGAAGCTCTCAGCTGTAGGTTGAGGCTTAACGGAGTTTTGCATCACTGAGTTGGTTCCGAGGAATATCTCAGCTGTCCTGGGAGGCTTTGCTGGGCTTTATGTTGCTTAGCACTGTACTTGATGGAACCTTCATTTAGGCAAGGAGGAGTTTTCTCTGAGGTCAGCCAAGGGTCCAGAACCTGCGGGGGTACTTCTTGTGGATTAGCACCCACTCCTGCATGGGCCAGTGGCAGGGCTTAGGCCGGTCAAGCTGCTGGTCCAGGCAGGTCCAGTTGCAGCAAGTCAGCTGGGAAGATGTAGGGTGGACTCTGAAGCTTATTGTGTGTCTATAGGTCACACAGGAGGTCAGCCAAATGACCCTTGGAGTCACTCGAGGAAGCCTGGGATGAAGGCAAACAGGTTCCATATTTCTTCTCAGACAGCAAGGCAATCCTTCAAGCAGTAGGGCAGTCCTCCTTCTATAACTTGTACAGGTCCTTGAGTGTTTTCATGAGTAGCTGTGGAGGTCCAATATTTATACCTGGTTTCCAGGCTTTGTGGGGGACTTCCTGTCTTACCCCTACTTTTGTTTCTAGAAAGTACTTCCCCTGTCAAGATTTCAAACTGGGGGTGTGAAAAGGCGGGGAAGGCATGGTGTCAGGTTCCTATGTGTGTGCAGGAGGTAAAGCTCTTTGAAGTGCAAGGGGCGCTGGATACAGCTCCTCCCCAATCATCCTGTCAGGATGGCCCATCCTGTCGACTCCAAAGACCCCTTTGTTCTACTGTCTGGAAGAAATACACCAACCCCTTCAGCAGAACCATTCACAGTCATGTGACCATTTTTAAAAAATTTTATAATATTATTATTATTATTATTATTAAAAAATATTATGTGACCAAGCAAACTGGTAGAAGGCACAAGTCGTTGGGACAAGAAAAATGCTATTCAGTATTTTCAGAATTGTAACTTAAAATTTGACTACCATTAAATGGGATTTTAAATTACAATCCATTAGAGTGTAAACAGCATATATCTATCTGCTTTCAATCCAAAGTTAGCACTTGTTAAATGCAGTGGCGGCTGGTGACATTTGAAAGTGGTAGGGCGTAAAAGTTTGGGATGAGTTCCCTGTGGCGAGCGAGCGAGGCCAACTGTAACAAGGAGGGGACGTGGGGGGGGGGGGGGGGGGGGGGGGAGAGAGTTTCCCCCGGGAAATTTAGAAAAACAGAGTATATGAGGGCAGCCTGTAACAAAAACACGAGACACATAATCAACGTTATATTATTCTAAGTTTGTGTTCACGCCTTTACTAGAAGAATTCACCCATGACTGTAGCAGTCCCAGCACAATATTCTGTTCTGCACTATGGTATGCAAAATACAGTACTGCACCAGTGCACTTTCAATCTACCTTACATTATTTCACTTTATCACAATAATTGGTTTTGATGTAAAAACCAAGCAAACCAACCGAACATTTGTTTTCAGGTGAAAACAATATGGGGTAAAGTGATAGTGTAGTATGGAGTGAAATAGTACGCAAATATATATTTGAAGTTGTACACTACAACTCCACTGGCTTTTAGCTTACTTGTAGTGCGTAACTTGTAGTATAAAAAAACCTTTCTCGTTTCAGGAGCAAGACCACTGCTAAATATTTTCCTGACAGGCCTGCCTTCAGCCTGGATCTCTGATGGGCCGGCCTCACTCAGAAGGAGCTGCCAGCCCTCACGTTCACGCACATTGCTGAGGGGAGGGACGGGGAGCCCTGCTCTCTCGCATAGGCCCTGAATGTAAACATACAGGCTCTGCATACTCCAGCTTGCTGCTGCTGCTGCTGCGCAAGGGGATTATTCAGGGGAATGTTTGCGCACAGCACTACAGTGACGTCAGGGTTGTTAGAACCCCTAACTGGGTAGAACACGTCCCTGATCCTGGGATGCTCACAGCCCGCCAATGACAAGCAGGTTGCAGAATATGATTTAGGACCCCGTCACGGACACGTCACTTACCAGTGTGGACTGTAACACTGCAGCCTTTGCTGGTTGCTGCAAAGACAAGCCTCTCTCCCTTCTTTTGTCTCTCTATCTCTTCTTCTTCTTCTCGCTCCCTCTTCAACTCTTTTTCTCTGTCTCCCTCCACCCTTTATCTCTCGAATTCTGCTCACTCTCTCTCTCGCACATCACTCTGTCACTTACCCTCTCGCTCTCCTAACTTTGAAACATGCTTGTTCCCAAAGTGCCATTAGACACCCCAAGCCTCCTCCTCTCCCAAGCTGCGACCTCACTGCCAGCAACGGTGCGTGTCCTTTGCTGCCTCAGCTCAGTGAACAGTTTTAATATGCTTTTGAGTGGCTTGCTCCTTTCCTGCTGAGTCCCCCAATCATTTGCAGATAAGAGAGGAGTGAAAAGTTAAATGTATCCTTGATGCCGCCAATCGGGAGGGAGCTGAGAGCGCACAATACAGGGTTATTAGCGCCTCTGCTCCCGGCGCGGCTGCCTCCGAGTCCAGGGGTGTGAGCCTAACATCTCAGTGAGGGTGCCTCGTCACTTCCAGCAGTCATGGCGGCCTTCCCTGTGGAGACAGCTGCTGCGTCACGGAAGACTCGTTCACTGCTAGGGAGTCAGCGGGGTGGATCAGGTGGGACTGATTAAGGGCTCTTATACATTTTGCAAGCTTTGTCCGAGTTGCCATTAAAATTGGATTTACAAGTTCCACTGGAACACCGCAGATGTGGTATCCTCCATGCTCCACTCTTCTTTCAAACTCTCCCGCTCGCAGCCTGCCTCTCTCCTTCCGACTGCCTCGGGCACTCAGGGGTCGGCGGGCTCTTCCGCAATCCGCAGCCTCTCCCTCACCTCCCCACTGTCCAATCAGGAAGTCTGGGACTAGCGCAAAGGCGAAGGGAGTGCTCCAGCTGTTGCCACCTACTGCCCTGCCCCTTGCCATTGATTTCAGTGGCGCGCTATTGAAGTGAAGTCACCTGGGGTGCAGCATAGGCGCCCCATTAGAAACAAGTCATTCTGCGCTTTCTCTGGTCACTCCCTTCAGGATGACATCACTCCTCTCGCATGTGCTACGAGGGCGAGCAATAGTCCTCGCCCCAGCCAGCACATGTGAAGGAGGTGTCTCTGATCAGCTGTGACCTCGTTCAGACTCCCTTCCTCCTAGGAAAAAAAAAACACAAGAAAAGAGAAAACAGAATCATTTTTCATTTGTGTTCGGAATCGAGACTCGAGTCCGACAAGGGGCAGTGATCAGTGAGCACTTCATTTGAGACTGCTCCCTCGCTCGGAGTCTCGTGGGGCACGCCCCTTTTGCCCCAATGCACCAGCCGCCACTGGTTAAATGTAACAAGGCAACCAAGTGTTAGTCAATGGCACAGGTAAACCTTATAACAGTGAAACATGACTTTAGGAGTTTTCTACTGCCAGGTCATGTAAAACTTAACTACACATGTCCTACATTCTAAATACAATGTACCCCACCCTATGAATCTTCAGGGTCTGTCTTAGGGATGACGTATTACAAAGAACGGTATAGGCCTGGTAAAAAATCTTTATTTTGCCAAGTCGAAATATCAGTTTAAATCTGCACACATTTGTTGCAGTGGAAGGCCAGAGACCTGATTTACAGTCCCACATTAGTAGGTGGCTAAAGGAGTGCTGCAGGTCCGCTAGTAGTATTTAATGTACAGGCCCTTGGTACATGTAGTACCATTTTGAAGGAGAGAGGACAAGGAGTTTAGCACTGGTTAGCAGTGGCAAAGTGCAGAGTCTTAAATCCAACAAAAATGAATTTAGAAAACAGGAGAAGTGAAGGCAGAGGTTTGGAGGAATACCATGCCAACGTCTAACATATGTCCTCCCTCGCTGAAAGCAGGAAGAACTACCCACCCTCATGGGAGTTCTCATCGCTAAGGTGGAGGAACCTGGAAAGACTGCTAATGTTGTTGTGGTCAGTTCCATGGCAATGTTTCACCATAAACTCAATTCCCCATAGGGAGACGGACCACCACAACAGTTTGACATTCTCACGCCTCATCTGCATTAACCATTTGAGGGGTCTGTGGTTTGTCTGAACCTAGAAATGAGTCCCAAACAAGTATAGTATCAACTCCTACAATGCCCAGACCACTGTAAGAGTTTTCCTTTCTATTGCACTCCACATCTGTTCCCTTTTACTGACAAAGGCTACAGGTTTGTCCATGCCCTCTTTGTTCGGTGTGGGAACACAACCGCTAAGCCAATCTCTGAGGCATCAATCTGGACAATTAATTCCCTAGAGAAGTCAGGGGGCTTGAGCAGTGTTGCTGTGCACCAGGTATCCTTCTAGGTGTCAAAGCATTATGCCAAGCCTCCATCCAGATCCACTTGTCCGGCTGGATCTTAGAAGTCAGCTCTGTCAAGGAGATACAAATGGTGCCATAGCCCTTGGCAAACCTCTTGCTGTATCGCTGTGAGGCCTAAGAAGGCTCTCAGCTGAGTCTGGATCTTAGGGGATTCTCAAGCCAGAATGGTCTTGTCTTTGGCCTGGACAGGTGATACCTTGTCCCCACTGTCCTGGTCCCTCAAGTATACCACAGATCCCTGCCCTTCTGGTGCTTACTGAGCTTGATGGTCAGGCCTATCCTTCTGTAGGACCTTAAGTAATTCCTGGAAGTGGAACAGATGGTCTCACCAGCTGGAGCTAAGAACCGTAATCATTGAGATTTGCGGCACTGAAATTCTCCCTCCTAGCCAAGACCAGGTTGACCAACCTCTGGAAGGTGGCAGTGGCATTCCTTAAGCCAAAGGGCTTCTCCCTAACTGGAATTTGTCCTCTGGGGTGGAGAATGCAAGACTCTCCTTAACCCGCATAGTTGAAGCAATCTGCCAGTACCTGGACGCCAAACGTGCCCAGGATCGTGGCAGCTTCTAACCCATTGATGAGCTCATCAACTCAGGGAATCGGGTGAGCATCATTATTAGTGACTGAATTGAGACACCTGTAGTTCATACAGACCCAACGTTCTGGTGTAGTGCTTGGTGAGGCAGTCAGGGGTACTAAAACCACTGCACCGGACCTAAGGCTCTTTGAGAGCTCAATAAACCCTAACTCCAGCATCTTGGAGACCTTCTGGATGCTGGCTCTCACTTTGTCAGACAACCTGCAAATTTTGTTTTTGACTAGCATGCTGTCCCCGGTGTTAATTTCATGGGGGCACCAAGTGGTGATTGTGAGAAGTTGGCCTGGCATATGCTGTCCACTATTCTAGTGGGCACCTTGCACCAGTCCAAACGACACTTATTGATGGTAGGTTTAAATACAACCTATATAGAAAGCTATACTAGTGGTAGCTGTGGAGAGCAGCCTTCAGGCTAAGTCTGGAAGGAATGTAAAGCAGCTTGTTTCACCAGTCTATAATCCCATGAATTACCAAATGAAAAGAGAACCACACCCGGTATATATATATAATATATGTATATATTCTAAGCACATCCCTCTAGTCTCTTTATAAGGCTAGAGGCAAAAGGACATTCAGTAAACTTATTTAGCACACAGTAAATTGGCACAATATACGTTGAGCCCTAGGGGCATACCAAACCATATATTAAGAAAGTGGCATAAGAACCACAACTTGCATAGACACAAGGCCTAGAGCCTGTAAAACTGCTGGGGCCACCAGGAACCATGCAAGGTAGTGACACAGGGGACCACGGGGGATGCGTGCAGTGTGAGAACACAGCCGAGAATTACAATTAACTTGTATGGGGAAAGGCGCTGTTGGAATTTTAAAGATTAAGGACACTTAGAAGAGGACTTGGAGCAAACCCCTTTAGAACTAGGTGGTTCTAAAGTCAACACCCATGCGAGCACCGGAGTACTCGAGTTACCTCACCCAGGGAAGCATGGTGCATAGGTGTCTTTTCGTGTTGAGTTTTGTCGTCCATTTTAATGGCGATCTGCTGCAAAGTGCTGCTGGCGACCAAGTGGAAAGTGTCCAGGTGGATCCAAGGGTGGATCAGAGATGTGAAGAACCTTAAAGCAGAGGGGACAGAATATGGGTCACTTGCCAGTGACCAGCAAGGCGATGAGCGGATGCCCACCGATGTCTGGTGATTTCAGGTGAAGAAGGTAAACCTTGACTCTTCAGCCATGAGGACCAGGAGGTATTGATGACAACCAGGTTCTGGATTTGAGCTGCCTCATAAAGGATGTTGAGTGCTGGGGTGTCAGTTTCCGGATTGGACCCAACAAGCCTTGGCAACAGCATGCAAAGTTCAAAGCAAGCAGTCTTTATTTCATATGAAATAAAGACTGCTTGCTTTGAACTTTGCATTACCCATATTCTTATGAGAGGCCTGGATTGGCACAGTCTGAATATTAGAAAAATGAAAGTTGGCAGTTGTACCCGGTCTGTGGATTTGGATTAAAAAGTGAAAACGAATGAATTAAGAGAAAGAAAGAAGATTACGGTGAAAAGTTGGAATATTATAAAGAAATGGTTAACATTTTGGTGAAAACATGCACGCCGGGGGCGGCATGAAGCTGTGCGAATGGTTCTTTGGGGCTAGATGTAGTCCCATCACATACAAGTTTCTTAGTACCTAAGGTACCATATACTAGGGACTCACAAGGGTATCCCAGTAACAAAGCTGGAGTGTGCCTAATGTATATGCAATCAATTTAGAGAGAAAGTAGCTAGGCTGGGGTCCTGGTTAGCAGGGCCCCAGCCAGACTAAAGTCGAAAAACAGTGAAACACCATCAAAAAGTGGGGGTAACCATAGAAAGCAGTTCCTACTCTCCTACACAGATACCATATGGCAAGTGAGAAAAGAGAGGCTAAACGGCTCAGCTAGTGGTGACAGTCCCTCTGTTGTTGTGGGATCAGGGTAGCGGGGAGGACAACTGCTTTTACTGACCCATCCTGGTCCTTGGATGATAGGAGGTTGGAGAGAAGTTTACTGTCCTCTTGCACCCCATCATCCATCACCAAGAGCATGGTTAGCTCGGACCTCTCAAAGTCGGGTTTGAAGCAATTGACATGCAGGACCCAACAAGGGTTCCTTGGGGCTAGAGGTCCAATTGAAATAATCAATATAACATATTGTAACAAAAAGTGCAAAATGAGTCCACACAGACTTATGACCAGTTTTTGGATTTAAGGGAGGAATAAGTGTTGGCAATAAGTTTACGGAGAAACCTCACTAAAATATTGCCTTTAAACTTTATGACAAAAAGAAACAAAACATTTTCGAACAAGGTGACAGTTTTATCACATATTTGTATTATTTAGCAATATTTAATGAAACGTCCTCATTTAATAAGTACAAATGTACCAGGAATTCAATTGTGCCTCTAGTGGTAAGAAGGGAGAGACATATTTTGTTTCCGATACATACGTACATGAAGCTTGACACAGAACCACTCAATAAAACTGCACATTCTAATACATTTGCTGCTCGAAGCAATACTGTGAAATATTCCATGCTCCTAGTGTACTGCTGATGAAACAGTTCTGTCTTGTTTTAACATATACTACTTTATCTTCAAGAATGACCACTTTGTTCACATATGACTGTGCAGTTCACCCCTCATTCAGAGCCTCGCATTCTTTCTTTTGTTTCTATCTGGATGTCCCTTTAGAGGTGCTTGTTGATAAGATATCAAACGCATAGCAGGCTGTGTCTGCGTACTCTAGATTTGTTGAGTTTAGCTGCCCACACACACACGCCTCATATTTATTGTAAACTGCGTCTCATTGCAAATGATTTACCTGCCCACAAACCTTTTTGGCAAAAAGCAGCAGACGCTAATAAACAGTAATTGTCCCAATTAAATGAAAAATCAGTTTCTAATAATTGGATAATTAGCAGCCTTTTCTGCTGGCGCTAGGAGGAACGACACTAATTAGACACTGTTACGCTGCCACAATAGTCCTATCAAGATCTATTATTTGTGGAAACTTTGAATATCAATTTTAATTATGTGTTCCCACGTTAGTTGGCGATTGAAGCGTTAACTGTAGCCAAATTCTACAGTGCATTTTGCCAATTGCTGTACCTCACATACATTTCTAACAGGCAGGGATATTTGGATATTGATATTTAGCATGTCTTATTTTAACCTAAAAACATTGGGGCATATTATCAAGCCTGTGCGCTAAAATTATCGCCGCTTTATCGGCCGAAAACGACCGATAAAGCGGCGATAATGGGCTTGATAATATGCTCTATCGAATTCCAATCGAAGCACATGTTAGATGTGAAGACATCTAACATGGGCTTCGATTGGAATTCCACAGAGCATATTATCAAGCCCATTATCGCCGCTTTATCAGCCGTTTTCGGCCGATAAAGCGGCGATAATTTTAGCGCACAGGCTTGATAATATGCCCCCTAGTTATCTGCATTCGTGACTTTCTTGTGGTAAGGGAACATTACAAATGACTTTTTGAGAAACGTATGTTTATAGGGTTATCTCACCCATTTTTGTAATTTTGCTAACTTTGTAAAGTTTGCTAAAATTGGGAAGTCTAAATAAATCACAAGGTTGCTTGTGGAAGCAAAGTAACATAACTTCACTTATCTTTAACCAAACATTAACTTTTTTTGTCTTAAAGTTTGCATAGGAAGTATCTCTTTGCGATCCACTAGACAACGTGCATGAAATTTAAATGTACTTCCCAGGCGTATTATGCTAATGACACATATTTTCCTTTTGAAATGGTGGTGACTTTTAATAAAGCATGCAATTCTGCTAAAAAAGAAAGTAACAAATGGGCTTTAGTATGCATATGTACATTATCGATATGAGTTACTGCTTGGAAGATATGTCAACAATTTTCTGGGTGAAAACTTGTCTTAACTTTGGTTGGGTAAATCTGAATGTATACAAATTAAGCAAGTGGTCATTTGCAATCCTCATAATTTGCAATTACCATTAAAAACATGAACCTGAAGTCCATAAACGTGCAAAGCGAAGTAACCGTTTATGCAAAAAACATTTTTAAACCCTAAAGGGTAAAAGATGACTGATGTTTGCAAACACGTTCACAATCACTTAATCATGTTAGCAAATATTTGAAAATGTTTTATAAAAAAATCTATAATCTGTCAAAGGAGTAAAAGGTGGGAAGCCTATTGACAATAACACAAAAAAGTTAATAGGCTCCAACCCCTTTCTTCTTCTTTATTGCACAGCATGTCGTTTTTATTACTATTTGTTAGACCTATCAGCCTTACGATGGTCTTCCCCCCAAACTTTTTACCTTCTCCATTTTTGGTGATCCTGTCTTTGTTGGCCGTAGGACTTTGTGCACTTTACCCCTGCTAACCATCGCTAAAATGTGTGTGCTCACTCCCTGAAGCATGGTAACACCAAATTGGCACATTTACATTTCCTCTAAGTCCCTAGCACAGTGGTATTACATGTACCTAGGGCATGTAAATTAAGTTCTACCAGTAGGCCTCTGCATTTATTGAGCCAACTATTTAAGTAGCAGTTTAAACATATCCCAGGCCTGCCATTACAGCCTGTGTGTGCAGTTTAAACAGCCATTTCGACCTGGCAAAAAAAAAAAAAAAAATTTCCAGGCCTAACCCTGTCTTTTTAATACATATAGGTCACTCCTAGATTTGGCTCTGAATAGCCCAAATGGCAGGGTGCAGTGTATTTAAAAAGTTGGACATGTACTTTTACCTTTTACATGCCCTGGTAGTGAACAACTCTTAGATTCATTGTTGACTACAATAGGGCCTGCCTCTTCCAAATGTTTACATTGGGTTATCTTTTTATAAGTGCAATGTTTTAATTTGGAGAGAGTATGAATGTCGAATTTGGTGTCTAAAGAATTGTGTTTTGAAACCCTTTTTAATGGAAAAGTTGGATTTTAAGTCAGAATTCTGAAAATGTCACTCTTAGAAAGTCTGCATTTTCGTGCACCACCCATTTGGGGCCTACAGCCTGTATCCTGTGTCACATGACTAGGTTACCTGGCAGATTGTCTTTGTGTATTGCTCCCAGACAATGAGATCAAGGTGAATAAGTGCTGGCAGGATTGGCCATCTCTGACTTAACGGGGAGAGGAGCTGTCACCTACAACACTTGCACATCACAAAGGCTCTAACTGAGCACACCCACAAAGGATTTGACACTAGTGTTTTGTGCCCACAGACAAGCTGGAGCCAGGGCAGGGATGGAGGAAATTTCAAACACCTCTGGGGGGGGAGCGGGAGGGGGGGACCTCCAGAACCTTCTCCTGCTTCAAAGTTGGCACCAAGTATAAATATTAGACCTTTAGACCCAACTCTTCAGTACACCTCAGGACATGTGGAAGTCTCACAAGGACCTCTGTGCTACTCTGCAAGAAGGACAGCTACCCTGCTGCCTGAGTAAAAAAGACCGGACCTGCATCTTGAACCCGGAACCACCACTAGTTGACTAGCCACATGATCAGAGCCTCAGGGACAGAAAAGCCTGTATCCTTCCTGTACCCAGCACCTGGACTTTGCATGCTGCGAGTACTGCTCCCGAAGTTGTACTACCCCAATCCTGGAGCCTTGGAGGTGGGTCTGAAGGTGCTCTGGCAGCCCATCTGTGGTCTCCTGGCAGAACCAAATCATCGTAATGTATCTCCTTGTAGCTACACATCTGAAATGCCACTCCGCATCATAACCACTGCTATGCAACTCTGATGCAAGACCTCACATTGGGTCTCAGCCTGCAGCTTCACGGAGCAGCCAATATGCAGCATATTCGATGCAGGGCTTTGCATTGCAACCCCCCATCTATACAATCCTCGATGACAACACTGGACTGCACATCTCTGTCCTGCAGCTTCTTCACACCCATAGATGAACAATGCACCCACAACGCAGGACCTCGCAGCGCTCCGCAACCAGGATTTAAGGTAATTTGTTCAGCGGGCCTAACTGTATCCAGCCTGTGCTCCGTCGTGGTCAACATGAACTTGCGACTTTTCCCTGGTCCGTCGCAACCAGATAAACACAGTTGGCACTTTGTGCTTCTAGGCACTAGTTTCACCTAAATCTTTAAATTGCATATATCTGGTTCAATTGATTGGAAATTTGTCATTTTGGTCACAAATAATTTAATACATTTTACTCAATTTGTTCAAAATTGGTGTGGGATTTTTCTTGTGTTGTCTTTTCCCTTTTTTACTATCTGAAGTGCTGCATACATACTTTGCACATTGCCTCTAAATTAAGCCTGACTGCTTTGTGCCAAGATAGTAGAGGGTTGAGCACGGATTATTCTGGAGTTGCTTGTGTCTCACCCTGACAAGAATTGGGTTTATTGCTTGAGTAGGGTTTCACCCCCCACCCCCCTCAATCAGTAACCCATTTCCCCACACTATTCAAACAAGGAAGAAATTTGGAGCTGTATTAAAAACTTTGCTCCAGTCTCCCGCAGTCACCCACACCTCTTTATTTTGTAACCTGGTACAGTATCACCTACTTCTTTCTATCTATCCTCAATGACCCAGAAGAACCAAACAACCTTACCTTTTTCCCTTTTCCTTTCCGGTCTGTTGTGAGTTCCTGGATTTGCTGAATTCATCTGCCACATTTGTAGCGAAATTAATATATGCTTTATGACGGCCAGTTATGCATCCACTCACACATATCTACAACACGCGCAGATTAATGTTCTCCACACAAACAAGCATGTAGGAATGCAGGCCAAACAAAAACAGAGATCTGCAGCAAGACACCTCACAACACAAAGTCATAAGAACGTATACACAGCTATGTGTGCGCACCTCTATACTTCTTCAAAGGAGTCCCGCTTTGAGTTTGAGGACTGTCATTTGCATAATACTTTGTTCATTTAAAGCTTCTCATGAATTCGAGACATGCACATATTTAATTCAAATAGCCAAAAACACACAATCAACCCTCCGATCCATAGATTCATTCAGGAAGTCTACCTATAAGGACAAGCCCAGTGCGCTTCAGCAATAGCATTATCGTTTTACGATTTTTGTTTATTTCATTTTTAAAAATTGTTTTCCATCAACTAGCACAGAGTTTGTTTCACCATTACCTCTGGCTAATTCTCCACCACTTTTAATAATGTCATCATAAAGTGGACAGGCATCCTCAAAGGCCATATTAAAATCACCTACTAAAATAGTTCTACAGCCTTCATCCCCATTAGTGTTTTTATTATTACTAACATTCGTTCCTCTTAATCAAAAAATTCGAAGTGGATATCGGCATTTACAAAAACACTATTAGACAGAGTTAAAAAAACAGTTGTAATGAAACAAAAAGTGTTATCCTCCTGTGTTCTTTTCTTAACATTCTCAACTCTTAGAGCACTTCCTAAATTTAACTTATAGTTGCAACAAGTGAGATCATACAAAGTATTTGATGTTTGTGGAATTTCCCCTTTCATAACCTGTTCCTACACTGCAGTATCTATGGCTTCGTGAGGATCACCATGAACCCGTATTTGCTCAACGACTAAGAGGATATTAATGTTTTTTTAAAGTCTCCTATGTAGTTGTCATTTCTGAAATTTAGTGTATCGGCCTCAAATTTTCCTGTATTATGAATTGCAGTGGATGGCAGAGAAATTGAACTGCCTCCATACTCAGAAGTCTAGATACCAATTCTACACTTGTAAATTCTACTTTTTTGTACATCACCTTTCCAGTGCTTTGGGGAGCCCTAATGCCTTCTATCCTTTCAAAATTAAGACTGTTGTCCCATATAACTGAATGGCAGCTTCTCACTATTCTAAACCAGCTTATGATCATATTTAAAATGCCATGGTTAGCTTCTCTTTAACCTCAAGTCACCAAATCAACACCTGCTAGGCAAAATATGATTTTATTTTGTCTTATACGTACATTAATAGTGTGCTGCATACAACCTTATGGTTGGCAGGAGGACAGAGTGTAGGGACACTACAAAGACTTTATTAATGACCAAACCCTTCAATTCCGATATTTTCAGAAAGTTCATTATCTTAGTTCTGCCTGTATATACATTTTTTATGGGGTCCACCTGGTCCAGGAAGCCATTGGCCCTCTTGCCGAACTTTTTAATTGTTACTTAATGAAGCAGTAAGGATGCTTAGACGTTCCTTTTATTAAAAGAACAGGTCCTTTTCATAAACTGAATCTGAGGCATATAACAGGGTCTGATGTAGTGTGCTGAAAAATTGTGGTATATGTCGTCTTTCATGCTTTTCCTCTTCCTGAACAAGTCAGCTAGAAGGACTTCAACGCCCAGGGAACCTCACTGGACTCTTCTTTAGTGGCGAGTGTGGGGTGGGGGGGGGGATGTTGAACTTTCTACACCCTGTGGGAGTGGGAGAATCAATCTGCACTTGGCCTTCAAAGATACATTAAAGAGCAATCCCCACCACTATTAGGATCAAGGGTCAAGCAAATGCATGGTGCGGGGGAAAACTGTGATGAGTATAGTCCTTTGACTTCTCCTCTTCCCTCAAAAATCAGCTGAAAGGTTTCAAGGCAGAGGGCACTTCACTGGGGCTCATTCATGGAAAGTCAGAGGGAGTTTAGAGCCTTCCGCTTCCTCAATTGGTAGCAGTCCTAGGCAGTGACTCTGAGAAGTAATGTTGACGGCTTTTGATATCTCGTGTTGGAGATGGGTGGATGATGAGCATCTGAGAGCGAGAAGCAGCAAGGGAAGGATTCGGAAGTGCTAAATGCAGGTGTTCCTGTGAAGATGCAGAGTCATGTTGCTTGATACATAACTGTTAAGCTGCTAAAATGCAGGTGGGCAGAATGCTGCATGTTGTTGCATTGCATTTGGGAATGCCAAGGATGACAGAGAAATTGAGCTGCCTCCATACTCAGAAGTCTAGATACCAATTCTACACTTGTAAATTTTACTTTTTTGTACATCACCTTTCCAGTGCTTCGGGGAGCCCTAATGCCTTCCTATCCTATCAAAATTAAGACTGTTGTCCCATATAACTGAATGGCAGCTTCTCACTATTCAAAACCAGCTCATGATCATGCAAGCCTTTTTATGAATTAATCTCCATTCTTACTGTTTCTATCTCAGGAATTCTTTTTTAAACTTATTTGGGTGGAGAAGCATATGTTTTGAACCGAATGATTTGAATAACTCACTAATGACTCACTTTTCCAATTAAGTACCAGGGTATTCCAGATAATTTCAGACTGGCATTCAGGTGACAATGTACGAGATATGGTGGACTTGCAAAGTCACCAGCCAGAGCTCACAGGCAATCATTTTGCCAAATTTAATCTTTCACAAATGTTATTTCGCTATCGGTTAAAATTACGAAATGTTGGGGAATATTAGCCAGAACTTGCAATATTTATCGTAAAACGCGCTTAGCGCGTTCATTTTTATCGCTGCCTATCGCTGGATATTTTAGCGCAGAAAACATGCTATTAGCAATGTTTATCTCCACTGTGAAAAAATATCCAGCCATAGCGGCAAAATGCCTGAATATCGCTAGAAATAAAGCGATATTCACGCATTAACGCCATGGTGGATTTAGCCTGATAATCCACCTCCCATTAGGGAATACAGGTAAATCAGGTTTCAAGCAGGTGTTCATTTCTAGCAATAATCCTGACTTTATTTATTGCTTCGCCTGCGTTGCTAATAAGCGATAGCTGAGTTAGCGACTGCTTTCAGTTGCTACCAGTTTGGGTACGCCCACTTTGCATGTCATTAGCGATAAATATCGTTGACATGCAAAGCGGGCGCCAAACCAGTCGCTATCGCCTGGAAGCTGTCGCTAACTGCTGCAAAAAGTGCCGCTAAAGCAGAGATACTGCCCTTGTTAATATGCCCGTTGTTTTTTAATTTAAAGGAATCTGGCTAAGTGGGACAGTCAGTATTCAATGGCAAATCTAGGTAACCTGCTTGCTGATCAGCAGACATGTAAAAGCGGAAAGTGTTGCGCGCGCTCTCTTCCGGGTTTGCTTTATAGCTCATTATTGCAGCTTTTGGAAAGACGCTTCGGCTGTTAGTGGGCCTGAGGAGGAGACAGATGACTTTAGTAATGCAGGTCGATAAGCGAGCGGCACATATTTCAGTCCACCGGTGACACCGCTGAGTAACAGTGTGGAGAAATAGTGCGCTGGACATATGTTAAATGGATTGCACACAGCGTATACAATTATTACATAGCTCAAGGTGACAACTGCATTGCAGTCCTGTGGTCTAGATCATGAAAAGCGCCGAATAAAATGTGATTTGCCTCATCTTCCTCAAGATACTGGGACTTCTTCCATCACTGACCCTTGTGGTATTATTGACCTATTAATAAACCTTGGCTCATGCAGGTACTGGAGAGAAAGAAATATGCCAATAAAATCACTGCGATGCAAATGTATTGTTTGCCAGGGTTATTAAGAACTGACCTGAAGCTATTAAAATTGATTGATATTACCATCAGTATTGCCGTGTATTAATGCAGCAAATACATTTTCATCTTTGCCCTAACTAAGGTTTGCGATCAATCCCTTTTTTGTTTATATAGATTGTTTTATTTTCAACCCTTTTTTGTGTGCCGTGGCAGTGACTGGTATTTGTTCTTCTTGTACGCAGGGGAGAAGAGGCAAACCAGGACCCCCTGGGAACCCAGGACCGCCGGGACCCCCGGTAAGTGATTCATAAAGGCGTCCAAACAAATGCAACGACAGCGGCAGGCTTTGAAACACCGTTGAGGCTCTCGTATAAAAAAAATGGGAAAATGCCTGAAACAAGATTCAGTATAATTGCTATATATTAAATGTTTCATAATTAAAAACACACGAGCGGTCAAAATACTGTAAAACTCTAGTCCCCAACAAATTGTATTAGTACTAGGACGCTCATATTGCGACTGAGGATTGTGTGTAGCGAAAAAAGAGGCAGAATTCCGCCATGAATCATATCTTCTCAGAACAGACGGGAACCAGTACTTAAATTCAGTCGCAGGTGATGGACACCACACTTATTTTTCATCTATGATTCTGAGCAAGCGAAAGAGAGGGAGGAAAGGGAGTGCGAACAAACAAAGAGGAAGAACAATACAGGGAAACAGGGGCAGAAGGATCCTGCAAAAGGCAGGTAGAGAGACAGGAAGTGTAGGAAGGGGGATGAAAGAGGCATCGGGTAGAATCCAGAATAGGCAGCTTTGCTATTCTGCAACAACAGCATTCAACAGCACTGACCGAAGGCACCTAGGTAAAACGTTAGCACCCTGCACTTTTTTCAGTAAAAATTGAGCACGGACTACAAGAGCAATGTGGCTCTGCGTTTGCAGACTGAGCGACGAAGGCGGTGCTGCAAAGTTACTGCACCAGTGTGTGCTCCTGACAGCAGCATAGATAAACTGCATGTGTGACTGTGAAGTACGCCATGATATCTGCAGGTCATGCACTCAACTGGTCCCAACCGCAGGGACAGATCTCACACTGCCCTCCTGGGGAGTGTGTGGGGGCGGTTGGGGTAAAGTAAGAACAGAGGGGCATATTATCAAGGGGGTTTATCTCTGCTTTTTTGGCTTTAAAAGCTAAGAAAGCGGAGATAAAATTATCTCCCTATTACCTAGCTGTCGCTAACACCAGTTAGTGACAGCTAGTAGGAGATAGCGACCATCTTGGGCCCCACTTTGCATGTCAGTGATATTTATCACTAATGACATGCAAAGTGGGCATGCCAAGATGTTAGAGACTGAAAACAGTCGCTAACATCGCTATCTCCTATTACCAACTTTTGGAGATATTCGCGCTAAGCGCGAATATCTCCAAAAGCTAACACCTGCCCTGAGCACTTCTTAGCCATGTTATCCAATGGGAGGTGGATAATATGGCTAAGAGCATTAGCTCGGTAATGCCTGAATATCGCTGACTTTTCAGCGATATTCATGCATTGTGGCGATTTTTATCGCATTTGCGATAAACCTTGGTAATACCAAGGTTTATTTGCGGCAAGAATCGCCGCAGCTCAGCGGTAAATTTTTGTCTCTAACCAAGCAATAGCGATAATTATCGCTATTGCTTGGTAATATGCCCCAGAGAGACTTGCGATACTGGATCTGCTCAAGGGCTGTGCGACACTGCATAATAGGAGTTGTCACTTCTAAGAACTCCTACGTTTGCGAGGTAGATGTGCACTGGACCAGAAACTCTGGCTTTTGATCGCAAAATGCACTGGAAATAACAAAAGGAGGCAGTTACCATCAGTACACTAACAAGTCTTTACATACAATGAACATGCATTAACTTTAGTGACACATAGATTAGAGATACTTTCACTCCACAGGATACACTCAGAGCAAAAGTTGGAGTTACTTGGACTCGTAGGTATACAATCAAAACACAGGGTGAAGTACAAGATTGATATATATATAGTAAAGACTCTGCAGTGCTCTCACTTGGCACTGCTGTTCTTCAGAGAAGCACTGGTGTTAGAAATGGCGGTCTACTTGTCCAAATAGGGACCCTTGCTTCTAGTCAGGGTAAGGGGGATAGACACTTTAGATAACCCCCTCTCACACCCTGGGTAGCTTGGCACGAGCAGACAGAGTTATCCCAAAGGCAATGTGTAAAGTATTTGTACTTAAATCACACAGTATTACAGTGCTAACACCACAAATGAACACACTAGTTTAGAAAAATAAAGTATCTTTATCTAAACTCAACAAGACCAAAACGACAAAAATCCAACATGCATATACTAAGAATATGACTTTGAAAATGTTTCAAACAACTGGGTCCATAGAAAATTATGGATGCGCGAGTTCTTACAAAGTACCTGTAGATGCTTCAAAGTTGACAAGGCTAAACAGCCGCGGAGAATTGGGAAGTGTCGAAAAGCAAAGAGATGCATCAGTTTCCGAGTCAATGGGGAAGGCATTCGATGGTTCTGCAGCACACAGGAGAAGTGGTGCGTCAAATCCAGACTGTAGGGGGAAGTGATGCATCGACTCCAAGACGGTTCTAGTCTGCAGGTGATGCATTGGGAAAACTTGCAGCACAGGTGTGATGCGTGAAAATCCAGGATGCGTTGGCGATCCATGCGGCAGAGTAAAGTGGCGCTGCGTCGGTTTCTTCAGTTGCGATCCTTCGATGTGTCGGTGCTTGCAGCAGTGACAGGCGCTGCAGCGGTTTCGGCAGCGATGCGTGGAGATTCTTCTTGCACAGCAGTGCTGTGTCGGAAAAACAGCCACAAGAAGAGCGATGTGTCAATTTTCTTAGTTCTTCAGGTTTCTTCCAGCTCCCAACAGCAAGCACAACCTCCAGAGGCCCAGGACTGGAACAGGCACCCACTGGCAGGTCAGAACTCTCAGCATCCAGAGTTCAGGGGAGCAGGGGTGACATTTTTGTGTCCCTGAGACTTTAGAACAGGAGGCCAGCACACAAAGGTCTTTGTAGATCTTCTTTAGGCAGGTTCAAAGCAAAGTTCCAGTCTTTGTCCTTTCCTTGGCAGAAACAGCAACTGCAGGCTAACCCCAAACAGCAGAGGGGCAGTACTCCTCCTCCCAGCTCTTCAGCCCTTGTCCTTGGCAAATGTTCCTCTTGAGTCCAGCAGTAATCTAACGTTCTGGGGTTTTAGGTCTAATACTTATACCCAAAATGCCTTTGTTCTTTTTGTGCAAGGGTTTCTGAGCCCAGTCCAAACCAGTTCTGTCTTCACTGTTGCTGTATGACCACCGGGGGTGGGGGCAGCATTGTGTAAGGAAGACAGGCCCTATTCAGGTGCAAGGAAATCTCCTCCCACTACTCTAAATTCAGCCAAGGTCCATCCAGGTCAGCTCTGAGTCATCCAGGAAGTGCCAGGCACACCTTAGACCCCCCTTGGCTGTCTACAGTGAATGGACATCCCCTGCCCCTATCATCCCAAAACCAGACAGTCAATATGCAAACAGGCAGAGGTACACAGAATGGTTAAACAAGACAATTCCTACTTTCTAAAAGTTGCTTTTTCAAATGCACAATTTAAAAACCATCTGTACTAAAAGATCTGTTATTAAATTCTGACTTAAAAGAAAATGAACTCTACTCCTCTATCTTGTCCCAGTGGGAAGTTATGCTTGTAGGATGTTACAACGCATTTCCCATTCTATCCTATAGGGCAAGATAGCCTTTCAATAAAGAAAAATGAAATTGACAGTATTTCACTTTCAGGACAAGCCACACACACCACTACATGTCCTACCTTTCACATATACTGCACCCTGCCCAGGGGGTACCTTGTGCCTACCTTAGGGGTGCCTTACACGTACGAAAAGTAAGGGTTAGGGCCTGGCAAGTGGCAGGTCTGAGATACTTTTTCAGGGCTATTCATGTGGGTGGCACAATCAGTGCTACAGGCTCACTAGTAGCATTTGATTTACAGATCCAGGCACACTTCAGTGCACTTTACTAAGGACTTACCACCAAATCAAATATACCAATCAGGGAGAACTAATTGTAGCAACAATTGACACAGGAAGCACTTGCACTTTGGGCTGGACTGTTCCCTTGAGGCACAGGGTTAAGACTGCTTTGCATACAGCTGGGTCTGAGCTGAGGTGGGGAAAAAAGAATGATGATGGATTCAACCCAGATCTGTGACTGGGGGTAAGTATCTGAAAAGTTTCAGCACTCCGTCCATCATCTCCTTGTGTTTGATTAGCCCTCGCCCTTTGATACTGATCAGCAGTGACAAACTGCCCAAAGAATCTCAGCCAGCAAAAAATGAAATCCAGCACAGCATTAAAAATACAGGAGGTAGAGGCAAAAAGTCAGGGGAAACCATGCCAAAGATGCCAAGTCTAACAACGGGGAAAAGTCTTTAATGCTTGCGTGGTGATAGTTCTAGCATCAAGGTTGTAGAAATGGTCTGGAGGATAAACATACAAGAAGCAATGGAGTAATTCACAAAGAGGACATGGAGGAAAAGTCCATAATCTGTGAAGACGGGGATACTCAGTCCTGTTTTCTAGTATAGGAGGTTTAGTGTACTCTAACCTGATATCAAGAACGTAGCCTAGTTCTGCAATTTGACCGAAGTTCGAAGATCTCGAAGCCTTGACTCAGAGAGTCGCTTGTGATCCAGAGTAGCTGTGCAGGAGGGAGCAAGGAGGAAGACATCAAAGCAGTGGATGTCATGGCAACCACTGGTTCAGCTGGACTTTAAGGAGAGTAGAGTGCTTCATGGTTCTGGCAGGATTCTTCAGGTGAGTGGTAAGGGAGACGCTTGTTCTGCAAGAAGTGTGGTTAAGCTATGATTCGGGTTTTGGCAGGGTTTATATACCCTCTCGGAGGCTCAATGGATGTAGCTAGATCACGTGGGGCACATGGCCATCTGGAATGTTTTTGAACCTTAGGTAAAACATATTAGTACACTCCCTTCAACCTTACAGAATAGGCAGGTGCAGCTTGTTGATAGGAACCAAATACCAAGAATTGAAAGTATCATATTCGCTCAAGCGTGCATAGTGGAAAACAACACCAAGGCCCCCGTTACAGAGAGAGCAAGGCTTGCCTTTGGCTTATGGGATTCTTGGGAATGCTGCAAAAACACAACATGGCATGGCAAAGTGGCATAGTGAGCAAAGTAACAATGGATTAAACCCAGATCTGTTGGCTTGGAGTGAGTGGTTGAAAAGATTCAGCACTCCATCCATCAACTTGTTGTTTTTGCTATTCTGGGGAATGCTTGTAGGGGTTCACGCATAATGGAAATTAAAGGTGCTAGGGAATCATCGGTCATGATGGTGCTGAGGGAAATATTGGTCATGAGGATGCTGGGGAAACAGTCATGAGGGTATTAGGGGGAACATCAGTTATAAGGGGGCTGGGGAAACATCAGTCATGAGGGTATTGGAGGAAAATCATCATGAGGATGAAGGGGAAACATCAGTCATGATATCATAACATGCCATAGGGCACCTTAGGGGTTAAGCCACATGGCCCCTGCATGCTAGACCACTATGCGAAGGACGCAAGAGGGGGTTGTGACATGAGGTAACAGAAGGGAGTTGTGACAGTGTATAGTGTAGACTTTTTCTGGCATGGATGCGCTCAGTTTATTTTCAGAATAAAGTCCTTTTATCACTGACATAGCTGTCTGATGGAGCACAGTGCCCCATGAGTGCAGTAGGCCTGAATGCCCACTTGTTGTAACCTAGGGTCACTTCGGTATTAAAGATGGGACTGTACTCTCTTTGGCATTATACAAGACTCCACAGGGACCTATGCAGCCCCCTCTATTATGCGGATCACGCTAGCGCACATTTTACATCTGTCCTAACAAAATGAGTGTACCCTCAGGTTGATGCCTGCAGAATGAAAGACGCTCAGGCATCTTTAAACAG
This sequence comes from Lissotriton vulgaris, assembly GCF_964263255.1. Lineage (NCBI taxonomy): Eukaryota > Metazoa > Chordata > Amphibia > Caudata > Salamandridae > Lissotriton > Lissotriton vulgaris. The sequence goes on from NC_141694.1 coordinate 480,216,885, forward strand.
GCAGTCCTTCACAAATACGCTAATACCCAGTGCAATAGGATGCAATGTCCTGGTCTGCACCCAGTGCACTCTATATGTAATACGAACCATGGTGTTATAATTGGTTCTTTTGAAGCAATTTGTAACTACAAATTGTAAAACACATACTGCCACATGAAACTAGCCCTGGATGAAATTGAAATAACGCCGGCGTAAGTTCATATTTTGAGATATTTTCATTGTTTTCTATGCTAAATTCCTGAAATTCGCCACTTTACCTAACTATGCACCATTCACTGTAAAAATGTACCACAAACATGTGAACAACAGAATGGAGGCTTTTGCTTTTTGTAGTATTTTGTTTAAATGCTTCCTTGCACCAAAAATTGGTGCTGGAAAACATTTCATGCTAAAATATAGCGTAAAATGAAGATTCGCATTTTGTTTAATTGCACGCAATTCTGGGTAATTTTGCGGAAGTTTTGCATAATTACATGACCGCATTTTTCGCACACACCCTGAAGGAGACTTAGGACTGGAAAAAGTATCATAATGACATGGAACTAACATGAGCTGGAGGTGAACGTGTCCAAAACCAAATTTATGGTTCTTAGAGGGCACAAACAGGTTAGGGCTAGGGTCACCATGGGGGACACCCCCTTGGAGCAGACAAAGTACTTCACTTACTTGGGAGTCACCTTTAGTGACACCCTGAGTTGGACCCACCAGATCGAGCTCATGACCTTGAAACACCAACAGTTGGACGGGGCTCTGATCAAAGAACACAAAGGGTCATTCACGAAGCCCATGTCGCCGCTCATTAAGATCTATGGAGGAAAGGTTTTGTCCGCTGTCCTTTATGGTGCAGAGCTCTGGGGTGGAAGTAACCTGGACCCCCTAAAACATGCCCAAAACAAGTTTTTAAGGATGGCAACAGGTTTGCCGCAGTCAACACCAATAATCCCCCTTTTATTCGACCTGGGGTGCCACACGGTGGAGGACCAAGCAAGACTTCGCCCATTAACATTTTGGCGCCGCCTGTGGACGACGCCAGAACTCCATCACTACGCAGAAGCTTGCCTGGAGGTAAAAAATAGTCCTGGTGCAACTAAAATTGGATGGTTTAGAGATCTTAAGGCCATCTTACTTTCTTTGGGCCTTGGCGAGCTGTGGTCCTCGCCTGAGTCAGCCAATTTCCCAACAAAAAATGAACTTAAAAAATGTTATTGGGAATGGGTTATGCACAACCTTTACTTAAAAACGAGTTCGAGCAGTCTTTCTGGACTGTTTATTGTACATAAAGATATTCCCTTGTTAGAAGGGTACTGGGACACTATCACAAAACCTCTGGACCGCAAACTTTATTTTCAATTTAGATGTGGTTCATTTCCCATAGGGGACTTCACCAAAAAGTGGGGAACAGATAGAACGGGGTTTTGTCCTAAGTGTCATGGCATTGGGGAAAGTCTGAATCATTTCGTTTTTGTGTGCCCACTATACTCAGCCCCCAGATCCAAATGGCTTAAACCGGTATGTAGACGACTAGGCACCAGATCGGCTGTGGTAGCTATGAGACTGTTAAAAACTAATTTGGATCTGCTTATAGTTGTGGGGGTTGCTAAGTTTCTCGGGTGGGCCTGGGTGCTTAGATGTAGGTTTATTAAAAATAATCCAGTGGTGATTGTCTAAATATGGTGTATAATGTGGAAGTATGGTTGTGCTTGACACCCTCTTAACTTTTGTATGGTTCTATAAGAAGTTGATTTGATGCCAATGATTTAATACCTGTTTTAAATGTTTTTATGTGTATATTGTATTTTATGTCTTTTATGATGAACTAATCGAATAAAGACTTCTTGAACTGACATGGAACTAAAATGGAACAATAAGTTATTTTGGACATGTGCGTCAGTCATGCAGTGCCACTACAATGTCTCTAGGAGGGCAAGTCTGCATTTAAGGCAAGAGCCATATGGCCTGAATGGGACTAGGGTGACTGTCTCATTCCATTTTACCGCACAGAATGTAATGCATTTTGGGCATTGTAGTCTTGGTTTACTTTAATTGAACTAACTAGACTGACACACGTGATTGCAAAGTTTTGTACGAGAACAGTCTAGATCTAAAAACATTTCTCTTTTATGACATGGAATTCGGTGACCATCCTAGTACAGCTTAGATTGTTATCCAGCTTTGGCAAGTACCACGCATCAGGGGTTAGACAAACGCATTTTAGTGCTGGTGTCAGCTCTAAAATGTTATCACCCCACACGCCCTCCCCTCCGAGGAGTACATTCTTTTGGGAGACCTCAACTTTCACCTTGAAAAGAACAACGACCGCAACGCCACCACCCTTCTGGACAATCTCGCCAACCTCGGACTTAAACAACTTGTCACTACCCCCACCCACATCGCAGGTCACACACTCGACCCTATCCTCACCTCCAGCAAACATGTCTCCTTCAGCCACACCACAGCTCTCCTTTGGACGGACCACAGCTGCGTTCACTTTACCTACAACAAGACCACAACCAACAACCATCCTCAACCCACTCTGTGAAGAAACTGGAACAAAATCACCATCGACCAGATCGCCTCATCGCTTCTTCAAAACCCCCCTGCCCACTCCTCAAACCCCGACCAAGCAGCCATTAACCTCACCCAATGGCTATCCAACAGCGCCGACATCCTAGCACCGTTGAAAAAACGTCTAATCAAAGTAGGCAACAAGAAGGCCTCCTGGTTCAACGATGATCTTAAGAAATCTAAGAAACTCTGTCGCTCCCTTGAGAAGGCCTGGAAAAAAGACCCAAACACCAGCACCAAGGACGCCTTCAAAAACGCCACCCGTATACACCACCAACTGATCAGGAATGCCAAGAAAGCCGCTTTCAAGGACCGACCAGATAGCAACGCCCACAACAGCAAGGAATTATTCAACATCGTCAAGGAATTTACCAACCCCTCAGCCAACTCCAACGACATCACCCCCTTTCAAGCCCTCTGCGACTCCCTAGCCTCATTCTTATACAACAAGATTGCTGACATCCACAACAGCTTCGACAACCGGCCCGAAGACCAACCCACCCAACCTTCTGCAGGACCCCCACCCCCCTTGAACATCCTCAATGACTGGAACCCAATCTCCACTGAGGACACCATCCGCCTGATGAACTCCATCCACTCAGGATCCCCCACAGACCCATGCCCTCACCACATCTTTAACAAAGCTGACTCCATTATAGCACCGCACCTCCGAGACGTCATCAACTGCTCCCTCAACTCCGCCACCTTCCCGGAAAGTTGGAAACATGCCGAACTCAGAGCCCTTCTGAAGAAACCCACAGCTGACCCCACCGAACTCAAAAACTACCGCCCTATCTCGCTCCTTCCATTCCCGGCCAAAGTCATCGAGAAAGCTGTCAACAACCAGCTCGCCGCCTTCCTCGAAACCAACAAATCCCTCGACTCCTCACAGTCCGGCTTCCGAGCCAAACACAGCACTGAGACCGCACTCATCGCAGCAACTGACGACATTCGAACTCTGTTAGACAACTGAGACACGGTCGCCCTCATCCTCCTCGACCTCTCCGCAGCCTTTGACACAGTTTGTCATAGCACCTTAATACAACGCCTCAGAAACATCGGAATCCAAGGAAAAGCACTGGAGTGGATCACCTCGTTCCTTGCCGGAAGAACCCAGAGAGTCCGCCTTCCACCATTCAAATCAGAAGCTACCGAAGTCATCTGCGGCGTGCCACAAGGATCCTCACTCAGTCCCACCCTCTTCAACGTATACATGAGCCCCCTCGCGGCCATCGCACGCCAACATAACCTCAACATCATCTCCTACGCTGATGACACTCAACTGATACTATCACTCACCAAAGACCCCAACACCGCCAAAACCAACCTACATGAAGGAATGAAAGAAGTAGCCGAGTGGATGAAGTACAGCCGTCTAAAACTGAACTCCGACAAAACTGAAGTCCTCATCCTTGGTACCTCCCCCTCCGCCTGGGACGACTCTTGGTGGCCAGAGGCCCTTGGAAAAGCACCCATCCCGACGGACCACGCACGGAACTTAGGTGTCATCCTGGACTCCTCACTCTCTATGAACAGACAAGTCAACGCCGTCTCATCTTCTTGCTTCAATATTCTTCGCATGCTCAAAAAAACATTTCGCTGGATCCCCACCGAAACTAGAAAAACGGTCACCCACGCACTGGTCACGAGCCGCCTGGACTACGGAAACACCCTATACGCCAGTACCACCGCAAAACTCCAGAAAAAACTCAAACGCATCCAGAACGCCTCAGCCAGACTCAAACTAGACATCCCGCGTAAAGACCACATCTCTGGACACCTGAAAAACCTCCACTGGCTCCCCGTTAACAAGAGGATTACTTTCCGCCTCCTAACCCACGCACACAAAGCACTTTACGAACTTGGACCCGAATGCCTCAACTCACGACTTTCCTTCTACACCCCCTCCCGCCTCCTACGATCCTCCAACCAAGCCCTTGCAACTGTACCTCGCATCAACAAAACCACCATGGGAGGCAGATCCTTCTCCTACCTGGCAGCTAAAACCTGGAACTCACTTCCCACTCACCTTCGCCTCACTCAGAACCACCTTACATTCAGAAAGCAACTTAAAACCTGGATATTCGACAAGTAATTCCCCACCCTTCCTCAAGCGCCTTGAGACCCTCTGGGTATGTAGCGCGCTATATAAATCACTTGACTTGACTGACTTGACTTGACACTTGTTTTATGTTTAATGTTTACTTAGTGGCAGTGACTCGACTTCACACAATGCAGTGAATGACCAAGAGAACCCTGAACCTCAGCCACACACGCAGGCAATCACAGAAGTTAAGCTCCTGAGTGTTCGAGTATATCATGTGTGTCTTTGTCAATAATAACACCAGACCAGACAGTGCCACACGTGAATCTGGGGGTGGTGCCTTGCTTGGGATCACACATGCTCTGATTGGCTAGCGGCAGACACATTCAGGTAGCAGGTTTGTTTTTCCTTGCCGCACACGCCAACGTCAGAGTCGCACCGTTACTCCAGGTCTCACCTTCTGTGAGCCGGAGCATGTCCCTGATTGGAGTGAGTGCTTTGCTGGCCTCCTCATCCCTTGTATTGGTCTGCCAAGCATAAAAAGATTCATGCGCATATGTGTGTGTGTTGCTAACTTCTCCTGCTCTTGACCCAAGGCAGTGGCGCATCACGGGCAGTCCAGCATGGTGAGTACAGTGTTAACGCTGCTCATGCTACCCGATACCATGGAGTCAGATGCTCGTTGCTGATGGCAGTGTAGGCAGCATGGTGTCATAAAAAATGTATGCTATTAGAAAAAAACAATTGAAAGATAGTTGCATTGATTAAAAGGAACACACGTCCGAGATCATTTTTGAGTGATCCAATCTGCTGCAGTGAATCTGAAAACAGTCATGTCAATAAGAACCTTCACCTCTCTTGGAAGCACTAACTTATTGCCTTTCAGGTTATGACTAAGGACATTAACACTCTTTCTCCCGAAGTAACCTGCATTGTGTGTTCTTGCTAAGCTGTTGTTTTGAAGCCAAATGAACCAATTGTGCATATATAGTGTAGTTTTTAATATGCGCACAGGTGCAGTCTGGACTTGTGAAAAAACACCATTTTATTCCATACTGTGTCCAGATTGCAGTTGGGGCGTGTGATATTTTTCTCCCAGTCAGTAGCATATTTTAGTATTGTACATGTGGGTCTCTTTTCAACAGTGGGACTCACTATCCTTTAAACGTTTCCAGAGTTGGTCTTTAAGGCCACCATGACGTGCGCCGCTGCAAGACTGTGGTTCATTAACAAAATATAAAGTTGTTGGTATAAGTTCTGCAGTGGACCAGACCTGAAGCAGTTGGCTTTATGAGATATTGTTTTGCCTTTAAAGCTTAGATTACTTTCAGATTAGTAAATAGAGTTTGTGTCATTAGTCTGTGCAGCAGGAGTGCAGGGAGGAGATGCATGTCAGGCGTTACGTTTTTGCAGATGTACTGAGATCTGAGCAGCTGTGTGTAGTGTGTGCCTATGGATAGAAGGGATGTCTGTATCCAAAGACGTGTCATGGGTCTGTGACATTGCTAGGCACTTCCAAACTATGAATGTGGATTAGGTTGCGGATATTTTCACTGACTGCCTTTCAAGGGGTCATTGCACAGGTTGTGTCACAGGAGACTCTGAAGGGTGGAAGAGGGCAGTGCAGGTATGTCTCTTCACATTGTATATAATGGCTAAAATGACTTGTGTATTGAGTTGTTTTCTGTGGCATGAGAAATGTTTCCATTGCTACAATGTTAGATAAGTGAAGTAGATTGTTGACCTTGTACAAGCAATTCAGGCCCTCTCCAGGTTATTATGTTGCACACAAGTGACTCCTCTCTTCCATCAATCCCATGGCATAGACACAACTATTTTCCCGGCTTCTAATAGTCTCACTTAAAGTGTCGCGCATACAATATTGAAATGTCACACATAATCGCACAGCAGAATGGGAAATGTCACAGAGAAGCAAAATGGAGTCTTGGCAGCCGATTGCATTGTTATGCTTTGCTATCGTTTTCCGTTTTTCAAAGCTTCTTGCATTTTCCTTGCCGTGTGATTGTAGGTAAGTACCTGCTCATGATGTCTTGTGTATCTCTGGACCAGCTAACCCTACTTTGCCTGCACACCACACAGCACGTCCTGTAGCGTCCACCTTTCTTCCACTGTGGAGTATTGGACACTTAAACAGCGGGTTCCATAATGGAATAAACTGGTAGCTTCCACTGCAGTGTCAGGTAAGGTCGCCCATCCACATGCATTGTCCTTGGAGGAAGGACTCTTTCAGCAGTCTGAGTCAAAACTGTTTCCCTCATGTGAAAGATATTAGGTTACACGCCCCTCCGTTTAGTGATTACAACATGCTTACATCTAATTATGCCTCTCTGAAGAGCTCTCCAGTAAAAAAATATTTAATATCTGCCAGTGAAGGAATACAATTAATCTTAATCTGTGACAGCGAGATAGGAATAGTTCCTTTACCAACCATTGAATTCAACTCTTTCCTCACTTTCTTTAAAAGAGACTAATTTAAACGTGAGTACTTCACCTTATCCTGCTTCTTTTTTGCATTTTGGTACTTTTAGTATCACTATCCACATTGTAAGTGCTGTCCAAGTACACAAATACAAAAGCAAAACCATGACTAGATGAACTGGTCATATCAGATATGTTGCACCTTGAGTACTTTGCTTTCCTGAGCTTGGTATATGGAACGCCAAGTGAAGGCTCAAGTGTTGGCTTGATACACTGTGATCTTGAGCAAGTTAGGTTACCACTCTTTGTTACTCATAGTATAAGACTTCCTGAGCACGGCTCTCAAGTTCCAAATCCACGTGAGTAGCTCATCCAGTTCGAGTTTTTGTTTGGATTGTGGGACTTACAATTTTGAATTTAGCATGAGGTCACAACGACCACAAACCCAGTTGGTAAAAGAAAATATATAGAGTAGAGGAAATACTGACACCTGTGACTCGGAAACTTAAAATCCCTGCCACTGCCAAGGTGAAGTGCCTACAATAGGAGCAGAAGGTTACACTGGCAGGTTCTCACTGAAGGAGGTGCTCACTTTCCTATGGAAGCAGCCCCACATTTGACATGGTTAATATACAACTCCATGTGTTGAGTTCCCCCTGTTGTCCGTCCGAGGCATCCATTTCCAAAACCAGGATACTTTCAGATTCTAGTTATGGTTAAGTTCAACTTATCACCACCCCCACCATACCACCATTTCAATAGACTACCACATGGGAGTACAATAATGTCTAAAGGGAAAGTACAGGAGTGGAGAAGTCATGACCTCGTGACAAAAAGTCACATGACGACCCTAATCATGTAATATTTAGCTTTTTATGATGAATCACGTGTTAGTATACTACTTGACTTGGGCTCTTGGCAAACATGAAGAAATGTAGCTTTGGTGGTCCACAAAATATAAGTACAAAAACTAGAAAAGAAAAACCATCAGGTTCAGGAGCTTTCAGCTGTCCACATGTCATCAAGATCATGCTTCTGATTCCTTGCTCGAACTTTCAACCATGTGCTTGTAATAGGAAAGAAAAACTACAAATCCGGTGAGATTGGACTACTGACTGTAATTCTCTCCTTGCAGGCTTCCCCAAAACCCACCTATCTCCTTTAAAAACAATCCCCCATTCAGCTGTGTATTTCGTCTGTGAGGCCAACAGAAATGACCATATTACACCCATACTGATTTCTTTGCGCTGGCTTCCCACTGAAGCTAGTTCAATATATACTGGACAGCTTGCATCACTCATAAAGCCATACACACCTCCACACCACACTACCTGGCTACCAAACTCAATATTTCATGTGGTTCCAGACCTTCATGCAATGCTGAAAATCTACAGCTCAAACCTCCAGCTATTAAAAGGGAAAGACTAATGGCACAATCCTTCGCAGGTAATAAGACTAACATTTGGAATTTCTTACCTCCAAACCTTCGCATCACCACCTCTATCCAGTTTTTCAAAACAGACCTCAAACTCTTCTCTTCCAAAGACACTTCTATCAATAATTTTCCTCACCAAGCTCCTTACCAGGCATATGCTCCCTCATCCCAAGTTGTGACCCTGATTGGTACATGACACTAGCAAGAGCTTCTACGGCCCTCCATCTCGATCTTGTAAATATGTAATATGTATTAGTGTAATCCTAATCACCCCACCTTTTCTTAATCTTGGGTGTGTATGTAACTTTTTTTTTTTGAGTTTTATATAGCGCAAACTAGACCCGAGACATCGGGTATCAGAGCGCTTTACATGAACACCAGTTTCGTTACAGAAGGACACATTCATTTTTTATTAGGCACGGGGAGATTAAGTGATTTGCCCAGAATCACAGGATGTTGAGCGTAGTTGCCGAGACTCAAACCCAGGTCCTCAGCTTCGAGGTCAACCACTCTAGCAGTAAGGCTACATCCTCTCCCCAACTTGTTAATCTGTATCTCTCACCATGAGTAACTGTAGTAGATAGAAGTAGTGTCACCTACTACCATGTTACTCTAAATTTCTTATGCAATTTACTTCACTTTATTGTAAAGCGCTCTGACACATGGGTGAAGTATGTGCAATATAAAATGAAGTAATAATTAAAGGAAGTGAGGCTGGCTAAAAAGTCAGGGCAGGATATAGTATCTTCTGCTGACTTGGGCCTGTTTGAAACTTGGAATTCCTCTGATGGTGATACAGGGAGAGTGCGAGTGAAGGTTGTCTGATACGGGTTCATAAGGCAGAAATGGATGGTAATATCACTGGTAAGACGAGCCTAGTCGTAGAACTCTCTACGTGCCATAGTGGCTATGAGATGCTCAGTCAGATGTGCCTAATTCCTCACACCCCTTTCCAGTAGTGTAGCTGTGCACTCATAATGTGAAAAGGCAAATTACAAGTAGTGGAATGCATAGCGGACTTTCCTAAGAGGGTTACAAGTGAGTAACAAGTTTGATCCCCGATATTGACCATGACATGGTAGGGCTGTTTGGCAGGCAGGTATGTGCATGGTATGAGGCACTTGATATTTCTACCCATAGCTCCAAAGAATCTGTTACTTTTATCAATCCCGTCTCCTATTTTTCAATACCTCTGCCAGCTCCATTCTGAACCTTCTTTTGCTTTACTTACTGAAAGCACATTTTGAAAATGAGGTGGCGAAGCGACAACATAACAAGAGGACCAAGAGAAGGAAAAGTAGGAGGAGAGACAGGGATAAAAATAGACAGAGTATTTAATGGAAGAGTGTATGTTCATGCTTTTGTGTCTGTAGTGCCAGGACTGTCTGACACAATGACAAGTACAAGTCAGACTAGGAGAGAAAGAGAATTGCGGAGAGAGACTGGGAAATAGTGATCGAAATTCAGTTTTTTTCATGATGTTATCTAGTTTATGAAATTGGTATGATGGTTTCTATTTTATGTATTGTAATTCGATTTATTTTGCGAATCATACCCATGATGAGGTGCTCGGGTATGTTAGCGGATGGCTAGACTTGAACTTGAACTTGAACTTGATTGTGGGGGGATGTTTGCTCAGAAGAGTGGTGATTTGCAGATTGGCCTAAGTGTGAAGCATTTTGGTGTCCTTACTGAGTGATCAGAGTAATTTTCTCATCTTAAGTCATTGTGCCTACTTAGAAAGACGAGTGATAGAGACTACATGGTCTTTACATTAATTAACTGTTCTGATTGAGCGAGTCTGGAGGCAAGTAGCCATGGCAGATGTTCTTTTCAATATTTGGAGTGACAGGTGAGCGGCCCTCGGGTATGTACTGAATATAGTCACACATTGTGGGAGATCTCAAGAGTTATGTTATGTTATTTGTACTTTATAAAGCGCTCGAATTACCCTTAGGCCTCTCGGCGCTACAATAAAAGTAACAGACAGCTTCTAACTGCGGGGTCACCAGTAAAAGAGGGAAGTTTTCTAAATTGGCAATAGTTGGGACAAGTGCAGATGTGCATGGGCAGCCCCTTCCAATAGCCAGGAGCCAGGTAAGAAAAGGCTCTCCCCCACATTTCACCTGACGGATGTGGGGGACACACAGCAAAGCTTTATCCTTTGATCTTAGACTTCTTGTGGGGGAATAAGTTTTGACTCTTTGTTGGAGATACCTAGGGTCAGCTCTTTGTAGGGCCTTAAAGGTAAGAGGTAAGAGTCCCTGCAGAATCAATGAGGTGTAACCCACATGCCTGCAGAGAAGAAATGCTGCTATAATAAATATTCTTAAGGGACTTCCAAGGAGTAACAGGAGTGACCCGCAGAAGTGCGCTGGATATATTCAGCCAAAGCCAAGGTTTGATAGGGACTTCGCAGGGATGAGAAGCGAAATGCTCATAAACATGAACTAGAAACAGACAGGCAGTATAAGTATAACTCCCATTCAGTGTCTATCCAGGAGCGAGCAGCATACAATATGTACTGTTTATAGGCATCCACCATAAATGCTCTATAGAGTCCAACTAGGAGTGGCAGTGGAGTAGTTCATGACATGCATTAGATATGTTGAGTCATTGTGCATGATCTAAAGAATCTGTTCAAGAACAAGGAAGAGTAACGTACAGGCACACACAGGTAACATGTCATGTTGAATTCTCTTCAGAGGAATGATGGAGTGGTAGAGGGGCTATCAGCAAGCTTGTAGGTTAGTAGGAAGAGCAAAGCCTCGCCCACATATTAATCCTGTCTGGAGGGGATTAAGCTTGTTTCTGGGAGAGAAAGATGGTGATTGCCTAATCTACATAGGCAAATTACGTTCGAACTGACTGACAAGCCATGGAATAACCTTCACAGAGGAAAAATAGAGGAGCAGCTAAACCATTATCTCCATTCTCCTCAGGAGGTTCCTTTGAAGTTTTGATGGGAAGAAACAAGTTTGGCAAGAGCACTTGAGGCAGGATTTAAGCTCTTAGAGAGCCATGAGCTTTGACTGTTTGAAGTAGCCATTTAAAAAAGTTCCAAGTTTCTGCAATGGGAGATGGCACTGGCTTGGGTAAAGATGTATATTCTTTTTATTGGGCAGAAGTGACCACTTTCTGGAATTTTCCACACCTAATAAAAACCCCTGCACAAGGTACAGACTGTGAAAAGCACAGGAACCTGCAGAAGACAAAGATAGATTTCCATATGGATGAATCCCTGCTTACAGTGGTGGGACACCTGTAGTGATCTGCACTCTGTGGAAAAATGTGTCTCTAGGGCCAATGATACAGGCCTCCCCACTCCTTCTCAGGGTTAATAGAGAGTGGACCCTGGAGGAGACAGTTCCACTGGAACGTCTGGGTTCGAGTCCTGTAGCCACTACCCAAGAAGGAGGGGACCCCTGACTCCTGATAGAAACAGAGGCATCACACAAATGGTCAGAAGGCCGTGGGGCCTGGGGAGTGCAGGTAAGGTTGTAACCCACTTGATGGCCATTGAGTGCTGCAGAGAATGACACAGGTTCAGGGAGATTACCATGAGCCCAGACAGAGGATTAGCCCCTGCGTGCTGCAAAGGAACCTTGACCAGCAGGCTATAATGATCTGAAAGTGCAGTAGGACAGGCCCTGAGATCTCCCTCATTGGAGAGAAAGCAGCTAGGAATCAGTGCAATAAATCTACATGCAATTTACAGGCCAGGAGGTGCTAACTGTATAATCCTGGTGGCAACAACCCACCACCATGACCAAACAATGCACATATCCTAAAAAACGACAATAGAGCCAGAGAAATCCACAAATGGCTGCCTTTCAAGTGCTGTGCCTGCCTGGAAGGTCCTTAATATCACCGCACCCCATAAATACTGACTGTTTCCAAGCTGTTCCCTTGTTGTATCCCGATGTAGCCTGTGACTGTCAGGGTCCTCCCAGGGTAGCATTTAGAGCAGCAGCAAGCAGTGCCCCTTTCTCATATCCAAAGGTAGGGCCGGGGCCACAGATTGTCTTAGAAAACCCATGTGCTCCATTTGCTGGTTCTTCTGGGAAGGAGCAGAGCCACAGGAGCAGTGCCTTCCCTGTGCCCAGGGGTAGGAGGGATGACCACGCAGTTCCCCCCTCTGCTAACCATGGGCCGATGAAAAGAGGACGAAGGCTCCCTTGCCAGAAAAGAAGCATGATAGGCAAGGAGGGTGAGCCAGCTTGGCTGTACAGGGTTGGTACTCTTGTTCCATCTCTACAGCAAAAACCTGGGTGCCCCACAGGAGTGGCAGCTGCATCCGACCCCCTAACAGTAAATGCACCAAAGACTACATTTGGTACAGAGGAATAAAAGAATGAGAGTGTCTGTGGCCACATCAAAGCAGCACATCAAGCCCTAAGAGCTGCCAGAAATCACCCCTATTGCCCTTGAGCTGCTCAAGAATTTACATACGATAGGGAAATGGCACCACCAACGATTGGTAGTGGTTCTGGAGCCTTCCAGGAGAGTGGCATGCCACACGGTAGCCCTTCATTAAACTTTGATTGGTGCCCAAGTCTCCTGGGTGTAAGAATTCATGACCGGGGGAGGCATTTACTTAGTTTTAAGCACGTCCAGGTACCCTTGTTTCTGTTGCTGCTTTGCAGCAAGTATAAAGTTAGAAGGAAGAAGCATACAATGCATAGTTTTGATCGTGAAATTTGAACTGCAAGGAGTAGTTTTAACACTGAATAATAATTTTACACATATTGGTGAATATTGTTAATAGGTTATGTTGGTGTTCAGTGTTTAAGTCTGTGTATTTAAATATATATTTTTAAAACACTGACTGAACAGAGATTTATTAAGTCTTGCTTGTTATTGCTTTGGAGAGTGCTGGGTCTCTAGTCCCCTCAGTAAGCATTGCTACCCTGGGAGTCAAGTGCTAAAAAAGGAGTACTTGGTCCACCATTTTGGAGGTCCACACTATGGGTGACCCAGGACATCACTGTCAAAAGACCCCTGCTGGCCGTCTACCTATTGCCTGTCCTTGGACCTTCAAAACTGCATTCCTGACACCAAGTAGAAATTTCAAGACATTTATTGGGTGTTCATTAAAGATGATAGAGAAGCAAGCATTTATTGAAGCTGAGTGGGAGACTATGCCTAAAGATGAGTGGAGGGTAACTTGTATAGTCAGCGTGGTCATTTATGCTGCTTTGCTTAAGTAGAGATGGAGGCTGAGTTAATGGGATGGCACAATGTCCAATCGGAGAAGCTAAGACTATTCTTAGCGTAGGCCTTTACAAGAGGATCCCTCAAGTCATTCACGGCTGAAATGTACGTGTCCATTTTCCCCCACTAATGACAGCCCATGCTCCTGCAGTTAGACATGCACCCTGAGGTAATGCTGCATGAACACTTGAGAGGCTAGAGATCAAAGAAATTACGGTAAGAAATTAATAGTTCTCCACACTCCACAACATTGATGATATTGAAGACAGAAATAATGCTCAAACTAGTCAGTTACTGATCCCAGATTTGTCAAAAATGGAGACAGGAACATATTTTGTCAGTGCCTAATTTGTGCCGGTGGTTCGAGTGGTGGGTCCCGGCACTCATTTATGGGGACTTATTTTCGAGGACCAGGACTTTTTCCTAATCAGAATTTCACCCAGAGCAAGAAAGTGAAAGGCTCAAAGGTATAAAGAAGGGAGAGCAGGACGATAGGAGGGGCAGAAAGCAGGAAAGTAGAGAGAATCTGCGAGAGTGAGATAAAGAGACGGAAGTGTATTTGGCAACACTGGTATTTTTTTGCATATTGCAATCCAAGCACTAGCGGCGATATTTTTATCGCCGAGCTGCGGCGATTTTTATCGCTTTAGAACCTTGCTATTATCAAGGTTTATCTACTAAGTGATAAAAATCGGCCGAAATGCATAAATATCGCTGAAAAGTCAGCGATAATTATGCATTACCGAGCTAATGCTCTTAGCCATGTTATCCACCTACCATTGGATAACATGGCTAAGAACTGCTCAGGGTAGGTGTTAGCTTTTGGAGATATTTGCGCTTAGCGCGTAAATCTCCAAAAGTTGGTAATAGGAGATAGCGATGTTAGCGACTGTTTCCAGTCGCTAACATCTTGGCACGCCCACTTTGCATGTCATTAGTGATAAATATCACTGGCATGCAAAGCGGGGCCCAAGATGGTCGCTATCTCCTACTAGCTGCCGCTAACTGGTGTTAGTGACAGCTAGGTAATAGGGAGATAATTTTATCTCCGCTTTCTTGGCTTTTAAAGCCAAAAAAGCAGAGATAAATCCTCTTGATAATATGTCCCTGGGTTTTCTGGTTTCTTTGATCAAGAATTCCTCTTTCGCATTACCCACAATGTAACTGTTATACTGTAGTACCACGTTTTGATAAACTAAAGGCCACAGAAAAATCCTGTGTTCTAGAACTGGCTGGGTAAACGGGATCCCTGGGGTGGTTCAGGAACTAACATTAAGTAATTTACCTTCACTACTTTTATGTGAAAGGCAGTCGCCAATCTTGAAAGCTAAAATATTGAAAATCAACAGGCATTATTTTCACACACTCTTTCACTCTGAAACTGTTTTCTTCCAGTCTCAATGTCTGACAAATGCAACCTTGCCTGAGATGCTGAAGCTCAGTGACCCACATATTCATTGCTCAGCTGTACCACTGTTAAATAATAACATTTGGTTGTCATTAAGTTTTCCTGTGGATTTTTCCTAGGGAGCTAAAGAAAGCAATGATCCTTCCTTTGTTGAAAACACTGCATTTCGACAGCACTAATCCATCAATTTTAAATCCATTTTACAGCTTGCCTTCTCTTTTAAAATGGCGGAAACAGGGCGGGCTTTGGGGCAGTGCGACTGGTGAGGCCGAACTGGGCGCTGCCCTGACCTGGGGGGTGGACGGGGGTGGGGGGGGGGGGATCTAACCGTAGGGGGGGGAGGCACTGTGTTTAGCAATCACATACGATTCAAAAGCAGCACCTGCTCTAGAGTTTCTTGTGCATCCAGCT
The DNA here is from genome assembly GCF_964263255.1 of Lissotriton vulgaris. Classification (NCBI taxonomy): domain Eukaryota; kingdom Metazoa; phylum Chordata; class Amphibia; order Caudata; family Salamandridae; genus Lissotriton; species Lissotriton vulgaris. Next base: position 480,232,401 of record NC_141694.1, read on the forward strand.
TTCAGGCAACAACAAAAATGTCAAGATAACTCGTGTGATCAATGTTTCGACTAGAGAGAGAGATCAGATTTTTATATAGTGACAGATTTGACTCGCCAAAAAGTTGCGGAGATGGTTAATATGCCTGCTGCAAAAGGTGGATCTGTATTTTATGCTGAAAGCTGAGTGGAGTAAAGCCAACCTTTACCATTTACTTTAAAACAAATGAAAAGTATGTAAGAAAAGGGCTATGGAGAGATGAGGGGCACTTTTACCGGGTGGTAGTGAGGGAATCCAAAGAGGAGGTCACGAGGGTAAGGAGGGTGCAAACAAGATTGCCACACTAAGTGCCACCAGTGTTATTGAAATAAACAAAAGTCTCTATCCGTACCAGACTGTGTTTCATCCCAGAAGAGACGCTGGGTCACGATTCACATTAGTGCTGGGCGAATGATTGGTAATTCTGATGAAGGTGGTGCAAATGCCTTTCTTTATAAAGAGATCATATTTTCTGTACTATTGACGAATCCGATGCTATACTAATGTGTAGGTGTGAAGCCGCAGTACTGTAGGAATGTCCAATGCTGGAATCATTCATTTCTAAAGGAAAAGAGTCAATCAGTGGTTCTTCCATATAAGTCATGACACAAAAAACTCAAGTGTGGAGATAAAGTCTGTTACCATTGTGTACGACCCAAAGAGGAGTTTATTGTAACCTTTCTGCTGGCCCTGTTATATATTCATGTCACAGACTGAGTGCTTGCAGGATGATGACCCAAGTTTTCACTCAAGTGCAAGATACTTGCTCCTGGTACCTTCCAATCATACAAGTTCATAATGATAGGGTCGTCATTAACTCTGATCTGTAAACGCAAGCTCAGATGGGTCCTGTTACAAAGAGAGTATTTTCCGCTTCAAATTCTCAAGCGACACCTTCGGTACATGAAATTCCCACACCAGGGGCCATATTATAGAAGTGCCTTGGGTGCGCAAATAGCGTTTGCTCACCACCAATGCACTTTGGTATTATAGAAGGGGTTGCAAACCCTTGTGCGTTCCCTTATGTAATATTGAAAGCGCTGGCGCACACACACCATCAACACTTCCTCAAGAGGGCATTCCCTCTTTTGCATGGGGGCATGGCCCCATGCAAATGAGGGAATCCCTTTGCCTCTGTGCCCATGCCTTATTTCAGGCGTGAAAACAAAAGGTACACAATTGATGGACTGAATGCAGAACAAATCAAAACATTCACCCCCATTCAAGAGATCTGGGTTAAATCTATCATTCTTTTTCTCACCATGGTACCCCAGTTTAGACCTGGCCACATGCAAATCAGTCTTGACCCTGTGCCTCATGGGAACAGTCCAGCCCGAACTGCCAAGCCAGGTCCTCACTGGACTGGAAACAAGCATCCTAGGACCGGTTTCAAGATTTCACCCCTCTTCAGCCAGGATAACTTGATTCCAGTGGCACAGTGAGCCTGGGACACACCTCTAGGCATACCCGGCGCACTTAGTGGGAGAAAGCAAAAGACACACAAATGATGGACGAAATGTTAGAGAAGTAATTTTAACCCCTACACTATCCAACACTTACCCTACTACTACACCCCTGGAGTTAGAATAGTAATTTTAACCCCTACACTATCCAACACTTACCCTACTATTACACCCCCTGGAGTAAGAATAGTAACTTTAACCCCTACACTATCCAACACTTACCCTACTATTACACCCCCTGGACTTAGAATAGTAATTTTAACCGCTAGACTATCCAACACTTACCCTACTATTACACCCCCTGGAGTTAGAATAGTAATTTTAACCCCTACACTATCCAACACTTACCCTACTACAACACCCCCTGGAGTTAGAATAGTAATTTTATCCCCTACACTGTCCAACATTTACCCTACTACAACAACATAAATCTACGACTTGACGAAGTGGGGTCTGCTACTTAGTGCACTCGAGAGCTATTAAACAAAATCTCGTATTCAATAATTCAGGCTGGAAAGTCACGCTCAACTCCCAAGAGGGGCATCGTCAATAACCCCCGTTGCTACTACATAAATCACAATAAAGAAGAAACGTGATAATACAAGACAAATTATTGTAATTCAAATATCACATCTGTATTAATACAATCAATTCCAGAAACAATCTTCCAGACGAACGTTGTATCATTCGTTTTTCTTTATTCAAGCCATATGTTGCTGTCAGTCAGCTGGTTTTAATACAAAGTTAACAGCCAAAGCGTTTCGTCCCCATCCGGGACATCATCAGGGCTGTAAACTAGGAAAAGAATATACAATCACTATATAATAATGTATTTTGCTAAATCAAAACTTACATTTGACATAAAATCCATGTAACATGCATTCATAATGGTGATATTGGTTTTATGTTGATATAAAATGTACCACGGATACCACCCTGCCTATTTAACAATCTAACAAACAATATCAGGATGCCATATACGTCATTGAATACATTTATCATAATACAGCGTGGAGAAATTGGACAAGTTTAAAAAGGACAGCCAAAAATACACAATAGGTCGTACAGTAGTTCATCATTAATTATACCATGTCCCATGCTTCTATGTCGTCCTGAACCATTCCTACTATGATCCATTGAAGAAAATATTTGTGACCTAACGCTAATCAAACAAAAAAAAAGGTATTTAAGATCCTTAGCTCACCATCATCAAAAATCCCTGTTGATCAAAATCTCAAATAGATCCTCCAATATCAACAAATTTCTTCAAGGGTGACTACAGGTGGGCATATACAGGATCACCTTAATCGTGTATATGCCCAAATCCCTATAAGAAAAGGTGTGCATTTTAACCTGAGCACCCTCTTGTAAAGGTTTCCCCAAAATTTGCGATCAGAGAAAGTGACAAATCTGGTGGGCGAAGACCCTTCCCTAGCTAGTGGTGGTAGACTGATCCCCCCAGTAAACACATATATTGATGCAATCGTATTCTGAAGCCCTAATTATTTGTCTAGAACACATTTAGGAAATCTAGCATTTATTGAAAGTCCCGGAGTTTACTCCTTCCATGCCAGGAAGCCCAATTTGGAAAAGGTTTGCAGTCCTACTCACCTATTCCAATCAACTAGTAGGCACCTTTGAGAGTACAACCACAACGGTTTTCATTAAATCTCAAATTATATTCCAAATCCTTTCATCCAAAAAATACCCCAACTGGAAGACACAATTCAAGTAAGATGTTATTTAAAATCAAACGGTCTACCACAGCTACTTCGATCTGCTCCACAGGTTCCCCGTCACCCAGCATATTCTCTCTTACTGTTCAAGAACTCCATTCAAAAGAATTCTCAGCACCCGTCTCCCTTACGGTAAATTCCAATCCGCTCATTCACTAAACTCCAAGTCCTTATACTCTAATAATATCCGTCTGTAACAAAAAATTACAGAAACTGCTATAAATCCCCTATCCTCAAGTATCATTCGTTTCACAAATGAATATCCCCACCCGTACTTCTTCCATCTCTTACCAAAATAAAGTGTTCGAGATCCGCGACATACTCCTTGCTCTCGGCCCGATAATTCCGGAATACAAGGAAGATCCATCTACCTGTCGTTTTTTAAAGTTGCTGTTTACCAATCATATGAGTTGAGGCCTCCCTTCCGCCAAACAACTACACTGCCCACTACGTTCAACCAGTTAGCTTCCCATCCCGTCCGCCACCTATTCAGCATCCTGCCGGTGACGTGACTTCCTGTTCGTGTGTCTCACCCACTGTTCCCTTCTCTGGTCCGCACTTGGTGTTAGAACTAACTTTATTCAGAAAGTACCTCCGCTTCGTTTATCCGATAATTGTTGTATGCTGTTTGGGCGTGCACCCTTGATTCAGACCAAAATCACTACGAATTGTCCGCCCACTCCGTACAACCAGTTAACTTCCCATCCCGTCTGCCACCTATTCAGCATCCTGCTGGTGACGTGACTTCCTGTTCGTGTGCTTCACCCACTGGTCCCTCTCCGGTCCGCACTTCGTGTTTGAACCATCTTCATACAGAAAGAACCTCCGCATCTTTTTTCCGATTATTGTTATATACTATTTGGCCGGGCACCATTAATTCTGACCAGATTCACTTACAACTTGTATCCCCACACACCCGATTTAGAAATGTGACCAATCACAAACTAACTTTACACACTGAAAACGACAGAGGTCCATTTAACGCAAACAGCCCACAATCGGCGTGTCCTACTTAGTGTTCAGCTTATCATGCGCGAGTAGAACGCCCATATTTAGTATTCCTTCCCAAGCTAAACACAGCAGTGTATTGGCCTCTCGGTCCCCGATTCACACTTATGAGCATAGAGTTGTCCCCATCCCAAATAACTAACAAATACAAATTCAAAATTCACTTTGTGGAACCCTCACTAATTATTGGTTACTGCTACTCACGATCAACCACCTTCTTCGGTCTAAGTTGTTCTTTATACAGTACTCATCCCACTGCATTTGCACCTGAATGCAAACCCAATTCACATATCAGACGACCAACCAACTCCAAATACAAAATAATGGTCTCGTACTATCACCAGAGATGCAATATGATACACTCATATATATCATCCTGCTACATTAGCACCGGAATATAACCTAATCCGAAAGTCTGACGACCATCCAGCATCCCATTTAATTTTATTGCCCTTTTCACTCATCAGAAAAAATGTAATGCACTCGTCCATGTCATTGTAAAGAAAGAGAATTATTCCTAACACATCAACCATATTGAATCAACTCTAAAAGGAGTGAAATGCTGAAGTGCCTGTGTGACCAACCAGACAGGATTGGTTATACCAAAAAATAATGCAAATCAGAATCAATGTTCAAGCCCTTAGTCACCGTCCTGCATTTGCAATTCCACCTAGCTTCTGCTTGTCTGATCCTAAGGTCCCAGTCTCCACCTCTGATATTTTGGCTCACCTTCTGAATGCCGTGGAATCTAAACTCTTTCTGTGCACCTGCATGTTTCTTCATATGCGCATATAATGGTGACCTAATGCCTTGATTGACAACTGCTCTTCTATGCTCCTGAATCCTTACTTTAAGACTCCTCTTAGTGTTGCCAATATATATCTTAGCACATCCACAAATAATCGCATAAATTACTCCTACACTGTTACAGTTGATGAATTCATTTATCCAATAACGTTTACAGCTATTGTACATAAAGTTGTTGATCTTATTAACGCCCAAAGCGCACACGTTGCAAGAACCACAAACATAGAAGCCTTTTGGCAGAGGTGGCAACCAATTCAAAGTTGCTGGACTATCTGGACGGACATAGTATCTTGAAACTTTCTCTTTAATTGTCGCACCCCTTTTGTAAATTACCACTGGTCTGTCACCTACAAGCTCCAGCAAACCAGGTACCACCTTTAATAAACTCCAATTCTTTCCAAGTGCTTTCATGATTAGATCTTTCTTGGCACAATAAGTGGTCACAAATGCTATCCTTCTACCTGATTCTGGTCTAGTCCTTTGAACCAAAGTTGACTCTCCCTTGATTTGTACAACCCTCTCCCTGGCTTTCACAAGATTACTAGTCCTGTATCCCCTCCTGTTCAATCTATACTGGAGGTTATCAAGTTCATCGCTAAAGTCACTATCACGGCTGCAATTTCTGCGTACCCGGACCATCTCACCATATGGAATTCCTGAAATTACGGCTAAGGGGTGGAAACTGTCGGCCCGTAGTATTGAATTGGTGGCCACTGGCTGTGCTTTTCCTAAATAATTTACTACTGATCCTATCATCTTCAACCACTAGTTCAACATCCAAATATTCAATTTGTGTGGCGCTATAGTTAATGGTGAATCTTACATTGAAATCATTCACTGACTCTAATCACAGAAATGTGACCAAGGGTACAGGCTTCAGGCACCAAAAGTGCAGGGACAGGAAAATGCCACATTTCTAGAAGATTATGTCAACAAAGGGGAGTTGGGCCCTTAACAACAACCACCATGGACCTCTGTAAAATACAAGCAAAAAAAACAATTGGTGGCTGTGTAGTTTAGAAATGTATTTACTTTGTCATAAAGATAATTTTGCTCAATAACCAAGACCTCAAGTTTAGATAGATAAGGCATTAAAAAAAACACACAATCTGCAATGGCAAGTCTGAGACGTGTTTTACAAGCCTACTTAGGTGGGTGGCACAATAAGTGCTGCAGGCCCTCTAGTAACATTTAATTTGCTAGCCCTTGGTACATCATAAACTTTAGAAATAAATAAACTGTGCCAATTGTGTGTAAGTTATTTTTACTATGTTTTAAAAAAGAGCACAGTTGAGCAGTGGTAAAGTGCACAGAGTCCTAATGTCAACAAAAATGAATTCAGAAAGCAGGCGGGACCAAGGCAAGAATTTAGGGAAAGAGCCCCCTAAGGCCGACAGGTCTAACAGTAAGTTGATACTGAAGCTATTGGTCTCTCAAGAAGACTGGAGAGTTGCCAATCACAGAGGCATGTATTATCCTGCCTAAAACCAAAACATTTTCCTGCCAGTATCCAGCTGTCACCTAACCCCTGATGGCTCCCCACAAAGGAGATGTACAGTGGGCAAGGGACTCTAGGTGTGGAGAGGGGTGACTCCTCCCTTGGCAGGATGGCCCTGGGGCTGCCCCAGGCCCTTACTCAGCTTCAAAGAATGCCCACCTTGATACTGGCAGGTACAGCTCACACCTAGGCCACGTTGTATTTTAAGTCAGACTGGCACCACACACAGAGACAGAAGAGGAAACTCTCCAGAACTGGTTTGGTGGAGGACACAGGCTTGCCCTCCGTTCACAGGCTGCCACTGGGCATGCACGTGGAACCCACAGACCTCTCCTAAGAACACTCCTGGACCTGAGAAGAATCAGAAAAAGGACTGCCCTTCTATTTGGAGAACATGAAGAAAAACAGGACCTGCTTACCTCAAACCTAGACCCCAGAAGTGTGTATAACTATCAGTTGGCTGACTTCCTAGTTGAACTACTAGGACACAACAGGCTTCCAAGCTGACCAGTATCACCTGGACCTGCCCTAAACCCTGCTGCTGGCCTCTGTGGCCCACAAGTGGTTTCTCCCAGGTAATGGAGCTGTTAGAAACGGGGTCTGTAGTTGGCGGTGGATTACATTCCGTCCAAGTAGGGACCACCAATCTAGTCAGGGAAAGTGTGGTACACACTAAGTTTACCTGTGTATACTTGAGTGACTTGTCACAGAGCTAATCAGGCTAAATTAACACCTTGGCTGCTATTGATATTCCTCTCCTGTGCTGGACCACAATAGAAATGGGTGTGGTCATGACGGCCGGGAGCCGTCATCAGCACACGAGCACTGTGTGCCATGACGGCTCCCGGCCGGCATCAGCATGGAAGGGGTAAAAGAGGCAATTTTGTAAAGTATGTGTGCACACACACAAACACAGTGACACAGTGACAACACCACAAAAGTACTCTGCACCAGTTTAGAAATATAGCCAATATTTATCTGACTAAAACAAGACCAGAATGATAAAAATCCAACATACACAGCTCAAGATGTGAATCATCCAATATTAAATTCAGTTATAGCATTTAGAAAACAATAGCTCCAACTGGGGCTATTTGGTCACACTTGACCAAAACAAATTGGCAAGTTCAGTCTGACTGCAATGGAGTGTGGGCCAGCTAAAGCAGTCGTACGGAGGCCAGGACAGTACCTGGGATGCGTCCCAAAGTCAAAGACAGTGCTAGGCGCAGAGGAGGTGAGGCATTGTGAAGGCAGGCAACATGTCAATTCCTTACTGATATGCAGGTCGTTTGTACGTTGGTGCTAGGGGAAGATGCATTGGGCAAAGGAAGTGAGGAGTCGCTATAGCAAAGTGATGTGTATGTTTCTAGAGGCGCTACAGGGTAGTTGAGCTGCTAACGTCCGGGGATGATGTGGGGTGCAGGGGAGGTGATCTGTCAGTTGCAGGTACAAGACCTTGAGTCCTGAATGCAATGTGGTGTCAATGATGCGTCGATGTCACAGCGCGGTGCATCAATTTCACATCTTGGATGTTAAAACAACATTCCGCAGGCACTGTGTCGAAGTGGTGCGTCATGGACTCCGGTGAAGCAGTGCTCAAGACTCATGCAACACCAATACTTGGAAGGCACTGCAGCATTCTTGGGCATGCATTGTAAGTCGCTGTCATTGGGTTGCACTCTCAGTGAACAACGACCATGGCTTTGGGTCAGGCAACAGCGATGTGGCGATTTCGCAGGGATGTGCTGGTTTCAAAGTGACGCTTGCAGTCGATGGTTCGATTTCTTGGTTGCAGCATCAAAATCATCTCCGAGGGTCCAGGACTGGGTTTGGCAGCACTTGGCAGGTCAGGACTCTTAGCAGAGGAGCCCAGGTGCTAGTAGCAGGATGCAGGTGAAATCTTTGAAGGCCCGAGACTTCCAAAAGGAAGCAAGTCAAGTTAAGCCCTTGAAGAAACTTTAGACAGCACTATGCAGAGAGCAAAGTTCAGTCTTCTGACTCTCAGGCAAGAAGCAGCAGACAGCAGGCAACTTAGTAAATCAAGCAGCAAAGTGGCAGTCCCTCCTGGCAGTCCAACAGCTTCTTTATGGCTGAATGTCCTCAGTCCAGAAGTGTTTCTAGTGGCATGGTGTCAGAGGTCCAGTACTTGCGACCATTTTGGCCTTTTAAATAGAGAGACTTCAAAGAAAGGTCTTCAAATTTCACAAGACCCTGCCGTTCCTAGCCCTTGCTACAAACACACTACAGGGGGAAAATGCAGTTCTTTGTGTGGGGACAGGCATAAGCCTGCTCGGGTTGCAAATGTCAACACCTCCCATGGCTCTAACCCAGGAAGACCCATCAGCCTGGTGATGAGCCATCGAGTTATGCAGGACACACCTCAGCTCCCTTTGTGTTTGACTATCCAGAGTGAATTCTTAAACCCCAACTCTCATTCAACCTAGAGATGTATTCTAGGGACAGGCAGAGGCACCGAATGGTTAAAGTAAGAAAATGCCAACTTTCTGAAGGCCAATTTAAAAACCAACTTCACTAAAATATGTGTTTTTACATTGTAAGTCCAGAGACATTCCAATTTTTTATCATCCCCAATTGGAAGATACCTATGTAAAAGGCTACAGGGCTGCTCCAATGCTAACCTATTGGAGGAATAGGCTTTGCTGTAGTGAAAAGCGAATTTAGCTGCTTTTCACTACCAGGACTTGTAAAACCTAAAAGCACACGTCCCGCCTTTTGAATACACAGCACCCAGCCCCTGGGGATACTTAGGGGCTGCATCAGGGGTGCCTTACATGCAGGAAAAGAGAAGGTTTGGGCCCAGCAAGGAGGTGGACTTATCAGGTCGATATGGCAGTTAAAAACTGCGCACACAGGCTCTGAAGTGGCAGGCCATAGACAATTTTGGAAGGTTCCTCATGTAGGTGGCACCATCAATGCTGCATTCCGAGCGGCATCTCACCAGGACCCAGGCAGGCAACTCCGGCGGCCTAAACTTCAGATCGTTTCTAAAACGGCGGCCTTTCCCGAGTATGCGAGCGAAGATTTAGACATCCTGTGGATTCAATAACTATCTGACCAACGTGGCAGCAGGCATTTGTGCCTTTATCTCGTCTTCCAGGATCATGATTCCCCCTTGATCCAAACTTATTTTGCTATTCTCCCCCGTTTGGAGCCGGAAGGCCCAACCTTCGAATTTTCTTTCACGGTAACCTGGCCCCAGCCCTCCCCCCACACCACCCCCGTCCTGATGAAGACCCCGCCTTAAGGTTTCATGGATACCTAACGTTACATTTGGGGTCGAAGCATCGACAATCTACCCCCCAACCAGCTTGCGCTACCCACACTGAGGAGACTGAGACAATGCGCACGTAGCATGGCATCATGAAAATGTGTTTTGAACATTATAGTTCTTCTTTGTGTATGCTGGCTCTATGTTGAAGCTAGCATTGATTAATCCAACAAACTTTTAGCTACTAAACAGCGTTGTGTATTTATCTGAACCTTGCACAAACCTTCCTTTCACACTTACTTCTCCTATCCTTTCTCTTTTTGAGGCACTAATGCAAATTTAGTAACTTTATGATACAATGCATGTTTGCTCCCACTGTGATTAAATAACAGTGTGACTAACTAAATTCTTATTTGTTTGCATCTATGTATGAATAATCTCAATAATGTTCCTTTGAATCTATATGTATTGGGACCCCCCCTATTTACTGTATCGCAGGTCCACAAGTAGCATTTGTTTGTTCAGGCCCTGGGCATATGTAGTGCACTGAACGAGGGAGTTACTTGTAAATCAAATATGCCACTCATGGAGAAACCAAATGCTGCTACATTTTAGACACAGTGCACATGCACTTTAGCACTGGTCAGCAGCAGCAGCCGCCATAAACAAAGGGTGGAGGGGCGGGTGGGGTCACGCCGGAGAGGTTGTTTAAATTTAAAAAAAACTTACATTTAGCCGCCAGCCACCTCCAACGTCGCATCTCTTTGCGCAGCATAATCTCTTCATGCCTGCTTGTCCCAGCAGCCCTTGAGACATACTCCCTGTCCAATCTCATCGCTGCAGAGCATTGCGGGGATGGGTCCGAGCAGGCAGGAAAGACACCCTGCTCAAACTAAGGGAGTCTGTGGGGTTCCTCTAGCCCGGCTGCTCACTGCAGCTGGTCTGGAGAAAACCTAAATGTGCACGTGTGTTTTGGTTGGCCTGAGACAGGTGGCCAAAACACATATGCACACTTTGGGAGTGGAGTTCATGTAGCACTCCTCCTCACCCCTCCCATACCTAGGCCCCGCACCCCAACACCGCTGGCTCAGAGCCGGCAAACTGCAAAATAAAACGATGAATGAACATTGTTTAATTTTACATTTCTCGGCTCTGAGCCAGGCAGTGGGGCAGCGCTTCTCCGCCTCCGTGTAGGAGCCGCCCCTGCTGGTCAGCAGTTATAAAGTGTCTGGAGTCCAAACACCAGCAAAACTAAGTCCAGTACACAATCAAAAACAGGAGGCCAAAAGCAAAAAGTCAGGGGAAACCACGCCAAATATGCCAGGTCTAACAGGACCCTTGGATGGTATTAGAGTGTAATCCTCTTTTCTTCAAAATGAAAGATCTGAGATTTAGAAACACATGACCAACTTTCTGCCTGGAGAACCAAAGGAGACCGGGATCACCATGCAAGAGACAACCGTTAACATCTAATCAATGGTCGGCCTCAGTTTGCTAGTTTTCCCCGCTAAAGGAGTGCCAAAAAAGTTTCTAAGTCTGTACATAGAAGACTTGAGCAGGACTGATGCCTAGCAGCATCTGATCTACTTCAAGGCCTTTCCAGGCAAAGACTGCACGGCACCCTGCTCTTTGGTAACCTGTCATCGTTGAGTCCTACTTCATATCCAGCTTGCCCTGCTGACGCCTCATCGATGACCACTTTTCTTCCATTAAAAGTCCTAAGTCAGAAGATGAACTTTCCACTGAAAAGAACAAGACGTTGGGGTATTAGTTGAGAGGGATGAGATCTTTGCTCAAGTAATAGTCTCAATCGTTGTCAGGGTGAATCACAATAGACACTAGACCTACACTTAACCCTTTGGTAGCTTGGCACAAAGCAGTCAGACAATTTAGAGGCAATCTGTAAAATATTTATGTAGTACTCTAACAGTAGTAAAGTGAAAACACGAGGAGAATCCTGAACCAGTTTGTAACAATAGGAAACATTTTAATGTATAAAGAGACACCAAAGACATGAAACCCCAACTCCGGGTGTCTGGTCATGCAGGACTGAGATGAATGCAACAGTTCAGGACAACTGAAGTGGAGCACGGTCGGTACTGGGCAAGGTTCGACCCGTTGGCATTTGTGCCTTCTGTCCTTGGTGTGGGGGTTGCATGGTGCTTCAATGCTAAGCTCTACATCGGGTCTTTTGAAGCCATTGATCAGGAGCTACACAGTGCTGCGATGCAAGGCCCTGCATTGTTCTGCACCACTCTGTGTTGGATCCGGTAAAGCCACGATCATGAGCTATGCAGTGCTGTGATGTAAGGCCATGCATTATTCTGTGCTGCTCTATGAAGGATCAGGTGAAACATTTAGTGGAGAAGTATACTCTGATCCCAGCCAAGTGCCAAGGACCTTGAAGACAGCACAGTACTCACTACCACAGAGTCCAACAGAGGGGACCAGGTCTGCCCCAGTTGGGTCTGGCTCACTGGAAAGCAGGGAAGGCATCTGGAAGCTTGTTGTTTCCCTGTCATGAAAACAGGAGGTTATCCAAGTGGCCCTTGAAGGCACGTCTGTGATCCTGTGTTCAAGGCTAGCAGATCCAATCTTCCTTCTTCAGAAGCAGGGCAGTCCTTCTTTTACATCTTCTCGGGTCCAGGTGTGTTATGAATTTCAGGTTCTAAGGGTGCCACTTTTATATCCAGTACCAACCTGTATGTGAGGGAAACCCCTTTTGTCTAACCCTAAACCAGTTCTAGTAACTTATTTTATTTTCCTCTGGTTTGACTCTAGTCTGTCAGGTGGAAAAAAGGGAGGCAGGCTCAGATATGAGCTGCATCTGCCAGTGACAGGGTAGGTGTCTTCTGATGTCAGAAAGGGCTGGGCACAGCCCCTGGCTACTCTTTGTTGTGTATTCTTGACAAGGGCGTTGCCCCTCCCCTTTCATCCTGTCAGGAAGACCCACTCCCTTCTTCTTCCAAGTCCTTTGTCCACTGTCTGGACCCAATACACATCACACAACAGGAGAGCCCTTTAAAAATCATGTGACACTGTACACTGGCAGAAAAGCACATTTGGTTTAGGAAGAAAAACACTAAGGGGCATATTTACAAGCCTAATTTTGCCACTTTAGCAGCCGATTTCGGGCGAAAAGCGGCGACATAAACATCTCTCTATTTTCAAGGACACGCTAACGCGTGTTTCTTTGATGCATTAGCCGTTTTTCTCTCCATTTTGCATGTCAGCGAATATTATCGCTAATGACATGCAAAATGGGTGTTCCTCACAATGTCGCACTATTTACAATGCGGCCCCAGTGATGTAAAAAATCACGCTAACTGTGGTTATCGCATGAATTTTACGTCTGCTTTTTTCTTCTACATAGTTATGCTGATAATGGAAGGTGGATCGCCATGTTACGAGCACACTCCCCTATCAGCAAACATCTCCATTATCATCGCTGGATTTCAGGCGATGTTTCTGTTTCTCGCAGTCTATCGCTGGAATTACATCGCCAGTTCGCAAAGCTTTGATAATACGCTGCTAACACAGCGATGTAATTTAGCATTAGACGGCGATAAACAGAATTGCGCTAAGTGCGCTTAGCGATGTTTACCACTCTTCCTCAAATGATATGCCCCTAACTTTCTAAAAGTGGCATTTTCAAAATAGTAATTTAAAAATTGGTTTCAACATTAACGTAGAAGAAGTATTTTTCTAGTTACTCCATTACTGAATTTCTAACTTATTAAATTTAATAAGTAGGTTAGTCTATGGAAGGCTAGCTGTGCCTCAGTGAAAAAGCAAGTTGGGTTATTTTCACTGCCAGGACATTTAAAACTTAAGTGCACATATCCTACTTCTTAAATACCTTGCATTCTGCCCTATGAGCCCATAGGGTCTATCTTAGATGTGACTGATAAGTACTAAAAAGGAGGTTTGAAGGTTTTTTCTGTCCAAGGCAAGATCACAGAATCTGATAGAGACTTCTACCCACAAAACCATTACCTTAGGATACTCCCGAGGTGCAAGACTGGATCCAGACATTTTTCCGAGTTGTACCCTTGTGCACTGATAGGTGGTATTGTTCGGCTCCGTGTTGGCATTGGAGACATACTCTACACTGGAATTGACGTTCACGGTGTCTATGTAGGTGCCACCTGGGTGCGCTGACCTGAGTTCCTTCTTTTCCATGCCATCAGCGCTGACCTGGATAGATCTCCCCTTAGTCATTTTTTGACTGGATTTTTCGAACTTTTTGTTGACACTCAAGACCAGTGTGCCCTTTTTTCCATCTTTTTTGGACTATGTCTTCCCAAAAAACTGTTGGTTTTAAACCTTGTGGTGCCTGTCAGAGGCACATGTCAGACCCCCCTCTCGGTATGCCTTTGGTGCCAGGAGCAGAACCATGACTCCAATGGGACGCCCTTGCGTGTTTCTACTTACTGGGCAATTCATCTGGGACCTGCTTCTTGCCTCCAACTCTGCCAGCATTGTCCTGCGCCATTCCCGTCCATGAGCGTGGACTCCCCTGGAACTACAACTCCCAGGGGGCTTTGCTTTCTCACGGGAGAAGCCGCGATTTGCAGCTCTCTTGGCCCTCATTTCCTACATCATATGGTGACCCCGTTCTGTGACCTGACTCTTGATTTGTTGATTTGCCGAATGGGTGTCAAAAGAGTGGTGCTGTAGCCTCTCCAGTGGAGTTAGTTTTATATTTAAGGGAGCTTGGTACTGTATTAGTGTTTGGGTTTTCCATTTTTACCAGGGGCAGGGAGGCATATCCAGAGTACCCATTGTGGGGAGAAGGAAGACCCAAGTATGCCAAGAGGGGGCGAGGGTTGCCTCTAGGGCTAATGTTACTACACTGGATCACTTCTTGATAAGAGCTGCTTCTGTCATCGATAGGGAAATTGAATTAGTAAATAGGCGTTTGTCTAGAACGCCCTCTAAAGGTGTACAGGGGCCATTACTTCATCAAAGGAAACCGCCATTGATTCCCTGAGTACCCTATCTTCCCCTGGGTTGAGCGGTCATTCCCAGATCATAGTGGTTCCATCACATATGCAGGGTTCTCCCCTCTGACACCCCCTAGAGTACTTTCTCGAACTGTAATTATTGCAAATAAGGAGAGCGGTGCATCAGCCCCAACATTGGGGTCTGAGGGGTCTGATGGCACCTTGAACCGTGTGCCTAGGGAAGCACCCTGTAATGCAGGCCCTTTAGGAAATATTAGGGGGGTCCTCAGGTCTAGTGGGAGTGCTAAAAGGAATTCTAGGCCAATAGATAGACAGGCCAAAAAAATCAAGTTGAATGCACCATCCAACCCAGTCTTAACCTCTTCGCCGCTAATGACAAGGGTAACTCGTCATGGACTTTCCATTGATTTCAATGGAAATTGCATCAGAAGAGTAATTGTACCTTAGCAGCCAAGTGGTTAAACAAAGGGCAGGTGCTCCTCTATTGGATATTACAGTTAACCAGGATATGTTGGAGGCCTTTAAATCCGCCATGAGCTGTATGTTGAATGAGAGGCTAAGTCCCATTGTGGAAAAATTAAAACCATATTGAGAAGATCTTGGTAGAAGAAAATAAGCATTCAGTGTCCTCACATATCTCCAATTCAGTGCCTTCAAATTTGAATATAGTCACTATGATATCATGCCCTATTCCTCGACCTGTAGAAGCTGCAGTCTGCCATCCTCCCAATAGTACACTGTAGTGCAAATGTGGTTGCAAATGACTTAGGTAGGCTAGCTGACCCTGTAAGTGTTATATCAGATACCATTGGGGATCGGCTATTCAGATGACAGGTCGATCCGAGGCTGATCACCAGGGACCGCCTCTTGCTAACAATCAGAACTTAGCAGTTGTTGATCTTCCACCACTATCTGTGCCCCTGGTAGTGATTGTGACAAATGTCCCGCCACTCCCTCATGGATCACAGGAAAATTTTATACAACTTAGAAACAAGGTAACCCATTGGCTATCAAGTAACACCTCCATGGGACCAATGGTGGAACGTAACATCATTATGGTGCGCCGAGTGGGGGGGATAGGGAGCTCGAGGAAACACGAAGGGGGTGACTGTATTATTGTGAATTTTAATAGCAGTTACCTTGTGGATCGAATCCTTTGGGATGTCTACCTCAATTCCACCCATAGAGATTAAGCTATAAAGGCTCTCCCTCTGGGTTTCTTCTACAAGGTCGACCCCAGAAGTTGGTTGAATTCAAATTAGCATTTTAATGGACCAGCTAAAAGATCTTCTGTGGTGATGGGGGCGGGTCCTTCTTTACATCTTGGAGGTGTAGGGCGACTTGATGGGCACCAGCCGGTTCCCCGGCTGGATCTCTCAAATAGATTCTCAGCCCTCTCTAGGCTGGAAGAGTGTGACTGACTACATTTGAGGCCTGAGGCAGCAGGAGAATTATCCCAACGGCAGGAGGACCATTGCCCAACCACCCAAGATATTATGCAATGCACTGGTACTCGATTGGTAGGGAGAATTAGCCCGTATCCGAAACAGCAGCCCGGAATCAACCGCGAGTTACCGCGTTACGTTAGCGTAATCGGGCGGCGCCAGGGTAGTGCCGGTTTGGTCGGTCTTGCAATGTGTTCCCTGGTGTCTGCCCGATTACGCTAGGGAACACATTGCAAGAGGGGGAACCCTCTGGCAATTTGAGGTTTTATAACGTTAAGGCAATTATTGATTGTCCTGATGATGGTCCCCATGACCTAATAGGGGGACCGAAACGCCGTCGACCTGTCTAGCACCCTATACAAAACTTGATTTCTATGCATTGTAATGGTGCCTTTTTGCCACTTCTGTATAATTTGAATTTAAACCGAAAAACTTTGTTTGCCTTAAAAAACCCTTCTATGTTTCTAATCTACCTTCTGTACTCACCCCGTTAGTGTTAGGCACAGGCTTGTGTACCGCACGAACCATGACTTTCTTCCCCACTCTGAACTCAGTGGTCACAGATGCATCATTCCAGGAATAGGATGGCCATCTGGGAGAGGTGGAGATCAGAAGACTCTGGTCTCTGGGGAATCTCAGCACCACATCAACCTGGAGTTCAGAGCAATTTGCTTGCCATTGATATCCTTCCTTCCGTCCATCAAGAGGGGGCTGGTTTGTTTGTTGATGGACAACACAACCACCATATGGTACTACAACAAGCAGGGTATAGTGTGGTCCCGGACCCTATGTCAGGAGACTCTGCACCTCTGGACATTGCTAGTACACCAGGACATCTTACTTGTTGTGCAGCACCTGGCAAGATCCCTAATTCCAAGGTGGACAAACTCAGCCAGTGATGCCTCGCAGATAACGAATGGGATCTTCATCCAGAAGTGATCTATGGCCTCTTTAGAGAATGGTGTGAACCTTGGTTAGATCTCTTCGCCACTGCTGAGAACACAGAATATAAACACTTCTGAACATTGCAGTTTAAAAGGCTGCTCTTGCTTAGAGATGCATTTCGTCTTTAGTGGAGTTCAGGGCTCCTGTGTGCACTTTTCTGCCCCAAGTTCTGAAGATCAGAACCAACTGGGCTTAAGCTATCCTGGTGGCTCAGGATTTGGTGAGGAGAGTATTGTATCCCAAACTCCTGATCATGAGCCTCGGTCCTTCGATGAGGCTGACTTTTCAGGGGATCTCCTGTTCCAGCAACAGGGCAGAGTTCTACAAAGCACCTGCACACTCTCCACCGGCATGCATAGAGATTGAGAAATGACAGCTGAGAGATACGATGTGCCTCTCAAAGTATGTGACACCATCTTGGCAGCCAGGGGTCCCTCGACGAAGACTGTATAAATCTGCTGATTAACAAATGTGTTGTTTGCCTTGCTAACAAATTCATTGATCCTCTGTTGGCAACCTTGTTTGAAGTTGTTTTTGTTTGAATCGGCCCTCACCTAGCAAGGCCTTGCTTTGGGCACAGTTAAGGGTACCTTCCAGCCATCTCGACTTTCTTGTGGTTGCCAGATCAACTGTCCCTGTTCATCATCCATTGTGACCCACTTCCTGAAAGGAGTGCAACACAGGTTTTTCCCCACATCATTCATTATGCCTCAGTGGGATCTTGGGTTAGTTCTCACATTTCAGTATTCCCCTTTTGATCCCATGAATAGGTGTCCTATTTGACTGCTCACCATCAAAATAGTCTTTATTGTGGCTATTACATCTGTCAGAAGGGTTCGTGAGTTGCAAACACTCTTGGGTAACCCCCCGCCCAATTTACAATTTTGTTCCCGGACAAGCTGGTCATTAGGATCTGGAAATCCTTCCTTTCCAAGGCTGTGACACATTTTCACATCAGACAGCATCACGCTGCCAACTTTCTTTGCTCATCTCACCATTCCAAGTGAGAGGAGAAACTTGACTGCCTGGATCCAAAAAGAGCATAATCATTCTACATTGATTGTACCAAAGACATCCAGGTGGACAAGAAACTCTTTGTTGGATTATTTTGAATGAAGAGAAAGGCAAAGCAGCGCAAGGCAACCATCTCCAGATAGATTGACCTCTGCATCACAATCTTCTACACACTGGCCAAGAAGCACCCCCTGAGATGTTGTTGGCTTATTCCACAAGAGCCAAGGCTGCGACCACTGCGTTAGTCCTGGACACCTGTCAGGCAGCTACATGTGCATAACAGCACACGTTTGACAAACACTACTGCCTACACAGTCAGGTCCTGCTTGATGGGCATTTCCCCTCTTCAGTTCTCCAGGACCTTTTAGTTTAAACAATCCACAAAGCTACCTCAGGTGAGATAATGCTCTGGTATCTATTCTAAGGTAAGGATTCTGCAGTTTGAAGTCTCAGTGAGCAAAACAAGTTACTTACCTTTTGTAACGCCTTATTTGGTGGAGATTCTATCTAGTCACAGATTCTGTACCGACCCTCCCATTCTCCCGGTTCTGCAAAATGTGGTTTCCATTATAAGATATCCTTGAGGATCTTTGGGGCACTATGGTCACAATACCTCAATATGGCTCTGTTCTTCTGCCATGGAAAATGTTAATGAAACTGAGGTCAACACGCTGGGGTGGCACCTATATAGGCATTGTGCACGTCACTTTTGGCATTGATAATGCTTACAATGCCACACTGAGCCAAATGCCAAACCTACAGCTGTGCAAGTGGACTTCTAAGAAAACATTTTGTCTCCAGTCTGGATCTTGGGGCATATTGTAAGGTAAAGAATCTCTGGCTAACAGCTAGATAGAGCCTCTACCAATTAAGGTGTTACCAAAGGTAAGTAACTCGTTGTTTAAAACTGCACACACAGGCTGCAGTGACAGGACTGAAATATTTTTTACAGTGCCACTTTAGTGGGTGGCACTAGCCCAATAGTAGTATTTATTTTATAGGCCATGTGAAAATGTAGCACAACCTACTAGGGACTTATAAGTAAATTAAATGTCCCAGTCAGGTGTATACTAATTTCACCACTTTTGGGAGGGAGATCACAGCCACTTTGCCTCTGGTTAGCACAAGCAAAGTGCACAAAGTCCTAAAACCAACAAAAATGGGTTCACCAAAAATTGAGAGGTTAAGGCACAAAATCAAAGGGAATATTAGGCACATGATGATTATTTCCACCAATCATGGTCAGCCTTAACTTTTCACCGTGACCTGATATAGTGTGACAAGATAACCATGATTGATATTGTGTGCTCTTTGGTACTATTTTTTATTCAAAATTTAAAAATACATGTGTTGGTGTCATTTTTTTCAATTAAAATATTCTCGATTTTACTAAATTGGTTTGGGATTCTCCTTGTGATGTGTTTTCACTTTATTACTGTTGGAGTACTTTATAAATACTTTAGGCATTGCCTCTAAGTTAAGCAGGACTTCTTTGTGTCAAGCTAACAGAGGGTTAAGCACAGGTTTCTTTAGTGACTCTAGTGATTGACTCTAACAAGGATTGTGATTATAATTTAAGGTTGGATCTCACTCCCCTCAACTAATAACTCCAATGTCCTACAGTTGAGATAGTTTAGCAGACTCTTGATCACTTTGTTTGTAAGGTGTTGTTAAGCTTTCCATTACTGGGAAGGGATCTACAGAGCCAGAGAAAAGAACAAGAGAAAAATGGAGTACAGTGACTTTTTACCAGTAAGGAATCACATGTGTTCATAGCAATATCTTCCACGTAAGATATTTGTACAGAGTTCTTGTGGATTACTGCTACGCTACCCCCAATCTTGCCAAAACGATTTTTGTTATTGAAGTTATTTTCAGGTGGTATGTCTTCATGGCATGTTGTTGTGGTATCCTCACTGAGACACTTCACTGTGATGAAAGTGCGGTCCAGTCCTACTTCAAACTGTAGATCAAATATGCTGGGACAGTTCTTATTTATGGGCCTTGTGTTAAAAAGCAGGCACTTTACTTGCAGGATCTTTGTCCGCTTGTTGCAATGATGCTTTCAATAGGAGAGGACTGCCAAAGGAGGAGTGAGGAAATGGCTGTTATTGCTTGGGAGATGAGAGAAGGCAGTGTCAATACCAGTGTAGAATTGGAGTGTCATGTTGAGTTCATGAAGATAATGGGAAGTAGCGACATGATTCTAACCGACGGCATGACCTAAACATCATCTCCTACGCCGATGACACCCAGCTGATCCTCTCACTCACCCAGGACCCCCACACCGCCAAAACCAACCTCCACGAAGGAATGAAGGCCGTCGCTGACTGGATGAGGAACAGCCGACTGAAGCTGAACTCGGACAAGACGGAGGTCCACTTCCTCGGTCCCACCCCCTCGGTATACACCTGTTACAACGCAACTTTTACAACTACCTACTGTTACAACGCAACTTTTACAACGCATACCATTACAACGCATTGCGCTGGGGGGCACTCTGGGATAGGGAATAAGTATAATTTACTATCCAACACCTTCCCTAGTGTCCACGGGGACTGGAGTTAGAATAGTAAATTATACTTACCACTATCCAGCACCTCAAAGCGCTATGCGTTGTAATGGTATGCGTTGTAATGGTCGCGTTGTAATAGTAGGTAGTCGTAATGGTATGCGTTGTAACATGGTACATCCCACCCCCTCAGCCTAGGACGACTCCTGGTGACCGGCAGTACTAGGAGCACCCCCCACACCCACCGACTACGCATGAAACCTAGGGGTCATCCTCGAATCCACACTCTCCATGATGAAGCAGGTCAACGCCGTCTCCTCTTCCTGCTTCAACACCCTCCGCATGCTTCGCAGGATCTTCAAGTGGATCCCCACCGAAACTAGAAGGACGGTCATCAGCAGTAGACTGGACTACAGCAACGCACTCAATGCAGAAGCCCCGGCCAAAGTCCTGAAACGGCTACAACGCATCCAGAACGCCTTCGCACGCCTGATCCTCGACATCCACCACCGCAGCCACATCACACCCCACCTGAAAGACTTGCACTGGCTCCCCATCAACAAGAGGATAGCCTTCAAGCTCCTCACCCACGCACACAAGGCACTCCACGACACCGGACCAGCGTACCTCAACAGCCAACTCAGCCTCTACCCCCCTCGCCACCGTCCCCCGCATCTGAAGAGTGACCACCGGCGGCAGATCATTCTTCCACCTCGCCTCCAAGACGTGGAACACCCTCCCCATCCGCCTACGGCAGACCAAAGACCTCCTAACCTTCAGGAGACTCCTCAAGACCTTGCGCCTTGAGACCCTCACGGGTATGTAGTGCGCTTTACAAATGCTATGATTGATTGATTGATGATGTGGTGCTTTAGTACTTTTAGATCTGCTGCCCCTTCGGTATCTTGACCTGTGCAGTTTCTCAGTAAGCCTGCGTATAATTTGGAATGCTGAATCGACATTATCATCATGGACATCTTTCCTTGATCAGCTGCAGAAATAGTGCTGCGATTTGTTGTGGAAAAGTACACAGGCCTAGAATCCAGTTTTTTTTTTTTTGCTAAAATGGTGTTTTGAGATGAAATTGGTGAGGTCGGAGTGCCACACACCAAAAAAAGAAACAGGTCATGGGTCTGTGGTAGCTCTTGAGTGGTAGTTAAAGCTAATCTATGGATTTGACTGTGTCCGGTTGAATTATTCCAGAACACACACGCATGCTGTATTGATCTCATGCCTTTAAACAACCGAGGATGGATGCTGTGTGATATGTACACCTGCTTAGTATTCAGAATGCGAAACACTGAAATCTGCCACAGTTAGTTTTCAGAATGCTTAAAGTGCTGTAAAACGTGCACCTGTCTGCTATTTCGAATGCTGAAAATCCTGTAATATGTACACCTATTTACTATTCAGGTTTCAATCTGGTTAAAACCCTGGGATTGAAAAGAAGGCTTAGCTCTTTGCATGAACAGGTCTCTGGCTCCATCCTCTGCTGTTCCGACGTCTGTGGCTCTTCAAGCATAGAGGAAATGGTTGAGAGAAGAAAACAGCCCTTCTGTTGTGTACCTCTAGAATTCAGGTCGGGAATGAGCTCACTGAGCAAGCACGAGTCTATTTCTTTTGGCAGAAACCGCCCATCATCTCGGTTTTCCTTAAATGCATAGTTGCGACCCTTTATTCCACTGATTTGACAACGTGGACTAAATTCATACACTATGCTATGGTAACCAATCATTGGTCAGTCTGGCGACAACACTGGTAGTCACAGTACTTTGAGCCAGTGTATTCCAGCACTATCCGTTGCCTGATGTGGAAGGAACGAACTAAGGGACAGATGTACGACCCGCCAATTTGCGACTCGCAAATTGGGATGTACAACAGTGTCTCAGGCATTGTTAGCGATTCCTAAAGGGGTCGCAAATTGCATGCCTTATGAATATTAATGAGGCTGTCGGAATTTACAACCCCATTAAGAA
Source organism: Lissotriton vulgaris (assembly GCF_964263255.1). Taxonomy (NCBI): domain Eukaryota; kingdom Metazoa; phylum Chordata; class Amphibia; order Caudata; family Salamandridae; genus Lissotriton; species Lissotriton vulgaris. The sequence goes on from NC_141694.1 coordinate 480,255,019, forward strand.
TGGCTAACATTCCCAGGGATGGTGGCCTGTTGGAATATTTCCAAAACTACGCCTGTGTTGATCATAGGCGATAGCGATTGCAGCGACTGTTTTCAGTCGCTGACATTTTGGCACGCCCACTTTGCATGTCATTAGCGATAATTATCGCTGACATGCAAAGCGGGACCCAAAATGCCCGCTATCGCCTGCAAGCTGTCGCCTGCAAGCTGTCGCTAACTGGTGTTAGCGACAGCTTGGTAATAGGGCGATAAAATTATCGCCGCTTTAGCGGGAAAAAATCCAGCTAAAGCGCCGATAATGGCCCATTTCGTTTTTAAGGAGCTTTATGCCAGAATTTCCATTTGGAACATGTCCAACGGACCATGGCCCTCATTATTAGTGCCCAATGGGGGGGAGGCGGTGGTATAATATTTATCACACCTAAGAAAATCAGGCACTGCAGGGTTTGGAATTTACCGGCTGCAACAAATAGCACCTATTACAAATTTTGATCTGAAAATGGGGCATTGCAAGCACAGTTTGGTACTCACTGCTCCAGAATCCACAACGTTCTTAAATATGCATTATCCTCTATTAAATTCGACCAAATTCGACCTGCCAAAATTCAACAGAGGCGGTGGACTTTATCACGCTGGTAAGTACTAGCGTGATAAATACGCTCCTATCATAATTCTAAAGACTACGCAAACAGCAGTTTGCACAGGAGGTGGAAGTTTCAGGCCTACCTGTAATGAGTGCACAAGAATCTTATTTGGAATTCTGTAGTAATGGGAAATCCTACAATTTGTGGAGGAAGTAATGGATCCAAAAAGTAACTACTGGTGGAATGTCATCCCCAGACTATTCCAGTAATAAAGAAAAGTCTACCAGTTGATTCTCCTACCGTTTTACCATTTCCACCACGAACTGCAGGAGTTTCCATTACCACCAAACTCTAAAACAGGCCCCGTAACATACTGTCAATCTATGGTTGGATTCCTGGAATTTTAATAATGACCCTTACTTGTTCCATCGCAGGCCAGGGGCCCTTTTTCATGTTTCATTTCCTGTGAGTGAGTACTATGTCTGTACTTCATTTGGGGGGACTCTGTGTGCAGAGTAGTTACCTGTCGTCTTTATTTTATTCTAAAGTGCTCTCGGTTCAACAGAAATGAGAGAACAACATACGTAAACCATTATTCAATCTATATCAAGATATTAGGAAGACAGATTGGCCCTCCTATATCAATACGATTCTGCATTGATATAGAATGGGTAAAATACTTTAACACCTCAGACAGAATGTTAAAACTGATTTTTCGCCTCTTCCTTAGCCACGTTGCAGCTTGGATCAAATGATGATGGAAGCCACCCCATCATGTTTCATCTGTCCACTTTTGTCTGTTGTTTCTGTGATAACTAGCATGAAGAGTTTTAGGTTGTATACAGCTTGGGTGTGGTGGGGTTGTAGTTCCAGCTTCTGGTAGTGGGTGATGCATCACACAGCAAACCTTGTTTGAATGGGGTGAGACCAGGGCCGGCTCAAGCACTGGTGGCGCCGGTGTGACAATGTTTGTTGGCACCCCCCAGCGGCCACCTCTGCCACAGATTCCCCCACTACTACCCTTTAACAGTGCCCCTCAAGTTTCCATAACCATTCTCTCTCAGATGTATTTAATTAGTGTTATAGCACCACCCATACCAGTGTAGGGTGTCGGAGCACTTTACATCACACACATTGCACAGAGACCATCAATCATAGGTGTGTGCATCAGTGTAAAGGAAATGTTACATAAGATTGAGGACTATCTGGGGTAGGTGGTCACATCCTCTATACTTGTAGGCAGTATAGTTTAAGAGTGCTTGGTAAGGAGAAGCAGAAACTCAGAATTTAAAATGTAACACCATGGTTGGGGGTTCTCTTTAATAATAGAAATTGATATCTACCCAAATGAAACCTTTTTGCAATATTAGGATAATGAAAGACGGGGAAAAAAATCATAATGCTCTAATCTATTCCTTGTAGTTTGCATGCAGCTCTTTGATGGTAGTTAATAGCACACTGTTCTATATGATGATGATTGTAACATATAAACTTTAAGTACAAAATTGATCTCTCTGACAAAAGCAATAACCCCCTGACCTCTTCAATTATATGCACTTTGTGATGTGCCTGGTGCACATTCTTTGCAGCAGGCATATTAAACCTGTCTCTGCACCATCTTACTCCAATCTCTCGCAAGGAAGAACATTATCCGGCAGAGTTATCATGGCATTTTTATTGTTGCCTGGAAGTTGTTGGAGGCAAGGAACACAGCAGCAGAAGGCAGTTTTAAAACCATAATATACTTGCAAACATAGCACCCCTGTCAGGAAAAAGACGAGTGCATGAGTGACTTTATCATGCGCATAAGAAGACTGGCGCGATACTGCGACTTTGATAATTTTAAAACAGAGGATGCTCTGAGACTCCGCATCATTGACGGATGCCAATCTGAAACTCTCCGCAGGAGACTCTTAAAGAAACCGTACACATTGGAGGAAATTGAGGAACTGACGAGAATCAACGATCAAGCAGAGGACTACGCCAAACGGATGGGAACACAAAAATCATCAGACAAGAAAGACCAGGCCCTGCGAGTCCAAGCACACAGATCCTCCAGGACGACCAGGCATACGTCAAAATCTCGCAAGTCCCACACCACTCGAAAGACATCGTCCAAACAGAGTTCGCGACACACGAAATCCATGAAGTCTGCGCCCACTTGCTACAGATGCAGGCAAGACTACCCACACTCAGGACAGTGTCCAGCGATAGGTCAGAGATGCCACCGTTGTGGAAGAGATTACCACTTTGAGATCGCATTCCAAGCCAAGCAGTCAAATCACAGGTCGTCAGCCAAAAGACATGACACACGTCATCATGCACGAGCAATAGAAGAGAGAAGAGGTCGGTCATCCAGCTCGTCAAACTCCAGTGTCCAGTCAACATATTCCCGTCAATCCAGAGGCCGCTCCGGGAGTGGTCACCGTACCAAGCACCACATGACTGAATCATACCGGTCACATAGAGATACCTCCAGTGAGTCGTCCTCACGCACTCCTACATCACAAGACAGCGATGAATATATCTGCATGGTATCGGAACCAGACCGACTGAAGCGATATCCAAAGCTCGACATACTGATAGGCGCCCACCCAGCAAAATTTGTCCTAGATTCTGGAGCTTCCTTGAATTACATCTGCGCCCTAGAATACCACAACATGAAGCAGAAACCCAAACTAGAACCAGCTGCTGTTCGCATATTCACATGGATGTCACGCAAACCGCTACCTTGCCTGGGTCGGTTTCCCACCACTCTCACATTCAAGGATCGGAAAGTTGATGCCTACATTCATGTAGTAGAAGGGCCAGATGTAGCAGACTGTTTGCTCAACCTACCCACAGCAGAAAGACTCAAGCTTGTAGAACTGTTATACATGACCGAAGATGCCCCCGACATCGTGGCAAAATTTCCAAACTTGTTCAAAGGTCTCGGTAAGTTGAATCACTTCAAGGTGAAACTACACATCAACGAAAACGTGACGCCCATTGCTCAACATCACAGGAAGGTGCCATTTCACCTACAACAAGCCGTCGATGACGAGCTCCAAGACCTGCTTCAAACAGACATCATAGAACGCACAACAGGGCCCACTCCATGGGTATAGCCAGTCGTGGTGGTCCCCAAAAAGGGACAGGACAACAAGGTCAGACTGTGTGTCGACATGCGCGCGCCCAACACCGCTATCGAGCGGGAACGTCACCCTGGGCCCCACATCAGCGACATGATCAGAAAGCTAAATGGCGCCACAGTCTTCTCCAAACTCGACCTAAACAAAGGCTACCACCAGTTGGAGTTACACGACAAATCCAGGTATATCACGACCTTCACCACCCACCAGGGTTTGTTCCGATACAAACGCCTAAACTTTGGCATTTCCTCGGCCGCCAAGATTTTTCAAGAAGCTATCAGACGAGTCATACAAGGCATCCCAAATGCCTTTAATTACAGTGATGATTTACTGGTATTTGGAAAGGACCAAACTGAACACGACACCGCGCTGGATAGGGTCTGCCACGCATTACTGACCGCAAACCTAACACTCAACGCCAGCAAATGCGAATTCCACAGAGACACTTTAAAATTCTATGGCCACATATTTTCCAAAGAAGGAATGAGACCGGACCCTGAAAAGGTGGCAGCCCTTGCCGACACTCCAAAGCCCAGAGACGTGAGTGACCTTCGCTCTTTCCTTGGAATGGCAAGCTATTGCGCACGGTACATTCGAGATTATGCTACGATTAGCTATCCACTACGAGAGCTCACTCGTCAAGGTCAGCCATTTGAATGGACTGAAGCGTGCCATCAAGCTTTCAATGTCATCAAACAAGCTGTCGGGTCTGCCATCAACCTGGCATATTTTGATACGAAGAAGAAAACAGAAATCACAGTAGACGCCAGCCCGGTGGGCCTGGGTGCCATTCTAGCCCAATACCGTGAAGACTCCGACCAGCGGCACATCATCGCATACGCAAGCCGCAGCCTCACAGACACTGAAAAAGCGTACTCCCAACCGGAGAAAGAAAGTCTGGCTGTCGTATGGGCATGCGAGCACTTCCACCTTTTTGTCTACGGCAAACATTTCACGATCATCACAGATCACCAGGCGCTCATCACGATCTTCGGAAACCCCAATGCGAAAATGCCACCGCGCATCGAACGATGGGGCCTCCGCTTACAAGACTACATATTCACCATTGTCCATAAACCAGGAAAAGCTGAAAACCCAGCTGACTTCACCCCACCCCACCCAAAGTCAGCACCCGGTGCGGTGGCACCGCCCTTGAGCCGGCCCTGGATGAGACTGACATGTGCCATTTATCCCAACCCAAGAATGGCATGTGTCCAATGCATCCCAGTGACCTTGTCAGTGAGATGCCTCTTCTTGGCGACCTGTGCTGTTGAGCACTCAGAGCGAATGTCTGTCAGTAACACATTCACCATATCAGTGACCTCAAGTCACGAGCCCTGCTTGCCTGCTGCACTCAGGGGGTGAGGGAGGGCAACATTTTTGAGCGAAGCCATGTGCTCATATGCAACGGTGTCGTCTTAAAGAAGTGGCATCTATCTGGGCACTAGGGCGCACTCCTGTGCCCTGCTGCAGCCACATAACAAGAGGCCCTGGCCGTGACTCTTTGCCAAGCCTGTTCTCTAGTTGATTGTACATAAGTATGCAAAATTTCCCACCGTCTATGGAAATTCTAAAGCGTAGTATTTTCCTTTTGGGCATATTCTTTGCTTACCGTCACCCCATCAATATTTTTTCCTGCGATGTATAGGTACCCTATGTTCATATTTTGATGGCCAATCCAATGGATGCATGTACATGTTCTACTGTGCGAAATTAATCATGAATAGGTTTGTGAGCATGTCAAAGGCAAATTTACAAACTTTACTACTTGTCGTGGTACCTTAAGTGTGCATAAATCTATTCATGCCTTGGGCTCTGCATGGGCTCTTTGTGATAACCGCCCTTCATACAACTTACAAATATGTGTCGGCGTAGGTTAATGCCCCGCGCACTCCTCTTCCTAACCCTTTGATGAATAGGGCAGTGTGACAGGAATGTCTTTAAAAAGTAACAGCGTCTTCTCTTCGCGAGGTTTCTGTGGGTAAGTACGTCTTACTCCGGGACACTACTCGCATTACACGTCTTACTCCTGGGCATTACACGTCTTACTCCTGGACATTACTCGCATTACACGTCTTACTCCTGGACACTACTCGTATTACACGTCTTACTCTTGGACATTACTCGCATTACACGTCTTACTACGGGACACTACTCGCATTACACGTCTTACTCTTGGACATTACTCGCATTACACGTCTTACTCCTGGACACTACTCGTATTACACGTCTTACTCCTGGACACTACTCGTATTACATGTCTTACTTCTGGACACTACTTGTACAAAATACTCATGAATTATGAATGGCGGCCTGCGGCAGCAGTGTACGTTGAGAGGGTCTAGTCGGGCGTAGAGTAGTGAGCGCAGCATCACCACGTATCGCCTATATTTTTCTTTTATAGCATTCTCTTTATGGCTCGTGTTCCCAAAGAGTATATTTTGCGCTTCTACTGCGCTATCCGGGAGCATATCTGTGCAAGCCTGTGATTTCCAGGTTTCAATTCCATCTGATGTAGTCTCTAGAGAGAAACTCCGACGAGAACCAATTTCTGACCACTCTATTTTCCAACATGTCTGATTACTAATATTGAGCTCCAGGTGTAATGCGGTGGTGTAATAACGTGTGTAGCTTATTTGTAGAACACGCTGGGGTCCTAATGCTGATGAAAAGGGCAATCCCCGCGTCAAATTGTTACAAATAATTGCATTATGTACTCCCGCGACCGGACACATGCTAAAACAAATTAGAACCATACATTTTGTGCCGCAAATAGTACATTCATGTGATCTGTTTTAACACTTGCTTTTAACAAATTGCTATTATTATTCATCAGTGAGACCGGGCTGCAGATTTGGCGGCTGCTCCTCAATATTGCCTATAGAATTGCCCCAATATTTCAGCACTGGAGCTCGCCTGAGTCACAGGCTCATAATTGTTACACTTCAAAGCATAGCAATTTACTTGGGACGTCATAACCACAAGCCAATCCGTTTTGCGGGTGAACAGTGCCATCTAGCGACTTGTTTAATTTATCCAGTGTTGATCTTCAAAAGTACAAAAGTATTTCCAAGCTGTGAAAATCGTGGACGCAGCAAGCACCCAAAGCTCCGCCAGGGCCCCGTAAATTCTGCAAGGCGTTTTAAACTTAATTTCAGGCTAAAGGTTATTTAATTTCTCTTGATCAGACTGCTTCCCGGCATTCAAAAGAGGCGATTCGATTCAAACTGCATATGGTTCGTCAATAGTTAAACCAATTACTTCAATAAATACAGCAGATTTTTACTTTACACAAATTTGTGTTAAAATGCCATTTCTAAGCAACCATTTCAGAACTGAAAAAATGTCTGGTATTTTTATCTGAAAATGTGGCAATCCTAATTTCAGCTGTCACCTCACTTTTTTACATTCCTCCCTCCCTCCCCCTTCCTTCTATGTTTAGCTCTTTTTGTCCCCAACCCAGATCCAGTTCTTGGTGTGCAGCAGCGTTCCCTGCTATTCATTGCTCTTTGGGCAGGGCTACCTTCACACTCATGAACCCATTACCCATTGATCTGTCGCTATTAAGATGTAAATGCAGTAATTAGTGTTAGAGGGGCACACAAAGGGAAGCAGCTCCTGAGCTGAAAAAATCAATCAACACAAAAACAGCTATGGCGAAGGTGTAGGGTTGTGCCCTGTCACTTGATTTTAGTTCGGCCAGTGCAATACCCAAAATGGGACTGGGTACTGACCAGTAAGTCGGGGGGGGGGGGGGGGGGTTCAACAACAATAAACTTTTAGACAAATGTCAACTCCTCAGCTAACTGCCGCCCAGAAAAAAACCCTGACTGACTTTCTTTGCCCCCCTCACCCCCATCACTCCAGACACTAATGCATGTTCAGTAGCTTTGCCAGGGCATACTGTACTTGCAGCAAATAGAGCTCCATTCCATAGTAAGACATGCTCCCCAGAAACATTTCCAAAGCTTCAAACTGTCAAGTCTTTATGCTCCACTCTACTGAAACCTCTCTCCCTACAGAAAGCCAGAATTTCTATGTTAATATTCCTCCTTGTTTTCTCTATAGCTACCAGCTTGTTAGCTCCAAGCCACACTTTCCTAGGTATAAACTCTGTCCACATGACGTGGCACCCGACCACTGCCTTTGTACCTTCTGTACTTTATCCTTTATCACGTTCATAAGTGTCACCCCCTTTTCTAAACCCAGGTCATTCTCCCCTAAATGCAGCAACAAAACATCAGAGCACCTCCCTCTTTCCATAAACCTATTCAAACAAGGTAACAGTTCTTTCCCCCTTGCCATTCCAACACACTTGAAACCCATTGGGGTCAAGACCCAAGTTGTCACTGTGCCTGTTCTGCCTCACCTGCCTTTCAGCTCACTTAACAAATGAGGGGCGGGGGCCCACTATCCATACCGATAGTCCAGTGACCTGTGAGCCCGAATCCGAATCTTGAAAACAACAAAAACAAATGAAAAGAAGAAATGGTTTAACAATCCCCTTCCCCTTCCCTTACATAGCACTGAAAACAGTCAGAAGCCCATCTACCCAGACTGACCTGCCCCAGCCCCTCATACTCACCTCTGTTCGGGTGCTTATGAGGAACAAATGTGTCCTGAAACCTTTCGCATTCACTCCTAGCCAGGTCTGCCCTTTTGGCAATACAGTCAAGAGCTGAAATGTCGTCACCGGACTGCCATCAATATTCTGTAAAACCTGCCCACCCCTCCTGGAAACCTCTCCCACAGTGAAGCAACCCATTTAACTGGGTAACAAGTGACTCCTGGGGACCTAAACAGCAGGAAAGGTCTATCCCGATCCTTCTGATCCGTTTTTGACCTATGTAGCCAAATACATGAGCCTTCCTCCCAAATGACCTCAAAAGATCAAACATCCAAAACACCCCAAAAAACATCCAACTCATCAATGCCACAAACACAACCCATTCATCCTCGCTGGTGCATAACCCCTGCAAGTTCATGAGTACCTTGCTAAGTAAAAGCCTCCTCCTAAGCCCTATGTGCCCAACCTTTCTAGCCAACCCCTCTAATATCCTGGTTCCCAGCTCCCCTGCCACTGAGGTGTAGCACCACAAAAGCTTTCCAATGAATGCAATGCCCGCTAATATCCCTGTGATCATAACTTTGGACTGCCCTTTCTTTTCCAACCCTAAAACTAACTGGACTACATTCTCTGTTCGTGTCCATGCGGCTTTCCTCCTCCTCGCCCTACTATCTACAAAGTCCCCTCACACATGCCTATAAGCCCTTCTCATTGACAAGGCCAGAGATTCTAGCACTAGCACCAGCTGGATCATCCTCTGTCCTGACTCTGTCCATCTCCATGGCAAACCCATGGAATCTCTCCCAATGGGAAAGAGACAAATGCCCGCAATGTAATTGTCTACATCTGACACGCATTGTGCTCTAAACCTAATATTCAATTGGACACAGAGAAACTCAAAACCCTGTAGCAACTTCAAAACTTTGGCATCCCTTGCTGACTGCCGGTAAACTGCCTGCACCACTGCCAAGTTGTCAATGTGGAATAGAGCATATTGTGCACTAACTGTTCTATCCACAAGAAAACTGCCACTACCAGTGGAAAGAAGTATAAGGATGCTATGATCCAGTCCCAATGCTTCCATTCTGTGGGTCATTCCTCCACGCAGCATTTTCCCTGCCAGTATATCCCGAAACCTATCCCACCTACAGCATTGTAGTAAGCCTGTGCCTCCCACTGAAATTATGCCATGCCCGCTGTTGAATGATTCCAAAAACAGCACCGCATTTTCAAGTCCTCCTTAGTCTCTGCTGACATGGCATCCCCAACCACCTACAAAATGTCCTCTCTGCTTTAACCACCCTACAAGCAAACTTCAAATGCCCCAACAGCAATTCCACCTCTTTAACCATAATTTTGTTATTTGCAAACATGGCATACAGCAGCAGTTGCATCATCATTTTTAATCTCCAGTGGTAGATAAGCCTCATCACCACAGAGTCAATTTCAATGCCCAAGAATGACAGCACCGAACGGGGTCCCACTGTCTTCTCCTGTGCCAAAGGCACCTCCAGGCTCCCCATAATGTTCTGAAAACTGCCCCGCATTTGCTGACATTCCTCGGAACCCGGTTGTCCCACAAAAAAATAAATCAACAAGATAGCATGGCACATGCATGTGCCCTGTGCACCAAGAAAACACCCATTGTAGGAAGGTACTGAAATGCTCAAAGAGCACACATGACATGGAACACCCCATAGGGAATGCTTTGTCCATATACCATTGGCCCTTGAATTGAAAGCCTAACAGCTAAAAGTCATGTGGGTGAAATGAGAGTAGGCAGAAAGCCAAATTCATGTCACTCTTGGCCACAAGTGCCCCCTTTCCTAAGTCTTCTACTATGGACAATGCCATGTTTATGGAAGAATATTTGACTGAGCTAGACCCTCTGGGAATAAATCATTAACCCCAGTGCCCTCTGGCCATGATAGGTGTTGAATAAGCCTGAAAGGACCTTTTTCTATTTATGGAATCACTTCCGTACCATGGGCCAATCATCAAATGGGCTGGCCATCCTCCCTTCTTGTATTTCTTTCTGCAGTTTTTCTATTATCACTTATTTGAAGGAGCTGGCTGATTTGAGATTACTATTCCACCTCTGCACCCTTGGGCCTGGGTACCCCAGTTGGAAACCCCATGTGAACTCCTCCCTCAACAACCTGCCATCCTCAGTTTTATCATAGCGTGCCAGTCAAAAATTCAGATGATCTATTTTAATGGGCGTACAAGTTTTTGACCCCAGGTTGTTGTGCTCCCTGTCAGCCCCTGAACCGGAAAGTTTGCCCATACTGTTGACTGCCTTTAGGCCCCTGATGCTGTGTCCCTGCACTGAGAAATTTCTGGAGTGTCCTCCCTCTCCATAGCAATTAACAAGCTGGAGCTTAGCAGCTCATTTTGAACATTCAATCTGGAACATGCAAAATTCCCTACTACATGCTTCCTTGTTAAAACCCCAGTAGACCCCATCTGCACCCAGTTCCTTTGCTGTTTGCACCCACCCCTCCCAGGATGGGGTGTCCATTAAAGGGTCAATACACAATAGGTAATCTGCTGGCCATAAAGATTGTCTTGCTAAACTTTGACTTGCTCATGGTAGAGAAATGCCTCAATCCAATTCTCTGTTGTCAAGGGGACCTTAGGGCACTTGGGAATCTCATATTCTCCCACCTTGAAGCCCTCCTTAGCCCTCAACTCCCTCTCTAGCAAGTTCAACACATTTTTCGTTCCAAATCTTTTCTTTTGTCACTAAAATTAGGTGTGCTCCTAAGAACATATACACACCCATGTAGGGCAGTTTCTTAATCTTCAATTATTTACTCTCCTTCCCTTCCGTTTAAACCCTGGTTTTCTCCCCTGCTTCCCCTCCCATGCTCTTCTCCACTACCTTGACTTGTGACTCTGGCATAATGCCATCCCCACCATTAGAACCTGCGGCTGCTCCACGACCCTTGGCTTCTTGTCTCCATGCCACTTTTTGCTGTTCTTCCCCCCAATGGAACTCTACTCCTCCATGCCTACCCAATGTACCACATTGCAACCTTTGCACAAGCTTATCATGCCTTCTTCCAGCCACTCCATTGCATCCACACCCACTCGCACCACTGCAGCAGCCATGAGTTTGCCTCTGATCCTAACCTGGTGCCAAGGTCGGTGGCTGTTCTGGAGCCCAGCACTTTGCCACACTTCACCCTCTCGTCCAAAACTCCACGGCCGCCATGCTACTGTGGACCAGCGCTTACACTCTGTAAGACAGTATCAACATCTTGATGTGTCCTCCCACCCTGCCCTTCCTCCTCCTGATGTCTGGCAAGCTCCACCAATTTCCCTCTGTCCAAACTCTCCTCCCCATAGTCCAAACCATATCCTCTAGAGCAGTGACCTCTACACCTGTGGCAGTATTTGTTGCCTGCTAATGCCGCCTAACCATTTGTTGTAGACCCGTGCTGTGCTCCAGTCTGTTTTGGGGGGTCAAACATCACCCTTCCAACTCCACCTTCGATGCAGAACACCATGTCCTGTGTTGTCTGTCAGCAGGGGTCATCCCCTACCCTTCATCTTGTTGCACCGCCAACACTGTTCTGTGCCTGCTTGGGGCAGAGATCTCGCTGTCCACTGCCGCAGTCCAGCTCGCCATACTGGGCCAAGCCTTTTCTTCTCCTGATGGTATTGGAGCCACACTGAGTTCCCTCCAATCAGTCTGCAGTAATACCAATCTCCCTGCAAAAAAGAAAAAGAGAGGTCCGGTGTGCTGGTACCTACATTACTTTGCACTTTACTCAACCCTGCATCTGACAACCAGCTGCTATTATCTACCGCCATGCTTGCACCTACTGTCCCCATACCACGCCATGCCCCTGACAAGCTAAGCTGTTGTGCCACTTGAGCCCCTCTGCCTGTTTGACAGTAAACACTGGCATACACCTTCAAACGCCTTCTCTCCACGGCCCCAATGAACTGCTTCTACCCAAAACCAACTGGTTCTCTCCAAGCTCCGCCCATCATCCTCCCCATCACTCCATTCAAATGTTGATGCTGCAATCACTCTAACGTCTCAAGCGTATTCCACTGTAAGCCCCACACCTTTTGTCTTCGCTGCATGCTGTCCCCAATCACCCCGCCTCCAACAAGGTCTCATCCCTCAACATCTCCTGTGCCAACCGCTCCCTCACTACTGCATGCTCCAAAATACTACTTTCTTTAAAGAAATTGTTCCTAAGGGGCCCACCTCCTGTTCTTTTCCACACTGCCTCCCAGGGCTCCCGCTCCTTGCCTGCCCACCACACTTACTGCATCCTCCACCACTGTCATAAATGATAGCCTTGCCTCTCTGCTTTTTCCCTCACATTATGCCTGCCACTGACAGCAGTCTCTCCCCTCTAGCAAACCTCCCAGCCTATCCCAAATGAGGCTCAGATGCAGCTTAGCTTTCAATCCCTCTTCCATCAGCACCCCGGCCTGTGGACGCTGAACTACATGTATTCAGAGAGGCCCCGCCCACCGCTTATCCTCCTAGCTTCATAATGGAGCTGTCATCCATTTCAGTCAGGCTGTCAGCTACTGCGGCACTAGCGCTTCTTTCCTGGGGCTCCCATGTGAACACACCCAGCGCGTGGTCTTGTCTTGCAGGCCACCTGGGCTCAACCTCTGCCCCATGGACTGCCACCTGCACCCTCGGGAGGTCTCTTCTCACGCAAGAGTAGCCCCTCTCATTTATCCCCATTTACCTTACAATTGGGTCCTGCACTGCGGTGAACAAGCAAGCACCACCACTGTGACCCCCGCGGAGGCCCTAATCATAGGCAGGCCTCCTGTAACCGGACTCGAGGCCAGGAGATCGAGACAACTCGCCTCTGCCAGCAAGCGCATTGCCTGCCCTACTTTATCCTCAGCCATCACAATCAGGTAAGGAAAAACAATAATCGCAACGCTAAAAAAAAAAACACCTCACAAGAACAATTCCTCACTGCTCCTAATCCTGCTACCAGCCACCATGTTAACACTATAAAATGGTGGCTGGTAGCTTAAAATGGCTGGTTTTATACCCTTGGGCTACGATGTAGCCCAAAGCAAGCACAAAACCCGAATCAGTTGCTGGACTGCTCCATTCCCCAAATTATCCCCAGTGGCAGACCTCCCCCTGGACGTATCCCACCAAGACTCCATTCTGCACAATCGTGAAAAGTCTACAACAGGATGGCATGACTTGCAACTGTATTGACTAGAATAGTTACAAACCTCACATGAATACAGTGCAGGTAAGTCTAGAAAAGGGGACATGACACAAGGCCTGCACAGGACACACTAAGAAAGAAGGTAAAGACGTTTGTGTACTTAGAAGGTATATTAGATGCAGAAAACCACATTTCAGTTGGAGGGGAGGAAGCAACACGTGGAGATGTCTTTGGACTGGTGCAGAGGAATAATCTATAGTCAAAGAGCAAATACAGAGCTGAACGTTAGAGGTGTCTATGATGTTGCACTACGAAGAGAAAGGGGTGGGCTATGCAAACTTTATCTATGTCAATATATTTATATGGAAGAATTTCATGCATGGTTCCCCTCAAGTCTTACCTTACTGGATTCCAGTTAGATAAAAACAGTGAGGCATTATTCATTAAAATATTGATTAAAGCAATTTAAAGGAACTTGGAAGAATTTGGGTTACTGCTTGAGGGGGGTGAAAGCCTACTCCAGCAGCAACCATATTGTTTCTGAGTGTGAAGTCACAAGCAAACCCTAAATCAACGAGTGCTTATCACTTATGTAGCTTGGCACAGAGCAGTCAGGCTAAACTTAGAGGCAATGTGTAAAGTATTGTGCAATACTTCAAACAACTACACAATGGAAACATAGCACAAAATGGACCTGCAAACATGTTAGAACAATAGAGTGATTTTTTAATATAGAAAAAAGCCCAACATTACAAAAATCTAATGAGTAGAACTGGAGATATTGAATGCGAAAGATTTTAGAGAAAATAGCACCAAAAGGCAAACAGTGCCAACCGTGGAAATCTGATCGCACCGGATCAGGACAAAGTCACAAGTTCAGTCTAGCCACCATAGAGAGCAGGCTGGCTACATGAACCTAGTTAGGGTCGCTATACAGAGTACCTTAAATTATGAGTTGCAGAGCATTGCATGGATCCGCATTGACGATGCGTTGCTCAGCTGAGGGGAAGTGATGGTTCTAAGATGCAGTGGCACTGCGGTGCAAGGTCTTGTTGCATCAACATTGAGGATCCTGTTAGTGGGGCTTGCAATGCGAAGTATGGTATCTGAGATGTGGCACGCAGTCAGGGTGATGCGTTGGTTCAAAAGGGCTGCGAGGCGAAGTCCATTGTCATCGTCAATGAGAGATATGAAGGCCTATGCTGAGGATCCACCAGGCAGTGACGGTTCTGAAGGGGATGAGCACAGCTTAATTTAGGGCTTGCTTGTGACTTCTACATGAGAAAAAATGTGGTTGCTGCTTGAGCAGAGGTTCACCCCACCCCCCATTAGCCAGTAACCAATTTTCTTTCTATATATATACAACAAGACGTCCTGTGTACTGCTCACCAGGGACCGTAGGGGAGCTACATCTCAAAAGTCCATCTACATGCACAGAATAGCCAAGTATTGACTTTGTCTGCAAACATATTCAACCACTGTTGGAAACTGGGCTTCTTTGCAGATGCCCCCCACTTTTTGCACTATTTTAGACTGATAGATGCTGGTTTGTTACACTGATTGTGCACTGGGACCTGCTATCCAGGCCCCAGTGCCCGTGCTCTTTCTCCTAAAAGTAATGTGAATTGGTACACCCAATTGGCAAGTTATTTTGTTCCCTTATAAGTCCCTAGCATATGGTACCAGTGGTCCCCAGGATAAGGGTGGTAAAGGGGTCACCAGGGCTGCAGCACTGGTTGTGCCACTCTGTGTGGACCAAGTAAATGTGTGTCTGCAGGTCTTCCATTGCAGCTCTGCATAAGCAGCCTGTCTGCTCGAGAGTGACTCTGCACACACCATGTGCTGCAGAGCCACACCACTGCCTTAATGTAAGCAAGTCACTCTGAAGGTTGTCCTCCTAAGCCAAGGAGGCACAGTGCATCATTTTAAAGGTGTGGATATATATGTTTAATCAATCACAGAAATGTGTACAGTGGTGTTGAACAACAGGGGAAGAAAAATACAAATAACGTACTGTTTCCAAATATTCTTGGAACAGTGCAGGAATCCAAATTTCGGATGTCAGAGAAAAACTGCCACATGTCTGGTGAAAGTAATCCTTTATGGGAGAGGAAACCTCACACACGTAAAAGTGTTATGCTTCATCATCAGCATCCTCTCCCCACCCTGGTAGAGCAATGCCACCCGAGCGAACTCGACCTCCTCAAAGACTGTAATGGAAGGAGAGAATTATCAGATAAAAACTATTTGACAAATAGAGTGGGATCCAGATTAAACAAAAAATTCCTCACTGTTCCTAGGTTTTACATTTATTCAAGAGAACAACAGGCACATCTAAAAACATTGGTCCTATCATGAGAAATTGAGAGTTTTCTCTTGTTCGCAGTACCCCGCTGAGTACAGACCTAGTCCCTCAGGAAATCTAGTAACTATCCGATCACAATAAAAGCGAGACTGGATAGCGAACTACAATTAAATGGGCCAAACTCTAGGGTCCAGATTGAATAAACATTGTTTACATGCTATAGAACTATGACCCATTGGTGATACCTGAATGCTATTGCTACTACCTCCCGCAATATGAGCAAAGCTGAAAGTAAAGCATTGGAAGCACTGTCAACAGACACTTCTATTGTAATAAAACCTGCAGACAAAGGTAGGGCAACAGTAATTCTCCCGAAGGAAATGTATCTAAGATTGCTCAAAGAGGAACGCCACTACAAATGACTCTCAAAAGACCTCTCCAGTGAAGTCCAAGAAGAGATGGCTTACAAAGTCAATTAGGGCTTGGAGTATGGATGGATAACAAAACACGAGGTATATTTTCTTATCCAAAAACAGCCTGGAGTTCCCACTTCTTTACAATTCCAATGTAAAAAAAAGCTCCCCCCTCTTGCGAGACCTATTGTCCA
The DNA here is from genome assembly GCF_964263255.1 of Lissotriton vulgaris. NCBI lineage: Eukaryota > Metazoa > Chordata > Amphibia > Caudata > Salamandridae > Lissotriton > Lissotriton vulgaris. Next base: position 480,271,383 of record NC_141694.1, read on the forward strand.
TTTTAGAACTGCTCTTCCAGTTTTACAATGTGTTCTTGAGGCCATTGGTCAAGAAAATGCTGACCTACTTGCAAGATACAAAAGACGTACTGAACCTTATCAGGTAACCAGCCTTTGCCAAATCCAGGGAACTTCTCATTAGCCTTGTATACAAACATCCCACAGGAGGCCACTCTAGAGATAGCGTAAAGAATCTTCAGCATAACTGAGTGGAACTCAATCTCCCCTCTGCTGTTTGTTCTTAATTTGGCACTCACTAAGAATTTTTTGAGGGACAGTGCTACCTACTGGTGCATGGAACATCACTGGGGAGCACTTTTGCCCCCTGCCTTGCATGTCTGTATGTACACTCTTTTGAGACAGAATACATCCATAGTGATCCCAGCCCTAACCAGGACAAGTTAAAGATCTGGAAACGTTACATAGATGACGTACTACTAGTCTGGAGAGGTGCTGAATGCTCTCAATGATCATTTGAGATTCACAATCACTGTTTGGGTAAGTGAACTTCCATACCATGACTTACTGATACAACAAAGACATGGAAAGCTGGTTAGTGAGGCCTACTACAAACCAACAGTCTATTATAATTTGTTATGATTCAAGAGTTTCTACCCTTGTGGATTATGGGAGAACTTACTAGTAGGGCAGAAGTAAAAGACTACAATTTGCATGCCAAAAAGTTGTTAGAAAAACTCCCTGAAAAGAACTACCCCAGAAGAATTATGAAAAAAACGACAAAAAGAGCACTGAAGAACAACACGGATCAGCTTCTTCAACCATACAAAAACAGGTCAGTGGGAGGTTGATTTCCATCTTCACCTACGATACTATGTCTAATGCTTTCCAGAAAGTAATCAACAGAAACTGGAGTGTGTTACAAGCAGGCAGTCTCAACTTTGAAAAACTCATGTAATCATTCAAGAGAGCAATCAATATAAAAGATTTGTTTGTGCATGCTTGCCCAAAAAGTTTCACTGACCAGAATAATTTGGTTACCCTTTGGAACCTTCCACTTCCTCTATGTCTTTCACCATGTGGTAACTGCAGCAAATGCCCTATGACACAAATGGTGCAAGAACTGGAGGTGGGTTTGAGGACACCGTGGAAACGAAAGCACTTGGCGAACTGCACCACCAAGAATGTGGTGTATGTGATTAGGTGCCTGTGCAACTCCTGTTCATAGGGATGATGATGAGGAAAACGTGCAAACCAGAGTACATCCATTGCAAAAGAGATGCCACTAAACTAACACAACACTACATATAAAAAAGACACAATGTGAATGAGATGGGATGGTATGTTTTAGAGAAACTCACAGAAACTCTGACTGACAAGACAATAACACTACTGATTTTTGAGCAAAGATGGGGGTATAGACTGCACAACGATTTGAATGGGTTAAATGATTAGATACCCTGGGGTAGTATAAATCATTGAGTTAGACCATAAACTTCCCCAGAGAAATCCTGTCTGTGGGACACCAAAATATTACTATACAGGAAATCTCAGTGTTGTGTCTATTTTGTCTCCTCTGCACTTGCTGCATCTTTTTGTTGTACAATTTCAGTCGTAAGATGAACCCCAACCATAACATTTTAGGAGGCTAACCATACTGCATACTGTATCACCATAGGTCCTTGGACAACTCCACATCCATTAAATGAGGCCTTTTAACAAACAGATACATTTGTTACTTTATGGTACGTGGCCCTTAGTCCTTTTATTTTACCGCAATGATAGAAAAAGGAAGAGCAATCATTGCTTCTGTATTACTCATCCCTCAAGGTGGCCTTTGGTTTTGTTTGTATTAAGCTTATACATTGATAAAAAACCTTGTTTTTTTTTACAGGACTTTTGAAAAAGAATACTAGTTCCTCTTTCTAGTGCATTTTACCCAACAACCAATTGCCTTAAAGATATCTTCAACTGTATGTTTTCCAATGCTAATGTTCCAATACAATGGAAGAGGGCATCGATTCTCCTGTTGTTGGAAATAAACAAATATGGACAATAAAGATCCGAACAGCTACATGCCAATCTCTTGACGACATTTTCCTGCCAAGATCGTGGAGAAGGCTATGAATATAGAACTAACCCTGTTTATTAATGATAATAAACTCCTAGACAGCTCTTAATATGGCTTTGGAAGTCAACAGAGCACTGAGCTGGCTTGGATCAATGCATCTGAGGAAATAAGAGAGGTCCTGGACAAAGGCGGGAAGACAGCCTTGATCCTGTTGGACCTCTCAGCAGCCTTCGATATGGATGATAACGATCTTCTATCAGTCAACTCTTTTCCATGGGCATTAGAGGCAGGGCGTTGGCTCTACTGAAGTTCTTTCTCAGTGATAGGGAACAACTGGTGGAGCTCGGTGAACACAGGTCATCTTTGTTAACTTTTTCCCGCTGAGTCCAACCTTTTTCAACCACTATGTCACCCCCTTTGCTCACTTATAAAGTCTTTCAGCTTTAAGATGGTGTCATATGCCGATGACACGCAAATTGTGGCATCCTTTGCAGGGAACCCGACGGACACTGCATCAAGATTTAATTGCTGTATGTGTGAGGTTGAACAATGGATGTCTCAAAACTGCCTGAAGCTGAACACAGGAAAAACTGAGGTGCTTCTTTTTGGATGCAATACCTCCTTCTGGCAACCGAGCTGGTGGCCACAGGAACTGGGAGAAATCCCAAATCCAGTCTTTAAGGTTAAAACCTTATGAGTTTACTTTGACACCAAGCTGTTCTTCGAGGGGCACATTAATGTGATCACCTCCTCTTGTTTTTTCACGATTAAAACTCTCAGGAAAATGTTACTTTATATTCCATTAGACCTCCAGAAAGCGGTGGGTGCAGCACTTATCCTGTGGAAAATTGATTACTGCAGCGGGCTGTTCCTCAATATACAATCACGATTCCTCAACAAACTGCAGGTCCTCCAAAATGCAGCAGCTCGTCTGCTGCTTGCCATCGCGAAACATCAATCAGTGGCTCACGCCCATCCAGTTTTGCACTGGCTACCAGTTAAAAGACTAATCGATTTCAAAGCCCTCTGCATCGCCTTTAAAGCACTGCATGGTCTTGGCCCGATTACTTTATACTCAGTTTCAGGTGTATGTCCCAGAGAGACAGTTCCACACTCCCTCGGGCCAAAACTGCATCATAGAGGGGAGAAGCTTCGTAGCGGGCGCAGCTAGATTGAGGTACTCACTCCCTCTGGTACTCAAAAGGATAAGCAATCTTTTGGCATTTCGCAAGCTCTTCAAAACCAGGCTTTTTAATGACTAGCCCGACCGCACCAATCTAAGTACCCCTTCTGGTTAGCCTAGAATGCAGAGCCATTAGCGCGTGTTAGAAATCTAAATTTCATTTCATTTCATTTCGAATTAATCCCTATCTGGATTTTGCAATTACCTCTAGGGAGTTAATTTAACTATGTTACACTGCTCTGCTCAAGTGCACAGACACTGTTCTATGGGAGGACTACGTCCCCCATGAGCACACAGTGTCCATGTGCACTTCCTTTTCCAGCTTCTGCCCCAAACAGTTGTGCATTACAAGTGGACTCACATAGTTTAAGAGAGTTCCCTCACTCCAGCCATTTGTTCCTGTGGTCTGGAACGGTGCCTACGTAGGTTGGCCAGAGCGGTGTACCTATTGACAAAGTAAGTAGGGTGAAGAGGCCCTTTGTAAGACTCCTCAGACAACTGCCTACTGTTGGATACGTGTGACAAGAGTAATATTGTGCTTGGGTAACTCTCACTTTTGGTCAGGAGGTGCATAGAGGGTTATTCCTCAAAGCATCATGTAGAATCGGATGTTAAAGTGCGGCCATGTAATAGCAAACACAAATCCTTAACAGGCTAAAACCACCAGTTGCATTAAATTACGTGTGCTTTGAGTGTGTGCATTTTTAACTGATTGCCTGGGCAATGGGCATGTAAACATGCTTCAAGATGGTGCAACACAGTGGTTATTAGCCCTGCATGTGGTACAATGCCTTACCCGGGGTCACTGCACAGTTTTTCGGAGTCAACTAGCCATAATTCCAGCGCAACAAATGGGCATTATGATGCAGCCGGCCTGCCCCAGTTATGCGGTGGCTATGCAGAAGAGAGGAATGAACTCTTTGGGTCGACTTCAGAACAAGAACTGCACGTATGAGTAGGAGTGTAAACTATACAATTTTAGAAGCAGTAGTGTCATTCAGACTGGTACTCCCCACAGCGGGACGTAGTAGCGATAGCATTCAGGCATTACCAGTGGTGTTATAGTTCTCTAGCATGTAAACATTGTTTATTCAATCTGAACCATAGAATTTGACCCATGTAATTGTAGATCACTATTCAGTCCCTCTTTTCTGGCAACCAGATATTTACTCGATTTCCTGAGGTTCTTGTTCTTTAGACCCCCAGCGGGGTACTACAAACAATTGAAAACTCTCAATTTCTCATGATAGGACTAATGTTTTGTCACCCGTAAACTAGTGTGTGACTACAAAGGACATCTTCCCCTCCATGGCCAGATTCTGGTATCCCCTAAAGTCTAGGGTAAAGAATAGGTTTCCCCCTTTTAGGAATACTGTAAAGTTACAGTTCACTTGCATGCTTATGAGGGGTGTTCGGCCCTGTCACAGTTTCTCATGTTTATCTCTTTTTAATAGCAGTATGCTGAGACATTGCACTTACATGACCACCGTTTTTACTGCTTTAAACTGATGTAGGAAAGCATCTTCATTTTTTTTCTTTACATGTTGAATCTAAAATGTTTATTTTCCTTATATATCATATTCATATTTAAATATGCATGTATTTTTCTAGATTCTCCCAAGTAGGAGTAAAGGAAATCACTGTGCAACTCCAGGTGGGCCTCCCCTGGGATAGCTCACACTTTGTTTTAGCATTGCGCGTTAGTGACTAGTAGATCCACAGCAACTAGTTTTTTATAATTTGTTGTTCAACACCACTATACCCATTTCTGTGATTGATTTGACTTTCTGGAGAAAGAACACAGCTTACCATCCTCCTCTCCTTTGGTTGTGTTACTGATATTTATGCTTACACTTATATATCCCTACAGTAAACCTGTAACAGCAAGGTTTTGCTGTAAGTGACCGGCGATCCGTAGAGTAACATGGCTACCGAGAAAACTTAAGATAGCCAGCTTCATTATAGAATGACCAAATTGTGTCATGTTTGGTGTCAAGCACTGTGCTTTTTCAGCCCTAACAGGATTCTTGTGTCGAGTGTGAGCTGGCATGCACAGGGGAGCCACCCTGAATGGATGCCCCCTAGAAGGGACCCAGTGCCTCGGCAGGCTTCCCTGAGCCGTTTGTCACAAGACAAGAGTCCGCCCTCCTTGTAGCATGTGCTATCACTTTCCCAGGATGGAGATAAAGGCCTGGGCAGGAAGAAAGTCAGACCTCCTGCTTCCCAGGATTTCTAGTGTTTACAGCCATCAAGGCGATGAGCCTCAAAGGCTTTCAACACCCTTGAGGTGTAATTACCTTGTCCCTTCTCACCCTGTCCATCCCAACAGGTGGGAAATGAGTTATTCAGGAGGCATGCACCTACGAAAGGCTAGCCACAGTTTTAGGGTAGCTATGAGGTCTGTACATCAAAGGAAGGGTTCTGCCATTTTGGGAGACTCTAAATTAGGGGACTCTAGGTAGAAAGGTGACATACACCCACAGGATGCTGTCATCTCAGGGGCAGGCTAGCAGCAGGGACCAGTAGCCCATTGGCCTCTGTCCCTCACGCCCCCTCAACTAAGACTTAAGGGGACCCTCTGACACCAGAACCTCAGTTCTGACTTGGAAGCAGAATCACTTGTATTGGTGGGACCAGTCCCCTGCAAGCTGCAGGAATATCGACGTTTTGCGTGGCAAGAATTTAAACCTGCTGGCCCTGTCAAGAGTGAGCCTGAAAAAAAGTGGTGTCCAGCAAGCTTGGAGTGATAGCTAAGCTTTCACCAAATTTCAAGCCAGTACTTCACTCCTGTTGACCTCCAGCCATGAAACCAACAATTGACTACATTTGCCACAGCCAAGGCTTGGTGATCACCAGTTGGATGAGTGACCCCTTGAGTGACATTTCCAACTCGAGAGCAGCTCACAACAACATCCACCAATGTCATCAACAACCCTGCTGCAGTGTTCCTGCATCCTGAAGTTGGAGTTGAGTGTCTGGTAAAGCATCTTTGGTGCAATCTGCCGCAGTGATTGATAGCTGCTAGCTACCGCTGCATCCAGAGCTGCCAAGCAAGGTAGAAGAAATCCAGCTGTTGAACCCTGGTCCTAGGATCCCAAAGGCCTTTGCTCTCCACTGTAGAGTGGATGTTCAACACCAAGTGTAGTTTTGTCAAGTGCTGCAAGTTTGACAGCTTTTCAGATTCCTATCAGTATCAAGGACAGCCAAGTAACCGCTGTACCTGGGTTCCCTGGGCAAGGTAACGAAGTAGCGACTGTTGGAACTTGGTCGAGCCACCCCATGAACTTATCCACAAGAAGTTTAATTTTAATTCACCCTGCAAGTGACCGAGTGTCACCTGTGTTTTCCCCCATTGACTTCAATGGGACCTGTTTGACAGATTTACTGCATTCATTTTTGAACACTTCAAAAATCCACAGCTCTAGTTGTGGGTATGATACAAAGCTTGTTTTAGTGTCTATATTTATATAAAAAAGCTTTATCTGTATAAATTGGTGTTGGATTTCTTTCGAGTTTTCTCAATTACTTATGCACCATAATGGTACTCTGAAATGCTTAACACATGTTCCTCCTGTAATATCTGACTGCTCCTTCCCACTCTACCAGGACCGAGCTTAAGATTACTGTTGTTGAATCCAAGGATCAGCTCTGTGCATTGTACGACGAGTGTATGGTAAGGCCTTCCAGCCTTATCACCTAATATTCCACCTTGCAACAACCATGCACCACCTTCTATTTTGTATGTTGTGCATGATCCTGCCCAGTCATGCAGAGATATAGCTCCTGGATGGCATTTGAGCTAATTGCATTGAGAAGCCCAGGGTACCTGAGTTGTCCCAGTGTATGCCCCATGCCTGTGGGCTCATACGTCCAGCTTCCTCTCCGGGACAGTCACCTGACCTCCATCATTACCAAGAATGCTTCAGCCAGGGTGAAGCAAAAGACGTACATTCAATAGAGCCCCAGGTCATGCGATAGCCACATTTTAATGGATTGTTTACCCCTCCCTGTTATCCGGATGGGAGATCATCTTCACAGTTTCCTAAATCAGAAAAATCCATATTAAGACACTTTGTTTTCATTAGAATAGGATACTGTTTCTTTCCTGTCCAGTTTGCCTTTGTGTACGTCTTGATTGTATCAGTTTTACAGTATGAGTGATGAATACGGATTCAGGAATACATTTCTTGATTACAAGGATCCTGGTGGAAGAGTCAAGGGCGCTTGGTAGGCCAGCTTCAATTGCAGTATCCTGGCCAGTGAAAGCACCAACAGTCTCACCTATCATATTGCTAGATTGCCTTGTACCTGGAAGGATCTAGGAAGACGTCTAACAATGGCAAGACAGCTAGATGCCTTTATTGCCAAACTAAACAGCCATTTTTGCAAGAGCAGTTGGAGGCTCAAAAAGAGATAGTTGATAGGTGGTGCTAGCCTTTTAAGGTCGAGCCTGGGCAGCGCATGTGCTGCTCTGCGAGGAATGCTGTATTAGAGTATGTATTTGAAGCCCCGCTCACTCGCCGTCTATATTTTTCATTGGTTTGTTTCATTGTTCTTCATGAATGCTGACTTTTGATTTGTTAATAGGCTTGTTAGTCCCTCCTTAGTGCCGCCTTGTCTTCATTTAGAACCTCCCATCAGGACTGGCCCTTTAACTTCTGTTGTTACACTGTATGTCTTATTTACTCTCTGTGAGCACTATTTTCTTGAATTATGTTCTCCTACTGCAGGCAAGACATGCTCTCCTGCAATGTCACCGCTTTGCTTGCACATTTTTATCTAAGTTGTTGTTTTTTTTTTTGCTGTAACTATTGCGGCCTTGAAACTTGCTCCTTATAAACTGTGGTATATATTTCTTTTTTACAAGCACGGCACGCTTTAACTTTGGCGGCCGTGCCCCTTACATTTTTTTTTTCAGACAGCGATGCAGCTTGCTCCACATTGCCCTCCCGCACCCAGGCCTACTCTAAGCTTTAAGCATAAGCATCAACACAGGCGCCATGCTTAATATTTTAACAGGCACCCACTGGACCTGCTGACCTCTCCAATGCTTGTTTAGTACTTCTTCTTTGGTGGAACTCTGATCGCAGGTCCTGGTGTCACACACCGATATAGTCCCCTTAGATTTTTGGCCTCTCGTTTTCTGTTCCAAGGCCCGGCTTGCTCTGTAAACTATGGAGTGTCGTGTGGCAGACTACAGGAACAGACAGTGAGTCCCTGCCTTACTCATCTCACCTATTGATTCTCAGTGCTACCACAAAGGGCCGCGGCTCGTGCTGAGCTAACGTTGCAGGTTGTCTGGGGGTCTTGTTTTAACCACTCTCACCTTCAGTTTCAACGAATTGAATGAATCACCTCATAAAAAGGGAAACGTGGATTTATCCTTACAATAAGCCGGATAATGTCACAGATGACATAGTTCGAGTTGGCAGACATTAGCAGAGTCAGGCTGATTTATGTATGGCTCTGCGTTGATCAATGTTTAACTGTATGTTTAGTTTTGCACAGCTTTTAAAGAAGTTGGGAGGTATTGAAGCAATAGGCTGCAAAGGTGCATCTTTCAAAACAAGCATTTGGAATGCAATAGGTCTGACGTTTGCAAGAGTTTGATCTATTGGCATTGCAATTGACAAGGCCTTTTATTTATGTTTTAAAAACCAAATCATAAATAAGATGCATTGTCATTTACAATGCCAATATCTCAAACTCATGCAAACGTGAGACCTATTGCATTGCAAATGCTTGTTCTTCTAAGGCATGAATACCTTGGAATTGCATATCTGGGGACACTATGTGCTTCTTGTGTTCAGAACATTCTTGAAGCACTCAAATACCTAGTGAGCGTGCTTAGCACTGTCAAACTGACTTCATGATAATGTGGTGAAAATAATCAATTGAAAGTTATTCACACGTTAATTCATCCTACGGTGGTTAAAAATGAGGAAACAAACTCTGTGGGTTCCTTTAATAGCCAGATAAAGGTTTTTTCAGGTCACCTTTGTCCACTGGGTGTACAGACTCACCTCCGTTTACAACAAGCCTTTACAATGCAATGGTCTCGGCATTATTAAAAGTAGAGCTATTGGCATTGCTCATGACATTTTTTTTTTTAATCATAAATAAATGGCATTGTCATTTACAATGCCAATAGCTAATTGGTTTGCAAATGCATGACCTATTACATTTACACCCGCACAGAGCCACACATACAGAGCTACCCACACAGAGCCACACACACACACACACACAGAGCCACACACACACACACACACAGAGCCACACACACACACAGAGCCACACACACACAGAGCCACACACACACACACAGAGCCTCCCACACACACCCAGAGCCACAAACACCCAGAGCCACACAGACACCCAGAGCCACACAGACACCTAGAGCCACATACACACACAGGAGAGCAAGCACAGCGAGGGGGCAGGGAAGCAAGCACAGCGAGGGGTCAGGGAAATAAGCACAGTGAGGGGGCAGGGAAGCAAGCACAGCCAGGGGGCAGGGAAGCAAGCACAGCCAGGGGCAGGGAAGCAAGCACAGCCAGGGGGGAGGGAAGCAAGCACAGCCAGGGGGCAGGGAAGCAAGCACCGCCAGGGGGCAGGGGAACCAGGGGGCGGAGGAGCAAGCACAGCCCGGGGGCGGGGGAGCAAGCACAGCCAGGGGGCAGGGAAGCAAGCACAGCCAGGGGGCAGGAAAGCAAGCACAGCCAGGGGGTAGGGAAGCAAGCACAGCCAGGGGGCAGGGAAGTAAGCACAGCCAGGGGGCAGGCAAGCAAGCACAGCCAGGGGGCAGGGGAGCAAGAACAGCCAGGGGGCAGGGGAGCAAGCACAGCCAGGGGACAGGAAAGCAAGCACAGCCAGGGGGGAGGGGAGCAAGCACAGCCAGCAGGCAGGGAGGCAAGCACAGTCAGGGGGCAGGGGAACCAGGGGGCGGGGGAGCAAGCACAGCCAGGGGGCAGGGAAGCAAGCACAGCCAGGGAGGCAGGGAAGCAAGCACAGCTAGGGGCATGGAAGCAAGCACAGCCAGGGGGCAGGGAAGCAAGCACAGCCGGGGGGAAGGGAAGCAAGCACAGCCAGGGGGCAAGCACAGCCAGGGGGTAGGAAAGCAAGCACAGCCAGGGGGCAGGGAAGCAAGCACAGACAGGGGGCAGGGAAGCAAGCACAGCCAGGGGGCAGGGGAGCAAGCACAGCCAGGGGCAGGGGAGCAAGCACAGCCAGGGGGCAGGGAAGCTGACAATTAAGTGTTCGGAAACACCGGCTCAAATTAAGCACTGCACGCCTCCCTCATAAATACACTGTTTTCCTCTCAAATGCTCTGAGCCACGGGGTGGGAGGCAAGGGGCTGGGGTGGGTGCTCTGAGCCGCGGGGTGGGTGGCAGGGGGTTGGGTTGGGTGCTCTAAGCCACGGGTGGGCGCAGGGGGCTGTGGTGGTTGCTCTGAGCATCAGGGTGGGCGGCAGGGGGCTGGGTTGGGTGCTTTGAGCCGCAGGGTGGGCGGCAGGGGGCTGGGGTAGGTGCTCCGAGCCACTGGGTGGGCGCAGGGGGCTGTGGTGGCCGCTATGAGCATCAAGGTGGCCGCTCTGAGCGGGGACGGCTGCCGCTCGCTTCGGGTGACTGGTCTCACAGGCAGTTCACTGCACCGAGGACTCCTTTGGGGTTTGGAAAGCAGTCAGTCCCGCGTGCCTGTCTGCCTGGGAGGTTGTGCCGCCGTCCAGGGCTGGGATCTCACCTGCCCCCAGAGCCAAGAGCAGAGATCCGGGCAGAAGAAGGGTGCAGGCACCGAGGCTGGGGACATGGAGCTGTGCTAGAGCCAGCATGCTCGCCGCATCGGAGTCTGAGGAGAGACCGAGGGAGCGGGGTCCAGGGAGCAGCGGGCAGCGGAGACGTTGGGGCACCGTGGACGGAGCAGCTGACTGAGGGCGGGCACCATGAGCTCGCCCTTCCCTCTGCCCCTGCCGCTGCGGCGCTCCGTCAGCCTGGCCCCCGCTCGCACTGTGCGCCTGGTGGTGCTGGGGCAGAGCGCTGTGGGAAAGACAGGTAACTCGCTGCCTGCCAGCTGCTTGCATTTATTGACCGTGTACTGGTTTATTCTACTCTCTCTTTAAACACGAAGCGCAGGGTGCTGTCTGGCATGTAGGCCAGTCTGATCCCAGACAGCACTAGGGCTGGGGAATCCGCTCTGCCAAACACTGCTTTGTTCTCTGTGCTGTAACCTCAAGTTCCCCCCAGAAGTCCTACAAACAAGCCGAGGCAGCATGGCCGCTGGAGAGAGAGGGAGGGGTGGGGGCCCAGGGGAGCGACGGAGGAGAGCTGCAGCAGAGGGGGCAAGGGAGAGGCGAGAGCGCGACGGAGGAGGGCAGAGGAAAGGGAAGGAAGGGGGGAGGTGAGCGGAGCCGAGCAGCTCCTGAAAGAAGAAGGGAAGGGAGGCGAGCAGCTCCGGAAACACCACCACGTTTCTCCGAGGTGAGATAGATATGCCTCGGAGAAACACACGGTCATTTTCGCATTCGGGGGCGTGTTTTTGGCGTTCTGAGTGACAGATGACGTCACAGGTCGAAAGAACGCAAAAAAACACGCACCGAATTCGAAAGAGACGGGGCTTGAACTGAGTGATGCCCCTCTCACCCAATGGCTGCCAGCCAATGGAAGAGAGAGGCGGGTTCAAGCCCCATACTACAAATCATTAAGTCTCCCACCGGAGACTGCGCAAGCGCAGCCTTCGGTCCTCGACCTAAAAACGTTATGCCAAAATTGGGATGCAAAGTTATTAGCCTTCAATTAAGCATTTCACCAGTCTCTCAGAATCGAATGACCCACATACTCTTTTTCTTTGTGTTATTAGAAAATAAGCATCATGGGCTAAACATAAAAACAGGAGAGAGCGATTATTTGATAGGACGTCGGTATCTCCATTATTGCCTCGTATATTTTATTTTCATTTAAAAACAAATGTGACAGTCAGATGCTTCATTTGTTTCCCAGTGTCGTTTTTTTTTAACCTCTCTAGCTAAAGCCTATATTCCAAGCCTTCTGATTGGCTGGGCCAACACCAGTACTTTATAGAGGTTGCTGATGTGAAATAGATCCATTGTAATGTAATACATTGTGGCCCACCAGTAGGGGGGGAAGCACTGACCACAGACACAAAATTAGTGTGACAAAGGCCGCTTTATTGGAAGCAGGTGCATCCTAACATTTTACCCCAACCTTGGCCTGTGCCGAACAAAACTACGCCTCACTAAATAATCAAGTGCCTAACAGCCCCCCATCCCCACCCCTAAAATTGTTCCTCAAAAATGCAACATAAACACAACATCCCCAATTGTAACAGTCCCCCTACCTAATTACTTATCACCTGACCTCAGTGTCCCCCATCACCTGCTAAATAGCCCAGGCCTCCTGCAGTACCCTCCCCTTTCAACTAGGAAAACAACGCCACTCAAAAGCCGCTAGCGACTTTCGACTCCCCCCATAGGACTCCAACCTCCTAGGATATCTGCGCACCCCCAAAGCCACATCCAGAGCCTCCTTCAACTGCACAACATACAGCTTCATCCCGTACTGCGACAGGTGGACCCCGTCCTCCCTAAAAAAGTACACCGCCCCGTACCTATCCTCAGGATGCTCCAACCGACCTATACCTTCCCTGGCACAAAAGTCCTTCATCTCCCTATTGATTTTCCTCCTCGTTCTGTCTATGGCCCCTGGGCGCTCTGCTCCTCTCCAAACCCTCCTGGGGATAAAATCTGACCAAATCACATAGCAACCTGACCACTGCTTCCGCATCTCTAACAAGTCCCTCTTCATTTGTTTAACCAGCGCCAAGCCCTTGCACTGCACCAGGTCATTTTTTCCCAGGTGAATAGCCACCACATCCGGGCAACACCCCCGCACCACATTATTCAACAAGGGCATCAACTCATGCCAACGCATACCCCCCTTTCCCCGCCAATGACATTGAAACACTCGCTCATCCAACTCCAGTTTCCGGTGCCTGTCCCACTCAGCCCGTTCAGCCCTCTTGACAAAGGAGTGTCCCACAATGTAAATTTGCACCACTGCCGCATCCGGCCCCGCCTCAGCACCTGCAAAGACACACATGTGAGAGGGCGTAACAAACAGATCAACGCGCCCACTCTACCCCCCTCAGCCTGATGTACGTCCGGTAGCAATCCGACTTCCACCGCCCCAGCCGCCTGATCTCCTCCTTCCCCCAACCCCTCTGAGCCGCTTCCGTCGCCACCCAGATTCGAAAGGAATGCGTCCCAAAAGCCTTCGGGTCCTCACCCATCCTCCGCAGGGAAAACCGCAGAACCCCCAGCGCCTGAGCCGCCGTCACCCTACCTCTGTGCCGCAGACAAAAAACTTCCTTCCCCAACATGCCCCGGCCCTCCGCCAACCACCGCCCCCACGCCGCGGGGCACACCCCTTCCGATCCCCTGGGCCCATCACCACCCAAGTCCCCACCCCCGCTGCTCCATTTTGGAGCGTCACAAGCGCCCGTCACCTCCTGGGCCCATATGTCCATGTCCTCCCACAGGACTCCCAACCCCCCTTTAGGGCCCACCAACTCCGACACCCGGAACGCTCCGAAGAAAAGCCATGACATGAGAGTGGAAAACAAGGCCGTCTCCCCCCTGTCCCAACACACCGCTGGCAACGCCCCAAGCAGACCCTCGAGCAAGACCACCGTGATCGGCCAATGCTGACTCACCCCCGCACCCCTCTCCCTCGCTCCCACCCCTCCAGCAATCGTGCCCCCAACTCCCCCGCCGAAGGCGGATAACCCCACCACAGCTTCCCCATGAACGCCACCGCCGAGAGCTTGCCCGCAATCGTCACCGGCGACAAACACCTGTCCATCAGGGCCAACATGAACCTGACCACCTGCTCCTCTCTCAGCCATCGATCCCCGCACTTTACCCTGCCAGACTGACGAAACTCCTCCCAGGCCTGAACATACGCCTTCCACGTGGACGCAGCCACCGACACCCTTATCAGCTGAACGACCCGGCGTCTCCTACTGACCACAGCTCCCTCGGAACCAGCGTCTTGTCTGTCTCCGCCACCGTGGCATGCCCATGGAACCTCTGTCACTGTGAACGAGACAAAGCATCCACAATGTCATTGTCCACCCCCGGAACGTGGCGGGCCTGAAACAGAATGGCATTCTCCAAACAGCGCAACACAAACACTCTCATCAGCTTCAAAACCTGAGAGTCCCTGGCCGACTGCCGATTCACCACCTGCACTACTGCCTTATTGTCAACCCTGAACAAGACCCGCTTGTGAGCCAACTCCGGCGCCCACACCGTGACCGCCACAACCAACGGGAACAACTCCAGGAACGCGATACTACGGCCCCCTGCCTGCCAATGCGGCGGCCATTGCTCCGCGCACCAGCGCCCCGCCCAATACAAACCGAAGCCGCCAACTCCTCCCGCATCCGAATACAACATGACGTCCCATTCCCAGTCGTCCGGCGACGCCATGGGTACGCCGTTGAACCGCCTCAGAAAAGCCAACCACATCCGCAAGTCCTCCTTCGTCCCCGCCAACAATGGCAGATGGTGGTGCGGCAGGGTCAAACCCGACAACGGCAACCCAAACCGCCTGCAGAAAGTCCTGCCCGCCCGCACCACGCAACACGCGAAGTTCAGGTGCCCCAACAGGACTTGCACTTCTTGCACCGTCACCTTCTGCTTGCCGAGCATACCGCCCACCAAAGCCAACATTGCGGACCTCTTGTCCTCTGGCAGGCGTGCTTCCATGGCCGCTAGGTCAAGCTCTATACCAAGAAAGGACAACACCGTACTGGGACTGTGCATCTTCTCCGGCGCCAGGGGAACCCCAAAGTCCCCCATGAGGTCCGTAAAGCTGTCCAGCAGCCGCTGGCAGTCTGTCGAACCCGGCCGCCCCACCAGGAAGAAGTCATCCAGGTAGTGCGTCACCATCTCAGAGCCTGTGCGCCTGGAAAAAGCCCACCGCAGAAAGGAACTGAACCGCTCAAACAATGCACAAGAGATGGAGCAGCCCATCAGCAAAAATGCTCTAGTCGAGCTGAATCCCCAGCAACTGGTGATCCTCCAGGTGCACCGGGAGCAGGCGGAATGCTGTCACACTTCGCCATCATTGCGCACGTGCCCACCTCCGCCACAAGCCGCCGCGCCACATCCATGGACGAGTATGACACGGACGCGAGGTCAGCCGAGATTAAATCCTTTACTGACTCCCCCTCTGGCCACGACAGGTGCTGTATGAGCCTGAACTGCCCCGGCTCCTTTTTGGGCACCACCCCAATCGGGGAGATGATCAAACCTGGCAAAAGAGGCTCAAGAAAAGGGCCCACGATCCAGCCCTCCTTCACCTCCCTGAGCAACTTCTCCCGCACAATTCCCTTGTGCGCATTCACCAACTTTAGATTGTCCGCCCAGCGCGCAATCCATGGCCCCTCATAGCCCAACTGGAACCCCTCCCGGAAACCCCGACGCAACAAGGCTGCATCGTCCGCCTGCGGAAATGCCGCCAGCCAAGGCTCCAGCTTCTCCAGGTTAACCGGTGTACAAGCACTTCCCCAAGGCCCCTACCCCCCCTCTGGCCCCCCCACCCTGAGGTCCCCCAGCCGCGGGCTGCTGCCCAGCGGACCCCCGACACCCCAGCACCCTACCACCGGGTGACTCCGCCCGCATTTTGAGCACTTGTGCCGGAAACGGCACACCTGCTGGCCACATGCCCCCCTGTTAAATTCCCAGTAGGCCCCGACTGTACTCTGCCCAGCGGATTCCCCCTGCCCCAGCCACCCACGGGTGGAGCAGGCCAAAAAGTGGGTCGGCACGAGCGGCACACCGCTAGCCATGTAGAAGGTGCGACCAAACTTCGCCCCACCCATCATCTGCTGGTACAAGTCAGAATCCAGCTCCCCCCACTTTGCCTCCAGATTGGCTGCCATTCTCGCCCGGAACTCCTCCTCGTAATGGGACCAGGCGTGCCCCCCGTACGTGACCTGAGTCCTCCACACCACGTCCATGTACTTGAACAGCGCGATGGAACGATCCGGATACTTCTCACAATATGTGCTAGCGAATATCAGGAAGGCCGCCAACCAATTGTCGATTGTCAGGGGCACCTTGGGGCACTTTGCCAATTCCTGCTCCTCCTCCTTGGACCCCTCCTTCGACGTCAGTTCCCTGTGCAACAGCTTCAACATGTCTATGTACTCCCCTTCCATATTTTCTCCTTCGTTGCCAGCGACAAGTGAGCCCCAAGCGGCTTCGTCACCCCCATGTATGGAAGCGTGCGCACCGGCACCAGACAACTCTCCTTTCCCTGGCCGCAGGCTCCCCCGCCGTTGCACCACCCGCCGCCGGCCCCCCAATCGCCCCCGACCCATCCCCGGACCCACCAGCCACTGCCTCGCCCCCCGTCCTTGCCTAGCCTGTGTCCTTGACGTAATGACCTTTCACCAGCCGCCCCTAATCCTCCCCACCAGCATCCGTCCCTACTGACACCTGCGTGCAGCGCCTCTTGCCCGCACCACTCCCCGCTCCATCCCCAACCTTACCTGGCGTCAAGATCGGCATCCGCGCCGGGTCCCGCCGTCTAACCAGTGGAGCTGAGAGGGCCGTCACTCTGGGTGTGTCCTGCCGTGTACGTACCTGCAACACACTGTCAACAAGGATACTCATCCCCCCTACCCCTCCCTGATCTCCCCCTTCCACATCCATTGCCTCCCGGCCACCCCCAGGTGCTCCAGTCGGCTCAGTCCTGCCTTCTCTCGACACACCCGCATCAAATCACCCCAATCCACACTCTCCCCCCGCACTGCAGCTGAAAAAGAAGTAGCCCTTGCTTCCGCTGCGCCAAAGTGCACCCCTCAACCCCCGGCGGCCGTCGCGACCCTTCGGGGGCGGGGGGTGGTGGGGACTTACCCCTCCGCCATCCAATGTGCTCACCTACCAGGTCCCGCGTTGGAGCGCGACCGCCCATACAAGGCAGAGCCGGCCTATCAGCTCGGTGGACAGGAGCCGCATGCTGTTCACCGGAGCGCCGTGCCAACAGCTCCTGCCCAAGGGAAACAAGTGGAGTCCAGTATGCCGGGGAAAAACTGCGACCCATCTGCCCCCCCCACCCGCTACCCCCCCAACCCCGCTGTGCACCCCTCCCCCACCCCGCGGAGTGTCCCCCCGCCTCGCCGGGCACCCCTGCCCCCCTCTGAGCCCCCTACCCACCACTCCGCCCCCTCCCCCCAGCCCAACCACTGCGGTACCGCCATCCCTCTCCACCCCCCTTTCCCCTAGCCCGCCCCCAAGCCCCCACCACACACCCCCCATCCCTCACTCCCTACCGCACCACCCCTTCCCATCCACGCCACTCGGACCAGCGCCGCCCGGTCCCCACCGCCCCCCAGCCCAACTCCCACTCCCCCCGCACTACCCCCATCCCCTGCTGCACCCCCAGGACCCGCGCCACCCGGTCCAACCCGCCCCCCCAGACACCCCTTCCCCGCTCCCCCTGCTCTTTCCGCAGCAACGGCAAACTGCTCGGGCCCACCATGCTCACCCCTCCCCCAAGGACGACCCCCAGTCCAGCTCACTCACCCCACCGTCCCAGCCACCCAACCTCCCCAGCCCCCTCCTCCTCCAGATCAGATTCCTCCCCAGGTCCTCACTCGTGTTCCCCTCAATGTCTCCCGCCCCCCGGGCGTCTCCCACACCCCCCTCCCGCCCCCCGGCCTCGCCAACAAACTCGAGCACTGGGCGACCTCGGACCCCCTTCCCCTCCGCGCGCGCCTCTTCCGGCAGTACCGCTTCACTGACCGGCCCCGCCGCTCGCCTCCCTCCGCCCTCCCGCCCCCTCCCCCCGCCTTGGGCCTTCCGCACACGGGACCGCGGTGGCACACAGGCCAACACAGACGCCGCCGCACCACTCGCAGCGCGTCGCGGCGGCCTCACCTGTATGTCGGGCCGCACCAGGTTCATTCGGCCTGCCTCCCCCAGGAGCCGCAACGCCTCCTGCACACGCGGATCCGCCAGCCCAGACATGTTCCTACCTCTCAGTCTCCGCCGCACCTCGCCAGCAATCAGTGACGCCGCAACACCGCCGCCTGCCACCAGATATCCACAACCGCCAACGCTATCGCCACAGCCTCCACACTCTCCAAGCGCCGCTACCCGTCTACAGAGCGACGCCCACACCATGCTCTAAGGCCAAAAATTCTTATACCCCAACCGTCCCTAACCCGGCTGCTGTGTCACCGCCACCGAAATGGTGGACAGTGACACAAAATGGCTGCACTTAAATCCCCCCAGCCCAACAAGCCCAAAAGGAGCCCAAAGCACAACCCCCAGCCCAACCAGCCCAAACAGCCTCTAAACTGTCATCTCGCTCTAAGTGCCCCCCTACCCTCTACTGGCCCCAAAATTCCCCGGTGGGGGCAGGCCTCCCGCTGGTCGGCCGCCCCCCCAAATCCCCATTATGTACAGGCAATTTTTAACACGGCAGCAGTTCTCACTAGTCACATTTTTGATGATTGTCTTATTTCTCTCCCCAGAACAGCACGTGTACCTTCCAAAGTGCACTGTAACAAGTGTTTGAAACGGAACAAGATGTTCGTCACATATCATGACCTTTAAAACTTCAATACAGCAGATTGCAAGAAAACACAAAAGCAAGTGGAGAAAACATCGTTTTATTGAGGAGATGTTTTTCAGTCTCTAATGCATAATTCCTACATAGATCAACAAGCACGGTTGATGAAACATAAACGACCAGGGAAGCAGCTGGCAACGCTAGAAACAGATGAAAACAGATGATTGATCAGAGATATTGATTTTGAGGTGGGCACTGATAGATGTTGGAGAAAGCTGAGCGCGAAAGCAGTCTCTGAGGATGTGGGTAAGGAGGGTTAAAAAGTGAAACTGCAAAGGATGCATTAAAAAGAAGAGCAAAGAGAACAGAAGGAAGGTGCAGGAGACAATAAAACTTCACAAAGTGAATGGCAAAGCAAGATGAATGATAGATGTGAAGCCTGGAAAAAACAAACAAAGGAGCACTCACGAAGTGAGTGATATTTTCTTTAAAAGAGGAAGAGATGAAAATGTGATGGAATTTAAGAACTAAGGGGTAGATTTATGAAGGCCTTGCGCCGCCGGTGCATCTGTCTTCTGGATTTATAGGGATTGTAAAGTGTACCACGTGGGATTTGAAGAGAATTGTCACTTGGGGAGTTGATAAAGAGCATGGCAAAAGCCGTTGCGTATAGACAAAAGAATCAAAGTTAAATAAAGAGTGAAAAGAAGTCTGAACGTGGCAAGAGAGAGCAGGGTGTGATAACATAAGGAATTGGAGGAAAATCGCTTGCCTTGAACGGATGTTCTGGAAAGTAGATCTGTTATCATGTTTTGAAAAAATGGCGCCAAAACCTTTTGGAACATTTTAAAAGCGATGAACATTTTATTGCGACAGGGACAATAGGACTGGTGTGGAGAAATGCAATCTAAGCCGAGTTTCGGAGAAGGAACCAGATGAGAATGGGAAGAAGGGTGAGCGAGAAATGAGGCCATCTGGGAACACGTGATGCAGGTTAACGTTCTAGTAGAGAAGACAAGATCGAGAAGAAACTAGCAGCTACAAGTTAGGGAGACGGAACGGAGTTGTTGACGAGAGTGGCAAGAAAACTGAAAAACAAATTAAATAGGAAGATGTGAAATGAGAAACTCACCCATGGTAGCAAGGTGCCAAGAAGAAAGGATGGGTTGATAAAAGATGTAAGATAAACACAGGGATTCTAGTCTTGCTCCAGAGGAGCTTTCTCTCAGTAGAGATCCTCAAACTAAGAGAGTAAATGGACAAATGCCGGTCTGCTGGTCTGCTGGTCCACTCAGCCTTCTATCTTTCTTAGGTTGATAAACTCGCTATCATTAAGTAGGATGACCAAACCAAACGTCCGTAAATTTCATGGGCGTCTGTTAATGGGAAGTCTCGCCCGTTGTCCGTGACGATCCCTCTTCGAACACATTTTGTCCGTAATTTTTGGGGTGACGGCGACCTGCACTTCTCTCCTTTGAGAAGCCTCAGTGTTCTGAGAGCTCCCTGCTGGGGCCGCCTCGCACCCCTCTGTGCGAAAGAGCAGCCCCTCCCCAGCCTCTCACAGACTCTGATGGACCCATTGTCCTACTGTCTGCGGGCTGAAGGTGGCATACAGAATGACAATGGGCCAGTCTGGGCAATTAAGGCATGTGGTGGGCATGAAGGCAACGAAAAAAAAATGTAACACATTAGATGGAAGTAACATTGTCTAGTTACTTAAAAAAAAAAAACAAGCATATGCAATTGGTTACGCATTTGTATAAGTTAGAGCTTTTGTTTATCTACTATAAACTTATTTTGACTTGCACTTATGTTGGGTGTCCATTTACCTATATATTATTGTGCAATCCCCTCGAATGTGTGACGTTACAACGCATACATTTACAACGCATGCCTTTACAATGCAGTTTTTACATCGCAACATACTTCACACTGCACTCCATTACATTGCATGACACTACATCACATTTTTAGAAACTACCTGTACAAAGCATTCCATTCCATCGCATTATACCGTTAGAATGCGTGCCATTACAATGCATACCATTACATTGCATTTGAGGTAAGTATTGGATAGTATAGGGGTAAAAATGACTATTCTTACTCCAGGGGGTGCAACAGTAGGGTAAGTGTTGGATAGTGTAGGGGTAAAAATTACTATTCTAACTCCAGGGGTGTAGTAGTAGGGTAAGTGTTGGATAGTGTAGGGGTAAAAATTACTATTCTAACTCCAGGGGTTTCAACAGCAGTGTAAGTGTTGGATAGGGTAGGGGTACAAATTACTATTCTAAATCCAAGGGGTGCAACAGTAAGGTAAGTGTTGGATAGTGTGGGTATGCGTTGTAATGCCTGCGTTGTAGTGACATGCGATGTAGTGTTTTGCGATGTTAAGTGTAGTGCGATGTAATGGTTGCGTTGTAAAGGATGTTTCCCAAATTCCTCAAATGTGACTTTAAAACGTACCTTTTGTCCCAAAGTTTTGTCCCTAATTTTGACCTTTTGTCCTGAATTTTTACCCCCACCGTCCTGAATTTGCACCCATGCCAGTTGGTCACCCTACCAGTATTATCAGTGCCACTGTGAAAGTATGTGTTACAAATAGGCTGTTATGTATAACACAGAAGAGCATTGAACCACTGTCTTGGGTCTTCGAGTGGTGACTATGTAAGGCCGCAGGACGTCCACACCACTCCATCTTGTACTATTAACTGTACCCAAAATTCACAGGCACATTCTTGGTTTATCGCCAGACTGTGAACAATGTTGCAAATGATTTGTTTCCAGTCAGAGGAAACAGGATTGCATTCCCTTTCCTCGTGGCGATAAACTGTTTAAGTGCGGCAATCCATAATGTAATGCTCAATGCATTTCACAGCATGCGTTCAATCACCAGTGACGGAGTATTGTACGTGCAACAGTGTAATGTTGAATGTTTTAAAGAGGCAGACAGCAGTTCCAAATCGCTTATTGGAAACTCAAGTGTCCAAACATTGGAAGGGCGCTATTGTGATAGGTTGCACTGGCATTCTGCCCCTAAACTAAGGCTATGGCAGGCACAGCAGCACCTAGGAGTGAAATACATTTTCATTATTTGATTGTTCAAAGGGAGGAGCTAAGTATAGTGGTTCTAGAGGTACACCTAGTACTGATCTAGTTATTAGTCTGCAATGACAGTCTTTGAGAAAACATAAAGGCGGCCAGATATACAGGATTGACTCTCTAAATGCACAGGTCAAAGTTGATGAACTAGCTCAAGAGTAGATAGAAAAGGCTGGCATACACAGAGGTATTTGTTTTTTGTCACATTTGAGGTGAGACATCACTGGAGTGGGAGAGAACCTAAGAGAACCCCTTACAGTTTATGATCTGCAGAGGAAGGTGCTACTGGGTCTGCCTAACAGTAAAAGGGATTTGTGCCCGCTGCAGTGCAGTTGTGGGTGGCCAAAGAAGTCTTAATTATTGCCCCTATATGGCCAATATTCTCTTCTGCACCCCTCCTTTATTTAAGGGTGTAGTAATCATATTTGTGGTTCCATGGTGTGGACTAGGTGTTGGGGATCATCAAACCCCTATAGAATGAGCCTCCTTCCTCTAATTTAGTGAAGACCACCTGGGTCCTCTGAAATTTGGGGGAGAGCTATGCTGGCTTCCGATAGCTGTAACAGCGTGTCTAGCATCAGTATAGGTTTCAGACCAATCACAGAGTCCCTAGCAACCACCTTGCAAGAGGCCAAGTGCTCATTAGAAAGTGGGCCTCGCCTAAGGCTTCCCGACTCTCTGGGTAGACACGGTTGAGTAGACGCAGCTTAACTTAAAGGATATATATGGAATAAGTCTAGGAACAGTATTACACAATTCCCGCAAGTGAAATAAAGTGTAAATATCCAATCAAAGCTGTGCTCGAACACAACACAGTTAGCAAGAAATCAACATATGAAAATATGTTTAAAGATAGACCGTAATCAAAACATAATATACAATAGAAGATGGAATGGGGTAATCACACATTGAGGCTACATGACCAGGAGCACAAACAGGGCTCACAACACGCCCCAAAAGTTATTGAAGAGAGTGGTGAGTCCACCAGGTCACCTGCACTTTGCGGCAGTTGATATCTAAATGGAAGTGAAGCTTGCAAACTCTGTGCAAAGTCATTCCTGCCATAGCTACTTGTGAACATTAGATTTACAGTGAGGGGCTCTGCGAACATTACTAGTGCACTTATTGTTAGAATTACTCATAACTGTGCGATAACTCTTACTTTGAACTAAGAAAGGAGTTTGTAAGATGAGGCTAAATGCTGCCCACAAAGGACAACCACACCCTTCACCTTATGTTCTCCTTCGACAGCTGCATGAAGGATTCTGGGTAGAAAGCTATCCTAGAAGTTCCTTTGAACAGGAAGACTGCCTCGGCCTTAATAACTTACCATTTGAAATAGAAATGCAGTGTTTGCATTTGACAGTGGGCTGCTATCCAACTCCCTGAGTCGATATATGTAACCTGGAGTTCCCTACAGCTCATTATTATTTGTATTCAGACCTGTGTGTACCTTTCTTAACTGGGGCTGGAGTCCAGCACACTTCCTTTTGGCCAGGACCATGCATGAAGCCCCTGCTGGCTTCCCATGCTTTTGCTGGCCTCACCTTGTTTTCACGCCCGATAGAGTCAAAGGAGGCATAAGCCTACACTCACTGCCCTGAAATCCACTTCACATCCCACGAGAGACTAGAGGTGAGCTGCTGAAAGTATCAACTTAGTCTGTTGGTGTCTGCGGACACTCCCTGATCCCCTCAAACACCTCACTGGAGATGAAGGTAGGCTTCTAAGAGACTGACTTCTATAAGAATGAAGGTGAGATGGGAGATCGCCCAGCCTCACGAACACACCTCTCACAGTATCCGCTTATCTTGTGTTCATTGCTGCTCTCTGATCTGCCATGAGTGTTTGCCTGCATAGGTTTTGGGGTTTGCAGTCCTTTGGGGCTCATAAATCCTAGACTATACCCTGTGATAAAAAGTATGCTACTTTAGGTGCTAACATTGTGATTCTCCACTGTAGAACAATAACCATTGTTGCTCTTAAACATTAGCTGTTTGCAAGCACCACATTATTGTATTGTCGTTTCCCCACTGTGTTGCATTGGTTCGGTGGCTTAGCATTCCAGATTTGCTGTGAATTTTGAAATAGATCTTTGTAAACTCTAGTGCTTTGTGAACATTAAACAGTGGGTTAATGCAGAGGCCATATTGTTCTCTTATTTTTAGTGTTATTACCATCAGCTTCATCTGACAGTTTTTTTTACGATAAATGACTATTCTCATTCTGTGAATATTGGTTCCTTTATATGTTTACAGTATTAGATTTGTTTAATGTGTTTGATTACAATTTTTATATTTAATATATTCACAATATTGCTCAATGATGGCCTTGACTGTACATGCATGTTTTATTGCAACAGTTATAAAGTTGTTCCACCTTACCTGGACTCCCTTAGACCCTTCTCTTTAGCTAAGTCTTTGCCACTCACCCATGTCTAACCAAGAGAGTCAATGTATTTGCTTTTGGTTTAATCATATTTATGTAGATATTAGCAGTGGCTTATCTAGATTACCACAACACAGTTATTGTGAAAACCTTAAAAGACCGATTGTGAGTTGAAAAAGGTAAAACAAGCAGCAATAACCCTAGTAGTGACATTAACCTACAAGACTATTAATATGTCTTTGCATAATCCACAAGTGCATCGATCGAGATGCTATGTATATTTTATGAGCCTATAACATCTATTACCTTAGCCTATCCCATTAATGCAAAATATCCAATATAATTGTAGACATTTGACTCCCTGGGACACCTGGTGGACACCTCAATGTGGTTCACTCTAGTAAGAATTGTGATTGCTTGAGTGGGGCTCTCAACTCTCTCAACTAATAACCCAATTTCTCACAACCATTTTTCAGATGATTCCCCTAGAGTCATTAATGTGAGTATTCTCTCATTCATGAGATGAGAGCATTCCAGGTTTGAGTTGCATAATGCTAGCAATTTCCCATATTTTTAACGCAAAACATGTAACGTGTAGAATGGGGCTTTGGGGAAGCCCTTTTAAGCCATTGGCTCGTTTGGATGAACCCTCTTGGCCATAGGCTTCCTGAGTTGTCTTTAGGTTTTGGTTTGAACCCAGACTATTTCACTTATGTTTGCAGAAAAAGTGAAATTTGTGACAGGTAAAAAAGTTAATCTGTGAACGCATCTGTTCCTTGCATTCATGAACAAACACACATATTGATTTTAATGCTGGGCTACCTATTGTGTAGAATGCAAGCATTGGGGCAACAGGACACCATCTGTAGCAGCAGAGTCCCTGAGATAAATAGTGTTCAATATAAATGGGCTTCCAGGATGTGAATTCATGTATGTCAAGATGAGTGTCGTGTAAATCTTGCCAATCCTTCATAAACATTTCACTAAGTGTCCAGAAGACACTGCTGCACTGCCCCAGACGTTTTCGTTGGCCTGGAAGTTACAATTTCAGAAACAGATGAGTGGTGTTTCATGCTGCAAGTTCCTGCCATCCCATCCATGCCCCGTGCGTAATGCCTGCTGCTCTGTCTCTGCCTTTTCCTCCCCTGCTGGTTTGCAACGCTCCATTTGAGAATGCCTAGTGGAATCCTATGTTTTTACTGTGCCCACATTTGTTCCGTCAGACAGGCTGCCTCTCGTTGTTTCAGAGCTTCCAACAGGCTCTTTCATGCTGTTTTCATGTGCTCCCTGCTACTCTGTTGAGCCACTCTTCGCCAATCCAGAGTACCCTGTGGCTCTTCCCTTGCTGCTGCCAGCTCCCGAGTTCCAAAATACTATAAATCAAATATGTCTGGCTTACATATTTAGCTGTAAGCCAGACCTATTGGCTTTGCCGGTATTTGTTTTGTTTAAATGTGAACTGGTGGATGGTCTGTGTGTTGTCTGATTGGGTTGGCTCATAGTGGGAATGGCTTTTGCATATAACCTTAACCCATCATCATTCATTGAGCATAGAGCTTTGAATTTGTACCTGACTTCTAGCAATGAGTGCTAGAGTGTGTTTAATGTGCGTTTGATATGGTCACATTCCGGATATTTAAATGTCCACTCCTCAAAGTCTACCAATGAGCTGTTTATGTGTATGCCATGGAAATAACAATATAGCAGCTACATTTTGTCATGAACAGGGATCTCTTGGACTCCCCTAGTGTTCTATGTGATGGACTTGCACGAATTTCAACAGCAACGGTATTTGGTAACTTAGGGGCATATTACCAAGGGCCGTTATCACCGCCTTAGCTGGACTTTTTCCCGCTAAAGCGGCGATAATTTTATCGCCCTATTACCTAGCTGTCGCTAACACCAGTCAGCGGCAGCTAGTAGGAGATAGCGATCATCTTGGGGCCCACTTTGCATGTCAGCGATATTTATCGCTAATGACATGCAAAGTGGGCGTGCCAAGATGTTAAAGACTGGAAACAGTCGCTAATATCGCTATCTCCAATTATCAACAAAGCATTACTTTTGGAAATATTCGCGCTAACGCCTGCCCGGAGCAGTTCTTAGCCATGTTATCCAATGGAAGGTGGATAACATGGCTAAGAGCATTGTCACGATAATGCATGAATATCGCATATTTTTCAGCGATATTCATGCATTTCGCAGGATTTTTACCGCTTTTGAAATAAACCTTGATAATATCAAGGTATCTCAGCTGTAAAAATCGCCGGAGCGCGGCGATATATTTTAGCCGCTAACCATGCATAGCAATAATTATCGCTATTGCTTGGTAATATGCCCCTAAGTTATTATGTTATTTGTAAAAAAATCCTTTTTTTGGCAATTGCAAGCAACACATTTTATAATAATGAAATAACAACCTGAGTGACCTCTTCAAGGTGCAGTTATGTGGAGTCCGAAATGTGACTAAGAGAAGCCTTCGTGATAGCAAGGGAGTATAGATGAAACGAAAAGGAATTTGCAGTGTACTAATAAGGGATGCCTCGAAACAGAGAGCTAATCTGTACATGTCTTCAGGGGGATTAGTAATTGGCACTGTATTGCAGTGCCTCGTGGCTGAATAGCACATCAATTTGATTTGTGGCCCCATTTCAGGCTCTGCCACTTGTTTTGATGGGCTGCTGTAAAATGGGATTGGAGAACATTGACATTGATATACTGCACAGAAGGATTTTTACTGTTACTCAACCAAAGGCTCAGTCTCTAGTCATTCCTCCTCCACCCCTTTCTCCTATCATTACTTAGTAAGTGAGGCATCCTACCTCCCGGACCCCACGTGACCCAGCATCATCACCTTAAACTAAAACTCTTTAAAAAGTGAACGTCTTCACCCCACCTCCGCATATTGCCCCTCTCCTTACCTGGGAAATTAACGGGGAGAAGACCCCACAGACATACATCACATGAGCCTCACAGGTTCAGACTCTAGCGCTTGGAAGCCTGCGTGGTTTTTGGGATGCAGAGCACCCTAGCTAAAGTCTAGGGCATCTTCCCTGGCTCCATGGAGGTAGCGGGATATGCTGGGGATGGGGCCAGAGGCCACACCGAGGTGTTGTATTATGAAATCGTCATTTGCTAAACAGGTGGTTAATAGGGAGTTGGGGCCTCTTTATTGCCTTTAGGCAAAGGTTAAGTGTCCTGGTTCACTATTGGCAACGCAGAGGCTGGACCTTTTGCTTGTGCAGATTTTACAATCCTCTCCCTTTGGGTTTAGGGCTCTTTCAGGGTGCCTGCTTTGGGTTGAGCGTAGTGGCCTGCAGGTTCGACAGCAGCAGGGTTATTTATGCCGCCTCCGCGCCATTATTGATTTCCCAAGCACGCCAGGCTCCAGCCGGAAGCAGGCGACACGCTGCTTTCAGGGAAAGAAAGCGCTTTCCCAGCCTTTGATTCCGAAAGGCGAGGGACGGCCTGAAAGGAGCTCATTAGCGCACTGTTTTGTTCAGTGTAAGTGTGTTCTGCGCCTTTGATCTGGGAAGGTGTGGGGCGCGCTGCTGTAAGGTGCACAATATTCGTGCTTCTGAGGGCGGCGTGGTGGTCGAAGTAGCCGGGTGGTGGAAAATAAATGCCTGACTGTGCTGCGGGTCATTGCACCAGCGCGACCCCTGGCTCATTCAACAAGCGGGTGGATCACGTTTAACACCTACTGAGAGGATCTGAACGGATATGTGTGACTAAAGAAAGCTTTTCGACAGAGCCCTTGCTGGAGAAGATGTATCCTGTTAGGATTGAGTCGACATAGTCCTGGGTTCGTATCCTGGCGTCACTGAGACTTTCAGTGAACTTATTTTAATTAGCCTAGGGGTGTATGGTGAAATCCCTGCAACTGAATTTAAATACTTTGTTTTTGTTTGGACAAATGTACATTTGATCGTCACGCTGATTTTGATTGACAAGATTGAACAATCCAAACATTTTAGTTTATTTAATTTGATGTGATACAAAGGAGGGCGTCCTGTGAATGTGCTTCCTTTTGAACAGCCCGTGTTGTACACAAATGTTGATGACCTTTCTCTTCAGTGTCTCTTTGTGCTTGGCGGAGGATCACTGTAAGCATTAGTCTCAGAAGCGTCACTGCTCCAAGGCGACTAATGGTGACAAAAAAGGTACAGAGTAGAAACACCTCAGCTCCCCCTTCTCCTCCTGCCTCATCCTTTTTTGCTCTGTTGAAAGACAGATGACTTATTTACCAGAAGCTTTCAAGAGATAGAGAGAGTCTTCAATCATTCCTTATTCCCTGTCTTAGCTGTCATCCTCCATTTCTCTGGCCAGTGGACCATTGTTGTCCCCTGCCTCATCGTGGCCTTCTCCAGACTATTATGATGAAGAGTCTGATGTTTCAGAACCCTTGGCAAAGGGCGAGCTTATCCAGAAGACAGGCCTGGCTGCCCCTTTCAAATATCTGGGCAGTAACCTTCAGGTACCAATGGAAGATGAGCAACCTTCTACCAATTCTGGAATGTTTTATCAGTTTCAATGTCACCCACACCCCATCTGTCGGAGCTAAATAAAGAGATTAAGGATTCGATACCTGGGTATTGGAAGGTCCTAGAGAAGTCAGACATTCCCAGCTTTTGACATAAAAATATTTCTTAGTGAATGGGGACACAGAACTCCATCAGATAGCCTCAATGCCGGTGAATCGGGAAATGACATTCCTCAGTGATAGCAGATGTTGTGTCATTGTAGTGGACCGTAGACTGGAGACAATGTTGAAATAATGCTTCAAGGTGCATGAACTCAGGTTCGCATCACATTTGTCTGATAGAACTGAGGCACGGAATTCTGGATAATTTTTAATGCCTTTTTCTGATAATTGTTTTTTGGGGGATCAGCATGAAGAAATGTGTTGGAGAGCATTTATAAATCAGAAATATGGAGCTGTTTAAAATTTAAATTAGGATTTCAGATCCTCCACACAGATCACAAAAGAAGCAGCACCAGAAAGGTTTTCAATTGCAAGTAGGGAAGAATGCATTTAGCCAATCCTTCCTTTCAAAGGGTGGAATAATTATCTTCCGTCTATGCCTGCTTACTAGTGGGCGGTGGGTCACTTGACATTCTTCCAGCAAGCTTGACAGAACAATGTGTCAAATGTTCTTGAAGTGATAAATCAAGGATATTTTGTGGAATTCGAAAAATTGCCCCAGGCTCAAAAACTGCCACATCTAAGTTACACCTGGAATCCGATCAGATTCAAGGCTGTGCTGCAGGAAATGTAGGAAATGCTAGGAAAAGAAGCCACCTGTCTGGTACTGAATTCTCAGGAAGGGTGAGGCCTCTATTCCAGTCTCTTCTTGGTGTAAGTCTTTAGGAGTTTACAGACTGATTTTAAATCTAAAGAGACTAAATCAATTAATGAAGAAAACGTATTACAAAATCGAAACATTACATTGGATTATTCCTTTGGTTTCTACATAGGAATGGATGTCTGCATTATATCTTCAGGATTCTCTGCTCCATAGTCTAACATTCGCTCTCCGTTAGAGATTTCTTGAAGTATTTTGGAGACACATTATCAGCAGGTCTGATTGCTCCTCTTGTTTGATATCCTCATCAAAGGTCTCCACAAAGATCTTAGCTCTGGCTTATTCACTCAGCATCAACAATCAGTGTCCAGGATCACACAGAGTCTGTATATCAGATATTGGAACATCCTGGCTTTATAGTCATGCACAAGAAATCTCAACTGGTTCCAAGTCAGGACTTTCAGTTCATTGGTGCCGAAGTTCAAAACTCACCTACGGCATGTATCTCTTCCTCTGCTGAGAGCGGTAACATTGCACCAGCTGCTATCTGATTTGGAGGAGCGAAGTTGGCTCAGGATTAAAGACACATGGTAAGGCTTTTCAAAAAGGCAAGTTGTTGGTGTATGGAATTCTTATACATTCCCACAAAATGTGTTTACATCTGCTGTGTCTCCTTGAAGGCATGGTGTGTCTTTGTGGTGCCATGGGCTTGATTCCACATTGGTCCATTGATTCAGCATTTTCTCCACCATTGTCGAACTGGAAAGAGATGAAGGCAGTTTTCATACTCTTCTTCCTTATTCCCATCATTTATGAAACTAACAGCCTTATTCATGAAGGCTAAATCGGCTCGCAAAGGGCCGGATTCTGAGAATCCGGCCCTTTGCGAGTGCGATTTTTGCATTTGGGATTCAGCATCCCAAATGCAAAAATCGGTAATTGCTAAATCGCTAAATTGCGAGGAATTACATTTAAGGAATCTCTATTTGAGATTCCTTAAATGCAATTCATGAAGCATTTGAAAATTGCGAAAATGCAATTTTGGGCCGCTATTTACCGAGAGGTCAGACCTCTCGGTAAATAGCAAAAACTTAGAAAAATGCTTTTAAAAGCATTTTTCTAAGTTGCATGTTGCACACACACATGTCCTTTGGACATGTGTGTGCGCAACACCTGTTTCAATTTGCATTTAAGGGGTGCTACAGGGTGTCCTTTGGACACCCCTGGCACCCTTTAAATCGCTATCTTATTTGCGAGTAGCAAATTGCTAATCGCAAATAAGGAATACTCCCCATGCATTCCTATGGGCCTTTTGGCCCATAGGAATGCATGGGGAGTTATTCCTTATTTGCGATTAGCAATTAGCTAATCGCAAATAAGGAATCAGTGGGAATCGCAATTAATATTGCGATTCCTACATGATTACCGTTTTGCGAGTCTCAAATAGCGATTCCTTATGATTCGCTATTTGAGCCTCGCAAAACGGCCCGATCATGAATCAGGCTGTAAGTGGTGTTAGTGAGGATGGAACCCTAGTAACAAAATCTGTCTGTCAGTCACTAATCGGTTTACATTTTTTAGCAACCTCGATACATCAAGTGATCAGTTGGGCAAAAATGCACCTGGTCTCTCTATCAGCGACATATATTTAGCAAAAAAATGTAGGAGTGGACAGCCTGAGCAGAGTATTTTCCCCTCCCCCTGAGTTTTGTCCGGTGCCACATATATTCAAGAGAATATGCCAAATGTTTGGGAATCCTAAAACGGGTATGTTTGCCAGTACAAAGAGTTCTCTTCTACAAACGTTTCTCTCCAGATATCTAGAGGAAGGGTGTTGGGTAGTAGATACTCCGGCCCAACCATTGCCTCCTCTCCTTCTTCATGCATTTTCTCTATTTCCATTGATAGCTAACCTTCTGGCTGTTCTTCAGAAGTAGAGATGGATTTAATGTCAGTGGTACAGCTATAGCCAGGATTAGTTGGTTCCTGTTATTCCGATTAATGGGCAAAATACCTGAGTGTTTTCCCTATGAATCAGTGTCCACTGCAGGATCCTCCTCTTCTAGTTGCATATCAGAAAATACACAGTTCTCCCCCAGTAGTTATTCATTGGAGGAGACTAAATTCTTAGATACCAGGTGGTTTTACTTTGTTTTGTAATTATATGTGCGCCATTATGGCATATGCAAGGGCTATGATTGGGAAGCCAAATGAAGCTTGGCTGATCTTAGGGAAAGAAACACACAGTGGACACTGGGTCTTCCTAATAACTGCCAGATGGGTATTGGAGAGTGTACCCTCTCCTTTATCTGCAACATATAAAACTTGAATACAGTTCTGATCACTCTGGCCATACTGGTTGGAGACACACCTGCAGGGCAATGGTTCTTAGACGGGTCTATTTATTCATTAGTCTGCTGGGATCTTGTGTCAATCATTATTTCATGTAGGTCATCCACAAGGATATGATGTGAAATATGCATAGCAGAGCAGATTTAAGATCACATGATAGGCCCAATGTAATGTGCACAGGGCTTCAACAACTTTACTGCACAAATTCAGACAATGTACACATCTTGATCATCTTTGCATACAGCTTTTAGACATGTCACCACTCTAGCGAATATGGTAAAATGTTCCTTACCACTAGTTAGATGTTTCAGAGCGGCTTAGGCACATTAAAACGACGTGCCACAAGGCATGTCATTTAATGTGCTCTCACAGTTCGGAGCTCTCACAGGATGTATAACTCTCTGGGCACAGCTATGTGATGACATGCTTGCAAACATCTGATTGTGCAGAGTACAAGGGTTTTAGCTGCCCTGAGTTTGACAAATCCGAGATCTGCTTACCAAAAAGCCTTGTACAGTAAAAGTCCTATTTTAAAAACATGTGAGATCTGCAAAATGTACCTTTTAAAGAAACATACATAATCTGAAATCACTTCTATATTTCTTCACCCCAAGATGCATGATTTTATAGTGCTTTATTTTTTTGTATCCTACTGAAGACTATTTCTCATATTCCTTGTCTAGGGAATCAGATTGTTCAGCTATGGGAGTAGTCTCAATTTTGATCTGAGCTATGGCTTCGGTCACACGAGGGTCAAACTATCTGACCCTGCAAGGTAGACTGGTTTCTCTGAGGATTCCGTGCCTCACCCCTGGTAGCTTAGCACAAGTAGCAGAGCCTTCCTAGAATACATTGAACCTGTCAGGTGTGCAATATGTAGTAAAAAAAAATGCAAGTAAGAAATCAAAAGCTTCAAAGGTCAACACCAGGGATGTTGAAAACTAAAAACTATATTAATAAACTGACCTAGCAATGAATACAATAGTATTTCACATCTTAAATCAAAAACACATTGGAATTGATCATTAGTAAGAATAGCTTACATGTAGCACAATATAATAGTTAATTTCTGAAAAAATGCTGCAGCGGACAGCAGTGGATTTGTGTTTAGCATAGAAAGTAGCAATAACCCTAAGTTTCTTCAGCCTAAAATACCTTTAAAAATGAGGGGGCACATTAACCAATATGTTACGCAGCGCAGCAAGTTGCCTTCCTGTGCTGCGCCACAGTGAAAAGGCAGGAATGCGTTGTATTTAACACATTACGGCACATTCCTACATTTTCCCAGCTCCGGCGCACAATATGCTGCCTAGCGCCAAGGCAGGCACTGTTTCACCATGGTGCCATGGTGCCTGAGTTGTAAGCAGGATTACTTTTGTGCATGAAGGGGCACCATTCTGCACAACACAATCTCCTGAGGCATTTTCCACTTTCTATGTATGCTAGAGTGCAGCACACACAGAAAGAGGACTTAACAAGGAGAAACAAACATATTTCTCTGTGTTACTCCTCACCTGGGCAGATGTAGCAGTTTTGGCACATTCCCACTTCTACCACTTATGATGAATCTGGGAATCTGTCAGAATCTATGGGTTTGCAGCGGAATGCCTCCCTGGGGCAGAGTAATGCAACACAGTGATGTGTGCTGCATTGCATTACTCTGGATTCATCAAGGCACGCAGGGTGGCATTGAGAGGCTTGGTAAATCGCATTTAAAGGTTGAATTGTGCATGCATACCATTGAGTGGTGCAAAAGAGACACAACCATTTTATAAATAGATGTTTAAAAAACATTCTGTATGCTCTGCTAACTTTGCAACAGTGCTTTATAAATGTACTGAAAATGTTCTGTATCACTGCTGATTTGAGAAAAGGTCTTCATGTGTTCACGGCTGGTTCTTCAGAACCCTGTTCATTTTTTTCAATTGCAGAATGCTTCCCAAAAGTCCTGTTTTTGGTCCACAGCAAAACGTTCAGACAGCTATCCCATTCAGTTTCTCTGCAGTTACAAAAACTTCCTTTGTCCATGCAATCATTTGGTCCCTCCAGCCACAGGATGTAACTATGCAGGAGCAAGCAGGAAATGTCATTCTGTAATGGGTTAATTCTGTGTCAAAATCTCCACTCATATTTAGCGCTGACACTTTTCAGACACTCACCCCCAGTCACAGATCTGGGCTGAATCCATCATCATTCTTTAGCTCATTTGCCACCTCAGTTCAGACCCAGCTATATGCAAATCAGTCCTGACACTGTGCCTCATGGGAACAGTCCAGCCCGAACTGCCAAGCCAGGTCTTCCCTGAACTGGAAACAAGCATCCTGAGACCGGTTTGAGGGTAACACCCTTCATCAGCCAGGCTAGCTAGAATCCAGTGGCAAAGTGAGCAAGGGACCCACGTGTGGGCAAACCTTGCTAACTTAGGGCAAAGAAAGGATTAACAGAGAGCTGAAACTTTTCAGACACTCACCCCCAGTCACAGATCTGGGTTGAATCCATCATCATTCTGTAGCTCGCTTCACCACCTCAGTTCAGACCCAGCTATTTGCAAATCAGTCTTGACCCTGTGCCTCATGGGAACCGTCCAGCCCGAACTGCCAAGCCAGGTGTTCCCTGAAACGGAACCAGCATCCTGGGACCGGTTTCTGGGTAATATCCTTCATCAGCCAGGCTAGCTTGAATTTAGTGGCAAAGTGAGCAAGGGACCCAAGTCTGCTTGTTTCTGGTCCAGAGAAGACATGGCTTGGCAGTTCGGGCTGGAATGTACCCATGAGGCACAGGGTCAAGACTGATTTGCATTTGGCTGGGTCTGAACTGAGGTGGCAAAGTGCCGTGCCCATGCCGCACTGCGCCGAAGCCAGGCATGCTGCTCTAAGCCCATGCTGCACTGTGCCAAATCCAGGCATGCTGATCTGAGCCCGTGCCGCACTGCGTTGAAGCCAGGCATGCTGATCTGAGCCCATGCTGCACTGTACTGATGCCAGGCATCCCGATCTGAGCCCATGCCTCACTTTGCCGAAGCCAGGCATGCCTATCTGAGCGCATGCTGCACTCTGCCAAAGCCAGGCATGCTGATCTGAGCCCATGCTGCACTGCGCCGAAGCCAGGCATGCTGATCATGCAGCACTGCAACGAAGCCAGGCATGCTGATCTGAGCCCATGCAGCACTGCACCAAAGCCAGGCATGCTGATCTGAGCCCATGCCGCACTGCGCCGAAGTCGGGCATGCTGATCTGGGCCCATGCCGCACTGCGCCGAAGCCAGGCGTCCTGATCTGAGCCCATGCCGCACTGCGTCGAAGGCAGGCATGCTGATCTAAGCCCATGTCGCACTGTGCCGAAGCCAGGCATGCTTATCTAAGCCTATGCCGCACTGTGCCGAAGCCAGGCATGCTGATCTGAGCCCATGCTGTACTGTGCCGAAGCCAGGCATCCTGATCTGAGCCCATGCTGCTCTGTGCCGAAGGCAGGCATGCTGATCTGAGCCCATGTTGCACTTCACCAAAGCCAGGCATGCTGATCTGAGCCCATGTTGCACTACACCCAAGCCAGGCATGCTGATCTGAGCCCATGTTGCACTACACCGAAGCCAGGCATGCTGATCTGAGTCCATGTTGCACTACACCGAAGCCAGGCATGCTGATCTGAGCCCATGCCTCATTGTGCCGAAGCCAGGCATGCCTATCTGAGCCCATGCTGACTCTGTCGAAGCCAGGCATGCTAATGTGAGCCCATGTTGCACTACACCGAAGCAAGGCATGCTGATCTGAGCCCATGTTGCACTTCACCAAAGCCAGGCATGCTGATCTGAGCCCATGTTGCACTACACCCAAGCCAGGCATGCTGATCTGAGCCCATGTTGCACTACACCGAAGCCAGGCATGCTGATCTGAGTCCATGTTGCACTACACCGAAGCCAGGCATGCTGATCTGAGCCCATGCCTCATTGTGCCGAAGCCAGGCATGCCTATCTGAGCCCATGCTGACTCTGTCGAAGCCAGGCATGCTAATGTGAGCCCATGTTGCACTACACCGAAGCAAGGCATGCTGATCTGGGCCCATGCCGCACTGCGCCGAAGCCAGGCGTCCTGATCTGAGCCCATGCCGCACTGCGTCGAAGGCAGGCATGCTGATCTAAGCCAATGTCGCACTGTGCCAAAGCCAGGCATGCTTATCTAAGCCTATGCCGCACTGTGCCGAAGCCAGGCATGCTGATCTGAGCCCATGCTGTACTGTGCCGAAGCCAGGCATCCTGATCTGAGCCCATGCTGCTCTGTGCCGAAGGCAGGCATGCTGATCTGAGCCCATGTTGCACTTCACCAAAGCCAGGCATGCTGATCTGAGCCCATGTTGCACTACACCCAAGCCAGGCATGCTGATCTGAGCCCATGTTGCACTACACCGAAGCCAGGCATGCTGATCTGAGTCCATGTTGCACTACACCGAAGCCAGGCATGCTGATCTGAGCCCATGCCTCATTGTGCCGAAGCCAGGCATGCCTATCTGAGCCCATGCTGACTCTGTCGAAGCCAGGCATGCTAATGTGAGCCCATGTTGCACTACACCGAAGCAAGGCATGCTGATCTGAGCCCATGTTGCACTACACCAAAGCCAGGCATGCTGATCTGAGTCCATGCTGCGCTACACCGAAGCCAGGCATGCTGATCTGAGCCCATGCCTCACTGTGCCTACGCCAGGCATGCTGATCTGAGCCCATGCCGCACTGAGCTGAAGCCAGGCATGCCTATCTGAGCCCATGCTGCTTCTTGGTAAAAAACAGTGGACCACCTACGGGTGTCCAAGCTGTGCTTTGGAGAAGATTCAGTTCATAACGTGTTTAAGAAAACTGTTATAAGTAATCAAATAAATGTAAACATCACCATACAGGTCAATGTGCCATGTTAGGTCTGGAAGAGGCGCGACGTTGCTTCCTTCAACAGTGCTGCCCCAAAGTCACTGTGCCTCGCAGCGTTTGGATATATATGTGCAGTATTAAATCATTCACAAGCCTTTCTGGGTGATACCCTGAGCACTGCTGGGGTTATCCGCTCTATTTATTTATTTATAAAGTTTTATATAGCGCGGACTAGATCCCGAAGGATATCAGAGCACTTTACAGTTATAGGTAAGGTAACAATCAGAACATGAGTCAAACATGGGTAGTAAAATATTCATAAGATCAATAGTTCACGCATACAATTCAGTTATAAGTCCAGAGAGGACAGACAGGGCTTTATGATGTAGCGTTGTGATATAAGGGTATTAAGTGAACCATCATAAGCATGAATAATAGTCAAACCTATAGTCAAATCTAAACATGAATTATATGGGGCTTCTACTAAACAGTGAATCAAGTGGTAAGCAGCTAATAAAACACTTACAATCCTGGGTGCACGTGCGATGGGGAAGAAAATGTGACAATGATTTGAGGGGAGCAAAACACAAAGTCATGTACAGGAAAATAAACACTACCAAGTAAACATATACAGGGGTGAATCATACTATACAATGACCGACACCTTTCGGGCGGAAAATAAAGTACAAGAAAAGTGTTTATATTGTCCCTCCTATTAAGGCAAGAACTTCTTCATGAGGAATTTCTTTGCATCCAATTTGAAAGAGGCCTTGGAAGAGATCCTTCTAATTTCTGGTGGAAGAGAGTTCCAGATTTTAGGAGCAGATCCCGAGATAGGATTGTGTGGTAAAATACCGACTCTTAAGGGCCTGTGGCACTCTTAGGAGTGTCAGCTACATATGGATTTACCGATTCGGTAAATATACCGATTCGGTATTTTACCGAATCGGTATATTTACCGAATCGGTAAAATTACCGAATCGGTAAAATTACCGAATCGGTAGGTCCCCTACATCTGAAAAGCCTAATACCGGTCGGAAACGGCTGAAATCGGCTGTTTCCGACCGGTATTAGGGCTCCTACATCTGGCCCTATATGAATAAATTATAAAATAAATATGACATCCTTTACATTGCCTTTGGACTCGGAGACTGACGATCCCTTATGTTTAATGTCCACAGTTAAGACAATCCAGTGCAGCCTATGAAGGGATGGTGTGGGTAATTATATCATTTTAATAGGATACTAAATACCTCACTGCTGACATTCTTGAGCACTGTAAATAATGCTTACTGCTACTGTCGAATCTGATGGTGCTCCAAAGATGGACGGCCCAGTATGACTTGCTGGTGAGACGTTCTCACTCCCAAGTTAATTTGTCTCTAATCTACCGAATTCTTCAATTGAGATACTTTGTCATCTCAAACTGTTTTCCACACTGTCAATTCTTAAATAGTGTGTGCAATATTCTAAGGCAGCACTTGTGTTGTTTTTAATTCTGGGTCCAGAATAATTACGAGAGTAAAAATTGATTTTAGGCATGAACGTGAACTGACCTATACAGAACTGCATCGATCTTGAGAGTGGAACCCGTGGGGTGGGGGGTGGGGGCAAGAATTTCAAGAGCATAGCAGACACGTGGCCTTTTATGCCATGCAGGATAACTCCAGCCTTTCCTGGCATTTCAATCATCAGTGTTTTACCTGCCAAGCTCCAGAGCAAGAAGATATTCCTCCAGAACCGTGCAGGGGTCTCCAAACCGGTCCTGGAGGGCCGGATCCATGCCAGATTTTTAAAAATACTACATGTATCTCAATGGGGATGTTCAAAAAATCTGGCATGGATCCGGCCCTCCAGGACTGGTTTGGAGACCCCTGCTCCAGAGGCTCTACCTACATTAAAGATTTGACGAGCGGTGCTGTCATGGGTATCACCACTTTAGACTGAGACTTCTCACAAGTGAGGCTAACAAGGAGGTACTGGGTCACTGCAGGAAGCACCCCTAAAGCAGCATGTGACTGA
The DNA here is from genome assembly GCF_964263255.1 of Lissotriton vulgaris. NCBI lineage: Eukaryota > Metazoa > Chordata > Amphibia > Caudata > Salamandridae > Lissotriton > Lissotriton vulgaris. The sequence goes on from NC_141694.1 coordinate 480,310,218, forward strand.
CCTACCTTGATGCCTCTACTTCTCTCGACGGCCAGGCTTCAGAAGTAAGATGAAGACGAACACGATTAATAGACAGTGCTTTGGGGATTTTAAATCAATATTTACAGTGGTAAAAGTGCTGCAGGCAAAAAGAGCTGTTCTGGCTCAAAGTGTCTGAGGTGGCATCGGACTGCCTTGCCCTGCAGTGCCCAGGTGTTTAGGTGGGCCATCAGGCCCCAGGGGCTTGCTGCGTCACCCGGTGCACGCCTGCTCCTAAAACCCATGTGGCAGCTGCCCTTCAACATTTGGAATCATGACACACGTGTTGGTGGAAACATTTGTTAGACGTGTTAGTTCTCTTGTTATGGTTTCAGGTCTGTAAGCTGCTTGCAATTAAAAACTGAGCTAAACTAACACAATAATTCAAAAAGCCAGTGTAATGGGCCCATTTTCAAAAACCTTGTGGTAGATGAGACGCTGAGCAGAGATTGACACAGTTTTCACAACCAACCGCGTTTACAAATGCAGCCTTTAACGTCGAAAATATCCCGCAAGCCAGGGATTCTGCAGCGATTCGGAAAACAGAGATGCCATAAATTCCTTGTTTCCCCCATTAGTGCCACCATAAGCACTCTACGCGTCACTCCCCTCAATTGCACAGTTTAGCGTGCAGGCTGCGAGCAGACAGGCCCACTCAAGTGATCCCTTCACCGATGCCGCGGAGGAGCGAGGCTGAATCTTGTCCATACAAGAGACAACAGTCTTTCCAGGGCCCCCTCAGTGACTGCATTCACTGCAGAGAAGGAAACAGGCTGAGATGGTCGGCTGCCAGCTCCGCTCTAAGACAAAACAGCACTGTGGATCTAAAATAATGCAGACCAACACATTCACATTAACAGAAACCACTCACCTGTAAATGTTTATTTGCTGGACTTTGAAAAGACCTCATGTTGTCAGTCAGCATAACTCTCATTTGTAATTTTTGCATCCCGGGAAACCTTTCCAGTGAGTAATGTTTCTAGGTTTTGGTGCGATTTGCATGTATGAGTTTGTTTCGTTCAGCCCTGAATTATTTCTCCATCTTTCTATGCATCTCAATAAATGTATGCCTTTCTTATAATCCGAAGCTGATAGCCCCGTGTGGGCACAGATGCTGAAGGCATTCTAATTACTGTATCAAACCTGTGCCAAGATAGGGAATAGATGAAGAAAAAAAAGCTGGTTAGTGGCCTGTGTGGTTTATTGAGTGGTCAACGCGCCCACTAAATGTGCACATGCCTTAAGGAAATTAAGTTGCAGCGAAGGCTACACAAAATACCAACTTGTTCGTGTGAACTATGTAGCGATACTTGAATCCGTTCATGTTTTAACTGCGAACATGCTGTGCTCTGTATCATGAAAACACTCCGCGTATGAAACCTGAAGCATAATAAGGACACAGAGGAACTCATTATTTAAAGAGAACTCTGGAAGTGCTAATTTAAGAGACGTCTGTACCACAGGTGTGGGCTGGCTGGATGTCTTAAGTATTCACAGCAGAGCTGTTATACCACTTTAGATAATTGTTAAAAAAAGGTTGTTTGTCACTGGAACTTTAATGGAATGTGCGGCTTCTGAGTGGAAATGTAGGAGCAATTTTGATGTCACTAAAGTATAACAAGAGAACAAAATATAATTACACAAAGTGAAATACCAACATAACTATAACTTAACAGTGCACAACACAAAAAAACAAAACAATTAGAACACAACACAGTAAAACACAATGCAAGAATGCTACAAAAAATAAAACACATTACCACAATAACAAAATGTAACACAGCAAATATGTACAATTCCATCACACATGACCATCCTACAAATATTTTACTGAAATGGTAGTAAAAGGTGTTTTGACCAAGCACTACCTTCATTACTACCAAGGACATCCAATAGCAGCAATCGACAATGCTTTGTGATCCAGTCACATGTGTCTTTCAAGAAAAACATGCAATATTCTTCCAAGTTGAAAACAAGCATTGGCAAAGCCAATACGTATGTTGTTGCCCACTAGTCTATTGGCTTTGTCAAGGCTTCATTTGGTGTATCATAGATTTTGCAAAACGTTATTGTTGAGATACTTGCTGGGCCATAATCGATCTACAAAAAGAAACACTGGCTAAAAGTAAAAAATGTGAACTACTTTATGTGGATGTGTTTTTATGTGAAAGAGCAGAATGCTGTCACTCCCAGTGAATTTAGTCAGTTGCTGATGTGGAGTGACCTATGTCTCGATGCTGTAGTGGGTGGAATGAAAATGTGATACCAAAACCAGATCAAAATGATTAAGATTGTCTCAAACCCCCTATAAGTAAGTATATTATACATATCATTTTAGAAAAATCAAAAGGTCTCGGATAACGCCACATCTAAAAATGTACAAAAGAACTAAAACAGAGCTGCATACTGGTAGGCACAAATAGAACTGGTGTAATAATGTTTGAAACTTTCATGATTACTCTCGGTTTAAAAAAATACAGAAAGAAGGAACTTGCTGTTGATTATGATGCGAAGAGGATGTGGCCTAACAGGTAGGGTGCTCGATCTAAAATCTGGGGAGCCAGGTTTGACTCGCGGCAAGGACACTCAACATCCTGTGATTCTGGGCAAATCAGTTAATCTCCCTGTGCCTAACAAAAAATAATGTGTCCTTGAGTAACACATCTGGTGCTCATGTAAAGCGCTCTGATAAGTTTGCCCTATATAAAACTCAGGGTGAAAAAATGCTCAAATTCCAGCCAGGTTCCACTTAGATTGCTGATTTCCATCCACACTTGGCAAGGACCATCACTCTTTGGCAAGACAAGGCCCAACCATCCAGCCTCAGACCCCAGCAGAATCACTGGGCAAGTACCCAGTTTGATTCTGAGACTGTTCTCAAGGCCTGGCCTATGAACATATAGTGTTATGAAATGTGTCCTTTATATTACAACGTGTCAGTATGTTGCAAAAGAAATTAGTCAATACATAAAGGAATGAATTTTGCCCATGTAAATTTCTGGCAGGCAAGAAGTTTCTATGCAGACTCGGTGTCCATAAAGACACAATTCCCGTAAAAGAAATGCTGTTTTCGGTATGATTGTGCTCCTGCTGGTCATTTGTCTAAAACTGGTCACTTTCATCTTGATCATAGTCCTTGCTGGAAGCTGCTGTGTGAATGGAAACCTGGTTGGTCTCCTGGAACCATCCGGTGCAGGGGTGTTCCCAGTCCCTGACTGTAAGGACAAACCTCCTTCCAGTTTCCACCCAGCATGGCTTGTTTTGTTAATTCACCTGTGTTTTGTTTGTGATTTGTTGTGCTCCGTATGATGGTCTCTCGCTGGTGACGTCACACAGTTTCTTATTAAAAGTCATCACTATCTGGTGGCTGTTTTATGGGCCGCCAAACAATTTGTGTAATCGGTGACGTGTCCTAGTTATCCAAGCACACCCTACTTTTAGAGAAAAGGTATTCATACATCACAGGGAAAACAATCTTAATAGGGGATAATCATCGTCTTTTTGAATGCAAATACATTTTATTTCACAAAATAACACAACAATCGACAAACTTGATAACATTACATTATTAACGTAATTTACATAGCCAGCAGTTTCAATCTAAGGTTAAGTCCCACTCCAAGTAAGAAGGGCAGACACATTCTTTATAAAAACATGTTATTTGCATTGTCTATTCAATCGAATGTGTTATCTTGTTTGTTGTATGTAATGTTTTGGATGCTGTAAAGATATGAAGGATGACATTTGTTAATACTACATCAAACTTCAATAATAGTAACAAATCACCTAAAAAACGCCCGTCTGAGCTTTCGTCTTGAATTGTGATGATATTAAAAAGTTCCATTTCAATTCTCTTCGGCGTGTGCAGCGAGAGTCTAAGTCTTGCGTTGTGCGATGTCACGGGCCATAAGCGACCTATGCAGCGTGAAACATATGGTGTACCTTTCTCTTAACGAGTTTCACACTGGGAGCTGCCTATCACATGCTAGGCTGGCATTTTGCAAAGTATTACTGAGGTCTTAAAAAAAGCTTATCCCTTTTTCATCCGGCAACAGCGGCGGAAGTAAGCCTGGGCTTATACTAAAGAAGTTCAACACTCAGCAGCTGAGGTCACTAACCAAGTCACCCCATGATGTGTTGACAATTCTCCCTGCAGAGCCCTGGCTGAAATGTGATGTAAAGTGCTCATGACAAGCAAAATACAGTGGCAGGTTTGGCCTTTTGTTTATGTCGATATACAATACACCATTGCCGGTAGCACCAAAGCTCCATATAACTTATCCTACACTGAGAATGTCCAGATAGTGCATAGTGACAAGTAAGAAAAAAAGCATAAGTGACTGGGCACGATTTAGACTGCACTTTTACAAATGTTAATAGAATTTACTTCAGGGGATTGACAATTATACTGCAACCGCCTGGTAATGCCTAGAAGTGCCTTTTAAGGAATGTGGGTGAAAACAGAACAAGCAGTTACAACTTAGCTATTGGTAATTCTCCAATTTTGAAGCCTGGCTTCCAAACACGGTGAAATAAGGCACTGGGAACGGTGATACCATTCAGCTCCTTCAGGCATCTGATCTGGTGACATTTTGATCAGAGCCCAAATGTATATGGCTGAAACTTCAGAACACCTTAAAAAAACATAGGTATGGTATATATATAGAATGCAAACATTAATTTAAAAACGGACGCATGAACTTACTTAAGGAAATAATCTACCTGCATACCGTACCCCATGCCCCAGAATGCAACACAGGAACAGCGTAATGTGACACGCCCATGTGGGCGGCATGGTGAATAAAATGCTGGAAATTAACTATGTGGGTCTCAGGCGTCCTGTTTTTAGCCCAGGAAGAAGGGGCCTTGGGCCCTGAAACGCATAGGCAGAAGGAAACAAAACGCAAATACTCAAGCCAGCTGCATTTTCAGGCCGGAGGGCAGAACATCTTGGATGCTCCTCCGAATGCTTCAGGGTGTTTTGTATTGATCATATCGTTGCACGGCTGCCCGGCCGTGGGAGGAGGCAACATCGTCCGTTGGGGAGGAATGAAGGTTCCCAGTTGATTAAGGCCGAATTTATGAACCTTTCAGGATGCTGAACGGCAAGGTGTTCAATATGCGTCAATAGCAGGCCTGACTTTTGCGTGACTCACTTAGAGGAAGAATGCAAACATTAATTTAAAAACGGACGCATGAACTTACTTAAGGAAATAATCTACCTGCATACTGGACCCCATGCCCCAGAATGCAACACAGGAACAGTGTAATGTGGCACGCCCATGTGGGCGGCATGGTGAATAAAATGCCGGAAATAACTATGTGGATCTCAGGCGTCCTGTTTTTAGCCCAGGAAGAAGGGGCCTTGGGCCCTGAAACGCGTAGGCAGAAGGAAACGAAACGCAAATACTCAAGCCAGCTGCATTTTCAGGCCGGAGGGCAGAACATCTTGGATGCTCCCCCAAATGCTTCAGGGTGTTTTGTATTGATCATATATATATATATATATATATATACTAGCAGCCCGCCCCAGCGTTGCCTGGGGGCAATGAGGCTTCAGGGCCAACCGCCCGCCCAGGTCTCCGCCCACCCCGACATTGTCCGCGCATGCCCATGCACGGACACGGACCAGGCCCCCCTCCCGCCCGACTCACTCCTGCCCCGACTCACTCCCGCCCCCCTCAACTCACTCGCACTCCGACATTTTCCTTTACTGCTGCCTCTTCCAGCTGATAGCACTGTGAAGGTCCTTCTTGCCTCCTCCTGCATCACACAGTCTCACACTGAACTTTCCCTTTCCTTACCTGTGCCGCCTCTCCTCACTGCACAGCCGCTCGTCACTGCACCGCCGCTCCTCCTTCGTCGTCATCACGCACGTCGCATCGCGGTCATCATGCACGTCACGTCACGGCCAGCGCTAGGTCCCGGCCGGCGCTACTTTCAGGGGACTACTTTGTTTTCAAACTAAATTTTTTTAATTTACTTTTTTTTAAAAATGTATATAGCCTATGTCCATCTACACACCCTGACATTTTCATAGATGTATCGGGTGTGTAGATTGGCGCTGTGGTTCCCAAGTTTACCTGGCCAAAAGGTGCAAGTTCTCTCTTTATAATAGTAGTATAGATATATATATCTATACTACTATAATAAAGGAAGAACTTTCAGCCTTTGAGGCGGGCAAACTCGGGAACCACAGCGCCAATCCGCACACCCGATACACCGTTGGAATCGTCAGGGTGTGTAGATGGTTATAGGCAATATACATTTAAGAAAAACGTTATTTCAAAAATTTACAGTAAAAAAAAAGTAGTCCCTCCTAAGTAGCGCCGGCCGCGACGTGCGTGCTCACGTCAGGAGCGTGGGGAGGAGAGGCATCCAGGAGCCAGACGAGGAGCGGCGGACATGGTGCGGGGGAGGAGCGGTGACGTGAGGAGCAGCGGACAGGCCAACGGCGGTCAGGTGAAGCGAGGAGCGGTACACTGAGGACCGACAGCTGAGGTAAAGGGACCCATGTCGGAGCAGGCAGGGGTCGGGGCAGGCAGGGGACGGCCCGGGCGGGGGCTGGGCTGCTGCAGGGCAGGCGGGGGTCGGGGCCGGCGGAGGACGGGCCGGGCGGGGGCCGGGCTAATAGCTGTGGGCCAGGACTCTCCAGGGCGTAGGAGACAGGTGATAAAAGAACATCTATCTGGTTGAAATCCCCTCGACCACCCTATGTTTATGCCTCCCGGAAGTGAAAGGAAAGCTTACAAATACTGGCGCCTACGCGTTTTTCTATACCCCGACTGTTGCTCTCATGGAAGGTGTGGAGAAGCACAGAAATCCTGTTTCTGCGAATATGTTTAAATGCATGTTTATACTTCTACAAACTTTGTGGTAGTGGAATTTTGCACATGAACATTCTGTTGTAAACTATATTTTCAACAGGGCGGGCGGGCGGGGGTCGGGGAAGCCTGATTGCTCCCGGACAAGGTCGGGACGGGCTGCTAGTATATATATATATATATATATCAAACACAAAGGTTGCCTGTTGAAAGGAAGCCCACGCAGGTTAGTGATGATATGCCCGGTGAAAATAAACACCGTAGTTCAGCCGTATAATCCCTGCTGTCTGCAAATTTAAAATCCCAAGTGGGTTTGTTGTTCACTGTGGCTGTCTGTCATGCTAGTACATTCCACGCTTGGCGACGAACCTGTTCCAATGCTGCAACGCTGTTGGCGCTGCTGCGGAACTGCACAGCGTGCAGTGGAGCACTCCTTGCGACTCAGGCGGGGCCGCATTAACATCAAACACAAAGGTTGCCTGTTGAAAGGAAGCCCACGCAGGTTAGTGATGATATGCCCTCTTTCACCGGGACTTCAAAGACCACAACGCCACTGCTGTGGCCACGCCCACTAAGGCGGGAGCAACACTTAAAACATTGCCGTGATCCTTGTTATGCACTTTGCCCGCAGCCCCTGAGGAAGTGGTTTTCTACCACGAAACGCGTTGGGCTCCATGACTATTGCTGGACACTGCAGGCCGCCTGAACACTGTTTTTCCATGCACTATTAAAGAGGGCATATCATCACTAACCTATATATATATATTTGTAAGGTATTACAACTCCCTGACTATGATCTCACCTAACTCACCTAAGCAGTATTACCTGTGGTTAACTTATCACAAAAGCTTCGACTGATGTTGTCCCATCCAAACAAATAGGGTCCTAGACATACCACCAATTTTCCCTGCCAGCACGGCAAACTACTAACAATCACACAATGCAAGTGTGACATTTTGCACTATTCCAAAGCACTTCAAACTTTGAGGATGGCCTGTATATTGTACACTGTTGATGAGCTGTGCTCAAAAAGAGAGAGCACTTCCATGTGCTACACTATCAGAAATTAGTGTGAATACCAAGATCCAGCAAACACCAGCACAATTTAAGCACTTAATGCAGACAAAAACAGTTGCTTGCTATTGGGATTCCACTTCTGTTATCTTCCAAATGAGCATTTAAGAAGGCATATCTCTATAGTATTAATTTGTGAATGGGCCGCTCCAGTGCGTTAGTAGCAGTACCTCATGAAATGTTTTCATTTCTTATTGTGGGCAACCTTGTAAAAGATGCATTATCGCACTTGAACCTTGATGATGAGTTGTGCCTAGTAAAATTCCTGTGCAGCACAATTATGTGAAGGCAGGTGTTTTCTGCACACAGATTTTTATGGCCAGCGCCATGAGAACGTTGGTATACGAGTGCTTTATAAGTTCCATCAACACAAACATAAACATGATGTGGAAAAACCAAAAATGATTTTACAACTTGAAATTCCAGCTGGTAAAATTGCATGGGGAAAGGGCTGGTAGACAGAATCCTTTTCCTTTCTGCAAATATTTCCAACTTTTCATGTGTGCTGTATTGTACAGCATATATAAACTTTGTTTACACTATCTCTAAGCTTAACATTTCTTATTGGAAGTGTACCTTTTCAGAACAAAACCTATGCTATAGCAAAGCATTCAAGCCCACTGGTCCTAAAATCTTGACAGCCAGATTATTCACACCATTCAACGCAAAGAACCCGCAAATCTTCACTTATGAACCTTTACAAGACCCCTTTATTTAAAATTAAAACCCAAGGCGGTAAACCCTTCCCAGTGCTGGGGTCTTAAGCCTGGAATCATCTCCACAGTTCTCTGCTGTTCATAGAATCCAAAGTCTTCTTTAAAAAACCGCTAGAGACCTGGCTTTTTCCTGGCTCCCGACGCACTCTGTCACTCCCTTATTTAGCTAGCTCATCTGGGTTCTCAGTTTCCGGACTTGCACCGCCAGGATGCTCCTTGTGAGTGGCAGCACGCTTTACAAGTGCTTCATTCATTCATTCATTCATTCGTTAGTTCATTCATTCATTATATACATCACACACACACACACCATGTGTGTGATGCACAAGGCAACCTATAGTGTGCCAACACTGTGATTATTGCTGAATAGGATTATAGACGTCATTAGTAGGTGGCTGACATTGCCCCTCCTGACCAAACAAACACTGTGCCCTCCTCAGTTAAGTGTGGCTGTGACTTTCCGGCTTTTAATGACATCTAAAAGGCAATGCCTGGGTGAATGTTTCACAAAGTTACAATATCCTGCTGCATGATTTCATTTAGATAAGAAAGAATCCTATCAAGGTCGAAGATTTTTATCTCGCTTTTAGGAAATAAAGTAGGCTGATGCGACCTTGCAACTTATTGCAGTAAATGGAGTATGTGCATTGGTTCATGCAACAAAGCTTAAGGCTTACCTGTAGGATTATGCTTGGTAAAGAAAAAAACTAGTGATTGTAACGTACCTGCAGCAGTTGCCCGTGCAGGTAAGAGTGGTGGGGCGGTGGGACCGGGTGGGGGGATTTCCACAGACGACGACAAAGGAAAATGAATTATTTATTTAATTTTCCCGCCTGGTCATCTGTCCAATCGCCCCAAACCCGGCCCCACCACCCACCGCTCTCACCTGCATGGGCCGCTCCTGCGTACATGGCACACCTTGGTGGAGAGTATAGCCTTACTGGCTATGGCCTTGATGGGGTCATAGCTGACAGGCAGAAAAAATGGATGTGTCTGAGGGAAATATGGAAGCAGTATGTGTTCCTTACTCTATCTCTTCCCCTTACAGTGATGGGCATCATATAGCCAAATGAAGCAGTTTGTTTAAACAGATTCGATTTATAAATCTTTAGATCACATTGGATTTAATAGATGATTTTTGTCCTAAATAGTGCAGGTCTTGTTGCAAATACCTTTTACCACTGTATCACGAAAGCAGATGTGTGGATGAGGCAATACCTGCGAGAATGTTTAAACATATTTAAGTTCTTGTGTTACAATCGAAGTGCATTGACACCACACAACAATAACACCACAACAAACCAACACACTAGAAAAATGCACTGTGACATTGTTTTGTAATAACAAAATCACAACACACAGAAGTACATCACAACACAATTGAGCACATCAACAATATACAACACACCTAAACAATACAATAAAGCACAGCACTAGAACACCATAACACACCAAAATAAAACACATCAATATACAATCACAAATATCAGCATACCAACATAACTCATAACTTCAACAGTATACAAGCACACGTTGAGTAAAGAATTACCACAAAACTAGACAACTGAAACCGACAATGCTACTGCACAAAAGCATAGGGCCATAGCAGCACAATAAATACCAGCATTTATCAATAACATACAAAGAGAACACAACATTTCGACCAGTAGCGGCACCCCCTCCCCCCCGCGCCTTGAGACCCTCAAGGGTATGTAGCGCGCTTTATAAATGTAGTGATTGATTGATGATTTCAGTTGCATTATTTAGTGTGTTGTGCTGTCACTTTAGGATTTATGTTGTTTTTGTTTGCATTGTGGTCAATTGGGTTCTTGCACTGTTATGTTATTCTATGACATATTGGGGGAGATTTACAAAAAAGGCACGCAACGCAGCGCAGCTTCCTTTGAGGCTGCGCTACGTTGCGCAACAGGCAGGGAGAAGTAGAGCACCATATCTTTAGAGATATGGCTCTCTCCTCCCCTTTCCCTCGCACCAGCGCTGATTTCAGCGGCCATTCGACATGCACACACCTTAGCGCCATAGCACTAGGGTGTGTGCATGAGTCTGGCATAGGTTTTGTACAGGAAGGGAATCCTTCCTGTACAAAATACTATGCCTAGACACAATGGAATACTATTCCCACATTGTATGCGTGCTGCACTGTGCAGCACACATGCAAAGTCAGAAAAGCACGGAGAAATTAATGTATTTCTCCTGTTAGCACCTCCTTTGAAGGGGTGTTAACTTTTGGCTTGAAATCATGTCTACTTATCTTTGTAAATATGGTTTTGCGTCAAAAGGCATGGGTGGTTGCATGGAAACGCCCATGTTCCACCATGCAACGCCCCCTAGGCACTAAGTAACGTAAAGCAGTGCTTCACGCTGCTTTGCCCTCCTTTGCGCTACTTTGAGCGTGCTTCCCAGCACTGCAAGTTTTGCGCTGGAAAGTAAATGGCCAAAAAAATAAATGTTGAGCTGGTTAGCGTCAAATTAGTGGAAAAGGTTTCCGCCTTCTGGAATATGATGCACGGTTTCTGGCAGGGTTTCCATTCCGGCCTTTCTGACATGGAAACCCTGTCGGAAAGCATGATTCGGGGCCCTTAGCAGGGCCCCCTTCTGTTTTCAACCTCTGGTTGGGGCCGATGGGGCACAATAGGTGCCCCCTTTGTTGATCCCTGCACCTCCTGCCACAGGGTGCAGGGTTGAACACATTATTCCATAGAGGTTGGTTGGTCCCATTTCCGCAAGTAAATCTGTAATGCAACTATTGCTCATGTAAGGCGCTATATAAAACTGCAAAAAAAAAAAACAAGGCAAACCATGATGTCCATAAAACGTGCTCCTGTCCCGTTTTAGTGGATAATGTGTTTTTAAGAGATTATATATACCTAACTGCAATGTGAATTTTAAATATTTCCAGTCTGTAGTGTAACCTGATTTCATTTTGCATTCTGTTATTGAGAATTAGTTTAGAACCATAGGTTTATAGCATCGCACGCATTTACTCGATAGACATAATTCGCTTTTCAATAATAATTGCGATTTTTTTCTCTTTCTCTTCACAGGGTTCTCTAGAATTTTCACAAACACTGGAATCACAGAAGAGTTATTTCGTCAAGGTACGGAACCCGTATTTATCGTGACATTGCCTTGCACCTGTCTATTTTTTTCTCTGTCAGTTCATCACCAAATGTATTGCCACACGGCGGATTTGCATTCCGTCTAAGAAAAACCTACTTCAAATGCCTAACTCAAACGTCTTAGGGGTACTGGCAAGGATCGTAGCTCATAGATGGTCAATCTTTGATGGATTATAGTCCGGCCGCTTGTTGTTTATTTGTGTATTGCACCCCAACCATGCCTCCGAATATTCCAAAATATGTTCACAGTAATACAAACGTTTCAAAAAGTGCATATAGAGAATAAGGATTGCATGAAACATTATATCTATTCAATATACTACTGTAGTTTAAAAAAAAACATTATTTTCAACAACTTCCATGGTTGTACAGTGAGAATCAGGCAAGCAAACAGAACATAGATCATAGTCTGAAGTGCAAATTCACAGCTGTTTTGAGTTTTCACCTTCATTTACACCACCTGAAGGCATCAGAGGTTTTGTGGACACTAGGACAATTAATTTACTATTCTAGCTCCAGTCCTAGAATATGTTGGAAAAGTGCATCTTTCCTTAAAGTAATCCAGGAGATGTATTTACTATTCCAATGTCAGATCGGGAATATTTTGGCGGCATTTAAAACATAGTAGATCTGAACCCCAATGAACAGAACATTTAGTTTTGCGGACACAGAGGGAGCTCTCACTTAGCACCTTCTAAACTTCCCTTGCAAAGCTAGCTAATTGCAAAAGGCCTGCTGGTCCGTGCTGTTCAATTTAAAACAAACGCCATTAACCACAGCATATGACTACAACCTGTAAAGACTTTAAAAAACTCACATTTGTGTATATTACAAATTAGAAAAAGTAAAAAAATGTGAGAGAAGGCCAGTGAGCACCTCACGTATGCAAACAAAGGGAGCTGCTGGATGGTACTCGGCAGTATGCCCAAGTTATCATAATAGGTTGCTCACATGGCCAAAGAAAGAAAAGAACAGAAATTGTGTACTTAGACTTCCTCAGAGGCGAGAAATTGTGCAAAGTAAAAATCAAAAAAACTATGGGGTACCACTCACATGCAAGACTTCCTTTTTTAAATGCAGCGGGACGAGGCACAGCATTAAGAGACGCGGGTGCAGTGGAGACTGACAATTGTGGTCCAGTTGGAACCTTGGATGAAGGAAGTGTCGATGTCGGAGACTCGATGCGCCGATTCCTATCGGTGCAGGCGATGAAGGCGTCATGGACGGACCCCTTTGAGATGCACTGTTCGTCGAAGCATTGTGGTTGATCAGCTTTTGCGTTGGCGTCAAAGGGCAATACATCGGTTCCGATTGACACAGAGTTGTCACTGTGTCAATGTTGATGGTCTGTACAGCAGAAATCACCTTTCAAGGGCCCAGGACTGACTTGGCACCACTAAGCAGGGCAGGACTCATAGGTGTCAGAGTCCAGTTGCTATTGCAGGGTTGAAGGACGTTTTTGATGGCCCTGAGACTTCAGAACAAGGGGCAACCCAGCAAGCCTGTGAAGTCACTTTGGGTTCAAGTGAGATGGGTCCAGTCCTTGTCCAGAAATCAACAGGCATCAGGGCAGCACAGCAAAGAAGAAACACAGCTCTTCCAGATCAGCAGGCAAGCAGAGTGTCAATCCTTGTACCGGAGTCGTTACTCCTGGCAGAGTTCTTCATAGACCCAGTAGTGTACAGTCATGGTAGGGTCAGAGTCCCAATGAATATATCCACTTGTGTATTTAAAGTGGGGGTGACTTCAAAGAATGATCTTTGAAGTGGACATACATCCTTTTTTTTCTCTGCCCTGGCTCCAGGCTATGAGAAAGGGGTAATCAGAATGCAGATAAATGCAGATGAGTTTTCTGTCACACCCACCCTTCCTGTGTTTGTTGCTGTCTAGAGGGAATGCACACATTATAGCGGTCACCCACACCAGATATGTATTGGAGGCAGGCTGCAAGGCACATGGAGCAGTAAGAGCAGAGACTTGTCTACTTTCTAAAAGTGGCATTTCTAAAATTGTAATGTTAAGTCCAACTTTACCATTAAAGAGGATTTATCATTACCATTCCAAAGATATGAAACATGATACAGCTACTCCTTTCTAATCAGGAATTACAGCCTTAAAGTGTGTTAAGGAGTTCCCAATGATACTCTATGAGAGGAGTAGGCCTCACAGTAGTGAAAAATTAATTTAAGTTAAAAGTACATGTCCTACCCTTTATTTATTTACCTAGCACCATGCCCTTAGGGCTATCTAGGGCCAACCTTTATGTGAACTATGTATATTAAAAAGGGAGTTTGAGGCTTGGCAAGTAGTTTTAAACACCACATTGAAGTGGCAGTAAACTGCATATGCAAGCCTTGCAATGGCAGACCTTATACAAGTTTGAAAGGTTACTTGTTTGGGTAGCACAACCTGTGCTGCAGTCTTACTAGTAGAATTTAGATTACAGGCCCTGGGTATACAGTATACCACTTTACAAGGGACTTATAAGCAAACTAAATATGCCAATCATGTATACACCGATGTCACCATGTTTAGACTAGAAGCACATGCACTTTAGCACTGGTCAGCAGTGGTAAAGTGCTCAGAGTTCAATGGCCAATAAAAGATACAGGAAAAAGAGGAGGTAAGCAGGCAAAATGTTTAGGGAAAGGCCACCCTAAAGATAAGAGATATAGCACAACTTCACAAGTCTTTCCCAATGCCCAGCATGCTCATAATCTCTGAAATGATAGGCAACCTCAAGGGATTGGAGCAAGGGATTGCCCTTTCAAGAAGCTCAACTTTAGAGCGCTATCACTGTTGTAATACATAGATGTAGGTAATCTACCTTTTATGTTTAGTCACCTGGGTGTTTTGCATTTTGCTGAACCCTAGATTTTTGCTGTCTTTAGAACTCTGTGCACTCTACTCCTGCTACCCTGTAGTAAAGTACCTGTGCTCTCCCTTTCATCATGTCTAAATTGGCACACTACTAATCAGCATATATTAACTTGTCTATAGGACCCTTCTTTATGCTACAAAATGTACCCATGGCCTGAAAGGTAAATGACACTAGTGGACTGCAGCACCTATTGTGCCATCCACTACAGTGGCAGCGCTAACACAGCTTTAGGCCTATTATTGTAACATGACTGTAGCAGTGTAAAAACTGTAATTTAACCTGTTAAAACCTCCCTTTTAAATATTAATAAGTCACCCCCATGTAGGCCTTGTAGCCCACATGGTAGGGTGCATGATATTTACAAGTAGGACTTGCAGAAATGTAAAGTTAAAATGTTCTTGCAGTGTCCGTTAGCCAATTACTATTTTCACTGTGGTAGACCTACCTGTAGAAAACCACAGTGTGAGTTAGACTACTAAAGTTGTATCTCTTGAGTGGAACCACCTGGAAAAATATGTAAACAACTATTTTCATACAGGAATAAAAATCCAATTCAATGGTTGTTAGAAATTGGGTTTTCTGGTTTTCTAAGGTATACGCCCAGTCCAGGCAGAGTCCACCACTCTAGTCAGGGTAAGCTAGATACAACACTAACATAACCTGTACTCAACCTCTGGGAGCTTGGCACAGAGCAGGCAGGCTTATCAAGAGTGGCAATGTGTGAAGTATTTGTGTAACATACATACACAGTAACACAATGAATACACCACAAAAAGACTCCACACATGTTCAGAAAAATAGCGTAGTATATTCTGAACAAAACAAGATCAAAACTACAAAGATCACCTAAATATTTCTCAGGTTATGCAGTTTCAAAGTATCTCATTAAATGCACCACGTAAACATTGTGGGCAGAAGCACGTTTGCTTCTGTTAAGTTCTTGACGGTAAATTTCTGGTGCAATTGGAATGATCACAGATTCGGGATCAGAGAAGATGCTCTCGAAGCATCGAAATGGGGAAAAACAATGCTCCACAAGTCTCTAATGTATCAGGTAGGTACAGGCCCCTCAAGACCAGTATGCAGTAAGTGAGATTAGCCACCTGCGGTATTACGTGGGTCAGTGGCAGGGGCCTCAGGAGTCTGGGCATTCACAGTACCTTAGCTTCAAGGGCTAGTTGAGGCTGAAAAGCTCGCCGTATATCAGTTGCAGAATGAGCCTAGCTGCAGGAGTGGTCGGTGGGCCTCGTGAGCAGGGCCTGCATCGTCAGACTCATTCGATTCTCAACAGCAACAGCTGGAGCAGAGCGCTCTGTGCGGCTCAGGTGGGCATAGACAGCTGACAAGCTGCGTGTCTTCGGATATGCCCCTTTTCACCCAGACAAGGCACTGTGGGGGGCTCACAATGAGAGTCACTGCAGAAGCTGTGAACACAGCAGTGATGTAAATCGGCACAGCACAGCCAGGGCAACTTGACTTTCGTATGCAGCTCCGGTTGGAATGAAATGGAGCACTTCGTTTTTGGCAAATGGGAAGCGTTTGGCTTCCTCATAAACTCGAATGGGCGAACAGGCTTGAAAGCAGATCTTTATCAAATTCCCCTGCTGGACTCCCCGGCAGCAGAGTCCAACAGCTGTAGGAAGAAGTGAGATTTTTGATTCTCTAACCCTAAGACCTCCTGAACAAGGGCAAGCCAAGCAGTCTGGGAAGAACAGTCATAGTAATGGACAGCAGCATGTAGCAGACAGCAGGCCAGCAGGTAGCAAACTGGCAGGCCCTCCTGCAGCTCAACAAACAGCAGGTCAATACAGCAGAGCAGTTAGCATAGTGGCAGTTACTCCTGGCAGCCAGGAGTAACTGCCACTATGCTAACTGCTCTGCTCTGCAGTCTCCCTGGCAATGTGCAGATGTAGTTTCAGCGATGTCTGGTTACAGGTCCAAAAAGTGTCTGATTAAAAATGGGTCGGACACCCAGTACTTATACCTAAAAGCGCCTTTGATGTGGAGGTGACTTCAAAGCAAAGTCTTTGAAGTGCACAGGTTCCCTTTCAGCCCTGTCCTGTCTGCCAGGCTAACTCTGGGGGGTTGATCAGTGCTTTGTGTGAGGGCAGAAGACTACCTATTGAAGTATGAGTGTCAGTCCCTTCACTTCGCTTTGCCCAGGAACACCCATCAGTATGCAGATGAATGCAAATGCAGCTGAGTGTCTTCTGTTTGTGGCTTTCTGGAGGGAATGTACAGAGCAAAGCTATCACCCAAACCCAGATGTGTATTGGAGACTGGCTGGAAGGCACGCAAACAGCTAAGTTCAGAGAAATGCCCGCTTTTTGAAAGTGCAATAGCAAGAAAGGGGTTTGGCCCAGGGCAGATAGACAGGGCCTTACTAATCAAACAGGAAAAAAGTGTACTAGCCATCACGTTTTAGTTGCTGTTAATGTTATTTAACAGGATGAAGGCCATTAAATGAATTGTATGGTCTTGAGCATTTATTTGCTATATCAATTTCATTTTTGAGCAATATAGTAACCCTGGGCGTAGTGTGCGGAGTGGGGCTACGTGGAGCTACGCGAAGTGGGCACAAAACTACGCCCACCCGCGCACTCCGCGTAGCCCCACTACGCGCCGCCCGCCTCCCTCCCGCCCTCCCTAAATACTGCAATAAAAGGATGGAAAGCTTTTAAAAACACTTACCTTGTCCGCCGCGTCCCCGGGGCTCCCTCTCACAGTCCCTGGATTCGCGCCGCCATTTCGAATACTAATGCGCATGCGCGGGCGCCCGCGCATGCGCATTTCTCGTGAGCGAGAGGGAGCCCTGGGGACGCGGCGGACAAGGTAAGTGTTTTTAAAAGCTTTCTATCCATTATTGAAGTATTTAGGGAGGGCGGGAGGGAGGCGGGTGGCGGCCGGCTACACACCGTCTGCTGGCCGCCCACCCTTACAATATAGTCACATTATTACATAAATCAGACCAAGGGTGATATTTGGAAATTTTTACACATTGAAACATTACATGTCGAGAACAAATTAAAAGGGAAACAAAACAAACATTGTGGTACACAGAGCAACAATAATTGCATGCATTCAAACACCAGTCTTTTTTTTTTTTTAAAAACCTTTATTGATAAGCATGGATATACAATAGCAATCATACAGCCACATTGGGTCGGCTGGCAACATTTCCGATGATCATAAAAGGATGGCAATTAAACAAACATGTCATGTCATACATTAATTCGCAGGAGGAATAAGGTCTTTGTTTTGTGTTTTTTTAAATCAAACACCAGTCTTGGTTTACAAAACACTAGCAGCAACTGAGCAATTCTTTGCAAATAATTTATATAAAGAAATCATGGTGCTGGTGCACACAGGGGAATAATTTATTAAACCTAGTAGGTGAACATTTCTATAACTTTCCTACAAAAGGCAAAATTAATTAACCTTAACAGCAACTAAAACATGATGACTAGTACACTTTCTTTCCATGCAGGTACATGTCCTACCTTTTACGTACAATATACCATGCCCATAGGGTCACATGGTGCTTACCTTAGGGTTGACTTATATGTAAGATGAGAAGTAGTTTTAAATACCAAGTTGAAGTAGCAGTAAACTGTACACACAGGTCCTCAAATGGCAGGCCTGAGACAGGTTTGAAAGGCTACTTCTGTGGGTGGCACAATCAGTGCTGCAGCCCACTAGCAGCATTTAGTGTACATGCCCTCGGTATATGGTAAATTACTTTACAAGAGACTTACCAGTTAATTAAATATGTCACTTAGGTGTACACCAATCATAAACAGGTTTAGGGGAGAAGCATATGCAGTTTAGCATGGTTAGCAATGGTAAAGTGCCAACAAAAAGAGAATCAGCAAAACAGGAGGTAAAAGGCAAAAAGTCTGGGGAAACACCACCCTAAGGATGCCAGGTCTAACAATGGTGAAGTCAGATGTTTCTTGAGTATTAAGGAAAAGTAACTTTTATAAAGTTACCTTTACTCTGCTTGAATTTCCTGGAGAGTAATTTATTTTTGGCTTCCCAGCTTTCCCCAGAAAGAAGTTAACCTTGAATAGATGTAACTGGGTGTGAAATGTCCCCTAGGAGCAAACTATTGGAAGATCTGATTGTGCAGGGATAACTAAAGGACCCTGCTTCTGTCCTACCAGACCTCTATATCTGTGTAAGGGTCATAAGGCTAAACTCATGTTCAAGTTACAGGGATACAACAAGCTACAAGAGGCATTTTCCTGGTAGTACCGACCTTGGCAGGGGCAACTGGATCTGAACTGCACCCTGATGTTGGCCTCTGTCTGACACCGTGTGAGTCTCAAAGTGCCTCCCCTGAGGTCACGAGGATGGAGAGGGGGGTGAAACTTTAGTGTTGTACTCCAGTGGAGAATTGGGATTTAAAGATTGTCAGAAGGAAGGTAAAACCGATGATCTGGACAAACTGATTGGTGTATCCGACTTCTGCTTTCGTTTGTTTGGTTACATTATTACTATTTTTGTACTGGACACAGTCTATGCACATTGCCTAAGTTAAGTTGGTCTGCTCTGGGCAGGTTGAGCTCAGGTTAGTGACTTGGAGGGTTCCCCCTAACATGAGTTGAGATTATTTCTTGAGGTGGGTAGTCACTCATCCCAAATAATAATTCAATTTCCTAAAATAGCCATCACGAGTAAGATGTGGCATTCTGAGAAATACATCAGATTATGGTAAAACCTTGTGAGGCGACTATTTATCATATTTGGAACGCCTTCCCTCTGGTCATAGGACAGCTATTTATACCAGTGTGAATGCTTCATATGTTATTGCTTATGTGCTGCATATGTAATTGCTTATGGGTGCAGTGTTGCTCAGCAATAGAGTCTCATAGAGGGAGAAAGTCTTTTCCACATCATAATTTAACAAAAGGAAGTATTGAATGTTTTTTTTGTATTTCTTCCAGGCAAATGAGGATTGAGAAGTTATGTATTATCCTTGAAATTAAAAAAAATGTCCACTCAACACACCAATTTGAAACTCTGTCATTTGCTTTGGAGTTTTTGGCCCGTGCACTTTTCCTTCATATAAGAGAGTTGGAATGTAAACATCCCATAATCTGAATGTGAGTAGCGTCTTGCTAATTAGAGAGGGCCAGCATCGCCAGGCACAGTCACAGTTACAAACAAAGAGTCACACCCTCGAAAAGGTTACTTAGTTCACCTCTTTCCACCCCACAAGTGTGCCCTCCATGCTCACAGATAGAGCAGCGGCTTTGGCTACTGTAGGTGGGCACTGTGGCACGCCTTCCCTAGTAATAGAGGCAAGGTGGCAACAGAACCTTTCATAAACTATAGGTTGTAGCTTATGAGTTTTACTCAATGCTTGTGAGTCACGTCTGATAAGGCAAAGCACGGCCAGGAGAGAATGGTGTTGGTACATATTCATATTCCATTATCTACAGCAAATGTACATCACTATCGCATCAAATGTTCTTGCAATCGTGTACAAAAAATAAATTACAAAATATTTAGGCTTGCATGGTGAAGAACATATTTTATAAGAAAGCCTACTGGGTCCTCATGGAATTTATTTTTATTTTTTTAGCGCCATTCCTTGATGTATTGCAACCCATCCAATTCTTTCATTCTAGAAGTATCTGCAACACAAACAATATCTGACTCCATCATCTAAAATAATACACGTTTATGTGCATGACCAGCATGTCATGCGCGCCCTTTGATTCTTCTGATATGCATGCAGAGCAAGAAGCGTGTGTGGGTAAAGCAATGTGCACAGAGCCTGTCGGCACTTTTATCAGATGTGACAAGTCCTAAGGGAAGAGCACCAGGGGGGTCAGACATTTGGCTGGGTCTTTTTCAAGTTTATCTGTGTTGTTGACAGCTGTATACTCCTTTATAAAAACTAATGATCCAAAGGGCAGCCTGCTTCTTCAAAACCTCAAGGGGTCTACAGCCCTCACAGAAAGAGATGTTGAATATATTGCATTAAAGACAGCAAGGGAAGCTTGCTGTGTGGTGTACTCTTCGCTGCAGCAAAAAAAGTATATCCGCCACACACCAATACGCTTACACACAAAGACACAAACTCATATAAAATTCCTTAAAAACAAAAGATTGCTAAGTCTGCTAATGATATAACATTATGTAGCAATTAATTCTTAAACACATGCTCACATTGCCTAGCCATGCAGTTCTACCCCAATTAATGTAAAATATAATGAAAAGAATGACTATCAATGGCAGCAGAGAGACAAAAGTCAATGCTGGTGGGTTCTTTTTTAAAATGGAAGTTCAACTGATCCTCATACTTACTCCTACCTGTGGGTCGTTACCTACAAGACGAACCCCAATTGAAAGATTTGCAGAGGGCCACATTCAAGTTTACTTGGATGGTAGCCCATTAGATATAAATATATCGTCATCCTAGCAGTGGACACCTGAATAGTGATGCCCCCGCCAACTAGACCGACATCACGCCTCTATACTCCCTCACTTTCTCTTTTATTCTCATGGGACACACAAATAGAAAAAGAAACAGGAAACACTTATTAATGCCCTATTCATTAAAGTATTTTCAGCTGTAAAGGTACGTTTATGGCTGAATATACCTTTGGCCTCATTTACAAGAAACAGACGCATTGCTAAGTTATAGCAGTGATGTGCCAGTTTACTTGTGCCTACAGCAGAAACCCTTGTGTCACCATAGATGCGCCGTATTTACACACCTTGCACTCAACATATTGGTCCTGGATGTGAAGCATACAAGTGGGCACAGAGCCACCTGTATGTATGACTTCAGCAAATTGTGACATTATGTTCCAAAAACTACCTTCTGTGGCTCACTGATCTTGTGACTTGATTTCATATTGTAATCAAGTAACTGCAGCAGGTGTGGTCCGTTGGGCACAGCCAATGCGTCATCTTTACGCCTGGTTTTAGCAGGCATAGGTATTTTGACGCATTGGCGATGCAGTGACCCATAACAGCGAAAAAAAATGTAAATATCACTGAGTCACTTTTACTGTAGGCATTTCTGATGGAACGCCTACTTCACATAAATTAAATCCTAACCTGGTGCAGCCGATTCCGAAGAAGGTTGACACCGTTGGAATCTTCAAAAAGAGACTCATTTGCATCAAAAAAAGTGACGCATTTGTACTTGAACTTCTTCAATTTGAAAGGTAGAGTGTCTGAACGTCTCAGAGGGGGTTCAGTACTTTTAATGGGAAAGTAGTGACCCTTCTCAACAGCACGAATGTGCTCTTGGCCAGTAAGTATTTTCACTACAACCACTGCTGCCAGGAATTCACAAATTTATTCCCGTTTGGCATAATTCACTTTTGCAGGTTCATCTGCCAAGGGTTAGGAGAAATGTTTCTGGTATACCCCAATCAACAGGTCGGAAAACAGAATTCAAAGGCATTTTTTGCTATGGAAATAAAAAATTCTCAGTCACCTCCCTAACCTTTTTCCCAACCTGATTTTGGTTGGTTATCTCCTTTTGCAGATTAGGAAGGGGAACTGACCACCACCTCATTTGCTAGGGTTTTAAGGGAAGCGTGTATTTGCATAGGAGTCTCCATTCCCCTCTAATGAATTTTTTACTATGTAGAACTCCACATTAAATGAATAGCAGTGCCCAGGAACAATTACATGACATTCCAAGTATTATGCCTGGAAATCTGCACACAACGTAGCTTTCCAGCCACACTACTGGGAATGTCGATGATCAAAAAAAAATTAAAATACGATCAGGCCATGTATAACTCCCACTCTCCATAATTTTATGTTTTATTGGTGAATATGTCATCAACCCCCAGATGCATCAAGCACCCACTCCTCGAATCCTAAATAGCGAAAAATACCGAATCGCTATCCAGAATTCGCAGAGTGGGATGCCTCATCATAATCGCTAAATAAATGCGATTCGCAACCGGCCACAATCGCCGTATGCAAATTTCCCAAAATCGCTATAAAATCGCAGAATCGGCTGTTTCCCAACCCCAAATTGCAAATTCGCAAATACCAAAATCGCAACTAGCGATCTCGCAGATTGCGAGATCGCAAAAACGGGAAGTCACATTTTGAGCACAATGATGACATCACAACCAGGAAGTAGGCTGCTCCATGCTTCATTTGGATCACAGAGCTGGATAGAGGAGGAGGCACAGCACTGAGCTCCAAGAGACACACCCTGCAGTCCCAATACAGGCACACATTGATTCCAGAATGTCCCAGGAAGCTTCAGGATCCAGTGAAACATCCAGGAAGGGCAAAATCAAGTTCTCTGAACAAGAGCTGGAGTACTTGATAGAGGGAGTCAGCAGGGACCATGACCAGCTGTTTGGGAAGCTGTCCCGGAAGGTGCCCGAGGCTACCAAAAGGCGCATCTGACTGCGCATCAGGGCCAAGGTCAACGCCGTTGGAGTGACACACTGGTCAATCGATGACCCCAAAAAGAGGTGGTACGACCTCAGAGGCCGTGCCACAGAGCGCATTGCGGAGAGACTGGGGGAGAGAGTGGCCATGGGAGGAGAAGACTCCACAGTTCCTGCAAACACACCACTGGAGGACTTAGTGGAGGACACCATCAACCCTGCAGCCTGCGTGGGGGTCACTCAGCTGGACACCTCCCGTGCCACACACCAATCACAAGGTAAGAGGCATGCAACTGCGACCCTGACCCCTAACAATGCCCATGCCCCCAGAGCAAGCCATATTGGTAACCCCAGTAATGCAGTCCCTGCCCCTCCCAAACGCCCAATTGCATTGTGGGACCAATAGTGTGACAATGTGCCCTGATAGCCACACACAGCCAGAATAGCCAAGTAAAACATACCCCTAAAGCCAGTCAGGGAATGCTAGCCTGCATGCATGTTGCTACATCCCAGGTGCCTGAATCATATAATTAATCATGCACTCATTCACATCACATGTGCTGCAGATGCTGAGACGTCTGATAGCGAGGCACTCCACATTGTGGAGACTCCTGGGGAGACGGAGGGAGAGAGCCAACCAGCACCAGCACCTGGACCAGCACACGCACCAGCACCTGCAACAGCACCTGGACCAGCACCTTCCCAAACACACCGGGCCACCCCTGCAGCCATAGGAGGAGCACAACCTCACCAGTCCCCACGCATGGCAGTGGAGCAGACCCCAACACCACCCAGGAGGCAGACACGCCCACAGCCACTGTACGGTCCCAGGTAAGCAGCAGGTCGAGGCAGCAGCGCTCTGTGGCCACACCAGCAGACATGGAGCAACAGGCACATAATCTAGGCCTTGGAATTGAAGCTCGGATGCTTGCTGTGCACCGCAAGCAAGCAGAGCACATGGCAGCTATGCAGCTGCAGCTGTACAAAACTGCACGCAACATAAACCAACTAACTGAGAGTGTGCAGGAGCTAACTGCAGCTGTCAAAGAGAGCAACCAACTGATGGTGGTGCAGCAGGACATCACACGCAGACACCACCGCCAGCTGCTGACACGGCTGTCTGCCTACCCCTGCTCAAACCACCTCATTGGGAACGCCACTTACCAATTGTCGCGCAGGTCACTGGCCATGCAGATTCAGATGGTACAATGCTGCAAAGATTTTGCAAGGGCCCTGGAGCAGGTCACCACTGCTGTGGAGAACCAACAGGCATCCGGGCATGGCCATGCAAGGGGGGTGATGATGTCAGTGAGGGTACATCTAGCCTGAGCAACTTGTCTGTGCCAGTGCTACCTGAAAGGCTCAGCAGTTTCCGTCCCAATGCTGCATCACGGTAGGACACTCCCAACGTGGAGGTGGAGAGACGACAGGGTGCATCCGGCAGGAGGCGCCAGTGACTGACTGTACATTACCGGCAGTGCCATGGTGAGGTAACCACGCACACCTGCTCTGGATACAAGAGCCTGTATGACTCAATACAGTTGCCAACATTTTTGGTGATTTAAAGCACATCAAGAGCTTGTTAACCAAAAAATAAGAATTTATTTTGAACACAAATCTTCCTCATGTCATTAATTCATGTAGCATGCATGAGTGCAGTGTTGTGTGAGGGATATGGGTGCACTAGAAATAGTTCAGTATGATGTTGTTGCGGCGCCTGTGTCCTTCAGCAGGATTCTCCCCGCGTGCATGATGCACATGTGCAGGTGGCAGGTTGTCCCCCTCCAACTCACTACCAGACACCTCCACAGGTATCCTCCGTTTGGTGGCAATATTGTGGAGTATGGCACACACGGCCACGATGCGGCAGCAGACCTCAGGCCAGTATTTGAGGGCCCGCCAGTCTTGTGGAGGATGCAGAACCGACTCTTTAACATACCAAATGTCCGCTCTATCACATTTCTGGTGTGTATATGGGAAGCATTGTACCGCCGTTCCTGTGGTGTAGCAGGGTTGAGGTATGGGGTGAGGAGGTATTCACGGAGGCAGAAGGCGCGGTCACCTGAAGGTTGGAGTAGAGGGTCAGTGCCTGTTATGCGCAGCAACATGGTCTTGACATACTGTATGTGGGCATGTGTACTTACATAGGAGATGTCCTTCGCCAAATTTACCGCTGGCCAAGCGGGTTTGTATGCTGCTGTGCCGGAAGATGAATGAATCGTGGTGCTCCCCGGGTATTGTGCCACAATGTCTGTGATGATGGTCTTCGCATTGCAGACCGTCTGGATGTTGAGGGAGTGGTATGACTTGCGGTTACGGTACATGTATTCGTTCTCTGCAGGTGGACAGATGTGAATGTGGGTGCAGTCAATGCAGCCAATTACATAGGGGAAATGGGCAGTGTGATAAAAGTCCAGTTTTGTTTGCATTAAGTCCTGTTGGGTTGTTGGGAAGGTGATATAGTGGTGTATCCGGCTCAGCATGGCGTCCAGGAAAGTCTGTAGGCAGCGTGACATTGTGCTCTGTGATATTCCCCCTGCAACTGCGACCATCCCCTGGAAGCTGCCGGAGGCCAGGAGGTGCAGGCAGCACAGGACCTGGACATGGGTGGGCACGGCATTGGCCCTCCGTGTTGGGTGCTGCATCAGGGGGTCAAGGTCTCTGATGAGCTTCTTTATCATAGCCTCATTGAGCCTGTATTAGGAGTATATCTCCTCTTCAGTGTGGCCCAGGAGTGTAACCCACAGCCGAAAGATGCGCTCTTGGATCCGGTGTCGGTTCTGGGCTGCAGCCTGAAGCCTCAGCCGCCTTGCCACGATGTAGAGACCTGGCATTGTGACTTTCCTCATGCTCCTACTGAGTCTCCTTAAGTGTGTTTGATTTCCCCAACAACTGTTTCCTGTTTGCCAATTTTTTTTTTCTCACCAATTGGACTTCATGGTTACCACCTGGTTTTGGTTCTCCTTAAATTGCGAATAGTTTTTAGCGATTTGTGGTATTTTCGCTATTTGCGATTTATGATGAATAGGAATAGCGATTTATTAGGGATTTTTTACAATTTATTTGCGAAATCGCAATTTATTTCGCAGAAAATGTGGGTAATCGCTGTTAAGGAATCGCAATGGGGGTTACCAAATGGTTTTGCAATTCTTTGTTTTGCGAATTCGCTATTTGCTGCTTTTGTACTTGATGAATTGCAGGAGCGGAAATTGCAATCGCAATCGCAGTTTCGTAGCTATTGCAATCGCAATTTCGCTTGATGAATCTATGCCCAAGAGAATTAGAGAAAATGAAAACTTCAGGTAGTCAACCGTGTTTAAACCTTAGTTTAACATGATGATAGCTTAGAGGTGCCATTAATATCAAGTTTTAATGGGAGCCATTTGTTTTATTATCGCTGGGATTGGCTTTTTCTAATGTGTGCAAGCAAAAGTAAAAGTAATAGTTGTGCTTATGTGAATGTGTTTTTTTGTCTCAAATTCACAAATGACAATGGAGCATATGTACAAAAGCATTTTTGTGATCCATTACTGACCGCAACATTGCTTTTCCATATGAACAGAGCACAAATTGCGATTCAGTAACATGTTACTGAATCATTATTTTTTTTTAGCATTTCAGTGTTTGGTAAGGGAGGGTTTAGGCCGTCCCTTCCAAATACTGAATTGCAGTGCTATGTATGAATGATTTGCCACCTAAATATGGTTGCAAAACATTCAAGGGGATATGTACAAAGAAGTAGCGCAGTGTGTCATTAGCCTGCTTGGCTTAGCAACACGCTCCGCCACTACGGAAACGCAAGGCTGCACCATATTTACAAGAATGTGGTGCAGCCTTGCGTTTCCCCTTGTGATGGCGCTAAGTTTAACAACTTAGCACCAACGCAGGCGCTCTTTCACCAGAGTCCAAGGGTGTCTGTGTGCAGGGGAGGATTGTGTATGTGTAGGAAGGTGTCCCTTCCTGCACATAAACAATCCTAAAATGACGTTCTGTAACTTTCAGGTGTGCTGCTTCGTGCAGCACACATGAAAGTTACAAAATGGAATCTTTTTAATAGGTCTTTCATGTACAAGAAGGGACACCTTCCTGTACATAAACAAACTGTGACATTTTGCTTTTTGCATGTGTGCTGCACAAGGCAGCACAAATGGAAAAAGAAAAAAACAAGGAGAATTAATGAATTTCTCCTCATTTCGCCAACTTAAGTCCAGGATTTTACTGGTCTTCATTTTGGCACTGCCTCCTATGTATGCCACCTATGTACAATGGGTGTTGCGGTGGAACGCCCACGACAACACCCACTGCATGCCCCTTTCAAACATAGCGTGAAAAGGTGCCTTATGTACAAGGCAGCGTTAAGCCACGTTAAGCGGTTTAACGCTGCCTTGTACATAAGGCAAGGCTCCTATCGCCACGGGGACGCCACAAAAAGTGACGTTTGCGTGGCGATAGGTGCTCGTACATTTGCCCCTAAGTTTTTACCAACACCTCAAGGGTGATGGTAACAATTCACAAATGGGAATGGGTCCCCGCAGGACCCCATCCCCCATGTGAATACTGAAACAAAATATTTGTTAGTGGGACACCACTGGCTATGCTTAAAAAATGAAACTTAAGCAATTGTTTTTGATTTTTTTAAATGTATCCTGTATTCCCTTAAGCAAAATGAGATACATTTCAAAAATAGAAAGTTTGCTTTATTAAACAACAATCACATACTTGGTGGTCTGCTGACCTCAGTAGGCCACCATTCCTGTGATGGCTGCAATTCCTAACAGGTTGCAAATTACGACCTAAATCATTAATATTAATGAGATAGGGCTATTGCAACCCCATTAGGAATCGCTATTTCTAATTTGTACATTTATGTACATTAGTCTAAATTATGATTTGCAAAGAATAGCAATTAGAGAATCCCAATCCCTAAATTCTGTACATATAGCTTATTGTTCACTACTTTTTTCGTGTAGTACACAATACGCAATACTACACAACATTAAATCCATAATCAGAACTTATTTTTATTTATCCATTTATGTGATAGCCAGGGCCAGACTGTGAACCCAAAGTAGCCAGGGCAATTTTGTCAGACTGGCCCCAACCCTCACTCCTGTGCGGGGGTAGGGGCAAGCGTAAAGCACTGCTGCTTAACAAAACTGGCCACCAGGACCACTGTTTTTGTTGCTGAGGGCCACTATTTGCTGAATCGCTGCAAAATCAGCCCGCGTAACAAAACCGGCCCCTGCCATTCCAAAACCAGCCCCCCACCTTTTCAGCCGCCTGAGCAAACGCCTGATGCTGGATGTGGCCAGTCCAGCCCTGCTCACATCATAGCTATGCCATTTCGAAGCGATGTAAACCTGCTGATTTTAAATTAACCAACTTAATAGTACTCCATTTATTGAAATTGGAAAGAATGAAAAGCTGAGACTACCTTCCTAGGATTCAAATTATTGGCCTGCAGGTATGAGCCGATGTCAGTCGCAAGAACTTAACTCATCTTTATGGCTTTTTCGTCCTCTCTCTTCAGATGACAGCATGCATTTGCTAGCAATTTTCGTATGTAGATACATTTTGCTATATCATATGTGTCCTGTAGATCTAAGAATCACTGCACAAATGCCACGGAATTCAGTTTTCATACACATATAATTTGCATTTGTTTAGCTTACTCATGATGGCAGCCTATCCTATATGAATACATATATCATTAGGTATGTGTATGAAGTCCTTAAGGTTTAATGGAGCCCTGCTTTTTAAGGTTGACGTTCAGCTTTTGATTTGGTAAATTTTGTGCAGATCTGTCAAGGTCGTGAAAATTTTGAGGGGGCAGGTAATGTGGAAAACTATTGTTACTAAGTTTTGTTATTAATGCCCCTAGGTATTTTGTAATCTGTTACAGACCAAAACTACTGAATTGAACTACATTTTACTAAATAGACCATATTTGTGGTTTAAGATATTTGTATCCCAAAAAAGTGTTGGTTGGCCTTAGATGGTCTATTTTATTTCCACCCTCACCACTAATTGACAAATTAATCATGTATCTGGGGCGGAGCAGTATCTGAATGTGAACTATTCCAAAAATAATTATTCTGATTGTATGAGGGATACGTTATTTTTCTTCAGACATTGTTGCATCAAGGGATCAAATATCTCCCTGAGGATAATCTGAATCATTAGTTATGTCTGAAAATGCTTTTTGTGGCCACCATTTTGCAATCCAAATGAGATAGAAATATTTGCAGATCCCATGGTAAAGAAAACAAAGTGGGGGCATCCCACTACAGAGGTGGCAGAGTGACAAATACTGCCCAACAAATTGTAAGAAGTGGATTTTTGAAGGCGTGGTCTGCATATCCGCGGAAGGACCTATCGACGCTGGGGCCCCATTTTAATATTCTTAAGAATTTTGGGTACATCTGCAGTTCATTAGATACAAATAATGTGAAAGTGGATATAAGTGACTTTGAGAACATTTTTAGGTCCCAAAGAAATGGAAAGGCCTGCCTTTCAGTAAAAGCGATTAAACCTTGTGATCTAGGATTCCAAAGAGAGCAGATCCTCAAAAACAATAAGATGCCATGGAGGCTGTACATTTTTTCGGATCTGCTGGTCCAATATAGGATCAGCAAATTCAAAAGAATAAAAAGTAAGCCCACAGTTTAATGTGTATGGAGACTAGGCTAAGGGCCTGGCACCACAGAGCCTTCTTCCTGGAAGGGCATGTACAGCTTGTGCC
Source organism: Lissotriton vulgaris (assembly GCF_964263255.1). Taxonomy (NCBI): domain Eukaryota; kingdom Metazoa; phylum Chordata; class Amphibia; order Caudata; family Salamandridae; genus Lissotriton; species Lissotriton vulgaris. Next base: position 480,339,994 of record NC_141694.1, read on the forward strand.
AAGCCACACCCTGCACCCAGACTCTACTGCTAATGACAAAAGGATTTGTATACAGGGTTTCCTGGACAATGGCCCTGGTGCAAGGCCTGATTGAAGGCTAGTCGCAAAAGTGCAGGACCTGGCAGAAGGTTGGACCCTGCCAAAGATCCTACTGCTTATGGCCTAAGGCCATATGCAGCTGGTTGGGAGGTATGGGTAGGGGCGCAGAGGTTGGTCAAAGACCTTTTTCTGCTCCCAGTTTCCACTGTACATGGGTACCGGCCTTGCACAGTAAGCTCTCTGGACATGTGGACGAGGTTGAAGGCCCAGTGTAAGATTAGGCTTTGCACCTTGAGCCTGCTGCACTTGATAAAGGCCATGCTCAATGGAGACCATACAAGAGTATGGTGCGAACTGTGCCCAATGGCCACACTATTGTGCCCATAGTCCACTGCAAGACAGAGGACGTGCAGAGCGATTCATTGCTTTTAAATCATTATAAAACAACCAAAAATCACTGAAAACACTTTATTTCAAAATTATGAGCAAGACATCCCCAACCACTCATACAATGTGGCTGAATAGTAGGAAAGGAGAGAGTTGCTCTAACTTTAACTTAAAGATTCTGCACCACAGATCCCGAGCCAACCATAGGCTTTTTATTAACTTTAATGTACATTTGTCAATTTTTGCTTTCCCTGCACCACCAAATATTTCTAGTCCAATTTACAGGTAAGGGAATTGTTTGAAAACCAGCAACAGAACAGTTCACAGAGATGGGTTAAACAACATGTGGCAAGTAAAACCTGGCAGAAAGGGAAATGGAAGAAGAAATTAAAATTACAGAGACTGAGTCTCTGAAGCTTATGTTAGGTGTTTGCTTATTTTGAGTGCCCACTCCTCTTCCCTCTATTCCTCTTGAAACCAGGCTGTCACAGCAAGAGTGACTTCGAAGCTCAAATCTCCACAACACTGTCTCTCTTCAGATGACAGCATGCACTTGCTAGCATTTTTCGTATGTAGATACATTTTTCGATATCATATTTGTCCTGTAGATCTAAGAATCACTGCACAAATGCCACAGAATTCAGTTTTCATACACATATAATTTGCATTTGTTTAGCTTACTCATGATGGCAGCCTATCCTATATGAATACATATATCATTAGGTATGTGTATGAAGTCCTTAAGGTTTAATGGAGCCCTGCTTTTTAAGGTTGACGTTCAGCTTTTGATTTGGTAAATTTTGTGCAGATCTGTCAAGGTCGTGAAAATTTTGAGGGGGCAGGTAATGTGGAAAACTATTGTTACTAAGTTTTGTTATTAATGCCCCTAGGTATTTTGTAATCTGTTACAGACCAAAACTACTGAATTGAACTACATTTTACTAAATAGACCATATTTGTGGTTTAAGATATTTGTATCACAAAAAAGTGTTGGTTGGCCTTAGATGGTCTATTTTATTTCCACCCTCACCACTAATTGACAAATTAGTCATGTATCTGGGGCGGAGCAGTATCTGAATGTGAACTATTTGAAAAATAATTATTCTGATTGTATGAGGGATACGTTATTTTCCTTCAGACATTGCTGCATCAAGGGATCAAATATCTCCCTGAGGATAATCTGAATCATTAGTTATGTCTGAAAATGCTTTTTGTGGCCACCATTTTGCAATCCAAATGAGATAGAAATATTTGCAGATCCCATGGTAAAGAAAACAAAGTGGGGGCAAGTGAGTGACTAGAATTCACACCTGGATGTCCATCACAGTAATATGTATCTCAATAGGTTAGCCTAGGGCCTCACCCCTACTCTTTATGATTCTCTTATCAGTCCCATCTACTTCCATGTGACCTTTCACCAAATCAAATAGCACCCCTTGAAGTGCACAGTGTGGGCCTGGCTCTTCCCTCCCCAGTGTGTATCTCAACCCAGCTTGCAGGAATGCAGAAATAAAAAAATATGTCTAGAGAGAATCCTCTACCTCCTCTTCATGTTTCACCATGCAGTCCTGGGTCTCCTGAAGTGGAACTGAGGGACTCTATGGATTGTACCTTTCGCCGGCGCCCATAAGTACAATGCATGTATACATCCTGCACACACTGCACAGCACGTTATCCTTTGTGTACTGTACCACTCATAGGCACACTTACCTCAAGCAAATACATTTAACATGCACACACTGCACAGCACTCCATCCTCTTTGTATTGTACCACTCATAGGTGCATATGCATGTACCACATGCATTCAGCATGCACGCACTGCACACTAATGTAATATCCCTGTATTATACTCTTCCCTAGCGCACATACAGCCAATTCAGATAGTCCACTTGTGCGCTGCACATCAGAACACATCAAACCTATGTTGGCCAAGAGTGAGTTAAGCACACAGCGGCAGAACTTTAACTGAGTGAGCCTGTAGGTCCCACTTCAGTGACACAGGTTAAAAAGGACCTGTTCACTCTTACTGATGTCCATACGGTATGCTGCCGCCTCCACAGTCGTGCTGCCAAACTCCTGATGATGGCAGTAGCCTTCTATCCCTATGAGGGTAGTGCTTTGGTCACCCCTCCAAGTCAAACAAACCCGCAATCTGTGAGACAGGCCTATGTCACCACACACTCTCATAATCTGTGTTTGCCTATGACAACGAAAATCAGCATTAGGGATTCCGACTTCAGTATAGTTTGGGCATTCAAGGCTGGGGGTGCATATCCATTGCCATGCGGAGACTCTTCCATCCAAACAGTGCTTCAAAATCGAAGGATGGCAACAAATATTAGCAAATGCTGCAGTATCCCCATATTGTGGGCTGTGACTGTGAGATAAAGCCTTATCCTCCAAAGTTTTATGACTGCTGTATGCAATGGTGGAAGTCTTGTGGGTCGGGATGTTCTTGAAAAGAACTTGGCCACTAACACCTGTTCCCCCCCCCCCTGGATGTATGAAGCCAGTCAAACAGAATCAACATTTCAAGAGTTGGGAAATGAACCACTCTAGCTTAAATTCAAAGAGCTATTTATGAATGTGGGCGTTTTCAGTGCAGTGTGGTGCAGTTCTGTCTGAAGTAGGCAATTCAGTTTCCAGGCGTGGACAAGAGTAAGTCTGACATTAAGCTGACCAAAATCCTTACTTGGGGATATTTTTAAATATGTTGTATATTCTCCTATGGGTGATCTTGTTTCTGTGATTTCCCGGAACACTTGGAGAGGATCCATATGTGGGTAGGAGACCGAAAGGTAGAAGCAAGATCCTTGGGGTACTTCACTTGTTGCCAGTAGATTCTGGAATATGGAAGAGCCTATCTAGACGCGATGATGCTGAATGAAAGATGTGGTAACCAGTAAAGTATAATTTTGTCAAATCGTGTCAGTGTTGGCAGAATATAGGTACTGAGCTTGATGGTTGATTGTATCGGTGCTTGGTGAGAGACCCCGCAGGATAATGAGGCAAAGGTTGCAGTTGTTTTTGATGCAAAGGTTGTTGTAAATGCTATGGATGGTGCCTAATACAGTGAGTAAGTGTGGTCTGAAGCCAAAGAAGTAGTCATAAAGGTATACTTGTTGATTTGGCCTTGCAGTGCAGTGGTAGAGGGCAGTTAACTTACTGAGTTATCTTAGCAGGCTCGTACTGAGACAAGGTCTTACAAAATTAATGATCTTAACAAGAAAACACAACTTTTTAGGATTGATTACCAATAGTTACTCCCTCTTGATCACTCTGCTGACTTAACCATAGATGATATTATGACACAAAACCCAGAGATGAACAATTTGAACTTTTGTGTCTTATGTCAAGAGGAGGAGAACAATTGTCACATTGGCACATGAAAGAGGCAGCATTTTGGGTGAGCCTATCTCATCATCTATGAATGCAAAGTTTCTATGTTAGGTGATATTGTGATTCCAATTCCCCACGCCATAGACACGCTTTTTCCTGGTAAGAATTTCCCAGGCCGAAGAGATATTAACAATAGTTAATTTTCATGCTGCATTTGTGCATGCACTGAAGTGAAACTAAGGTAAATTGAAAGTGTGTCTGCTTCCCTACCACAATGTTTATTTTTAACTTTATAGCAAGTCCTCTGCCTCCAAACTATGGCTGTAAAACCTACTAAAACAGTTCCAAAAAGAAGACAAACAATCAAAGTTAATATAACTGGTAAAACTCCCTTAGTCAATAGTATTTTGTGTCAACAGGTAATGTAGTAAAGCAGTATGTGTAGTTAATGGAGCCAATATCGAGCTCATTGCTAAAGAAAAATCATTGCCACTGCCACAAGAGTATAGAATTGCGATAAAACTGCGTGAGAAGGAGCAGAGCAGAGAAGTGATAATATTGGTAATGCAGTCGGAGTGCGCTCTTAAGTCTAAATGTCTGAAAGAAGAGCAGGACGAGCAGTGATTTTCACATTGATGTGCTGGAGTCAGCGACGTTGAAAGATTTACATCACTTTTCAAAATAAAGCCCTTCAACAAATGATTTATGTTATTTTCTCTAGGCCTTACTTCCTTCAGTGTTTGATGTCTGCAAGTGATCTGCGCAGTAAATTATTGGCTGCCAAATACATTTTAGATATGTGTTTTATCCCAATAACTTCTACTGAAGTAATGAGTAAGTAAGAAAATACATCATCTACAAAAGAAAGCAACATTCTGAAAGTGGGTATAAGTCTCACTAAAAGGCGGAAGCTGAAATGCAGTGACAATGGACACCAGTTTATACCTTCAAATAAAAATATATTAGACTATTTAAACCGCTTCAAGTATTGTAGGAAGTTGGGTTTCTTGTTGAGGGGGTGAAACCCTATTCAAGCAGCAACTATAATCTCTGTCAGGGTGAAATTCAAGCAAATCACAAGCTAATCTGTGCTTAACCCTCTTGTAGTTTACCACAAAAGTAGTGAGGCTTAACTTGTAGGAAGTGTGTAGAGTATTTATGCAGCACTGCAAACAGTAATAAAGTGAAAACACAACACAAGAAAAATCCCGCACCAATTTAGAAAAATAAAGTAAAATGTAATAAAGTGTTTGACACCAAAATGACAAAACTCCAATCAGTGAAATTGGAGATATGTAATTTTTAAAAATGTAAGTAAAAATAGTGCCTAAAAGCACAAAGTGCCAACTGTGGTTACCTGGTCGCACTGAATCAGGAAAAAGTCACAAGTTCAGGCCAGCTGCAATGAAGCGTGGGAAGGACACCGGGACCAAGATCGGCCTGCTGAATAAAGTACCTTAACCATGTCTTTGCTTTGCAGGAGGTTCCTCCAGGTCGGATTACAGCCATATCATTTTCGGACCACCTTATTGTGGTGAGACCTGTGGATTTTTTCATGCTGGTATTACCAGACTTTTTCTTGCTTCTAAGAGAAGCATTTATCTCCGTTTCAATAATTCCTGTTGAAACCTACTCCTGCAATCCCGCCCGTAATACTTACCTACCACAGACACTTGATTCTTACCAGGAGTGCCCGTTTTTATTTTTATGCCCTGAAGAAGTCCATTTTTGGAAGAAACTCATCAACTGTGCCTTTCAATCACGAGTGGCTCAAAGAGACTTGAAAAAAAATACGATGGACACTGACTTGATAATTTGTTATGTGTCTGTTTTGTCTTGTTGCTAAGTGGTGCACCTTTGCGATTTTTTGGAACCTTAACCATGTCGTTGACATGGGGCTTGCGGTGCATTGGCCTGCGTCGAGGAAGCATCACACAGTGGCAGTTCCGAGAAAGCTGAGGGCTGTGATGCGAGGTCATTCATCAAAATGTGTTGCACAATGGCAATTCTGATGCATCTGTGAGGAGAAGTGTTGCGCTATATCAGTTCTGCTCACAGGACCACTGCTAGGGTTGCAGAGTACCTTCAGGCCCAATTCCAAAGGTCCAGGAATGGGGGGCAGCAGGACTCACATCAGACACAGTCCAGGTGCTGGATTTAAGATCGTTAGAGTTTTTTCTCTACCTGAGGCTCTGACAAGGAGCCATCTAGCCCTTGGAGTCACTCTGGTGGTCTTGGGTTCAAGATGCAGGTCCAGTCCTTTTCACTCAGGCAGCAAGGCTGCAGGCCAACATAGTAGTGGTTCTTCTTGCACAGCAGCACACCAGTCCTTCTGAGTACTTCACAGGCCCAGAGGTGTACTAAAGATTTGAGTCTGAATGCCCGCTATTTAACCTTGGTGCCATCATTGATGCAGGAGAAGATTCTAGAAGGTTCTGATGCCCCCAGAGGTGCTTGGAATTTCCTGCCTCCCTGCCCTAGCACCAGCTTTACCATTAAAGAGAGGTTTCAATAAAAAAAAGTTAAGCACCAAACTTGAGATTCCTACTTGCTCCCATTTGAAAGTTATCACTTATTAAATCTAATAAGATAATCCAGTGTTATCCTATAGGAGAGGTACGCCTTGCAGCAGTGAACATTGATTTTAAGAATTTTCCACTACCAGGACATGTCAAATCTGAAAGCACAAGTCCAACTTTTCAAATACATGGTTCCCGGCCCTGCAAGCTGTTTAGTGCCTACCCTAGGGGTGATGTGTATGTTTTAAAAGGATGGTTTAGGCCTAGCAAAAGTTTTGTATTGCAGTTCAAAAATGCACACACAGGCTGCAATGGCACGCAAGAGACATGTTTAAAGGGCTACTTAATTGGGTGGCTGTTAGAAATGGGCTTTCTGGTTGTCAGGGTATGCCCCCTGTACAAGCAGGAACCACCACTGTAATCAAGGTAAGCTAGATACACACAAAAAGATAACCTGTGCTCAACCTCTGGTAGCTTGGCACAGAGCAGTCACGCCTATCTAAAGAGACAATACGTAAAGTATTTGTGCAACACACATGCAGTAACACAATGAAAACACCACAGAAATATTCCACACAGGGTTTGTAAATTAGGTTATATGTTTATGATAAAAAAAAACTAAACAACTACACTCCAATAGAAGAACCAAAGTTATGAATGTTTAATAATAAATCAAAAGTTAGTGCTTAGAAGCAAATAGAGTTTAGGGGTTGTTTTAGGTCGTGCTGGACCTGAGTAAATCCAAAATTCAGGCTGACTGCAATGGAGGGCAGGCCAGCTACAGGACTCACGAAGGTCTCCTGAAAAAGTACCTTGGGTGGAGGAAGTGTCGATGTCAAAGACTCGATGCGTCAGGTTAGTTATGCGTAGGCAATGAAGGCTTCATCAACGAACCCATTTTACAATGCAGGCAATGCATCATCGTCGAGACGTCCTGTCCACTATCATTGAGCCATTCAGTCCATCAAAGAGATGTTGTTGATCTGCTCCTGCATCGCATCAAAGGTCAATGCATTGGTTATGATCACCGCAAAGCGGTCACTGCATCAATTTTTATGGTTCTGTACAGCAGAAACTCACTTTAAACGGCCCAGGACTGGATTGGCATCCTTTGCAGGGTAGGACTCACACATGGCAGAATCCAGGTGCTGTTGCAGGGTTGAAGAAAGATTTTGATGGTCCTAAGGCTTCAGAACAGGGGGCAAGCCAGCAAGCCCTTGGAGTCACTCTGGGTGCAAGTGAGATGGGTCCAAACCTTGTCCTCAGCAGGGCAGAGATTAGCAGGTTGCAGGGCAGGTCAGCAAAGCAAAAAAGAGGTTTCTATTTTCACTGATCAAATTTTGCTGTTGTGTTATAATTGTTTGTTTTAACAGTGGGAGCTGAATCGTTGGAGGGCTTTAACTTGAATCACCATTATGTCTTGATGAATTTTGCGACATTATCATTTGCCTTAAATTTGAATTTGAAGGGTTGGAGTGTGGAAAGAGCAGCTAATCACACGGGGCACTCTTGGGTTAACTACTCAGCCATTTCTCCCTGTCAGGGACATTTGGAGGCACCATCTAGAATGCAGTGCACGCTACAGTCTTTTACTAACATCACACCATATGCCTATAAAGAGGCCGCTGTGCGGACGCAAGCAGTGGGCTCCCCAAAAGCAAGCCCGTCTGCATCTGTAAGCATCCCGGAAGTGGCCAGCGCCAGCCAGGCTACCGGTTTCCAGCTAACTAACAAAAATAATTTGGTATATAGCAGTACCACCCTACGTAATCTCTCTTCAGAGTGTAATTGTCCCTATAAATTTCCTGCCAGCGGAGGGAAGGACATACTTCGGTGTTCCAATGTAACTGGACTACACTGCCTCCAGGTGAGAGAACCCCTTACATTACCAATCAAAATACCATCTCCAAAGCAGGAAAGTTTTCGGCAGCTTTGACAAATGTCCACTTGCAACAGAAGCATCTTATGCAGGTTTTTGAATTGCAGAAGATAGTAAACTAAACTTATTTTTTTTTTAACAGAAATGGCTCACTGACTCCTCCAACCCCAATATAGCCACTGCTATCCCATAGGGCTACAAAATCCTTAGGAAATATAGACCAAAAAGCAGAGAGGGGGTGGACATAATTTATATATCTAAGTTTAGAGCAGAGTATTTGGAATTTTGCTGCTCTCTATCGCCCCAACATTTGGTGGCCGGAGTTTTGATAGCTCGTCCTTCGGCTCACCCAGTTCTTTTTTGCAATCATGAAATGACAGCCTATCCTCCTGGTCCCTCAAATATGCCCACTTTCTAGTATTGGGAGATTTTAATCTCCATCTGGAAGCGCCCGTGAAATTGGTGGCTAAATCCCTCCTTGATTTATCATCAGACTTAGGCCTTGCCCCCTATGTGTGTAAACCCACCCACATCTTGGATCATATTTTTTCTAATAGTATGTTTAAACCAGATGACCCACTGTCACTAACCAGGTCAGACCACTTCCTAGTAAGCTTTCACTGGTCGGAACGCTCCAAAAAACATTCTCCCCTTGTTGAAACAAAAACCTTGATGAGGGCCTTACATAAAATTTAACATGCTGATCTGAATGCTACCTTAGAAATGTCCTCCCCTAAATTCTCAGGAGATCTGGAGGCTAACGTGAGTCAGTTAGATGCATGTATTATACAGAATAGAAATAAGTTAGCCCCGCCTGTGGAACGCCGCTTTTTAAGATCTAAGCAGTCAGCCCCCTTGTTCAACGATAGGCTGCGGTTGAGTAAAAACACTGCAAACTCCTGGAAAGGAGATGGTGTAAAGAGTATAATCTAGATAATAAGTTGATCTATCAGGTAGTTCTCGAATAACATTATACTAAGGTTAATTTAGAGAAAAAAAATTTGGTGAGGAAATTGATCTGACACTAAATATAAAACAATTTTAAAAATTGTAAAGGCATTTTTAAATCTGGGCGCCATTTTACAGCACCAACAACTCACAGACGAATGGAGCACTCAAATGGAAGTTTTCTTTCATGAAAAAGTTGCATTGATTCAAGCCTCTCTAAATCAATCATCATGGGATGATTCCCATATCTTCATGGGGCCTGTTTCTGGGCTAGTCATGGACAAAATACCTCCTCTCCCCCATTTTCCACCTATATCCCTGTCGGCCATTAGGTGCTTAAAGTGGGGCTCCCTTGCTGATCCATGCCCTCCCTGGCTTATGGCTAAGTTGGAGCAAGCCATAAATTCAGTGCTTAATAAAGTTCTAAACACTTCGCTTTCATTAGGATTAATGTTTCATAAATTGAAACATGCAAAAAGTCTACCTCTACTTAAAAAGCCATCAGCTGATCGCAAGGTCCCAGCCAACTATAGACTGATTTCTCTACTTCCCACTTATTAGAAAAAAAAGTCAACTCAATAATATTGTGCCATCTGGAAAGTGACAATATACTGCACCCCAATCAATCCGGCTTTAGACCAAATTTTAGCACAGAAACAGCCTTGCTAGAGGCAACTAATTATATAAAGGAGAAGCCGGATGGTGGGCGCGAGGTTGCTCTGGTCATGTTGGATATTTCAGCGGCTTTCAATACCGTCCCCCATGACAGACTTTTAGAATGCCTGCACAACATTGGTATTGAAGGAATAGCGTTAAATTGACTGACCTCCTTTCTCGACAATAAGAGCCAAGATGTATGAATCCCTCCTTTTGTCTCCCAGATTCAGAATACTAAGGTCGGTGTTCCCCATGGCTCAGCATTGTACCCTATGCTTTTTAATGTCTACATGGGTCCCTTGGCCACTTTGGTGGAATAACTAGGTGCCAAAGTGATAACATACCCGGATGACACGCAGCTTCTTTTTTTTTGTAACAACGGGCGGAATTTGATGGAAAAGTTATTAATGCCTGTTTAGCTAATATGCTCAACTGGCTAGCTATCAACCAACTAAAATGCAACTCAGATAAATGAGAGATTGTCTTCTCTGGCACACCACCTGCAGATATCGAGAGGTCATGGTGGCATCAAAATGTCCCCCCCCAACTACTTTAATGAATACATTAAAAATCGTGGGGATCAAGATAGACAGTGCTTTGTCCCTGCAACCACATATCCAAGCCCTGGTAGGCACCTATTTTGGTCTCCTACGTACATTGAGAAAGGTGATGCCACTGCGCTAGGTTGAATCCAGGAAAACTGTGGTTCAGGTGCTGATCACCTCCAGACTAGATTATGGAAATATTGTGTATCTGGGGCTCCCAGAATATCTTTTAAACAGGCAGCAGATGGTGCAGAATGCGAACACAAGATTGATTTTCAAACTTGCCCCTAGGACCCACATATCTCCTCATCTGAGATCACTTCACTGGCTCCCCGTGAGAAAGAGGAGTCAGTTTAAGACCCTTGTCCTGGTGCACAGAGAGCTGCATGATAAGGGGGCAGCCTAGCTTAGAAGGAAGCTTTCCAGCTATTTTCCAGCCAGGACACTTTATTAAACTTTTGGCAATTTAGCCATCATTCCCAAGATCTGCAATTCCAGAATCTGGGCAAATCCTTTTCGTATCTTGGGCCTAAGGCCTGGAATCAACTTCCACTGTCACTAAGGGCCAGTCCGGATTTTTCAAACTTCAGAAAGAACTTAAAACCATGGTTGTTTAATATCTGAGGATGCTCTCCGTGTTTTGCTCTACTGTGTAGAGAAGCTGTTATGTAGCGCCGGGGCACTCCTTGGAGTTGCTGTGGGCTTTAAAAATGCTGTTTCATTCATTCAAAAAAAGCAGTTCTTCCACAGCAGCAGTCAAGCAGAGTTCTTCACAGGTCCAGTAGTGTACCGTCTTATTAAAGTCAGAGAGTTTTGCCTTTGAAGTGGGGGTGGCTTCAACAAAGGATCTTTGAAGTGCACATATGTACTTTCCACGCTGCCCTGGCTTCAGGCTATCAGTAGCGATTATTCAACCATTTGAATGGGAACCAGGGACTGCCTATTCAGGTATTTGTTTCAGCTCCACCCCTCTCTTCCTGCCCAGGAAGACCTATCAGAATGCAGATGAAGGCAGATGAGTTCTCTGTCACCCCTACCCTTCCAGTGTTTGTGGATGCTTAGATGGAATGCTCAAAGTGTAGCTGTCACCCACCCCAGACATGTATTGGAGTCAGGCTGCACGCACACATAGCAGTTAGAGCAGAGAAATGTCCACTTTCTAAAAGTGGAATTTCTAAAATAGTAATGTTAAATCCAACTTTACCATTAAAGAGGATTTATCATTACCATTCCAAAGATATAACACATGATTAAATCACTCCTTGCTGCCTTAAAGTGTATTCAGGGATTCACAATACTAACCTATGAGAAGAGTAGGCCTCACAGTAGTGAAACATGAATTAGGGTGTTTGTCACTACTAGGATATGCAAACACAACTTAACAGTATATGTCCTCCTTTTAGTTATACAGCCCCCTTCTGTATAGGCTACCTAAGGCCTACCTTGGGGAGACCTATGTGTAATAAAGGGGGAGTTTAAGGCTTGACAAGTAGTTTTAAATTAAAAAAACTAAAAGAGAGAGCTAGGACGAATGGACGGCTGTCCTTGTCCGCCAATATAATTATAAACAACTAAGACAGCCACATTAACTGACTGTCTGACATAGTAGTGTCTAGCACCTCAAAGGTTTGCTAAAAAAACCCTCACACACCAGCCTAGTTGGTGTCATGCTTCATCATCGGGTCCCAGCTGAGTAGCCGAATGCTACTCAGCTGTGCTGCGACACCTGTTTACAGTGTAGCGGGTTTGAGGTGTGGGTGAATGTGATGAAGTGAGTGTGAATATAAAAATACCTCCAGAATTCTACCTATTGATTTATTCCTGGTGATCCGGTTCTAATAGTCCCTCAATACACCAAGTAAAACCTCTGTCCCTTTAACATGTGTGACAACCTACAACCCTATATCTAATCAAGTGGCCAAAATTGTGCAGAAACATTGGGCAATACTGAACACATGCAACTTCAAGTGGGAGAAGCCATTGTTTTCATACAATAAAGGAAAGAGCTTGAAGGATAGCCTGGAACACACGAGACCCCAGCAAAAAAATCGACCAGAAGACACAATTCTTAGCGCACAGGGCTTACCAAGAGTAACATGACACCACCCCTGCAGTAATTGCAGTGTATGTCATTTAACGCAACCAACTAAGACACTCAACTTAGAATCAGGAAAAACCTGGGAAATACGCAGACATACGATTCGAACTGCAACTCTACAAATGTCATATACCTCATAACCTGCCCTTGTAGCCTGAGATACGTGGGAATGCACAGCCGCAGAGTAAAAACAAGAATCTGAAAACACAGAAGTAACATTCGTTGCAAACGCAATATATCTCGCATGACAAGCCAATTTTTAGAACAGGGTCACACTCCAAATTATATGCAATAGGTAGTGATTGAGCAATTGGACCACAACACCAGCAACATTCAACAATAACAGCTGGATGAAGAACAAAGATGGGTATATCGGATGTCTACTCATACCCAAGGGTTGAATGGTAACATACCCTGGAAAAGTCTCAACTGCTGAATTAATCTTGGCAAACTACATCTGGGAGTGATATACTGTACTAGTTTGTAAATGTGAACCTGAAGCCAGCATCACCACTTTATATAATGAATATATAACCCTCGCGAATTTTGCGAGTGTTGTTTTCGTTGTCTATGTCTGTTGTTGTACTAATCTCCAGTAATCATACCAAAACTTCTCATTCTTATTATGTAACTATGCTTCGCGGGAGCACTATTCAATTAGTGATATCTATCCATCCTAAACCCGGGACTATTTAGCTATAGTTAGCAGTCTAGTCGTTAGACGTTCACGCCACACGTCAGGTGCGTGATGACGCGCATGCACCAAACGTCTCGTACGTGCTGAGGTGCACGCCTCTCCGATGTCCAACCGGAGCATTTCTTTAAAACCAACACAGGCTCCTGCGATACTTACCAGCCGGTTCCTGAGGACACCGCAATAGGTCGTTCTACAGGAGAGACCTTATCACCAAGTAAGATTGAATCAATTTGGATACAATCGGCTTGCTGCATATTGCGCCGCTCTACCACGGTCAATTTCGGCTGTATACATAGCTTATGGCACGAGACAAACCAGGATGTCTACATTGACCATCTCCTCTTTTTTAACCCCCCCCCCTTTTTTATTTGTCCTAGTATGTGACTTAAAAAGGCTCCCCCCTCCCAGGACCAGATGCGAGCGCCAACAACACGATCAGTGTAAATATTAAACGCTAATCATTTCTTCAATAAGTCACTGTAAAATAGACCACTACAACCTTCACAGAGCAACAGAGCCACTCACATTGGATTAATATATATAAAAAAACACTTCTAATGATGACAATCACATTAAGTCCAATAGATTAGTCATTGCCACTGTTCACAACGAACAATAAAGTTCAATATAGGGCACTGAAAAACACGTCCGTCCTATAGTTTTCAAAGGCATGATCACTATATCGTACACAGGCATGTTATATTGAGCGCATGGCATGTGTATGAAAGGTACTGCACGTATGTCTGACACCACTTGCCTCAGTAAAAAACACCTTAACACCAACAATGCGGTTATGGCATAACCTACAGAATGTTTTTAATCGTTGTATTGTATTGTGTTATGTTCTTTTCCCTTTCAGGTATTAGCCAATGTGAGGACCCAAAACACGGTCAGACCTCCCTGCATATACAGTACTCCTTAGCCAGAGTACTAAAAATGCTTTAACAAATGGTTGATTTTTTACCACTCACTTTTTCACTTCACTTATTATATTTGAGAGGTCCTGAAGAAAGCCCCAATATGTTCAAGTGGGCTGAAACATGTCGACCACCAAAGGGTAATATTAAGCTAGACATAGTATTCGTAACTTAATTACCCACTCTCTTGTTTTTAACATACCCCGGATCACCAGGAATAAATTAATAGGTAGAATTCTGGAGATATTTTTATATTCACACTCACTTCACACATTCACCCTCACCTCAAACCTACTCCAGTGTAAACAGGTGTTGCAGCACAGCTGAGTAGCATTCGGCTACTCAGCTGGGATCCGATGATGAAGCATGACACCAACTAGGATGGTGTGTGACGGTTTTCTTAGCAAACCTATGAGGTGCCAGACACTAGTGTGTCAGACAGTCAGTTAATGTGGCTGTCTTAGTTGATTTATAAGTAGTTTTAAATGTCAAGTCGAAGTGGCAGTAAGCTGCACACACAGGCCCTGCATTGGCAAGCCTGTGCTACTTGTGTGGGTGACACAATCAGTGCAAACGCCTACTACTAGCATTTAGGTTACAAACCCTGGGTATATTCTGTACCACTTTACAATGGACTTAAAAGTAGACTAAATATGCCAATTTTGTATACATCAATATTGTCAAGTTTAGGTGAGAACCAAATGCACTTAAGCACTGGTCAGCAGACAAGATGGATCCTAGATCCTGGGCTTCCTTTATGGCAAAGATGGTCACACCCTTTCACATTGGGCAAAGCATCACCCTGCCTTCCTCCCACCTCCTCATCCTTTTAACGAAGAGGAGAGACACCACCATCTGGATTAAAAAAGAATGTTAACATTCAATATTGATCGTACCAAAGGATTCTGGGTGGACAATCAACTCTTAGTTGGATTTGAGGAGGCAAACGCAGGGAGGGCAATTTAAAGGAGAACCACATCTTGTTGAATACTAAAGCAGCTATGTGGGCATCACTGCACACATTTGATAAACACTATTGCCTCAACAGTCTGGTCTGGTGGAATCGGCCCATTGCCTGTTCAGTTCTGTACGATCTGTAAACCAACTTTTGGGAAAATATGCTTTGGTATCTATTCTAAGGTAAGGAATCTTCAGCTATAAATCTCTGTCAGATGAACAAGTTACTTATCTTCAGTAACTCTTTATCTAGTACAGGATCTATCTAGCCGCAGATTACTTACCGACCCTCGCCCTCATCCTACCCATCCTGCGAACTCTCTTCTCTCAATTTATAGTTCCTTTAGGACCTCACAGGCAAACTAGTCACTCCTCCTCAGCTTGGCA
This sequence comes from Lissotriton vulgaris, assembly GCF_964263255.1. Lineage (NCBI taxonomy): Eukaryota > Metazoa > Chordata > Amphibia > Caudata > Salamandridae > Lissotriton > Lissotriton vulgaris. The sequence goes on from NC_141694.1 coordinate 480,355,364, forward strand.
AGAACTGAGGTCAGCAGGCTAGGGTGGCACCTATAATGGCACCGCGCATGTCATTTTGACGCAGACAACACCAGCGACAACACGCAGAGCAAAACAACATCACTTACCTGCACGCAAGGGGGGTTCTCAAACATTTCCAGATCCAGTCTGATGCCTGGAAATATTCTGCAATAAGGAATCTGCAGCTAGATAGAGTCTCTGCTAGATAAAGCATTACCAAAGGTATGTAACGTGTTCAGACAGTGCTTGATATATTCCTGGACATGTGTTTCCGGGTTGTTGTCTGTTTTCAAAAATAAGTAGCAATCATGTTGGAGGTGCTTGAAGGGTCTCTTTTATATTTTTTCTTAGGTATAGTACCACTCCTAAGCATGCACAACCAGTCCTAGTTGGGTTGTATTCCTGGACATGTTTTTTCTGGTTTGTTGTATGTCTTCAGCATGGCGTAGCAGTCATGTTGGGTGTGCTTGAAGTGCTGCTTTTATTTTGTGGAGGGCTACTTCATTTCTAGGCATTGCAGTGACGTGTTTGGTAGCCAAAAGAGGGAAACGAAGAAAAGGGTGTGCTCAGGGATGAACAATTTGCTGTTAGAAATGTAGAGCAGAAACCTAGCCATCCGAAGCCAAACTCTTGTGATTTTGCTGAAGGAATGTATGTAAAATACAGGCGTAGTTAAATCAAACTATGCAAATAGCTTGGAAAAACGTATCTGGATTGCTGTTGGTAAACCATAATGCAACACTTATGTCCAATTAATAGTTCACCAGATTTGTTAGAATATTTAATATACCCGTTGATAAGTACTACATCACATTACAAACTGCAGCAATGTACAAGGTTTGTTCTTGTTCATGTGCAACATTTTTATGCTTTGTCTCTCACAGGGAGAAGCAGGCCAGACAGGATTTGCGGGACAGAAAGGAGAAAAAGGAGAAACAGTAAGAGCTGCATAATGCACTTTAGTTCTAGCTTTGGAAGAATTTGAAACTGCTCAGTCAAATCACGTTTGATAGATTTTCCAGTGGACTATTGCAATGGTCGGCTGGCTTAGTTATTACAGAGGAATAAGAGCCATCTACACAGTGACAGTATAACAAATAAAGTTCAGTTGCCTTTTAAAAAATAATATATATTTTTTGAAGTTTTATCAATATAAAACAACATGTCAATCTGTGGCCCAGCGAGCCAATAAGTAGATACAACCACACATATGATTGCTCTGAGTAAGGCAAACCGAGTAGAGAGCAAGTAGGTACAAAAAAGGATGACCCAATCTTATCACACAGAGTGGTTTATGAGCAGTGTGAAGTTATAGCCAACAATGTTATAATATGTTATTTTATGTTACTGTATCTTATGTTAAAACATTTATAAAGCGCCTGGTTACTCCCTTCGGAGTATACCCGCACTAAGGTTCCACACCTTACAGTAGCCTAAATACACACGATTGAAAAACCTGTTTAAGATTGTCTAAATTGCCAAGTCTTGATAGACCAGTTAAGATTGTTCCTATCGCAAAACAGCTTAGAGAGTGTTCCAGTTTGGCAGCCAGGTCGATAAAAGAACGACCTTCCACTCGGTCATTAGCCACCCTGGGGATTACAGTGAGCACTGCCCCTGTGGACCTGAGGCAACGACTAGGATGATAGGGCTTAATCAAAGGCTAAAGGTATAAAGGGCCCTTCAGGTTGAAGATTTTACGGCAAAAGTATAGCGCATTTAAAATAAAATCTTTTCCTAATCGGAAGCCAATGGAGTTTGCTGAGAGTTGTGCTCGTAGAAGAGTATCTAGAAATGTTCAATAACATTCATGTTGCATTCTGTACTCCATGAAGCATTCCTAACCTACCTAGGGTGGCCCCAAGTTAGAGCACACTGAAATAGTCTAGAGTCAAGACCAAAAGAGCCTGGACTACTGTCTTCCTGGCTGTGTCAGGAAGAAAGCCCAGGATCTTGCTTAGCATATTTAGGATACCAAAGCAGACCCAGTCAAGACTAGCTATCTGGCTGTCAATAAAGAATATGTTGTCAAACCATATTCCAAGGTTCTTAACTTTCAGCTTTGGGGTTGGAATGAGTCCTAAGTCCTAAGGCATCTGCCCACCCGGTAGTGGACTAGATTGAAGATTGTTTCCCCAGAACCAACACCTCAGTTTATTCAGCATTTAATTTGAGGCAGCTGCGGTTCATTCTGCTAAACCTAGCAGCCAAGCTCTGAAATTGGCTGCAGAAGAACAATAATCCAGTGCCCTAGGTAATAATTAGCTGAGGGTCATCAGCGTACAACATGATTTTAATGCCATAGCGCTCAACCACAACAGCAAGGGGGCACATGTATAGATTGAGTAAAGTCAGGATGTGGCACTCTCTGCTACAATGAGAAGACCTCAGAAATACCCGGCTGTTGAATCACCTGAATGGTACAGTTCTGAAGGAAATCTGCCAGCCATGTTAGAGCTAAGTCCACAACACCGAACCACCAGAGCGGTTCAAAAAGAAGGCCTTGGGATTCGTGTGTCAAAGGCCGCACTCAAGTCTAGCTAGACCAGCATCGCTGCCTTGCCCCATCAACACTGAGTCTCAAATACTCAGAGGCCAGCAACAGCACAGATTTGGTGCTGTATTGGGGACGGAACCCAGATTGGGTCTCATGCAAGAGCTCTTCCTTCTCAATGAATATTATCAGCTACTGAATGACATGTTTTCCCCCTACTTTGGAGAAAAACAGGAGTAGGGAAATGGGACTAAAATTTTCTGGTTTGGCCGGATCCATAATGTTTCTTTAAGAGATGTACAACTGTGGCATGCTTACATTTAGAAGGAATCTGGGTGGTTGTAAAAGACTGATTAGGCAATCCACTTAGTACAGGTAGAAGGACCTCCAAACCACGTTCCAGCCTCATAGGTGGAGCAGTGTCCAGGGGGGAGCCAGATTTTACTTGAGCAGCCAGAGCACAAAGGTCTGTTAAAGACAGACACACAGATTTACAAGCCCCTTGCGCCGTTTTTGCGTCACTTTTCCCATGTTAAAAGTGATGCAAAAGTGGCGCAAGGGGCTTGTAAATCTGCCCAGAGTATTTATGATAAGAAGACCACTTGTAGAGGTGGGGGGTAGAGACCAAGTAGCAGGCATTAGAGCCTCTCTAACTTCTTTGGGGAAGGAGGCATAGATCTTAGTGATCTCATAAAAAAACAACTGTGCAATCTGACTGCAGTTTTATACCATGGGAGTCGTCATAGCAGATGCGTACCAAAATTATAGAGCTTTTACAGTCTGAAAACCTCTTGTGAAGAGTCCCTAGGGGTCTCAATCTTCTGAGCAATATACTGTGTGTCCCTAATTTTTGGGTGATATTCTTTAAGGGACTTGAGATAGTTCACTTTATCTAAAGCGCTGTAGTTCTTGGGCCATAGATTCTCAAGGCATTTGCAGGATTTCTTCATAGACAGAGACTGCCGAAGGCTTAGAGCAAATGACACTACAGATTTTCATGGCTGCACTGTTATCCCAGCCTGGTAGATCCAGGTTTCAGCCTGCGAGTTTACTAAATAAATACCATCTCTAAGCAGAGGGTGATTAGTATTCAAAGCCACCGTAAAAGCAGTGGAAGTCACCTTGGCCCATTTCCGAGTTTTATAGTGACCATCTACATGTGGAGTAGACAGCCATGGAGACCTGAAAAGGAAGAACAAAATGGTCTGACGATGCCATAGGCACCAGAAGTGTCATACTAACATATGGAGTCTAATATATGGTCATATCGGTGAGTAGGGGCCTGCACTAGTTGAGTAAATTGTAAAATACCTAGGTCCTCAACAAGAGAGGTGGCCAGACGACATGTGGTATCTTCAACATGTAAATTGAGATCACCCAGAAATACAAAATGTTAATAAAATAATTCATGTACAGGTAAACTATCCGCTAAGGCAATGGCAAAATGTGCGGCTAAGCTTGGCGGGAGATAAATCGGAAAACCAGCTAAAATGCTGTGGCTAGATAAAGTGAAAATAATGCTGCCTCACAGCTGTCAATCTCCACTTCAGGGAAGGTACATGGGATATGCCATGAAACACAAAATACACCAAGTGAGTGGGGGGATTTATACCCCTACCAATCAAGTCAAACGTTCACGGTAGGATAGCTCTTTTCTCTCTTCTCGGTGGCCCAGTCAAAGAAATACAATGCCCTGAGTCTAAGCGGGTAAAAACATAGAAATTCTAGTTTGGATCAGTTAAGTAATTAATTAATGGCTGCCAGAGGTAGGTGACTGTAATTTCTGATTCAGTTAGTGTGTGTGTTTTGTTTATCATGGTGAGTATCTGCCAAAGCCTGTATAAACAGGACATTATTGGCAGCAGTTCAGCCTTCTTCCAGAAAGGGGCTTTGAGCTGCCTGGCTGCCCCTGTAATGTGGTGTGTTAGTGCCCATTACATGGGTCCTGGCTTCCAGGTTTGCAAGTTTTAATCAGCAGCTGCTCCCCTGCAATGGCGAAGGAGCGCCGCCCCACTGCCTGGCTCATAGCCAACAAATGAAAAATAAAATGATGTTCTAACATCGTTTTATTTTTTAGGCTCTGAGCCAGCACTGTAGGGAGGAGCTGGGCTGAGGCATGGGAGGAGGGAGGAGGAGTGCTATGTGCAATACCTAATTGCGCATATGTGTTTGGCCAGCTGTCTCAGGTGGGCCAAAACACACATGCGCACTGAGGTTTCTCCAGTCCAGGTGCAATGAACAACTGGGCTGGAGAAACCTCACACATTCCCTGGTCTGAGCAAAGGGTCTACACAGCCCATTCAGGCCAAACCCAGCACTGCTCTGCAGCACGGAGATTGGATGGGAGTCTGTCCCAGGGGGGGTTGTGACCAGGAAGAGAGGAGAGGTGCGATGCGGGAGGCGGCCGGTGGCTCCAGGTAAGTTTTTTGTTTAATATAGTATTGCTAACCCCCACCCCCGTGACCCCTCCCGCGTTCCACCTTTCTTTGTGGAGTCTGCCACTGGTTTTAACCCAAGAATCAACATGGCAGCATCAGCCGGTATGGGATATCCTAGAGTGCCTTTAATGTGTTCCAGGATTCTTTCCCAGTACGTTTGACTCATGAGCAGGACCATCAAATATGGAGAAATGTGCCCACGTCTTTATGAACGTTCCGCATATCTTGGGTGTGGAGGGGTACATGCTGACGAGTCTATGGGATTTCAAATACCATTGGAACATAATTTCACGGTTGATTCTTTGGGGTTAATACTCCAGTGGATTTTTGGGCTCTTTCTCAGGAAGCATTTCCATTGTTTGCTCAGAATTGGTTGTGCCAGGTCACCTTTCCAACACACCTGATATGGGTGATTAATGCGAGGCTTAGAGGCTTGAATACTGATGTATGACAGGGATATCAGCCGCTGGGTGCCCTCAAATGACCTGACAAGTGTTTCGAATTGAGTTAGCACGGAGGTATCTACAAGCAAATTTACTAAGATGCAGTGCCCAGTGGTGGATCTGGCAGTATTGGAGACAGGTTTTCTGGAACATAGCTTGAAAGGTTTCATTGTATGGCCCTGGAAGAGGTAACTCAGAGTCCTGCAGTCCCTCTGAGTCCAGTCGGTGAAAGTTTAGGGTCAAGAGCTGGGGTGAAATCAGGGTTGCATGCCAAAGGGGTGTTAGATAAGGGAAAGGTAGTTAATCACCTCTTAAGGGCTAAGTGATCCCAAATGCAAGCACATTTCTCGTGGGTGTTGCTATGTATTCACCTTTAGGGCAACTCGTTTTTTGGAGCCAAACCAGGACCCAAAATGATGTGCATGCCACTGCATGGTCGATGTATAATCATGCTTCTTTGATCTCTCTGGTCACCCATTCCAACACATATCGGAGGAGGGCCGCCCAATCATTTTGCACCACTTTCAGACAGGCAGTTTGCTAGAGATTTGGGGTCTCGCCTGTTCCCAGATGAATATATGCAATTTGTTTTTGAGGTGTCTAATAACTGTCTTGGGGATAGGAGTAGGTAGAAATTGGAAATAATAGAGTACCCTATACTACACGCTCAATTTGACCACATTTACGGGCCCCAACCATTAGATGTATAAGGGTTTCCATCTCCGTACGTCCTCAATAATGGCGTAGAGTCCCCGATTGGCCTTGGCTCTGTTGTCAAGATTAGAGGTGATGTTGAGGCTTATATAGTGAATAGAGAGTGGGGCCTTGCAGAACGCGCCAGAGATTGCAGAGATGGAACTAGGTCCTCCAGGATTGTAAAGTTGAGGGCCTGAGACTAATCTTTGTTGACTTTAAATCTAAATCACATTCAGAGGCGAGAAGAAGACAAACCACTTCCAACAAAGACCGGGATGGGGTCTGTTAAAGTGAGGAGAAGGTTATCAATAAATAAGTTCACGTTATGGGTGGTGCCACTAAAGGCAACTCCCAATATCTCAGGTAATGTCCTGATTTGGATAGCCAGCAGCTCTACCACACGGGTGAAGAGCAGCTGGGAAAGGGGGCACCTCTGCCTCATACCCCTCTCAATCCTCATGGGTGGAGTACATTGCCATTGAGTCATAAAAAAGGTGGATGGGGACGTGTGTGTTGCTATGATCCTGGAGATAATCTATGATCCCAGTGCAATCTTACCTCACACAGAAAGTCTCAGCTCACCTGATTGAAGGCCTTCGCCCCATGCAGCAGCATGGGTATACTGTGCTTACGTGTATTTACCACCAAGGGGGCTAACTGTCTGGTGTTGTTCATTCCTTGGTGGTTGTGGATGCAGTCCACCTGGTCTGGGTCAAAGAGGCTTGGGAGCAGGGGTTCCAGGCATTTTGCCAGAACATTAATATAAAGTTTTGCATCTGTGATTAATAATGCGATGGGGCGGTATGATGCTCAATTATGCACCAAGATCATCCCTACCTTGTCCCCCTCTCATCATAGAATGCCTGATTCAGGTAGAACAGTGGGCTTTCAGCACGGTTCATTCTATGGGATCTGAGTTGGCTTCATATCATAGCGAGTTTCCTACAGGTGGCCCTGTTTGTAGTTTGTTTGTTTTGTATTTCCAATGCCTTGATTTCAGTGGTTGGGGTTTGTTCCAGAAGGTGAGACTCCTGTGCTATTTCTATTTAATGTTCCGCCTGGGTCGGAGTTTTGAAAAATAAAATAGTAATATGGTAATTTAATACCATTTTATTTATCTATTCCTGGGGTGAGTTTTTTAGTGGGCCACACTCCTCCACCTTAACTGAGGAGCCGTCCCCAGTGGGCTGTTATTAGGTCAGGATTATCTAAATGCCAACTAAGAGGTGGGTATTTAACAATGTGCGTAGTTGATATTTGCATGGAATAAACCTATCCAAAAGCTATTAGGCATTTGTTAAAGAGGCAGAGGCTAATACCATGTGATTGGATGGGTAGCTCGGTTATCTGAGGGGCAGCAGTTTCTGTATTGTGATGTAGTGTTATTTAAGGTGGCTAGTCCCTAAATTTGAGCTGAGTCTGGGCAGTACTCATGAATAAAAAGTTGTCATTCCAGATGTTGGGTGCAAAGGAAAGACACCTGTTTCTTAAGTTTATCTTTTATTACCTCAAGCCTTATTGTGTCCTCGCTGTAGGTGTTCCTATGCCATCAGAGATGATGAGCTTGTCATCAAAATAGATGGCCCTGGTGGCTTTGAAGATTATTCTCTGGTTTAGAAAATGGTGCAGGCCAGCATAGGGAGGCCTTTGCATTTGAGATAGTAATTTTCTGGTCTCTGTTCTAGAGGGTACTCCACAGTTAGGAGCCTTCATCATGGGAGGGCCAGGCACCATTTCTTGTATCTAATTTGTGAGGTAAACACACATTATTGGTTTGCAGACTTGCGGCTTTGGATCATTTAGTATGAAACAATCAGATCAGCAAGCAAGTTGGTTGAACAAACTTGGATTGCTTTATGCATGATGACGAGTTTGAAAGGTTGTCCTTTCTTTTAAAAAGGGCGAGTGGAGGACTATCAGAGCGTGTGTGGTTGGGTTGTGTTCTTTCAGACCAAACAAGTGTGCTGCACAGTTTTGGACTCTCTTCAGTTTTGAAAGAGATAGGCTGGCCGAACTGATGTATGGGCTGTTGCAGTATTTCAAGTGGAACATGACCATACTGAAGTTGAGAATAATTTAATGAGAGAGCTGGCACCACATGAGAACCACTGTTAGCAAACCTAAATGGTGGAATGCAGTACTGGAGCCAGTGGCGTAGGAAGGGGGTGTGGGTGGAGAACCACCCTGGGTGACACTAGTTTGGGGGTTGTGGCCCCCCCCCCACCGCCCACCCCCTTCGTACCTGCAAGACAGCAGAAGCATGGGAATCGCCGCCCCCCCCTTACCTGAAGCCATCACAGGAATCTGCCAGTAGCACCCCACACTCCCTGCTGTGACATGTCGCCGTGGGCTGCAAATGCTGGTGCCGCCATGGCTGGCCAAAGGTCCAGCTACGCCACTGCTGAGGGCTGCATATTTGTGGGGTATGAATGATAACTCACAGTCATGATGCTCTCACGTTGTGTACTTTATCCATGGAGTGGAGAAGTATGCAGTTGCACAAGCCAGGTTACAAGGAAGGGGGCAGTATCTTCAGTGCCGAGATCAGCGTTTTAGTTTTTTCCCAATTTGGGCATAGTCAGTTTTTCGACATCCAGCATTGAATCTATGAAAGGCAGTGAGACAATTTGTTTAGGTTTCCAAACCCATTCCCAAGCTTAAGAAGGAGCTGTCTGTCATTGACATACACGCGTTAGAAATTATTGCGTACTTCTAGGATGTCAGTGAGTGGGCTCTTTCAAGCATCAAATAGCAATGGTGACAAGGCAGAGCCATGAGATGTACCACACTTGATTTTGTTTTTTTCTGAGAGTAATGAGCCCAGTTTGACTAGGTTGAAACAATGTTGCAGAAAGGAAGCAGTCCATGACAGTATTGTTTCCCTTGTTCCCAGGATGTGGACTGCCTTTTGATTAACAACTTGGGGTGTAATGAAATTGATAGGTCTATTAGGATCACAGTAGCTGTAACCTTGGGATTGAGTAATTCTTAACTCATGTTGTTGGACTTGGCCCTTCTGGCAGGTTCACCCCTAGACTTTTTGCTTGTAATGGTGACCTGGTGATGGTGATTTTTGGGTTCTGCGCACTTTCACTGTGTCCCAGTGGAAAGTGCGTGCGCACTCTGAGTGCATGTGATGAGATAGGCCTGCCCTCCCATAGGAATGCATGGGGAATGTATGTGTCCCTGGTAGTTCCTGATGCGTGGGGTGTACAGGTTCGAATCTGATATGTGCGAACTCGTGAGAGTGAATGCTTCGCAATGGTGTATGTGGCATGAGTGTGTCTTGTGTACAAATGCCACTTCTAGGAGTTGGCATATTAATATAAAATATGCCTGGAGCGTGATTGGATGGAGCTGGCTGGCATGCCAGGCTCCAGGAAGTCTGGGTGGGTCTGCCCGGTGGTGAGTGTGAGATTAGCATGAGTGATGTGTGGGAGGAGTGTACCTGTGTCCTGGATGGGCTGGGTTTTCCCCACACAATGCTGGCTCCGCCCCCCTGTGGTGTGTCTAACGACCCTAGCCTCCCCAGTGAATGAAAAGGGTGGTTGAGCAATCAAGAGTGCTCCAAAACCAGCTGCAACTGGTTTCTCCCCCACCCTGCACCCTTAGACAAAGGAATGTGGTGTATAAAAATGGGGTTGTGTCCCCACAGATGTTGTTCTCTTCCAGGATCCTGAGGGGGCTGCTGCTGCTGTCGCTGGGCCAGAGGACCGCCACTTGGAGTGTCTCCCTGCCTGGAGACCCAGTGTGCTGGCTCTGGGCCCAGCCTTGCCCCCCTGCCTGCCCTGAGGACCTTTTGCTGGACTTCTGGGCTCCCAAGCGCCTGGAAACGCTTGATTTAACCTCTAGCGCTTACGAGCGCTTTACTTTGCATTTAGCGCAGAGGAGCGCTTTACTGTCGGAAGCCGGAGCCCACCCGGCGTTGGCCCCGCTCCGTGGTGAGTTTGAGCCCCCTGGCAGGTGTCCACCCTGCCGGGGACATTGCCGCATTTCGAGCGTGTGCCCACCGCGCTTTATGGTACTCAGAAGCCGGTGCCCACCCGGCATTGCCCAGGACTTCACCGCCGCAGCCAAGGAGAATCCGAGGAGCAGCCGCTGACGTCACCCGGGAGCCGCGCTACCATTGGTTAAGGCCGCGGGGGCTCGCCGGGCGACGCATGCTGCAATTGGCTGCCTGCCCTGAGAAGCAGGAGATCTCCTCGGACCCCGGGAAGCGCCCGCCCCGCACCGGAGCACCGAAGAGGCCCGACCGCAAGGCTTCCCAAGTGAAGGGAGAGCCCCGCAGCCGAGTAAAGGAGTCTTCCAGCTGCCGCCGCAGACAGCCGGTGAGTGTGGCAGAGGAGAGATGGGAGGGGCGCCTGGACACATTGTCGGTGTCCGCCCCCCCCCCTCGTAGCGCGAGCTGGCGCTGATTGTTGTTTAGAGCCCCGAGAGGCTCTAGGGCCCTAAGTGCGAGATCGAGTCCCCCGTGAGGGACTCCAACAAGTTGGGCATTCCTTTCTTGCGAGCCCCACGAGGCTCACGGCACCCTTTGCCCTCAGAGCCCTGAGAGAGGCTCGGAGCGGCATTTTCATTGTTCTTGAGTCCAGGAGGGACTCCAAACCGCCGCATTTGTGCCTTCAGCCCAGAGAGGCTCGAGGCACCCCCAGTGTTTCTGGGTTCCCCCGTGAGGGACCCCCCAGCCCAGGGAGGCTGCATAGATTCACTTCAGAGCCCTGAGAGGCTCACTCTTTGCACCACATTGTTCTGGCCAGAGCCTGCGAGGCTCCAGCAGTGGCCCAACAGTGTTTCCAGCTGCCCAGCACTTTGTGGGCAGTTGCTCCGTTTAGGACCCTGACATTGGGACTGCCACAAGTTGTGGCTTACGTGACTGTGTTGCGTAGTTGCTTGTTCTTACACCTCTGAATGAATAGATTATTCATCATGTGTTCTCTTGTGCTGCACCTCTGAATGTGTTTTTATGCGTCATGTGCTTTGTCCTTTTACACCGCTGAATGTATTGTGATGCATCATGTGTTTCCTTCCTTAGACCCTTACAGGTATAGCGATACTTAGGTGGTTTCCTTCTTGCTAGTACAGGTGGTACTAGCGAGGCCCAGGTTCCTTGTGTGAGGGTTGCATAGGTAGTGCTCACCTGGTACCAGTAGTGACTGGTTGTATGTTATTTTTGTGCTACAGTGATAATTCTATGATCTAAAAAGTGCTAAGTTCTAAAAGTGCTGATTCCTGACAGTGGTCCATGAGGCCCTGTCTTGTACATATCCCCTGTAAATTCTGCCCGTGCCTGTTGGCACATTGTGAAGTGTGTGTTTTATCTAATGTGTTTTGATGTAATACAAAGGCTATTTTTACATATAACCTTGTGTGGAGTTTCCTTTGTGGTGGGCCTTGGGTGTTGTTGCTGGGGTGCGCGCGCAAGCACTTAACTCATATCGCCTCCAAGTTTAGCCTTGCTGCTCGCGCCACGTTACCTAGAGGGTGAGCAGGGGTTATCTTGGCGTGTCACTCCCTTGCCCTGACTTGGGAGTGGTGGTCTCTGACTGACTTTGGCGCAAGCCCTGGCCAGCCAGGGATCCCATTTCTAACACTGGACGCAGCGGTGAGGATAAGGATTTGTGTTTGCGTTGTACCACAGTAGCAACTGGCTGCACTACAAAACTCTGCATTTTAGATGACCACATTTTTGGGGATTATTGTTTTTGGAAGTTCCATTTTCTTCTCCTAAGAGTATCATTGTTTAATAGTGTCCAGTGCATTTGTTCCCCCGCCCCGCGCCCAGAGTTTGGTACCTGTGTCACGTGTGGTCAGGTTGAAAAGTCAGGGGTGGTAGAAACTGCCTTACCAGTCCGAGGGGGGGGTTGTGTGTGAATGAGTGGTGTGTGGCACTAGACAAGTGAAGGGGGAGTTCTCTAGGGAACTCACTGAATCTTTGTAAATTTGGTACTCTTGCTTCAGCTCTGACAGTTAAGTCCCCTGTGTTGCACGTGTCTGTGAGCATCCTGCCAAGATGGAGTCTGCTTTTAATGTCTGGGGTCTGTTTATGCATGAGCTGAGAGAGTTTTGCGAAGAGCGAGACATTGCAGTGAATGAGTCAGACACCCAGTCCCAACTTAGGGGTAACCTGATCCAATGGCAGAAGGATGACTGGGAGCGTGAGCACAGTGAGGAGAGGTCCCGGGTCTCACACCATGAGGGTGGTGGGTCTGAGGGGAGCCCTGAAGAGTCTGAGGAGGAGGAACAAAATGAGAGTACGGGGACGCCAGCAGATAGTGAGGACCCCATAGATAGGGAGTCCCTTGCTGGGTCCAGCGTAGGAGGCAGCGCCTCATCCCTTTCCCTGTCCCCAGAGGAGTTGGAGGATAGGAGGAGAGAAAGGGAGCACCAGCTGGCTTTAGAAAAGCTCAGGTTGGAGCATGCCCAGGCTATGGCACAGCTGGGCGTTAGAAAACAACAGTTAGAGACTGAAAGGGTCTTAGCACAGGAAAGGATAGAGGAGGCTGAGAGGGCCTCCACCAGAGGCAGAGGAGCTCTGGAGGGTAGACTATCCCCTGCGCGCAGTTTTAATTTTCTGGGCTCCCCAGGGAGGGTTGAGTCCAGTGGTGGCAGCTATTTAAATCTCAGTGTAGAAAGTCCCAGTTCCCCCAATCTGGTACCTGTTTCCCCAGACGAGGAGTTAAGGGTGAAGTTCAGGGACAGTAGGAAACTGTCTCACCAGTCTTGGGTGGAGTTTGAGGATGAATGTTGTGATACACTGTTTGATTGGGTAAAGGTTCACACGAAAGATGATTTTGATGTCTTGTTTGATCTGATTGTCAAAGAGCACCTGCTCAGCTGTTGTTCACCAGGGTTGCGCCAACACCTGTTGGGGTGTGGATTTTCTGAAGCATGTGAGCTTGCAGATGAAGCAGACCGCTGGGAGAGGGCCAGAGGTTCTTTAGAGTCCCTAGTGAGTGAGTCCAACAGTAGTGGTATAGGTATCTTCCAGCCCAGCGTGGTGGAAGAGGCTCAGTGTAGCCCAGCTAGGTCCCAGTATAGTGAGAGGGGTGGAGGGGCTGACTACCTGGCTCTGTGGAGCAGGAGTCAGTGGGAGGCTGAGAGTCCCCAGAGGCCCGAAGCCCTATCTCAGAACCTGGGTGGTTTCTTGAGGGAACACCAGGTTAGGGACCTAGGCTGTCCTGTTAGTACACTTGAGGAGGATCTCCTAGTGTCTAGGGAACCTGGAGCATCTGTAACTAGAGCTCCAGGGGTTCCAGTGTCCGGCAGTGCTACTCCAGGAGGGAGTGCACAGAAGTCCGAAGTGAGGAGTGATTGGGGGATGAGTTTCCCAGTGGATGCACCAGTGGACCAGGGACTAGTCAGTTGGACTAGATCTTCTTGGGGGGACCCAAGTTGCACCACTTCTCTTCTGGGGGATCTTCACGCCCTGTCAGGTGGACAGGGGACGGGAGATCTGCGCCAGACAGACAGTCACACGACACATGGGTCATGTGTCAGCCTCAGGGGGATTGCGTGCGAGTCCCCAGAAGTCCTGGAGTGCCAGGCAATTATTCCGTCAAAGGTTTTAGACCGGAGGTTGGGAGGCCAGGTTCAGGTTCAGCCTGACCTGAAGGGTGGGACGACTGTAACCAGTGTCCTGGCCAGTGCTTCTTCCAGGGGAACCCCTCCAGTTGGGAGGGTGCAGACCTCTGGAAGGGGGTGCAGAGGGTGGGAAAGCCCACCTCTGACCCCGGTACAACCTGGGTGGATAAGCCCTGGGTTGGAGTGGCGTTGTAAGGGTACCCCTCGCAGGAGGAGGAGGAACCCTAGAAGAAGAGGTAGGGGGAGGAGAGCCTTCCCCGAGACTCCTGATCCGCCTGAGGTTGTAGGCCCTAGGCTGGAGAACCAGTGGCAGTCTAGTCCTGTCTTGCAGACAGGAAGAGTGGAGAATGGCTACTATGTACCAGGGGTTACTACCCCCCACTCTGTGAATAGGCAAGGACCGGTGGCACCTGGGTGGCCCAGGGCCTGGTCCTGGCCGCGGACAGCTCGGGAGTACCAGTGGGGTAGCTCAGTTGGTCCAGACAGTGTGTTGAGAAGGAATCCCATGGGTTCACCGTGGCGTAGAACAGGAGGGTGTCCCTGCAGTTGCGGGCCCGCGTCCGTGTTCTATCGCCCCAAGCAGGGAAGTCCATCACAGTGGTGATTGTTCTCCCCTGCGTTTTGGCTGGAAGGGGGTTGTGTTGGACTTGGCCCTTCTGGCAGGTTCACCCCTAGACTTTTTCCTTGTAATGGTGACCTGGTGATGGTGATTTTTGGGTTCTGCGCACTTTCACTGTGTCCCAGTGGAAAGTGCGTGCGCACTCTGAGTGCATGTGATGAGATAGGCCTGCCCTCCCATAGGAATGCATGGGGAATGTATGTGTCCCTGGTAGTTCCTGATGCGTGGGGTATACAGGTTCGAATCTGATATGTGCGAACTCGTGAGAGTGAATGCTTCGCAATGGTGTATGTGGCATGAGTGTGTCTTGTGTACAAATGCCACTTCTAGGAGTTGGCATATTAATGTGAAATATGCCTGGAGCGTGATTGGATGGAGCTGGCTGGCATGCCAGGCTCCAGGAAGTCTGGGTGGGTCTGCCCGGTGGTGAGTGTGAGATTAGCATGAGTGATGTGTGGGAGGAGTGTACCTGTGTCCTGGATGGGCTGGGTTTTCCACACACAATGCTGGCTCCGCCCCCCTGTGGTGTGTCTAACGACCCTAGCCTCCCCAGTGAATGAAAAGGGTGGTTGAGCATTCAAGAGTGCTCCAAAACCAGCTGCGACTGGTTTCTCCCCCACCCTGCACCCTTAGACAAAGGAATGTGGTGTATAAAAATGGGGCTGTGTCCCCACAGATGTTGTTCTCTTCCAGGATCCTGAGGGGGCTGCTGCTGCTGTCGCTGGGCCAGAGGACCGCCACTTGGAGTGTCTCCCTGCCTGGAGACCCAGTGTGCTGGCTCTGGGCCCAGCCTTGCCCCCCTGCCTGTCCTGAGGACCTTTTGCTGGACTTCTGAGCTCCCAAGCGCCTGGAAACGCTTGATTTAACCTCTAGCGCTTACGAGCGCTTTACTTTGCATTTAGCGCTGAGGAGCGCTTTACTGTCGGAAGCCGGAGCCCACCCGGCGTTGGCCCCGCTCCGTGGCGAGTTTGAGCCCCCTGGCAGGTGTCCACCCTGCCGGGGACATTGCCGCATTTCGAGCGCGTGCCCACCGCGCTTTATGGTACTCAGAAGCCGGTGCCCACCCGGCATTGCCCAGGACTTCACCGCCGCAGCCAAGGAGAATCAGAGGAGCAGCCGCTGGCGTCACCCGGGAGCCGCGCTGCCATTGGTTAAGGCCGCGGGGCTCGCCGGGCGACGCGTGCTGCAATTGGCTGCCTGCCCTGAGAAGCAGGAGATCTCCCCGGACCCCGGGAAGCGCCCGCTCCGCACCGGAGCACCGAAGAGGCCCGACCGCGAGGCTTCCCAAGTGAAGGGAGAGCCCCGCAGCCGAGTAAAGGAGTCTTCCAGCCGCCGCCGCAGACAGCCGGTGAGTGTGGCAGAGGAGAGACGGGAGGGGCGCCGGGACACATTGTCGGTGTCCGCCCCCCCCCCCCTCGTAGCGCGAGCTGGCGCTGATTGTTGTTTAGAGCCCCGAGAGGCTCTAGGGCCCTAAGTGCGAGATCGAGTCCCCCGTGAGGGACTCCAACAAGTTGGGCATTCCTTTCTTGCGAGCCCCACGAGGTTCACGGCACCCTTTGCCCTCAGGTGCTACAGTGATAATTCTATGATCTAAAAAGTGCTAAGTTCTAAAAGTGCTGATTCCTGACAGTGGTCCATGAAGCCCTGTCTTGTACATATCCCCTGTAAATTCTGCCCGTGCCTGTTGGCACATTGTAAAGTGTGTGTTTTATCTAATGTGTTTTGATGTAATACAAAGGCTATTTTTACATATAACCTTGTGTGGAGTTTCCTTTGTGGTGGGCCTTGGGTGTTGTTGCTGGGGTGCGCGCGCAAGCACTTAACTCATATCGCCTCCAAGTTTAGCCTTGCTGCTCGCGCCACGTTACCTAGAGGATGAGCAGGGGTTATCTTGGCCTGTAACTCCCTTGCCCTGGCTTGGGAGTGGTGGTCTCTGACTGACTTTGGCGCAAGCCCTGGCCAGCCAGGGATCCCATTTCTAACACATGTACAGTAGTATCCATGACCAATGGGGTCAAAAGCTACACTGAAAGTCACTCAAGAGCCTGTTTCCGATTGAAATGACAATTGGTGGATGATAACAGTTTCAAGTGCCTTTGCACATAATGAAGGCGAGTGATGTGTCTGTAATTTAACTGATTATCTTTGACTCCAGCAGGTTTGTTAAGAAAGGTGTTAACAAATCTCTATCTGAGGTCCTAAGGGAGAGACCCACTGGAAATGGAGGTATTGGTTCAATTGGTAAAAATCGGTCTAAGTGCTGTGGAGCCTAGACTAGTACTACTTTGGCATTGTGTAGGTTTCTAAAGGCAGTGATGATTTTTTGAAAGCCCCAATCTGTTGTTCGCATCAGAATCAGAGACAGGTGCATATTCAAAATGAAGGGTTGCCCCATAGAGGTGTATGAATACAAGGTACCAAGGGTTGTGAAATGATGGTGGTAATGAGTCCTTAAAATGTCAATTTAGTTGTTAAAGAACAACATATGATTATGACAGAGGTCTGATGAGGGAACTAGCGTGCAGATTATGAGCTCAGCAACACCATCTCCGTGGAAAGGTTCTTTAGTTGAATTCAAAGATTCGTCAGTGGAGATTTAGAAGTGCGCTTTTTTTATGCTCTGCGCTATACTCATTTATACATTGTGCAATCAGTTGACGATTCGATTTTTAATTCTGTGTCTGTTTAGAGCTCTCCTGTTTTGTTTTTATTTGTGGAGGTTATTGGTGAAAAAATGTATTGGTTTTCAAGGGGCGTAGACTATGAGTGGAGAAAGGGGCTCCGAGGGACTAAATTCTTTGCTGGAGCATTATCAGTGTACAAGTTGGTTAGGTAATATTAAGTGAAGTAGAGCTGTGTGAGCCCAAGAAGCCAGAGTTAAACCATCAGGGTAAACAGTAGGTTAAGGGTGTGACCTGCCTCATGAATTGGTTCGATAAGTAATCAGATAAAAAAAAGAAAATCCATACCCTAATAACTGTTTTAGATGGTAAGATTCCATTGGATGAAACTGGTCTATGTCACACTGTTTCTCTATACCACATATATTCATTAATGGCCTATTCCCCGGCTACAACCTAAATGTCAATGTTGGTGTAGTAGGGGTTTATTGCAATTATTGCATCAGATATTGTGATGATGCCTGCCTGTGTTTTATAATGTTGGTTAACTGTTATTGGCCTCACAGCCACATGTAATTTGAAAATTAATAAAGAAATCTAAAAAAAAAAAAAGATTCTTTTAGGCAAGAACAAGAAGGTGAAAATAGTAGGTAGCAAGGTCAGTTTTGAGTGTAAGGTACAGACCCCACAGCTAACATAGTGCCACTGTGTCCCACAAAATTGACTCATTTCACAAGCTCGTCCTGTGAAGAGACAATTTTACACAGAGGAACATAAACTGAGCTGGAAACCCCTGTCTAGACCCGGAAGATTATGACTCATTCATAGGTGGGGTGGGGGTGTATGTAGGTGGAAGTGTTTTCCTTCTTTGATTATCACAAACCCTGCCCCATCCAAGGCCACGTCCATTCTCTCACATGGTGCAATGTTTTGATGGTAAATGACAGTATTAAGGCAGGTGAAATCCTTGGCTCCATTGGAGCAAGTGTATTAAGAGCAACCAGAGCAATGGGCCTCTTCTGCCCTAATCTCTTTCTTTAGGAGAAGGAGGCTGATTACTTCTGATACTGATAAGTTGCTCAACGAAGTTTCATTGATCACCTACAATTGAAAAGCATTATTTTTTAGTAATTTTTCACTCATGAAATTGATTAATTTCAAGAGCATTTTCAGGGTATATTCTTAAGCGGGGTGTCTAGAAGGTCGCTATACAGGCTGCATCACTGAAGTTTCAGCATAGTGTGAGGTGGGCTGAGATGAGGAGTTGAGGTGCACTGGCAAGGAAGTGGGAGGGAGCGAAGTGTGTGGGGTGGGGTCAGAGTCAACAGACTAGTGGCAGAGAGGATGGGTCAACAGGTGATGACTGGACACTTACAGTTGCTTTTAACTTGTTGAAGTACTGGTGAAACTTTTAAAGGTTCATATGGTTTGTCGGAATCATTATCCTTTTGTTATTGTAGCTGTTTATGTAAATCAATGAATTATGTGCAGTCAAGTAGACTATGAGTTTCCTACCGCTAAGAATCATCAGTCTTAAGGAGGATGGATAATTTTGAGTGAAAGTCCTTTACAAAGCAGAACGTGCGAAGAACCATTATGAGCCACTCAAAACTTTGCCTCTTGTGAGTTACAGGCCCTCCTCACGCGCAACAATATTAATAAATAGCAAAATGCACTCAGCGCATCTGTTTGTATGATATTTAGAACAGATCAGAAGTTTTTACGATTAAATATAAATGCTGGTAGCCGAGGCTGTTTCAATATTCTGAAATCATGTTAGTCACGTCTGTTAGAATTGGAGCTGCTAGATCACTTTGTTATAAATCAATACATTTCACATACTTAACTTTTTTTCAATTTACTCTCGTAAGTGGTATGTCACTGCTCCATTGTGTTTCCTGGTTCCTCTCTTTTCAATTGTATTTTCAACAGTAGACAACAGTGCTGTAAAAGGACATAAAATGTAAACCAACTGCCAGATTTACGAAAAGACTGGTCACAAAAAGTGGTTGACAATTGTGCACCAGGTTTTTGCGACCAGTCTTTCATTTTGTGATGCAACCTTTGTACTAGTACTATTGAGTTACTCTGCAAAATCTCAAGTTGCAGGCGCATCACAGCACAACCTGCCTCATAAATATCACTAGGCAGGTTACTATTGGGGTCCCCTCTGATTGGCATAAATACAAGGATGGTGGAGCGCTAGCCCACCAACTCTTTCTTTGCATTCAAAAGCAGGAAACAGCTTTTTTAAACAGTCTATTTTGGTGATTTTTTTAAAAATTCCTGTTTGAAAATGCAATAGGAGAACCAGGTGTATGTCCTCTAGACCACTGCCTACTCCCCCCTAGTGTCCCCTGACGGGATTCACAAAGGGAGAGGTGCCCTGAAGAGAAACCTTACTCATTTGCAAATCAATTATTATCTCCAGTGAGGCAGGGCTAGCTGATCAATGATTTGCCACTAGAACTGCAGTCACAAACCATTGATACATCTCATTCCGACTCAGTTAGGTAGGGAATGCCTAACATGTCTTCTCCTAATTTCGAATCAGAATGGATCAAGTTGGAAGGAATTTTCCAACTTGCCAAATGGGTTTGTTAAATAGAAAAAAACGACACTTTGCAGTCCCAAACCCTGTGATTTTGTAAATTGCAAGGTTTGAGATGACAAAATTACTTTGCATGTGTCCCGAAGCTTTCTGCTAGATCGCCACACAGGAAGCATTCTCCATTGTATGTCATATTTAATTCCAATGAATGTTTTATGCACCCAACTAACTTAAAGACGAATCTGGGTACTCAGAGCTGCAATTAGTTAGATTAAATAAAAACATATATATGCTTTGCGCCTTGCGCTAGTTCTAAGCATTTAATTTCCCTGACTGTGAAGTTAGCCTGCCCGTAAACCAGAGTGGGTATTCATTTGGCGCGTGCAACAGTCAGCAAAGTATATTTATACATATATGATGGTCCTTATTGTTAAACCATAGCTATGTGCCTGTGTGCATTCTCTCTCTTGTATCACTTTCGGATCCCTGCATACACCTCTTCACATTATGCATCATAACTCGTTATATTTCGGCATACATGTTTTATTACTTTGTTATTCAGTTTTCCGTTTCAAGCAACCTTATGAAATAAATTGCTCATATGAAAAGCATCCATCGGTCCTACACAGCAATTCATTTTGCAAGTCTCCGTTGTCATTAAACAGTCAACGATGACATACAATTGTTTATAACATCAGACAGGGTGACATCTTGGAAGCTATTCGAAGTATCTCCATATCTTTGAATTTGCTGCTGCAGAGATTCAGCCGTCACAATTCATCTTCAGTAAAAACTGTATACAATGTACCGAACCACTAAACTGTGGAAATGGATTAGTCAATTGTGCAGGAGCAGGACACACCAACAGCCTTTCAGAGGTTCGGGGTTAAAGGATGCTTGCCACACGGAAGGGCTGGATAGGATTTATTACATTATAAATGCTAATAGACTTTAAGGTGGAGGTTTTTACTTGTCAGCGGCCACTGTGGTGCCAGGTGTGCGATTTTATGTGGACGACAATATATAGACATATCCTGGCAGATGCATGTTGTGGCATATAGAGTTTTAACCACTCCTATATGATTTTTGACAAGAACAAACATGTTTTAATTAGTTGTCATAATAATTAAGATGTGAATTTGGCTAGGAGTAGTTTACAGGGCCAGCACAGAGCCGGATTTATATCTAATGTGCTTGGTACATGCTTGTGCATAGTTGCATTTTCTGTCCACCGCAGATCAAACATTTTTGTCGTCAGTCGCTGGCTGAGTTGTACAATTCCCTTTTTTTTTTGGGAAGAGAAGAGATTGAAAGGAAGCGTGTAAAAATAGAGGCCAGATCAGGTTAAAGCTACAATGGTGTTTAGCTCCAAGTAGTGCTGAACTAAAAACATTATTAAAAGACAGGGACAAGGGCATAAGGGTATACGACCAGTGTAAAAATGTTTTTTTTTAATGGTGTAATAATCGTGCTGATTTTCGCCAAGAAAGGTTTGTTACAATGGCTTCCTCTATTAGTATAATTCATTTTCATATACCTTCAATTGATGTACTTTCAATGCCCTTAACAGAAGAATAGTCTAAAAAAAAGGCACAAAAATAGAACTTTGTCGTGTTTGTTGGAAATTGTATAAAATGTAATGTTTTCAATAGCAGTCAGATACTGGGACGGTGGATAAGCCAAAATTACAGAAAAAGAAGTTACAAGACGTGACATTCCAATCCAAATCCCAAATGAGAAAACAAGATTTTTGGCATACACCGACTAGTCCCAGTAAACACTCTGTCCTGCACACCGAAAGGGGCACGATGATGAAATACCTAGAGATGCAATCTGACATGAATAACATGTGAACATATAGAGCAGAAATAGACCCAGTGATTGAACGCGCAACGGGATTAATCAAGAACAAAATATACAAGAGAAGTGCCAACATTTGAACTCCAGAGAATAGATGTCTTTAGAAGAGTGCAAAGGGAAGAGGTTTTAAGGCAATGTAAGGAGACTTTAAATAAATACTATCCAAACGTACCCTGATATTAAATGTTCCTTGTTGCCATGACAGTATGATCAGCACTAGCTAATTTAGAGAGACAAATCCCAATGATAAAACATCAACCTTTATCTAGTCTGCTGTTTATCTTCTGAATTTGTGCATAAAAGATTGAGCAAAAGAGTGTGCCATCAAGCACTGGCCTTTTATATTTACTAATTCCGGATGACACAATCAGGGGCGGCTCCTTCATAATGGCGGAGGAGCATCTTCCCACTGGTCCGATTCAGTCACAGAAAAATGAAATGATAATAAAACCATAATATCATTTTATTTTTCTGTTACTGGCTCTGGCTGGCATGCCTGTGTAGGGTGGGCCAAGCCATGAAAGGGAGGAGTGGTGGGCACTTAAAAGTGTGCAAGTATATTTTACAGGCCGTCGTAGGCCACCCAAACAGACATGCACACTTCTATTTCTTCAACTCAGCTGTGTTCACAGCCGGGTTGGAGAAAAACCGCAGGTTACCGGGCACTGTCTGAGTGGCAGACCAGGTCGCTCAGACCAAACCTGAAGCTGCTTTCACAGCATGGGAGCAGCATCTGGATTGGGTGGGGAGCCTGTGCTTTCCAGTGATTGTGAAAGATAAGAACCGAGGCGGCCGTCGGCATTGGCGGCAGGAACTTGTACGTTTTTTATTAGTATTATTATTTTTCCCCTCATTTCCTGTCCCCATTCCCCCATCCCCGCACTTGTGTTGTGTGGCCGCCACGACTGGACACAATATACATTTCTCTACTGTTCTTTCCTTTGCTGTAGCCTTAAGTTGCAAACATGCATTTACCATATTCCTTTTAATTTTGCACTCTGATAAAATGCAACATAAAACACACCTTTGCATTCTATAAAAAATGTGAATTAAAAAGTCATTGATCTCTTCCTTCTAGGGTCTGGATGGTCTACATGGCATGGCGGGTGAAAAAGGCGAAAAGGTAAAAAACAATTCAAATGTGTTCACTCAAGCTTGACCATGTGTTTAACCACGTTGCCATTTCAGTAGTAGTCAAGATGCCATTAGTGGAGTATAATGTCCTATGTCTACAATATCACAAGAAATCAATATGTACAATAATATCCTAGTATCAGAAAAAATATAATAACAATTTCACAGCAGCATAACAGCTCTAGTATTTTAATATTATCTTACAGTTGGATCTCATGTTCTCATGGCATCATAATTACAACAATGGTCCTCTTGAAGCATCATGAAGCAACTTGTGTGACATTGAAGTCATTTATCAAATTGACTCCAATGTTAATGTTAATGTTATCGCCATTTATAGAGCACACTGTTACCCAGTGGGTGTCCTGGCGCTTAAAGATTGGTGTCTAGACCGAAGCTCAACCAAGCGGGAGTGGACCAGGTTTACAAGGATTGGAACAGCCAGGTTTTTACTGCCTTCCCAAATTCCAGATGGTTAGAAATGTGCCTAATAGGCCGTGGCAACTCATTCCATGCTTTAGAAGCTCCAAGCATAAAGCGTCTGCCTCCCCAGTTAGCTCTTCTAACCAGGACAGACCAGGACCAATTTTGCTTCCGATGATCGCAAAGCTCTCCTCGCCACATACCAGTAAAAGTGTTGTCTAAGATATTGAGTGCTCAGCCCATAAAGAGATTTATGAACTATGCATAGAGCCTTAAAACAGACCCGCTTTTTGACGGGCAGCCAGTGAAGCTTCTTTAGTTCCACTGAGATTGACGCAAATTTGGGTGTTTTAGTCAATAGTCTGACTGCCGCGTTCTGCAGGAGCTGAATTTTTCTTAAAAGGCCCTTTTGTATGTTCAAATACAGGCCGTTGCAATAGTCCAGTTTTGACATGACTAGAGCTGTAACAATGGCCAAAGGGAGAAGAGGGAGGATTTTTTTGCAGGAGCTTATAATAAAGGAGGCAACAGAAACCTCAGCATTAACCTGGCCCTTAAGGCAAAGTTTATTGTCTATATAAACTCCCAGATTTTTTACCTTTGACACTGGTTGAGGAAGAGGACCCAATTCTGCGAGCCACCAACTAGCTGACCAGAAGTTTGCATTGTTGCCGAAGAGGATCACCTCTGTCTTACTTGAGTTGAGTTTCAAAAAATTTTGATTCATCCCCCCACCTACAGCTGATAAGCAGTCCTGAAAACGGGAAGCTGTATCGTGTGGCTTGTCAGGAAGCAGCGACACCGCAATTTGTGTGTCGTCTGTGTATGACGTCAAATTGAACCCAAACAATTCGATCAGAGGTGCCAATTGAGCCACATATACATTGAATAAAGTCGGACTGATCGAGGATCCTTGAGGGACCACACATGGTAGCGAGAAGAGTTTGGATGTATAACTCCCCAAGGCCACCATCTGAACCCTATCGGAGAGAAAGGATTTAAGCAGCCTCCAGGCTGCCCCTTCTACTCCGATCTCATGCAGCCTGTCCATCAGATGCCTGTGATGGACCGTATCAAAGTCCACAGAGAGATCCAACATTATCAATGCAGCATGTCCTCCCTGATCTATACTAACTCTAATCTCATCCGTGGATTTCAAAAGGGAAGATTCCGTACTGTGCCCACCCCGAAACCCATATTGCGTGGGATTGAGGCTATGCGAGGCTTCTAGGAAAGCACTGAGTTGTGTGTTTATGACTTTTTCAAATATTTTGGCCAGTACGGGAAGTCTGGAGATAGGTCTAAAATTATTACAATCCTTTCGATCTAAATTCTGCTTCTTTAAAAGAGGCAATATGGAGGCATTTTTCCAGATCTTAGGGAAATAGCCTACCTCGAACATTGAATTGAATGTTAAATAGGAGGCCACAGGTTGCGCGGCTAATTTAAGGGTGGATAAAGGAAATGGATCCAAAGGAGAGCCAGAGTTAGCCGACGTGATCATTTTGGAGGTTTCCAGAACTGAAACTGGAAGGAATTTATTGAGAATAACGTTATCATGAGCTGGTGAGGAGATATAGGAACTAACAGAAGGCTGGTGCTTAGTTGTAGCACTTTCCAGCGAAACAAAGATGGTATTCACATTGTTATAAAATAATTCCGGAATGTCGTCACTCAGCTTTTGGCTAGCCTCTATAAGAGGTGGGGCAGGATAGGCCAATTTGGTTACAGTTTAAATAATTCCTTCGTCAAGTTTTTAGCCTCCTTGATCTGATCTGCAAAATATTCTTGTTTAGTTTTTTCTGGTAGAAGTTTGTATTTTGCCAGGGTCTGCTCATATTCTGCTCGGCTGAAGCCGAATAATCCTGTCTCCACACTCTTTCCGATCTTTTACAGACCGATTTTATGTCCCTGAGATCTTGGGAATACCACGGGGCCGAGGGGTCTAGTAAAGTGTCTGAGTTTATATGGAGATAAACTGTCCCCATCAGAAATAAGCCAGTTGTTATAATTTAAAGTTGCCTGGTCAAGATCTAAGGATTTTAATATATTATACTGTAGCAACAAACGTAATAATCGTAATAATCTAGTGACATCAGACAATATGTTGTGTGGAAAGGGCTTTCCATGGGTAGTGCGTGAGCATTGCAATGCAACTTCCCATGGGTTTTAAAACAAATCCCTGTGGAACTGTACATGGGTATTTACACCAAAATCCTTCACTTCTCTGTGGCAGTCGTAATGTGAGGAAATGTTTTAATTTCTCCCTCTTTGTATGTGTGCTGAATTATGTCGCTCATATACAAAGAGGAAATGCCTTCAGGCATAGGTTTTGTGCAGCAAGGGTCTCCTTTCTGCACAAAAACTATACAAAGAACAGTGCAGGCACAATTTCACTCCTGCACAAAGGTGCCTGCATTGACACATGGCAGACACAAGTACACCAGCACAGGGAAAGAAAACGAACTGTGCCATTTCTAAGTAAATATGGTGCAGTTTTGCTATAGTCGATAAATGCATCACAGTGTAACAACTTTATTTGCTGAGCTGTGTTGCATGAACTCTTTGTGAGTATGCCCCCTAACTTCTTGTCTCAACTGCTTCCCCCAAAAGTGTAGGAAGAAGCCTACAAAGATTCCCTACCCCAAAAAGAAAATAAATCCGTAATAGGAGCTACTCTTCACTGTCTGACTCAGGTTTTGGAATGTTATTCAACCACGAATTCAACCCCCAGTTCCAGCCAGTTCCCCTTACTCTAACTTGAAAGACAGACAATGAGACAGCTATATCATACAGTAGTCTGGCAGCAAACATTTTAAACAAAAAACACACTGTGAACGATGCTCAGCCATTGCCGCTCTCCCAGAAGACCAAGGCATACTTGCTCTATTAACCAGTCCCTTGAATGCATCTAACAATTGTCAGTTTGTTCCAAATATCAACCAATCTGCTGCACTTCTCCCAGAAGTTGGGATTAAGCTATGGTCTTGCTATTTTGCATCCATGTTTGTTGATCTCTCTGCAGAATGTGCCTATCTAGAGACGAGGAGACACTGAGAAAATCACACCTGTAGCCTCTGCCCATCAAATACATCTCACAAGAGATGGAGGAGAGCTATTGATTGATAGGTAAATGGTGAAAGGGTTATCCCTTTGGTGGTGCTTGGTGAGCAGATCCCCTGAATCAGCATAAATGTTCTTGTGCCCACTTCCTTGCCCTTACAAGCAATCACCGACCTTCACCTGAAATGACCAAGCATTACTTTTACCAGTCTGGGTGCTTCGGCAGTGTTCTCAAGCCACACATGGTATCCTATCTGACGCTGATGCTTTGTTGCCGCATTTCACTGACCCCTGAATACAGAACTTGGTGGCAAGAATGCAAAAGTCCATGCATGATATTTACACATTCAAATCCAGATTGAAATGTCTTGTTTGGTTGCCAGAATCTTAACACTCCCTTCGCCTTGAAGAACTCACTAGGGAACCAGGATCATTAAATCTGTGTGTCTATGACTACAGATCTAAAATTCCAAAGTTGTAGCAATTATTTGCATAAGTGAGCTCCTGACAATCTCAAAGGAACAACTGCAATGCACTTTGCCATTGGAAGTAGTCAAAATGCCATTTTTTGTTTTTGGGTCACTTACCACTAACAGAACTCATCTTTATCTTGCACCCTACAATCCCACACACTAGAAATATGTGGCTATGTGTAAGTCTTGTTACATCAGCCTTGTAGTGCTCTGTGATTCAGGACTCCAAAACACAATATTAGTAATCCCCTAGAGGACCACAATTCTTTGAGCACAACAAATACGATTTGAGATCAATAACGTTTTATTCCACTTTGATATGTCTATTGTGCTTTGGCTTATTCCTCATAATACTTCAAAAACAAAGCTACATTTTGGGAAGAGCTCAAGGTGTAGACCCAAACTGAGCCATCAGTAAATCACAGGAGTTATAATAGTGCAGTACTTGGTGACATGACAAGTCTGTATGGATGGATGAGGAG
The DNA here is from genome assembly GCF_964263255.1 of Lissotriton vulgaris. NCBI lineage: Eukaryota > Metazoa > Chordata > Amphibia > Caudata > Salamandridae > Lissotriton > Lissotriton vulgaris. Next base: position 480,382,242 of record NC_141694.1, read on the forward strand.
TTAAAAGGTGATACTTTTCCTAATCTGATTCATATCATTTTTGTGGGACCCATTCGGGATGCTTTAGCTTTATCGTTGCGCTGGCAACCTGCTGATTTCCTTGTCTCACAACTTAAAAAGTAAGCCCTAGCTGCAGATAGGTGCGTAGACAACAGAGTGAATCAAAGTGATATGGTGAGGACATACAAACAGATAAGAGAACCACTCATAGCACCATATATCACGACATATTGAATGGGCTAAAAAACATAGACGTGGTGTCCAACTCCACCTTGGATTGGTTTAGTTCTTTTAAAGGTCAGATTTGTACCCAGATTGTCAATAATGGTAGTAAAGCACCTCCAGTGAAATTGTCATGTGGGATCCTTCAGGGCCTCTCCTTATCACCAGTGTCTCTTAACTCATAAGTGAAGCACCTGCATGACCAATTGCTATCAAGGAGGGTGGAGTTTTACGTATACCTAGATAACACACAACTACATCCGCCTCTGGAAATATTGTTTAATATACGAGCCCCCCCACACACACATAAACACACTTGAATAAGATTTGAAAGAATTTCACACACAAGATGAAAGATAGTGAGCTCGCTCTGAATACCTACAGAGCATAGTTAAGGTTGGTAGGAATAAAATCAATAAAAGAGTCTGTTCTGTGAAATCCCTATGTGTTGTTCTGGATGATTAGCAACCCATGAAGAAACACGTACATCACTTAACCAGCTCATGTGGGTTTTATATTCGCACTCTGGCAAATTATCTCCTTTTGTGGGGTTGACCATAACGTGGCATCCACAGCAGAGCTCTATGGAAAAAGTCATAGGCTGACCTATCCGTTAAACACTTTATTCTTCTGATGTAAAAAGTAGGCGCCACGGGGCAGCGTAATAGTAATAACGTTTATTACAGCGCTTTGAGACTTATACGCTGCTAAGCAACATGTCATTATTATAACAATGTTCGCTTTGCTTGTGTTTTTTTAGGGAGAAGTTGGCCCCCCAGGACTTCCTGGCCTTCCTGGATTGGTATTTTTGCTCACTTTATTTAATTTGTTAAGTTTCTGGTGTGTGCAGTGTAAATGTAAATGCACATTTTTCAGAAAACCTAGCCTGGCATTTTAACCTGCATTATGTGGATCCTGGAGTACATTTTGTTCTCTTTACACCTTATTGATTTCCCTGGCAGGAACATCTTCCTACTCCGTGCGCTGGACATATTGCCTAATAAGACCTGCTTCTTGAACGTTTGCCTCCCGTTTGTGCGGCCGCCTTTGTGTGTGCGGTTGGTTAAAAGCGCCAGCCCTCACATTACTGAGCCATTAGCAGGGATTAGAAACTGCTTGTTGAAAGAAATAGCGTGTGTTCCTGTAAGGGGAAGAAATCGGCACCACAGTACACTGGCTTGTCTGCAATACACCAAGGCCCATATTTGTACATTTTTTAAGCAGCACAACATAGCAAGCCACTTTGCTCCGCTGCCTGAAAGGGAAAGGGAAGGAATGTGGCGTATTTAACATTATGTGGCGCATTCTTGTCCTTTACTACCGCTGGCACACTTTTGGTTGCCTAGCGCCAGTGCAGACACCCTCGCGTCATGGTGCAATGGTGCCTGCGTTGTAGGCTAGATTGTTCTTGTGCAGGAAGGGGCACCTTCCAGCACTAAAACAATCCTCAGAGGCATTTTCCTCTTTCTAAGTGTCCTGCAGCACACAACGAGAGGAACAAACAAGTAGAAAAAATATATTTTTTCTTGTTACATTTTACCAGGGAAAGCGTAGCATTTTGATGCATTCCCAAGTGTACCACTAATGGTGAGTCTGTGAATGTGCCAAAATCCATGGGTGGATTCGTGGGGACACCCACGCTCGACCCATGGGACGCCTCCCTGCCGTAGAGTAATGCAAGGAAGCAATTTGCACTGCCTTGCTATTCCAGATTAATCAAACCATGCAGAGCCATGAAAGGATGCCTTGCGTGACCTGATAAATCTCACTTAGGTTTTGTGTCACCTTTGCATGGCGAAAGGGAGACTCAAAACCTTCATAAATCTAGACCCACATGTGATGTAGGCACAAAGGAGTTGATGAATGAAGATAGTATGCTGTTCATAGCACTGGCACCTCTTAGTGCCATGTTTAAAAATGAATGAAGAAAAAATAAAGGTGCTGCTAATGGATTTCATTATGACACAAAAATGTTAGGACAATATAAGCCTGCCTTATTCCTGTTGTAAAAATCTGCCACTAAAAGCAAAGTCTTACTAGAAGGGTAAGAATTTAGACCCCCATTACAACTTTTTTTATAACATCTTTTTATTAAGGTTACAGCAATCTGGTCATATGGACATACATCACAGTAATCGTAAGCATCATTAACAATGAAGACATTGCGGTCACGTTGCCAACAATTCCACTATCAGACTTCTGATACACACCCATCCTGGGTACAACTGGAACATTTCATCCAGGAATGGAGACTTCAGTAGACATTGTAATTGGGGCGGTGCAAGGATTCCCTCTGAAAACATTCCATTTGCCCCAGACCCTCTCCCATTTCCCTGGGCCTCTCCTGCTTATATTCCACCTTCTCCAACACCATTCATCAGTCCATGTCCCTTTTCCAGTCTCTGAGAAGTGGTGTGGACCCTGCCCTTCATAAGCAAGTTATATTATGTTGAGCAACTATTATGCCCAAAAACATCCAAATTTGTTCTGTACGAACCGGGTTGGTAGCATCCCACACATTAAAAATGCACCATTTAGCTGAGAGTGGCAAATAGATACTACATACATCACTCATGCATGCCAGTAGAGATTCCCTGAAGGGCTGGATTACTGGACTATCCCAGATGATGTGAATAAAGAAACCCTCTTGACCACATTGCCTACGACAAAGCAGATCCAATCCCCTGCCCATTTTTACCATCTAATTGTGTGATAGTTAAGATCTATGAAGTATTTTAAGCAGGCACCAGTCTGAAGCGTGCCCTAGTGGGTACCTCCATAGGCGAGGCCAGAGTCTCCGGCCAACCCTCATCAGTTATAACTCCCAGATCAGCCTCCCAGTGGTTCAGCAGGTAAAAAGTGCTTCTGTAAAGTTATTTATCAGTTTTCAATAAGTGAGGGAGGTCGCCTTTCGGATTATGTGTTCTTCTAACAGTCTATCTTCTAATGGTGACGATTCCGGGAGAGCCTCCCCCTGGGGGATTAACACATGTTGTACTTGTAGGTAATGGAAGGTTTCAGCAGTTGCTATGCTGTGGTCCCTCTATAAGTCAGAGAATGAGGCCATCACCCATTAGATCAGAGATCCCCCACCCTGGAGAGTCCTATAAGATCCCACTAATCAAAGCCGGGACATGTTTTCTGCGTGCCCAACATCAGAATCACAATCAGAATCCCACAACTAGGTGACCTGGGTAATTCAGCCTCCTCAACCCAGTTTTTAAAGTGTTGTGTGTGAAAGTAGTACAGTGAGTGTTGTTGGTCCTGTGAGGGTTAGACGCTTCGGGTTTGTGTACAGTGTCTACAAGTACCTCCCCAGCTGTAAGACATGACGGTCCAAGCAATACGCTGGTTCATCGACAAGCTGGTGAACCCATTGATTAATAACCGGCAGTTGCGCCACCCAATGATATGTCTGAATATCTTGCAGGGCTATCCCTTAGCCATACCAACTCTGTCAATTCAAGTCGGGAGATTCTTGGGGTCTTTCATCCCACAGCAGAGTTCTAACCTCAATTTCTATAGTTTTAAAGTAAGTTGGAGGAACAGGGAACAGCATGGTTTACAAAACATACAGAAGATGTTACAACACCATCATCTTGAACAATGTTGCTCTTCCAAGTATGGAGAGCGGCAGTGAGCTCCAATGCTGAGCATCGCTTTTAAGTTGTGTCAGTAGTCCTTGAAGATTTCTGGGAACAAATAAGTCAGGATCAGTGGTAACATAAATGTCAAGGTAGCGGAAACTGTCTAGAATTTGCGCCTTACACCCAGGTGGCAAGCAAGGCACCTGTCTACCCAATGTACACCCACTGTGGATTTGGACCAGTTAATGGTATTACCGGGGTATCTACCAAGTTGGTGAATATGTCCAATATTCCCTGAATGGAGGACTGAGGAGACACAGTGTATAGCTGAACATCATTGGCTTAGAGCAGAGGTCTTCCAACTTTTGGATGCCGAGACCCCCCCTGTCAACATTTTGAGGCGTAAGGACTCCCTCCCGACAAACATTTCTAAACCTGTAGGCAGGGCTACTAGAATTATGAGGCAAGTGAGGACCAAACTACGCGACAGGCTTGACTAAATTGTGTGGGAAGAAAATGTAAGTGATGTTATGTGATGCCGCGTATTTTGGGATAGCATTGATTCATTTTGACATTTTTTACACACAGTAATACTGAGGAAATATTTCACCCCATCAGTACCCGTTTATAACCAAAATACAGCAATTAACATCAGAAAGATTTCTAGCCAACCTTTGAGAAGGGCCTTCCACGCCGCAGGAATACGTGCTGCCACATTAGAAGCTCACGTGGCCCTGGCCAGGATAGGCAGGGGTCCCCTAAAAACCTGGCGGTTTTGTGCAGAGTTAAGAGGTTTACCCATGCAGCTTTCCTCTCACCCCCTCCCTTCCATCCCTCTCTCCTCTCCTAACCCCGGATCCTTCTCTGACTTTGTAGGCCATTTTCTTTCACCCCTTTTTACAACGTCTGAACTCTCCCCATTCAACCTCTCACTTTAACAATGCACCTCATCTTTCTATAGCACCTTTCTGACAAGCATTTCATTTTTTTATAGCGCTACTCATAGTTTACTCACACTCAGTTCTGTGATCTGCATGGTACACGTTCTTTGTAGCAGGCACATTAACCCTCTGCACACTGTGTGGGTGACAAGAGTGCCCATGTGAGTGCACGGTGAGCGATGCAACAGTGCGAGAGTAGGGTAAGAGAAGTGACTGCAGGGTGAGTGAAGTGGTGGATGAATTTGGGTGCGGATGCAAGTTCAGAATGGGACGAACAAATGTATGATTACTGATGGGCTTGTTGGAGTGAGTTGCTTATTGAGCAGTGAGGGTTCAGGTGAGTGAAGTGTCACATGAGTGCAGGATGAGTAGTGAACTCGTGTGACTGCAGGGTGAGGTATAGGGTGAAATGCGCAAGTGCATTGTGAGTGCAGAGTGATCACTGTGAGTGCAGGGTGAGCAGGTGAATGGTGTGAGTGCATGGTGATCAGTGTGAGTGCATTGTGATTACTGTGAGTGCAGGGTGAATGGTGTGAGTGCATGGTGATCAGTGTGAGTGCACAGTGAGTGTGAAAGTGAAGGGCGAGAATGAGGAGCGAGTTGTCTAAAATGCAGGGTTCAATTCGTACACTTGAAGTAACTCAGCATGTTCTTGACGGCAGCGTAGGGTTTAAGATTTAAGTTAAACTACTGCGGCATTAATCGGGGATCGAGGGAGGAGGAAATAAATAATGTGCTGATCCTGCAACAAACTTACAGTCCTATGGTTAGGGTTGCCAGCAGATTATTTTGATGGCCCAGTCGGTACAAAAATAAGCAGACACCTAAAGCTGTATTTTAAGCACTTATCTGTGCATACTTCGAACAACAAATATAAATGGAAAGCACTTTTAATTGTGTTCTAGGGCTGCCTCAATGATCCCTGACTGACAAAGAGAAAAAAGACAGAAAAGTCACATAACTAATGCATACATACTTTTGTATTTAAAAGTCTATTAAGTGTCAAGAGGAGATCTTTGCAGGCTCTTTAAACAAAACAGGCAGGCATTTTTCTTTTGGCAAACCCTACTTTATATTCCTTTTCATTAAATACATTTTTACACTACAGCAGTAATTGTAAAATACAAATGTAAGGAACAGGAACAGTGGGGGCCCAGGGGGTACTGAAACCAGGAAAAAAACAAAGCCTCTGTAATCAGTTTACAAAGGCATGTAATTATGCAAATGGTATTTAAAGACCTGTGAAAAACTCGGGCGTGTTGGAGATGACTCCAGACACTGCCCAGCCCAGCCCACAGCTCGAGTTACACTGCAGCAGCAGCCGGGCTGAGAGACACGACGAGGGAGGAGGGGGGCTGAAGCCCTTGGGCCTGGGAAGAAGTATGATTTTGAAGGCGCGACCCCCTTTGCATCGCTCCACGGCCCCCCTGGGGGTCACGCCCCACAGTTTGAAGACCCCTGGCTTAGAGAGATATCCTATTCTCCCATTCCTCCATCCAGTGCAGTTCACAGATCAATAAATCTCCCTGAACCAGGCTGCAAAGGCTGAACAATGAAAGCAGAAATAAGCGGTGATATAGGGCAAACCTGTCTAGTTTAATGCTGGAGGGGGAATACACAGGATATCCTCTGAATGACCACCACCTGAGCCAGAGTTATGGAGTAGAGAAGTTGCACACAGGTCATACATTTAGGGCTGAACCCCATACGTTTTGACACAGCAAAGCAAAACACTGTGATTCAATAGCATCAAAGGCTATGCTTGCATCAAGTAACAGGATCACTGCATTTTCGCAGATTTTTTCAACACAGCACTCCATGGAGCCGCCATAAGTTAAGGGCTGTGCTTCAATGTGGCATAAAGCCGGATTGATCGGGATGTACCAATTTGAATATGATTGCAATAAGTCGGGATGCTAGAAGCTTGGAAAGACCCAATTACAACGTTGATGTAATTCCTGAGTCCGCTAGAATCTGGAATGACAGAAGATGGGAAAATAGCAAAGTCCTTTCCCCATGGACATCTCAAGCATCTTCTAAAATGTTCTAAAGTCTGCTGAAGTCTCCGATTGGTAAATGCCCACAGAAGTAGGTATTGCAATACCAATTTCTATAGTAATTCCCCATTTGCCTTGGTGACTTAAAGGCACAAGTTGAAAAACCGCTGTATGCACACATCGAAAAAGTAATGATACACTTCATAGTAGTAGTTTCAGCTGTGGAAATGTCGAACCCGTATTCCAGCACTCTACAGAATGAGGGCCTTAGTGGTTGGTTCACCATCATTAATGGAAATGTTGGAAAGCTACCCCTCACAACTCATGTGAGTGAACTTCTGGCTTTCTCAGAAGTATTGGTGTAAGTCTTTACAATGCATAGATGTCCATGAGTTCATCCTCACCTACACTATCTTCACTTGATTAATCCTGGGTTGTATATTTTGCCTAAATGTGCATTAATATATAAAAAAAATCTTACTAGGATAATATTTTTCAATGTGAAGAAACCACTTCTCATTCATTTTAAACTACAGTTTGACTTAAAACGTGTTCCACTGGAACACAATGAATTTTGGGGATAGTTCCTTTCTGTTACCAGGCTAGAAGCCCACTCACTCTATAGTCTTTTTGGAGTACATGTGTGTGTGTTTTCCGAGTGGCAATTTTCATGCAAAATGTTTGCCAGTACCCACTAAGTTCCAACTTTACCTCATTCTTTTTGTGTGCCATTCCTCCTGTCAATACCTTTACCACTTTTCTAAACTTCCTGAGATTGAAGTTCTATTTGCAATCATGGACCCTAAATGTACTAATTCAATGAATCAGAATATAGGAAATTACACTGACAAAAATATCTTGCGAATTGATGCTAACCATAGGTGATCAAAACATGTTATGAATTGGACTCTTGATGTAGAAACTACAAAACGGCATAATGGGATAATGGAATAAAAAGAGGCAGTTTATGAAGATTGGCAAGTGTCCACACCTGAGATTCAACCCTACATGGATCACCCCACACATAAGGAAGTTGCATATATGCCTCAATATAAAAGAAAGAGGCCCGCTACTTCAAGAGACAGGCTTCCACATAAGACTTTATTGTCAACAATAGATGCTCCTGGAGAACTCCATTCATTCACCTCTTGAATACTGCACTTCTTTCAAGCTCATGCACTCCTCTACACTCATCTTTAACCCCTTCACGGCGGGGTGTTCCCCCCGCTGTGCGGGGGTAGGGGGCCACGTGCGGTGTGGCTGTGCTTGTGATGAGCTCAGCTCGTCATAAGGCACAGTGGAGCTGCACTCATAATGGGCTGAGCTCGTCACGACCACACCCGTTTTGGAAAGCTCAGCACAGCGGGGAAATTATCCCCACGTGCGAACGTTCCAATGGCCGTGGCGAGCTCAGCTCGTCATGAGTGCAGCTCAACCGTGCCTCATGACTAATTGAGCTTGTCATGGGCACTCAACGGGTTAAAGGGACATTGTTAAGAATTGTCCTCTGGGTCGCTTTAAAGGTGGGTGTAGAGGAGTGTATGAGCTGGAAAGAAGTGTACACAAGAAATGAATGAATTGAGCTCTCCAAGAGAATCTATAGTTGACATATATGCAACATTAAGGCAGTAATGTCGATCAATGTGACAGATTATTTCTACGTCTTTTTTTCAACTTGTGCAAAGTAGTATTGATGAACCCAGGTTGTTCTGGTGACTCCTATTGTATACATATTTCTACAGGGTGAAAATGAATAAAAATCATTTAGCATTGTTTGCTGGTTATGTAATAGCAACTGTAGCAAACAGATTAGCGTTCAAACATAGTTCATTTTTTGGGCTCTGAAAATGAGACATAGAAGGGCTTATTACAATGTCCGAATGACCTTCTCGGTGTGAGATCTGACTTACCATAGGTCGGCATTTTCGCACCCCCTATTACGATGCGATTGCACATGGTGCGGTCGCAAACATCTATTCCTCTATGGGAGCTTGTGCTGCCGTCCAAAACCAGCCACAGCACAAGCTCCCATAGAGAAATGAGGGTTTCTCTGAATCCCTGCACCACGTGGAACACACAGGGATTCACACGGAGGCACCATAGGTCCCCCCCAGGTCCCCAACTTGAGGCCGCTGATGGATCGGGCCCCCTAAGTCACTTATCAACAGGCTTTCCATGTAAAGGGTGTCTGAAAACGACATCATAATCTCAATGGCATAAATACAATCCTAAAGGGATTATGTGCGGCCTCCAAATGGCCGTCCGGCTCCTTGAGCCTGTCGGGAGCTAGCTGGATTGACTGGACGGTTTGAATTCCAACGGCTGTAATCATAATACGGCAGTCGGAATTCAAACCGACATCCTAATTAGGGACAAATTGTTTTTGTGAGAAAATAGTTAGGATTAGGGGCAGCATTTCACCAATCGGTTGCTAGTGCACAGGATAAATTTGGTACTTTGACCACCACCCCCTCAGAACATTCAAGGAACCTGGGAAGACTCTACCAGACGGAGAAGGACCTACTGGAAGAAGACTCCTGACTTTTAGTGGAAGAAGAGGACTTATTCAAGGACTCATTGACTGTAGAACTCTTGAGTCCTGCTAGAGATGACTGCCTTCTAAGATTGAAACTGCTATAGTATTCGGCCTCCTGCTTGGATACGTCAGGGATACAAAAAGCAGGACTCATGACAAGAAGCCCCCAACGGACCATAAAAGACTGTATCCTGAAGAACACATAGAGTGACTTGATGCCTAGAAGCCTGCCATAGGTGGCCAGACTGTCCAGAATAAATATTTCTATAATTTCCACAAAAGTAGGACCTAGCCATTTTTTGCCACCTCTAGAACACTGTTACATGGTGCAGAGACTTGCCCAGAAAGGTTGTACCTTAGGCAGGCAAGAAATCCAGGTTTGTCCTGCTTAGAGCTTTTTACTGTGCTAAGAAGAGGATCAGAAGCAACTTGTAGTAAAGGTGTCTGGCCTTGTGAAGCTCTGCCCTGCTTCAGCTTCCAGCCGCGCTCTACTGGAGGATTTAGACTTCAAAAAAAAGTGACACAATCTGAGGCTAATGCCGTGGACTAGGGCATGGGTACTCACAAACTTTCTCTCGGGGCCAAATTTACAGTGTGGTTTGTGTCGAGGGCCGCACCGGTGGGGTCACTGGGGGAGGGGGTGGGGCTAGAGCAACAAAAAACACTGTGACCATGAGGTTGAACACAGGCAACTGCAGTGGACGCCTTCGTCCACTGAGCCACCAGACCCGGCATACACACACCTCTCTTTCTCTCGCTCTCTCTCTCTCTTTCTCTCTCTCTCTCTCTCTCGCTCTCTCTCTCTCAATCTCTCTCTCTCTCTCTCTCTCTCCCTCCCCTCTCTCCCCTTCCCTCTCTCCCTCCCTCACTCCCCTCCTCTCACTCCCCTTCCCTCACTCCTTCCGACACTCCCTCCCTCATTCCCCCCTCACTCCCCTTCCCTCACTCCCCTTCCCTCACTCTCTCTCCCTCCCTCACTCCCCTTCCCTCACTCCCTCCCATTCCCTTACTCCCCTTCCCTTACTCCCTCCCTCACTCCCTTCCCTCACTCCCTTCCCTCACTCCCTCCATCCCTCCCCTTCCCTTACTCCCTCCATAACTCCCCTGCCCTCTCTCCCCTTCCCTCACTCCCCTTCCCTCTCTCCCTTCCTCACTCCCCTCCCTTTACTCCCTCACTCCCATTTCCTCACTCCCTTCCCTCACTCCCCTTCCTCACTCCCCTTTCCTCACTCCCCTTCCCTCACTCCCCTTCCCTTACTCCCTCCCTCCCTCACTCCCCTTCCCTCACTCCCCTCCCTCACTTCCCTTCCCTCTCTCCCTCCCTCACTCCCCTCCCTTTACTCCCTCACTCCCTCACTCCCCTTCCCTCACTCCTTCCGTCACTCCCCCCTCACTCCCCTTCCCTCACTCCCCTTCCCTCACTCCTTGCTCTTCCCTCACTCCCTGCTCTTCCCTCACTCCCCTTCCCTCACTCCCTCCCTCACTCCCCTTCACTCCCTCCCTCCCTCCGCCCCCCTCACTCCGCCTCCGTCACCCTCACTCCGCCTCCGTCACCCTCACTCCGCCTCCGTCACCCTCACTCCGCCTCCCTCCCTCAGCCACCCTCACTCTGCCTCCCTCCCTCTGTCTCCCTCCCTCTGTCGCCTCCTCCCTCTGTCTGTCTCCCTCCATCTCCCTCTGTCGCCCTCCTCCCTCTGTCTGTCTCCCTCCCTCTGTCTGTCTACCTCCCTTTCTCTGCCTCCCTTTCTCTGCCTCCCTTTCTCGGTCTCCCTTTCGCTCCCTCTCCCTCTGTCTCCCTTCCTCCCTCTTCGGCTGTCTACCTCCCTTTCCCTCTCTCCCTCCCTCTCCCTCTGTCTCCCTCCCTTTCCCTCCCTCTGTCTCCTTCCCTCTCCCTCCTTCTGTCACCTCACCCTGCCTGTGTGTGCCCGGCTGAGACAGCTTGCCGGGCACACACACACACAGAGCCGCACCCAAGCACTTAACAGGTCTTTAAAAGACCATTTGCATGTTAATGTGGCTTTGTTGTTGTTCACCTCCTCTTAGCGCCCCTGCAGCTCCACTGACTATCGCTGGAATGAGTCAACCGGCCCCCACAGAGCAGCAGAGGCTCTCAGGGTCGCGCTCCGGTTGCAGACACTCTTTGAACATTGTTTTCAAAAACACGGGTACGATGTCTGCAAGGTCCACGGGCCGCCAGGGAAGGCTTGCTGGGTCGCTGGCGGCCCGCGGCCGTACTATGAGTACCCGTGGACTAGGGTGAGGCATTAAATCTATCAACCTGATCAAGCTACATGGCAGCTGTAAAATTGCACTATTTCCACTTGGAAGCTTTGCTGCCCAAACAAACAACTTCAGCACAAGGTTGATGATTATGTATTCAACTTTGAGGGACTCTCACCAGACACAGCTTTTGGCCATGCCATTCTGGAAGGTTGTGACTTCCATTTCAGGGACTAGATCTGAATGTAAAATATTTAAATGGAACACCCCGCTTAATACATCTGATCTCCGTGTCATCCCTGTTGAACTGAAATTGCACTTAGGTCCCAGTCACCTACAAATTTTAGTTTCTCAATGGTACTTAACTTTTACTAGGTGCTGTTTGTCTTTCAATTTAAAATAATCATCTCTCCAGGTCTCCCTATTCTATTTTGATGGTCTTGTTTTCTCTTTGCTCATTAAACTTGTCTTCATTTTTCTAAATTGGTTTAGGGACTTTATTACAGTGTGCTCTTTAAATTTGTGGTTACTGTCTGAACTTAACAAACTTCCCTGATACTTGTGCTATAGGAACCGGAGTTTCTCAGATTTGTGTGTTGACCTAACCAGATTGTGTTTAAATTGGTAAGGGTCAGTCTTCCCAAATTAATAACCCATGTTAGATGTGAAGGACATCTAACATGGGCTTCAATTGGATTTCCATAGAGCATATTATCAAGCCCATTATTGTCGTTTTAGCAGCAGTTTTCTGCTGTTAAAACAGCGATAATTTTATCGCCTGTTTTGATATTATACCCCCCAATTTCTTACAATTAGTGAAGCATAGTGTTCAATGGGTGTATGTCAGAATATTCTTGACAGAAATATTGTTTACAAAAATAATTCCGCCAGTGGTGGTAAATTTTCTATTATTAACTCTGATTTGGTGATATTTTGTAAATGATAATAAGGATCTAGTAATTATGTCAGATGATATACTTACTGTAACATTTTGGATTATTAATTCGGGTGTGACTACCCTCCTCAAGAAATAATCAGAACTACCCTCCTCAAGAAATAATCAGAACCCTTCTCAGGGCGAACCTGTTCAGTCACAAAAGTAACCTTAGCTCAACCCCCTGGTAGGTATGGCACAGAGCAGAAAGGCTTAACTTGGGCAATGTGTAAAGTATTTAAGCAGTATAAATCAGTAATAACGTCGGAATACAAAAACATTTAAATCCCAAACCAAATCAGAAAACCAGAGTAAACATAAATAGCCAAAATAGTACCAAAATGACAAAAATCCCTTAGGGGGAACCAGAGATATGATCTTTGTGACCTCCTGCCTGCACACAGCCTTCACGAAGAGCTCAGATCGCTGGAAGCATTAGGAGACTGTCTATTGCTGCAAGAAACATACAACAACCCTGCTGGGACAGGGATCACAGGTGTCGGACCCCTGTGCTGGGATAAAGCTGCACAATCACCTGGGTGTGCAGAGTACACAAGGGGGCTACCTAGGAACTGAGCAAGAGATATCAACTTACACCACCTGTTTTACTATTAGCTTGGGGGTGGGAGCTGCACAGAGGGGCTTTCGCAAGGTCTGCCTCCTGCCACATCTGCGTGGCCTGCTCACAAAATGTCCTGTTCTTAGAACACCTTAAAAGAGACAGAGCTGTAAACTGTCAGCATTCATTGACAGGACTGTTTGCAAGAAGGAGCTGCAGTTAGCGTTGCCACTTTTCCGAGAGAGAAATACCAGACAATTATTGTTTTTAAGTGTATGCAGACATGATGCTAAATAGAACTGTAATTAGATTGAATGCTCTTTTCTTCCTTGGTTTACCGTAATTATTTGAAGGGATTGTTAACTTGGCCCTGGAACACATTTGAAAATATTTTCTATGTATACTTCCTGTTTGGAGTTGTACATACAAGTGCTAAAAATACGGGTTTTAAATGAGTTTGCTTAGTTTTGTACCGACTGGGACAATAAAATAACATTGGTAGAAAACCAACCAAGTAGCTACCCTTGCTGCAGTCCACATGTATCCTGCACAAAGAAAGTACATCACCTAGAAAGTGTAGGGTACAGTATTTATGAAACATACCCAAACCCTGACGAGGCAATGAACACTTAGATGGCGATGAGGAATATAAACCGCTTCACTAAATGGGACAGACTTAGCAAAGTGTTAATGTAGCCCATAGTGAGGCCGCTAGAATTATGCTGCAAGAGAGGGACAAATAATGCAGCAGGGTTGACTAAATTATGCAGCACGAAAAGGCAACTTCTGCGGGATATTGTTGCACATTTTGTGATTGTTAGGTTTTGGGTTCTCTAGTTGGCACAGGTAGGTACTTGTGACAAATAGGGACCCTGGCCTCTAGTCAGGGTAAAGGGGATACACTTTTTAGTGAACCCCTACTCACCCCCTTGGTAGTTTGGCACAAGCAGACAGGCTTATCAAAGGCAATGTGTAAAGTATTTGTACTAACACTCACAGTAACACAGTGAAAACACCACAAATGGACTCCACACCAGTTTAGAAAAATAAAGTTAATTAATCTAACCTAAACAAGACCAAAACAACAAAAATCCAACATACACAGTTCAAGAATATGGTTTCAAAAGAGTTCTTAAGGTTGCGTTAAAATAATCCACAGTTGCGTCACGTTTTAGCCAAAAGTCCTTTAGATGGGACAAAAGTTCCAAGTGAAAGCTGCAGCGTTGAAAAACAAGCGATGCATCACTCCTGAGACCCTGGGGAGGCGATGCGACAACCCCGCTGGACGCAGTGGGCATTTTGCGGTGACTCCGGTCTGCATGGGAAGGGATGGAATACCTTGTATGGATTCCGGTGCGCAGGTTTCTTAGGAAGCACCTCGCAAAGGTGCGATGTGGCAATCTTTGGGACACGCGATGATCTCAGGCGCGACAGCGATGTGCAGCGTCGATCTTCTCCTCTCACCGCCCATCGATGTGATGGCTCTGCGAAGACTCTCGCAGCGACGTGATGCGGTCTGCAAGCAAGCGGTGCGACGATCTCACCCAGCGACGACAGGCTTTGCGACGATACTCGCAGCGATGGTAATCTTCAAGCACCAGAGCAATGCAGTCCGCAAGGTAATGATGCGTTAGTTCTTGCAGCGGCAACAGGAGCTGCGACGATCTCGATCTTCGCGGCGGCTGGAATTTCCTCGCACTGTCAGGGATGCGCTCCCCAAGCGAGCGATGCGTGAAACTTTACAGAAAGTCTCTAGTTTCTTCTTGTACAGCTCCCCAACAACAGGTACGGTACACAGTCAAAATATCGAATCTTTAATTTCGACTTACACTTATATCGAGTTGCTAATATCGAAGGGACAGAATATCGATGTCCAGAATATCGATGGCCAGAATATCGACCCTAACGTAAGTAATATCGAAATTACTTATATCGATAGCATATATATCGATGTAAGTAATTTCGATTTACTAATATGTGTTAGAAATTTTAGTTAAGTATTTAAATTAATTGTTATAATATGTGTTTAATATGTTTTTATAAATAAAAAATATATAAAAGTAAATAATGTGTTTTACTACCAGAGCGGGTTGTGGGTTTTTAGGGGAATAGGGTGGGAAGTAATTTATTTGTAATTAAATAATTATTTTTTAATGATTAATTTATTTTGCAATTAAATATTAATTGGCAATGAATTATTTTAATTGATTAATTGATTAATTAATTGATAATTTATGTATATTTTTAAGTAAATTATATGTTTTACTACTGGAGCGGGTTGTGGGTTTATAGGGGAATAGGGTGGGAAGTAATTTATTTGTAATTAAATAATTATTTTTTAATGATTAATTTATTTTGCAATTAAATATTAATTGGCAATGAATTATTTTAATTGATTAATTGAATAATTAATTGATAATTTATGTATATTTTTAACTAAATTATATGTTTTACTACTGGAGCGGGTTGTGGGTTTATAGGGGAATAGGGTGGGAAGTAATTTATTTGTAATTAAATAATTATTTTTTAATGATTAATTTATTTTGCAATTAAATATTAATTGGCAATGAATTATTTTAATTGATTAATTGAATAATTAATTGATAATTTATGTATATTTTTAACTAAATTATATGTTTTACTACTGGAGCGGGTTGTGGGTTTATAGGGGAATAGGGTGGGAAGTAATTTAATTGTAATATTATTAATTTTGGGTAAAGGAGTTTTTTTAGGGTTCAGGGTCAGTTTTGGGTTTTTGGGTAAAGGGGTATTTTTAGGGGTCAGAGTCAGTTTTCAGTTCTTGGGTAAAGGCGTATTTTTTGGGTTCAGGGTCAGTTTTCAGTTTTTGGGTAAAGGGGTATTTTTAGGTTTCAGGGTCAGTTTTCAGTTTTTGGGTAAAGGGGTATGTTTAGGGTTCAGGGTCAGTTTTCAGTTTTTGGGTAAAGGGGTATTTTTAGGGTTCAGGGTCAGTTTTCAGTTTTTGGGTAAAGGGGTATTTTTAGGGTTCAGGGTCAGTTTTCAGTTCTTGGGTAAAGGGGTATTTTTTGGGTTCAGGGTCAGTTTTCAGTTTTTGGGTAAAGGGGTATTTTTAGGGTTCAGGGTCAGTTTGGGGTTTTTGGGTAAAGGGGTATTTTTAGGGTTCAGGGTCAGTTTTTAGCTCTTGGGTAAAGGGATATTTTTTGGGTTCAGGGTCAGTTTTCCCTACTGTTGCACCCACTGGAGTGGGAATAGTAATTTTAACCCCTACGCTATCCAACGCTTTCCCTACTGTTGCACCCTCTGGAGTGGGAATAGTAATTTTTACCCCTACGCTATCCAACACTTTCCCTACTGTTGCACCCTCTGGAGTGGGAATAGTAATTTTTACCCCTACGCTATCCAACACTTTCTCTACTGTTGCACCCTCTGGAGTGGGAATAGTAATTATTGTTAAGTAAGTATATATTATATATGATTTGTTAATATTTTTTTTTAATTAAATATGTATTATTATTTTTTTTACCATTATTAAATATATTTAAATATGTTTAAGTAATTTATAAGTATTATTTACAGTATTTTTCATGTTATTTTAAACCCAAAAAAAAACGATATATTTGACAACAATATTTTTAACATCGATATTATTTTTTCGATATTTTGGTACTTACCATGTTGTACATAGGGCGTCGATATTCTTGCAATCAATATAATTACGCCGATATTTGTGTAGGTCGAAATTCTGTCTGTCGAAATTCTGTCATAGATCCAACAGGTACAACTTCCAGAGGCACCACAACTGGCCCAAGCACTCTAGGAAGGACTGAACTCTCTCAGTAGAGATCAGGGGGGAAGCTGGGGGTGAAGCCCTTCTGTTCCTGGGAATTCTTAACAGGGAGCCAGTTCAACTCAGCCGCTTGGAGATCTCTTCAAGCAAGGGGACACCACACAAAGCAAAGTCCTTCCCCTCTCCTTGGCAGCAAAGCAACTGCAGGTCAGCCCACAAACACACAACAGAACAGTCCTTCCTCTTAAGTCTTCCACCTTTCTCCTTGGCAGAGGTTCCTTCTTGATTCCAGGATGATCTAATTTTCTGTAGTCTGGGGTCCTGTACTTATACCCCAAAAAGTCTTTGTTCCCTTTGTGCAGGAGGGCTCTGAGTCCGGTCTGAACCAGTTCTGGGTGTTCCTTGAGCACTTTGTTTTCCTGGCCTCTCCTTTTCTTTCAGAGAGAGGGGCAGGGTCGTCAGCCACCGAGCACGAGGTGGAGCCAGCGTTGTGGAAGGCAAGCACAGCCCTATTCAGACCCAGGTGCTACCCCCTCCCACCACTCTAGATACAGATGGAGCTATTCAGTCCAGGGATCGCCCACTCAGCCTCTGGGAGCCACCTAGCCCCTGCCACTCACAAACCAGACAGTCAATTCACAAACAGGCCAAGGCACACAGAAAGGTCAGACAAGAGAACAACCACTTTCTAAAAGTGCTGTTCTCAAGCACAGGATTTAACCCTTTCCATGCTCATGACGAGCTCAGCTCGTCATGAGGCACGGTTGAGCTGTGCTGATGACGAGCTGAGCTCGTCATGAACAATGGTAAATCTGAGATTTCAGCACCGGGGGGGGGGGAAATGCACAGCAGCGAAGTGGTTAAAAAACACCTTTCCTAAAAGATGTATTATTAAATTCTGAGTTCAGGGATACCAGACTTTTATGTCCTATCTTGCTCCTATGGGAAGATATGCAGGTAACAACTGTACACAGCATTCCCCATGATAGCCTATGGTCAAGATAGCCTTACAATAGTGAAAAACGAAAATGGCTGTAATTCACTACCACAGCATGTCACCTGCACTAGTACATGTTCTACTTTTTACATACACTGCACCCTGCCCAGGAGGGTACCTTGGACCTTCCATAGCTCTGTGCACCCCACCGCTCCCTGCCACTGCTCCCCAGCGGCCCCACCCCTTTTCTTCTGTACCCGTTCCCCCCTCCCTATTCGCCGCCCCGCTCCCGCCTCCCAGCTTCCCAGATGCTCCTCCCTCCCACTTCGCCATTTATGGCAGAGACCGCGCGAACGCGCAACGGTCACGCGCAGCGGGCGCGCCAATTGCACGCCAAAGGCAAGCCCGTCTATGCCAGTCCACGCCTGGACCGCGCCCAGCGCCAGGACCCCTGGTGCCCGACGTTGCCAGCCAACCAGACGGAGCTACGACGCCGCCACCCTCTGCGCACTCAACACCGGCTGGACCCCCGCCTGCCACCGAGCCACCCCGAAACGCACCCACGGACCCTTCACCTGCAAAGCCTGCAAATTCACCTGCCTTCAGACCTGCACCGCACCCGCCAGACCAGGCACCAGCAGCAACCACCTCAAGTGCATCCTGCTCAACACCCGCTCCGTCCACAGGCACGCCGTCGAACTCTGGAACCTCCGCAACACAACAGCGCCGGACGTTGCCTTCCTCACCGAAACCTCCTCAGCCCCCGACATCGCCATAGCCATCCGGGATGGCTACAAGATCACCCGGAGGGACCGCGCCAACCATACCGGAGGAGGCATCGCCATCATCCACAGAAACACCATCCGCATCACGACCAACTCCAACGCTACCCTCACTGCCGCCGAGCACCTTCACTTCCAGATACACACCGACCCCAAGACCACCCTCAGAGGCACCCTCATCTACAGACCCCCGGGACCATGCACACAATTCAGCAAAGCCATCGCAGACTTCATCAGCCCGCTTGCCCTCACCTCTTCAGACTACATCCTCCTAGGGGACCTCAACTTCCACCTGGAAAACAACAATGACAACAACACCACCACCCTGCTGGACAACCTCGCCAACCTCGGACTCAAACAACTGGTGAACACACCCACCCACTATGCCGGCCACATGCTTAACCCAGTCTTCTCCTCCAGCAACCACATCTCCTTCAGCCACTCCACCGAACTACACTGGACAGATCACAGCTGCGTCTACTTCAACTTCAGAAAAACCATGACCCACCACCACCCGCATCAGGCTCCCCAAAGATGCTGGAGGAAGATCACCACCGACCAGCTTACCACCTCGCTGAGCCAGAACCCTCCCACCACCACTACGGACTCCAACGAAGCAGCCCGCAACCTCACACAGTGGCTCACCAACTGTGCCGATGCCCTTGCACCACTGAAGAATCCTCCCAGCAGACCAGGCAGCAAGAAAGCCTTGTGGTTCACCAACGACCTCAAGAACTCCAAGAAATCCTTCCGCACCCTCGAGAAAGCCTGGCGCCACGACCAGTCAACAGAAAACATGACAGCCCTCAAGAACGCCATCCGCAAACACCACCAGCTGATCTGCACCACCAAAAGGACAGCATTCAGAGAACGACTGGACAACAACACCCACAACAGCAAGGAACTCTTCAGCATCGTCAAAGAGCTCTCCAGCCACATCTCCAGCAACAACGACATCACGCCCTCGCAAGTCCTCTGCGATTCACTCGCCTCCTTCTTCCACCACAAGATCGCCAACATACACAACAGCTTCGGCACCCAGACCACGCAACCAACCACACTCTGCACCTGGACCCCCGATTTACGATGTATTACTTAAGACACCACCCACGTGATTAACACCCTCCACTCCGGCTCCCCAGCCGACCCCTGTCCTCACCACATCTTTAACAAAGCCGACTCCATCATCGCACCCCAACTCCGGAACATCATTAACAACTCCTTCGCATCTACCACATTTCCAGAGAGCTGGAAGCATGCAGAGATCAGCGCCCTCCTGAAGAAACCCACCGCGTACCCCACGGACCTCAAGAACTTCCGCCCCATCTCGCACCTCCCTTTCCCCGCTAAAGTCATCGAGAAGACCGTCAACAAACAGCTGACCGCCTTCCTCGAGACAAACGGCTCCCTCGACCCATCGCAGTCCGGCTTCCGAGCTAACCACAGCACCGAGACCGCCCTCATCGCAGCCACCGACGACATCAGGTCCCTGCTCGACAACGGGGAAACTGCTGCCTTCATCCTCCTCGGCCGCATTCAACACAGTCTGCCACCGCACCCTAACAACCCGCCTCCACCACCTCCAAGGAAAAGCTCTGGAATGGAACAACTCCTTCCTCTCCTTCCTCTCCAACATAACTCAGAGAGTCCGCCTCCCTCCATTCCGCTCAGTGGCCACCAAGATCATCTGCGGCGTACCCCAAGGCTCCTCACTCAGCCCCACCCTCTTCAACGTCTACATGAGCCCCCTCGCAGCCATCGCACGCCAACACGACCTAAACATCATCTCCTACGCTGACGACACCCAGCTGATCCTCTCCCTCACCAACGACCCCGCCACCGCCAGAGCCAGCCTCCAGGAAGAAATGAGAGACATCGCGGAATGGATGAAGCTCAGCCGTGTGAAGCTGAAATCGGACAAGACAGAAGTCCTCATCCTCGGACCGTCCCCCTCCACCTGGGACGACTCCTGGTGGCCCCCTGCACTGGGCCCTGCCCCCATTCCCACGGACCATGCACGCAACCTGGGGTTCATCCTGGACTCCTCCCTCACGATGACCAAGCAAGTCAACGCCGTCTCGTCATCATGTTTCAACACCCTGCGCATGCTCCGAAAGATCTTCCAGTGGATCCCCACCGAAACCAGAAAGACGGTCATCCAGGACCTCGTCACCAGCCGACTGGACTACGGGAACACCCTCTACGCTGGAACCACAGCCAAACTACAGAAAAGACTCCAGCGCATACAGAACGCTTCTGCACGACTCATCCTGGACATCCTGGACATCCCCCGTCACAGCCACATCTCTGCCCACCTGAGAGACCTGCACTGGCTCCCCGTCAGCAAGAGGATCACGTTCAAGCTCCTCACCCACGCACACAAGGCTCTCCACGACATGGGCCCCAAATACCTCAACAACCGCCTCACGTTCTACACACCCACCCGCCAGCTCTGATCAGCCAGCCTCGCCCTCGCCACTGTCCCACAGATTCGCGGAACCACCACCGGAGGAAGATCATTCTCCTACCTGGCGGCCAAGACATGGAACCCCCTCCCCACCCACCTACGGCTGACCCAGGACCATCTCTTCTTCAGGAAGCCACTCAAGACCTGGCTCTTCGAGCAGTAGCAGCACCCTCCCCCCCTCCCCCCAGCGCCTTGAGACCTATAATTGTGTTTGATTGATTGATTGATATGGGTGTCCAATGTTTACAGAAAGGGAAGGGTTAGGCCTGGTCAGTGGGGACACTGTCCAGGTTGACATGGCAGTTCACCGACTGCACACAGGCACTGCGGTGGCAGGCCTGAGTCACCATTTTAGGGCTACTCATGTGAGTGGCACAATCAGTGCTGCAGGCCCACTAGTAGCATTTGAATCACCAGCCCTGGCACAATCAGTACACTTTACTAGGGACTTCTCGGTGATACAAATATGCAAATCATGGATAACCAATCACAATAACAATTTACTCAGGGAGCACTTGCACTTTAACACTGATCAGCAGTGGCAAAGTGTCCAAAGCATCTAAACCAGAAAAAACGAAATCCAGCACAGCGTCAAAAATACAGGCGGTAGAGACAAAAAGTCAGGGGAAAACCACGCCAAAAAAGCCAGGTCTAACAGTGATAGTATTACCTCATTATTTCCTTACTTTTACACTTGTTAACTCTGTTTGGACATAGGTTGCACTTCATTAATAGTGGATTTCCAGCGATATTCACGCATTAAGCTGCTATCGCCGGATATTTTATCGCATTTGAGATAAACGTTGCTAATAGAACGTTATCTCTGCGATAAAATCCGGCGATGCACGGCGATAGAAAAAAATTCGCTAAGCTTATTTAGCGATAAATATCGCTAGTTGTTGATAATATGCCCCTAAATTATTGACTGACAGCAATCCTGTTTTATGTTACTAACTGTCTCTCATCCCAACTATTCTTCAGAATGCAGACCATCTTTGTAGCCATTATAATCATATTCTCTCTTTTTAACTGTATGTGTTTATAATGTTAACTTTTGGGAAAGCAAACATTAATTTATTTCGAATATATAATTTTGTTTCCTGAATGAGGGATTACATGGAGGATAACCAAAGGTATTTTATTACCACACATTTGAAAGCATGAGGACAGCACGGGAGCAAAAGATTTGAGTTTTATGAGATTTTTGTGGCAGGTTTAGAAGCAGGAAAATTGTATTTGTCCTTCAAGCAGTATTGGTTTGCGGTTCAAGTAAAGCCATTTTTGTTTCAGATAGCTAAAACTGTGGACCATGTTTATGAATTGAGGCAGTTTTTAACCTCTAAAGGCATGCTGTCTAAGTGTTTTGTTAGGAAATGGAAGACTGTATGGGTGTGAGCTTGCTGAAAGCAATGGTTTTAATATCAGAGAAATCAATAGTAAAAACCAGCCCACCGCACCATAAAACAGGCCAAAAGGCATCCAAAAAACTGGCTTAATCACCGACCTGTCAGGTCAGCCCATCAGGCACTTCCTGATTGTCCTATAGGCCAGTCCAACCCTAGTTGCACTTGTAGATGCAGTTAGTTCTATGTCAATTGTATTGCAAAATGCAAGATCACCCTTTGCTTGTGGAGCCATACATTATTATGTTCAAACCTCTAGCAGGATGTGCAAGCAAATTGGTAATGTAATTAATAGCTGTGCAACAGCTGCATGCCTGTTTGCAATGTTGATTATGTATTATACAGAGATAGAAATATCAAGTTAATGGTCATTTGTTTGGACATCTGATAGGGGCTGTTGCTGTGTGTCTGGAAGCCATCAAATGCTCAATGAGTGTGCCTAACCTCTAACACATGTGCTTGAGAAACAAACATCGTGTTTCACATCAGTGTGTCTGGAAAGAGTTCATTTTCAATCCTAGCAAGACGTTAAATTATAGACATTTTCAAACTAAAAGTACAGTTTCAAGCTTCACTATGTAATGTAATGTTAGAACCATACCTCCTGCGACCCTTTTACCTCAACCATTTTTTTTTATTCACCCTGAAATGTATTTGTTCATTTGTAACCTCAGTAATATCACCTCGTATGATGTAATTACGGTGGAAAGGTGCCTTATGTTACTTATGTTACTCCTGGCATTTTGCCACTGTCCTGTATCAAACCGTGTGAGTCAATGGCCAGTGAGATTCTGGAAACAACAATAGCTTGAGAACACTTCACCAACCCATGGTAAACAGCTTAAAGTGTTAGACTATACATATGTTGAAAAGAAAACCACAATTTTGTGATTTAAGGAATCTTGGGAATCAGTTGAGATGAGTTGGAAGATTTGTATTATAACAACCTTTATTGTAACCATGTTAGGCCAAAGGCAGAACTTGAGACCAAGTAGTGTTACAGTGACAGACAAGATGGCCACTGTCTGTGAACTACACCTATTTCGCCATGAAAATGTTATAACAACATATAGATGCATGAATGGAAACTGTGCTGGGAATATGTCCTGGCAATATTTTTTAAGGTGCTCATTTATTCGATTGAGCTCAATTCAAAGGTCTCATGGAGAATAGCGGATAGAGTTCGATAAAGTAGAACTATGGCGGCACATAGTAGTTTTATTATATGGTTACTAGCAACCTGTAGGGTGATTCTGAATGGGAAAAGACGAAAACATTAAAATAGTGATTACCCAAGAGAATGCCATTTAGCAAAATAGGCAGCCCTATATTGTGTGGTGTTGTATCCCCACACCACTGTGCTGCTAGACATTTTAGTGCTCCTGTTAAGGTGTTTTTTACTGCCTTTGGTACCCAAATTGAGACAGTGACAAAGAGCTCTTTCTGTTTGAGACCAAGGAATAATGACAGAACATTGAGATTTGGACACCAAATCTATCAGTGGTTACTCACTGAATCTGTGGTTGATACTGTTGCTTATTGTTAATCTCTGATGGCTTCGGACACCACTTCCAATGGAATTCCAGTTTTTTGTTTTGTGCAGCTATGTCTTCATATAGGACAGAGTATCAGTCAAGGAAATGATGAAGCGAACAATGTCTTAGCCTGTAGAGCCATACACTCTCAGCTAAGGTTTGCACCCATATTTATAGCCTAGATCTGTGTCCCCTTAATTATTCTAGACACTCATGCAGAGTATGTAAGGGCCCCAGGGGGTATGCACAGCAGTGCCATATGGATCAGTATCTAAATATTGAGGGACAGAATTTTGACTTACCAAAATATTGACACCAAAATATCGAGGGACAGAATATAGAATGCCTATCTACAAACAGGTAAGTACTAAAATATCGATTCCAAAATATAGAAAGTTAAAATATAGTTAACTAAAATATCAATTTTTTTAAATATATTACAAATACTATAAAAGTAATTAAATAATAAACACAATTAAATTAAACACAGTTGGAATAATGTAAAAAACCTTAAAATGTAAAAATAAATTATTTCTTTAAATATATATACTTACTTATTATAAAATAATTATTATTCTTAATTATAAAATATTTAGAACATTATTAAAAATATATTTACATATATAAATAAACATATTACTTACATATAAAAATAAATAATAGATAATAATTAAAGTAATAATTGTTATGTTAATTAATAATGAGTGCAACAGTAGTGAAAGCATTGGATAGCGTAGGGATAAAAATTACTATTCCCACTCCAGTGAGTGCTATTCCCACTCACAGGAGTGGCAATAGTAATGTTTTCCCTACTCTAGCCAAACATTTCACTACTGTTGCAGTCATTATTAATTAACTTAAAAATTATTATTTTAATTATTTTAATGATTATCTATTATTTAGGGAAAGCGTTGGATAGCGCAGGGTTAAAAATTACTATTTCCACTGCAGAGAGTGCAACAGTAGGGAAAGCGTTGGATAGCGTAAGGGTAAAAATTACTATTCCCACTCCAGTGAGTGCAACAGTAGGGATAGAGTTGGATATTGTAGAGGTAAAAATTACTATTCCCACTCCAGTGAGTGCAATAGTAGGGAAAGCGTTAGCTAGCGTAAGGGTAACAATTACTATTCCCATTCCAGTAAGTGCAACAGTAGGGAAAGCGTTGGATAGCCTAGGGGTAAAAATTACTATTCCCACTCCAGAGAGTGCAAAAGTAGGGAAAGCGTTGGATAGCGGGAGGGTAAAAACGTACTATTCCCACTCCAGAGAGTGCAACAGTAGGGAAAGCGTTGGATAGCGTAGGGTTAAAAATTACTATTCCCACTCCAGAGAGTGCAACAGTAGGGAAAGCGTTGGATAGCGGGAGGGTAAAAATTACCATTCCCACTCCATAGAGTGCAACAGTAGGGAAAGCGTTGGATAGCGGGAGGGTGAAAATAAATATTCTTACTCTAGAGAGTGCAACAGTAGGGAAAGTAATGGTATAATATTTAAATAATAATACATTAATTATCAATACCAATTTAAAATTAATTAAAATTAATTACCAATTACAAAATATTCAATAATTAATTAATTATAAATACCAATAAATGTTGTTTATTAAAACGTAATCACCTATTAATAATTAATTAACAACTAATTAACAATAAATTAATTATCAATACATATAAATATAAATACATATTTACCTATTTACAATTAAAAGACTTCCCACCCTATTCCCCTATAACTCACAACCCACTCCAACTAATAAATTAAAACAATTAACATAATTACCAATTAATAAATTAATTAAAACCTAAATACTAATTAATAAAAAATAATTACCAATGAATAATTAATTAACAATTAATTAATTAATTAATTATCAATACATACAAACAAAAATACATGTTTACTTAATTACAATTAAATTACTTCCCACCCTATTCCCCTATAAACCCACAACCCGCTACAGAACTAAAACGCAAAATGAAATTAAAAATAATGATTAATTCATAAAAACTATTATTTAATTACTATAATTTAATTACTTCCCACCCTATTCTCTATAAACCCACAACCCGCTACAAAATTAAATTACTCAAAAATTACATAAAAAACATTCAGTATTTAAAAAAAATGAAACATACATTACAAATATAATATATATTTTTAACACATATATTAGCATACATAACACAATTTTTTTTTGATATTTTGTTAAACAATATTTTAAATTCGATATTATGGGAATCGATATTCTAACCAACTATATTTTGGTCATTAGATATTCTGTCCATTCTATATTTTTCATTCGATATTCTAGGCAGTCGATATTTTGGAATTGATATTTAGGGTGTTCACCGTGCCATATACCAATGCACTTACAATGCATATCCCACAGCGCCATTATATACTCTGCAGTTATTACTGTAGAGTACGTAAGGGTGCCGAAGGGCACAGCAGTGCATACACATTAGCGTTTTTACATGCTCTGCAGTAATCACTACAGAGCATGTAAGGGTGGCAAGGGGTATGCACTTCAGTGCATCTGGTATTTGGCAGTGCTATTACTTGTATCCAATTTTGGATGGGAGTGTGCCTTTTGCACTAAGAAAAAAGCTCCAAATGCCCAGTCCACCCACCGCGGTATTCTGCGGAATCTTGCAGACATATAATGTAATTTTGTGGAATTCCACTGAGCCAAATTCTGCTAACCCATGATCAAAAATTTTGTTTCAGGCTCCCACACCCAGGGGCATATTACCAAGGCCTTATCGCCGCTTTAGCTGGAATTTTTCCCGCTAAAACGGCGATAATTTTATCGCCCTATTACCTATCTGTCGCTAAAACCAGTTAGCGACAGCTAGTAGGAGATAGCGATCATCTTGGGGCCCGCTTTGCATGTCAGCGATATTTATCACTAATGACATGCAAAGTGGGCGTGCCAAGATGTTAGCGACTGGAAACAGTCACTAACATCGCTTTCTCCTATTACCTACTTTTGGAAATATTTGCGCTAAGCGCGAATATCTCCAAAAACTAACGCCTACCCAGAGCAGTTCTTAGCCATGTTATCCAATGGTTTATCTGCGATAAAAATCGGCGGAGCTCGGCAATAATAATATTGCCACTAAGCCAACATAGCGATAACTATCCCTAGTTGTTGATAATATGCCCCCTACTTTCCTTACGATTCCCTTATCAGCCCCATCTCATTCTTGAGATCTGTCCAGACCCCTTCCTTTTTATTTCTTACTAAATCAAAGGGCACTCTTTGAGGTGTGCAGAAGGAGCCTCGCTCTCCCTTCTCCAGTTTGTCCCTTCCAGCTCACAGGTATGCAGCAATACACAAATCTGTCTGTGGGATTCCTCTAATGCCCTCATGTCTTCCCCAG
The DNA here is from genome assembly GCF_964263255.1 of Lissotriton vulgaris. Taxonomy (NCBI): domain Eukaryota; kingdom Metazoa; phylum Chordata; class Amphibia; order Caudata; family Salamandridae; genus Lissotriton; species Lissotriton vulgaris. Next base: position 480,409,512 of record NC_141694.1, read on the forward strand.
GCAGCCCTCCCAAAATGGAACCAGAATCCTCCAAGTAATGTATCATTACAGGCACACTTACACTCAGTGTATGTACACAGCATACACACTGTCTAGCACTGTTACCTCAATGTATTGTTTCACAAAAGGCTCACATACACTTAGCACCCACAATCACTCAGCCCTGCTCAGTAATGTAGACTTTCTGTATTGTGCTACTTAGCACACCTACAGCTAGCGCACATATTCACCATGAGCACACTGCACAGCACTACACCCTTAATATACTTTACTCTTCAAAGGTATGCGTATACCCGTTACATGCACTCACCATGCATGCACTGCATAGAGCTGTTCTTTCCCTGTATTGTACCCTTTCCAGGCACACATACAACCAGTGATGAATCACCACTCCTGCACTTTACAGCAATTCACATCTAATTGATGTAAGCTAAAGGGTGAGTTAAGCACACAGGAGTAAAACTGAGCAAGCCTGTGGGTCACACTCCTGGTTAAAAAGGGCCTGTTCACTACGACTGATAACTCCACAGTATGCTGCTACTGCCACGCTCATGCAACTTAACTCTGTCTCAGATATCACACTATAACTCTTACTATTGCCATTGTGCAGACCTCCCTACTATTATTTTAAGGTTATTAGTCCACAGGAGCCATTGTTTTCTAGTCAAATACTTCACTCACCCTAGGCTCTATGTGAGTAGGGTTCCCTTGTTCCTTGTTATTAACTCCTGGTGAAGGCAATAACCTTCCACCACTGTGAGCGTAGCACTTTGGGCATGACTCCAGCTGCAGCAAGGCCAAAATTCCATGCGACAGGCCTATGTCATGGTGCACATGTATAATCCGTGCTTACCTATGACAAATAAAAATCAGCATTAGGGATCCAAACAACAGTACAGTTGGGCATTCAGGGCAGCGGTACATGTCAATTTATTACCGTGCAGAAGACTTTTCTGTCCCAACTACTTCCAATTTCTTGCCATTTGATTATCCCTTGCACTCCCAAATCTATTTAGGAGGAAATATTGTTTGCCTAAAGGAAACGCAGTGTAATGTAATGGCCTAAAGTAATTGAAATTGAGTTTAATATGCTTTTAACATCATAGACATATTCCCTCAGGAATATGACACCGTTTGTGGTGAGTTTTTTGCATTGGATTCTCATATCTTTGGAAGCAAGATGGCGGCCGTGAGGAGCGGCTGAGCAGCAACCTCTGCAGTGTGGACAGAGTTTTCAGTATGAACTCAACAACCCGTTTGCTACTTTAGAAAATACATGCCATGAGCTTGCCTTAAAGCCTACCGGGCAGATAGGGGTCTGAGCTGCTCCGCAGAGGTTTCCGATTGCAGCTTGTGGCTGTACGGAGGAGGCGCCAAGACACACAGTACGACGGTATCTGGTTCTTCGCATCTCGGCATCTCGGCGTCTCGGCTGCCTGGATGCTCTGGGCCGATCCTTGTTTCAGGGCGCTCCCCCCTGGCCTGCGGAGGATTGCTGCTTCGTCCTTCCTGAGGTTTGGGCTGGTCTGGAGACCCGGCGGGGTTCGCGGAGCCCGGAGGCGGAGCCTCACAGGGACGGGATCGGGAGAGAGGAGCAGAGGCGGCGGGGCCCGTGGCTGCTGCGGCTGTGGCTCAGACAGAGGCAGTGTTGTTCCGAGAAGCTGTAAGGCTCATAAGTGCAAAGGCCGGATCAGAGCGAAACAACAACTGTCTTTACTCTCGGTACTTGCTTCACTAATGGCTCCCAAACCCAATACTGGAGGTAAGCCTTTATCAAAAAAGAAAAACGCTGACAACACTGGCATAGCAGGCAGCAATACAGACATCTCCGCGAATACTGTACCCGTAATTAGTACAGGGATTGAAGGGGCAGCACTAGAGGTGGGATCTGGGGGTCGGGCAAAGCAGCAACAGACGTCCTCAGGTCCGAGTACCCCAAAAGAGATGCGGCCCCCTTCTGCTAGAACCAGACAAGCCACAGCCACAGCCACCGCCACCATGAGTGTTGTAGACGTGCTGAATCGGAATGAGAGGAAGAAAAAGCAGAAAGAGTTGGAACCAGCGGCAGCGGCAGCCCCTGAGGTCCCCGTGATGTCATTACCGCTCACTCAAGAAGACGTAGAGATTGAACCTGATCCAGACATTGAGGTCACATCTCAACCAGCCTTTCATTCCCAACAGCCTCAATCTCAATCTCAGCTGCAGTTATATCAGCTAGGTCAGGTAGCTGGAGCAGGGGTTGACACCTCAAGCGGTACTCTGGTCTTGACATCACAGACGACTCATCCTATTGATATTATTATGGAGGTAGACGAGGGGATTGGTAAAGGGGCCAGCGAGTGTACAGCTCCTATAACTGCTAAGGATACACTAGACTCTTTACCAGAAGGCATGGTAGAGTGTACTCCCATTTCCCCAACAACTAACAATGGAGGCATTCAAGAAGGCTCAACAACAGACGAGGCACTGAAAGAGGATACCAGATCCACCACGATCCAAGTCGAACCTGTCGAATCAGTAGGTAACGGAAATGTCATTCATTCCGGATCAGCACTTGGTGAAAAGGAGAAGGAAAAGGAGAAGACTCCCAGTGAGTGTTTCTTCTCCGTGACAGAGGAGGCCGACTGGTCAGAGGATGAGGAGCTCCATAGCTCTGATATCGATTGCAGCAATCCAGAAACGGAAAGCGACAACGAGGAAGGGATGCCATCAACTACCATTAAAAACATGCCTTCCCAAAGGGATCACCCAGAACTAACATGGGATCACTCTCCTACAACATCTCTCCAGGGAAACTCGAATCAGGGGATGGCTCAGACACAGCATCAGGAGTCTACGCAACTCTCAATGATGTCTCTGATGGCAATGATGGAATCAATCCATCAAGGAATAACAGCACATAGAGAAGAGACTCGATCAGACAGCCTCAAGGCCCAAGCCGCAATGCGAAAGATGAAAGGAGTGGTCAGGAAGCTATCAAAAGCCTGCACAAATGTAGGCGACAGGGTCTCTAATCTAGAAGAGAGGATCGTCGCTACTGAAGCAGAGGTTGCAGCTTCCACGAGCAGGGTGGAATCTTTTGGCGCACAAGCAATAGATGTCCAGTGGAAGTTGGAGGACCTAGAAAACAGCCAAAGAAGGAACAATCTCAGGGTCCTTGGGATTCCGGAAGGAATCGAAGGGCAGGATGTTAAAGCCTTCATAGTGAAAACCTTCGAGAAAGCCTTTCCAGACATCGCTGGTTGGAATTGGACTACTGAAATTCAGAGAGCGCATAGGACTCCATTTAAACCGAGACAGAATACCAGAGAAGGTGATAAGCCCAGAGCTATCTTAATCTACATAGGGAACTTTCTTCTACGCCAGTCCATATCCGAGAAAGCAAGACCAGATGCCAAAAGAACTTTTGAGGGAGGCTCTTTCTTTGTAAGGCCTGATTTCTGTCATGCCACCGTTGAACGGCGTTGGCGGCTGAGACAATTAATCAAGCCCTTTCAGGACAAAAGAGTACAGGTCTATCTCATTAATCCTGCCCAGTTAAAAATAATCCATTTAGGCAAGACTATGTATTTCTCTTCAGAAATCAAAGCTCGGGAGTATCTGGACTCAATTTAGTACGGTTCATAACTAATATAGATTGTGTAGTGTAGGGTCATCCTACATATAATATATCAGAGTTACTAGCGAAGTATGTTTTACTATTAGTCTTCAAATGATCTATATAAGAAGGATGCAGCTGAAGGGGGATGAATATCACAGTTGTAGAGTTATATAGTTCATGCGGGGCAGGGTATGACTTGCAAGTTTAATTTCTTCTCTAAGCTCAAGGTTTATAGAGTTAATGGTGTCACGATAAGGTGGTTCATGGTTTATTGATGAGTTGAGGGTGAATTCTAATTAGTAGTCCTTAAATTGTCCACTGCTGGGTTGCATCCATCACACGCACAGACTTAGTCTGCGCGCTTCACTGGGGAGCGGGTCGGGGCCAGGGGGGTTAGGGGGGGACAAGGTTTGGAGTGGGGTGGGGGGGGTGGGGAAAGCAAAAACTAAAAAGGAAAAAGAAAGTTCATGCAATTAATGTGTTTCTCAATATAAATGTAAATGTAATGTCTAGAGTGGATATGCACAGTCACGGGAAGCTCAGGAGAAAATGTAACTGGTTAGAATGTTGGCTCTGCTCCCTACAGGGCTATGTCTAGTATTAGGGTAGTTAGCCTAAATATTGGTGGGTTGAATAACTGGAAAAAGAGGGGCAGGTTTGAAGAGTATATAAAATTAATAAGGCTGATATCATTTGTTTACAAGAGACCCACTTACTATGGAAAAAGAAACACTGGCTAAATTTAAGGGGGTATGAAATTCTGTCCTGTTCTTCACAGACATCAACGGTAAAGGGGGTAGCTATTATGGGTCGGGTAGGTCTGGGAGGAGCAAAAAATTCAAAAGCTGATGCACTGGGAAGATGGGCAATATGTGAATTGAAGCCAGGTATAACTTTATGCACAGTATACGGCTCTAACATGGATGATCCAGGGGTGATGGATCATATAGAGAGGGAACTTATTAACTGGCCCTCACCTATAGTAATGTGCGGAGATCTTAATATTTCAGCAGATTTTTCAGGGGATATCCCATATATCGGTCGCAAGCCCCGAGTATTCAGGGCCGTATCTTCTATAATTCAATCTCATGGGTTGAGGGATGTGTGGGGCAGCCTAAGGAAAGAGGAGCCTGGGTTCACATACTTTTCACACCCTTTTAACAAACACACAAAATTGGATTATTTCTTAATATCAGCAACTTGTCTTCCTAACGTAAAAATTGAAATGCCGCCTAGGCTAATATCGGATCATAACCCCCTCATTCTTACTATGACCATGAATATACAAAGGGAGAAGAGCAGACCCTGGACTTTTGACAGAAAGCTATTAGCGGATAGTAATTATTTAGCATACATCAAGAACTGGTCCCAGTCGTTCTTTGATGCAAATAGATATAGTGCATCCCGGGTTATGGTCTGGGATAGTTTTAAAGCCGGCCTGAGGGGAGAGACAATCAGCTTTTCGGGTAGGATGTGGAAAGTAGCTAGGGAAGACAGAGAACGTCTTTTGGTCAAATTGGCGGAGGCAGAGGAACAACACAGGAGAGATGTCAGCCAGGGGAATCAGGGTAACCAGAGTTTAGAAAAGCTGAATAGTATAAAGGCAGATATCCAACGGCAATTGGCAAAAAAAGCTGCAGCAGAATATCAGACCCGCAGAGCCAGTATGTATGAAACAGGGGAGAACGCAGGCAGGGCTTTAGCATTAAGGATAAGACAAGCCACATCAAAAAACACTATTACCGAAATTAAAGAAGGTGATCAGATCTATAATAAACCAACTGAAATTCTTGAAGTCTTTAGGAGGTTTTATCAGGATCTTTACAAAGAAGAAACGGATATAGACGATTCGAGCTTAAACTGGCCGGATACAGGCACTAAATTAACATCTAGCGAGATAGAAACTTTGGAGCAGAATATCACTATGGAGGAGTTCTCCCAGGCACTAAAAGATCTATCAGCAGGCAAGGCAGCAGGGCCTGATGCCATACCCCTGGAGGTCTATAAACACTTGAAGGAAGAAACGGCACCTCTTCTGTTAGATCTATTCAATGGGGTTATAAATACTGGAGTTATACCAGAATCTTGGACCAAAACCAATATAGTGGTATTTCACAAGAAAGGTAAACCCAAGGAAAACCCGGGATCCTATAGACCCATATCATTAATAAATAGTGATAACAAACTATATGCAAAGATAATGGCTACACGGATGGGGAGGAATATCGCGACTCTTGTCTCGCCCTGGCAGCATGGTTTCATCCCTGGAAGGGGTACTACTGACCATATTAGAAGGGCCATAACCCTGTTCGATATCCATGCGGCTGGCGGGGGGGGTCGCGATGATCCTCCTCGATGCAGAAAAAGCGTTCGATCGCGTCAAATGGAGCTTTCTGTGGAAAGTGATGGCGGATAGAGGTTTTGGTCCTAGATTTTTGCAGGCAATTAAAGCTATGTATTTTAATCCAACAGCCAGTATCCAGCTTATGGGTGAAAGCTCTAGGCAGATTCATATCACGAGAGGCACGAGACAAGGGTGTCCGTGTTCACCCATCCTTTTCGCATTATACATAGACCCCCTAATTACACTTATAAAGAATAGCATCAATATAAAGCCTGTTGTCACTGATGGATTTCACACCAAAATCCTCGCATATGCGGATGATTTAGCCATAACCACCACTGATCCAGACAGTGCAATGAGCGCAATAATCAGTATTACTTCTGACTTCGGGAGGTTATCTGGGTATCGACTAAATGTGGCAAAAACACAGGTACTATGTTCAAGAAATATTGTCAAACTAGACGACAGATATGTAGACTCAGTGGTATATTTGGGAATAACAATTAATGCTCAGCCAAGGGAAATCATCAAAGATAATTTTCTGCCCCTACTTGAAAAGATGAAACTGGATCTAAAAAGAATCGATACCCTTCATTTGTCAATTATAGGCAGGGCCAATGTCATCAAAATGACAATGTTCCCGAAGATCCTATATAAATTTAGGTCTATCCCCTTTAAAGTAGATGACATATTGATCAAGGAAATAGAGGCAGTCTTCATGAAATTTGTTTGGCAATATGGCAAGGTGAGGAGATCAATTAAATATATGTCTCTCCCTCAAGAAAAGGGTGGGTTAGGAATTCCTAATCTTAAGTTCTACAATTGGTCTTGCCTTTTGACAGAAATGGCTATACTCTTTTTTTCCTGGTATTACGCCACATAGCCAGGGAGATATCCCATCTATCTATCAGCTGGCTCTAGGGAGCGAAGCACACAGGGTATTACTAAGGAAATATGATAAACGATTTTATAAGGTAACAGGCTACAAAATTTTGGAAGACGTCTGGGGGTTATGGTCCTCTGTTCAGAAGAACCAGAACATTCCAAAGTATAATAAACACACTATACTCTGGAATTCAGGACTATTTCCTCATCTAAGCAGAGATGGCCCATGGAGACACTGGGAAGGTCAGGGAATTACTACATTAGGTCAAGTGATGACAAAGGATGTTTTAAGGCCCCTTGAACTTCTGAAATCACGATATTTACTCCAAGGATCCCAAGAGTTCAAATATATACAGCTGGCCAACACAATTAAATCAAAAAGACAGAGTATAGACATATCAAAAGATTGTACAATACTAGACTATATGAAGGGAGGTGGTTGTAGAATTAGATCAATTTACGGGCTATTCTTGGAAACGCTGCCCGATGATATTCTTAAGACAGAGGCTGCTTGGGCTGTAAAACTGAGAGATCCTGACATTGATCTGGATAAATCTATCCTAATGGATAAAAGATTCCTACGCTCCTCAAACTTAAGAGCACAGCACTTTAAGACTCTCTTCAACTTATACTATACCCCGGCTAAACTGTATGAATGGGGAAAGAGGGAGGATAGTAACTGCCCTAGATGTGGGAATGGGCCTGCTGATGTTCTACATATGTTTTGTAGTTGTGGGAAACTAGGGACAATCAAAAATGAAATCGAAAAGTTCCTAGAGGGGCTGCTAGCTGTCAAAATAGACCTATCCCCTACACTTCTAATAATTGGATGTGATGCTAAACTGGGCCTAAGTACAGAATCTGAGGCACTTGTCTTTTTATCAACAGCTGTTTTATCAACATGCTGCCGCATGGAAGGATGTTGAGGCCCCAACCTTCCAAATGTGGATGTGCAGGATGCTCGGGATTCATAACATCGAGTCCGAGTTATACGCTTTAAAGGGTGCGAAATCCAGGGAAATGGGATTAAGGATATGGGCGCCAGTGGCATCATGGAGGCAGTTAAAAAGTGGGGGCCCATAGCTTTTAAAACATTTAACGTAGCCATTACTATTGTATTTATTGTATCTTTTTTACCCCATGTTATGTCAGCTGAGCTTTTTACTCTCATTATGTGTATTTATCTTCCTCGGGCGTATACTTATAATCCTGTATTAATACTCAATGCTTTGTACAAGGGTACATTATATTGTCATGAACTTTCAATAAAAATAAAAAAATTTAAAAAAAAGGATTCTCATATCTTTGCACAGTTTTCTTCAGTCTATGTAACAGTCTATGGAAGGTAACATGTCTCTAAATTGTGTGAGCCAGAGCTCCTACTGACAGTGACTAGAATCCTATTTGACCTGGAGGAGACTTCTAATCTAGGACTAGGGTTTCAGTTGTTAAACACTCCTAATCTTCCATCATTTTCACAAGGCCAAGGTAAGTTCTGCTAAATCAGACACTATCCTAACCCCCTAGTCTGTGTCAAAAGACCAGTAATGCATCCTAAAAGGAGAACTTCAATGGATAAACCCTGTGGGCGTTATCACCATCCATGATGGGATATTTGCTCCGTAAATTGGAATAGAGATGGAAAGCGATAGATACTATTTCAACACTACAGCTCAGATGCAATAATATTTCAGAAAGCTTCAATTGATAAAAGAAATTGCACTTAGTGGTACACATTGTATTGTAGTGAAAGTACATTCATTCAGGAAAGCACCCCGTGCTGATGAAATCATTGCTTGAATGAACATATTGAAGTGGTAAGTCTCACAGCTAAGATGGGATATTTATCTTATTAGACAATATCAGTGCAATTAACCTGTAGTCAAAAAATCACAATGGGAATACATGGTTATCAATGATGAGAAGATTGAACCCAAGGTAAATATCACTACAATTAGAAAGGGAGCTTAAAAATGCACTCTTATGCTTGCTAGTCTCTCCATTATGATAGGGGTCTCTCTAGGGGAAATAATACCATGTAACCGTAAAAATAGTCAGAGAGGCAGATAAGCGGTGTGCTCTTGCAAGATCATATTTGATACGAACCACCCAAACGATAACGTTTATCTGTGAATTTGAACACGAGTAAACCTTTTGATGCTACTTTTTGTGTAGTCAGCATTTTGTCCGGCTAAACACCTAAAAAGAGCATGCAAGTGAACTGACAATTTGCCTGCTAGTTGCTATTCTAGATATGACAAATGGTGGATGAAATGCAATGTAGATATCGCCATTGGCAACTAAACGATTAGCTGCTTTGTTTCTACCAGCCATAAACCTGCAGAGCATCTTGCTTACTATTTATGACGAATTATCATCACAGTGAGTTGAAATACACTAAACAGCAAATGTTTTCTCTTCTCTGGTTTATTGCAGGGGGAGTCTGTATCTTTCGGAGAAAAGGGAGCTCCTGTAAGTATTTCAAATATATGCAGCAGGCGTTTAAGGGGTGCCATTGTGGAGTTGGGAGGCCATTACCACCATTCAGCTGCAAGAGTACACAGGCTTGAACAGCAGTTCTGAAGTGTCTTCCTGAAAGAAATGGTTTGATTTTCTTTAGAGGAGAGAGCTGATATCAGGCACCCGTTTTTGGCAACCTGTTCCTAGATAGAGAGTTTGGTGTCCAGGGTGAATCGGAGTGATTTGGAATTCGGCGAGGGTTGGGATTAGAAACTGTCATGGTTCATGTAATTGAAGAAGGTTTGTAATGTATATTTTTTGTTGTTCTTGTCAAATAATAGCTATTCTGTCTTGGTTGGGTTGAGATTCAGGTAGGTGCTGGACATCCAGGTCTGGATGATGAGCAAGTAGAAAGGTATTCCTCATTTTCTGCCCTGTGCTGCGCCCTCAGTGCAGCACTTTCTGCCATTCTAAATTACTACTTTTCAACCATTCCCAAAAATTCTTGGGAAATGTATGACTTGCCCCAAAATATTCCAGGACGCGAGTTGAAATACTAAATACGCCTCAGAAAATATTTGGAAGAAGGTAGGTGGGTGATGGGCCGGTATTTGGCAAGTTCATCAGAGTATAGTGTAGGTTTCTTTAGGAGTGGGATGAACCGGTCAGTCTTGAACGTTTCTCAAAAGATGCCTTGAGTGAGGGAGGCATTGACAGAACATTGATGTAGGATTATGGTAAACTTCATAAGAAGTGGCTTTGAGGGACTTGAGTATGTCAGCTAGATCTGGGAGAGATAGGGGTTTGAAGGCTGACCATTGTGGGATTTCATTGGAAATTAATGAAAGATGAAGCAGGCTTGATATTGATGTGCTTTCGGATCTTCTCCCCCTGAAGAAAAGGTTCATGGCATTGCACTTTTCTGTAGAGTAAGGAGTAGGTGGGTATGGCAGGTGATTGATGCAGTGCTTGATTGTCTTGAACAGTGTTTTGCTTCTATTGATGGCTTCATTGATGCTGATGATATGGTACTTTGCTTTGGCTGAAGTGATGACCTGTCTGCTTGTCGCAAAAAGGACCTGCAGTAGCCAGAAATCCTTGAGAATTCCGTTTTTCTTAAATTGTCTTTCCTGTCTGTGAATGGACTGTTTATTGCCAGCAAGGTCTTTAGAGCACCAGCATGCTGACAGCTTTGGCTTTCACTTACCTGCTGTAATTGGAGTGTGGACATTCACATATGCTTACCACAAAATTGTTGAAGTTGTTTAGAATGGTGTTGGCATTGGACATGGAGTGATGGGGTCAGATATGAATCAATTATTAGGTTGTCTATGGAGAAGCCTTTGAAGGATCTGAAGGTTTGGTCTTCTCTTTTGTGTTGACTTTGGTTTGTTGGTAGTACGCTGAGCAGGAAGCTAAGGTTGGGCAGAGTGGTCACTCCAGTCCAAGCGCATAGGTGGTTTGCATTGGATTGTTGTAATGTTAGGAAGACAAGATCGAGGACATGAAGTGTTGGCATTTCAAGTGCAGATGGATGATGCATTGAGTATGTCAAGTTGTGAAGCCAACTAAAGTACGAAAAGTCAATACAAATCTTCTTCAATACTGGGTTTTGATAAGGATGAGATGAAGCTGAAATGTCTTTTATATATGAGTGCAAAACACACAAATATTTTCTCATGGAAGTTTAGTTTCATCGTGCAAAGATGATACCTCAGTTATGCAAACTCGCATTGTTGGATGGTAACTTCAGGGTTATGGAGCAGCCGTGCGCTTTTTTTCCTACTTAAAATTGCTATGCCAGAATTCCATGCGGATTACTTCTGCTTCGTCTCAACGCTAGCAAGCCACAGGCTACGGATGGGTGGCAGAATCAGCACACCTATGGCTTACGGCGCTGGCTTGATCCTGCTTAACGCACATGGCCCAAGAGAGTTCTTTTAAGCCTTATGCTCCGTCAGTCTAGTGTTCATCATTGTAGCAGTGTTCTTGTAATATTCCTGAGGTATTATTAATCCTTGTTGGCTGAGTTTCCTGATTACTGAACTGCAGCAACATTCTTGTTCTTCGAGCTAGTGATGTCCTGCAGTATTTCCATTTTCCTTGCTTCCTGTGCTTGCACTATTGTAGTGTGTTCGTTGTTTCTTGAACTTCCTTTATTTCAGTAGTTATTCTTTTCTATGTTCTGTGGTTCTTTACATCTTTCATAGTTCTAGTTCCCAGGAGACTACCTTCTTACCCCTTCTGCCTTAACTTTTAGAATCCTAGTATGGTTTGTTTGGCTGCTTCCTTTCACGTGTTCCTTTGTTTTCTTTTCTCCCTTAATAAGCGCTACTCCTTTCTAGTTCCTTGTCTACTGTGTTTATGTGTTTCATTCTCCTCCCTTGCTGTTCGCTCCTTGCATGTTCCTGGAATGGAGGGTTTAGTTTACAACCTGGATAGTGTTTCTCTTCCACTGAGAGTATTAGCTGTATGTTACTTTTTATAACCTCACCAAATGTATCCACTCCGCAGACTCCTCAATTGCATGTATACCATGCATGTACATAGTTGTAGTAACTATCTTTAACAGCAATTGTGTGCGAGTAACTTTTCGAGCTTCATTCTTACCTTGTGGGCTCCCATTACCTTTTTTTAATGTTGTTATATCTATGTCTTGCACATTCTGTGTGCTTGTTATTCTGAGTATGCTGCTCGAGTGCCTACACTCTTGAACTGGGTATGCTCAGACGTGAGTCCCATGCGCTCCACACCACTGGAGTCAAGCTATCCACACAAAACTGTAAGTTCACCTTTTTGAATCAGGACCATTCGTTTTTCAAAATCAGTTAGACTGGTTACTTGTGAAACCTACATGTGTTGTCTCTACCTAGGATCTCCCTTATTAATGGCAGCTGTCTGACCCAGAAGATTAGATGTACAGAACTGAGGAGTGAGTTGTTTCTTTGGCAGGGGAAAGCCAAAAAAGTAATCTTCAGATTACATCGCAGATTAGACCTGGAAGTGGTTATGATAAAAGCGTTATATTTAAACTGTATTTTTCATTTACATTTTTCAGCGTAGGGATGGTGTATAAGAAAGAGTTTTACCTCCCCATAGCGGAATGAGGTACCAAAGACCCAGTTGAGGTTAGTTTCAAATTACTTGCAAATATTTTACAACTGGAAGGGCAAAAAATGTGTATCTTTTAGTTTCGTCTTACAAATAAGACTGATTACTCATTTATTTATACTAGAAACCATTGTCATAATAAGCATATCTAAATAACTAACTCGGTTTACTAAATGCTTTGCCGCCGGTCTGAACCTCCAGTGAGATACCTGCCACAGGTCATTCCCACTAAGGCTATGGAGCTTTTTATGTTTATAGTTTATTCAGAGATGCTCGATCCTTTCATGGGGATGAATCTGATATTCAATTTGACACTCTGGAACTTCTGGTCAGGTACTTTTCATTGTAGATCCCTTTGGCTTTGGAACTGTGGAGCAAACATTTTCAAAAGTTTGCAAACTTTCTCCTGATTTCTAAGCAACCACAGGAGTACAGGTATTAGCCTCCCAGGACCTCAGGGAGCACCGAGAGACGTTCTCACTCTTAGGGTGCCAGGCAAAGTTCACCAGCAAAGTCCTGTCCAAATTCCAGTTGCCACTGATCAGCTGGGAATTATAGGGGAAAGCTCTCTTGCAGCTTTTTGGATTCCTGTAGATATACAGGAGATTAGATAACTGATCCTTGGAGTCAACTTCTTTGTCCTGGGTACAGGGAAGAGCAGACCCTGTCCTACAGAGTTACTCACAGACAGCAGGTCCAGTCCTCGTCTGTTCTTCCACAGATCCATATATTATTCTACAAAAGGTTGGATGAGGATCCAGCTTTGTAGAGTTCATCAGCCCGTGGATTGGGGAGACTCCTGAACACTCTGTAACCTAGAGCTGTAAATGTTTCTAAGGACAACCCTCCCCACTTTTACAGTAGTTCCTGTTTGTCTTACTGCAAACAATCCCATAGTGCCCTCACTCTCAAAATCCATGATTGGGAAACCGTTCTCCCCTTTTGTGGAGCCTGTGTGTCCATCCAGACGTTTGGCCAAGGTAATGAGCAGTCCCCTCTTGTGAAGTCACTCAAAGCACGTTCTGGGGGTAGCTTTCCCACCATTGGGCTTGGTGCCAGCTTTACTAGGGAAACAAAAGCCTGGGCCTTTCCATCTGTCACCTAAAATGTACTTGTGTCAGGGAAGATCCCTTTCAAGTAGGTTAGGTTCCTTGGCCCACCCCAAATGGTCTTCCTGCCAGGGGACATAAAAACCTCCCCATTCGCAAGCCACTGTCTCTGTTCTGGGAGCTGTTGTCACACCTTTTTCAGACAATATTCAGGCCAACCACCAGCTGGGCAGTTGCCGGAAAGCTAATGCAAATTACCAGGCAAAGGCAACGTTCTAAAACAAATGATTTCCTATATATTAAAGAAAATCTGATTTTACTATTAGATTGTAATTTCATTAAACATAAAAATAAATCTTTGAATGGGTTTGTGGCTGGTACAGCTCAAACTTTATAGGCTTTAGTGTATTATCTGTACTATTACATTTCCTATGTGACAGCTATAGCCTGACCAGTGGAACATGCCATTTGTAATCTTACACATGTTCCACTCCCAAGTATTTTGCACCCTACCTTGTAAGGCATGATTAGGGGTGATTTGTTTAACATTTCAAATCAGGTTTTCCTACATGTTAAAAGGATGGTTCTGACTGCTTTGTGCAGGAGGATTCAAACTGATGCTGTCAGGCTACACAGTATAGACATGAAGCTATGTTTTCACTGTCCCTATAGTGGATGGCACAATAGCTGCTGCAGTCCACAAGTGGCATTTGCCTTTCTATGCCAGGTGTGTATATCTGTAGCATATACTTTGGCTTTATAGGAAAGTTAAATGTGCCCATCAGGTTTTAAGACAATTTTGACATGTTTCAGGGGTCTGAGCCCATACACTAGGCACTGGATAGCGGTGTTCCAGTGTTAAAGCCCAAAATTACCAGCAAGTGAGTTCCAAAAGAAATGAAAAACTGAGGCTGACCACCCAGCAAGGGATCACTTTGCAACACCCTCCTACGACTTATCTTCCTGTCCACCACCTGAGCATATGTCTAAAGAAAAGATTAAACCTGAACCAGTGCACAGGTGCATATTTATGTATTGTTGATACATTCAGGCTCCCTTCAGATATCTGGCAGATAACCTCCATCTGGCAAGTACCAGTGCTGTCTTGTTCCACCAGCTACGGTTCATTGGTCTACTATATTACCTGTGTGTAAAGAGATGGTGTTGTTTGGCTGGAAGAATCCAGAGAAGGCAATTGTAGGAAAATACTGTTCTGATCATTTCGTCAACATGGAGTTGCAGGCTAAGTTCTCTCAGATGTCTTTAGTGATAAGTTAAAGGCTGTAACTTTTGCAACAGGCAGTAGTAATATTTCAGGAAAAAGATAAATGTATCTTATGGGTTGGATGGGCGAAGGTGCTTACAAAGACTTCTTGCTCTAAGTACTAAACATTTCTCTTTTTAAATAAATTGAAGGATTTATTTAAGACAGCATTCAAAATTCAGAAGTATACTCCGATATTTAAGAGTAAACCAAGGTCTCTTGAACAGTCCTGATGGTACTCTTGAAGTCAGAGACAGATAAGATATTAGCCAAAGACGTCTAGATGGCAATCTCCATCTTTTTTAAGCCAAAGAGCAATAATAGGTCTTATTCAGACATGAGACAGCAGTCTCAATCCCTTACCTTTTATTGATCCAGTTGGAGGGTGTCTCTCAATTTTTACATTTGAGAGGCTTTTTACATTGGGATGCTTGGGTGATGAACATCAACAGGCAATGTTCTATTCTGGAATTCAAATCATTGACTTCAGAATCAGGCACAATACAGACTTATAAGCCAAGAACTTTTACCAAGCAACTGGCTCTTCTTCAGAGGGTTTTCAGAAGAAGGAGGTCATTCCACTGCCAGTGGAAGAGATGGATAAGTAACTCTATTCATTGGTGTTTCAGGCCCCCGAACCATCTGGGAAGTCCAGACTAATCATCAACTTAAAACCTTTAAACTGTTATATAAAGACCATTCAGTCCAAAAGGGAGACACTGCAACAAGTCATCCTTTTCATTAACCCCAAAGTGTAGATGATGTTGACAGGCTTGCAAGACACATACTCCACATATCACTAAATAAACACTATCAGAACTTTCTGTGAGAGGGGTTTTCATCTCCAAGCCTAGGTTTTTTCTTTCACTATCAAGTCCTCACCAAGAGCATTTACAAAGGTCCTTCCTCCACTAGTGCCCTTTCAACATAACTCAGGAATCCTCATTCACCGTTCCTCGGATGATTGGTTGGTAAAGTGCCTTTAATTTCGCAGGTAGAAGAAGATGCAAAGAGAGGTTATCTCCTATTTGAACAACATGAATTTTTAAGATTCACCCAGAGTTCATGTTCACACCATCACAATACTTAGCCTTGATTGGAGCTAGATTTCAATTGCATTTGGGAGAATTTCCCTGACCAAAGTCAAGAACTTCAAAACTTTGGCTGCACCTTCAGCTTCTGTTGAACCAGGAGACATGGTAAGGTTCAAATTTTCAGACCCTTGAGTGGCTGTGGTTTGAGCACTGAAGTCATAATCTATGGATCGTTTCACTTTTTATGTTTTATATTTCATGTGTATTTGTAGTGCCATTGGTAAAACTACACCTGTGTTCCTTAGCATGATATCTGCTGAATTATTGGAAGCTGGCATCTAGGGACTCTGAGATTCAAGTCCAAATAGTCCAGGAGAGGCCCTGATAATCTAAAGGTGTATTTTTAAATCTCCCTGCCTCCAGTATTTTTAACAACCGTAACCAGTAAACAGGATGCATGGAAATCCTGGCTTCTTTCTAGGTTCAGGAATGTTGGCTCTCAAATGGGAAAAGCCATGCGACTGGCAAGAGTTGGTGGCAGCTTTGAGACTTTTTATGGACAGATCTCTAGCAAAGGATTTCATAAATAATCAGCCAGGAACAGAAGAATCAGCCCTTGTTTTTGAGACTTCCAGATAGGATGACAGGCATAACGGAACCTCTTGGACCATTCTGCCATTCATATCAGAGGTGTAAACAATGTCATAGTGGATCGGCTAAGCACAATATTTGCTCCATCATAGAACTTCAGGTTGACTCTGGGAATATTGGTTCAGAGAAATGTGAGATTTGGATATCCACAGCTGGATTTATTTGCAAGTGCTGAGATATTATACTTGCCATGCTTTCTAACGTAGTTTCAGGAAACAAAATCTGTGGGATTTATGCTTTGACAGTGACATTGCTGTCAGTTCTGTATTCATTCATTCCTTTTCCAATAATTGCTAGATTTCCTAGCATCCCTTGTCTGAGAGGAAGTGAGGTAGGCGTGGTAGTCCCTTTTTGGCTTAGCATGAGCTTGTTTCCACCTCTGAAATGAACGGCTCCATGTCTAGAGTGCATTCTTCTTATAGGTCTTTCACTTTATGTAGCCCAGAACTATCCCTTTTCTCTCTGAGGAGACTTTGTCCTTTGGCAGGGAAGGTGAAAGGAAGGGTCCACAAAATGTAGGTCCTTCAAGGTATCTGACAGTTTCCATTCAGTTTTTATTCCACTCTAAAATGTTCATGTAATACCTGTAATCACCATTTGTGTTTATTTTTTCTTAGTGTAAAAATCAAGACTAGGATCTTTGTACTGGTGAGCACAGTTACTCCAGGATAGGTTTTATTCAGGCTTATCAGTGACTACTCCAAACGTTAAGTAGGTAGCTGTTAAAGGTCCTCTTCTTGAAGTAGTGAAAGCAGGGGTTAACGAGTATGGAGGAGGTGGTTTCTCAACTTCTGAAATCTTTAGTCCTGGTTAGGGATTTGCATTCGGTAGAGAAAAACGTGCAACTCTTGCCATTTGAGCCTCTGAAGGAGGTATAGGTAAAATTCTTTAAATCTTCTTTCTGGTGGCCATAAACATCCAGGAGGCAGGGTAAATTATCTTTTTTATCAGTTTGGATTCCTTATCTGCAATTGTAGCTGATAGGGTGGTTCTACATTTGAGTCTAATTATCCCCCTTAAGTTTTTAATTTAAGGGGCAGCCATTTATCTAGTCTATGAAAAACAGGGAGTTCCTTTACCAGCTTCCATTCAAGGCTGGTGAATTCGTGGAATTGCAGCCATGTGGACAAAGGCATGAGAGGCATGAGAATCCTCTCTGTAGGACATCTGTCGAGCTGCAACATAGAACACTCATTGCATGTTTATTTCACATTATAGACTGGATGTGGGAGAGGTTTTTTTTTAGTTTGAACTCAGCACAGTACTCTGGCCAGAGAGCTCCTGATTGGTTCCAAGAGGGGCCCCTCCAGGTACCTTGCAGGGTGGCCCCCTCAACTTTTGTTACGCCAGAGGGGTGGGTCCAATGAGACCCTGGATTACCCATGGGAGCAACCACATCTTCGAACTAGGTTACATGGTGTCTGGGAAGGTGTGGTACACCTCATTCTGAAAGTGCTTGAACAAGGAAGGGTAATCAGAGTAATTCAATTTACCAGTACTTAAATGGGACATTTATTACCGTCACTGAACTCTGTGCACATGCCTAGGTGACACTGTAGTCATGTGTGGCGTCAATTGTAAAATGGTTCACTCTCTGAAGCATTACTTAAACATAGAAAAAATAGAATTTACAGTCAAAGTGCCAAAAATGTATTCACAGAATGGTGGATATTCTACAGTCGTCAATATGGGGATAAGGAAGATAATGAAAGTTCTATGGGTAACCTTGAATTAATTAATGAAAACAATTTATAGGGCGCAATTTAGCCCAAGGGCATCAAGGCGCCAGGCAAAACAAATATCAGGAAGGCAGTCTCGGGTCCCCGGGTTCATGGCTATAGATAGGCTTCTCGGAAAAGCAGAGTTTTCAAAATGGTTGCAGAAAGTCGAAACGCAGTGGCGAGTCAGAAACATTTTAAATGCCATTTACTCTGGAAATGCATTCAAGTTTCCAGCTGGAACAGTAGGTGAGTTCCTAGCGGCAGTTTATTTGAAAGAAAAAAGTTTAATGGGCTAATGCACACGCATTTCCCTTTCTCATACGGATTTACTGCCCTAACAGAGTATGTGTGGGGAAAGAGCATTTATGGAAGTCTATGACATGTGTAGATTTCCAGCTGCACTCTTGAGGATTTTTGTAAATCTCCTTAAAGGTAAAAATCCGTGGCGTCATCAACCACTCCTTTTACGGCTTAAGCAGGGGTGAATTTATAATTATTTATTAGCTTGTTGTCTCTGCAGTCCCGCAGACAAAGGCTCTCAGTAAAACAAAAAGAAACGAAAAACCACAGCAGAAGTCATAGATGTGAAACCAATCACAGTAAAGGAGCCCCAAAGGGTAGAATTGTTAGAGAAAGTAAAGGAAAGTGTGTGTGTGTGAAGGGGTGTTGGTGTAGTGACAAATAGAAACTGGGGGGCCATTTCCTTCCTTACACTTGGGCATAGATAGACTCGCTGCCCTGCCCAGAGTGTGAAACAGAGACAGAGATGCTAAAAGGTAGAGTTAAACTAAGGATATATAAAAAGAAGAAAACCACTGTGACAAGAAGGAAGAAGAGGAGAATGAAAAGATTAATGCAAGGGTGAAAGAACTGATGAATGAAATGTTAAACACCGGTTGCATGGATGGATGAAAGAAAGAATGGCTGTAATGATGTAAGGCAGGATGAATGGGTGGATGGATAAACTGAAGTTTGGATGGAAAAGATATTGATAAAAAGAAGACAAATGGATTAAAAAAGAATGTATGTATGTATGGGAAAAGGATAAATGAATATCTGGAAATATGAGTGGAATTATAGAAGGATGGATGAAGAGTGCAATGATGAAAGGGTGGATGGATAGACTGGTAAAAGAAGGATGGATGGCATGGCGAAAGAATGAATGGATGCATAAAAAGATGGATGGATGGATGGAAGACTTAAAGGATGGAGAGCTAGATGGAAGGGAAAGTGGGATGAAGGGACTTCATCTGGTGTCGTTAGGGTACAGTTCCTTAGCTCACCCAATGGCATTCAAAGGATGGATCAAAGTGGGGGTTGTTTTAATATTCTGCCTACTCCTTTGCTAGAAATCGATGCAAAATGGGCGTATGTGATGCCTGGATTTCTGACATCTTTAAACATTTTTGTGAATCGGCCCTGTGTTTTTTTGTCCTTGTTCTAACTCACGGGACCTTGACGTTTCTTTTGTCCAGCCAAACCATTCACATTATAATTACTAACATACAATGCCAAAGCATGTCACGCCCAGCTAGCGCCTCGCAGAACAACCTCTTTATCCATACGCTCTGCTTTCCTCAGAAACAGATCTCTTTTTCTCAGATTGAATATATATGCACCGGAACCAAGAAGAGTTTACAGTGAACTGTGCATGCTTAAAGCAGTTAACTCCGTCAGAAATGTGGTATATATTATGTAATGAAATATTGCTATTCGTGTTTCATTTCTAGGGAGAGACTGGTATGAAAGGAAGTCAAGGAGAAAAGGTAAAATCCTGCACATTGCAAGAGGCATCAATCACACTCGACATGTTAATGCGTCAACGTGACATGCGCACAATGGAACCTTTAACTCCAGCTGTCAATCACACTAACAAAGAAAACAAAGAAGTGCATGAGCACAGGGATAAAGCGCACACAACTTTCCTGGAAAATGTTATATCAGAAGAGGGAATAATAACAAGAAATTATCCTGCAAAACGAATGAAATTGTCACCACCTATTTCCCATTAAACTAAAAAGGTGTTTTATTGCGCTGTGCTTTATTTAAAGACTGTGTTATGGGAATATAGTTTCACTTTGAAAGAGACCACATATACCAAATTTCAGGCACCACTTGGGTGGTTTGATCACTGAAGAGTAGCGGATCTATTGAATGTGTGCATCTCTAGATAACTTCTTAATTCACCATAACAGAAGTAGTTAAGTAAGCTACATTGCATGACCCGATGTCACGTGATGTTTGGCGAGGAAAACATACCAGGCACTAGTAGATAATCTCAACCTAATACTTTGCCAATTTGTCTCCTCCCACTCCACCAGGCAGATCCTTCAAAGTATCCTTTATTATCGACGCACACACAAATGGCTACCAAAATCCCCCACCCAAACCCACATTATGCAACACAATTTATTGCAATCATATCAATCGGGTTTCCATCCACACCGTGGCTTGGAGACTGAGAGCCTGATTTAGAGTTTGGCAAATGGGTTTCTCAGTCACAAACATGAGGGATATTCTGTGCGCCTTATTACTATTGAGTGATATTCTATGGGACTTGGAATAAGGCTGATGGGAGATCTGTTTTTGATGGAGTAACCATCCACCAAACTCTAAATCAGTCCATTAGACCCTACAAGTAAAAGATGATGTCCTCTGTATTGAAAATAAGGAGAACTCTCAACCTGGCCAAACAATGCTGTTGATGGTTTGACCAATGAAGAATGCAAATCCAGTTACATTACTCCTTGTAACTTACATATGATCCATATCCCATCATTCTTAAAATTCAGTTCCCTGGGTCAACATAGTCATACAAACACTTAAACTCGTTTACCTAGTACGCAAGCTATCATTTACTGCCAATGCTGACCCAACTCGCAGTACCAGCAAATCCATTTCAACTAGCCCAAAAACAAGCCGGGAAAAAATACAACTTAGGCTTCCTCCTCTGCACGCACCTTATCTGACATGCACCCTTGTCTAAGAATCACATCATCCCTCTTCTCAGCCAGCAAGTAATTTAAAGCCTCATTCTTCTTTTATCATCTCCAAACCAACTGATCCCAGGCTGCTCCTCAATACTCAATAAAAAAAATTTAAATGTTCAACATCTCACTTTGCTTCAAAATATGTAAATATGTATTATTTGTGTATGGCACAGATATACTTTTCTATTGATGAAATATATTCTGTTATGAACATTACATGACGTAATTGCCTTCACACTATATTATAAACATCTGCTGATTTTTTATAAGACCTGCACTCCGCGGTAGGTAATTGAGAGTTCAATATTAAACACTTGTGGGAGCATGTGACTGCCCCAGGCAGCATAAAATATGTCTAAATTGCTGGGATGGGTATTTTTATAAGATGGCATCTAGAGGCAGCCTCAATCTACCTGGAAAAGCCTCAAAGACGTAAGTGCTTCCCTAATCCTGTTGCCAACTCCGTAGTTTAGCCCGATATGTGCAGGTTGAGGTCCACATGCATAGGTGGAGTGTCATATACTCATTGAAACTGGATAAGTATAGCATCATAGGTTCAATGCAGACTCATATGCTTATGCATAGCCCCATATTCTATTGAGCATATCCATTTGCAGAATGAAGTTTCATTTTCGTAGACGTAGCTAGATATATTCACTGTGTCCTGATAAATGCTCAGCTATTATCACATATGCCCAATACAGCTACTTGTATATCATAATAACTGTGGGGCATATTAGCAAGAACCTCATTAAAATTATCGCCATTTTAGCGGCAGGAAACTGCAATTAAAATGGCAATAATGGGCTTGCTAATATGTGTTATAGAATTCCAGAAGAAGCCAAGGTTAGATGTCCTGCAATAATTTTAACAAGGTTCTTGCTAATATGCCCCATAATTAGATAAAACAGGAAGTTTTAATTGTCTCATTTGTGCTCATAAATAACCCTACTTGCCCAGTGATGCCTTCAATGTACAGTAATATTTCCAAAACGCTCAGGTAGTGTTGCATATAGTCATGAATCAGTGCTTAATTTGAGCCTGTGGTTTCCTGTGCTCAGCAGTGGCACTTAATTGCCAGAACCGGGGCTTATGACAGTCTGCCACATGGTGGCACTGTATGGGTAATTTAGGTATAAGCACAACAACAGCCGTTTATTAGTTCAATTTACATTTACAATGACTAATACCTGCTTCCCAAGCCATTCTTATTGCTTTGGGGGCTGGAATGTAAGGTTTTGGCACACTTGTAAGAGTGTGATGGATAGTAGCTGTGTTTGTACTGTCATTGGCAGCTAGCATGGGCAATGTATGGTGCAAGCTGCAGTGCCCCTCCCGACGAGAGCCCGGCACTTATTCTTTTACAAATTAAGAACTGTCAATAATCCCCTATCATCCCCTACGTCAATGTGTAGCTCCATGCACTCAGTACAGTCTCATAAGCACAGGTAGAGCCTTCTATGCCCTTCAGCCGTCTTAGTCTACTCTGTCCTATAAAGAGATTCTGCCCTTACAGAATGAAGGGGGCAGCCAGAACAAAGGAATAGGGTAATGGGTGATGATGCCTGAAGGTGGCGCTAGATGTGGCCCACTTACAACCTCATATTTTTAATATGGAATGCTCATGCATGCTGCATTTTGTGAATGTGCAACTACATTTTGTGAAATTACATTTGTAAAATATTCAAGTTTTCCCTTAAGCTGTTGCACAGATTGGAAGAAGTTATTTGGGAACAGACCCAGCAGGCCTGGCACAAATGTGTATTCAAAGCAAAATCAAAACTGAAGACGTAGTTGAATTTAATACATTATAGGGAGCACAAAAGGACAAACTAGGTGGCTTGAGCTGTCCTTAGCAACTACCATTATCCGTCTATCTTATGAAGTGAAGCTGTTTAACAGTATGAAGTAGTAAAAATCGTATAGCCCACTCATTTCAAAATATGTTTCACTCTCTCCATTGTATCTCAAAATATTTGTGTTGTTCTCATGTTGTATCTCAAATGCACAACAAGCATTACAATACAATCTTGTATATCCATTAGATTTATGATTGTAAAATCATATTAAATTATTTGTTGCCTATAACAGCCAGAATCCAATTTTGCTCCTGTCTGTATTTAATTAGAGTTGTTAGTGCTACAGTGTCTTTGAAACAGAATTAACAGATTTGGCCTAGCTAGAGTCTTGCGTATGGCACTGGCACCCAAACCAAAGTTTAATAATAAATCATAACTAGGGAAAATGTTTCGCTTGCATGCACAAGAAATATGGCACTTTTAAATAATTCATAGTTTGTGTTCTTGATTAGTCCAGCAATCCTTGAGAACTTGCGTGCCAGTGGGTTTGAAAACTAAATAATTAGGAACCAAATTTCATCTAATTGTAGACTTGGAAGGATATGCAGAAGCATGAATAAATAGCAGCTAGGATCCAGGTACAATATTTAGAAATCATTTTGTTGCCAGAGTTATATATAGAGTCTTGTAGTCTCAAAAGCCTAATTTATTCTCTGCTTCTGATGAACTCTTATTCTAACTAACATTTATTGTAGGGTGCAACCGGGGAACCAGGTATTGCCGGACCTCCTGGAAGTCCTGGACCTCAGGTATGTACATCTGTGTATCAGCTGCTCTAATATAAGTGACAATGGCATGGCATTGCAAAAGTCTTTTCCATATATGTGGGCCAAAAAGCATAAAAAAACCTCTAGGTTAGGTATGTTTTAATAAATCATATGTACTGATTTTACATAAAAAATATATGCCTTTCTTTTATCTGAAGTGAAAAAGTTGTTTTAAGTGGAAAACAATTGTTAACAATGTTAAAATACTATAGAGGAGTTTAAGGAAGTTCTCATTATCAAATAAATATATGTAATGTTTCTTACTCTTTAAAAGATGAGGCTGACATGTTAAAAGACTATACAATATATTTCATAGTTTTAAAATATGTCCTAAAATTATAGAACAGTTTTTCAACAATTTAAAAGCTTGTCATACATTGTCAGATTTTTTCTTTGTCTGAAGATAGACATATTTTTCTAAATGCGTGGTAGGATTTTTAAAATAGTATTTAGGCCCAAGATCGTGTTTTCCAATGCAATATATATATAAAGTTTATTTAGGAGTTTCTCAAATGTTTTGTTTGATCTCAATTCTTTAAATACATTTTACAGCTCTTTAAAAATGACACCACCTAATCAAGCACCTTAACTTTTTTAGATTTAAGTTTATTTCCTAAAATGTGAAAACGGTTAGAGGCCTAATGTGTGTATTGTTTGTTAAAAACTCCTAAAACTATTCTGTTCATTTAAAATATATACTTGAAAGCAATTGTGACAAAAGAGTCATGGGTAACAATTTGATCAGTGGCAACCTAAATTCTCAGGTGACATTTGTGTGGTACATGTGCAATAATGTTGTCTTTAGAATGTGCAGATGCTTAGCTGAAATAAAATATCAGCTGCACAGAAGACGTGTATGCACCCCCAACAACAGCATGCAACATTGAATATACCATATTAAAAAGTAATACCATAGAGTCTTATTCACAATGATTTTGCTATGAGGGCTTGTGAACTACATTTTGTTATCTTACCTTAGTCCTAAACTATTTGAGCAAACAAGGAAAACTCAGGTTGGTTTATGCCTGGCAAAAGGTTTATTTTGCCAGGTAGAACTGGTAGTTTAAAGGCTTCAATGGCAGGCCTGAGACATGTTTTAAAGTGCTACTTAGTGGGTGGCTCAATGAGTGCTGTAGGCCCACTAGTAGTATTTCATTTACAGACCCTGGGTACATGCAGTACCACTTTACACATGACTTACAAGTAAATTCATTCTGAAAATCAGGTGTAGGCCAATTTTACCATATTTAAGGGAGTGAACACACACACTTTAGCTTTAGTTAGCCGTGGTAAAGTGCACAGAGTCATAAAACCAACAAAATAGATTTCAGAAAACAAGAGGCATAAGGTAAAATGTTTGGAGGAAGGCCACACTAAGGATGTCAGGTCTAACATTGGCTTTCTCCTGGAATTCAAGAGAAAGAGCTAAAAGAGTAAGAGTGAATAGGGCCAATGTTGTAGTGGGCTAGGCACATTCTATAGAAATATAAAAAAAGTAATAATATTAGTTCCCAAAGTGCTGTATTCAAGTCGCATAGACTTAATTTGAGCCTTCCATTAACAAGATTCAATTTTAATCCAACATCAATTTTTACAGGGTTCTCCAGGGCCTCAAGGACCTATTGGGCTGCAGGGTTTACCAGGTGACATGGTAAGTAATGCATTTCATTTACTTTATTTTTTATATCACATGCTTATTGAGAACAATGCAGCTGGAAAATATTAAAAAACTCAATATTTTATGTTTCTATGTGTTTGTTAAACTTATACAAAAAGCACAAAGTCAAGTTAACAGCACTGCAGAAACTCCTAACTGGATATTCTTTAACACTGAAGCAATATTATCTGACTGCTGAAACTCCTAACTGGATATTCGTTAACACTGAAGCAATATTATCTGACACTGCTTCAGCTCATTTTTACTTTGAAACCTTTATCAAGACATTTTTTCTGGAAATGTTATTGACTAAATCTCTTAACAATAATACAAAATAGACACATAATGATAAAACATTCAAATATTGGTTCAGGTATAAAAAAGCCAAGACTAATTATAAAGTGAAGATTTATTTTTTTAAATAAACAGTTGTGTTAGCCCTTTTTTAAAGAATGGTTGACGTCTTCTTTTTGGAGCAGGATTTACATGATATGTGGTTTTAGCCATGGTAAAATATATGGTGCATGCATTTTATTATCTTCATTTTATGTGATGACTTAGAGATCTTTCCATTTTTACATACATTTGTCTTAAAAAAATGTAAAAACAATGTGAGCTACATCCACGGAAAAGTTGACAGACATCAATTCAAAATGTGAACATGCAAAAATCTATCTAGTCCTTTTAAATATATGCATGATATGGCATCCATAATTACAATAGATATATAATTCCAATCCATAATTACAATATTGCTTAATCCAATTGACTGCCACATTAATTCTGTGCTACAGTGAGAGTGAGCGGGTTTCAAATGTTTCCATAAATATAACATTTTCTAAACATCTATTAATTAGACTTAATGTTGACAAACTAAACAAAATGCAAATGCTCCAGTGGTTTACAACATTTAACTTCATGTGTGTTCTCATTCTAAGGGATTATTTCCAAAATATCATTGTGAAAATAACTATTTTTTAGAAAGCAATATGGATGTCCTACACTTAATAATACCAACATTCACATCAATCTTTTAGTCTTGGATAAGTGGACAAAGGTTTTACAGCGTAAAGCTTTTACCATGTTGAATCATCTTTTATGACCTTTTGTAACGATTGTTTAAAGATTTTAGATGAGTAATAATATGCTCGAAAAATACCTTTTCAAATATCCAAATGACCTTAAAAATTCCACATTATGGGCACCTACTGTTTTCGCAAAAGTACCAATATTGGGCCGATTCAAATAAGAAATATTAGACCTTCTTATGAGGATTTCCTCTAATGTTTGGGGTAGATGTACCATTGTTTTGCAATTCTCTAGGTTTCTAGAAGTACGCTTGGGAAGATGAGACTATTACTGTTTTCCCAGGATTAATGCTGAATCTTATTGTGAATTACATTTTTGCATGAACAAATACGTACATGCATAGTTGCTAAGTTAAATCTTTTTTTATCCCTCATGCAGAATATTTTGCCAATGGAAAATACTTCCTCCATTAAACCCCCCACTATTTTTTAAGCTCATTCCTAGCTATTCCCATGCTAGAAACAGATTTAATTATGCCCTTCACAGGAGTAATTTTGTAATTGTTCACGACAATTTTACCATTACCTCCAAACTACTAGGAGTATATTTGTGGGTGTGCAAAGAGTTACTCACCCATTGGACCTATACTTTTAGGCCATCATCGATTTTAATTCAGTGCAAAATCCAAAGGGGATCTAATGTTACCCCTCTTTATTCCAAGGCCTCCTACTGATGGCATATAAACTCTTTTGGACTCAAGGCACAAAACTGTGCTGAGGTTATCTAAATGGATATCAAACTATCTTTCTCAGTGGTAGACAACCAATAAAGATCCAGCAACCACATGCAGGCAATCAAACCTGTATGCACATAAACAAACTAAACCCCAACTATACTAAAATGGAGGTCATAGATTTAGATGACAAACTAATCTTTGGATACAATATCTGGTAAATGCCCTAATAATATTCAGATAGTGTGTGGTGTGGGAGTCCTTTTTACTATGTGTGAACTAGGCATGGTGCCAGAGGTTTCCTCAGATGTTTCAAGCAGGATAGTTTAATTCCATGTTTACCTACCTTGCCTACATTGAGAGGGTTGTTAGAGTGGTTGCACTGGTTCTCTTTTTCACTGACTCACTGGTATTTTGGAGTTCTTATTCATCAAAAATTCTCCAAAGCAAATTTCAGTGTAATATGCAACTTGTGAGCTTTTATATCTCTGCTCTCCCCTTGACAATCTGTATGAAATCTCTTAGGGACAAATACATTTTTCTATATGCACAAGTATCAAATATTCCTGGAGACAGGGTATGGTTCTGCATGCAATACTTAACGTACAGTACTCTTTTTGCTACTGGCTAGAGTTAGCATTAGGGTTACGGTAGATCTAAATTATTGACATTTTCACCTTACGTTAGCTTTGAAAGCAAAATGTGTATGGTGTTCAGCAATCATTTGTGACTCACATAGCAAAACATTTGATAGAGCAAAATGCACATTGAGTAAGCCCACATGCAACCTTTGCAATGACTATCAGGGAAAAAATCCCATGGCTACCCAACAAACCAGATGTCTGTTTCATGAATCACCAGGGGTCTTTGGGAAAAAATATAATTTAACTACATCTGATTTTGCTAATAAATTTAAGTTTGAGAACTGTTTCATGAACCAAATGTTCTAGAGATAGCTATCTTTTTCAGTTGGAGTGTCACAAAATCTATGAGCTATATTTTTTATCAAATCAAATATAGGGATTATGTTGCTCCAAGCTTCATCCCTATTTCAGAATTAGGGAATATCTGTCTTCCGTTGTGGCTGTAGTTGAGAGCTAAGATATGTGTGAGATTTTAAATTGAAATTACAACTTTAGAGATCCTCCTTAGAATGTTTCTACTCCTCAACTAATCAACTAATCTGCACAAACCTTTCAAGGATGAATGAGAGGAGAAACACAAAACCATTAAAAAATATGATGCAGGTTAGTTAGAGATGTTTTCCAATGAACTAAATATCTCAACAACTCGAATTAAAAAATATTTTGTGAAAATAAAACTGACATTTTAAGTAAAGGTCCCAAATATGCCCACCTAGTCTAGTTGTTACCTCTGACTTTCCAACATATATGCATATATGTACATATGTATTTTTATATATCTATTTGTGTTTGCATTCGTTCCCTGAGATATACAGGTCTGTGCTCCAATGCTCACGCTAATGCAATGCGCATGGTGTTACAGAAGATATCACAAATAGCATCATAAGTAACAACACTGGTGATATCACATATCATCATCTCATCAGTGTTATCATTAAGACATGGACAAGAAGGCGATAGTTTTGAATATAAATAAAAAGTAGATATATAATACAGCATCTCCAGGCTAATTTTCATTTCACTGGCTGCAAATTGATTGTGATATGGCTATGAAACTAGAAATCATAACTGGTATATTGCAAGGACTAACATGGCAACGTATGTCTTTCACCCTGCTGTTGAACCATGGAGAAAGTGACTCAGATGTAAGAGCCTGATTTGGTCTTTAGGAATGGGGCCTGGCTCTGCATAGGTCTGAGTGCTGGGGTTGGCCACAGGCCTATAAGTGTGCTCATCCTGAAATATATATGGGCGCAATAAAGTAATGTCTTTCTTTAGCCTTGATAAACAGCCTAATTTAAGCTGACCCTGTGCTCAAAAACTGCTGTGTAGAGTTGAAGGAATTGTGTATTGGATTGTGGCTATATGGGGACTCCCACTGAGTCCCACTTCTGCCCAGCCAAAGGCCATGCACCATAAATTATAGTCATACAGATGCTAGTAAAGGTCAGACGCTGTGGCAATTCCCCAAAATGTATAGCAGAAGACCAACACACTTTGGTTATGTGTGAACAAGGATGCAGTGCTTTGCACGATGAGAGGTGGTATGTGAGATCAACAGATTAAAGCACATAGCACAACATCAGTACATAAAAAAATTAGACGAACAATGTATTTGTGACGCGCAACAAACAAATAGTTCTGCTGTGTCCTTTCCATCACCTCAGAAGTAATTAGAGAAGTAGAGAAGTTTTCCCAGACATGACGGACTCCCATAAGCTTTACAATCAGATTTAAGCTCAGAAATATGTAGGTCTGAAAAATCAGCACCCAATCTCATTTTTGAGGACGTATTAGTGTCAGAGGCGTCTTCTTGGACACACTCCTCAACGGAAAGCTTATCAAAATAAGCTTCTTCTAACAGGGAGTATTCTCAGCAGAGACCGATGAAAACACCCATTTGAGCCAGTTCAGGAAACTGACTTTCCCATTTCCAGAACAAATTCTTGAGTACAGATAATAAGTCAGAGAGCAAACCTACCATATCTATGTTGACCTGAAAAGATGTAGGCGTGCCAAGAAACTTCTGAGATGACAATGGGCCGATAAAGTTTTCTTAAAAAAGGAGCAAGCATTTTATTAGAGGATGCCCTAACACCAACTGGCAGAAAGCTCTAAAGGACCTCACACCCACTTTCACTCCAAAGTGATGCAGTTCCTGTATCTCAGGCAATACAACTCTGCCACAGTGTCATAGGAGAAGTACAAATCTAAGGAGCTCTTCATGTCATCCCAACTCTACCCTCTGTCCACTGCCATCCAGGGCAGCTCACCCACCTCACCTCAAATTGATTGCGGCAATTCATACCAACATTAGCCCTTGATGTCAAACTGGGGAGCAAAGTCTCTAAGTCATTGCACACAGTTCCTAATGAAATAAATTATGTTTGAACAGAAACATAGAAGTCACAAATTGTCATGCACTGCATTCAATTTAGGTCCCCTTTGTTCTTTGTGGACATACTGGTGTTGCATTTAAAGATGAGCACTATCTGTCTTTTCAGGAAGACTATTCAAATATGTGAAATAGCTCTGTGGCAGGGGTGTGAAAAAGTCTTCAGCAAACCCATACATCTGATTTGGTCAACATAGTGATTAGCAACACAATATTTCCTGTCTAATAAGTAACAGAATACATTTTTTTAGCTGCAACCTGATTTGAATTTGTCAGACCAAATTGCATTTGAGTTATGATTTTGATGTTTATTGCATTTTCAAAACCTGATGTCTAAACTACTTGTCAAGTAACATGCTTTTATCAAAGAGGGTTATTTGAGGAGAGAGTATCCCCTGCACCTCACCTTTTTAGAATTTACCCACTGGAACCAAAATTCTACTGGCTTAGAGGATGATTAGGAGTAGGCCTGGACGTAATTTAAATGAGGAAAGCTGGGCTGTCAATGTGTTGGCACGCCCATTTTTGTCCATTGGCTGGATCAGCCTTGAGAATGCTTATGTTTTGCCTACATGAAGCTGGCAAGCTAATTGGTGAACATCCAAAAACTGGGCAAACTCTTGTGTGTGGGGCACCATCATGCCCTGGGCAGGGTAGGGGGCTCTGCATGTTCGCTGGGACCAACGACCTGCAGGACTGTACCTCCTATGAGGGGGAGGGGGGTCACAGGAGATGTCAAGCCCGCACAAGAGGCCCTAGGCTCCTCCCCCATCTAATGTCATCCAAGCCAGGAAGTGAGGGTTACCGTGGAGCATTGGCTTCCTACGCAAAAGCCTTGGCTTTGCTCGCCTCTCGCAGGAGAATTGCGGGAGCTGTTCAGTCCACAGGACCCCCAGATCCCTCCCTGGTCTGACACCAACCTGTCACACTATCAGCCTGTATCTTCACATTGGGTCCTGTCTATGCTCCACACTCCGGAATAGCACAAGGATCCTCCGCAATTCTGCAGCCACTATACCCTAAGTAGGGACTGTCACCCCCAAATCATTGGCTAAGGAGACCCTGGGTTGGTGCTTTCCACCTTCTTGGTGAAATAGCCTGGGACGCTAAGGAGGTTTAAACCCACGGCCAACCCCTCTCTACCCTTGGACCAGCCTGGAAAGCCATTTTCCCTGAAATATTTTACTCACACAAAGTACAGTACAGAACCCAGGGGAAGAGAAAAGTCAGAGGTCGCTGCTCTGGCTGGCCCCTCCAGCCATCTGGCTGCCAAGAAGGATGACAATGTAGCTCAGCCTCACCTGGTGACTGGAGTGCCAGGGCAGCAGTCGGAGATAAGACTAGCACTCAGGAGGCTCCTTTCTTGAGCCACTGACTGGCTTCTTACCTCCAGGCTGCTCCACCGGTGGCCACTATCTGGTCAACCTACTGTCTGTCCAGGGATCATGCCTCAAACCCTGCACCCGATGGCACAGGGCGGGAGGGGAGGCCCCATGCCACACTGCACATGGTGGAGGCAGTCTCCCACAGGTCATCACCCTGTCCTGATGGCAGAGGGACCCCAGGGGCACAGGCACCCACAGGCAGAGACAAAAGCATAGCTCAGAGGATGATTGTCAATAGATCGCAGAAATGTAGCTGTTCTGCTACTTGCAAACCCCAGACCCATAATCAGGTCCTCTGCAAATGATTTAGCACCAGGTGCCCCACAAATATGTGTGCACTAATGGTGATGGAGGTGCCCCCCATCCAACCGTGCTCCTAGAGGCACCAGCCCAGAGGCCAGCTATTCCAGGCGAACGAAGCTAAAAGACGCTGCGGTATAATTACGGTTTGTGAGGGTTCTGACGTAGAGGCATTCAGTCATAATCCCATAACTTCCAGATCAGCCCAGCTGTCATGATCACAGTACCGTGCTGCCTAAACCACTAAAACGAGGCCAGCCTGCTTGGGGATGTCAGCTTCATATGTCAGGCAGCTCTCCAGGAATCAAGGCTAGGAGGAAAGGCCCATCAGGCTGGGTTGGAAGGCAGCCAGAGACCCAGGCACCACCTGGGTAAGAATCACCAGGCCAAAGGAGGTTCCCAAGTACACTGTCTCTACTAATCTGGAGCAGGGCTACCCCACTTTGCTTGTAATCCATGCTCCGGGAATGATAGAGGGGGGGCCACCTGAGAAAACTCATCTATCCTCCTGGAGCCCTAGGTGTGATCAAATTAGACCTCATCGCAACTTCTAGGGCAGCCCAGCCATCTGAGCACACTCTAGGAACACATGGAATGTAACCAGATTCCCAGACTCGAAGAATGGCCATTTGGTCACAACGGGCCCCATTCACAGGACTAATTTAAGACAAAATCCTAAACTTATTACCATGTTGGTATTCACAGAAGGCACTTACTCATTTCGGTATTCACAGAAGTTAGGAGTCCTAACTTTAGGACTCCTAAATGCCTTCTGTGAATACCGAAAGTCTTAAAATTAGGATTTTTTTCAATTTAGTAGTAGTAAAATTAGGACTTCTAACTTTTGGTCTCCTAAATGCCTTCTGTGAATACCGAAAGTCTTAAAATTAGGATTTTTCTCAATTTTACTACTACTAAACTGAGAAAAATTCTAATTTTAAGACTTTCGGTATTCACAGAAGGCATTTAGGAGTCCTAAAGTTAGGAGTCCTAACTTTACTACTCCTAAACTGAGAAAAATCCTAAATTTAGGACTTTCGGTATTCACAGAAGGCATTTAGGAGTCCTAAAGTTAGGACTCCTAACTTCTGTGAATACCGAAATGAGTAAGTGTCTTCTGTGAATACCAAAATGAGGGAGTGCCTTCTGTGAATATGAAAATGGTAGTAAGTTTAGGATTTTGTCTTAAGTTAGTTCTGTGAATTGGGCCCAACGTCTTTTATTTTTAAAAAGGAGTCCTCTCTCCCTCGGATAGGACATGGACTCTGAGGTCTGAGTTCTCAGAGCCTGTGCTGGGAATCAGGCAAGGGGCTATTGGGAAGAGCCTTACAGAGCTCTGACCCAGGGCCCAGTGATAGTTTTGAGCCTCGACATGCAAGTGAGACCTCCCCAGGTCTTCTGGAGCCCGTCCAGGACACATTGCAGCACAACACGCCAGAGAAGGTAGCCCAAGGTTATGGGCTTCCATCCATTGGCCAGCTGGACCTCTGACCCAGAACTCTGTCACAGCTTCTGAACCCAATCAGTAAGAGGGCAGTGACGCTTTGCATCCCTGCCTGCTCTCCAGAAAGCAGGGCTTGGAAGAAATGCCCCTCGGACCGAACTGGAAGATTGCTAGAGACTCAGGCCCCTGGGGCTCCAGGTCAGGCCAGCCTATGCCTTTGCCGCCCCTGAGGAGAAAGACTGGAGGACAATGGGGGTCCCTGATGCCTTCTCTGTAATAATCCAGAGTAAGGCTACTAGCCTTTCTTGTAATCCATGCATAGCAAGTGAAAGGGGGCAATTGGAGTGCACACATCTTGCAACATTATGGGCCAGAGAAGGGAGCTTAGGGCCTGGAGCTTCCACCCCAGGGCTTGATGGTGCTCTGACACAGGCCCCAATCAGAGCTTCTGAACCAAGACAAGCAGGGGAGTCCGTCCCAGGCCTGGAGATCCCCATCTCATACACTTTGCAACATGGCAGTCTGGAGAAGGGAGCCCAGGGCTGAGGGTTTGCAACCCTGGGCATACCGGAGTCCTGACCCAGGGCCCGGTCAGTGCTTCTTATCCCAGACAAGCAGAGGAGGCCTCCCCAGGCCTGCAGCACCCTGTCCCGGGCACTTTGCAACTCATTGAGCTGGAGAACAGGACCTGATACTTCCATCCATGGGTCGCATGGGGCTTTGTCCCGGGACAGGTCACTGATTCTGAATCCGGAAAAGCAGGGGAGGCCTTATCAGGCCTGCAGGTCTCCATTGGTGGCACTCTGAGACTTAGCTGGGATGGTAACTGGAAGCCCAAGGAAGGGGTCTTCCGCCCTAGGGCCTCCGGGGCCCGGTCAGAGCTTTTGAACCCAGTCAAGAATGGGAGACCTTCCTGGGCATGCAGAACCCTGTCCCAAGCACTTTGTGAAATGGTGGGCCTGAGAAGGGAGTCCAGAGCTTGGGACTGCCACCCTAGCCAGCCAGGTTCTTAGCCAGGGCCCGATCAGAGCTTCTTAGCTCTGGCAAGCAGGTGAGGCCTCCCTGGGCTTGCAGGTTCCCGGTCCGGACTCTAATGGATTCAGCGGGTCATGGGACAGAGCCCAGGACCGAGGCGTCCATCTCCAGGCTGCCGGAGCTCTGACTCCTGGCCCGGTCAGAGCTTCCTATTAGACCTGGTCAGAGCTTGTAGAGTTTAACTCTGCGGAATTCCGCGAGTTACTGAAAACTCCGCCAAATTCGGTGAGCGGCGTAGTATTGCTCGGTCACCCCTAATGAAGTCCCCTTGGATGCTGACAGTAGTTAGGGGCCAATAACCTCTCCTGTTACCAATAGCAAGTTCCACACAGCAAGATTGTTGAGACCTCGTTGGAGGCCCTGCCCTTTTTCTCAACCACTCTGCAAACCAGCCTACTGATGCAATACTGGTTGGGGGTTGAACTCACCTAGGCTGCTGAGGGTCGTCGGGGGCCCAGAACCCCTTCTGTTGCCACTAATTAGTCCAAACAGTGGGATGGCTGAGACCTTGTTGGAGGACCGACAACTTTTTCAACCACTCTGCAAATGTACCTCCTGGTGCACTACTGCTTGGGGATGAAGTCCTCTTGGCTGTTGAGGGTCATTGGGGGCCAAGAAACCCTCTTGTTACCACCAGTAAGTCCCCCACAGCAGGGTTGCTGAGACCTCAACGGAGTCCATGCCCCCTTTCTCAACCACTCTGCAAACTCCTGGCACACTGCTGGTTGGTGGGAGAAAGTCTCCTTGGCTACTGAGAGTTGTTGGGGGCCAAGAACTCCTATTGTTACCACAAGCAAGTCCCCCACAGTGGGATTGCTGAGACCTCATCGGAGGCCCAGCACACTTTCTTAACCACTCTCTTAATTCACTTCTGGCAAACTACTGATTGAGAAATAAAGTCCCCTTGGCTGCTGAGATTTGATGAGGCCAGGAACCCCTATTGTTACCACCATTAAGTCCCACAAAGCAGGATGAGACCTCATCAGGGGCTCTGCCCCCTTTCTCAACAACTCTGCAAACACGTCTCCTGGTGCATTAATCATTGGGGGGGGGGTTGCAGTCTAGGGGTGAGTGCACCGGGAAACTCTTGCCCCACCGGTGGTTAGCAGAGTTTTTTCCAAACTCTGCATTCCAAGCGGGGTGGCAAAACTCCCGCTGGTTTCAGAGGAGTTTACCACTCACCCCTACTTCCTATTCCATGCAAGCAGGGGAGGCCAACTAGACCTGAGGTTCCCATCCTAGGGACTTTGCAACAGGGCACATGGAAACCACGTCCCCCGACGTCCTCACCCAGGGCCTTCATGAGCACTACCCATTCTTTTACTCCATGCACACCGAGTGACAGTAGGGGATATTGAGTATTTTAGAGCTTCAAATGAGCCCTCATTCGGACTTGCAGGGAATATTGGGAATCTGAACACTGAGTCACATGAAGGGAATTAAGTGTTTTCTTTATTTATTTTAAGCACGAAATATCACCCGTGACGTTGACATGGCACATTTTGCACCACCCATGCAGATGTGGTAAAGACTCCCTAATTTGAAATGCATTCAGGCCTAATTAGTAGTGGTATGGCAAAAAGGTGCTACAATTACTGGGGCACCAAAATTACCTGAGCAAAAATCACCAGTGATTAATTTCAGCCATGCATTGTGCAATTACTATCTTCAATCCCAGGAAGTATAAATGGCCAAGTGAATTTAGGAGTATATTCTGCTTTTCTGCATGGTCATTCCCAATTCTGTGAACTTTTCAGTTCCATAATATCACCTGCTCTGAGCAGGTGCTAACTGGGAGGGATAGTCAATGCAGTTTGAGCCGCAAGGGCCTTGAAGTTGTAATGAAGGGCAGACTCTGGTGGTGGTGCAGCTTTTCCCGCTTCTACTGTGATGTACGAGTGGATTGGTGAGGACAAGCAGTGCTTATTGCTCCAGTGACTGGCCTGTACACATATTCTGTTTAAGCTGGTGAGTTTCCGCACCTTTCAAAATAGGGGCTGATTTTCCTCAACTAGTAATCACAAGAGCAGAAACTCCCACTCACTTAGTATAGGGTTCCAACACAAAGAACATTCTTAATATTTCAATAAGATTCAGAGCCTGCCTAGTTTGTGAGTACCAGAAGCTGTATTGAGGAGAGCCTACACTGCAGCATAAGTCAGAAATCCACAGTGGATGGATATCCTTGCATCGTTGATAACTCTGAATGGGCATTGGCTATCGTTATGCACGCATAAAAAATCTAGGTGAGGAGCTACCTGTCCAAGCAGAAGTTACTGGGCCACAATTTTGTAGTGCTGTCCTGTGCCCTCCTTACTGCAGAGCCTTAAACTTGGACCTTTTAGTCTGTGACTCTCCTAGCAACAATGCAGAGCAGTCAATGACTGATTCAGGGAGGTGCTGCAGGCTTCAAACCCTAGACACTGTATCACACAAAATAACAAATTATTGCTCAATCAGTTCTTTTTCTTAAAAAGTAAAGAAGTACTTTAACATGCACACAACCAAGTACTATGCAAAAAATTGCAAACATTTTCAAGTTCATGCGTACAATAAATCTAAACCTTTCGGAAAGGGGCTTGCAGACTAACTATGTTGCAAATCTCATACCTTACAGACATGTGGCAAGGGGCAATTAGCCTCCTTAGTGTAGCTGTTCTTGTTAACTGCAAAGTACCAAGCATTTAACCTGAAAAAAGCAATGCCCTATATTACCTATGGCAAAAACAAATAGGGATTGTTACCATTAAATTGAAATGACCACTGGTTTTAATAAGATATTCACAAAACATTATCACAGATCTAAAGTCTTTGGCAATATACGTTGGGAGAGCCGGTGAAGCAGACAAAGTTAATGATGGCCTTGTGTGTCCTTCGCAGAGGGCCATTCTGTTGAGGCCCAGGTCTCTCCTAGTTCGAGGCAATTTCTCTCAGGCCCCACAATTGCGCGAACAACTACCCGATCCCCCACCTTTAGAGCAAGGAGAATCTGATCATGCACACATGTCACAATGGTCTCTGGGAGTCTGATTCAATCCAGGAAATTTCCAAAGTTAGCAGCGGATCGATGGATGGACTTTTCAGCTCCTGTGAGGTGACAAAGTACTTCATGCCGCATACGAGTGGTGAGTTACAGTTAAGATATCTTGGGCCTTACTAATCAGCAACCATTTTTCTTCAATTGATGAGGTTCAGCAACCCTTACCACACTCCAGTAGCTTCTTGAATCCCAGAATACTTCAATAAGGATTCATTGCAGCCTATGGCACTACCGCTTTCTACTCTTTAGCAGCATATTAACTCTAGGGGCATGGACTTGTGCTCCTGTCCAGTTATGGTGATTTTTATGACTTGGAGTTTGTCTGGGAGCAGTCCCATGGTCCTCCACAGCAGACTATTGTCCTTGCCTGCACTCACCAGACACACTCATTGTGCTACTTGTAGGTTGACAGTGCAAACTAAGACTATGCATTGTATATTCCTATTACATCTACAACAGAACCATTCAAACATAACTCCAGAGGACACCCTCCTTTAAGGGGTCCAGAAAGTTCACCCTACAATGGTCCCAGGAGAGAGCCAGAGAGATAGTGTGGCCAGCCCTGGAGAGAGTCCACAAGAAGAGAGTACAAGTTTGGTGTGGGCTGACCATACAAACAGCAGATAAGGGTGCATTAGCTACAACCTTAAGCTCTTGCAAGCTCCTTCTCACCGTGCAGAGCCTTTGGCAGGATTTAAAAAATGTTTGTGAAGTTTCCTGTGATTTTTGAGGCACCCACCCAAACTAGTGGAAAAAACAGCAGCCCTCTGCCCTTCGATGTCACTAACAGATACCAACCCACTGCCTATCCCACTCCTCTGCTGCATTCCATGGATGATTGAAAATGGCAGGTCAATCTTAATGAAAGCCCATTTCCCCCTGAGCCAGTCTCTGCCCAACTCTGACTCCCTGTTCCCTCTCAAGCACTTCCAAGGGACCAGCTGCAAGGAAGCAGACAGACGTTTGGGCCATTCTGTTGTTGAATCCTGGAGCATCTCCCCTCCCTGAATTAGTAAGTAAGTGAAGGGTAATAGATATGGAGTTAACGGGTCCTACCCCTTCCTTTAGTAGAAGATGCTTACTCTGGAATGGGATTATTGTCTTCTGAATCCTTTAATTTGCTAGCTGGCACAGCAGAGTAATTTACTCGCTCAACAAGCTGATTCTATACATGAAATTCATTAAGGGCTGGTTCAGAGAAACGTGCCAATTTATAAACTTTTAAAGTATGTCAAGCTTGTCCCTAATGTCAATTGGGACATACAGTTTAATCACAATTTTGCATATAAAATGCACAGTGAAAACATCGTAGGTGAATTGCCAGTGCCTCCCAAACTTCAATTACATCTCATCTGTCACGCTGCTTCTTGTGGCTAGACTCCAGGCTGAGTCAGACATTAGTCTACCTCGCTCAGCCTGTGCATGCCCACACACAACCTGCTCAGAGCTCATTTCCCAGCCATACACACCAGCCGACATTATTTTATAGACGGGCACTGGAGGTAAGTGCTCAAAACCAGATCATTACAGTGGAAGAGGCTCGACTGGGGGTCCAAGACCACAGCACGGTTGCAAACACTAGGTTCTTTCATGGGTATAATTTACTTCCTTAATAGAGCTAATATAGCTAAATAGCCCCTCGTGCTTTTAAGCAATCTGCCTCTCCGTGCAATATATCACATTATGCAGCACTTTAAAAAATGTGTTCCTATTAAATGGTACATTTCTTCAAAAGTACTTTAATTTTACTCTCTACATCTACCACAAATACTTGTCACAGTAAGCTTCGAGGAAAGATCAGGGCTCTGGTTTAATGCATAAGTATAACATGTGGTTGAATACAGTTTATACGAATAGCACCGTACGAAGGTGTTAGCCATACAGGTTTACCCTCAAATATGGAAGATAATAATGACATATGACTATCATGTATGCTATTCTCCCTTTTATGTAAACTTTCTCAGACAAAAACATGTATAGTTTTCATATATTCGTTGTATGTGATTCAGGAGAAAAACACATTTCATGATCACTGTTCTGAAGAAACGTCCTGCATAAGTATTTCCCTCAAATCTTTAAACTAAAAGACATTCCCAAGAGTTCAAACCATCCTGGTGAATGTCGGAAAAATTCCCTGCTCTCTGTTTCGTTCCAGAATCTCATTGATCCTTTGTTTTTCTTTTACCTTGCTCTGGCTACCCTTCTTTTCCCCTTCTTCTCCTCATCTTTCTTCTTGTCATG
Source organism: Lissotriton vulgaris (assembly GCF_964263255.1). Lineage (NCBI taxonomy): Eukaryota > Metazoa > Chordata > Amphibia > Caudata > Salamandridae > Lissotriton > Lissotriton vulgaris. Next base: position 480,449,151 of record NC_141694.1, read on the forward strand.
AATCTTACTAAAACACAGCTGGAAATATTCTTCTCTCTCAACTTTGTATTTGTTTCTTACACCTCTGATCTTCTCCTGCCTATGCCCTAATACATTTAGCCAACTTGCCGCTACATTACTTCCATCACTACCTGTACCTTAGTATCTTAACCCCCTGTCTATACCCTGGTACCTAAACCACTTATTAATACTATACTCTACCTATGCATCACTATTTACATCACATCCATACTAATGTAACTGCGTATGCCATTGTACCTATACTCCTACCTATATCTTAGTTTATCTGCACCTTTCTATACCATCATTTCTCGACCGACTCAATCCTAGAATCTTTAGCCATTGTACCTATATCGCGAGAAATGTTACGTCACACCAAAGTATTTAAAACAGTGCTTCTACCATATTACATATACCCATACCTATGCCTATTTACAAAATTATCACCACCTACAACCAAGCACCCTTACTAATGCCCATACCTTAGTTTCTCGATCCCTTGTCTATACCATTATACCTACAGACCTACCTGTACTTTTCGAACGGTATGCTTTATTTCATGCCCACCGATACCCCTTACCCTTGTACCTCTAAGCCCATCCTCCCCCGTCTGCCCTACTTTCACCTTAGCATCTTTACTCATATTTATACCCAGTACCTCTATCCCGACCATTGTACCCAAACCTCTTCCTATACAGAATTACATTTTATACCTACTTATGTTCTTCTATTACTAGCCTTACCTATATGCTAGTACATTTACCTCTGTTTATAATGTAGTCTACCTCTATCTGTGTCCTAATATCTCTTATCTAGCCATCTATCGTGCACTTTTGCTCTCTCTTCCACAACTGCCTTCACCCTGCTAGACTTTGAGATGGGGTGAGGCAGGGAGCACAGTTTTCAGCATCAGTGAATGGTGTAGGCAGGTAGGGGATGCTCCTAGTGTTTACAGCCCTGTGTTTGAATGCCTCCTTGTACTGTGTTTGAATCTCTCCCACCTTGTAATGTATTCGTGGGATATAGTCAAAGTGTGAGTGCTACAAAGAACCTTAAAACATTTCTCAGTAGTGTTGTACGAGTTCCAGTATGTGAGTGAAAAGCGGCTTATAATAAGAGCCGTTTAACACTCTGGGGTCCGCATTATGCAAATGGTGCATTTTCATTGTTTGCACCGGGCACACATTTGAAAAGGTGCGCCAAGCGCAAACAATGAAATTGCACTGCATTATTCAGAATACCCTGCCCCCAGGACAGCGGAAACGTTTGCTGCCGTTGTGCAGTGCATTCCTGTGAAAAACGGAGCAGTTGCTTAAAAGCCGCTCCGTGTTTTCACATTGCAGGCAGCAACACGTTTCCAGTTTTAAGGGGGATTAGAGAGGGAAACATCCTTTACAACGCAACTTTTACCACGCAGTGCCTTTACATCGCAACTTTTACAATGCAAACCATTACAACGCATTGCGCTGGGGGGGCGCTCTAGGATAGGGAATAGATTTAATTTACTATCCAACACCTTCCCTACTATCCACGGGAACTGGGGTTGGAATAGTAAATTAAACTATTCACTATCCAGCACCCCTCAACACTATGTGTTGTAAAGGCATGCGTTGTAAAACTTGCGATGTAAAAGCATGTGTGGTAAAAGCATGCGTTGTGATGTCATACATCCGATTAGAGATCTTCTTGCATTTGGGTGCAGTGATTGACTGACACGTCTGTAAGGGGATTTCTGGGAGGTCCATGAGACCCCCTTTCCACTTCCAGAAGGCTGCTATCGGGGGCTGGGGGGCACACTGACAGGGTGCCACCTTGAAGCTGGCGCACTGTCAGTACACCTCCTGAGAGCTTCTTTGCTTCTGCGCCCGCTTCTGTAATAACGGCGCAGAGGTAAAGGGATTCCCTCATTTGCATGTGGCAATGCCCCATGCAAATGAAGAAATACCATCTGAAGATGGAGCTGGCGCTTTATGAGCGCCAGTGTTATCGGTATTACAGAGGGGGATGCACAAGCATCTGCCGCCTCTTTTGCATTATCAAAGTGCTCCGGGGGAATGCAAAGCAGGCACAATTGCCCCTCGCGCCCCCGAGGAACTTGTATAATATGGCCCCTGGTGTGCTTTCCTGGTTTGGTTAGGTTGTGGATATATTTTAGCTCAGCTGTCTATTATTATTATTTATTTTTCCATAACAGGTATTTATAGAGTACAAAAGAGGGTAAACAATACAGATCAGAAAGATGGAAGAAGAAAAAGACTAAAAAACCGTCACCAACAGAAGGCAGTAGCCTGCAAGAATGGGAAAAAGGCATAGAGAGTGTCTGGTAGTGAATTAAGGACTACTGGCCTAGTTATACGACATGCTAACTTTTAATTGCACAGGCCTTTGGCTTCTGAGCAGAGCTTCAGGCACCAGTACTCTTTTGTCCACAAACTAAGCACTGTATTATTGTAATGCCCTCCCAACTTAACGACTCTGTTGCTTGGATTGTTGTTGTGTGGGTTACTGGGTCCTTCCTGACACTAGAAGGCAATTGAAAATGGCATGCTGGCGCTTCATCGGCCCTGCATTACACAGTGCCCGGCCGTAGGGCCATGGGGAAGTCTATGGGCTATGGTTGCATCACAGCTGATTTTTACATAATTTGTCCAAGTTTTGCAAGTGAAGCACTTGAGCAATGTCTGTGCCTCACAGTCTAACGTGCATTACAATATGATAGCGAGCTGTAATTAAAAGGCATTGTAGACCATCACCATCAAATGTTTGCATCATCTGGGAAGTTTGACAGGGATCCTTGGAAATATAGGATAAGATCCCCTGTAATCTTTTTCCATCGAGCACTGCTGGACAATTTAATGGTGTAAAATCTTACCTAAATTGTGCACCCTGTTGCCTTATTTCTGAACTCAAGACAAACACATGCAGTCATCAGTGGAAGTGGAAGGCCTTTATTCCTATGGTTTGAGGCTGGAGATCAAACAGTGATGTGAGAGGGGTAGTTTCTATTGTTCAGGTGAGGATGTTTCTAATCAGGGCCTTTCCTTTTGTGCAGTCAGATTACTGCTACAGGAAGGCAGAATGACAACCAGATGTAAGATCTCACACTTCATTTTGTGGTTATGTTGTGGGTACTTCAGAGTGGAAACCGCCCACTGCTACGTGCCTTGTGAAGCATTATGTACACAGAATCCCTAAAACAGATTGTGTTATCTTTCATACCACCCTGATCACTAGTTTGTTCCATCTGATTTCTGGAAAAAGTAACCATATTTATTTTGAATCTGGTTACCAGTATGTGATGGTGGTGTGTGTGTACTGGTGTTCTCGTGCTGATGGCCTACAATGATGGTCCAACACATGCATATAATGTTAGTTCCTTCTCCCATTTTGCATGCAATTTCAAGAAATCTCCACAATATGACTAAAAAGCTTTCAAGGACACTGGCTTTGCCTTAAACGTTCTGACTGTCAACACTTCTTATTCTTTTGATTGACTCCTTTTCATGCCTCCTCTCGCCGAGCACAACTTACTCCAAATCACATGCATGTTTGTCATAATCCCTATTATTGTCTCTCTACAGATTTCCAACACTTTATTTCAATGATCAAATGCATAGGGTGGCTTCCATAGGGGTGCAAAACCAATCCCAATAAAACAACAATGAGCAAAAAAAACAACCTACTAACCATTAGTTCCAGAGAAGTTTCCTGCCTGATGTAAAGTGCTACAATACCTCTTCAGGGGTAGTAAGTGCTATATACATGCAAATATAATACAATACAATACAGTATTTAGAACACACTAATACCATAACACTCAGCGGTCTGGAAGGCAATTGTAGTTCATGCAGACTGCATATTTTATTCCTTTTGCTATTTAACACTCTCACATACGACAAAGCTGGCCATCACCCATTACTGTACCAGTCCACAGCAATAAACCACCCAACACAAACTGAACAGGCACTGTATAACTGAAAGAAATCTGCTAAATGGTGCTGGCCAACCGTGGACTTTAGTTTAGTTTACCACTGCTGGTCCTAACTAGTTACATGCTATAACCGCCTTATGACATCTCTCAATGGCAATCAGCTATAGGATGATAGTGACAAAGTCCATCCCAACAGATCCTGATCCATGTCTTATTCCAAACTACTCTCGCTCAGTACTGTAAACTTTAAACAAAATATCTCAGAAAGGACAACCCAGTGCAGTAGCAAGCTAAGTGGACTATGAAAATAAGAAATATAAAAAAAGGACTTGTAGAGCTGCTCAAACCTACAAGCTTACTTAAATCTATAAACTGTATGCCTGTCTATCACACTTCTTCATCCATTTCACTGCTAATCAGCACCCCACATAGGGGAAGCTAGTGCTAGGTAAATGTTACAAAACATTACAATCTAACATTCTTACAGTGCATGCATATCTCATGCATACAGGAGTCAAAATCCTGCCTCTAAATCATAGGTTCTCTTAAAATTTGCAGAAGTGATAAAAAGATGAGGTTTTTTTCCCTTCCATTTCAAAGGTTTTGGGCTCAAGATAACTCTCAGCCAGGATGATATTTCAAGAAAAGGAAGGTTGATGGCGTTTTAATTGAGGTATTTTTGTTGGGTCTGGCTGAAAATAGGAACTTCCCCCATCCCCTACAGCTTGAAGCTCTGCACCAAAATCAGGTAACTAGTGGGAGCAGCCGAATATATCCCAGTAACTGCAAAATACAGTGGGACAAATTCAGCGTATTTCAGTGGGACAAATTCGACTTGTTTCCCTTGGCATGGCCCGGATTCGGCTTAATATTAGCTGCCGGATATTGCTAGATCCTTCTTATTTCCAACACTGCTGCCAGCAACTGATTTTACTTACAGAATTATATGACATCCTTAGATGGTGCCCCTCATTGCATTAATTAAGCAGCGTATCCTGCAAGATACCACTTATCACAAGTCGGGTGAAGTGGAAGATACCATTCAGCCCGATTCTTCAACCTCTGATTTCACTTCACTCTGGGTGCAATTAAATTGGGACAAGTTCTACCTGCCACAGCTATGTCAAATATATGGCTGGAAAATTACCCATTAGTGGGGGAATACATGTGTAAACAGGTGGGGTAAATCACTATTAGGCAGCCGCGGTCGGTAGTGGGAGTACCTGCCGGGCAGTGACGTGGGGAGGGGTAGGGTGGGGGGTAGTAAACTATGGATTACGGAGGTTAACAGGTAAGTAAACATATAAATAAAACGAATTTCGTTGCGCTCACTGCATCGCATTTGGGGATGCAGTGCACGCAATGAAATTCATTGTATTTATTTATATGTTTACTTACCTGTAAACTTCTGTAATCCATAGTTTACTACCCCCCACCTTGCCCCTCCCCACATCACCGCCCGGCAGGTACTCCCACTACCGACCGCGGCTGCTATTAGGTTATTATCTCATAACAGCACACCAATGCTGTGGGGATGCTGCGCGGTAGTTTAATGCTAGGTGCAGAGCTATCTCCCGGCAGTAACTGTGCCGCTAATAATCAGTCCCTTCATAGGAGAGGCCTCCTGTTATTTTACTGTTAAAGTTATAATCTGTCAAATATGGAAAAGGCAGTAAAATGTGCAAACCCTATCAATGGGCCTCACACTGATTGAATGCACTGTAAAAATATAGACCTGTTGCGCACCACATGCTTCCAGGCTTGTCTTTCATTATGGTCATTGTCCAAAGAGCTCTAAATCTGAAAATTAATCCTTGGGTTCTCCAAACCTATGTATTTGCCATCAGGTGCCGTATTACAAAAGTAACTCGGTGGTCCGACAGGCATTTTCACCTGCTTTTCATGCCCCCAGGGTACTTTAGTATTACAGTAGGAGCCGCAGATACGTCTGCGGCCGCTTCTGTAATACCAATAGCGCTGGAGCACATAAAGCAACAGCGCTATCTTCAGGGGTCTCCCCTCATTTGCATGGGTGCATGCCCCTTGCATAGGAGAGAGTCAGTTTGCTTCTGTGCCTGTGCCCTATTACAGATGCAGGCGCAGAGGAAAAGAAGCTCTCAGAAGCCGCACTGACAGTGTACCACCTAAAAGGTGTCTCACTGCCATTGTCCCCCCTTGCACATCCTAAAAGTTTGCGCACTATCACTGCGCCCCCTGAGAGCAGCTATCTGAAGGGGGGAAAGGGGATCCCATTGAGCCTCAGACATCCCCTTGCAGGCAGGTGCAGTAATTGACTGCAGCCGGGTGCACTGGAATCTCTAATCCCCTATAAAAGTGCAGGTAAATTGCCGACTGCACTGTGAAAACACAGAGAGGCTTCAAAGCAGCTGGTCAGTTTTTCACATGATAGTGCTGTCCCAGGGAGGCGCGAGTTCGTGGCTACCCTGAGCCCCGGGTCTGATGGCTTAGTGGACTATTGCATCCACTGCAGGTGCCTTGTTTCGACCTAACGGCCACAGGTTAAAATCTTGGGGGGGTCCACTCAGCCTTTCATCCATTTGAGTTTGATAAAATGAGTACCTTTGGGTAACACTAAACATCTGTTATTTAGCGCCTTGAGACTAATGGGTGATAAAGACATGTGTTATGTTATGAGGGCAGAGCATTTATCATAATACAGCGCAGGAAAGTGCGCTGCATGTATCAGGGGCGTAACACAGACCCCCGTAGCCCCCACGGTGCGGGGGGCCCCATGCACCAGAGCTCCTAGTTGAGCCCGGATGGGGCCCCTCTACGTACCGTGCAGGGAGGCCCCTTCAGTTTTCGTTACGCCAGTGGCATGTATAATGGGGCCCCAGGAGCTCGGCTCTGCTTCAACTTAGCTGACCCATTAAACGAGAAAATCCAATCCAATTAACACAGCGTTTTCGCAAATTATACACACCATTCTATTTTTCACATGACAATAGTGCACGAAAAAGTACGCCGTTCACAATGTGAGTCCTAAGTTAGTGGTATGTATAAATTGCTCCCTCTCAGTTTCAGGGTTAGGTTGGCGATATTTGGAAGTACATTACCCCCCCCCCCCCCCCCCCTCCACCCTCCCCACACACACACACACACATGGACACATGTACACATACTTCAGATTGTGTTATATGTGCACAGCTCTCAGTTTTCCAAAGCACTGGTCGGTAATTCCAGCTTGGTTTTCACATTGCACTTTATTAAATAGAAAGCTCGAATGTTAAAACACCAAACAAGATTTTTCTGGCGCCAACTCTGGCAGTATTTCTATTGCTGTCTTTCTAAATTTTACTCATAGGGAAAAACCTTATGAGGCACAGCATTTAAATTACAATAATGGCACCCAGGGCACAGACAATATTTCACACAACACTTACTTAATGTTGTTTTTTTTCCTTGCAAGCACTTGCACTGTACCATATTTCTTTTTTCATGTTCCAAATTCATACATTAAGAACGTGTACACTTTTTATATTGTTGTTTAAAACATATTTTTCCTACTGGGAATGAATATTGCTGCCATGTTGCCATCAAAACTTAACTTATGTCACAGATAGCATAATAAACTGGGCATGAAAGAACTGTAAGCTTGGCCGAGGGTCTTTTGCCCTCTCAAGGAGATATGCCCGTTATAAGCAGATTTGACTGTGTTGCTGACATCACCTGTGCTTTTCCCACTTCAGGACGCAATCTCGCATGCTGCGAAGAGTTGGTTTAAGTACACGTTTGACCATGCTATAATTTCTAGCAATCTAAATGTTTGGTTTTGAATTTCTTAGGGGATACCAGGAGAACACGGCATACCAGGAAAACCAGGAATGAAAGGTCTAAAGGTATGTTTTGGCAGGCACATTAAGTTGCATTAAAGCAAATGCGTAATATGGAGTTAGGCTAATAAAAGTCTGTGGTATAATTCGAGGCCTTAGCCTGGATTGTTGCGTCGCTGTCACGCACAAGCATCTCTGTGCGCAGCAATCTGTATGCCCTCACGATGTTGTGTTTCTTGATGTTCAGGGGCTGTATTACATAAGGTGCCCTAGGGGCGCAATGGGTGTTTGCGCACCCCCAGGGCACTTTGGTATGAAAGAAGGGGGTGGGAGGCTTGTGTGCTCCCTTCATTAACCCCTTGCGTGCTGCAGTTGGCCGACAGGAGCACTACCTCACTAGTGCTGCCGTCGGCCAACAGCCGACGCGGCCCCACCCATTTTGCGGAAGTGCCGCACTGCCGCGAAATCGCGGCCGCGGCAAAGTGGTTAATACCGATAGCGCTAGTGCACTTAAAGCGCCAGCTCTATCAACAGAGGGTGTTCCCTCATTTGCATGGGGGCATGCACTATGCATATGAGGGAATTCCTTTGACTCTGTGCCCGCGCCATATTACAGACGTGGATGCAGAGTCAAAGCAGCCCTCAGACGGCACACTGACAGTGTGCCATTTAAAAGGTGGTGCACTGTCAGTGCGCCCCCTTAGAGCAGCCCTCTGCAGGAGGTAATTTGAGTCCCATGGACCCATCAGACATCCCCTTGTAGGCGGGTACACTCACTGACTGCACCCGCCTGCAAGGGAATCTCTAATCCCCTTTGAAAGTGCATGCGGGTGCCGCATGCGCTGTGAAAACACGGAGCAGCTGCTCCGTGTTTACACATGACTGCGCTGCCCCCAGAGCAGTGCAAGGTTGCGGCTGCCCTCAGGGTAGCACATTCACCATAATGGGGCACATTGCCATTGTTTGCGCCGGCACACCCTTGAAAAGCTTTTGTTTGGATTATTAAATACTTTATGCCAGTATCTCACGGAGTCTGTGCCTGACTGTTTGCCGCGGTCAGGGTTGGGAGAGAATATATATATAGCAACCACTTCTAGCACTTCCTTTCGGTGAACATGGTAATCAATTGACCACCAGGCAGCCTGAAATGACAGGTAAGTTTATTTCTCCTTTCTCTCACTCCTCACATGACATGTTTCGGGCATCAAGTGCCCTTGATCACATAGTGAGACAGCGGTACGTCATTGTTTTTGTATACCTACCTTTTTTCATTGCTACACCACGTGATAATAGACAGTGAAGAAACATTTGTATTATGAGGCTTTTTTCTGTATAACCTTAAATGCATGGGATCTTTGTATGAATACATGATGTGTGCAATAATTGCCTAATGTACACATCCACATACAGTACCAATAAGATGTTGTTGACATATTATGTGCAAATTACGCAAGTGTACAAATTACGCAGCAAACATGTGCAAATAACGCAATATGTAGCCATTATGAGGCAATGTCATTGAATCTCAAGGGTTATTTCCTGTGCAAGTCACGCATGAAGTAACATGTGCAAAATATATAGACACAGGTGCAAATTACCGCATCAATGCGAAAAATGTGCAAAATACGCAACAAATATGTGCAAATTACGCAATATGTCCATATTACAAAACATAATCATCGTCTCTCCAAGGATATTTGCTGTGCAAATCACGCATAATATATCTTGTGCAAAATATGCGAACACAAGTGCAAATTACCACCTAAATGCAAAATTAATGTGCAAATTATGCAAGGGTATGGGCAAAATTACTGCCTAATGCAGAAATGCCCTCAGATAAATTTAGTCAATATGTTAGGTACTGTCACTGTGTATAAAAAAACATCATTGTTATGCCTACATGCCTTAATACTTTTGGTTCAGATTAAAAAAATACAACAGTGTAGAATCGATGCATATGCATACACAAAGCCACAAATAATACAGGTTCTTATTTTGATGATCATATTTTGTGTTATCAATAAATTCAAAGTGTCTAGTGCAAAGAATATGTACAAAAAGTGTACCAATAAAAAACAAATTGAAAGGTATTTAAAATTGAGGCAGATTGGATGAATGTCGTGGTGTTATCTTTCTTCGTCACAGCGGTTACATTCTTAGTAGGAAGGAGGACCTACATCCCACAAGCCTGTGCGGATAGGTATATTGTATTGTAAGCAACACCTCCTAGATACATCCATTCGATCATTGTTGCTGCAGATATACTGACTTCTAGTCTATAAGAAAGTGTGCATGTCTTCTGTATTATTAAGACCATTTGGAAATTTACTGTCAAGTTCTAGAATATATTTAGTTTCCTGCTGTCTTAATGCCCTTTTACAATTGCCACCTCTCCGTGGAACAGGAACAGAATCAATGACAAAATAGGACAGGGTGTTGATGTCCTTATTATGGACTTTTTTAAAATGACGTGCGACGGTATATGCCGGATCGCTATTAATAATGGCCCAAAGATGTTGCAATATCCTCACGTGCACCTGGAGCATGGTACTTCCAACATACCTAAGCCCACAGGTGCATGTGAGAACATAAACCGCAAAGTCAATGCGGCAGTTGAAATTCCCTATGATGTCTAGCTCATTTTCTATGAATGGAGTACTATATTTAGTTGTATTTACTCCAAACTTACATGCACGACAAATTGTGCATTTGTAAAAACGTTTTGTTGGTTTAAACCATGATTCCCTATGCTCTAACTCTATTAGACTATTTCTTGAAAGTTGCCCTCCCATAGATTGAGGTTTCCTAAATGTAATGGTGGATTTCTCTGGCAGTCTGTTGCTAAGGACATTGTCCGTCAAGATAATAGGCCAATTCTTAATAATTATGGCTCTGATTTTCCGTTCTTGATGACTAAATGTTGTGATTAGCCTAGGTGGGTCTTCTGATGTACTATCGAGCCCTTCTTCTTCTTCCTCCTGTGGTAGGAGTGATACCCTAGGTCTATTGCTAGCTTTCAATACTGCTTCTGCTAATACTTTGTTTGTATAGCCTCTTTTCCTCAATCTAGATAGAGCTTCATTTCGGCAGCGTTCAAAGTCTTCTGGTGTGCTGCAGATGCGTTTCAATCTTAAAATGTCACCGTAAGGGATGCTGCCAATTAAATGTTTGGGGTGTGCACTGGTTGAAGTGGATTGGAATTCCATAGAGCATATTATCAAGCCCATTATCGCCGCTTTAGCTGCAGTTTTCTGCCGCTAAAGCGGCGATAATTGTATCGCCTGTCTTGATAATATTTGGCCCTCTGATATTCAAGTGTTGTGTATATATATATATATATATATATATATATATATATTTATATATATATATATATATATATATTTATAAATTCCCTGACAAAAACCATATGTTTCAGGCCCTATATAGTTAGGAATTAGCATTTAAAAAACCTTTAAAACTCACTCAAAAAACTATAAGTTTTAGGGGTGTTATAGTTAGCTGGACATTTCACTCATACAAAACCATTGAAATGGCTCCTATATAGTTAGTTGTACTAACTATATTTCGCCACCCGCAACCCACTGCTGATGATGTCACATAGTACATCATTCATGACATGGTCAGTGACAGCACTGATGACATCTCAAATGACATCACTGATGAGATCACTGATGACATCATCCAGTGAATGTGGTTTGCTTCGTTATTTAAATATGCATTATATATATAGCAATTTGCATTGAAGAATGAGTGGATATATAAAAATAAATATTTGGATGGAGGATTTAGTAGAAGTCTAATTGACTGTTTACTTGACCAATTTATAGTGTCTCACTAAATATAGTGGATAGTGACTAAACTGTTTGAATATCTGTATCACTTTGTTAGTTGATGTGTAAACTGGTTCTCCAGTTGGTTACTAGCTATGTGAAAGTCTATATTAGTTATTGATTAGTTAACTGACTATTTGTATGGGAGAGTGAATGTGTGTGTGGTTCGGTGGGGGTGTGTGACTGCCCAAAGATGTGTGAATAGTTGATTCACTAGATATATGAAGTTAAAACTACATGTTCTGACAGTTGTTTGGGTGAGTGAATATCTTTATGGGTGTGGTGATGAGCAAATATATTTCTCAATGGTACATGTCCAACAAACTAGAACAAGCATTTACAATGCAATGGTTTCGCCTTTGGAAAAGTTAGAGCTATTGGCATTGTAAATGACAAAATTTGTATTTATGTGTTGGTTTTGAAAACAGATAAATAAATGGCATTGTCATTTACATTGCCATTAGCTTAATCTCTCGCAAATGTGAGACCTATTGTACCCTACAGACGAGCTCAGCAGACAGCAATTACTACCACACACACACACCCAGAGCCACACACACACACCCAGAGCCACACACACACACCCAGAGCCACACACACACACACACACCCAGAGCCACACACACACTCACACACACACAGCCACACACACACACACACACACCCAGAGCCCCACACACACACACACACTCACCCAGAGCCATATATATATATATATGTAAAGTAATTATCCAAATGTGGGCAATACAAGCACCTACGCTCAACAAGAGCTTTATCAAAGGGCTGGTTGGTGGTTGACCGTTTTGCATGAAGCACAAGAAATGTGCTTTATGGCTCACAGGCACTCATAAATGTCCTCTGAAGGGTAGAAAGGCGCAAAGTTTCCTGGGAAGTAATGGAAGAGGAAAGGAAGAGAGGAAATGGCAGGATGAAGATTGAAGCGAGGGAAGGAAAAAAGGGTCAGGGAAGAATAAAAAAAGTGGAGACGTGAATAGAGAAAGAATGAGGGTGAACACAGTGGTATAAACTTAGAACACAGCTAAGTATGGTGGGCAGATTTTGAGAAGCAAAAACTGGGACGCAAATACCAATACCATATTCAGAACAACAACAGCTGCACTGTGTCCAAGGTAAAATCGCATGTATTGTCATTACGCTGCCATAAATATTTACTTGTATGCATGTTCAATAAACACATGAGCACAAACACAATCATAACCGTATAAATGTATTCCCATCAATATAAATAAAGTGGTAGTACCATATCATATAATACGTCCTTTAATCACGTTACCGGTTTGCTTTTTCGTATTTTTGGATCCTATCAGGCGGCGTTAGGACAGAAGGGCGCAAAGTTTTCAGAAGCTCTGAGCCTGGTTCTTTTACTGCCGCCGCATCAAAATACACGAGAAAGAAACAATCCATGAATTCACAGTAGCAGGGCTGGTGCTAAACAGCAACAAAACAGAAGCGCAAGCTACAAGTTTTGGTGTTACAACCTGTTGCAGCGGGTGTTGTGGGGCGAGGTGCTGACCGATGCCACGGTATTTTACTTTGGAATTATTGTGCATTACACAGCGGTGTTGATTCTTCTCCAGGCGGCTTTGTTCTAGACTGGTAACAAAGGGTGAGCAGTTAAGAAGATATGCGGCACGAACTTTCCTGTGAAATAATGGCCATTAGAGGGAATCAGGAATAAGAAAGAGGGAGAGATGCGTGTCATTAAGTATGAAAGAGGGCCAGTGAAAGAGAGGGCCGGGAAAAAGAAGCAGAACATAACAAGTGAGACTTGAGAGAGGCCAGGAAAGACAGGAAGAGAAGCAGAACATAACGAGTGAGACTTGAGAGAGGCCAGGAAAGACAGGAAGAGAAGCAGAACATAACGAGTGAGACTTGGGAGAGGCCAGGAAAAATAGGAAGAGAAGGCTAAAACGAAAACGACCCACATCATTAAAGGGGGATTAAAAGACAAACGGCGAGAGCAGGACAAAAGTGAAAGGGTGCAAAGAAAGTAAGAGAGAGGGTAGTGATAAAGCACACAAGAAAAGGGAAACAGAGCAGGGACAGGGACGAAAGGGGAAAAGAATCTCAAGCCGCGGGGTCAGGGTCGTAGAGCCCGGATTAAGCACACACGGCCATCGGAGCAACCCCCGCCGGAGCGCACCGGGACTGGCCGGCAGCAACCCCAGGTAGACAGCCTGGCACCCCTGTCTCTGAAATAGGTAGGAGTCCGAAACAGTAACAGGTCGCCTCTCTGACCTATCCTCGGTTCCCGACACATTGACGGCTATGCGCGCTTCCAATCGTATCACCAAAGACAGCGTCACAGCTCATTGAAATAGTCCAGTTGTCCCCTGAGGAAGGGCTTTCTTATTAGCCCGAAATGCATTGGGGAAGGAATGATATTGGATTATGTTAATGTTGGACATACAACCAGAAACTTATACTTTATGGAAACCTTGATGAAAAATTAAATACTTTTTGGAACCCCAATATGAGGAAGAATTAATTTTGATGATGAATCAGAAAGACTGACACGTCTGAATCACAAAGCTGTGCAACAGGGTGTCTCCTTCCAAAGGGAGGAGCTGTGTATGACTATCCTCGGAGCAATCATCTCTCTGCAAGGCTTTAATTCGTCATTAATTATACCATATGGGGCTGCAGTATAATCAGTGACTCTAAGGCAGGCCAGTAAACAAACATCTACAAAGCAAATGATAGCAGGCAGCCTCTTGAAAGAGATCTCTTCCTTACAACAGTCTGCGGGAAAGGAACAAAGCGCCGAACTGGGTTAGCCTAAGAGTAGATCAAACTTTTCATATCAAAGCAATTCGTGCGCGTCCTTTTATCTCAGTTCCCAGTAACCTTCTAACCACCTGGCATTATGCATGTTAATGGGTTTCTGGGTCTGCCACAAGCGCTGCCTCTGGGTATAAATATCCAGGCCCCTGCCCTCAATTTATACCACAGCAGCTGGTATCCTTGGCTGCTCCAGACATCGGCCCCTGGAAATGGCATACAAGTTTGAGGTGCAGGGCGCAACTGCACAACAGCAAGATTCCAGCATAAACAGAGCACAACCAAGCATGCGCCTAAAAGTTAGTGCTTAGACACACAGGCATGTTAGCACTAGAATACATTGTCAGAATATCAACTGACATGAATATCGTCTCCTAGAAACCGTTTACTAAAATATCACACGGACAGCGGGAGGGGGGCGGGCACACGGACAGCGGGAGGGGGGGCGGGGTAACGGGCTCACGGACAGTGGGAGGGGGGTGGGTGAATGGGCTCACGGACAGCGGGAGGGGGCGGGTGAACGGGCTCACGGACAGCGGGAGGGGGCGGGTGAACGGGCTCACGGACAGCGGGAGGGGGGGCGGGTTAACGGGCACACAGAGAGCGGGAGGGGGCGGGCACACGGACAGCGGGAGGGGGGTCAGGAAACAGCCAGCGGGACAGGGACCAGGGACAAGGTGAACAATGAACACAAACATCGGAGTAAAAAAAAAAAAGTACACGCCCACAGTGGCCACATCTTCATGACGTTGCGGAGAGGGAAAGAATCGGCGGAACGCCCACCAATCGCCTTGGGAAATGACGGACAGTTCTCTCTTCCAATGGCTAGCCTCCATTTATGGAGCTAGCCAATGGAAGAGAGAGGCGGAACGAAGGCCACACTGTTCTAACATAAGATTTCGCCTGCGCGAAAGGCTGCACAGTGCGCAGTTTTCGACAGGCGAAACCTAAAAATAAAAGGCAGTGTATGTGTCAGTTGTTGTATATAAATAAGTATACATAAGACTCAATGATTGTGTGAGTGACTGTATGGATAACTTTATACTTCTAATAATGATTTTATAATTCACTAACTATGACTTACTCTCTAAATGAATAGATGAAGTTGTGTTATTATAAGTGTGTAGCTAAGTAAATATGTAAGTATGATCCATTGTTTGCATAAGTGAGTAGGATGACTTCATATGTGAATAGGATGTGTGCTGGTGTGTAATATCTATTTAGGTGTATAAGTATTTTTGATAGTGTTCTATTGTTCATTGACAGCATGTATGAGTGAATCTACAGGTAAGTGATTAGATGTGTGTATACATCTATGAATCACTGAGTGGGTTTTTAAATACTTGTATTGCTGTAACAATCGATTCAAATATGATACTCTGTATTTTATTTTACAAAGAGTGATGAAAGATTTTACTAGTGTCTGAAAAGGTGTATGTGATTGTCACATGGATGATGTAATCAGTGATGTCATCAGTGATGTCATTTGAGATGTCATCAGTGATGTCACTGACCATGTCATGAATGATGTAATATGTGACATCATCAGCAGTGGATTGTGGGTGCGCGAAATATAGTTAGTACAACTAACTATATAGGAGCAATTTCAAAGGTTTTGTATGAGTGAAATGTCCAGCTAACTATAACACCCCTAAAACTTATAGTTTTTTTAGTGAATTTTAAAGGTTTTTGAAATGCTAATTCCTAACTATATAAGGCCTGAAACCTAAGGTTTTTTAGTGAATTTGCAAGGTTTTTAAATGCTAATTCCTAACTATATAAGGCCTGAAACCTATGTATTTTTCAGTAAATTTCAAAAGTGTTTTTAATGCTAATTCCTAACTATATAAGACCAGAAAGCCCACCAGGAATCTCCAGTATGCGCCAGGGGACTGTATTGCAGAGAGGTGTAATGAAGCCACGCCCCTTTTTACACCTCTCTGCAACGCAGCCCCCGTGCATGTTTGAAGAGGGGGAACTAATTCCCCTTGCATACTGGGGGCCCCTGGGGGCCAACTAGCCCACCTGGAACCTTCAGTATGCGCCAGGGGCCTGCATTGCAGAGGTGTAATGAGGATATGCCCCTTGTTACACCTCTCTGCAACGCAGCCCCCTGGCGCGTTTGCAGAGGGGGAACTAATTCCCCTTGCATACTGGGGGTCCCTGGGGGCCAACTAGCCCACCAGGAGCCTCCGGTATGCGCCAGGGGGCTGCATTGCAGAGAGGTGTAATGAGGCCACAGCCTTTTTTTCACCTCTCTGCAACGCAGCCCCCGTGCATGTTTGAAGAGGGGGAACTTATTCCCCTTGCATACTGGGGGTCCCTGAGGGCCAACTAGCCCACCTGGAACCTCAAGTATGCGCCAGGGGGCTGCATTGCTCAGAGGTGTAATGAGGCTATGCCCCTTTTTACACCTCTCTGCAACGCAGGCCACTGGTGTGTTTGCAGAGGGGGGACTAATACCCCTTGCATACTGGGGGTCCCTGGGTCATATCTGCCCAAACGCCGATATTCCGAACGATTGAAAATGACTTTTCTTGAGAAACATTTGGATTTGGATTATCATGTCCTATACTTTGGAATTTTTGAAAGACTGACTTTGAGGATGCTATAAATTACTCAAGTCTGCCCAAATTGTGTGGGTAAAATTGATACCTAGTCACTTTGAATAAGAATGTACTTACGTCTCGTCTAACATTTGGAAGAAATATCTAGTTATATGACAACAGGATACCGACATAACTTGAAGGAAATAAGAACGCCCTGAAGAAGTTCTGTTGTACAGAACGAAACGCGTCGGCTGGCTGTGGTACATAAACTTAAGGAAAATAAAAGCATTTGAATATACACTCAGATTCAGCGCTTCAATAAGGACTCTAAGTGATATGATTTTGATTGGACTTATTGTGCAATTGGTGCTGTGCCAAACTTTGGAATATTCTCCACTACTCGCTACTACTTACTCTCTACTACTCTACTACTCTCTACTACTCTCTCTCTACTACTCACTCCCTACTACTCACTATCTACTACTCTCTACTACTCACTCTCTACTACTCTCTACTCTCCACTACTCACTCTCTACTACTCTCTCTGTACTACTCACTCTTTACTACCCACTCTCTACTACTCTCTACTACTCACTCTCTACTTCTCTCTCTCTCTACTACTCTCTACTACTCACTCTACTACTCACTCTCTACTACTCTCTACTACTCACTCTCTACTACTCTATCTCTACTACTCTCTACTATTCTCGCTCTCTGCTACTCACTCTCTACTATGTTCTACTACTCACTCTCTACTACTCACTCTCTACTATTCTCTACTACTCACTCTTTACTACTCTCTACTACTCACTCTCTACTGCTCTCTACTACTCACTCTACTACTTACTCTCTACTACTCTCTACTACTCACTCTCTATTACTCTCTACTACTCACTTTACTATTCACTCTACTACTCTCTACTACTCACTCTCTGCTACTCTCTACTGCTCTCTACTACTCTCTACTACTCACTCTCTACTCTCTATTACTCACTCTCTACTCTCTACCTCTCTACCTCTCTCTACTTCTCCCTCTACTAGTCTCTACCTCTCTACCTCTACCTCTCTACCTCTACCTCTCTACCTCTACACCTCTACCTCTCTACCTCTCTCTACACGCACACATATACACATATATATATGCATATATATATGCCTATGCATTTATATATATGTATGTGTATATATATATATATATATACATACATATATAAACATATATAATCTGCATATCTATATAAATACAAATATAAATGCATGCATACATATACATATATGCATACATATGCATGTTATTTACATGAAAGTTTCAAAAACACTTATAAAAACGAAGCTAAAAAGCCACCTCTTTACAAACAGAATGGCTTTAACTTAAACGAGGGCGAGATATATTGCATTTTCAATGCTTGTTTACTTTGGTTCCATCAAGAAGGCATTCAGATGTGTCACACATATGCCATAAATTCTGAATGTTATCACTCTAGTTTCTCATTAGATCACTGTAGTAACGCTACTGCTCACCAGGGAAGTCTGCTGCTGGTGTTCAAAGTGCATGTTTCAGTCTGCATGTCAGAATTTTTTTAATGAAATAGAAGAGGATTGTAGAAGTCACTCAAAATGTGCCCTAATTTTTCTTTCTGAAGCACTAATCATACTTTCTATGGCAAAATGAGCCCCCTCATTTTGTTCCTTTTTAAATTAAATGTTTTCAGACTTACCACTTCATTCCAATCAAGATGGCTTCTGGTGTGCCATACGTTTGTCATAAGTAAGACTGTTAGCGCTCTAGTTGTTCTTTAGAAGACTCTGGGACATTCTGTCATTGGACTATACTTGGACTACATCTGGGTGATATGTGGGCTACATTTGGGCTCTTTTGTCTCTGGTGGCCATCTTGGGAGACTGCATGTCAGAATTTTTTAATGAAATAGAAGAGAATTTGAGAAGTCACTCAAAATATGCCCTAATTTTTCTTTCTGCTGCACTAATCATAATTTCTATGGCGAAATATACCCCCTCATTTTGTTCCTTTTTAAATTAAATGTTTTAAGAGTTACCACTTTATTCCAATCAAGATGGCTTCAGGTGTGCCATACCTTTGTAATAAGTCGGACTGTTAGCGCTCTAGTTGTTCTTTACAACACTCTGGGACATTCTGTCATTGGGCTATACTTGGGCTACATCTGGGTGATATTTGGGCTACATTTGGGCTCTTTTGTCTCTGGTGGCCATCTTGGGAGACTGCATGTCAGAATTTTTCAATGAAATAGAAGAGGATTTGAGAAGTTACTCAAAATGTGCCCTCATTTTTCTTTCTGCAGCACTAATCATACTTTCTATGGCAAAATGAACCCCCTCATTTTGTTCCTTTTTAAATTAAATGTTTTCAGACTTACCACTTCATTCCAATCAAGATGGCTTCTGGTGTGCCATACTTTTGTCACAAGTAAGACTGTTAGCGCTCTAGTTGTTCTTTAGAACACTCTGGGACATTCTGTCATTGGGCTATACTTGGGCTACATCTGGGTGATATTTCGGCTACATTTGGGCTCTTTTGTCTCTGGTGGCCATCTTGGGAGACTGCATGTCAGAATTTTTTAAATGAAATAGAAGAGGATTTCAGAAGTCACTCAAAATGTGCCCACATTTTTTTTTCTGCAGCACTAATCATATTTTCTACGGCAAAATATACCCCCTCATTTTGTTCCTTTTTAAATTAAATGTTTTAAGAGTTACCACTTTATTCCAATCAAGATGGCTTCAGGTGTGCCATACCTTTGTAATAAGTAGGACTGTTAGCGCTCTAGTTGTTCTTTAGAACACTCTAGGAGGCTGCAGTAGAACACAAAGGAATCAACTGACAGTCTCTGTCCTTGTTGTATGTACATGTTTTACTGAGAATGTCAGACTTCATTCTCACATGACTGAGAAAAATAATGTGAATTTACAGAAAATATGCTTTCAGTTTAGCTTATAGATCCCCTTCCAAACCACTGTGGGAAAAGCATGAGATAATAGTTTTCTTTCAAACATGATTCATGATATCCCAGCAGAAGGCTTTTTCACATGGTAAAATCACCTTAGAAAGCACCACAATTCCTAAAACGAGTATGGTACCATCAACAAATGATTAATAATGTAACTATTAACTACAATGCATTTTAATGAGGTGCTATCATGTATATTGGTCCCAAGATGGCTGCCAACACTTCTTGGATGAAGTGCTGACAGCCAATCAGATCTCACGATGAGATGTGTGGTTAGGCTCTGCCCAGATATATATGTGTTTTTGAAGTTAATTTTCATAAAAACACTGGAGCAATTTTCACCAAATATAGAAAAGGCATTTCTGTGTACCAGTCCCTACAATTTTGCAAAGTTTGGTGTAATTCCATTCAGCGGTTCGGGCTGTAGCCTTGTTTATTCGTCCTATGGAAATTAACATGGGGAAAACACATTTTGGGACCCCCCTTTTTTCTCGGCCCCCGCTTGACGAATCCCCCCGAAACTTCCAGGGAAGAAGCGGAGCGGAGCTGGCCTAAATTTTGGAAAATTACATGCAAATTCCTCAACCGGCGCCAAAGTTATTCCCAATAGAATGTTGCGGATTTCCTAT
This sequence comes from Lissotriton vulgaris, assembly GCF_964263255.1. Taxonomy (NCBI): domain Eukaryota; kingdom Metazoa; phylum Chordata; class Amphibia; order Caudata; family Salamandridae; genus Lissotriton; species Lissotriton vulgaris. The sequence continues at coordinate 480,469,676 of NC_141694.1, forward strand.
GGTAGCTAGGTCCTAACTATATATATCTACTGGCTATCGCCAGTAGGTAATATATATATATATATATATATATATATATATATATATTTCCTGATTTCGCCTCCAGCACACAGGACTCGTATCCAAAGAGACGATGCAGACCCAGCTTCGTGCAAATATTCCTTTATTTCAAATTCGCCCAAACACCACCGCCATGACGCGTTTCGGTCCCTCTCGGACCTTGATCACATGACACATCACATGGGCAGAACACCACTATTTAAAGTGACAGTGCAATTGTTTAAAGTGCTAGACATGGATGAAAGACTTAGTTCCTGCTTGAATGCAGTTATGATCGTAAAATACAGATCTATTAAGTTTGGCTATTCTTATTATCCTCCTGTGCAAATGTCGCTGTTAAATACATAATAAAGTGCCAAATGTGCTTAAATCAAGTGCAATTCGCATTTCAAGTAAACATAGATAATAAATATTCACTTCATCGAATAAAAACATCAATAAATAAGTAAATTCATTATTATTGATAAAACCATTCCATCATTAAAAGTGCAACCCCATTTAAAGGAACCTTTATGAAATATCAGCATGAAAAAAATAATTTTTTTCTATGCTATACAGAACGGTCCACTAGGTTGTTTCTAAAGAACGGATCATAGTTCGCTTGAAAAAACTGTGTCACATCCGTTACTGGCACATGCGGAGGATTGTATTTAGCCAATGTCAACGCAAGAACAATAAAGTTGGTTCTCTTAAATATATATATATACACAACTCCGTCCCTTGTTTCACGCTCTGGAGTCACACCAGCCAGGATACAAAGTACACGGACACGGACCAATTAGGTGATTTCGGTATTTATTTTCTAGTGCAGGTAGTCTCATGACGTTTCGGCTCCAAGAGCCTTGTTCACATGACAATGTTCTAGTTTATGGTTGGCCCTTATAAAGTGCCAGTGATAGGTTCATTCACGTCACATGAGTGGGCTTGTGTATGGACATAGACAACATACTAGGTCAATATTGTGGTTGCATGTCTAAAAACATTACTTAGTTGCTATATACAAATTATAGTAAAATACCATATTCGCAACAACCGACAGTATAGTAATGAATTGGAATATCAACATTCATAACAATGTGGATAAAACGAGATGTCACAGTTAAATACATTGTATTAATAGACTGTATAAACCCAGTCTTCCCTCACTTCTGGGTACAATGCTATCTTAAATAGTTCAAACAAACCTTTTTTATGTATAGATATACGTATGTACAAGCATATCGATATTGATTGCATTCAGCATTCTGCTGGACCAATAGATGTATAAAGTGCAAGTGCAAGAATTCTAATGTGCAAATATCGCTTTCAGTGCAGTTGTTTGTGCAAAACATCGCATTAGTGCAAACCATATCCGATTAGGAGTACTCATCCCCTTCTATCTGTACAAAGAAATGCCATAGTGCAAAAACTAATATGGTCAAAATTCATAGCAGCTGAATATGCAGATATCTTCCGTCTATGCAAAGCATCGCATGGTCTCACATAATTAAACTAGTTACTAAGAACACTGTAAAATATCAAAGCTTGATTTAATAACACTAGATAAAATCATCTCAGTCAAATACTTGCTTGCTATTTGTATCCAATGTTATATTTAAAAGATATTAAAATCAGCCTAAAACTTGTTTAACCACAAAGTTGTCAACCACCCTTTAAGAACCTAGAGAGAATGTTTCATTTTGTTTCATTCACTGTGATAAAAGTGAAATAAGTGTGTATTAAATGGTCAACCAAAAGGACTGACCGGGAATTAGGACCCGCACAGTCCATCTGGTTCCTAAAGTGCCCTTAAGTGATAATAATTCATATTACAAAAAAGTAACAGCAAAATCAGTTTTTTGTTTGTTTCTAGGTTCCCATAATGTCACTAACTTCATCGTCCTCTTGTGGCCCCTCCCAGCCGGGTGGTTCCTACTATTGAGGCTTACAGAATGGAGACATTGTATATTCTGTCACAGTTAAAAAACTCTTATGGTAGACATGTGTAAAGATCCTTGGTCACATTAAGACCCCCAGGTGTCTTAGTGTTGAGCAACAAGATATATTTTGTTTCCAGTTTCCTTAATTTGGCCTCCCTGTCACCTCCTCTTCTACTAGCATTCACTGAGTCAATCACCCAATATTTGAGGGTAGCATTATTGCTTTGATGGTATTCTCTGAAATGACGAGCCACCGGATAAGTGTTATCGCCATTGGTGATTGCACGTAAATGCTAAAGGATACGTTTGTGAACAGCATGTTTGGTGCTGCCCACATATTTCAATAGGCAGGGGCATTGCAAGATATATATCGCAAATTCAGTCTTGCAGGTTAATACCTGCGTAATGGGATGTTGCAGGTCAGTAAACCCATCCCTATAGGTTTTCGTGTTTTCTCCTTGGAGGCAGGCTTCACAGGTTTTGCACCGGTAAAAGCCCTTATGTTCTTGCCACCAAGCGGATTTGACATAGGGTTCTGGATTAGTTTCCACCAGATGATCTCGTAAGGAGGGTGCCCTGCTGTAAGTTAAAGACACTCTCTTAGGGAGGGTAGTACCCATAATGGTATCATTAGTTACCAAGGACCAATGTTTGTTCATGATCCTATATATCTGCTGATGTGGTCTGCTAAATCCAGTTATTATCCGGAAATTTGTACTCTCCTCTTTCTCCCTACCTATCGTCTCCATTGTAGCTATTACCTGTTGATCGGTTTTCTTGGTCAATAGGTCCTCCCTAGGTAGTAGCATAGATTTTTCTTTGTGCTTTATGAATCAACTGACTTGCATATCCTCTTTCCAGGAAACGTATCTTGCTTTCCTCCTGTGCCCTCTCTAGGTCAATCGGGTTGCTGCACACTCGCCGTAATCGTAGCATCTCCCCATAGGGGATGCTAGATACCAAGTGTGCAGGGTGTGCACTCGCAGCATGCAATATGCCATTGTCAGAAGTAGGTTTTCGGAAAATTCTGGATTCTAGGTGCCCATCATTTACATACAATTCAGTATCCAAGAAGAATATATATATATATATATATATACACACATACAGGTATATATAATATAATATATACTGGCATATAGGAACTTAGAGCCAGCTTTTTCATCCTTTGTCTTTTGTTGTGTAATGTATAGGGCATGGGGAGATGAGGCAGCCCACTTCAGCCACTAGCTAGATTCACTGTGAGGGACAACATTCTGCTCTTTCTCTATGAGCACATCCACACAAAGTAGCTTCTTTCACTGCTGGGGCCACTATGGCAACGTGTGCTTTGTGAGGAACAAAAATATTTGAGCTTTTAGTCAATTGTTTTTTTTATTGGCAAGGGCATTGCAGCACTTAAAAAAAAGTCTTACAAATGCCATGACAAAACAAACATTGACAAATCGAAAAAGCTTGTAGCTAACCCAGATCTATTGACTTTGCCAATGCTTGTGTTCGATTATTCTTTTACTGATATCATTGTTTGATTATCTTTTCATACTGTTATGTAAGTGATGTTGCCATGGGTGAATCCATTTACCACCTCACATAAAAAAATTTAAAAAAACAATTAAAAAAACATACATGCAGCTTCTACCCTGAACTAATAAATGATTGTATACCAAAGTTATTGCAAATTTCATCTTTATTTATGTCAAAAAAGGTTTGTAATGGAGCAAAACCTTTTTTTTAGCACCAGCTTAGTCATTGCAAAAACACTTCATGAACTGCCCTTGAAAATTTAACATGAGATACATTAAGCACATTGGGCTAGAAAATGTAGCATTAGATCCGATTTGCAGAATGGGCATTTGTGACTACAGAAAAGCTATTCTGTATATACAAACCACAAATTGTGAATTAGTCGCATGCTACTAAATCGCAATTTGGATTTGCAACCAAAGTCCTAATCAGCATTTGGAAGGGGCGGGTTTAGGGTATCCCTTCCAAATACCAATTTGCTTTGGATGTATTGATGTACTCAAATGATATTCCGGTTCCAGTACATTAATTGTTTAGGTGGTACAGGGAAGGGTACTTTTACCCTTGTGAATGTTGACAAAAATATATTACTTAACAGTAGACAGTGATCTCATGGACAGTGCCATGAGTGCCTACTCTTAAAAAATGAAACTTATACTTTTCATTCTTTTTAAACACATCCTGTTTTCCTTTAAGGACCACTGTCTAATTTTAAAAATGAAACTTACACTTTTTGTTTTTTAAATGCATCCCATATTCCTTTGAGGAAAACATGCTGCACTTTAAAAAAAATTGCTATATTTAAAAGCGGTCCCAGGCATGGTGGTCTGCTGAATCAAGCAGGCACTGTCCCTGTGATGGCTGCAAATTCTAGTGGATTGCAATTTGCAACCTACCTCAATAATATTCATGAGGTAGTTTGAACTGCAACCCACTAGGCATTGGTAATTACAAACCGACTTATTATTGCCTAGGTCAGTTTTCTAATTACCACACTGGTTGCAAAAATACTGCTTGCAAATGCTGATAAGTATTTCTCGATTAATGCTATGTACATCTGGCTTATAGATATATACTTCATATTGTAGACAGGTATTTTAGTTTTGTGTTCTGGCCAAATAAAACCACTTCAGATGCTTGTATTACATGCTTGTTATACCTGTAAATGTGTTAATTTTCTTTAAAAATGCTCTAATTTAATCTCAAATTCTATGTTGTCTCCAGAATGGACCGGGGACAAATATAATATGAAGTTATATAATATGAAGTTCCATTAGGATCATCCTAAACAGATAGTTCTAAAATATTTCTCTTGTTTTCCAGGGAGAGGCTGGTGGTGAGAGAGGACCTCCTGGACCTTACGGTCCTAAAGGTGATCCTGGACCACCAGGAGAAGGCCTACCAGGCGTACCTGTAAGTAATCTTTATAGAAGTGAGACATCCTAGGCACTTTGTGAGTTGCTTAAAGAAGTGATTTATTTCAGACAATATGTATATTCAATGAATGAACAAAAAATGAGCATCTATGAATGCATGACTTTGGGGCCAAATGTAGGTAATCCCAATTTACCGATTCTTAAATACCGAATTTTACCGATTCTGTATTTAAGAATAGGTAAATGGGATGTAGATAAATGTTCGGTAAAAATTACCGAATCGGTAAGATTCGGTATTTACCGAATCGGTAAGATTCGGTATTTACCGAATCGGTATTTACCGATTCGGTAATTGCCATTCATTCCTATGGTCCTGGAAGCCCATGGGAATGAATGGCAATTACCGAATCGGTAAATATCGATTTGGTAAAATTAGGGAAACATTCAAGGGTGCCAGGGTGTCACTTTGACACCCTGTTGCACCCCTGAATCGTGCTTGTGTGCAGATGTAACACACATACATGCCCTAAGGCCATGTATGTCTGTCACATGGCACAGTTGAAAATGCACAGATTTGCATTTTCAAAGGTATTTCTTATTTACCACCAATTTGAAGTTGGTGGTAAATAACGACTCCTAAAATGGGAAAAGCACTCATTTGAGTGCTCCCTACATTGCAAATTCGTTAATTTACCGATTTGGTATTTTAAGGAATCAGTAATTTGCAATTTAGGCCACCTACATCCCAAATGCCCAATACCAGTCAATAACGGCCGAAATTTGGTAATTTCAGCCGTTACCGACCAGTATTGGGCCACCTACATCTGGCCCTAAATGAATAAATAAAGTGATGAACAAATGCACTTTACATCAATAAATGAATATACTTCTATAGCATGGGTTTGTAACCCTAACAGTCCAATGCAGCAGTGTGTGTTGTTCGTCTAACGACAAGGTATGCTCTTTTCGCTCAAACTGTAAATGACATAGTGGTGAGGCTCTCAGTATTGGTAGTGTTTGTAAAAAAATGAAGATATTTTGCATATTCATCTGTAAATGAATGTGCAATATGGTTCAAGGAGTTGATATCGCCCATCATGTAGATATTTGTTTAAACCCTTGGCTGCAGGTGTTTTCACCTGCGGTGCGGGGGGGGGGGGGGGCTGCATGCGGCGGCGTGCTTGTGACGAGCTCAGCTCGTCCTGAGGTACAGTGGTGCTGCACTCATGACGAGCTGAGCTTGTCACGACCACACCCATTTTGGAACGTTCAGCACAGCTGGGAAATGATCCCCGTGTGTGAACGTTACAACGGCCGTGATGAGCTCAGCTCATCATGAGTGCAGCTCAACCGTGCCTCATGACGAGCTGAGCTCGTCATGAGCACGCAACGGGTTCATATAGCTACCCTGTACGTAGCATTGGCTGTATTCCGAAAAATAACATTTCGATGCAATTGCTGGGATAAAAGTTATAGGTCAGGGATCAAAGGAGCAGCTTTGAGATATCAAAGTAGATGGTCTGAGAAACTCGACTAAAGAGGTCTTTGCTTTGTTTTGGCTCCTTTGGATTTTTTATTTTTATTTTGTGTGAAGCACCTATTACCGCTTTGCAGCTTTTGCAAAGCACAGTAACAGGATATTCCAGTATGGAGGAACAAAAGAGCAAAATGGTAACAAAAAAGGTAATAAATACTTACATGCATACTTGCCCATCAAGGCACTCTAGGACACCTAGCTTTCAAAACGTTCAGAATTTTAACAAGTCTTGTACTGAGATTGACAGCAAGTAGACCAGTTCAACCAGGTGTGCACGGATAAGATACATAGGTTTGATAGCCATGAATAGGTGTGTATGATGGAGTTTGTAGTTAGCTTGTGTGATCTATACAACAAATCATCAAATTAATTGGTACTGCCAGTTAGATGTTTTGGTTTCAAGAAAATAACTATAGCAGTGGTTCCTGCATGACAATATGCTAGGTACTCTTCAAGGAATTTGTGAACATAAACCCATTCATTGACTGACAACAGTCTTAAGTGCCAGTCACACACACGCCTCCTCCTGGTCAAAGAGCTCAATTCTCATGAGTGTCTCAAAGCATTCTTTAAAGTCATTGAGAAAGCTGGGCCCTGTCTCAGTTCTAGCCCCTGAAGAAAACATACAAAAGGGACGGTTTTATATGTTGTATGCTGCCTAGAATGTATATACAAGGAGAAATAAAGAAGCTGGTGCCACCAGGACTAATCGAAATCTGTGCATCAATACATTTAACCAACACATTTCGGAGTCCATCTAGTAGAGGAGTAACCTTCCCTAAATCCAATCAATCAATTTGAAATTTGAAAGGAAAGGAGATGCTTTTTGTGATAATACTCTGTATGGTGTAGATTAGTTTGCAAGAATTAGCAGATTGAGGGTGAAACGGAGATTAGGGATACAGTTCCTTATTCTTTCATTAAATAGAAAATCTGATATTGGAAGAAGCCAGATGTGAGAGATTATTGGAGAAATTATTCCTATGATAATGCTAATTCTTCTGCAGATTGTAGCATCTCTGGATGGCGTTAGACATCAGGACTGCTTTAGGAAGTTACAGCTGGTAGCTTAGGGTAGAGAATAGAGTACACAGCATGAGTACGACGTATCACATCAGGAGTAAGACGTAGGGCCGGCTCTAGGGCAGTGCGATCAGTGCGAATGCACCAGGCGCTGACTCAGGGTGGGGGCACCATGTTCATCGTTTTAAAAGACCTGATGCTGTGTACATTTTCCCAGCAATTTTCAAACATGACAACTCTGGTGATTAATGCTCTTCCTGGACTCTGGAGAGAGACTGGAGCTTTGTCTAGTGAACGTTTTGACTCATCCTAGCACAGAGGGTTGATATGCCTGCTGCAAGAACGTGTCCCATTCAAATCACAAATTGCAAATAATATAAGTATGCCAATGGGTTACTGCTTTCATCAGAGATAATTTTGCTACTTGCAGTTTATGAGTTAAAATCCTAATATAGAACAGTGAGCTATTAACTGCCATCAAAGAGCTGCATGCAAACTGCATGAAACATATTAGAGCAATATATCTTTCCCAGTCTTTCGTTGTCCTAATATTGCAAAAGGGGTTCATTTGGGTAGAAATAAATTCTTATTATTAAAGAAAACCCCTAACAATGGTGTTACATTTTCAATTCTGAATTTGTGCTTTTCCAGTTCAAGGGCTCTTAAATAGAGGAAGTTATCATAGTCTAGACGTGACTTTATTAGACTCTGTACCACTACCCTTCTGGTGGATATCTCTAACATCTGTAAGACTTTTGTGAATGAATGAATGATTTGATTTGATAACACCCTCAACCAGGTTATCTTGGTGCAACAGTCAATACAAAAGGCTGGACGCAAAATAGCAATCCTAAAACATTGCAGTTTTTAATGCTTTCATAAATTTGCCGTAGTCAGGACAGGTTCAAACTATGAATGGTGTTTTGTTCCAGAGGGTGGGAGCCAAGTAAGAGAAAGATCTGCCACATCTAAAACATCAAATACGAGAGGCTGCCAATAACTCCTTCCCACTGGAATGCAAATTCCTAGTGGGGTGAAATTGTTTCAGTCTCTGACAAAAGTACTTAGGACATTTGCCCTGCAGAGCTTTATAGGTTAGACAGAACATTTTGAACACTACTCTTTTCCTTACTTGCAGCCAATGTAAAGATTTTGAGGGAGTTGTGGAGGCCATTCCGGGCAGTCGGTTGCAGATCAACCGTGCTGCCATATATTGTACGACCTGAAATTTCGACAATAGTGACTCATTGGCAGCAGGCAATAGAACATTGTCGTAATCCAGCTTGCTCACAACAAGAGCCTGTACCAAGGTCTGTCTGACAGACAGAGGGAGGAATGGCAAAGCTTTCTTCAGCAATCATAGCATATGGCAGCAAGTACCAATTGTAGTTAGAATTTGTGCATTGATGTGAAGTTCAAGGTTTTTCACTACCTTGCTGGAAGCCAGGCATTGCCTATCTTTGGTGCCACCAGTCCAGAGTCCATAGGACTTGAGCTTTCCCGAACAGAAGGATCTCTGCCACTCAGTGATAGCCTTCATTGCAACCAAAAAGCGGTCCTTTACTTTGTCAAGATCCTCATCAAAGGAAATGACAAGCTGAGTGTCATCAGCATATGATAAGATATCAAAAACATATGCTCTGACTACTTTCGCCTACCAGTGGTGCCAGATACAAATTAAATAATGTAGGGCTCAGGCAAGAGCCTTGAGGGACCCTTTTATCGACCAGCCTGAGCCTGGCTTTGAAAGTTCCTAGCGAGGCATCCTGTATTCTACCTTTCAGAAAATCCTTTAACCAGGCCAGGGCAGACACATCGATCCCAATCTCTCATAGTCTTTGGAGTAGCTTAACAAGAGATCTCAGGATACCAAAGCAGGAACCAGCCAATTTTTTGGCCTGAGTCTCAATCATGAGCTTGTTGTCTATCTAGACTCCTAGACTTTTTACTGCATTGGCTTGTTCTGGTAGCTCATCTAGTTGTTTTGGCTAGGACAATTCCCGCCACCTTGGGCTGTTGCTACCTGCCACGGGTACCTCAGTTTTGTTGTAGCTAAGCTTCAGGCTGCTTGCAGACATCTAGTCTATGACCTCCTTAAGACATTAATTGAGTTGGGTGTGGTTCGGCTGACAATAGGTGTGAGGGCAATAATAATCTGCAGATCATCTGCATACAACATTAATGCAACATGGTAATACTGTACAATTTCTGCAAGGGGGAGACTGTACAAAAGAAAAAGTGTTGATCTCCTCACTGCAGACAGTGGATAGATGAAAAAATGGATCTTCGAATACTTGGAAGCTCCTATTCTCCAGGTAGGGCTACCAGCCACTTGATGGCTTCCCCAGTAATGCCATCTTCCATCATCCTTTGGATTAGCATAATGTGTGATACCGTATCAAAAGATGTACTTCGGTCCATCATTATCATTGCAGCTGAATCATCTTGGTCGAAGATAACGTGGAGTTCCTCGGTCATTACCAGCAGTGCAGTTTCTGTACCACAACCTGATCTAAAACCTGTCTGGGTGGGGTGGAGGACATCCCAAAAACTGGACAGATGTTTATTAGCATGCTTTTCTACTAATTTATGCACTACCAGAGGCAGGGAGATGGGTCTGTAGCTATCTGTGAGGTGGGGATTAGCAGTAGCATTTTTTCAATGCGGCTTTACATCGTGTCTTTCCATGTTTGGGGAATATGGCAAGTTTGGAGTGAGTGGTTGAGAATATCCATAAGGATGGATAATAAACAATTGACACCTGGCCCTAAAATATCAGGAGAGGCCAGGTCCAAAGTAGATCCTGATTTGATTGCCTTAAGAGTGGCTTCCTAGGCTTTGTAGCTCAAAGCAGGGAAAGCAAACAAGATTGGGCCTGATCTCACCCTTCCCTTAGTTTTAATGTTAGGTATGATGGTGGGTGGTAGGAGATCCAATATATTTTTATTTTGTTAATAAATACTTTGTAAGCATGGCGCACCGTTCTTTTGCAGGCAGAGGGCCCATGGAACATGAAGGAAGAGTCATGAGGTTGTTGACTTCCTTAAACAATTCCTTGGACGAGTTGGGGGCAGTCTCTATTTTCTCCACGGGGAGGCATTCTGGCCTGCTTTATGGCTTGTTTGTAGTTTTTTTTATACCTATTATATTGCAGTTTTTGCTGTTTTTATTACACGCCCTTCTCCATTCTCTTTCCCTCTTTTTAGTTTCATTTTCACAGTCAGTTCTGGAGTGTACAATGGGGCCCTGTCTTTTGTATGATAATTTTACCAACTTTAGAGGGGACTAGAGGCTCAAGAGTATTGCTTAGCCATTTCTCAAATGAGTTATCTTTGTATCTTTTCACCCTTTAGAGTAGGAACAGATTCAGTGAGACCATCCTTCCATTCCTTTAAGTTGATCTTGGAGCATGAATGCCTAGCTTGTTTGGGAGGTGGTAAGGTTGTTCATATTCATAAAGACTGGGTCTAAAAGGTGTGCAGGACTATGAGTAGGTGTCTTTGCGGTTGAACGTAAAAGTAGAACTTCTAAATCTTGGGTTAAAGCTGTATGAGTGTGTGAGCAGCTCTATGGAAGAATAAGTGGATGCATGAGTACTTGATGGGTCTGTGAATGGGTATGTGACTGTTTGTGTGGGTATCTGATTGGGCATGCGAGAGGTTGTACGGGGGTGTGAGTGGTTCTGTGGATGATGTCATCAGTGATGTCATGGACCATGTCATGTGGGATGTAATATCTGAGGTCATAAGCAGTTCATTGCTGGCGCATAAGTTATAGTTAGCTCAGGTATTACTGCTGAATTTCAATGATTTTGTACGAGTGAAATCTGAGTATAACTATAACGTCCCTGTAACTTGTGTTTTTTTCAGTGAATTTTGAAGGTTTTTTTCTGAATTCTATTTCCTAACCATAACGTCCCTATAACCTGTGTTTTTTCAGTAAATGTATACAGTTTTTCCACTTTCCAATCCTAAATGTGATCTGTCACCTTTGAGATGGAGTGTGTTAGTGACTGTGCAGATCTGTGTGTCCTGTGTGAGTGCATGAGTGGGTGTGTGTGTGCCAGATTGGGTTTTGGAGTGCATGCGTGAGTGTCTGAGTAGTAAACCACTAGACTTTATACCACCTTGAATTCAGTTAATGAGGATTCCTGTTGAATAAAGAATGCTCTGATTACAAAGATGGTACTGTCCCATACAAATGAAGGTAATATAACTTAGTGAGACATTTTCAATATGTATTGGGCCCTATCTACTTGTGTGCCGTTCTCACTCCCACATTTCCTGATTTACATTTCGAATTTCGTAGAGCAACTCACATGTACATAATGATACCTACAGTGGCAGTAGCCAAAATTATATACATGTGAAAAGATGACCTCTTACTGCAGATTTCAGTATGTGTTTGTTCATTTTATGAAGCATTCTGTTTTAACTTGATAATATTTTTGTACAATACTTGGAATATTGCTGGTGCGCCAGAGACCTGGGTGGTGACATATCAATTAAATGCAAATTTGTAGTGCTGGGAATTTTTTAAAACATTTATGACTTTCATATTTGTACTTGTGAATATGTGTTGGAAGTTTTTATTAAACTAAACAAAGAATTGTGTTTTAGGGATCACCTGGCGTACCTGGAGTAATTGGCCCACGTGGACCTAAGGTATGTTAGTGACATTCTAGCTATTTGCCTCTTAGTAAAATGATGAATGTGGAAAATGCTACTTTGCAGCATTACCTGTAATTATTGGTACAACGTGCACACAGCAATACCTACAAAATAAATAAAAAATGAGCTTTTCAAGAAGACTTTAAAAAGCATTTCCCTATGTTGTTTTTAAGACACTTCTCAAGAGGGGGTAATATTCAAATCGCTAGGCCAGTGGGTGCTGAAACATATTTACCTTTCTAAAACCACAGAAGCATTTAGAAAATCACATTCACTCTACCCAAAGTGCTAGTCTGTCATACTGATGGAAATGTGTATGCTACATAAGTGCCAAATTGCAATCAAATTAAAAGAAATGATAGCTTTGCTAATTTCCCTTAAGAGTTCCAGTGCCTTTATCTCACTGACATGTCCATTCTTCAACTAAATGCAAAATTAAATTATCAACACTTCTTTCATATCACATGTGTTTTGAACGACACATCATTTTTCTTATATATTGGTGGGGTGTTTATGTTCCGCTGTTTCCCAACCCTGTTCCCAATATATAGCAACGTTTATGAATTAATTTGGCACCTTACCAAATTAATAAAACACCGTCTGGTTAGGGTCTACATCTGTTCACTGAGAAACTTTGGTCAACACCTCGAGCCCGGGACCCGAGCACCAAGTGTTTCAAAGAGAAATGCATGATGGGTTCAACCAGTACCAAATAACAATAGAAAAGGAATTGAAAGGAATGCCATATTCACATTGTCGCAAAATAGTTATGATTAAGGAAACTGGAGATATCGTTGTTTTTAATAAAATGTCAACAACACCCATAGAAACAGCGGTGTTAAAAAAAAGTCACAGTCTATAAATGGCCACTAGAAACTTATTATCCGCCAACACTTAAAACAAGGAAGAAACAGCATACTGTTATGTCTCAGTAATATTCCATGCTAGTATACTCTAATGCTTTCATTTTTACAGGCTCTCTTCTGTGGGACTCCAGTAACAGCTCAAATGGTGTATTAGACCTCTCTGCCACTCTCTGCTACTGCAAAGAGTCACAATTTTTTGTGCACTCTAGAAATGTAATTCCTGGTCTCTCCCACGCCTCCCAGACATCCCATAAGCCTTCTACGGTTCATGTTTCTCTCAAGTCAAGCCTCCAACAAGATCCAGGGTAGACCAATCTTTAAAGGGCAGCTGTTTCTCTTACAAAAGATGGAGCCCCTTTTCAGTCTGAGGCAGTCAAAAGGAAGTCATCGATCCCGTAGAGAGTTGTCATCTATCCCATAGAGAGCTGTTCAGTTTAAGACTTCAAGTGGAATGCAGGTGCTGTTGGTGAAGTGCCATTTTCTATCCAGTGGTGGCTTCAAAAGGCCCAATCCTGGCCTGATCCTAATCAGCAGATACAGACCTACAGAAATGATAAACCACTGCTTCTTTATGTGGCAACAGCTTCCACTCCTGCTGTGGCCAGGGACAGAGGACTCAGATACCTCTCTGGATGAAAGACTTCTGTCTTTTAGATATATTTATTTCACGTTCATGTGAACATGAAGGCTGCTGCTCTACTCCTTTGTGATGCCATCTTTTCCTGCCACCGCTCAAATGCCCACCTCAACTAAGTGGTCAATGTTTGCCCGGGACGTACTTCCAAACTGGAATTAAAATAGCAGCTATTGGGAGAAATGCATGCCAGCAGAATTGCTTTCATTCTGATTTGCTTTCAGACTGCACAAATTGTATGCATTTGGACTACACTTTAGCTGGGCCGAGGCATAATATAATTCACATTCCATGCTTTTTAAAAAAAAGTAATATATAACAGGAATGTAACTTCACCACTGGTCCTGCCAGCTTAGGCTACCTATATGCTCCAACTTGAAATTTGATTTTCTTAACATGTTCTGTCAAAATTTATACATTTCAGTTGGTAATACAACACTAAATCGGCCCTTGTTATATGAGAACAAAAGTATTCAAAAAAGTGATAGAGGGAATGCTTGAATTAATCTCAGCCACAGGTAATTTACTCTGCCTGCATCTCAGTCCATCGCTATGTTACACACCACGGCACCTCAGTTTGGACCAATCATATGGAGATCACTCTTGACCTTGCTCCAGTAGGAACCATCCAGGCCGAACTGCCAGGCCAGGTCCTCTCTGAACCAGAACACAAGCAACCCAGGGGCGATTTCTCCCCAAGTGTGTTTTATAGCTGCAATCTATATTTCTATCGGCACTGGACTTTATTTTTGACTTCATTTGTTTTGTTTTTACAGTACTCATACACAGGAATGTCTCTGTAGATGTACACTGGAGATAGCACTATCTTAGACATAGATGAAGTGGACCCTGAAAACCTGTATGAAAAGGATTTGATGTGTGTGCTATACCAAGGGCATTTATGTATAATCTGATTTCTCCCAAGCCAGGTATAGCGTGGTTCCAATGGCACAGTGTGCACTAGACTCATGTTTGGGTAATACCCATCCCACTCCCAAATAAAATGTACTCATTTGCTAGTTTATAAAAACCTTGCTTTTGTGTGCCTATCAGTCAAATGGGTTTCTTCATGAAACGTGAGGACAGAGCTATTATAATTTTTTTTAAATATGACCTAAATTTTGAGAATCAAAATATCATGAAGTGAAGTTTTTCTTTAAGTAAGTGTAGGAATGACAAAATAATGAAGTGATAATATCACAAAATGTGCTGCAATATGCCACATAATTGACCTTTTCATGCCGCGTGATTTTCGAATCCCTGCTGCATAATTTGGCCCTCCGTGCAGCATAATTCCAGAGGCCCTTGTTTCAGCCTATTGGCTTTATTAATTTTCCACTACAGCCATGGTAGATGGCACACATAATGTACCAGTAGCATGGTGTGCTATATAATATGCGAGCTGAAGTGTCTGCTTACCCCACCCAGATATATGACACAAATGTATGACTCCAGAGATTACTCCAGTAACACATGTCAAGGAAAAGTGCCTTTGCCCGGTAGAAAATCTTTTTGTTTAATATATTAGCTAAGTTACTCCTAAAGTCTGCCTTGTATCCACACAGGATACAAGGCACACTTTTGGGTTCTTGACATACATACATTGGGATATTGTGACACCTATGCCCCACAGTGAGCAACTACATAAAGCTGTATTACTGTGTAGAAAAAACTGCATTTTCCATGAAGAAGCCAAGTGTATGAGTAAATCCCTTTTCCTACCGAGGCTATGAAATTACTAGGGTGAAATGTATTTTGCACTTACTTTGCAAAACCCAGAGAGCAAATGTATTTTTCTTCAATTTACTATTAACTTTAGACAGAAATAACCTTTTCAAAAAGTTCACTTTGTCCTGATTGAAAGTACATCTGCATAGCCTCACATTCTTCTCCAGAGACTGAAAACACATTCCTAAATGACTCTTAGGAACTCTCCTCCTGAAAGATAATTGCTTGGCCTCTGGAAACAGGAAGGATAGAATTGCATTAACATTGACCACTTAGAAGGGATTAACCATCTTGGAGAGAACAGGAGCAACTGGAACCACAAAGGTCAGCCTTCAGAGATCTCATACCACATGATGCTATCATACCCATTGATTTCTAGAGGAACCCTAGAGTCACCTTTCTGTCTCAGTCCTTAGTAGGAGGGAAAGACACGTTTAGCATTAATAGGTGTGATTAGGCTTCTGAAGCTGATAGGCTAAGGCATGTAAAGTTTATTAGAAACCTTCTCATAAAGCCTCTACCAAAATGGTAGAGGCATTCCGAGAAGGTTCCTAATAAACTTACAGGAGAAGTGCTGAAAAGGAGGTGATAATTGAAAAAGAGAAAAGCTAGGACTTAGTGCAAGGAATTCTCCTATCACATACTGGTGCACAGGATAAGACTGGCACCTCACCACAACCTTCTTGGAACATCCCCATAACTGGGAAGATTAATCTTGGAGAAAGGAGACTGAACCTGACCGCTGAAAGAAGATGACCCAAGGACTCCTTCTGGCATTGAAAGACTGAAACTTTTTTCCAAAGATCAAACAATTGGCCTCTGATTACCTTTTACAAGGACATAAAAAGCAGAAGACACCTGACACTGTGGATTGAACTCTGTGGAAGCCCTCTTTGGAGACAGTCCTGGTTTCTACAAGCCTTCACTGAGGATCAGAGGCCTGCAGGAGCGATTTGGGGGAACTTTCCTAGCAGCTGAAGTAATGTGGGTCTTAGTCATTTTTCCTGCTTCATAGATTGAAAGAAGGTGCTGAGGCTTCTCTGTGGAGGCACACCCTCAGCAGGCCAGAAATCTAGGTTCTTTACATTGAACAAAACTTTAGCTCAACGTTTCTGTGAAGGTATCTGTTAGACTTTGCATCCTTAGTGTGGTTTCCCCAGACTTTTTGCCTCAACCTCCTGCATTTTTGACCGTATACTGGATTTAGTGTGTGCTGACTTAGATGCTTTGGGCACTAGCTATTGCTGATCAGTGTCAAAGTGCAAGTGCTCCCTGTGTAAATTGTGATTATAATTGGTTATCCATGATTGGCATATTTGAGTTACTGGTAAGTCCAGAGTAAAGTGCACTGTGTATACCCAGGGCCTGTAAATCATTTGCTACGAGTGGGGTTAAGCACTGGTTGTGCCACCCACCAGAGTAGCTTTTCAACTGTGTCTAAGACCTGTCACTGCTGTGTCTGCATGCCCGGTTTTCAACTGCCATGTTGACCTGACAAGTGCACCCACTTGCTAGGCCCTAACCTCCCCTTTTCTTACATGTAAGGTACCCCTAAGGTAGGCCCAAGGTACCCCCATGGGCAGGGTGTAGTGTATGTGAAAGGTAGGACATGTACTGGTGTGTTTTACATGTCTTGATTGTGAAATACAGTGTATTTGTTTTTTCACTGTTGATAGGCTGGCTGTCCCATAGCCTATCATTGGAGCAGCACAGTAACATTTTACATGTGTAACTTTCAATTGGGAACTGCTAGAGATTTGGAGTTTAGGCTCACTGCACTCAGAATTTAATAACACATCTTTTAGTAAAGATGGTTTTTAGATTGTGTCTTTTACAAAGATGACATTTTCTTGTTTAACCATTCTGTGTGCCTTTGCCTGTTTGTGTATTCACTGTCTGGTTTTGGAGTGACAGGAGCTGGGGATGTGCATTCACCCTTCACTGTCAAAAGTGAGGTTGAGGTGTGCTCTGCCTTTTCTTGGTGACTCATAGCTAGGCTTTCTACATTTAGAGTGGTGGGAGGCGTTTTCACTTGCACCTGAATAGGCTGTGTCTGCTCTATGCACTTCCTGAAGTGAAACTGGACCAGGTAGGACAGAACTAGTTTTTTACTGAGCTTAGAGACTCTTGCCACAAAGACTACAAAGACAAAATAGGATATAAATATTAGACCTGAAACCCCAGAACGTTAGATTACTTCTGGAATCAAGAGGAACCTCTGCCAAGGAGATGAGCTGAAGAGCTGTGAGGAGGACTACTGCCCCTTTGCTTTGTATGGCTTGGCAGGTTGGCCTGCTGTTGCTGTGTATGCCAAGGAGAGAACAAATTTGGAACTTTGCTGTGAAACTGCTTGTGAAGAATCTCCAAGGGCTTGTGTATGCTTGCCTCCAGTTCTGAAGTCTCGGGACACAAAGACTTCACAACTAGCTTTCTTGAACCCCACTGTTGGTAGTTCTGACCTGCCAAGAGGTGCCTATTCCAATTCTAGCCCCAGGAGGTTGTTGGGAGCTGAAAAAGCTTGATGAAACCAAGAAAATTGGCACATCAAATTCCAGCACCTGTTTTTCTGAAGCAGCACGGCCAAGCGGGAGACGTGTCCACGCTCTATCGCCCTGCAGCCAAAGAATCAACAAAGCGCCTGCCAGAGGCTGAGAAATCCGCCTCACACCGAGTCCTTTTCAATGATCTCTAAAGTCTGAGATCGTTGCACTGACTCCAATGCAGGCCCTGCTCTGCAGGTGAAGGAATCAACGCATTGTGGGACCATGGCTAAAGAAATCAATGCAGTGCCTGTTTGCTATCGCGACCTCGATCTCCAGCGCACCCAGATTTCCACCCATTGCAGCTGGGCTGCAAGTTTTCCAGCGCATTGCCTGCAGACCAGAAACATCTTGCAATCGATGCATCACTTACCGCTACAGTCTGGATTCGATGCATCACTTCTCCTGTGTGCAGTAGAACTGTCACATCACCTCCCCAATGACTCAGGAACTGATGCATCACTGTGGTTTTCGATGATTCCCCTCTATGTGGCTTTATTACCTTGTAGATGTTGATGCATTTGAGGAACTTTTGTGTAAAAGTCACACATCCATAGTTTTCTATGGACAGAATTGCTTGAAAGCTTTTAAAAGTCATATTTTGAATTATGTATGTTGGATTTCTGCTTTTTTGGTCTTGTTTCGTTTAGATAAAGATACTTTTTTATTCCTAACTGGTTTGGTTTCCATTTGTAGTGTTTTCACTAGGTTACTGTGTGTCTGGGTGCAAATACTTTACACATTGCCTTTGGGATAAGCCTGTCTGCTCATGACAAGCTACCAAGGGGGTGAGTAAGGGTTATCTAAAGTGTGTACCTCCCTTATCCAGACATGAAGCAAGGGTCTCCACTTGGACAAAGGTGCATTCCCTCCAACTAGAGACCCCCCATTTCTAATAGTATCTGAGCTTTTGGAGCCAGGTACAGCTGAAGCGTACAGCCTTGCCCAACTGGAGGGTTAGGAAAACCAAGAAAGTGACTACATCCTTGGACTATGGTGAGGCAGCAAATCTACATCAAAAATATCTTAACAGCTACAGAATCCTTCTTTGTCCTGCTCTGAGCATTTGGTGCAAGAACCAATGACTTCAGCAGGAGCTTGACATTAGCCTATTTACCCAGAGGGATCCTCATCTGCTTCAGCCTCATCATACATTTCCCATCTGGAGTACATGGAGCTCAAGTTAATAAACTAAACCAGAAGATTAAAATGTGGCCCACGTGACCCACTTGGCCTGCCTGACCTCTGCCTGAAATTGCACCTTGGTCACTATCAACAGTGTACTGACTCCTTGCACATTAAATGTTCCACTAATTTTCTTTATTCATTTGAACATTTTGTGCTGTATTCTTGACTTTAAAAAGGTTTTGTACTGCTTGAATGAATGAATATTAAACTTATAGAGTGCTAAACATTACCCAAGGGCGTCAAGGCGCTGTTACGGAACTGAGAGTACAGACAAAATGGCATGCTCAAACTGAGATTTGTGAGAAAAGCCAGGTCTTCAATGCTTTACGGAAGAGAGGATGACACCTGACTAGAGAGCTCTCCCGGAAGGAAGTTCCACAATTTAGCAGCAGCAGTAGAGAAGGCTCTACCTCCCCGGTTTGCCTTTTTGAACCTCAGTACTGTTAACATATGTTTATCTGAGGACCAGAGCTGTCTGGTGGGAGCATAACAATGGAAAATTGCCTTATTACCATATGGGCCTAAGTGCTTATATTTAACTAAAAACTTTCTAGGAAACTGACTAATGCAGATGTCAGGGGTAAAGCAGAGATTCTTTTAGAACCAGTCTCTAAAAAAACAAGATTGTGTCAATTAAGCTAGATGGGGTAACCCCTTCCATAAGGGGAAACGCATATATTTCTAAGTTGGAAAACATCTTCAGGTCAAATGATAACAAGAATAGTCAAAAAAAGAAGAAACATGATTGGGAAAAAACTGGACTGAAGAAAAGAGTTTCAAGGAAGCATAGATGAAGAAGAAAATGTAAAAATCTAATATTCTTAATATGATCAGCAACTATGTATGCCACCCTCTGGATAGGCAAGCTAAAACTACTACATTAGGTTGAAATCTCGCTGCTGAAACCTATGATTATCTACGGTCTTGAGTTTGAAATACGTTAATGTCAATTTAGAATTCCATCCTTCTGATATCCAAAGTGTTTTTCGAAATTAACTACATAATGAAGGAATATATTAATACGAGTTTAGAGTCTTGTTCAATACTGTATTTGCAAACAGATTTTATGGATTCTGTAATGCCAAACTGATAGGAAACCAAAACAAATGCACACAATAATTGTTGATGAATACACGTTTATAATATTCCTTGGTCTACTAAGAGCCTCTATTTGAAATTGCTCAAAAAATTACATTAATACATCCAGTTTCCTGGCACAAATACTTCTATGCTATGATCCTTACATAGGACCTGATTATGAATTTCGAGGTACTGGTGGGGTGGTAGCTCTGCGCCAGTAAAAACAGTACTGTAAGTAATCCATAAGGATTAGGGAATAACTGTGCTGATGCAGTTTTACTGGATGGAATTATGCACAGTATTTCCTTTTTCATGTGAATTAAAAAATACATGTACTACCTGCACTCAGCAGGTCGTTAATTTGTGCAGGAGCTGGTGCAGGACGGGATGGGGAGTCAGGAAGTGGAGAGAGAAGGAAAGGACATTGCTTGACAGTGGTGAGCATAAGATGCTAACCCTGTGCCTTGAAAAGGGGTTGGCACAGAAAACAGGATTGGGCTACATTTCAGTCTGTTTCCAAGCTGATTTTATTGACTGGATTTTTCTGCTGGGGAAATCAGGTCAGTAGTTTCCAAACCTTGTAAATTAGGATGTGGGTGCAACAGCCCACACAATATTGACCAGTAGAGAACCTGGACAGTAGTGGTTTCCAGAGAGGCTGGTCTCCAGGTATTGGATCAAACAGAGCGAGACCCCTGACGATCAAACATACAAATCATCTGCCCAGAATTTGGCTTTCACCACCACGTCTTGAAGCATAAATAAGGGTTTCTTTCTATCTTGCCTCAGATGTTACTCCAATGTGTCAATGCTCAGTGCAACCAACAATGTCAACAAGGAAAACACCTGCGTGCACCCCCTAAAGTTTGAAAAGGGGATGCTAATGTACTCTCTTCTAAAATTACGTGTGGTTGGTCTGTACAAAAATGACAATTTTTCCAATAAATCTTTCAGTTTTTACTCCATCAAATCCATCTTGGTGTCCTCTGTTACAATTGCTACGTGGAGCTCCTCTGATTTGCTCAACTTGTTTGTACACTAACTGCAATGCTTGTCATGGGCTTGAAGTGTTACCTAATAATAAAGTTTAGCTGGTCAAGGTGCACTATGGTCCCTTATCATTAAACAGAATCGACATGCAAGTATTTTAGAATATACTGCCATGTCCTGACTTAGTAGTAAAACTGGGTGGTTCTGAACAACATCTTGGCTGAACCTGCTCCCTATACATTACCTTGATTTCTGTTTACGCCTTTCATTTCTGTTGCCATTATCGAATGATGGGGCATATTATCAAGGGGGTTTATCTCCGCTTTTTTGGCTTTAAAAGCCAAGAAAGCGGAGATAAAATTATCTCCCTATTACCTAGCTGTCGCTAACACCAGTTAGCGACAGCTAGTAGGAGATAGCGACCATCTTGGGCCCCACTTTGCATGTCAGAGAAATTTATCACTAATGACATGCAAAGTGGGCGTGCCAAGATGTTAGCGACTGGAAACAGTCGCTAACATCTCTATCTCCTATTACCAACTTTTGGAGATATTCGCACTAAGCGCAAATATCTCCAAAAGCTAACACCTGCCCTGAGCAGTTCTTAGCTATGTTATCCAATGGGAGGTGGATAACATGGCTAAGAGCATTAGCTCGGTAATGCATGAATATCGCTGACTTTTCAGCGATATTCATGCATTGCGGCCGATTTTTATCGCATTTGCGATAAACGTTGGTAATACCAAGGTTTATCTACGATAAAAATCGCCACAGGTCTGCGATACATTTTTGTCTCTAACCATGCAATAGCGATAATTATCGCTATTGCTTGGTAATATGCCCCCTTGTACCTCTACATAGAAGATTTGGCGCTTCTAATTCCTTCTGATATGCTCCAGTTATTTTTTGAGGCTAGGAAACACATCCCTGTGTAAATGGTTATGTAATAACTTGTAATAATTCAAAAAGATTCCCGTGCTATTCCTTGCCAGGTCATTCTTCAGATACCATGTGCACTTTCAATATATTCGAAGTATTTAAGATTTTTCAGCATGTAAATCTGCTCCAATTGTTCATCCAGTGTCACCGATGGACTAAATGTATTTTGCTGCCATTGCTGTCACAAAGTTGTGAGAAAGCAGGGTAATCGTGTTCCATGTAAAGTGATCCCCGGATTATGTCCCAGAACTGTAGGGTTTTGAGTTCTCTCTTACCCACTTAAGCACCTTCATCTGTGACTGATGAATGAAACTATTACTATTGCTTAACTTGTTAGTTATAACCACACAGCAGTGTGATCTGGGACTTAATGATTAAAGCTGCCCAATGAGGTATGCCCTGAAGAGAACACCATTAACCTATTCAGGAGGGTACAATTCAAAATGGCAACATTATGATGAAATTGATGAGTGCCATTTATAATAAAAGCAGAAGAGCTGGGCATAGCTGGATAAAAAGCACATAGAAAGAAGATTTGTTGAACGACCAAATAATCAATCTGCTTATAAAATGCTATAAGCCTAGAAATGATGAGGTGACTAGGAATAAACTGAGCAGACTAAATACCATTACATGAAATGATGCATGCATGTTAAAGAGAGTCCTCAGTCAAATTTTAGCCATATTTGAGCAGCCTGACGTACTTGCAGGATAATAGAAAGCTTAGTCTTACCAGGGCAGTCAAAAACATATTAGCATTTGCACTGCAACATTTACATTTCTGAAGTACAGCATCCCAAGGCAGCAACGGCTCCTCTGCTAAGGTGAAGGAGCATCACCCCACTGCATTTTGAGCAGTGGGTAAAGGAAGACAAAAATGATAATAACATTGTTATTATCATTCTATTTTTCCAGTTTCTGGGGCGGATAGGGGCTTGGCTGTGTCACAGCCAACAAGGGGAGGAGTGGTAGGTACTTAAGTGCCCATGACTGTTTGGCCGGTCGTCTTGGGTCGGCCAAACAGTCAGGTGCACTTTGTATGTTCCCTACCAGGCTGTAATACACTGCATGGTGGGGAACATGCACAGGCGCTCCCAATGCCTGTCTAAGCACCAAACCATGGCGCTCAGACCAATCACTGCGCTGCATTGCAGAATTCTGATTGGTTAGGAAAGCCTGTTTGTGCTTCCTTCTTTAAGCTGGAACAGAAGAGGACAACGCAAGGCCGCGGTGCGACAGCAAGGTAAGTCATTTTTTAATGTATTTTTCTATTTGTCCCTCCCGTTACCCTGCCCCCTGCCTCAACCATGCAGCCGCCACTGTGCCAAGGAAAAGAAGCTACTCAAACTTATTAAATCTCAAGGCCTAAGGGGCTTAAGAGTTGCCATGCTCTTCAACTTGCCCAACACCTTCAGGGACTTTCCAAAGAAATCCCCAGATTTTCTTTGGTGACAATCTATTCCACTTTAAATAACTTAATACATTAACTCCTAGAAAAACGGACTTGCTAAAAGATATTGATGGGCTACCCCAAACTTTACCTGGTGCCCAGAAACAGTAGATAATTCAGGAAATTAAGTATTGTCACTTTTGCTTTGGATCCACCAATGCTGGAGGCTCGTGAGTCTTTTGGTTCTCATCTTCTTTTACATACCGGTTTTTCTAAGGTGTTTTGTTCTGGAAATTTAGCAGTATCTATCTATGAGAATTATAATGTGATGGAGGTAATACCAGTAACTGATAGTCTGGTAAAATACCTCATCTCGCGTCTGCTCCCCCTTGCTGCCCCTGATCCTAGTTATGCCTGGTATCTGTCCTGTTATTAAAAAATATATATATGCATATATTGCCCATTGCGCCTAGTTTTACTCCGGCGCCTTTGTAAAACTTGCTTTGCTTGCTCTTGATTACACTTGCGAATTCATGGGTATATTGCTCTTCTGTTTGCCCCTACGCTTCTCCCTCTGACTTCCACTGGTCCACGCACCACCTCCCAGAGACCCTTCCACCTACCAGGACATACTTACAGAGGTGATAGCATGACCCTATTGAGCAGGTCTCCGTTCCTGCTCCTCCTTGCTGCTGTTGATCGTTGTTTTTGCCTGGTGTCTGTTGCGGTTATTTGTTAATGCCCCTTGCGCCTTGTTTTACTCTGCTGCTTTTGTAAAACTTGCTATGCTTGCTCTTGCTTAGACTTGCACATTTCTGTGTTCATTGCTCTTCTGTCTGCCATGCTGCATGCGCCCTTTCCGCAGTTTCTCCCTCCTGCTTCCTGCCTCCATTCAACCCCGCCCATCACCTCCCAGCGACCCTCCCACTGTTTAATGGAGGTCGTATTGCACCTGCACTGCCGGCATTCCAAAGGTGTGCCAAAGGCAAACCTGTCTGCGCCTGTCCACGCCTGAACTGTGCCTATGACCTGGAATGCTGGCCTTCCGACCATACACAGATCTTTGCTGCAGGGCTGCAAGCCCTGAACACCACACGACGCAACAAAAACTGGTGTGTTGCATCTCATGACCATTTACCTGCCAATGCTGCCTCTTTGCCTGCAGCTCAGGTGGACCTCCTGCCCTCATAGATACCCTCATTACACCCTCCTCAGCAACTAGACCACCCAGTAACTATTGCATTGCATCCTGCTCAACTCCCAATCATCCTGCAAACATTCCACCTGAAAACCTGAACGCCATCACCACCCTCATGCCAACGCTATCTTCATCAAAGAGACCTGGCTCAACCCCTCTTCCACCCCCGAAATCTCTATCAAGATGCTCAATGGCTGCAAGATGATATACCTGGACTGCACCAACAAACATGGAGGAGGCATCGTCATTGTGCACAAAGAAACTATCCTTTGCACTACTACCGAAGACAACACCACACCGATCATGGAACGCCTCAACTTCCAACAACAAACTGACGGTAAAACTACCATTAGAGGCTCCCTTGCCTACAGACCCCCCAGGACCAGGACCTGACTTCTACAACGCCGTCCCTGAATTCATCAGCCCACTTACCATTGACTCCAGACACTACATCTTCCTCGATGACCCCAAAGACGAATACTCCTCAAACCTCCTGGAAAGCATGAGCAACAACGGCCTCACCCAACTGGTCACCACCCCACACATGATGCAGGGCACACGCTTGAGCGGATATTCACTGCCAGCGACAGAGTCAAGTACAATCATGTCCCTGAACTGACATGGAAAGACCACACCATCATCCACTTCACCATTTCAGGATCCCAATGCACCACCACCAGGCCCCCCAGCTCTTCCCACCACAGCTAGAACAAAGTGACAGAAACCCAATGGAGGGATGCCCTCAACACCACTCAGCCTGACTCAGCAACCAGTGCTGAGCAGGCCATTGAGAATTTCTCCACCTGGATCAACAACTGCACCAACACAGTCAGCCCCATCAAGTCAGCCAAGTCCAGAGGACCCATCAAACCAGCCACTTGGTATTCATCAGAACTCAGGACAATTAAATCCAAATGCAAACAGCTAGAAAGAAGATTGAACACCAACCGAGATCCCACATACCGAGCCACCTTCAAGTCATCCCACAACAAATACCAACAATGCCTAAAAGATACGAAATAAAATGCCTTAGCAGACCATGTCGAAGCAAGCTCTAACCACAGCAAGGAACTCTTCAACATCATCAGAGAGTTCACTTGCCCTCGAGCCACTGAGAACATGATCTCCCCCTCCCAGGAACTCTCTGACACCCTGGCAGGCTACTTCCACAACAAGATATCCACCATCTACACTAACTTGGAACCCCAACCCTCCGACCTCTACAAACTCTTCACACCAGCTAACGCCACTCACAACCACCCACTCACCGCATGGGAACAGCTCACCACACAGAGCACCATGGCCATCCACTCTAGAGCACCCAGGGACCCCTGCCCTCATCACTTGGGAGCAAGGAAATCAGTTGCCAACTCACCTCCATTTTCAACACATCCATTACCATGGACACCTTCCTCAATCGATGGAAACATGCAGAGGTCAGACCCCTCTATCAGAAGCCCTCGGCCAACCCCTGCGTACTCAAAAAACACTGCCCCATCTCTCTGCTTACTTTCCCTTTCAAAGTCCTTGAAAAGGCCATCGACCCCCAACTCTCCGTACACCTAGAGAGAAATAACCTGCTGGGCACCCCCTAATCCGGTTTCAACACCAACCACGTCACATCTTCATCCACAACAATGCCCCATCAGCAGTTAGCTGGGAAGAGCTTAGATCTCAGTCCTTCATAACGTTTCATTGTGATGCCTTATACAAGCGCAGTTGATCGGAGGTGGGTTGTGGTAGGTGTCCAGGTACCAGTCCACCTCCTTTCGTGAAGTAACGTTGTTTTGAGTTCCCATCCAAATTTTCAACTTACGGAAATGCCTGATCCATACATACCATTGTCTTCAGTTTGTGTTATTTTGCCAACATTTTTTCACAAGTCAGCAAAGTTGAAGTCATTTACTTCTCTACTTGATGCTGTTGCCCATGTGCCACTTGAATTTTCCTCTGAATAAGGCCTTGCTGCTTGTGCCAAACACCCATGAGTGAAACAGGTATTCCTCATAGAAACCACCTCACCTCGTAGAAATCAGATTGTTTTGGCTTCATGGAATGTAAGCAACTATTGACACAAAAACTACAACCTCACTCAACCCTGTTTCCTGCAAAGTTAAATTAGTTTAATATCCTGATCTAAGCCGCAAAACGTGCTCAATTGCTGTTCCTATTCTCGGCTCGTATTCAATAAATCACCCATATGTGCAATATCTAGATACATCCCATTCTAACGTTTCATCGTTTACAATTTGTTCTGCTCTTCTTGTTTTAAAGAAATTCACGAGCATGCACTTCTTTTAATAGTATACTATCCACCAATGTTCTTCCGATAAAACACATCCCTTCTCTTTGTCCTATACTTCGATTAACTGGAGAATGGTCTGAAGTATGTTACATCTACTCATCACAATATGGTACCTAATTCTATACCTGCTTACGAAGCAAAAATTCAGTAAACCCTTAAACATTGCTCATGTAAAAGGAATGAAAAATCATTTGTTTTTCGAAGATCTTCTCCATTGTCATAAAATAAAGATCTTCCCTATGTTGTCAGATTCCTTTTTCTGCCTCCCTGTAATCTGATAATAAATGCTTTGCTGTCTCACTTAGGATTACATTTAATGAATGATTTATGGGAACCATCAAAATGCACTCACAGGCATCTTTACCAGTCAGTTCTGAACATCGCAATACTATCCCCCAGAGGTTGTACCTGCGAGCATACATTGTTCTATGCATTTCAATGAGGTTGCTCGAAATTTCTTCTGCTTTACTTTTTTTTCCAAAGAGGCACTACAATTTCATTAGGAAAGTGATGAACCAGAATGCTGTTTGTGTTTTTGTTGGTTCTCTGAACGTTGGTATTGTGTTTCCAGAAGTTTAGGTTAGGTAGAGGTGGGGTTGACACTTGGTGTCTAAGTTTCTCCTGTTGTCCCCTTTCCACAATCTTGACCGGCCAGCTGCTCATTCGTAGCCATATACGTGGGCCTTCTCCTATCGTACCAAGCCCTTTTTGTGCTTTAAATCCAATCCAACCAGATACTTTACCAGAGATGTATTCAGCATTGCTGATTTATAGAAGCTTGTTTTTTTGTGAATGTGAAAGACTGGGGTGATAAGTGCATTATCATTTTTATAGTATTCTACTGCACTATTTGTATACTACGTCATACCCCTCACGATTCCAAGAAGTACTCTGATGTGGATCCGATTCAGTTTTTATATTTCCAGAGTGTTGGAGAGAGATGATACCCATATTTACAATTCTGTAAATGATTTTCTCTCTTAGGTTGTCAGGTGGTCTAAAAAACATTTGAAAATACTTGTACCTAGATTTGTGAAGAATTGTGGTACCTCTCCAACTGATTTCAAGAAGGTTATTTTAAAAACTTTATATGGGGTTCATTCATGCTGGTTTAAAAGTTATGAAAAATAACCTGTGAAACAAGTAGGTTTTACAGAGAAACACCCGCATTTGATGTACTAGAAACCTCTTCTGCAGGCAAACCTTTTTCCAGACTTATGTGAAAGTTGTTAGTTACCACAACCTTGCTGGCAGAATTTTAATTTTGCCCTCCCCAGATGTTACCAGCGAACTCCAGAAAGCTCAGCAACCTACAGCCGCAGATGGGTAACATATTGTTTTCTAGGAACGATTGCGGAGAGCGCCTACTGAATATCTTGATACTTTTAAACAAATACTGTGCTAGAACCTTCTAAAATGTATATTTCGGTAACTTGCAACCGAATCGAATTTTCCTTTTGCAATTAGGTATTAAGAAAGGGCATGTTTAGGGTGTCTGTCCTACTACCGAATAGCACTGGTATGTATGAATGTTCTGAGACCGGGAATGCAGTCGCAAAACATTCGCAGTTACCACCAACTTCAAATTGATGGTAACCCGTTTGCAAACGGAAAGGGATCCCCAAGGGAACCCTCCTCCTTTGTGAATGTGGGTGGCAACATTTTTTAAGAGCAGGCAGTGGTCTCATAGACCAATGCCTACTTATAAAAAATGAAAAGGAAGCCTTTCATTTTTTTTTTTTTTGTAAAAGATATTTTTATTAAGAAAACAAAGAAACAGAAACAAGAGAGAAGAAAGGGGGGGGGATAGAGTCGCATGAATTACAAATCATAGATGCACCCACGCAGGGGTCAATGCAAGAAGGCCAAGCAGCAGTAAACGTTATGAAGAGCTAAGCAATGTCAACACTCAGGGCAGGACGCCATAGTGCAAAAAAGAAAAAGATCCAAAAATGCAGCTCGGGAGAGTGTCAAGCCCCCTGAGAAGTCCGGAGGGGAGAGCCCGCATGGCATCGGGCAAGTCAATGCAATGTAGAGGCCGGGACGGCCAAGTTCGTATATGCCTCTCCGCTGTGCGGCCACAAGAAACCAGCGTGACATGCAATATCATAAAAAGCAAATCGTCCACATCCCCTGTCAGAAAAGAAAAACCAGAGGCTCCAAGCTCCCCAGTGCACCAACCCCCCCCCCCGATGGTGGCGGCCAGACAACAATCATTCACTCATGCACAGATCACACCTGAAACAGATGTAAGCCACGTATAGTGGGCGGGCATACCGCTGACGGCAACCCACGAGAAAGAAAGCGGACCAGCGGGCCCCATCTGAAAGCAAAATTCTTAAAGTTGTTCCTGAAGACCTCTGCCATCCGTTCCACACTCAGCAACCTCCACAATCTAGCAAACCAAAGGGAAAGAGCTGGGGCCTCCCTCTTTTTCCAAGAAGCAGCCAGAGTCAACTTGGCCGCTCCCAGGCAGAGCCAGAGGATGTGCTTATCTGCCCTGGTTTGGTGCTCCAGAAGCGGGTCCCGAAGGCCAAGGAGCACGAAGCCAATGGAATCAGGAACCGGGTACCCCAGGACCTCCCTAATATGAGACAGTATCTCCTCCCAATAGGGGCGTATGATGGGGCAATCCCACCAGATATGGCGGAAGTCCCCCAGGAGACCACAGCCCCGCCAACACCTATCAGAAGCTGAAGGAAAAATCCTTTTCAATCTGGTCGGGTACAGATACCAGTCTAGCATGGTCTTCATGTGTGCCTCTCTAAGATCAATCGAATGATTAAATGCATGTAGATCACGCCAAAGATGCGACCACTCTTCATCGGAAATGTCCCTCCCCAGGTGCTCCTCCCATAACCCCATGTATCTAGGGCGAGGCGAAACAGCCGTGGTTAACAGTAAATCATAGAGAAAGGAAATCACCCCCTTCATGGAGGATGTGCGAGTAATGTAAGTCTCAAAAGCTGTGGGAGGCCTCGTTGCAGCGTCCCGCACCTCAGGAGATAGCGCCCAATGCAACAGCTGAGCAAGTCGGTAGCGTTCAGTAGGTGGCAAGCCATAGTCGCGCATGCAGTTGTGGAAGGTGAGCGGCTCATAGCCATGAAACAAGTGTGTAAGTGCATGGCAGCCTCCCGCCTTCCACCCATCAAAAGGTCCCTCGACTAATGCCGGCGGAACTGCAGGATTAAAGTGAATAGGTGTGAAGGGGGAAGGAAAGGAAGTCCACCGCTCGTCATGAGAGACCGAATCCCAGACCTTCAGAGTGGTGCTAGCAGGGGTGCTAATGTATGCGTTGCGAGGCCGATCCGCCTTCGCCTTCCAAACCAGATCCCAAATAGAGCGCCCCGCCACACTCCTGTCCATGTGCAACCAATGCTTCTCCGACTCCATTTGGGACCACTCAGCCAACACCCGGAGTTGTGCCGCTTTGTAGTAAAGGAGCATGTCCGGCAGACCAGCCCCACCCTTCCTCTGCGGTCGGCGAAGCGTGAGAAAGGAAAGTCTGGCACGGCCCCCCTGCCAGACGTAACGCAGGATCATAGTCTTAAGTCGCCGAAAGAAACCCCCGTCCAAGGGAATGGGGAGGGCTTGGAACAAGTACAGAAGCTTGGGGAGCAGCGTCATCTTAACGGCATGCACGCGCCCAAGCCAAGAAATAAACATAGGCTTCCAGCGATTCAGTTCGGCCTGTATCTGAGACAGCAGAGGAGGGAAGTTAGCTGTATATAGAGTGGCGACAGAAGAAGTCAGCTGGACCCCAAGATATTGAATGGAGGAGCCCGCCCAGGCCAGGGGAGTGAGCGGTCGGATGCGCTCTACTTCAGAGGGTGGAAGCGTGAGATTAAGTATGTACGATTTGCCGGTGTTCACCCGAAACCCCGCCACCGCTTCGAACTGGGACAGCACATCCTGTACCCGCGGAAGGGAAGTCCCGGGGTCAGCTAGCGACAGAAGGACATCGTCAGCAAACAGAGATATTTTATGCTGTTCCCCCGAGAAGGGGAGGCCCACAATATCCGGATCCTCACGAACCCTAATAGCAAGAGGCTCTATGCTAAGGGCAAAGAGTAAAGGGGATAGGGGCATCCCTGCCTAGTGCCTCGTGAATGAGCAAAAAACGGCGAGACATGGCCGTTCACCATGACTCTCGAGCGTGGGCCGTGATAGTTGGCCCGAAGCATAGTTATAAATTTGGAAGAGAAGCCAAAAGCATGTAAGGTGCCAAAGAGAAAGGTCCAGTCCACCCGATCGAATGCCTTTTCCGCGTCAAGGCCGAGCAGGACAGCTGGGATCCGAAAGCGTTCGGCCTTCTCAATCAGGTGAACTAGACGTCTAGTATTATCGTGGGTCTGGCGACCCTTTATAAAGCCAGATTGATCCAGGTGAATGAGAGCGGGCATAAGGTCCTTAAGTCGAGCGGCTAAGATAGAGGAATACAATTTGGCATCAATATTCAGGAGAGCAATGGGTCGATAGGACTCACACCTGGTGGGATCCTTCCCCGCCTTGGGAATGATCGAAATCATAGCCTCCGCCATAGTACCCGAGGTGTGGCCCTCGTCCCTCATGGTATTGAAGAGGAGCACTAAATGATCTCCCAACTCGGACGCGAACGTCTGGTAAAAGGCGGCTGTATAGCCGTCCGGGCCCGGTGCTTTGTGCGGCTTGAGAGACCGAATGGCAGAGAGTACCTCCTCCCTAGTAATCGGGGCCTCCAGAAGTTCATTCCATTCCTTGGAGACCTGCGGCAGCGCTAGGGCCTCCAGATATGCTTGTTGAGTGGACGGCACTAAGCGATCCGCCGAGTACAGAGCGGCATAGAAGTCACCAAAGAGCTCTGCCTTATCCGCGTCTCTGTGTTCCACTACCCCGGAGGGGTTCCGAATACCACCCACATATTCTCTTTCATGCTTATCACGGAGTTGCCGTGCTACGTGCTTCCCCACTTTGTTGCCCTGGGAGTAGGAGAGGCGCCGCAAGCGCAGCAGGGTATATTCTGCTCGGTTGTTATAATGCGCCCTGAGCTTCCCTCGTACCGCCGTCAGAGGGCGGAGCGTCCTTCTAGAAGGATTCTGCTTATGTGCAGCTTCCAACGTGGTCAGTTCCGCCTCCAGCGCCTCCCTTTCTTCCCGACGAAGCCTATTCAAGGCGGAGTTCAAAGCAATGCACGTACCACGTGTCGACGCCTTGAAGGCGTCCCATTGGGTAAAGATTGAGGTGTCGCCAGTCTTATTCAGTTCAAAGAACTCCCCAATGGCCGCCCGAAGCTTCTTGCAGGATACCTCATCCCGCGTGAGGGATGCCGGGAAGTACCATTTGCGATGAGGGGACGAATCAGGGGCCCAGTTCAAGCAGGTCGCCAAAAGGCTATGATCCGAAACCGAAAGTGGAAAAATGTTGCTGTCGCGCAGATCACCTTGTAAAGATTGATGTACAAAAATATGGTCGAGACGGGAATATGTGTGGTGAACATGTGAATAGAATGTGTAGTCCCTAGTGCGGGGGTGGAGGGAGTGCCAGCTATCAATAAGGCCCAGACTTAACAAAGTATCACGCAGCTCCGGGGAAAAGAGACCCGTCTCAGTCCTCTGCTGATGTGAACAATCAAGATCTTTATCCCAAACCAAGTTGAAATCCCCCAATACAATCAACGCTCCCTCTCCAAAGACCCCAATCACATTCAGAAGAGTCTCAAGGAACCCATGTTGCCCTGTATTCGGAGCATAGACCACCACCCACGTGCAAAGTTTACCCATGAGCATCCCCTTCACCATCAACCACCTCCCCTCTTTGTCCCCCCGCACCCCCACAGGCTGAAACTGAAGGGCAGATCGGAACAAAAGTGCTACTCCACGGTGCTTAGTGGTGGCAGAGGATTTATAAATCAGAGGATACTGCCTGTGCTTAAGCCTGGATTCATCTTTGCGAGCCAGATGAGTCTCCTGCAGGCCCACCACATCCAGTTGATGATCTAGAATATATTTCCAAATCTTTTGACGCTTCTGAGGCGAGTTAAGGCCTTTCACGGTCCAGGAGCCTATCGTAACTGGCAACATCGAGACCAACCTCCCCCCCAGCGCTTCCATTAACGCAGCCCAACTCCAAAGACAAACCAAACACACCACAGCCATACCAGATCCCAAACCACCACCACCGGGGTCCATCCCCGACAAGCCCAACGGAGCCCCCAGGAATCTCAAGAACAAACCATAGAGAAGGGAAAACGAAAAATAGAAAAAGAACAATGAGAGTCAGACATGACCGTAAGGGTCGGGGGTAGAAGACCCAGGTAGTGCCCCCCCCGATTCCAGGGTCGGGGTAACCCTCCATTGGAGAAATGTCCCACAGAGTACCTGAGGTGGTAGAGCCCCCCGGCTCCCACAGGCCGCTGAAATTGGGGCCTAAGCCGCCAAAGAGCTGTCCACTCGGCTCGAGTCAGTCACCTGGGCCACCGAGGCCAAAGCTTCACCCCTCTCCGTCTGGCTCGCCGACGGGGATGGCCCCTCCGCTGTGCCCTGTCGTCCCACTCTCTGCCAAGGCGGGGATCGGGAACGGCGACGTTGTCTCGGTGATGCGCTAGCGTCCGCCGGAGCAGATGGTTCCTCCATTCCAAGCAAGTCCCTGGAGGCCGCCACAGTTCGCACTTGCATCAGTCTATTTTGCCATCGGAAGATAAGCCGAAAGGGGTGACCCCAGGAGTAGGACACCCCGTGTTCCTTCAGGAAAGCCGTGACTGGGCGAAAGTCCCGTCGCTTCTGCAGGGTGGTGGCCGCCAGGTCCTGAAAAAGCAGGGGGCTGTGTCCGCGAAAAAGCAAATTGTTAGTGTCCCTCGCCTTCCGCAGGATCAGCTCCTTCAGCTGAAAGTCATGGACACAGACCAAGATGTCGGGGGCGGTGAGCGTGCGCCACGGGGCAGGCCCACCCGATGTACCCTGTCCAGCTTGACTTCATCGCGATCGTCCTCCGCCAAGATATGCAGAAAAAGAGCCTCCACATATTCCCGTAGATTACCACCGTCTCCATCTGAGGGCACCGCTCTAATTCGGATGTTATTGCGACGGGACCTGTTCTCCAGGTCCTCGCAGTGGGTCTGAAGATCCAGATTCTGCTCACGGAGCTGGAGCAGGTCTTGCTGTAGCTGATGGACATCCCCACTGAGGCCCAAGTCATGGTCCTCCAGGGTAGCTACACGCTTGCCAATGCCGTCCACATCGCGGCGGACTTCGCGGAGGTCGGAGGCCAGTTGGGCTTTCAGTTCCGTGATGTCCTCCTTGATGGAGGAGAAAAGCTCGATCAGGAAGGCCTTCGTGACCGGGCCGTCTGCGTCGTCTTTGGTCGGTGACTTGCTAGGGCCAGGGGGCGAGCCAGACGCCCCCTTCCCGGGACCTTCCTTCCCCGGTTTATTCAGGCGAGTCCTTGTCGACATGATGCGACGTCCCAGTGCCGATGATAGGAGGCAAGATGGCACCGCTACTCCGACCGTCCGTCGATGACGCTGTCCAGCAAGGCCCCAGACAGGAAGGAGCCTCCTCGTCACCTCTGTACGGCGATAAGTGCCAGCTAGGCCACTGGAACCACAGGCGGGCTCGTCACAGCGCCAATGTGGGGGACTCGCACAGAAGAGCTTCACTCGATCACCAGCCAAAGTCCCGAGTCCCCTCTTGCAAAGAGTCGAAGCCGCCCAGACAAAGCCCCGTAGGCCGCTCCGGAGTCAGTGCGCCACCAAAGTAACACCTCGGCTAAGTCCGCCGTCCCGTGTCGTAGCTCGACGGGGGAAAGGACAAACCAGTACGGGACGCCTCAGTAGTCCCAGGAGGGTCAAAGCCGAGGCTAAAAACGCCCCAAAACCGCTAAACAAGGCTATGAAGGGCTCGGGGTGCCGGAGGAGCTCGCAGGCACGTCCTACTCCGTCGCCATCTTGGCCACGCCCCCATTTTTATTTTTGAAATGCATCCTGTTTTCCTTTAAGGAAACGGGCTACATTATAAAAAAATAAAATAAAAATAGTGCTTTATTTAAAAAGCAAATTCATTCATGGTGGTGTGCTGATCCCAGCAGGACAACATCCCTGTGATTGTAGCCATCACAGTGGGATGCAAATTGTGACATGCCTAATGAATATTGATGAGGCAGGTCCATTTGTAACCTCAATGGGAATCGCTAACAGTGTCAAACACATCGCAGTTTGTGATTTCCTAATAGCAAATGGCTAACATTTTCTACTAGAAAATAGCAAACACATGATTTCGTAATTCTGGCCCGAGTCACATTTTGCCTTCTGTACATGGCAAAATGTATTTTGCCGTTCGCAAATGGCCCGATAAGTCGTTTGTGACTGGTAAATTGCTTCATACATCTGGCCCATAGTGACAACTGCGAGCGTAAAAGAACTATAGTGAAAGTTTAGTTTTTTCCGTACATCAATTCAATCTAACAATTCCAATGGTGTCTTGGTATAAATGTGTCAGGCGACACTTCCCGTTAATGTTTCCTTGTAGCTACATAACATAGCCCTCTTTCCATTCTACATCAATAAAAGGAGTTAAATGTAAGTGATGTAAATGATAGTGATACAGAGGATATCAGCCTAAACAAGAATAATGTGTTTTCAAAGGGCATTGAGATCTGTTACTGAATGTGTATGATGTATGCATTTCCAGCTACAAATGGAAGTACATTGTACTATCTGAATACATGTTTTTTCTTGCCAGGGAGAAAGGGGAATAGCAGGTGTTCCAGGGTCACCAGGAGATATTGGACCACCGGGATTCGCCTCAGAGGGTCCACCTGTAAGTCTAACAGCACTAGAATATTTGTTAAATAAATAAATCAGATCAAATCGTAATGTAATTCTAAGTGTAGTTTTAAGATTGTGAGACCTATAGTTAGTAACATGTTTTTTCCATCAAGGTCGTTTATTATTGCAGTAGCACAGCAAAAATATTGTATGTGAAAAGATTGTTCATTGCAAATTATTTGAATCAGTACAACGGCTAAGCAATATATTAGGAAAGTTACAGCATTTAAAACATTGTTCATACCATATTGCAACCATCATCACTCCTTGCCCCCTCCTCCTTAACGCACGCCCTACATCCATCCCCTCCAAAAAACCCTGTTGGCGAGCCAGTGATGTTTGCTTGTTTCATTTAAACAATTGTGTACATTCTCTACAACCAGATGACCTGCTTGAAAATAGATACTGTACAGTGGCAAATGGAATCTTCTTTTAACGTAAGCAAGAATACAGGACCCTCTTGTTAACTGTTCCAAGCTACAGGTGACTGTGGTCAGCCCTCTGTCAGCCCACTTGCTGAACTGTGCCACCTTTCACTGGCACCAGCTGGCCTGCAGCACAAGGCCCATGCTATGATAGTGTTTTAGAAACACGGCCCCTCACTTTGACAAGTTTAGACTAATGTGGTGTCCGCTCTTGTGCCTGACTACAAAGGCCTACAAGGCACTGCCTTCAGTAACCCCCTCCTCCAAAATGAACCACCCTATTCATCTCTAACAAATCCCTCTGCTTGCTCCGCCTGGCTTGCTCAATAGCATTCTCCGGTAATGCATTAGATGACAAGATGGGCACCTCGCAGTTCAAGTACTTAAACTGGGAGCCCAGAATCATATTCCATCAGAAACATTTCCACTACAATGACAGGCATAAAGACCCTGACGCCTCACTTGTTCTCAGACTGTTCAGGGCTGGAATCTCTT
The DNA here is from genome assembly GCF_964263255.1 of Lissotriton vulgaris. Lineage (NCBI taxonomy): Eukaryota > Metazoa > Chordata > Amphibia > Caudata > Salamandridae > Lissotriton > Lissotriton vulgaris. The sequence continues at coordinate 480,506,363 of NC_141694.1, forward strand.
TCCCAAGATCCCGGCAGTCATGTTCTGCTCCAAGACACAATTCAGGTGTTCTTGTGCGTATACTCGGCCCTGAATCTAATAAAACATACTCACCAGAACAGAAATATAGAAAACGTACAAAAAAGCAACTTAGCAAAGAAAATGCTGCCATTCTAAAGACATTGCATTTTATTAACGTTTGTTTTCATTTACAGGGTCCCAAAGGTTCTATTGGACAGCAAGGTATTCAGGTAAAATACTATAAGAATACTTGGCAAAACTGAAATACATTTCGACATGCTCATCTGTTATCATTTCTGGAACAGGTGTCATTTTTTATTCATTGTAGGGTCCGAGGGGCCTCTCTGGATTACCAGGTGCTCCAGGTTCCCCGGGTAAAGATGTAAGTAAAGATTACGTTAAGACACTTATTTGTTTGAAATGTTTATAATTGGAAAACTTATGAAGCAATGTGTGTGATTGTAGGGGCTTCCAGGGAGAGATGGAAAACCAGGACTTCCAGGCCCTCCAGGAGAACCGGTAGGTACCCACAGCTAGCAATACTCAATGCACGTATCAATTTAGTGAAATTGTGGAAACTATTATTACAGAAATCTCTTTTGTGGCCCTGACTATGATGCTTCAGAAACTGGTGGTTTTCCACTAGGGACATTCTCATTAATAATAATGACGTTTATCTTTTTGAACGCACATACATATTTTTCTATGTGGTGTCTGTTGAAACTAACTGACTTTTTGGCATAACGTAATATTAGGGATTTTTTTTCTCCATTTTCTGGAAATGCTGACTAAACATGGATGGCCCCAGTGAGGAAGGGTGTTGAGGTGTGTTTGAGCGGGTGCTTGTGTGCATGTGTGGGTTGTGTGTATGCGTGTGTGTGAAAGAGAGAGTGAGAACTGGCGTGTGTGTGTTTTCCCTAAAAAGCAAAGGGTAGCCCACTACAATCTTCTTTACAACTAGTATATATGCACCCTAACAAACTGCATTAATACTGCCCACTCGTCAGTCTACTCTGATGGAGAGATTATGGGACAAGAGGTGATTTACTTCATATTTGGTAGACTTGTCTCAAGATACAGGGATCTGCGAGGAGGGTGTTTGCGGCAATCCATATAATGCTTGGTTTCCCCTCTCTGGAACGTTTTCATATGTACTTCCGGGAGCAAGGACCCTGGACTTCCAATACCAAACCCAGCCGAATATATTCATAATATCACAGACTTCATCAGCCAACATGCCCTAACCTCCTCAGACTACATCCTCCTAGGGGACCTCAACTTCCACCTGGAGAACAACGACGACAGCAACACTGCAGCCCTACTTGACAACCTCGCCAACCTCGGACTCAAGCAACTGGTGAACACCCCCACCCACTACGCCGGCCACACGCTAGACCCCATCTTCTCCTCCAGCAAGCACATCTCCTTCAGCCACGCCACCGGACTACACTGGACAGACCACAGCTGTGTCCACTTCAACTTCGAGAGAACCACGGCCCACCACCACCCACCACCACCCGCAACAGGTTCCCCGCAGAAGCTGGAGCAAGATCACCACCGACCAGCTCACCAACTCTCTCAGCCAGAACCTTCCCACCAACATGAAGGACCCCAACGAAGCAGCCCACAACCTCACTCAGTGGCTCACCAACTGCGCCGATGACCTTGCACCACTGAAGAACCCTCCCAGCAGCCTGGCAGCAAGAGGGCCTCGTGGTTCACCAACGACCTCATAAACTCCAAGAAAACCTGCCGCACCGTCAAGAAAGCATGGCGCCACGACCAGACAACAGAAAACATGTCAGCCCTCAAGGACGCCACCCGCAAACACCACCAGCTGATCTGCACCACCAAGAGGACAACATTCAAAGAACGATTGGACAATAACACCCACAACAGTAAGGAACTCTTCAGCATCGTTAAAGAGCTTTCCAACCCCACCATCGGAAACAACAACATCACACCCTCGCAAGACCTCTGCGACTCACTCGCCTCGTTCTTTCACCGCAAGATCACCGACATACACAACAGCTTCGGCGCACAGTCCACGCACCAAACCACTGAACCAGCGCCCCCCACCACCACCCTCTGCGCCTGGACCCCAGTCAGCACCGAAGACACCACCCGCATGATGAACACCACCCACTCCCGCTCCCCAACCAACCCCTGTCCATACCACATCTTCAACAAAGCAGACACCATCATCGGACCCCATCTCCGGGACATCATTAACTGCTCCTTCGAATCTGCCACCTCCCCGGAGAGCTGGAAACATGCCGAGCTCAGCGTCCTCCTGAAGAAACCCACCGCGGACCCCACGGACCTCAAGAACTTCCGCCCCATCTCGCTCCTGCCTTTTCCTGCCAAAGTCATCGAGAAGACCGTCAACAAACAACTCTCCTCCTTCCTCGAGTCAAACGGATCCCTCAACCCCTCGCAGTCCGGCTTCCGAGCAAACCACAGCACCGAGACTGCCCTCATCACAGCTACCGACGACATCAGGGCCCTGCTCGACAAAGGGGAAACAGCCGCCCTCATCCTCCTAGACCTCTCTGCAGCCTTCGACACCGTATGCCACCGCACCCTAGAACAGCGCCTCAGCAACACCGGAATCCAAGGAACGGCCTTGGAGTGGATCATCTTGTTCCTCACCGGAAGAACGCAGAGAGTCCGCCTCCCCCCGTTCCGTGGCCACCGAAGTCATCTGCGGCGTTCCGCAAGGATCCTCGCTAAGCCCCACTCTCTTCAACGTCTACATGAGCCCCCTTGCAGCCATCGCACGCCAACACAACCTCAACATAATCTCCTATGCTAACGACACCCAGCTGATACTCTCCCTCACCAACAACCCCACCACCGCCAGATCCAGACTCCAGGAAGGATTGAAAGACGTCGCGGAATGGATGAAGCTCAGCCGTCTGAAACTGAACTCAGACAAGACGGAAGTCCTCATCCTGGGACCATCACCCTCTGCCTGGGACGATTCCTGGTGGCCCCCGGCCCTGGGCTCCGCCCCCAAGCCAACAGACCATGCACGCAACCTGGGCTTCATCCTGGACTCCTCGCTCACAATGACCAAACAAGTCAACGCTGTCTCGTCATCCTCTTTCAACACCCTGCGCATGCTCCGAAAGATCTTCCGGTGGATCCCCACTGAAACCAGGAAGACGGTCACCCAGGCCCTCGTCACCAGCCGACTGGACTACTGGAACACCCTCTACGCGGGAACCACAGCCAAACTCCAGAAAAGACTCCCGCACATACAGAACACTTCTGCACGACTCATCCTGGACATCCCCCGCCACAACCACATCTCTGCCCTTCGAGACCTGCACTTGCTCCACGTCAGCAAGAGGATCACGTTCAGGTTCCTCACCCACGCACACAAGGCTCTCCACGACACGTGCCCCAAATACCTCAACAGTGCCTCACATTCTACACACCCACCCGCCAGCTTCGATCCGCCAGCCTCGCCCTCGCCTCCGTCCCACAAATCCGCAGAACCACCGCCGGAGGAAGATCCTTCTCCTACCTGGCGGCCAAGACATGGAACTCCCTCACTGCCCACCTTCAGCTGACCCAGGACTATCTCTCCTTCAGGAAGCAACTCAAGACCTGGCTGTTCGAGCAGTAGCGTCTCCCCCTCCTCCCATAGCCTTGAGACCCTAGCGGGTGAGTAGCGCGCTTTACAAATTTTGCGGATTGATTGATTGATAGATAACATGGAGCTGCCTAGGCGTGGCAATGGGCATTATAGCAGCTGCGTAGAGGAAAAAGGAAGCTCTAGATATTACCAAGTGGCATTCTCGCCTTTGAAACATTTTGGCGATGGAAAGACTAACTAGCAACAACACCAGGGACTTGACTAGTGACCACGGTACTTATTGACGTCCCCAAATGAACTATCAAGCCAAGAGACAGCCATGACTAGCATTCCGTCCCCAGCTTAGACCCCTGAATCTCCTGTAAGACTTTCTGTATCTGGGATAACATTATTACAGTATTGAAAAAATAATGATTTACATCTATTTATCTACCTGTTATGTACAATGTCAGCACTGTGTTTTATATAAGAAAATCTATAAAAATTGTTTGACTTAAAAAAGCAAAGAGTAAAGTGAAGTTATGCGTAGTTTTGGTTATTATAGCACCGTAAAAAATGTTTAGAAAATCCTTAGGAATTCACTTAAAAAACACATGTAAAGCGTTGTTATGGTTGCAAATTAAAACAACAAAAACACTGATATTTGCAAGTTATTCTCAGAACCGCAATTTATAACTCTCCACAGCAGACATGCATACTATATCTTACACAGCAAAAGCAATACTGGATATGACCTCACCCTTGATGTGGCAGATGGAATTATCAATGCCAATGATTTTAAAGATGAGAATACTTTTCAGATTGCCATTAACACTGTGAAAGAAACAACAATGAATTCAGTGTTATTGTAGGAAAATGCTAATTTTGCCTGATCACCTCAAAGGAGATGCTGCAAAAGTGTGTAGGGTTGCCCCTGAGACCCTTTTCCCAATTAGCTAAGTAGATGGCAGGAGTAACCTGTATGCTAGTACAGGCATACATGTGGCACCAAAGGCACCCTCTTTAGGATACTGCTGGAACTGTGAAAGACAGATAAAAACGGTGCCTGCTATCTTATAGAGACTTCTAGCTGCAGATTCCGCACCTTAGAATTATTTACGGGCATAACACGGTATCTAGATTGTTCATGAGCATATCCTTGTGTACTGGTAGGTGATGTCGTTCGGCTACACGTGGCATCGGCACACCAGAAGTGATGTGTGCAGTGCATAAATAGGCATCACCCAGCGCACTTACGTTAGTTCTTTTTTGCCAGTCACTGCAGATCCGAGAGGGCAACCCCCAGCCACTTTTTGACTGACCTTTTTTTGTCCCGTTTGTCAAACATTTTTTGAGACATTGTCTCATGGTGTGGCAAGATGTCCACAAGGAAAGCTAGCTTCCAGCCCTGCAGTGCCTGTCATCGATACATTCAATGCTGCAACAGTCTCGATCCCGATCAAGAGGAATGTCCAGGGGTCGGTCATGGAGTCATCGATCTTTGTCAAAGTCGCTTGGTGAGTCACATAAAAAAAGAGCAATAAGTCGAAGAGGTCTTCAACTTCATGCCGTCTGTCAAAGTCTTCTGATGAGATGAGGGAGCATCGTCATTGGAGACTTGTCCCCATGGTTGAGCCTGCACTTCGTAAGCTCCGCACCTTGCTGAGTTTTGTGCCAAAGAAAACTCTGCCCAAATCTGCAAAGGTTATGAGGCCATGTTCATACTTGTGCAGTCGTCCCTAATGGTGTGCCGTCGGGCTCCATGGGGGAGGGAGGCTCCCCTACTTGTTCCACACTAATGGGTCTACCCCAGCGCCTTTGGGACCCGTGATTCCACGGAGGGATCTGGACTTCTGCCTGTTGTACCAGATTGGCCGTCCCTAGTGCCAGTCCCAATGTTGATGCTCCCAACGCTGCTGGTGCAACACAGCGACACCATCCCCATTCTCATCCCCTACTCTCACACTGAGACGGAGGGGTGTCATTCGACACCCACTCCTGCACCGAGTGAACCCGATCCTCCAGAGGCTAAGCCCTATTCCTACGGGCTAGGAATTGGGGAAGATTGGGCAGGGCCACTGCACCCTGAGGAATACCAGCCCCTAGACTAGTGGACTGGACACCCCCTATATACTGGCATGGTCTATCCTCTTACCGTGGCTATGGAGGAGGGAACTTCTTTTGCTGTAGTAGTGAGAAGGGTGGCTGAGGTCCTGGCCTTAGCCTGCCCTCAAAGGCACTCAAGACTAACATCTTGACAGAGGTTTTTCAGCCTGGAGCGCCCCTTTGAACTGCTTCTGTTATTTAATGAAGCCTTTATGGATATCTTACTTTGGACCTGTGGCAAACCTAGCACAGTGCTTCTCGTGAACAAGACAATTGCCTCCACCATTGGCCAACCCTAGGGAACACTAATTTCCTCATGCAACACCCTAACCAGGACAGCTTGGTGGTCCAACCCTCCACTTTGAGTGTAAACCCTGGTGCATTCTCTACCATTTCAGTGGATAGGTAATTCAAGAGACTGGACACCTTAGGCAGGGAAACGTTTTCTTACACCAGCCTGGCACTGCTGTCCATGAACACTGCATGCCTATTGTGTAGTTACTCTCAAGCGCTGTGTGATTCAGTTGGCAGGTGCTGCCCATGGTCCCGGAGGAAGATTGGCCTGAGCGGTGAACTCCGCTCCGTTTGCAGAGTTTGCAGAGTTTTCTGCTCTCCGTGCTCAGCGGAGCTCGTGGAGTGCAGAAAACTCTAGTCGATGTAGTGCAGCAGATTTTTTTCCCTGCTCGCGCTTGCCAATGGTAAGTTGGTGACCGCGAGCTGCCGCACGGGTAGAACTTCTACTCAAGAGGCAGGAAAATCAGCGCGAACTGCAGTTCCCACTGCACTCCGCCACTTGCGGAACTCCGCAGAGTTTTTTTGTCACTTGACGGAGTTCCGCGTAGGGAAACTCCACAAACTATACCCAGGCCTGCCCAGGCCATAATCTCCCAAACTATGACAGATGGGAGAGATGCACCCAAGTTCACAATTATATGTGGGCTGGATATGACCGACTCGCTAAGCTGATCATTTTCTTCGTCGGTGGTCTCACAGCGCCACATCTGGCTGATAATGACTGGCTTTTGAGGGCATGTCCAAACCTCACTTATGGAAATGCCCTTTGATGACTCTCGTCTATTCAGTGACAAGGCAGACTCAGCACTGGTGCTCTTTGAGGATAGCAGAGCTGCAGTCAGGTCCTTGGACCCTTCCATGGCCCCCGGTCAATGCCCAGTCCACCTTCCACTCCTTTCATTGCCACAAAACGGGTTCCAGCCCTGTCCTCACCCTACCCCAGCCACGACAACACACAAGCTCCCCAGCTTCTCCGTGGCCAAGGATGTGGTACCCTAGACCCTGTGGGTTGGGCACCCAGAGGTCGTGCCTGTTCACCACTCCCCTGACAGCCTCAGCCTCCAAATTTCTTTAGTTCTCCAACTATCATGATCAACCAGTTGGAGGCAGGATATGCCATCACTTGCACCGCGTCGATAGTATCAGACCACTGGGTTCTCCAGATTGTCTAAAGGGGCTACTCCCTCCTCCTTGTGACTACCCCTCCACCCATGCCACCTACCTGTGACAGGCTGATGGAAGACCACCTCTCCTCACTCTGCCCAGAAGTAGTGGCCTTCGTGGCCAAGAGAGCTATGGAGAGGGTACCGATGCCTTAAGTAGGTGGTAGTTGTTATTCATCGTGGTTGCTATTCCTGCTACTTTTTGGTGCCTCAAAAGGACGAAGACCCTTGTCCCATCTTAGATCAGTGCCCTCTCAATTTCATCCTTAAAAAGGAGAAATTCAAAATGCTCACACTCGCTCAAGTCCTGTCTACCCTATACTCAGTAGACTGGATGGTGGCATGCCAGCTATGCATATTTCCACATTTCTATCCTGCCTGCCCACAGATGTTGCCTGCGATTTACGGAGGGCCCCAAGCACTTTCAGTTCACTGTGCTTCCTTTTCGCCTAACCAGTGCTTCTCTGGTGTTCACCAAGGTAACGGTGGTGGTTGCAGATCATCTAGGGAGATAGGGGTTCCAGTCTTTCCCTATCTCAATGACTGGCTGTTGAAGGTGGAATCACCCCGTGCAGTCATCTACCACCTCCAGACTATGGTGGACCTTCTGCATTTGCTGGTGTTCACTATCTCACCTGACTCCCTCTTAGACCCTCCCTTTCAATGGAGATGTTCAGGACAAGTGCTGAGTTTCTGGTTTGTCCTCCAAACAGCAAGTCCAGGAAATTCAGTTTATGCACTTAAAACCTGCAAGTCACCCCTATAGCAGGCCTTTACAATCCTGAAGGCAGGGTGCTTGGTACTAAGTGTGAGGGTGCCCCTGCATGAGCAGGACACCCCTACAGCCTTTGGAGTCCATTCTCCTGGGCTGTAAGTGTAGCAGCCATATACCATATAGAGGGGCACCGCATAATTATGCTATGACCGTCTCGAAAATGGCTGCAACTAATCCTATCATGTTTGGTATCAAACATGTTGGAATCATACCTCCCACACCGTAAACGGTGTGGAAGGTATGATTCCAACCTGTGAGTGGACCTGAAGGTTTGTCCTGCTTCCAATTGTACTCAGTATAAATAAGCCCTTTTCCTAGAGAGCCTATCTGATCAGTTCCAACTGGGTTTGCCCTGGATCATGATGGTGGTCAGTATTGACCCCCAAGTACTGATTCTTGCCTATGTCAAAGTCTACTCCTTCTAACATCCTAAAAAACCTGGAAATTAGAAACGGTTGGCTCCTTGAGACCCTAGCGGGTGAGTAGCGCGCTTTACAAATTTTGCGGATTGATTGATTGATAGATAACATGGAGCTGCCTAGGCGTGGCAATGGGCATTATAGCAGCTGCGTAGAGGAAAAAGGAAGCTCTAGATATTACCAAGTGGCATTCTCGCCTTTGAAACATTTTGGCGATGGAAAGACTAACTAGCAACAACACCAGGGACTTGACTAGTGACCACGGTACTTATTGACGTCCCCAAATGAACTATGAAGCCAAGAGACAGCCATGACTAGCATTCCGTCCCCAGCTTAGACCCCTGAATCTCCTGTAAGACTTTCTGTATCTGGGATAACATTATTACAGTATTGAAAAAATAATGATTTACATCTATTTATCTACCTGTTATGTACAATGTCAGCACTGTGTTTTATATAAGAAAATCTATAAAAATTGTTTGACTTAAAAAAGCAAAGAGTAAAGTGAAGTTATGCGTAGTTTTGGTTATTATAGCACCGTAAAAAATGTTTAGAAAATCCTTAGGAATTCACTTAAAAAACACATGTAAAGCGTTGTTATGGTTGCAAATTAAAACAACAAAAACACTGATATTTGCAAGTTATTCTCAGAACCGCAATTTATAACTCTCCACAGCAGACATGCATACTATATCTTACACAGCAAAAGCAATACTGGATATGACCTCACCCTTGATGTGGCAGATGGAATTATCAATGCCAATGATTTTAAAGATGAGAATACTTTTCAGATTGCCATTAACACTGTGAAAGAAACAACAATGAATTCAGTGTTATTGTAGGAAAATGCTAATTTTACCTGATCACCTCAAAGGAGATGCTGCAAAAGTGTGTAGGGTTGCCCCTGAGACCCTTTTCCCAATTAGCTAAGTAGATGGCAGGAGTAACCTGTATGCTAGTACAGGCATACATGTGGCACCAAAGGCACCCTCTTTAGGATACTGCTGGAACTGTGAAAGACAGATAAAAACGGTGCCTGCTATCTTATAGAGACTTCTAGCTGCAGATTCCGCACCTTAGAATTATTTACGGGCATAACACGGTATCTAGATTGTTCATGAGCATATCCTTGTGTACTGGTAGGTGATGTCGTTCGGCTACACGTGGCATCGGCACACCAGAAGTGATGTGTGCAGTGCATAAATAGGCATCACCCAGCGCACTTACGTTAGTTCTTTTTTGCCAGTCACTGCAGATCCGAGAGGGCAACCCCCAGCCACTTTTTGACTGACCTTTTTTTGTCCCGTTTGTCAAACATTTTTTGAGACATTGTCTCATGGTGTGGCAAGATGTCCACAAGGAAAGCCAGCTTCCAGCCCTGCAGTGCCTGTCATCGATACATTCAATGCTGCAACAGTCTCGATCCCGATCAAGAGGAATGTCCAGGGGTCGGTCATGGAGTCATCGATCTTTGTCAAAGTCGCTTGGTGAGTCACATAAAAAAAGAGCAATAAGTCGAAGAGGTCTTCAACTTCATGCCGTCTGTCAAAGTCTTCTGATGAGATGAGGGAGCATCGTCATTGGAGACTTGTCCCCATGGTTGAGCCTGCACTTCGTAAGCTCCGCACCTTGCTGAGTTTTGTGCCAAAGAAAACTCTGCCCAAATCTGCAAAGGTTATGAGGCCATGTTCATACTTGTGCAGTCGTCCCTAATGGTGTGCCGTCGGGCTCCATGGGGGAGGGAGGCTCCCCTACTTGTTCCACACTAATGGGTCTACCCCGGCGCCTTTGGGACCCGTGATTCCACGGAGGGATCTGGACTTCTGCCTGTTGTACCAGATTGGCCGTCCCTAGTGCCAGTCCCAATGTTGATGCTCCCAACGCTGCTGGTGCAACACAGCGACACCATCCCCATTCTCATCCCCTACTCTCACACTGAGACGGAGGGGTGTCATTCGACACCCACTCCTGCACCGAGTGAACCCGATCCTCCAGAGGCTAAGCCCTATTCCTACGGGCTAGGAATTGGGGAAGATTGGGCAGGGCCACTGCACCCTGAGGAATACCAGCCCCTAGACTAGTGGACTGGACACCCCCTATATACTGGCATGGTCTATCCTCTTACCGTGGCTATGGAGGAGGGAACTTCTTTTGCTGTAGTAGTGAGAAGGGTGGCTGAGGTCCTGGCCTTAGCCTGCCCTCAAAGGCACTCAAGACTAACATCTTGACAGAGGTTTTTCAGCCTGGAGCGCCCCTTTGAACTGCTTCTGTTATTTAATGAAGCCTTTATGGATATCTTACTTTGGACCTGTGGCAAACCTAGCACAGTGCTTCTCGTGAACAAGACAATTGCCTCCACCATTGGCCAACCCTAGGGAACACTAATTTCCTCATGCAACACCCTAACCAGGACAGCTTGGTGGTCCAACCCTCCACTTTGAGTGTAAACCCTGGTGCATTCTCTACCATTTCAGTGGATAGGTAATTCAAGAGACTGGACACCTTAGGCAGGGAAACGTTTTCTTACACCAGCCTGGCACTGCTGTCCATGAACACTGCATGCCTATTGTGTAGTTACTCTCAAGCGCTGTGTGATTCAGTTGGCAGGTGCTGCCCATGGTCCCGGAGGAAGATTGGCCTGAGCGGTGAACTCCGCTCCGTTTGCAGAGTTTGCAGAGTTTTCTGCTCTCCGTGCTCAGCGGAGCTCGTGGAGTGCAGAAAACTCTAGTCGATGTAGTGCAGCAGATTTTTTTCCCTGCTCGCGCTTGCCAATGGTAAGTTGGTGACCGCGAGCTGCCGCACGGGTAGAACTTCTACTCAAGAGGCAGGAAAATCAGCGCGAACTGCAGTTCCCACTGCACTCCGCCACTTGCGGAACTCCGCAGAGTTTTTTTGTCACTTGACGGAGTTCCGCGTAGGGAAACTCCACAAACTATACCCAGGCCTGCCCAGGCCATAATCTCCCAAACTATGACAGATGGGAGAGATGCACCCAAGTTCACAATTATATGTGGGCTGGATATGACCGACTCGCTAAGCTGATCATTTTCTTCGTCGGTGGTCTCACAGCGCTACATCTGGCTGATAATGACTGGCTTTTGAGGGCATGTCCAAACCTCACTTATGGAAATGCCCTTTGATGACTCTCGTCTCTTCAGTGACAAGGCAGACTCAGCACTGGTGCTCTTTGAGGATAGCAGAGCTGCAGTCAGGTCCTTGGACCCTTCCATGGCCCCCGGTCAATGCCCAGTCCACCTTCCACTCCTTTCATTGCCACAAAACGGGTTCCAGCCCTGTCCTCACCCTACCCCAGCCACGACAACACACAAGCTCCCCAGCTTCTCCGTGGCCAAGGATGTGGTACCCTAGACCCTGTGGGTTGGGCACCCAGAGGTCGTGCCTGTTCACCACTCCCCTGACAGCCTCAGCCTCCAAATTTCTTTAGTTCTCCAACTATCATGATCAACCAGTTGGAGGCAGGATATGCCATCACTTGCACCGCGTCGATAGTATCAGACCACTGGGTTCTCCAGATTGTCTAAAGGGGCTACTCCCTCCTCCTTGTGACTACCCCTCCACCCATGCCACCTACCTGTGACAGGCTGATGGAAGACCACCTCTCCTCACTCTGCCCAGAAGTAGTGGCCTTCATGGCCAAGAGAGCTATGGAGAGGGTACCGATGCCTTAAGTAGGTGGTAGTTGTTATTCATCGTGGTTGCTATTCCTGCTACTTTTTGGTGCCTCAAAAGGACGAAGACCCTTGTCCCATCTTAGATCAGTGCCCTCTCAATTTCATCCTTAAAAAGGAGAAATTCAAAATGCTCACACTCGCTCAAGTCCTGTCTACCCTATACTCAGTAGACTGGATGGTGGCATGCCAGCTATGCATATTTCCACATTTCTATCCTGCCTGCCCACAGATGTTGCCTGCGATTTACGGAGGGCCCCAAGCACTTTCAGTTCACTGTGCTTCCTTTTCGCCTAACCAGTGCTTCTCTGGTGTTCACCAAGGTAACGGTGGTGGTTGCAGATCATCTAGGGAGATAGGGGTTCCAGTCTTTCCCTATCTCAATGACTGGCTGTTGAAGGTGGAATCACCCCGTGCAGTCATCTACCACCTCCAGACTATGGTGGACCTTCTGCATTTGCTGGTGTTCACTATCTCACCTGACTCCCTCTTAGACCCTCCCTTTCAATGGAGATGTTCAGGACAAGTGCTGAGTTTCTGGTTTGTCCTCCAAACAGCAAGTCCAGGAAATTCAGTTTATGCACTTAAAACCTGCAAGTCACCCCTATAGCAGGCCTTTACAATCCTGAAGGCAGGGTGCTTGGTACTAAGTGTGAGGGTGCCCCTGCATGAGCAGGACACCCCTACAGCCTTTGGAGTCCATTCTCCTGGGCTGTAAGTGTAGCAGCCATATACCATATAGAGGGGCACCGCATAATTATGCTATGACCGTCTCGAAAATGGCTGCAACTAATCCTATCATGTTTGGTATCAAACATGTTGGAATCATACCTCCCACACCGTAAACGGTGTGGAAGGTATGATTCCAACCTGTGAGTGGACCTGAAGGTTTGTCCTGCTTCCAATTGTACTCAGTATAAATAAGCCCTTTTCCTAGAGAGCCTATCTGATCAGTTCCAACTGGGTTTGCCCTGGATCATGATGGTGGTCAGTATTGACCCCCAAGTACTGATTCTTGCCTATGTCAAAGTCTACTCCTTCTAACATCCTAAAAAACCTGGAAATTAGAAACGGTTGGCTCCAAAGACCTCCAGAAGACTGGTTCAAACCGGCCAAACTAATATGACAAATGTATGTTGCCAATGGGCCAAATGTTCAAAATACTCTCCCTCTGAGATTTTCTGCCACAGCAAATAAGTTTTTGCGGAATGTCGCACAGAGGGTATCCATGCTCATTGAGCCCTGGTCACCTACACCTTGCAGTATTCTCCACTGGAGGAATCTGAGCTCCAAAAAAGTGACACAGCGGCAGAAGGATCCAGCCGGTGAGGGATCTTCTTTGGCGAAAATTTAGAATTTCTCCTGTTTCAAACTTTCCTGCCAAAAGACAGTGGCTTGCAGCCTTGTGGAGTTGTATAGGCTACAGCCCTCTGCATTGTGTCATGTCATGGATGAATTTTGACTTTCAGACACTAAGCCTGAAGGTCAAGCCTTCACCCTTGATGAAACTGGTTTCTATATCCCAGCTGTACTCCATAGCAATTAGCCTTATTTGACTTTTGCTTTTTGGCATCATGTAAAAATTGCAACTGTAAAAATTCATAAAGTTGCTTCCCCTTATTGGATTTTCGTCATTTTGTTGTATTTTTGTTAATTACATTATTTCTATAAATTGGAGTGTTATATGTTAAGATTTTATTTTTTTAAACTGCCCAGTCCACCCCCCGGCATCTGCAGCCTTTAAACCCCTTTCACCATCATGGGCAATCGATCAGCAGCAGGATTCATCGCCACCTACCCCAATGGCAGGCTATAACCTCAGACAACTGGGTGCTCCAAATTGTTCAGCTGGGATGCACCCTTCTATTCATGGAGACCCTGCCTCCCAAGCCAACATCTTTAGATGGCTGATGGAGGACCACCTCTCCCTGTTTTGTCAGAAAGAACAGACTCTTTTGGCCAAAGATTGTAGTATCAAAAAAAACTGTGAGTGCCACTGAGTGGCGCACTAAAGGATTATGGGAATTCCTGAGTGCAACTCTGAAGTGACTGTTAGTTCCACTTCTTTCAGCATGAACAGACCCTTATTTGCACTGAGTCTTTGAATTAAAATCAATTCTATTGCTACTGCAAATGGGCCACTGGACACTCTGCATTTTAAAGAACATGTTCCGAAAAAATAGTTTTTCAAGTAGAAGCACACATTATTAGCACCCCACATATTCCCTACAAGCATCCAGGCAGCAAGGCCTGGGTCATACTTCTCCGAAATGATCAAGAACACCCTGGCCACTGGTCTATGTGAAGAGTTCCAGGTCCACAGGGAGTCAAGTGCTTTCTATGACTGCACCTCCTTTATGTCAGCTCTCACTTCTTATCTCAATAGCTTGGGAAGGGGTTAATTACACCTAAAGAAATAACAGGTAAGACCACCACTCTTTGAAAGTACATTTTCCCTCATGTTCTAGGGACTGTATTTCAAAATTTGAGGAAACACTTGTGGAACCAAAGGTAGTTACATATATCTAAGTATAGATTTAATACTTTTAACTCCACATCCAGTTGCCTTGAAGATACAGATTTATGTGTCATCAGTGCATATATCAATCAATCAATGAATTAGGGATTTGTGAAGTGCGCAACCCACCCATGAGGGTCTCAATGCCCTGGGAGGGGGGGGGGGATTATACAGCAATGTCTTACCCAAAGAGACAGGTCTTGTGGCTCTTCCTGAAAGCATGCAAAGTGGGGTAACATCTGATTCTGAGTGGGAGTTTATTCCAGATCTTTGACGTGATGTAGGAGTAGGCTCTTCCACCCGTGTGTTAAGTATATTAATCCCATGAAGAGCTAATTATACCTACTTCATAATATATATCAGGTCAATACTTAGACCTTGATATGTCTTGCCCCACAATATTGTTTCCTTGATATTCTGGTGGAGAAAGGTTCTGGTTAAAGAATATATAAAGAGGCATAGGAAATATGTTTTTCTTCTACAAGCTGCAAGTTAGAAGTTGACTCCCTATTTTAAACTGGTGTATCCCACACTGATCAAGTTCAATCAAACAATAATCTTTTTTCGATCACTTAAAAGTGATCATAAAAGATACAGATACATACATAAAACCCCAAATACATGTTAAAACCCCAGAAATACAGGCTCTACATTAAAAGAGTTAAAAATGTCAAATATCAGCAATTCATACACACTTCAATTGATTAAACAGTAATCCGTTTAACAAATCATTACATTGCGTGGCTTATAGCGACTTTAAAAATAAACTCACAGCTGAACAAACTTCAAGACAATCAAGTTGCTGTAAATAAAGCAATGCTACTCTACACTTGGTAAATTTACACTTTTGTAAAAGAGGCATTGAAAAAGGATGAGTAATTGAAAGATAAGATTTACACAAATAAACAAAGTGCAGCAAAGTCTGGGTAGAGACCTCGTCGCGTGGACAAATACATATATTGGAGGACTCAAATTGACATTGAGGAAAACATAATGTCCATCTGATGGATCCCAGCCTAAACTGGGCCAACAGCATATGCTCCCAAGAAACCATAACCAGGTACAAATAGGGTACTACCCCCAACGAAGTTTGCACAAGGCAATAGTCTCTAACAGAGGACTTTGTTAATTCATTACCCTCCCTATTAGCCCTCTTAGCTGACAGGAAACATTCCCTTAGCCACCCTTTATCCCTCTTGCAAAGATCAGAAGGTCTCTTAAAAATAGAAGGGCAGCCAAGAGCAATGCCCATATTTCTGATGTAGTTTAGCCAAGGTATTATATTCCTATAGGCACATGAGAGGCAGTCTAAGATAATCTCCTTATTTAGGTTAGCCTGTTCATTGCACCAAATGAAGCACCACAAGAGAAGCGGGCAAGTTTAAATAAGTACTCAACATTATCCAGACCCAATTCCAGGAGAGTAACAAAGTGTAATTTTGTTAAGGGAACCCCAAGAAAACATCGGCACACACTGTTTTCTTCAACTTGGATCCAGCTCACATCACTATAACCACATCAACCGGCACTATAAGGTAGGATTTGGATACATTTTCTCTTATAAATCTCAGGTAATCAATGTCAGAGCTTATTCCCAATGGGGGAGAGAAGAGAAAACATCATGCCAACTGCCTGCCAGAAACAATTTTTCTATCAACAGCACATAAGGCCCAAGTGCAGGAGCTATCAAACACTAGGGCAAGATAAGGGAACTGAATAACTATGTCAATATTCTTATTCTTGCTTTCATACAACTTGTTTTCACATTTTTGGGGCCACAGACCATTGGAAATGTTAGTCTACAAATCAAGATGTATCACTAAGGAGACAAAAGGGGCAAGCAATAACCTAAGGCTGTTTGTGGTTCTGGCAACAAAAACAGCATCATCTGCATACAAAAGTGCAGGAATTGTTTTTTTATTAACAACTGGGACATCCAGTCCTAAGCTCACAAGAGCAGATTCTTTCTGATGGATACACCTGCCTGTGCATTCCCCCCTTTTGAATTACCCTCTTGCGCCAGCATTCCACAGACACTTTTTCTTAGCTCTCCCACGTTGACGAGGGCGTCACAATGACACAGCTCTGCTGACGACTCCGTATAACGTCATCAGAGCTATAAGAAGGCCTCGTCGGCTTTCTGACGTCAGATCCCTTTTTTCCGTGCTGTCGATGCGTAACAGGTTTTTTCTGGGACTCTCCATTTTCTTTGTATTACTTTATTTCTACTTTCTCCCTTGGTGTAGCAATGCAGGAAGAAGTCAGGATTTAAGCCTTGCAGGAAGTGTGGGGGCCATATGTCTATTACGGACCCCCATGACGATTGTCTCTAGTGCCTTTTGTCAAATAATGACGTCGAAGGATGTACGTCCTATCGGAAGATGAATCCGAAGGCACTTTAGGAGCATGAGGCAAAGCTTTTCATGGCACGGGCGAAAAAGGAGAAGAGGGGCCGCACGAGGTCCAAGTAGAAGTTGTAGACCTCACAGAAATCAAAGTCGAGAAAGCATTAGAAGAAGCGCTGACATGGGTCTCTGCATCGATCTTCGAAGGGCTAGGCTTCGAGGTTGGCTTCTCCTGTTCAGCGGGGTCTTGCTAAAGATGACATCCCGCTGTTGTCATCTTCTTCTCAGCCGGTGACTCTGGCCCACTCTTCAACGCCGAGGGATTTGCCGGGGCCCAGGGATTCACCAGCACCTAGGGAGTCTTCTCCTGTGGCTTTTCCTGCCTTGGCTCTGGTGTCCCAGGGGCCACATCTGCAGCTACAGCCTGCCACACGGCCTCAGTCAGAGCCAGACCCAGTGGTTCTGGATTCTTATCCACCCTTTCCTGGTCAAATAGCGGATCCGTCGCATTTCCTGAATGCGATGTATGGCATGGTTGCCAAGGCAACTTTTCCTACTTGTGCGCCTTCTGGCCCTGTGGGTCCACTTGCTTATAATTTGGGCAACCCCCAGCAATATGCCCAGGCACCTTTTGTGCCCTTCATGCCAATGGCTCCATCATGCCAGTTTCCGGCACTGAGATTTTCAATGCCGATACCACAGTCTCCGGTGTCGTCTGATGTTGGGCCGATGCCTTCCTGGCTTCGAGCGGCACCGCTGCCCACTTCTGAGGGTCCTCCTTCGACGCCGGCGTCAATGTCTCTAGTGCCCCTCCTGATGCAGGCGACACCGATACGGAAGTTGTGCTCTAAGAGGGAGGCCCAGAGGCTGCTGGAGGAGGAGGAGGAGGAGTGCCAGCAGGATCAAGCTGAAGAGGGGGAAATCATCGACTCCGTGGATGACTTTGAGGGTCTTCAGGAGGTCAGTGGCTTGGATACTTTCCTGGAGTGGGAGCTTTCTTCCCTGAAAGCCATGCCTTCACAGAATGTTGCTCCATACCATTCCATCATCAGGGAGGCTGCTGACCTTTTGGATCTACAATTGCCCACAGCTGAGGTCAAGTCAAATATCCTAACTGAGGTGTTACATTCTCGTTCTTCTGTTGTTGAGCCTTTGCTGCCTTTCAACAAGGCTTTGACAGAGCCAGACTTTTTGGTACGAAAGCGGATTCTGCTCTGCAACTCTTCAAGGACAGTAATGCAAGGTCCTTGGGCCTGCAGTTTCAGCCTATGGTAGGGGCTATGGATTCAGGAGGTTTCGATGTTTTGGGAAAGACAGAATCCTTTTGAGGCTATCAGCAGCCGCAAAAGCAGCTGCAGCAGTACCCTCTGTATAAGTTGTACAGAGGAAAGGATAGAGGCATCTGCGGGGGCCTTCCGCAACAGTCCTCCTCCTCTCCTGTCCCCACCACCGGTACCACAGGAAAGCAGCTCTAGATCCACCTTCGTGGAGCATGTTGGTCCCTGGGTAGGCGGGTTGCCCATTTTCTACAAAATTGAATATCTGTTACATCAGATCTTTGGGTTTTTGATATAGTAGAATAGGGGTACGCCCTACATTTCCAAGAGTTTCCATCTCCTTACCCTCCTCGCCAGGGCTGGTGGCAGAAAGGTGTGATAGAGGTGGTTCCAGAGCAGGAACAGGGTCAGGGGTGCTACTCCCAGTATTTCCTGATCCCCAAGAAGGACAGTTGTTTGAGGCCAATCCTAGACCTCAGGATCTTGACCTTTTACCTCAGGCAGGAAAAGTGCAAGATGTTGAACCTGGCTCAGGTTCTTCTGGCGCTGCAGCAGGAAGATGGGGTGGTGTCGATCGATTTGCAGGATGCGTATTTTCAGGGAAACAACCGTTACAACGCAACTATTACAACGCACACCGTTACAACGCACACCATTACAACGCAGGATCCTTTACAACGCATGCCTTTACAACGCATGATATTACATAGCAGATGCTATTACAACGCATGCCATTACATCGTAAGTATAGGTAGGTATATCATTTTATTTTATCTTTTTTTTAATTTCAAAAATAATTAAAATACTTAAAATAAATTATTTAAAGTAATTTTATATATATAGTTTGGGTTTTGGGGTACAGGGGTATTTTTAGGGTTCAGGGCTGGGTTTGGGTTTTGGGGTACAGGGGTATTTTTAGGTTTCAGGGCTGGGTTTGGGTTATGGGGTACAGGGGTATTTTTAGGTTTCAGGGCTGGGTTTGGGTTTTGGGGTACAGGGGTATTTTTAGGTTTCAGGGTTGGGTTTGGGTTTTGGGGTACAGGGGTATTTTTAGGTTTCAGGGCTGGGTTTGGGTTATGGGGTACAGGGGTATTTTTAGGTTTCAGGGTTGGGTTTGGGTTTTGGGGTACAGGGGTATTTTTAGGTTTTAGGGTTGGGTTTGGGTTTTGGGGTACAGGGGTATTTTTAGGTTTCAGGGCTGGGTTTGGGTTTTGGGGTACAGGGGTATTTTTAGGTTTCAGGGCTGGGTTTGGGTTTTGGGGTACAGGGGTATTTTTAGGTTTCAGGGCTGGGTTTGGGTTATGGGGTACAGGGGTATTTTAAGGTTTCAGGGCTGGGTTTGGTTTTTGGGGTACAGGGGTATTTTTAGGTTTCAGGGTTGGGTTTGGGTTTTGGGGTACAGGGGTATTTTAAGGTTTCAGGGCTGGGTTTGGGTTTTGGGGTACAGGGGTATTTTTAGGTTTCAGGGTTGGGTTTGGGTTTTGGGGTACAGGGGTATTTTTAGGTTTCAGGGCTGGGTTTGGGTTTTGGGGTACAGGGGTATTTTTAGGGTTCAGGGCTGGGTTTGGGTTTAGGGGTACAGGGGTATTTTTAGGGTTCAGGGCTGGGTTTGGGTTTTGGGGTACAGGGGTATTTTTAGGTTTCAGGGCTGGGTTTGGGTTTTGGGGTACAGGGGTATTTTTAGGGTTTAGTTTTAAAATAAATCTTTTAAATTAATTAAAAAAATTAATTTTAATAATTTTATTATTTATTGATAATAGTTCTTTATTAATAATAGTTCTTTTAAAAATAAACTTAAAGTAATATATGTACAAAATAATTATTTTAAAATAATTTATTTTATTAAATTAATTAAATTTTAATTAATTACATTTTGTTTTTAAATAATATACTTACCTATACTTACGTTGTAATGGCATGCGTTGTAATAGCATCTGCTATGTAATGTCATGCGTTGTAAAGGCATTCGTTGTAAATGCATGTGCGTTGTAAAAAATGCGTTGTAACGGTGTGCGTTGTAAAAGTTCGCGTTGTAACGTCATACATCCGTATTTTCATCTTCCCATCTTGAAGTTGTATCGGAAGAATCTCAATTTTACTGTGGGATCTCAACACTAACACTTTAGGTTGTGATCCTTCTGTTCAGACTTACGTCGGCTCCAAGGGTCTTCACGAAGGAGATGGCGGTGGTGGCAGCTCGCCTCAGATGGTTGAGATTTCCTGCTTTCCCCTATCTGGATGACTGGCTGCTCAAGGCAAAGTCTTCAGTGCTGGTGCTGCATCATCTGCAAGTAACAACGCAGTTGTTGTTTTACTTGGGTTTCTGGATAAATGTTCCCAAATCTCACCTGGTGCCATCTAAGTGCAACCTGTTCATGGAGGCAGTAGTGGACACTACTGTGTGTCAAGCTTTACCGCCTCCGCAGAGGATTTTTGACACTCTGAAATTGATTCTTTTGTTTCACAATGGAGCGGTTGTTCCATTCTCGAAGGTCCTACGCCTGCTCAGTATCTTCTCTTGCTGCATACTGTTGGTCACACATGCACACAAGCACATGAGGGCACTCCAGTGGTCCCTCCACAGGCAGTGGTATCAGCACAATTGCCATTCTCTGGGAGATGGTCCGAATCTCCAGAGACTCTGCAGAGGAGCTGTCTTGGTAGAATGTTTCGGACAACCTGTCTCAAGGGAAGCTTTTTCAACATCCTCCACCAGTGGCCACAGTGCTCACGGATGCCTCCACTGGTGGTAAGCACATCTGGGGGATCTGGAGTTCAAGGGTATTTGGTCTCCAGAGAAAAGGTTGTTCCGCATCAACGTTCTGGAATTGCGGGCAATATGTTTGGCTCTCTACTTTTGGCTCTCAAAGCCTTCCTCCCTCCCTTCGCGGCCAGTCAGTTCAAGTCCTGACAGACAACACTACTGTGCTGTGGTACATCAACACGCAGGGAGGAGTAGAGTTGTATCGTCCCTGCAGAGAGGCTCTGCTGCTCTGCTTCTGGGTTCAGGATCACCAGATATGTATAATTGCAAATCATCTGGCTGCGGTATTGAACGTGTGTGCGGACAGTCTCAGTCAGCAGTACTCAGCCAACCACGAGTGGAAGCTTCACCCGGATGTGATTTGCCGCATCTTGGGGTTGTGCGGGTCTCCTCAGGTGGACCTGTTTGCCACTCACTAGAACGTGCACTGTCCGTTATTCAGCAGTCTCCAGTATCCAATGCGAGGAGCATTGTGGGACGCCTTTCAACTGGATTGAAGCTTTCAACTTCTTTGTGTGTTGTCCCATACCCTTGATTCCTCAGGTCTGAGTAGGATACGCCAATACCGGGCCCAAGTTATTTTGGATGCCCCGGATTGGCCAAGAAGGGTGTGGTACATGGATCTGTTTCCCCTCTCATTGCACCATCCGCTCCGTCTCCCTCTCAGGGCAGATCTCCTCTTGCAGTCGCAGGGGCAGGTTCTATACCCATCACCTCCAGAGCCTGGAGTCCTGGGAGCAGGGGTGACCTGCTCCCAGGACACCCCGCACCGCACGGCCACCAGCTGCAGCGTGTGCCCTCCTCCCGCTGCTGCACTCAGCCTCGCTGAGCCTGCCGCCACGACCCCGCCCCCCGCTGCCCGAGCGGGATCGCATCCTATGCCTGACTGTTGTCGTGTGATTCTGATTTCATCCCCAGTGCCCTCTGTGATATTTCGTGCTCATTGTATTGTATTTCTCCAGTGTTCCCTGTTGTAATTTGTACCTTTTTCCCCTTGTTGTTGTTCTCCCTGCGCCCCTGTGCCCCCTCCCCGCTCCCCGCTTCCCACCGCCGTACTCGCGGCCACGCCCCCTTTTCTTTCTGTACCCTCCCCGCTCCTGCCTCCCAGCTCCTCCCTCCCTCCCACTTGGCCATAAATGGCGACCGTGCGGCGCAGGTGAGTGTGACCTGCTCCCAGGACACCCCCGCACCGCACGGCCACCAGCTGCAGCATGTGCCCTCCTCCCGCTGCTGCACTCAGCCTCGCTGAGCCTGCCGCCACGACCCCGCCCCCCGCTGCCCGAGCGGGATCGCATCCTCTGCCTGACTGTTGTCGTGTGATTCTGATTTTATCCCCAGTGCCCTCTGTGATACTTCGTGCTCATTGTATTGTATTTCTCCAGTGTTCCCTGTTGTAATTTGTATCTTTTTCCCCTTGTTGTTGTTCTGCCTGCGCCCCGGTGCCCCCCGCCCCGCTCCCCGCTTCCCGCCGCCGTACTCGCGGCCACGCCCCCTTTTCTTTCTATACCCTCCCCGCTCCCGCCTCCCAGCTCCTCCCTCCCTCCCACTTCGCCATAAATGGCGACCGGGCATACGCGCAGCGTGCACGCGCAGCGGGCGTGCCGATTGTGCGCCGAAGGGGCGCCAAAGGTAAGCCCGTCTGCGCCCGTCCGCGCCTTGACCTCGCCCAGTGCCAGGACCCCTGGCCCCCACCGACGCAAGACGACCCGACTGACCTACGACGCCACCGACCTCTACTCACTCAACGCCGGTAGAATCCCGGGCTGCTATCGAGCCACCCCGAGACGCACCCACAGACCCTTCTGCTGCCACTCCTGCAAGTTCACCTGCATTCGGACCTGCACCACACCAGCACCGACCAAGCCGAACTCCAGCAGCAACCACCTCAAGTGCATCCTGCTCAATACCCGCTCCATCCACAGACACTCCGTCGTGCTCTGGAACCTGCTCGACACCACAGCCCCAGACGTCGCCTTCCTCACGGAAACCTGGATGAACGCCTCCTCAGCGCCCGACATCGCCATCGCCATTCCGGACGGCTACAAGATCATCCGGAGGGACCGCATCAACCAGACAGGAGGAGGCATCGCCATCGTCCACAGGAACACCATCCGCATCACAACCAACACCGACGACACCCTCGCACCCGCCGAACACCTGCACTTCCAGATCCACATCAACCCAAGACCACCCTCCGCGGCACCCTCATCTACAGACCCCCGGGACCACGCACACAATTCAGCGAAGACATTGCCGACTTCATCAGCCCGCACGCCCTCCCCTCCGCTGACTACATCCTCCTCGGGGACCTCAACTTCCACCTGGAGAACAACAACGACCACAACACCACCACCCTGCTGGACAACCTCGCCAACCTCGGTCTCAAGCAACTGGTGACCACCCCCACC
Organism: Lissotriton vulgaris; assembly: GCF_964263255.1. Taxonomy (NCBI): domain Eukaryota; kingdom Metazoa; phylum Chordata; class Amphibia; order Caudata; family Salamandridae; genus Lissotriton; species Lissotriton vulgaris. The sequence goes on from NC_141694.1 coordinate 480,529,704, forward strand.
CACTACGCCGGACACACACTCGACCCCGTCTTCTCATCCAGCAAGGACATCGCCTTCAGCCACACCACCGGACTACACTGGACGGACCACAGCTGCGTCCACTTCAGCTTCAGCAGGACCACGATCCACCACCACCAGCAACAGGTTTCACGCAGAAGCTGGAACAAGATCACAGCCGACCAGCTCGCGACCTCCTTGAGCATGAACCCTCCCACCAGCGCAACAAACCCAAGCCAGGCGGCCACCAACCTCACAAAGTGGATCAGCAACTGCGCAGACGACCTCGCCACTCTGAAGACCCCGCCTTGCAGACCCGGCAGCAAGAAAGCCCCATGGTTCACCGACGAACTCAAGAGCTCCAAGAAGAACTGCCGAGCCCTCGAGAAAGCCTGGCGCAAAGACCCAACACCGAAAACATGACTGCCCTCAAGCTTACCACCCGAAAACACCACCAACTGATCCGCGCCACCAAGAAAACTGCATTCAAGGAACGACTGGACAACAACACACACAACAGCAAGGAACTCTTCAACATCGTTAAAGAGCTCTCCAACCCCAACGCCGGAAACAACGACATCACCCCTTCGCAGGACCTCTGCAACTCCCTCGCCTCCTACTTCCACAACAAGATCGCGGACATACACAACAGCTTCAGCTCTCAACCGACACACGCCACGACTGAACCACCGCCCCCCACCACCACCCTCCGCGCCTGGACCCCGATCAGCACCAAAGACACCATCCACACGATGAACTCCACCCATTCCGGATCTCCGACCGACCCCTGCCCCCACCACGTCTTCAACAAGGCCGACGCTGTCATCGCACCCCACCTGCGGGACATCATCAACACCTCCTTCGACACCGCCACCTTCCCGGAGAGCTGGAAGCACGCCGAACTCAGCGCTCTACTAAAGAAGCCATCAGCCGACCCCACCGACCTCAAGAACTACCGCCCCATCTCGCTGTTCCCGTTTCCTGCTAAAGTCATCGAGAAGACAGTCAACAAGCAGCTGGCCGCCTTCCTCGAGACGAACGGATCCCTCGACCTCTCGCAGGCTGGCTTTCGGGCCAACCACTGCACCGAGACCGCCCTGATCGCAGCTACCGATGACATTCGAGCCCTGCTCGACAACGGAGAAACAGCGGCCCTCATCCTCCTAGACCTCTCCGCGGCCTTCGACACTGTCTGCCACCGTACCCTAGTACAGCGCCTCAGCAACGTCGGAATCCAGGAGAAGGCACTGGAATGGATCACCTCGTTCCTCGCCGGAAGGACACAGAGAGTCCGCCTCCCCCCGTTCAGATCAGAAGCCACCGAAGTCATCTGCGGCGTTCCTCAAGGCTCCTCACTCAGCCCAACCCTCTTCAACGTCTACATGAGCCCCCTCGGAGACATCGCACGCCAACACAACCTCAACATCATCTCCTACGCCGACGACACCCAGCTGATCCTCTCCCTCACCAACGACCCCGCCACCGCCAGAACTAACTTACACGAAGGAATGAAAGAAGTAGCCGAGTGGATGATGAACAGCCGCCTGAAACTGAACTCAGACAAGACAGAAGTCCTCATCCTGGGATCTTCACCCTCCGCCTGGGACGACTCCTGGTGGCCCCCCGCCCTGGGCTGCGCACCCAAACCAACAGACCACGCACGCAACCTAGGCTTCATCCTGGACTCCTCACTCTCCATGACCAGACAAGTCAACGATGTCTCCTCTTCGTGCTTCAACATCCTGCGCATGCTACGTAAGATCTTCCGGTGAATCCCCACCGAGACCAGGAAGACGGTCACCCAGGCCCTCGTCACCAGCCGTCTGGACTACGGCAACTCCCTCTATGCCTGAACCACCGCCAAACTCCAGAAGAGACTCCAGCAGATCCAGAACACCTCAGCACGGCTCATCCTGGACATCCCCCGTCGTAGCCACGTCTCCGGACACCTGAGAGATCTGCATTGGCTTCCGGTCAACAAGAGAATCACCTTCCGTCTCCTCACCCACGTACACAAAGCCCTGCCCAACCAAGGACCAGCATACCTCAACAGCCGCCTCAACTTCTACGCTCCCACACGCCTTCTCCGATCGACCAGCCACGCCCTCGCCGCCGTCCCCCGGATCCGAAGAGCCACCACAGGAGGAAGGTCCTTCTCCTACCTGGCCGCCAAGACTTGGAACTCCCTCCCGACCCACCTCCGCCTGACCCAGGACCACCTCGCCTTCAGGAAGCAGCTCAAGACCTGGCTGTTCGAGCAGTAGCGGACCCCCCCTTCCCCAGCGCCTTGAGACCCTCCGGGTGAGTAGTGCGCTATATAAATGCTGTGTATATAAATGCTGTGATTGATTGATTGATTGACTGAGCCTGCACCTTCATGCCTGGAGAGTTAACGGGGTAACCTGAGCCCTTTCTCTCTCCCACGGGATGGGGTGGATGTTATTTTATCATCCAGGAGACACTCCACCAAACCTGTTTATTCCTCTAGATTGGCTCTGTTTGTAAATTGGCATGGAGAGAGATCCATTGATCCTTTGAAGGCCCATTTATCAGATGTGCTTGGTTTTAAACTTTCCTTGGCCCAGCAAGGTTGTGCTGTAGCGGCAGTTAAGGGCTACTTGTTGACCTTGTCTGCTCTCCTTTTGTTTGCCGGACCAGCCATCTTTATTTAAGTCCCCCATCATCATGAGGTTCATTAAGGGCCTCACCAATAGGTTTCCTCCCACTCCCTTTATAATGCCTCGGTGGGATTTGAATGTAGTACTTACATTTCTGATGAGGTCTCCTTTTGAGCCTCTTCATAGTTGCTCTTTGTGGCTGCTTTCTTTTAAGACTATTTTTCTGGTGGCCACCAAATCGACCAGGAGGGTGAGTGAGTTGCAGGCTCTTAGTTCTAAGCCTCCTTTTACTACTATCCTTGCAAACAAGATGGTTCTTAGGACCATGGCTGCTTTCCTGCCTAATGTGGTTTCTCCTTTCCACCTGGGACTGTCTATCACATTGCATACCTTCTATCCTCCCCCTCAACCTTCCAGGGAGGAGGAGATACTTCATCGCCTGGACCATAGGAGGGCGCTCAGCTTCTATCTGGACAGAATCAGGGACTCGAGGTTGGACGACAAGTTCTTTGTTGGCTATGTGGGGAAGATGAATGGTAAAGCCATCCACAGGAGAACGCTGACCAGGTGGATCATTTTGTGTATCAAGATATTCTATGCCCTGGCCAAGAAGGAGACGCCTGAAGGTATCAGAGCTCATTCTACTAGAGAAGAGTCTTCCACATCTGCTTTCACTAAAGGTGTCCCTGAGCTACACATTTGTAAGGCTGCAACATGGACCTCCCTCCACACTTTCGTGAAGCATTTTTGCTTGGATTATGCGGTGCGGAGAGATGGCCATTTTGCACGGGCTGTGCTGCAAGACTTTTTTGTATGAGTGGGTGGAAACCTTCCTCCGGGAACGGGACTGCTGTGGGATTCACTTCAAAAGTTGAGAAATCCACAGGCAGAGGTATCCACCAGAAGAACAAGTTACTGACCTTTGGTAACACTTTTTCTGGTGGATACAGTATCTGCCTGTGGATTCCTCACTGACCCACCCTCCTCCCCGTTGTCCACCTACCTATACCGAAAAAGTTTTCATTGTTTGACATTGTTGTTTCCCTATGTCATTTGTTTCCTATATTGTTTGTTGTTAGGAAATGCCTTGGTTTTAGCTTTTCTCTTTACCTATGTACTGTGTGTATTCGTGTATATATTGTATATACTTACATTATGTTGTCAGTCCACCCGTTCACCTCGAGGGCATGGAAAAAAACGGTGGAACTGACGTCAGCACGCTGACGAGGTCTTCCTATGGCTCTGATGGCGTTATACGGAGTTGCGAGCGTAGCCGTGCCATTGTGATGTCCTCCTCGAAATGGAAAAGCTAGGAAAACGTTTCCTTGGAATTCTGGTGCAAGGGAGTAAGTCAAAAGGTGAGAAATCCACAGGCGTATACTGTATCCACCAGAAAAAGCATTACCGAAGGTAAGTAACTTGTTCAACACGTTTAAATAGAGCAGAAACAAAGTAGAGCCAGCACACTTCCCTTGTGGACCACTGGCCCGAGGGAAAAAGTGTGAGAACATTCACCTCCTTCCCCATATCTCGTGGAAGCAAGTAGATCCAGATGAAATGAACTCAAGAAAACCACCAGCCCTCCTTAAAGACCCATGGCTGTTAAAGTGTCCCACAGTTTTGACCTGCTAACACAGCCGAAAGCCATGGATAGCTCCATAAATGCTTGATGGAGAAAGCTACATTTTTACTCACTTGAGATGCAGATTTAAACAGTGTTCAGTCATTGATCTAATTAAAATTCAGTGACATGGTGCTGAACTCTGGTATATAGTAGGGGTGGGCAGAATTAGCGTTGTTGCGCTACGCAAAGCTCCGCGAAATGGTAAAAAATCTCCATGAGCACTCAGAGTTCTGGGAACACGCAGAATTACTTGTTCTGCCCGTTCGCAATGCTTTTTTCCTGTTCGCGAACGCTGTTTCCATGCTCAGGGGGGAATATCTCGGAAAAACACATTTTTGAAAGCGCAAACAAGCAAAAAATTCAGCGAAACTGCGGATTGTGGCATTTTTGGCAATTCCGCGTTCTCCACGAAACTCGAAATTACCCAAATTCCGCAAGCGGAACGGAATTTACCGCCCAGGCCTAGTATACAGCTTCTTGTGCACAGAAGTGAAAACTTCCATAAAATCACAAAGAGGTTGCTGGTTGGTTCTGTGAATATTTTCATTAGTATTCAGAAAAACAGATGAGTAACACCAAAACCCTGCACTTTTATTGGTCAATCAGTATATATTAATGAAGAGCACAACCAGACCTGAGTAATGCCTCTGGTCTGGGAAGACATCCAACTAACAAGTTGCTGCTGTACAAACTCTACAGAAAATATATTCAAATTTCAGCTTTTTGAAACAATAACCCTAAAGTCACCACAATTCATAGAATCGGTGTATTAGAACCAATAACTAATTAATATTGCACCTAAATGGTTCATCATCCTTGTTTAAATGCAGTGTCTTTGTTGATCCAGAGCCAGCACAAGTCAGATTGGTGGCAGCACCGCAATAGGTCTGCCCATCTAGCCTGGTTTCTTCGCTGGAGCAGTAAGCCCGACTTTAACAAAGCACAGATAAATCTATCTCCGTACTTTAAAAAGTGGTGAGTAGTCCACTTTTTCCTAGTTAAGAGCCACAACAAGCTCTTAAAATATCGATCCTGATGAAAGCCTCTAGAATAAACAGAAGGCTGAAACATGTTGATCATATTCCCCAGTGCGTAAGGCTAATAATTAGGCCTACAGGCGCACGTCACTGCTTTTAATTTCCTACACCTATGACTCACAGAATAAAACACGAGAGTCTTGGTATAAGGAATTTTAATTAATCACTTTTTATTTCACTTGAGCACAAAACACACACACCCTTTTCGTTTCTGACCACTACTGCAACATCAGTTGGTCTTCCTCCAGGTGGAGGTCAGCATAACAACTATGGAAAAGACCCAATGATAATGCTGTTGCGACACTGAACGGCGGAAAACCAAGATATACCGCCTCTCGCCTGTGTTCGCATATGAGGTTTTTTTTACGAAGATGGCCAACCCCACGTCCTCATAGACCCTGGTAACACAGGACAAGTGGTTCATTCCCCCACATTTGATTGTTTGTGTCTTTGTTGTGGTCATCTTTAAAATGCGGTTCAATAGAAAGTTCATGTTGCAGCAGCTTCTCATTGTCGAATTTACCTCAAACGCTAAACCTTTCCACCAAAACATATGCAGATTGTTATCCTTTTACTCAAAAAGAACTATGAAAACACGTATCAAGTATAGTGAGCTTCATCCTATGGTATCACACCACCGGTATGATTTCCAGTTGGGGAAGCGACTCATAAGTACAGACCAGGGCAGAGTAATGTATTGCCACAGAACCCTCACACTTCAGCCTCTGTCACAAACAATGGGGAAATTACTTTTCTCACTGGATAACATTGCCTAGTTAATTCCTGCCTTACGTAGGACTGAATCCATTTTTTTGAAATCTCAGAAAGGTTCCGGGACAATTTACGCTCACGTTATCACATCAAAGGGGTAACATTTCATACCCCAAAACTTAGGGGCCCATTAGGATGTCTGGTAGATGGCCACCGCCATGCGGGCTGTGGCGATCCGCCAGACATCCTCACCCGCCCGCCACCCATTTCCCCCGCCATATTACTATGGCGGGGCGGAAAAGGTTTAATATGGTGGCGGTGTCTATCAGACAACGCCATCCATGTTAGCATGGGCCAAAACAGATGCCACCACGGAAAGGCAGGCGGTCTTCACTTTGGGGGCCCCCTGCGGGCCCCCATGGTGAAGGCAAGGTGGGGGGTGCATATAGGGGGTACCTGTGGTACCCTCCTGCATTTGCATACGTAATGCGGCAGGCACCGCCCGGTGCCTGCCGCTTTGTGTATGCAAATGCATAAATGCATTTTTAGCATTGTGGCGGGAGGTGCTGAGAGGACCGCCCGCCACAATGTTAAAAATGCAGGATGCGCCCGCCACTGTGGCAGGTGCATCCTAATGTCCCCAACGGGACCCCCGATCTTATGGCGGGCGGTCCTATTATCCAATAGGATGGCGGGCGGACTAAGTCCGCCCGTCATCCTAATGACCCCCTTAGTGTCGACAACAAATATGCTTTTTGCAGGTCAATTTTGCATTAAGTGGGTCTTTTACAATCTAACCTGTAAAGTGCCACACATGTCAGTTTAATACACAGTAAACATGCACGGCTGCTCAAAAAAAACAGAAAAATGCTCTGTGGTGATATATCGTGTGAAAGATGTGGCATGCGTATCACTGCCTGCGAGGTAAATAATGTTTTAGAAAGCTTAAGATTGAAGGCTGAAGGTTTCCAGCAGGAATCAAGCTGATCCCTTGTTAGTGAAAGATGATTCGTATCATTAACTGCTGTGCATTTTCAAACAGGAATAAAAGACAAACCACAAGTTAAAACATTTCTTTAAAAAGCGACATTTGTAAGGTTTAGCATTCTTTAACTATGCCTATAATAGGTTGTTTTTTGGAACAATGGATTAGATGATGACAGTTACATGTGTTATTTGTTAAAAAAATGTAAACTATTTGTACATTATATTGAAACAACCAACCACAATGAAGTGATCAAGACTGCGGTTTCTCTTGCACATGCTATGTGCAAATGTTTGTGAACTGCATGTAATTACACCTGAGACCCTCTTTGCACTGTGTTACTATGGTGCATGAAATATGTCTCTGTCAAGTACTACATCCACATTTTATAGAATAAAGAGATGCTTGCTTGCTTTTCATTTCAACTGCAGTGCGCGGAATCCTGGGAAGTCTCAGCCCTGGCCACCACCATGGAATGATATTGGTCATAGTTTCCCTGTTTTACCAATCCAAGATAACGGCTACCTTGGTTCTAACGATGGGGGTATGCTGGAACTTCAGCACAACAAAATACCATGTACAATACCATTGCAAGATGGCTACCCGCTGTTATGTTTATTTTATGCGTTATTGCAAACGTATCCCTGCCTTGTTTAGCCAGAAGCTTGTTTCCTTTTTCTAGATTGTTGTTGTTATAATTTATCTTGCATATGGTGTTGGGTTTCTGTGTGAGTTTCTTGTGGTTTTGTAAGTGGATGAATGCAAAATTAAGTAAATGGGTATATGAATGGAAACATGATTCCTAAGCTGAGAGTCAGAGTGCGTGTATGATGACTTATTTGAATGGCTAAACACGTCATTGACTGAGGAGGCACTATTATTTAAAATCAAGATTTATTGGCATTGCCAGTGCTTGTTCTATTTTGGGATGAGCAACAATGGATTACTAGGTATCATAGAACATATGGCTTTTCAATGGGAAGGGCACAGCGCGTGGCAGTGTATGATGCCTCTGATGCTGGACATAACTTTGCTGTCAACAGCCGTGTAACATCTTCTGAAAGACATAAAAAGGAGTATGCCATAGTTTGTCTCCGATAATCGTTTTTTTTTTTTTTTCAGATTGCTCTTCCGCTTTTGGGGGATATTGGTACTTTGCTGAAGGTGAGAATGTGTTTTAAAGTTGTCAGTCTGATTTTTTTTATGATCTCACGCAATCGGTTATTTTATTGAGTAATTAATTAGTTAGTTTAGTGATTGATTGACCCGTGAACCTGCATGCTGACAACAGATGGTAAAGTTACAAGAGATTTCTGCAGTTCGTTTTTGTTCAATTCGCCAACTACACTCTGATAAAGTATGTTTTTATCAAGGAGGGCAATCTCACAATACTCCTTGATATGTAAGAGATGTCTCCCTGCAAAAATCATTTTCACTCGAAATTACTTGCCTATGAGGTTTGTTCCCTGTGCATTGCTGCGAGTCACCTACTACTAATCAACAGCAGCAAACAGACTGATAGAGGCAGTGAGTAGAGAAATGTCTGCTTTTCTTACCCCCTTCATATGCGGAGCAGCAGAAAGCAGTTATCAGGTAGAAAACTGTGTGTGTGGCAATTTTTAATGTTAGTTCATTGTGTCTTTAGCCTTGAGAGTAACAAACTTTGAGATGAATAGTAAGTGCCTTGATTTGTAAGTGTGAATTTATTTGATTCACTATCCAGAAACATGTCCTTCATGGGAAAATCTGCGCGCCAATAAGGTTGGCTTGGTTAAATATCAGATGTTCATTGATTACAAATTGAAAGTTTGCTTTGCATGTCACCCATATGGTGCTCAAAGACCTTATAAAAAACACAGTATTCTACACATGATAAACTGATTAATTATAGAAATGCATTGGAACCTTCTCATGCTCAAACGTGCACAAATGTAAAAAAATAATTCTAACAATTGGCTTTTGAAGTGCCACAGACCTATTGGGTTTGCCACCATAATTCCCTATCTTGATCCTGCAGACAGTATTATGAGATCTCAGCAGACTAATGGCCTGGCCTGATTTAGATCTTGGCGAAACAGGTTTCACAATCGCTTTTTCAACTGTGTTCCCAGCCACCTGACTTGATGGTCAGACCGTCATATTTAGATATTGGCTGGTCCATAGACGAAAGACCGCCAGAGTCCTGCCGACTCCGCCTGGAATCCTCAACCACGTCGATGGCTGTATAGGCAGAAGTGGCTGCCGGCGGCACTCCAGCCCAGATTTCCGTCATTCAATAGTGTGTGTATATTGCTTATTTGGCATGCAATATGTACCAAAAAGGGGCATAACACATTACCCATATATACATTATGACACATTCACAATATATATGTGTAGTAAGATAATGATGAGTAGCACTTTCCTGTCTCCACACCACCATGGCCTCACTCTGTCAGGACACTGCCAGCACAAAGGGAACATCTAAATCTGCTTGGTACAAACTCGCCAGCATAATGGTGACAGAGTACAGTTAGCCAGAAGAGAATACCACCGCTGTGGTGGTCTCTTGTCTATTGACATATCATCTTAATACGGCAGGCAGACGGCTGTCAGCTTGATGGAATACTTGGGACTGCTACCGCGGCGGGACATCGGTTGTCCCGACAAGATCTAAATAAGGCCCATAGTAATTTTTTCTTGCATATGGTCCTATGTCTCTGTTCCCACCAATCTCTACATTTAGCTAAGTTGTGATGCAGATCAATCATCCAAGCACTTGTCAGTAAATATTAGGCCTTTTCTCTCTCAGAAACATAAACCCAAAAGTTCAGTGACCCAGCCTATATCCTGAAGCAACATTGTCATTAGTTGTCTTATTAACTGAATGTTGCCCTTCCAACATGTCGTCCATTCACTTGATGACTCCAATAAGCTCCTGCTTGACTATAGGAAGCCATATATGTAGCCCTCCTACCCCACATGCTCTAGTTTTACCAAGGGTGTCAGGATGACGAAGACAATAGGAGTTCCTCCATTTACTGAAGCTATGGGTGTTCTCTGAGGTTGTTTCAACCAGTTTGCCAAATGTGGCCACCTCACACAAGTGCTATGCTCCTTGCATTTCCAGCACTTGTTAATGACCCACTGCCTCATCACTTTCAAGGGCACCTTCTATAAGGCCAAACCACCAACTAAGAATCCTCTCAATGTCCACAGTGTTATTAAGTATTTTGCCCATGACTTTATGTCACTCTTGGAAATAGATTTCACAGAGTCGCTATTATCATCACCTACATACTTCCAAGAAGCTATGACTTCCCTTTGAAAACACATCTCAGGGCAGGGATCACATAGGTGCAATTTTCCTCCTGATCTCTTGCAGAGAACTAAACAGGTCTCATCCTTCAAGTATGTGCACATTAAATGTATCGTAGGTTGCTCCTCATCCTTCATCTGCACCATCATTCACCACCCTCCTAAAATACTAGACTGATTCACTGCACATGCTTTGGATCTAGTACAACACCTACTTCCATTACAGAACATGCACTCTGAAATATTTTAGCATTTTGAAGACGACCATAAAAACGTACTTGCGCAGCGTTGCAGACATTATTAATGAATTGAGGCTAACACAAGTTGTAGACTTCTCCACCCACAAAGCTGGCCACAGTTTCCGCCTAATCTTTCTGGTTGAATGTCAGAATATTGATAACAAAAATATCACACAACCTAAAGATTGTTGCATAAATATCACCTGAAAAATATTGCTCAATTTGGTGTAAATGTTATATTATTAACTCCACTAGGGTGATATTTAGTATTTAGGACACAATCATTTTGTCAGACAATATTTAGGCTAGACTATGCTGGTACCATTCCATCTTTTCTTTCTTCTAAACCGTGATCTCTAAAGACCAATCACTTTCCTGATTTGAATCTGTCCTTATCCATTTCACAGTAGATGCGAGTTCAGCCCTAAGGTTCTCTATTCAAAGACAAATGAGGCATTCTCGTGTAGAATCCACAACAAACTCTAAGCATTTCCACTGCTTCACATCTTTCTAAAGAGTGTCCTTCTTTCTTATTGCACCTAGCAGACAGTTGGTTCTGGACTGTTCCCATGAGGCACAGGGTCAAGACTTATTTGCATATGGCCATGTCTTAACTGGGCAAAATAACGATCGATTAAACCCAGATCTGTGTCTGGGGGTGAATGTTTTGCCAATGGGCAACATTCCGTCCGTGTTTTGCTGATCACCCTATGTGGGAAGGGTATGCCCAGACGTGGGTCCCGTGCTCACTATGCCACTGGAGTCAAGCTATCCTGGCTGATGACAGCTGATAGCCAGAAACCGGTCCTAGGATGCTTCATTCTGGTCCAGGGAAGACATGGCTTGGCAGTTCGAGCTGGACTGTTCCCATGAGGCACAGTGTCAAGTTTGATTTGCATATGGCCATGTCTGAACTGGGGTGGAGTGGTGAGCGAAATAATGATTGATTAAACCCAGATCTGAGGCTGGGGGTGAATGTTTTGCCAATGTGCAACATTCCGTCCATCACCTATTGTGTTTTGCTGTTCGCCTTATGTGGGAACAGTATGCCCAGACATGGGTCCGTGCTCACTATGCCACTGGAGTCAAGCTATCCTGGCTGATGACGGCTGATAGTCAGAAACCGGTCCTAGGATGCTTGATTCCGGTCCAGGGAAGACATGGCTTGGCAGTTCGGGCTGGACTGTTCCCATGAGGCACAGTGTCAAGTTTGATTTGCATATGGCCATGTCTGAACTGGGGTGGAGTGGTGAGCAAAATAACGAAGGATTGAACCCAGATCTGTGACTGGGGGTGAATGTTTTGCCAATGTGCAACATTCTGTCCATCACCTTGTGTGTTTTCTAGAAGGCAATGTTCCCTAGATAAAAGAAGTGACTGTTGTAATATACAGGCAAAGAAGGTCACTAAAAAGAAAAGCAAGAAAGCTAATTTTGAAAAATATATTCTCAATATATGGACGGCCATTAACTGTTAGCTCATCAAACAAAAGCATACTACATTAGCGAGTCAGAAACAGCTGCATGTTTCCAGTGAGCTCTTCGTATAATACATACATGTTTGTGGATCCATCAAAAAAATCAGGTTTGCAATCCTGAATCTCATACTCAAACAATTTGTCTAAAGAGTTATTTGTGATATTAAAGATATAATGATAGCTTATCCTCCACACCTCAAATGAACACTAGTTTTCCAATCTGATGACCTATTTTGCAAACAAGCTAGCAATTCTCCATTCTTCCTTTCACTCACTCATCTCTTTTCATTGGCTCTATAATGCTAACTTGTACTACCTTGTGCAACACATTTGCATCTTCGTCCTTCAAGAACAAGATGATCAAGAAACTAAATTCACCTGCTTCTCTTTCCAGCTTTAGTATTGCAACAATCAGCAAAATTGGCCTCAGGGGCATGGTCTGAACACCAACATGGCACACGCAACCTAGACAGGCTCCAGAGCCATCCGCCCTTAATCCTCCTGAATCCTGTCTCGGTACCCATAGAGTCTGCCCATCTGATTGGGGGACCTGGACCGCCTTGAGGGCCCGATTTTCCTGCATGATCGACACCTGGTGAGCAGCTGCTGCATAGCAGTGTTAGAGGCAGAGTGTGGCCTATGCAGAGCACATACCCCGGAGTGCCGTCGCCTTCAAAGACCCACCTTACAACCTCAGACTGGGATGTGGAGCGCAGGGCGTAGCTACAAAAAAGTGACAGGCTGACTGGTCTGTGACAGGGACCGTGAAGCTCCCGGTGGCTCCTTGCTGTGACAGTGTGAGACCAGGTGCCGCGGAAGCCATGGAAGAGCCCTTGGATCTTTGGCCCGGAACTTTGGAGGTCCAGTGCAGCAGCAAAGTATCAGCATACTGGGTTGGACTGCGGTGGGGATTGTTGGCTGCCTAGCAGCCCCCCTCTGTGGCAGCGAGGTATTGAATGCAGCGGGAGCCAGTGGAGGTGTGGCCTGGGGCACCGTAGAGCCCCCTGTGGGGTGACTGGCCTTGAGTTGAAAATGCTGCTGCAGAGGAAGATGGGGTCTGAGAGAAGGACTACTGAGTAATGCACATTCCATGAGGTGAGCGGGAGGCAGCACTGGGGCCCAAGGGTGGTTGGAGCGGACCTTTGGTGGCCCTGGGAATCCCAATGCTGATGACTGGATGAGCCTGTGGAGTAGAGAGGTATGGGCATCTATATCGGGGCCTGGAGGGGCATGATGAGCCTGTTGTGACAGGCAGTGGATTATGAATTTATATGCACCTCCCCAGAGGACCCTCTATTGAGGTGCCAGAGTGCAGCTCTCTCCTGTTGACCCAACCTTGGCACAGTGGAATGGCAGTTTTGAGGCTTCTAGTAACCCCCTGCCATGCTGATGCCCAGCAGTGACTGCTTGTGCCACCCTGGATCCACCCTGGGTTTGGTGGATCACAATGGATTGGAGAGAAATTGGCTATCTAATCCGGCGATAGCACCATGGTCAAAGAAAAGGTGACCCTACAAGGCAAACAAGGAACGCTGCACAGGTTTACACACCAGACAACGAGGGCTGGTGGGGCTGCGGAGGATGATTTGGGACGGCAGGTTACTGGATCAGACACAAATATAATTATTGCTGCCATAACTCATTCACAGGATGCATTGGTTCCTAAAATTGGAGCAGTGGGATCTGATGTCACGCTCTTCCAACAAGATCTGCGCATAGCAGTGGACATGCTAAAAGAGACTGAGGGGATAGTGACTGAGTGGATGCCATGGTGTCCAAAATGCATAAAATAATTTCCAAGCTCTCCTCCGTCACTATAATATGGTTCCAACTAGAAAAATTAGGACTGCATATCAGGAAAACAGAACTTCAAAATGCAGGGACTGAATCCATTTAAACCATCAGATACTTTTGGGCCAAATCCTAACTAGCTTACAGTCCTGCACCTGAACCCCTAACCTTCCTGGGATGGCAGATGATTTTGGCAATCTCAAACATGAAACTCTGATCCTCAAGGGAATCATAGAAAAAGATCTTATCCCTTCCATTGTTTACTCATGCATGACCTTGGTAAGCATAAGAAAGACACATTGGAATGTTTCAATAGATTTATTGAAACAATCATAATCTTGCATAGAAAGAATGAGCTGCGATTATTAGGCAGATAAAACAAAGCAGTGTAACCAGCATCATGAACATGGTGAAAAGAATAAATAGTCCAACCATGGCAGTCTGATTTATAAATATATATTTCTACCTATAACTACTCCGATTCTGAGAGGATTGTGGACACACTCTCTGCCTGATCACTTAGGTTAACCGGAGACCTCATTCTTGGATGACTAGGACTGAAGTAGGATTGTCAAACCCTCTATACAAGATCAGGATGGAAGACCAGCATTAGCAGAGTTTAAGGTATAACACAGCATTCGTTCCAGGACCATCATGTCTTGAGTGCCCATCTGAACTGTAAAAGGACAGTGCATGCTTTATATAATAAAACCACTGTGTTAGAGTTACAACTCTGATGCAATGATGTGTCTAGTTGTTAGAAACTGTCTCTGAGTGGGCAACGTAGACACTAGGATATCTTATTCTGTTCTTAGCCCTGAAGAAATTGTGCAGATTATGTTGCAGCAAAGGCTTTTTAAAACAAGTATCATGTATGTCTTCTCAGAAGTAAACCATAGTAAAACAATATAACTAAAAACAAATTCTTCTAAAACTTGTAAAATGTAAAACTGAAATGGAGAACCAAAGTGGTAGTAAGAGGGCCTCCCTACATCACCAAGGAGCTGACTCCCCGGGTTCAGGACGCAAGGGGAGGGTCCAAATAATCGACAACTAATTGGCTTTCTAGAGGGCTGCGAGGGGATGTCACCGGAGTTGTTCCTGGAGCAACGGCTGCGCTCCATTATGCCGCTCAACACCGTATTCTCCTGTATTGTTGTAGAGCAGGTACATCGGGCACTGTTCCCATGGCCACCTTGCGGGGCCATGGCCAAACCTTTCATTATCTGCATCCTCATTTGTCATGATAGAGATGCTATCCTGCGGCATGCTAGCACCTAGAACACCCTGCTGGATCAGTCTCACAGAATATTGCTCTTCCCAGACTATACCAATCCTTCATGGAAGCTAAGAGGAAATTACAGGACCTTAATATTTGGTTCATGTTACTCTACCTGGCCAAACTGAAGGTCATGTACTATGCTAAAACTTTGTTCTTTGATTATCCCAAGGTGGCCTTTCAATAGAAAAATGATTAGACTTCGGTGTGGTCACCCATGCACCCCGCTGCCTACTGACCAGTCCATGAGAAGTGGGGCCTTGGCCTCCCAGTGGTGGTCATGTAACTGGGGTCAGCTCATGAACATCTTATGCTCTCTGTGGAGAAGCAGGCAAAACAACACTGAGGAAAGATATGAGAATGAGCACCAGGCAGTGGCCATGATGCTCACTCTGGCAGAGGAGGTCGACATTAGACGTGCAGCATCTGAGTCGTCACAGGCTTTGACAACATAACTCGCTTTTGCGAGAGAGGGGTGTGGGGAGATGGAATTCCTCTCTCCCAGTCCCACACTGAGTTCCACCTTGTTGAGATACTTTTGGCAGACGGGGGAGGAGCATTGATAGGGCCACTTGGGACCCCAGGTGCTCTGAGTGGCTCCGCATCTGGATGACAGTGTTCCCCATGCAGGTTCTTGAGCACTGAACTCGACCAGTTTGGATGGGTACTCGTTGGAGCAGTACAGCCCCATCTCCCGGTTGATGCCAGACACAACACTGCCCTGCGATAAATACTTCACAATGCTGAAGCATAGGGTGGAAGGGTATGGGTAGTTTAGGTTTCTGTTTATTGTTAATGTTGTTGGTGCACACTCGATTTCCTATGTATGTTACTTCCCACTAGGTGTGGGACTTCTATTGAGCCCTGATGGATGACAAGAGCTTTCCAACAGGTCAGGTCTGTTTAGAAAATTGGAATGTAAATGGCCTTCTAAATAAGATTAAGCATACAGCTGTCCTTAGGGCTGTGTAGATGCTGCAGGCAGATATCCTTTTCCTTCAAGAATCTCATTTGGTGGGTAACAAAACTCCCTTTCTGGCTCAATATGGGTATAGCCAGGCATATCATGCGGTGTTTGTCAGGGTCTCTCGGGGTGGCCATTCTGGTCAGGGACAGTCTCTCCTTGTGGTCTTTAAGGAATGGGCAGATCAACGGGGCAGATATGTTGCAATTGCTGGCCTCCTGGATGGGAAATCGCTGACATTAATTAATATTCACACATCACCGCCACTTAGCACCTCCTTTTTTTCAGGTAATAACTGGACTGGTGTGGGATCTTCCAGGTGGGTTCACCATATTGGGGGGAGACTTGAACGAGTTGGTGGCCGACAGTGTGGATAGACAGCAGGAGCCAAACCAAGCTCCCACAACGCGGTCATTGATAGCCGACCTTATGGAGGCAATGTTTTTGGTTGATAAATGGCAACAAATTTGTCTGCAGGATAAAATACCATTACTAGGCACAAACTTTCGTGGATGTGGGTGGTGACTTTCCTGCCTGTCCATGGTTTGAGACTCAAGAGGGAGATGTTTTACATACTGTATGGTCTTGTGGAAAGGTGGAGTTGTTTTGGAGGATGGTCTTATCCAGTCTGGGGAGCGTTCTGGGAGGGCTATCCCATCCAATGCTAAGTTAGCCCTACTCCACATCACCAAAGACTTAGCCTGAGATCAATATATACTAGTTCTGCTACATCTAAGCCTTACTGGGGCCTAGCAAGACACTGCACATGCATGGAAAGCTAGCGGCCCTCTCTCTGTGGAGGAATGGAGTAAGAGTCTTGACCGGGACATAAGTAGAGAACTCTCCGTGTACTAGGCTAGGGGATGCCCCCAGAAGCACCCCAAGATCTAGAGGACATGGGCGGATTATGGAGGGGTCTGCATAAGCCCTGGGACTTTGCCGACCACCACCACAGAATGGGAAGTAAAAACATTCAGGGGTTGATAGATGCTATCTCAAGATGGAGAGCTTGCTTTGGGGGCCCAGGAGTAAAGGAGCCCATTGAGAGGGAGTGAGGGGGTCTAGGGGAAATAAATGCACCATTGTTCTTCTTACTATTGCCACTCAGTTTTAAGATAATGATGTTTATCTGGTTCAACTTATTGGGTTTTTATCATTTTGGTCTTGTTTTACTCATAAACATATTCTCTATTTTTCTGCATCTGTGTGGATTATTTTTGTGGCGTTTTCATTGTGTTACTGTGTGTGTGCTGCACAAATACTTGACACATTGCCTCTTTAGATAGGCCTGACTTCTCTGTGCTAAACTACCAGAGAGTGACCATAGGTTATCTTTTAGTGTGTATCTAGCTTACCCTGACTAGGTTTTTGTCCCTTCTTGGACAGGGTGCATACCTCTGCCAACTAGAGATTCAATTTCTAACAAGCATATTCATTCAATGTAGACCAGAGGAAGTGACTGATGACATTCTTATCAGCCATCTTTAAAATGAACTGTGGCTTAGGTGGATCTGCAGTATTATGTGTATTTGTAAAGAGTGCTATCACCCGCAAGGTATCCTGGTAATATAGTGATTTAAGTACTTCTCCTGCAGTTCCTGCCTTATTTCGAAGTTGTCTCCTTCCTTCTCTTATCTAATGCAGTGTATCTACCCTTTGTGCTGTAAACATCTAGGGCCTCATTTATGAGGCTGTGCGTCACTTTTACGCCGCCGGTGCGTCACTTTTTATGACGCACCAGTGGCGTTAAAAATGCGCCTTGTTGCGCCATATTTAAAAAGTGATGCATCTAGGTAGATGCGTCACTTTGTAAACCCCTGCGCCACATTATACCTGCGTCAGGTATAATGTATGCAAGGGGGTGTATTGACGCAAGAAAGGGTCATGGAAGTGACGCAGTGAAATCTATGAGATTTCACTGCGCCACTTCTAGGGCTCAAATGCGTCAAAATCTTACGCCTGCCTCACAGCAGGCGTAAGATTGACGCAGGCCCTTTCACATGGGGCTTGCCCCATGTGAAAGGACACATTGCTGGAGTTGTGTCACTTTTGTGACACAGTCCAGCAATGCGTCACTTTTGCGCCTACAGATACGTCAGAAATACTGACGTATCTGTAACTTCTTGCGACATGATGCGTCAAACTGTAAATATGACGCATCATTGGTGTCGCAAGGAGGGCGCAATGAAAAGTGACGCATCGCTGTTTTCTTGTTTTTTCCTCTTTCAATGCGTGCTGCATTCTACAACACGCATTGAAAGAGGAAAATCCTTGTAGTGATTGTTTTTCTGCAGGAAGGTCGTCTCTTCCTGCACAAAAACAATCTCCCAGTGGCGCGGGCATCCTTGCACATTGAAAGAGGAAAAAGCCTCTTGTGATTATTTTTGTACAGAGAGGTTTCCTTCCTGTACAAAAATAATCATCCCCGCAACGCAGGCACCCTTGCACCATGGTGCAAAGGTGCCTGCGCTTGCGCAGGCACCCCATTGTGCGCCGGTGCAGGGGAAAAGGACAGGAATGCGCCGTATCTTAAAGATACGGCTCATTACTGCCCTTTTCTTTTGCCGTAGGGAAGCGCAGCAGGCCGCTTCCCTACAGAATAACCTAATAAATGAGTCCCATAGTTAGGCCATGATTTTAGTTACATGGGCCACACATCATTATAAAGGAATCCTAGTTGGCCTCAATGGCCACGCCCCTTTTAGAAACCACCACCTTTTTCATCCCACTTAAAAGACTGGAGTAGAGTGAAAGAAGTGGCAGGTGAGAGAAAGTGCCCCCCCCCCCCCCCCACCCCCAGCAAAGCACGGAGGATGGGGAGGGCCGACTGGAACTGCATTGCAGGTGCTTTCTGAAATGGCCGGAGTTGGGGCGAATAAACAAGAGTAGTGTAAATACATTTTAGATTACTCAATGTGATCCTTTTTTTGTAAAAACTGATGCCATTACACGGTGCCCTCTCCCAACAAACTCCCGGACTCATTTGGCTCAAAGGACAAACAAATGATTGATTCTTCCAATGAAACTAATGTGTGGCGGGACATTGCACTAATCAGCTCCACTGCCAGATGTGCCTACTATCGGTAGGAAGTGCAAGGACTTGTTTGTTGAGAAGTAGGACCCTGCATTCAACAGCGCCTAGAAGGCCTGCGTTATTCTGTAGTGTATCCTCCCCAGTGCCTGTGGTGACGCTGAGGCAATTTGTGCCTAATGCTTCACCACCTGATATGCCTGTTTAGGAAAAACATTCCGCGGATGTGGACATTTTACAAGGTCGTGACCCGCCTCAAAGAGACCCGGCGATCATTCTCTGATTATAAAGAAGACTCGTGAAGGTGTGACCCTGAACCTCCCAATAAAAATCTTCATGACATTGTTTTACAGGGTTTTCAAGCTAACCCTCCTAGGCGGCAATGATGTCTGGCGTCCAGAGCCGCCCTTGCTCGGATAGCGCCCTGGGCAGAAAGACATTTGGCGCCCTGGCTGCAGCTCGTGCATAAAACGAGGCAGCTTGGGCCCATGTTGTGTTTACTGTTCAGTCACAGATCACCGATTATTATCGAATGAGTTAAATAACCCAACATTAATTCAATTTTGTCAGGCCAAGTCTGCCGAAATCTAACAGGGGAAAATATACGGTATTTACGGTACCATGCGGATGTTGGTGCTGTAAACATAAAAATCTGCATGTTATTCCCCATAACCTCATAATAAGTGTTATTTATCACACCTGATAAATAACTCACCCCGAGGTATCGGTATTTATCAAGGGGATAATTAACACCTGAGCTCGTAATCAGGTCCTAAAATGTAAGCTGGGAGTGATACACGAGAAATCACTGTTAAATATTTGTTAAACTCGCCCTATGCAGTGAAATGTAAAGTAATCAGAAGAGATGTATGCTCTGCCTTCCCACTAACCTGCTGCTTCCCTTGTTCTTCTTATCTCTCAGGGTGATCTTGGGCCTCGAGGTCCTCCTGGAATCCCGGGAAGAGAAGGTCCAAAGGTAAGTTCAAAGATGGAATAGTGTTTGTGGAATTAGAAATGCAACTATGTATTTTGCATTGAAAGAAAAATATCTTTAACAAGCGTGGGCTGTTAATTGGAGTCAGACTGTGGATAGCCTTGTGTCTCCAAGGAAGCCCTGCCTGTTATGCATCTTTCTGTAGACACATATGAACGCATGCCTGCCGCATATTAGAATGCAGCGCCTGCTCCGAAGCGTGTGAGTTGATATGAAATACAATGATTGCTAAACTCTCATATCTTACCAGGGCATCAAAGGTGAGCGTGGATTTCCTGGCCTCTCCGGAGAGAAAGGCGATGAGGTAAAGTTATTCTGAATGCTTTCATATGATGCAAATCCAACTACTCTTATACAAGCAATTTTAGAAAGTCTATACCGAGGATTAGGCCTGGGAATTCTGCATTCGGCTTCTAAAGCCGCTCACAGCAATGCAGGCATCTGAGGGCCCAGAGTTTGTTTTATAGCAGACTGCACGGGGAGCATACAGGGTGATTAGTTGTATGAGAAAATTGACACAGACATTGCTAGAGATGAACGTGCGCCCATAGAGTCTTCAATGATTCATCTCGCATTAACATGAAACAGTATCCTCTGGATGCTTTTGCACTGAGCTGCCTGCACGAATGTCAGGCTGAATACAACCTTGTGGCCCTTCCTGTCTTTTGGAAGTTTGCATACAGCACCAAACAGCAGACAGGAGGACCTCGGGAAGCAACAACACCCTTCTGTGAGTCCCGTTTATAGAGCCACTTCCTTGTCTACATTTGAATTTCACTTACAAATGTTTCCACTTAAGAGAGGTGATCGTGCTCCCCTAAATCATTTCACAATGCGATCAATTAAATTACACTTAAGGGAAGGAGGTTGGACATTCTAAGGAAGGGGTTCTGACTAAAGTTTGAGAACACCTAATAACACAAGAGTTTGTTGGTATTCTCAAACTCCTCTTCTGTCTGGGAACACTTCTCCTTTACCCTTACGGGAAGGCTGGGCCTGACATTACTACTTCAAAGGACCGGCTACGTAATAACTAGGATGGGAGAATGGACATTTCTGGAAGCTGCCAAATGGAACATTTGTGATTGAAAAGATTTCTGTAGGTCATTTCCTATTCGGAACATAGGTCTCCCAGCCTTCTGGAGCCAGACACTGTAGGACGCCTGGACCATGTGAAGGCTTGGGTTGGGGGATTTATTTTGTAATTGCAGAGGGCTGAATTTAGAGGGCCAGAGGTTGTGGTGAGGAATATGAGGGAGCCCCAAAAAGAAAATGTATGGAAAAATCAGGGAAATGTAATTAGCCTCATGCAGTCTTATCTCGCTACAGCTTCTAAGCTTTCAAGAAGTTTCTAAGTGTGAAGGCTAAAACCTTCAACTGGGCCAAACACCAACTTTTACATAGCTGTGGTCACTTGTAGTTTTGACACCAAAGGTCCCATGTTGTCCTCAAGTTGATCAAAGACCCTTTAACATTTTTTCTCAATTATTTTTATTTCCATACATGATAATACTGGGCACCTTTGTGTAATGTGTCCCTATGTGGCTTTTTTGTGCTTTTTCTGTGTTGGTTCCTGTATCAAATTTTCTTCATTATTGTGATATTCTTCTTCATAGATTTCAGATTTTTAACTAAAAGCTTTTAAATTGGACTTTTTAAGTTATTTTTCTTAATTCATTTTTGCTTTGGCTTTGTATTGCACATGCACACATGCATTTACACGAAGGAAGGTCTTTCTGTTTGTGGCAAGCTATCAAGTATGAGCCAGCTATTTGTTGCAGAAACCAGTTTCCCACAATGAAATTAGCCTTTCTTCTGGCATATGCCTTTCCAAGATATGAATTGGAAAGATGCACCTCGACCATTGGTGTGGTGTATGGAAAATGTATTTACGTCGGGGTGGGGAAAATCCCCCATTCACTAAGACAATAGCAATTCAGCATGAAAAACTTCATGCTATATACAATTAAATATTCTGAATCCCTGCTACATTGCCGCAAACGGGTGTTCACAACAGAAATCTGCAAATGTCACATTTTTTAGGTGTAGTTCTGGAAAGCTTTGTGAATTCCTGAAAGTTGTAAATCTGGACTCTTTTAAGGTTGTGCACCTACTGAGGCAGATATGCAGGTTTCTTTGTAATGTAGCCAGTGAGCTCTGCACATTTTAGTGCTCAGGTCTTTGTGTGCCATCATCAATTTGTACTTGCACTAAATCTGCTGGTAGAAATTGACCATTTGGTAATTTAGACGCAATGGGAAATCACAAATTTGCTTCTGCTAGCTCAGTGGTTTTGACACACAGAATTAAGAAACTTTGGGGCATATTACCAAGGGCATTATCGCCGCTTTAGCGGGAATTTTTCCCACTAAAGCGGCAATAATTGTATCGCCCTATTACCTAGCTGTCGTTAACACCAGTTAGCGATAGCTAGCAGGAGATAGCGGGCATTTAGGCGCCCACTTTGCAGATCAGCGATAATTATCGCTAATGACAAGCAAAGTGGGCGTGCCAAGATGTTAGCGACTGGAAACAGTCGCTAACGTCGCCAAGATGTTAGCGACTGGAAACAGTCGCTAACATCTTTATCTCCTATTACCAACTTTTGGAAATAATCGCACTAAGCGCGATTATCTCCAAAAGCTAACGCCTGGCCTGAGCTGTTCTTAGCCATGTTATCCAATGGTAGGTGGATAACATGGCTAAGAGCATTTTCTCGGTAATGCATGAATATCGCTGAATTTACAGCGATATTCATGCATTTCGCCCGATTTTTATCGCTTATGAGATAAACCTAGATAATATCAAGGCTCCTAAATGATAAAAATAGGCGAAGCTCGGCGATATTATTTTGCCCGCTAACCAACATAGCGATGATTATCGCTATAGCTTGGTAATATGCCCCTTTGATCTGGGGCACAAGACAAATTAAAAAAGGTAGCCCCTGATCAGGCGAGTTTTAGTATTTTTAGTTTAGGCTTAGGGACCATGGCTAGGACGAACATGATGAGCAATGTCTATTTTAAAATTACATCAGGAAGCGTCTTTTGCTATTGGAACCAAAAATATCTATATCATTTTGCGGAAGCAGTGGTGATCCATTAAAGCTGGTAAAGATAAGGTTTTCAAGCACCATTTTTGGTAAAGCACACAAAATACACTACAATTGGATTGGTTTTTTTAAACTGGTATATGGTAGATGAATGACATGAACATGAAATAGATTCGAGCCATGTTTATTAGAAGTAGCATGATGCCGCACATTACACTGTACTGTGCATGGAAGGAAACACCACCTCATAATGAATTGAAAATGAAAAGCACTGATACCCTAAACACAACCCTAGCACATGTTCAAGTTCTTGCTGGGCTCAAGCCTCTGTAAAACCAGTTGCACATGGGATCTCACCTGTTGCAGGCAGAGAGGGTCAACACAGAGTGAGAGCTTGAGCTCCGGATGCCCAGACTAGGTTGTCTTATATGCCTGAGCCACATCTTTTACACAGTATAAAGAGCTTCTCCTCAATCCATGATGACTTTCACAATCCAAAGGATCTGGGGGATTTAAGAGAAGGGTACCTAGTAGCTCTTAAGCCAACTTTCCATTTCAGAAAAAAAGTAAGTGTGCTAATAGTCGTGTCCACCTCAGCTCTGGAGCATGCAAATGACCAGACCACACATGGAGCTCTGTAACACGTTGCTATTCGTTGCATTCAACCCGTTTACTGAACTCACTACGTCATAAACTTTATTAACCGCACCCGGACACACCCAGATGCCTCCCAACTGATTATGTAACTTTGTTAGGAGTCCGGCAAGGACCTTAGGAGTCCTAGTGTACATGGTTACACAACACTACATCTCACCCTTTGTTAAATAAAAGTACAGACTACATATATACATTACAGTTTGTTAGAACCGGCTGTCTCTAGTTGGCAGAGGTATGCACTTCTGACAAATAGGGACACACCTTTTCTAGTCAGGGCAAGGTGATCACACCCTTCGATAACCCCTGCTCACCCCCTTGGTAGCTTGGCAGAGCAGAACAGGCTTATCTCAGAGGCTGTGTGTTAAGCAATTACGACCACATACAGTAATACCGTGAATACACTACGAATGGACACGACACAGTAGTATTATAAAAATAAGTATTTTTATATAAGGCTTAGCACAAGACCAGATAACGACAAAAACTGTACACAATCGGAATAAATACGTTGGGAAGGAAAAAGGATAGTTCAAAGGTAGTTTCTTCTTTAGCACAAAAGTCTTTAGTATCAAAGCAAATCTTCTTCTTGGCAATACAGTTCTTAGCAACAGGGTAACCCACACGGGGGCTACACGACGTCGAGGCAAAGTTAATCCAAAGGTTCGGCGTCGACCGCGAGGAGCGCTACGTCGAGCTCGGAGTCACACGGACCCCCCAACAACACAGTACCTTTAGGAAAATGAAGCACACGATGATCAGCGGCGTCGAGCACTCCGGCGTCGCGTCTTCGGTGCCGATCAGGCCTCAGCAGGCGTCGTCGATGATGCGGTTGCACAGAGTGAGCAGCGCTCACGGCGTCGAGGGGGCACACAGGTGATGCGATCAGCAGCGGTGCAGACACGAGGTCCTCTGGAGCTACAGCCGTACTCCCACTCACTGGCGTTGCTGCTGGCGTCGGTCGGGCCCGGCGTCCGGTCGTCGTGATTGCTGGTTCTCTCAGAGGTGCTGGATGCACGCTTCCAGCAAAGAGCACTTTAGCAGATGAAGTCCTTTAGCCCTGTGACTTCGGCAGGAGACTGGCACTCTTCCAGTCCTTGGAGATTTTCTTAGCAAGCGTGAGAGTACACACACAGTTCCTCTCTCCTGGTTCCTTGGCGAAAATAAAGAAGCACTGCAGGATTCCCCCAACAACAGCACACTGGCAGAAGGGGTAGGCAGTCCTTAGATCAGCAGGCCTCTTGTCCTTGGTTACAGGGTTCCTTGTCAGAAGTGATCTGAATTCTTGGTTCAGGGGTCCTTCTCTTATACCCCTTCCCGGCTTTGATCCCTTTGTCCATGCCGGGGATTTCCCAACATCCTGGGTCTGTCGTGGGCGGAGCCAGGCAGAAGCACCTGGCCTATTCACTGAGCAGGGCTGGGTCCTCAGACGTCCAGCAGGAGGTGGAGCCAGCATTGACACTGGCAGGAGCAGAGCTATCGGCCTCCTGGCGGGAGGTGGGGCTAGGATCGTCCATGGCAGGCACAGAGCCATCAGCCGCTTGGCAGGAGGTGGAGCCAGCATTGTATCAGGCAAGGCGGGCTATCAACAACTACTCTCCCCCTACTCTCAACGTAAATGTCCCACTCATCCCACACTGACTCATCCAGACCTGTGGAGCCACCCAGCTCCTGTCACACACACGCAAGACCAGCAGAAACCAGATATGGTTAGACAAGAAAATAGACACTTTCTAAAAGTGCTATTTTCAAACCCAGAGTCCAAAAACCATCCACACCAACGGATGCGTAATTAAACCCCGAGTTCAGGGATACCAAACTCGACATTGCACCACCCCGAGCCAGCTAGGATTATAGCATTGATAATCCCGGCGGCCCATTCTAACTAATGGAGAGCAGGCTACCTTGCAATAGTGAAGAACGAAGATGGCGGTAATTCACTATCAGGACATGCCAACTTGGTCAGGCGTGTCCTACCTTATACTTACAATGCACCCTGCCCGTGGGCCTACCATAGGGGTGACTAACATGAAGTCAAGGGAAGGTGTGAGGGGCTGGCAAGTAGGTATACTTGCGCAGCCTGCGCGACAGCACTAGGCTGCACGTGGGTCTCGCAATGACCGACCCGTAGACATTCTTTTACGAGGCCGCTCCTGTGGGTGGCACAACACGTGCTGCAAGCCCACGAGCGGTATTTGTATTTACAAGCCCCGGCACGCCGGGTGCGCTAGACTAGGGACTGACAGTAAACCAAATAAGCCAAACATGGAATTCAATTGATACATCAATTTAACATAGGGAGCACTTGCGCTGTGGCACTGATCAGCAGTGAAAACCGCGCCCAAAGCATATACCAGCAAAACATCGGAAAACAGGGGAGGCAAACAGAAAAAAATGGAGGAGAGACTCAAGCCAATGATGTCAGGTCTAACACGTGTCCCCTCCAGCTGAAATGTGGGGAGAACTACCCTTGACCTAGGGAGTCCTCATCACTAAGGCGGAAAAATCTGGACAGACCATCAGCATTGGCGTGATCTGTACCAGGGCGGTGTTCCACCGTAAAGTCCATCCCCTGTAGAGAAATGGACCACCTCAACAGTTTCGGATTCTCACCCCTCATCTGCATCAACCATCTGAGGGGCCTGTGGTCTGTCTGAACCCGGAAGTGAGTCCCAAACAGGTAGGGTCTTAGCTTCTTCAGCGCCCAGATCACAGCAAATGCTTCTCGCTCTATCGCACTCCACCTTGTTTCCCTGGGTAGTAACCTCCGGCTGATGAAGGCTACAGGCAAGTCTCGGCCCTCTTCATTTACCTGAGCTAGAACAGCTCCCACGCCATGCTCTGAAGCGTCCGTCTGAACAATGAATTCTTTCGAAAAGTCGGGTGCCTGGAGTATAGGTGCTGTGCATATTGCAGTTTTCAGGGTGTCAAAGGCCGTTTGACAGGCATCAGTCCAGATCACATTTCGTGGCTGCTTCCTGGAAGTCAGCGAAGTCAAGGGGTGCACAATGTTACCGCAATCCTTGACAAACCTCCTGTAATAACCTGTGAGTCCTAAGAAGGCTCTCACCTGAGTTTGGGTTTTGGGCGGCGCCCAAGCCAGGATGGTATCAATCTTGGGTTGCAGGGGGGCAACCTTGCCGCTCCCTACTTGGTGCCCCAAGTACACCACCGAACCCTGCCCAATCTGGCACTTACTGGCTTTGATTGTGAGGCCTGCTCCGCGCAGGGCCAACAACACTTCCTGGAGGTGGCGCAAGTGTTCCTCCCAGCTGGCGCTGAACACTGCGATGTCGTCCAGGTAGGCGGCACTCCAGTCCAGCCAGGACCTGGTTGACCAACCTCTGGAAGGTGGCAGGGGCATTCTTCATCCCAAAGGGCATCACCCGGAACTGGTATAGCCCATCTGGTGTGGAGAAGCTGACCTCTCCTTTGCCCCATCAGTCAAGGCGATCTGCCAGTACCCAGACGTTAAATCAAACGTACTAAGGTACCGGGCAGCCCCCAACCGATCGATGAGCTCATCAGCTCTGGGGATGGGGTGCGCGTCAGTCTTCGTGACCGAATTGAGCCCTCGGTAGTCCACGCAGAACCGGAGTTCTGGTGAAGCACCAGGCGCTGCAGCCTTTGGGACCAAGACCACTGGGCTGGCCCAAGGACTGCTAGAGGACTTAATCACCCCTAACGCGAACATTTTGGAGACCTCCTCCTTAATGTACGCTCTGACCTTGTCAGTCACCCTGTAAGCCTTGTGCTTCACAGGAGGGCTGTCTCCGGTGTCAACGTCATGGACACACCAATGAGTTACACCCGGAACCAAGGAAAACAGATCCGGGAATTGTCCCAACAGTTGGCGACAATCCTGTTTCTGCTCAAGGGTCAGTGTGTCAGAGAGGACCACACCATCCACCGACCCATCTTGCTCTTTAGCACACAGGAGGTCAGGAAGAGGCTCACTCTCCTCCTCCGTTCCATCATCTGTAGCTAGGAGCATGCCCACTTCGGACCTTTCTAAGTGGGGCTTCAAACGGTTGACATGCAGGACCCGCAAGGGGTTCCTGGGAGATTTCAAGTCCACCAGGTAGGTGACATCGCTCTTCTTCTCCACAACCTTAAACGGTCCAGTCCACCTGTCCTTGAGCGCACAAGGTTCCACAGGGGACATGACCCACACTTCCTGACCAGGCTGAAGCTCTACCAGAGTGGCATTCCGGTCGTACCAACGCTTCATCTCCTCCTGGCTGGCCTCCAGATTTGCCTGAGCAAGTTCTCTGAAGCGCCGAGTCTGGTTCCGAAAGGCCAGCATGTAGCTGTATACATCCTGGGGAGGTTTCCTGGGAGATTGCTCCCAGCCTTCCTTGACCAGACTCAAAGGTCCTCTTACCGGGTGACCGTATAAGAGCTCAAAGGGGCTGAACCCTAGAGCCTTCTGCCGCACCTCACGGTAAGCAAACAACAGGCATGGCAAGAGGACGTCCCATTTCCGCCTCATTGGTTCTTCAAGACCCATAATCATGCCTTTCAGGGTCCGGTTGAATCTCTCAACCAGCCCGTTTCCTTGAGGGTGGTAAGGAGTGGTGAACTTGTAGGTTACCCCACACTCCTTCCACAGAGACTTCATATAGTTCGAAATGAAGTTGGTGCCTCGGTCTGACACCACCTCTCTGGGGAACCCCATCCGGGAGAAAACACCCATCAGTGCCCGTCCCACCACGGGGGCCGTCACTGTTCTGAGAGGGATGGCTTCCGGGTACCTTGTGGCATGGTCCACCAAGACCAGGATGAACCTGTTGCCCAGGCCTGTCTTGGGGTCCAGGGGCCCAACAATGTCAATACCCACCCGGTCAAAGGGGGTGCTGACCACCGGAAAAGGTTGGAGGGGAGCCTTCTGCTTCCTCCCGCTTTTCCCACTTGCCTGGCAAGTGCGACAAGTCTTGCAATGGATGTCTACATCCCTACGCATCTGAGGCCAATAAAAATGGGTGACAAGCCTGTCATAGGTCTTGTCCTGCCCCAGATGTCCAGCTAACGGAACGTCATGAGCCAACCCCAGTAGGAAGGCTCTGAAGCGCTGGGGTACCACCAGCACACGGGCTGACCCAGGCTCAGCAGCCTTAGGCTCGCTATACAGGAGGTCGTTCTCCCAGTACACAAAATGTGACCCTGACTGATCACCTGAGGTTTGGGCTGAGGCCTGCTGCCTCATGCCCACAAGAGAAGGGCACACCTTCTGTTCGGCACAGAATTCCTCCCTGGAGGGACCACCATCCTGCTGCCAATGGGTCAGCTCGGGCAGGTCTCCCAGTTTGGCAATTTGTTCCCCTGTGGGCTCCAGGGCATCCCCCTCGGGGTCTACCTCCTCCTGGACCACGGGAACTACGGGGGCCGGTTTCCCGCGCCTCCTGCCTCTTCTCTTCACAGCTGGGTCCTGGGCCGTACTTTCAGGCTCCGGGACCCCATCAACACCCTTACTCGCTGTCATGGATCGAGTGGTTGCACACACCCACTCTGGCACACCCAACATTTTCAAATGCGCCGCTCTCTCCACCTTAGCCCAAGGGGAGTCTTCTAAATCATTGCCCAGGAGACAATCGACAGGCATGGCGGGCCTCACAGCAACCTGAAGAGTACCTGAAACTCCCCCCCATTCAAAGGAAACCTGAGCTACCTCACACTCTTTCTGGGAGTTGTCGGCAGCTATCACAGGGTAGAATGCGTGGGGAACCACCTGCTCTCTGGACACTAAGTGACACTTGACAGCTGTCACACTTGCTCCGGTGTCTCTGAGAGCTTCCACTCTATGGCCATTAATGGTCACCCACTGCCTATATTTACTAGTGTTACTAGGCAGAGGGGGTGGAGGGACCATTTGCATGTCTCCTAGCGAGACCAGGGACATCTCTGCGGGACCCCTCCCACCATGGACAACCATCTCCTCCCCTCCCAAGGCTACGCTCGCCAACTGACGGGGGGTGCACGCGGCGGTGCATTCGAATCCTTCTTGGGACACTGGGGGTCGTAAAACCGTTGTCCCACCTGCCCACAACCGTAGCAGGTTAGGGGGCCCCTATGAACAGGTTTACCCGTCGGGGCCCCTGGCTTCTTCTCAGGGGGAGGCTGGGAACCTTTCCCTTGGTTCCCTTGGGGATTACTTTGGGGCCCTTTCTGAGACTCCTTCTGTTTACCCTTGTCCCCCCCACTCTTCTGCTGGGGACCCTGCCCACCCTTGGCTGAGTCTCCCACTGGACCCTTGTGGACCCTGGTACTGACCCAGCGGTCCGCCTCCTCAGCAAGTTTTCTAGGGTTAGATATCTTGCTATCAATCAGGTGCTGGCGCAGCTCTGGAAAACAGTTATTCGACAAGTGCTCCCAAGCAACCAAATCATAAAGAGCTTCATAACTTTCCACTTTGCTGCCCTTTACCCAACCATCCATGGCTCTGCAAAAATAAGACACATATTCAACCCACGTCGTACCAGGCAACTTCTTACATTCTCTAAAAGCTTGTCTGTACTTCTCGGGGGTTAGGCCATACCGCAACATTAAAGCATCTTTCATATGAGCATACGACATCCTATCCGCAACAGGCATGTCTAACAGGGTATCTCTTCCCTCATTCACAAAGCGACCCCACAACCCCGCTCCCCAATTCTTCTCAGGGACCTGGTGGGCCAACAATGCTAACTCATATGCTTCAAACCATTGACCAATATCTTCATTCCTATTGTAATCTTTGATCACATCTTTCGGAAAGTAAAACTTACTTTCTGCAGGCTCAGATGGAATGCTGCCACCAGAGGGATTCAACTCTAACTTTTTAGCTTGGATATCCAGCGCCCTCAACCTGGCTTCACGCTCCAAAGCTAACTTCTCTCGTTCAAACTCTAACTTTTTGATCTCCAAATCAGCTTCTCTTCTACCTCTTGCATTTTCTAACTCCAACTGCCCATTTATCTTTAGCCTTGCCATTTCCATGTTGTAAGCTCGCTCTTTCGCCCTTTCTTCTCTTTCTTCAGGGGAAAGACCTTTGGAGGAAACACTGCTACCGGGAGAGGACACAGGCCCATTCACTGGCACCTCCTCATCCCCTTCCTCTGTGGGTACCACCACCACATCAGAGGGATCTCTGGACTCCCACCAGGCCTGTAATGCTTTACGAAAATCATCTTTTCTCGAGAGGCCTGTGGTAGGAACTTTAAACTGGTCGCAAAAGTGTTTCAGCTCATCCTTCTTGTATTTCTTAAGCTTATTCCTCTCAAACTCCTCCACAACAACGACAGGGGTAGTGACTCCGTTGTCACTCATGGTCAAAACTGGCAGTGTTCAAAAAATCAAGTTTCAGAAAAGCGGAGAACAAAAAATAGGATCCTCCCCAATTAGATTGTGACTGTTATTTTGGTCTGATTTCAATATGTAGCGCACACTAATCACTGTACATGGGTCATAAATGCAAGGTCCAAATCCTCACCGCTGCATCCAATGTTAGAACCGGCTGTCTCTAGTTGGCAGAGGTATGCACTTCTGACAAATAGGGACACACCTTTTCTAGTCAGGGCAAGGGGATCACACCCTTCGATAACCCCTGCTCACCCCCTTGGTAGCTTGGCAGAGCAGAACAGGCTTATCTCAGAGGCTGTGTGTTAAGCAATTACGACCACATACAGTAATACCGTGAATACACTACGAATGGACACGACACAGTAGTATTATAAAAATAAGTATTTTTATATAAGGCTTACCACAAGACCAGATAACGACAAAAACTGTACACAATCGGAATAAATACGTTGGGAAGGAAAAAGGATAGTTCAAAGGTAGTTTCTTCTTTAGCACAAAAGTCTTTAGTATCAAAGCAAATCTTCTTCTTGGCAATACAGTTCTTAGCAACAGGGTAACCCACACGGGGGCTACACGACGTCGAGGCAAAGTTAATCCAAAGGTTCGGCGTCGACCGCGAGGAGCGCTACGTCGAGCTCGGAGTCACACGGACCCCCCAACAACACAGTACCTTTAGGAAAATGAAGCACACGATGATCAGCGGCGTCGAGCACTCCGGCGTCGCGTCTTCGGTGTCGATCAGGCCTCAGCAGGCGTCGTCGATGATGCGGTTGCACAGAGTGAGCAGCGCTCACGGCGTCGAGGGGGCACACAGGTGATGCGATCAGCAGCGGTGCAGACACGAGGTCCTCTGGAGCTAGAGCCGTACTCCCACTCACTGGCGTTGCTGCTGGCGTCGGTCGGGCCCGGCGTCCGGTCGTCGTGATTGCTGGTTCTCTCAGAGGTGCTGGATGCACGCTTCCAGCAAAGAGCACTTTAGCAGATGAAGTCCTTTAGCCCTGTGACTTCGGCAGGAGACTGGCACTCTTCCAGTCCTTGGAGATTTTCTTAGCAAGCGTGAGAGTACACACACAGTTCCTCTCTCCTGGTTCCTTGGCGAAAATAAAGAAGCACTGCAGGATTCCCCCAACAACAGCACACTGGCAGAAGGGGTAGGCAGTCCTTAGATCAGCAGGCCTCTTGTCCTTGGTTACAGGGTTCCTTGTCAGAAGTGATTTGAATTCTTGGTTCAGGGGTCCTTCTCTTATACCCCTTTCCGGCTTTGATCCCTTTGTCCATGCCGGGGATTTCCCAACATCCTGGGTCTGTCGTGGGCGGAGCCAGGCAGAAGCACCTGGCCTATTCACTGAGCAGGGCTGGGTCCTCAGACGTCCAGCAGGAGGTGGAGCCAGCATTGACACTGGCAGGAGCAGAGCTATCGGCCTCCTGGCGGGAGGTGGGGCTAGGATCGTCCATGGCAGGCACAGAGCCATCAGCCGCTTGGCAGGAGGTGGAGCCAGCATTGTATCAGGCAAGGCAGGCTATCAACAACTACTCTCCCCCTACTCTCAACGTAAATGTCCCACTCATCCCACACTGACTCATCCAGACCTGTGGAGCCACCCAGCTCCTGTCACACACACGCAAGACCAGCAGAAACCAGATATGGTTAGACAAGAAAATAGACACTTTCTAAAAGTGCTATTTTCAAACCCAGAGTCCAAAAACCATCCACACCAACGGATGCGTAATTAAACCCCGAGTTCAGGGATACCAAACTCGACATTGCACCATGCTCCCCGAGCCAGCGAGGATTATAGCATTAATAATCCCGGCGGCCCATTCTAACTAATGGAGAGCAGGCTACCTTGCAATAGTGAAGAACGAAGATGGCGGTAATTCACTATCAGGACATGCCAACTTGGTCAGGCGTGTCCTACCTTATCCTTACAATGCACCCTGCCCGTGGGCCTACCATAGGGGTGACTAACATGAAGTCAAGGGAAGGTGTGAGGGGCTGGCAAGTAGGTATACTTGCGCAGCCTGCGCGACAGCACTAGGCTGCACGTGGGTCTCGCAATGACCGACCCGTAGACATTCTTTTACGAGGCCGCTCCTGTGGGTGGCACAACACGTGCTGCAAGCCCACGAGCGGTATTTGTATTTACAAGCCCCGGCACGCCGGGTGCGCTAGACTAGGGACTGACAGTAAACCAAATAAGCCAAACATGGAATTCAATTGATACATCAATTTAACATAGGGAGCACTTGCGCTGTGGCACTGATCAGCAGTGACACCGCGCCCAAAGCATATACCAGCAAAACATCGGAAAACAGGGGAGGCAAACAGAAAAAAATGGAGGAGAGACTCAAGCCAATGATGTCAGGTCTAACACAGTTACTCAATGAATCGTCAAGGTACTCACACCAATCTTCCTGACTGAGTCATATAAAGTGAAGGAGTTGCACAATCAGACTCAGATGCTGTACTTGGGCACTCAGGTGTACTTGTCTCACCTGTGATGTCCGGAGCCATCGAACATCGAGGCAGATGCTTGATGGACTTTCCGGGACATTGAGCGATCACCATATGTCCTTTACTTGTCATGACTCTCAATGGATTAGCATCAATGGAGCATCAGTCTTGCTTTTCTGTTTTTCTTTGACTAGGACCCAGTCTCCTTCTTCAAAAACAGTGTCCCGAGCGCACCTGTATTTATCAGCATAGGCCTTCATCGCACCTTTGCGAGAAGTGTCTATGACACAAATCTCATCAGTATTTATTACTCAGATTGTGGTCCATTGTGGTAGCTTTGTCCCAATGGTTTTCTCAAAGAGCAAGGTGGCAGAGCTTTCACCTGTTTTAGAATGGGGAGTTGACTGATAGGCATGAAGGGCTGAACATAAGGATGACCTGAGATTGATTCCTTTGAGTGCAGCGCTCTGAACCACTTTCTTCTGGATAACAATAAATCGTTCAACAACGCCATTTGCCTGAGGCCAAAGAGATGTGCTTTTCTGATGCTTGATGTTCAAGCAACTAAGAAAGACCTTAAACTCTGTGCTATTAAATGGTGGGCCTTTGTCAGATTTGAGAATGAAAGGAACACCCCGCACTGCAAAAATATAATCCAGCCTCTCAATGACTTTATCATGGGTGTTTGATGATGAATCTTGCATTAAGGTAAAGCATGAGTGCTTATCAATAATTATCATGAAATGATGGCCATTGTTTAAGGGTTCAAAGAAATCAATTGCAATTTTCTTTCATTCTTTCTCCATGTATGCGTTGCAATGATATACTTGAGTGTGATCATGTCTATCCTACATTTGCACGTTATTCTGCAGTCAAAATCACCATTGCACATCCATCTTCTTCACTGTCTCTCAATGATGACATTATAGAGCCTTGAGAGGATGAATTTTATGGTGATAAACTTTATTTAGTCTCTGCTTGTCTGAATTGATATTGCTGTTTGGCGTTGTGGGTGTGGCTAGAATGCTTCTGGAACCTTCTGGCATCCATTTTCTCTCCTCATTGTGACACACTTAATTTCTCTTTTGATTTGCAGACCGTTGTCCAATGGTTTTCTTTCGTACAGCCTTTACATATCTTATTAATGGTGGGACATTTACCTTCATGTGGCAACAATAATTCACATTGGAAACACAATTTCTTTTTCCTCAGAGACATCGTCTTCTAGGCCTCCACTTTGTGTTTCTGGTTATCAAAAAGTCCCCGGAGCACACAGAAAATACAATGCAAAGTTGCAAAAATAACAATTCAAGTTCTTGACTCTTCAGTATTGTTGTATAACAGAAAGGTCTTTTATTTCACAAAGTCCACTCCTTGCGCCAACGCGTTTCGCCTAGGTTCAAGACACCTACGGCTTCGTCAAGGCTTCACTACGTCAGGATGTGCCCTTAGCATGTATCCCCTCCTGTGTAAAAATAGTTGTGTGTCCAATGTCAAAGATTATTTAGGGAGGTGTGATATTTTCTTGCCGCTGTCTCCCGTTTATAAATTAATCCTCCAATCATAGAGGCTGGGTAAAGAAGTCCAACAATTATTATGGATCAGGTACCCGTGGTGACTTGTATCCCAAAGGTCCGAAAACGTGAGTCTCCCGTGTCCGGTTTCGACTGCTACTCAATTCGCGGCGTCCTGCCCGTGTACAGGCAAGCGTGCACTGCCTGTTCCAGCTTTCATATCAGCAACCTGCCGATTTGTATGTTCCTCAGCGCTCACAGCCATTAGTACCTTTTCGAGACTGAGTGTATTTCCAGCTTGCAGCACTTGAACGAATTGGAGAGGCAACTATTGATGACTCTGATACGCATGTCTTTCCTCATCATTAAATTCACTGAACTTACAGTGCGTGGTGAGGGTATGAAGTCTTTAAAAAAACTCATCCATCATTTTACCAACTTGATGTCTTGCCTGGTTGAAAATGTACCTTTCATAATTTAAAGTTGGCATTGGCTTAAATCAATCAGACAGGGCGTTTTAAGCAGGCTACTCACTTAACAGGGTCTCAAGGCACTGGGGGGAGGGGGTCAGTAGTGCTGTTCAACTGAAGAGCCAGGTCTTGAGAGTCTTCCTGAAGGTGTTCAGGGAGGGGGCATATCTGATGTCTGTCGGGAGCTCATTCCAGGGCTTGGCCAATATGTAGGAGAAGGATCTTTCTCCTGCTTTGGTTCTGTGGCTGAAAGGGGTCTCGGCGAGGACTAGGGTGGCTGATCGGAGGTTTCTTTTGAGTACATGGAGGGTGACTCGGTCGTTAAGGTATTTGGGCCCGGTGTTGTGTAGGCATTTGTAGACATGGGTGAGGATCTTGAAGGTGACTCTTTTCTCCACGGGGAGCCAGTGGAGCTTCCGTAGGTGTTGGCTGATGTGCTCGTGTAGAGGAATTCCAAGGATGAGTATGGTGGCGGTGTTCTGTATCATCTCGAGCTTGTGGAGTTGGGGCTTGTTTATGCCGGTGTAGAGCATGTTTCCATAGTCCAGTCTGCTGGTAATGAGTGCGTGGGTGACTGTCTTCCTTGACTAGGGGGGATCCATTTGAACGTCTTACAGAGGATGTGGAGGGTGTTGAAGCAGCTGGAGGCGACGTTGTTGACCTGTCTGTTCATGGAGAGGGATGAGTTGAGTATGATGCCAAGATTTCTGGCATGCTCCTGTGGGGGTCAGTGGGCTTCCGAGGGCGGTGGGCCACCGGGTGTTGTCCTATGCTGAGGGGGTAGTTCAGAGGACGAGGACTTCTGTCTTCTCGGAGTTGAGCTTTAGGCAGCTGTTGGTCATCCAGGCTGCAACTTCCTGCATTCCATTCTGGAAGATGAGTTTGGCCGTGGTGGGGTCCTTGGTTAGGGAGAGGATGAGCTGGGTGTCATCGGCATAGTATACAATACTGAGGCCGTACTGTCGGGCAATGGTGGCGAGGGGGGCAATGTAGATGTTGAAGAGGGTCAGGCTGAGAGATGACCCATATGGGACTCTGAAGGTGATTTCTGTGGGATCAGAGAGGAATGGCAGCAGTCTGATCCTTTAGCTTCACCCATGACGATTGACCAGATCCAGTCGAGGGCTGTTCCTTGTATGCCGGCGTCGTGTAGTCTGGCTACGAGTGTGGGATGGGAGACGTGTCAAAAGCCATTGATAGGTCGAGTAGAATCAGGGCTGCAGTAGGGCTTTGATCAAGGAGGGTGCGGATGTCATCTGTGGTGTCAAGTAGGCCGGTCTTGGTGCTGTGGTTGCTTTGGAATCCAGATTGAGACGGGTTGAGGACAGCGTTGTCTTTGATGAAAGTCACCAGCTCCACATTGACTGTTTTCTCCGTGACTTCAGCTGCATAGGGAAAAATGCGAGATGGGCCGGTAGTTCTTGAGGTCCGTGGGATCGGCTGAGGGCTTATTGAGCAGGGGACTGACTTCTGCGCATTTCCTGTTGTTTGGGAAGGTGTCTGTTTCAAAGGTAGTGTTACTGGTATGTTGAAGTTCGGGTGCGATGGTGGCTCTGTGGTAGATGTGAGGTGGGCAGGGGTTGTGGGGCCCTTGAATGGATGCTTTTTATGGTTGAGGTGGACTCTTCGGCCTTGATCGGAGTCCAGGAGGAGCTGGTGGGCTGGCTTGCATGGCTGGGGGGCGGGGCAGCTGTGGAGTCAGCGTGTGGTCTACGAAGTTGTCGTAGAGGTTTTTTATCTTCAGGTGAAAGTAGGATCCGAGCTTATCGCAGAGGTCTTGAGACGGGGTGATGTCCATGGCTTCGCTGCGGGCATTGGTGAATTCCTGGATGACACTGAAAAGTTCCTTGGAGTTGCTGGAGTTGGCAACTTGGCTTCCAACGTTTCTTTGATTTGACAGTACGATCGCTCATCAGCTTGTGACATTTTCTTTATCATTTCTTTCACTCCATCACCTACGAGGTTCTTTATGTATTTTATGATCTTTTTGTTATCTACTTCTGCTACAGCATCTATGAAGTTATTGAACATTTTGATCCATTCAGTCCATCTTCTGTCAATAGTCTGTTTTTTGGCAGTATTGAATGGCAGTGATAGTTTAAGAAAAGTGGCAGTGCCGTATTAGGCGCTCCTTTCTGCAGTCACTGGAGAACTTCAATTTCTTAATGGACTTTTGAGTTGAGCTTCATGCTACTAGCTGCCTCTTTGGTAATATCTGCAGCTTTTTAAACACAACCCACGTGTTACAGTTGAGACGCCTCGCAGAATTTTGAGGTTACAAGGCGCTTTGTCTGTTTTTTGCCGATGAGTAGACTTTTGTTTCTTGCACCTGATTGTGATTACCTTTAGCATTTCTTTTCGCCTGGTCATCTCTGCTTTTAGCACTTTCTTGTACCTGCCTGTAACTGCTTTTAGCACTTTTTCGCACCTGGTTGTTGCTGCCTTTAGTGTTTTTGCTTTGTATGGGCAAGTATTCAGTTAAAATATTGAGTGGAAATGTCGACTTACACTAATATTGAGTTTTAAATATCGTGACACAGAAATATCTACAGCAATAATATTGTGGTCAAGAATATTGACTTTAAGGCACGACATACCGATTTTAAAAATATCCTTTGCAAAAATATTGTTGTTTAAAATATTGATTTTTTAATCAGTTAATATGTATATTAGTATATATTTTAAATGTATGTGATGTATTTTTTGTATAAGTATTGTTTATGTTTTTTAATGTGCTACATTTGTAGTAGTTATTTATTTTATTTTAATTACATTTTGTGTTTTTTAGTTCCGTAGTTGGTTGTGGGTTTATAGGGGAATAGGGTGGGAAGTAATTGAACTATATTACATTATTGAATATTTATTTATTAATATTTATTTAGTTGACATTTTATAATGTTAATTCTGTTTTACATTTTTGGGGTACATTTTAGGTGTGGGTTGTGGTGTTTATGATTAGTTGATAATACTAATTAATTAATTGATAATTAGTGTAATTGTTGATTTATTTTAGTGTGTGGGTTTTGGGTTTATAGGGGTGTAGGGTGGGGAGTACATGAATTTTACTTACTTTATAATTAGTTGTTAAATACTATTAGTTATTTAATAGATCTTTTTTAATTGTTTAATTATTCATTTTACAGTTTAATTTTAGATGTGGGTTGTGTGGACTATAGTTGTAAAGGGAGAGAAGTTAATTAAATTGGATGTGTTTTAATTTATTTTTAGTTAATAATATTTGTTTAATTGATAATTAATGTTAATTATGCAAATGCATTTTTTTCGATGTGAGAATAGTGTGGTGTTATAGGGTAGGAGCTAAATAGTCTACATGTATGTAATAAATAATTTTTTTGTTAATAAATAATTTCTAAATAATTTTTTTTATTTGTTTAAAATTATTTTCTATTTTATTTAATATAATATTTGTATTTATTTCTGATATGTATTTACTAATATAATGTTTTATTTATTTTTTAATAAATATATATTTTTTTTAAAAAAATTTATTTTTTTATTTACTTAAAAAATATATTTTTATTTTGTTGATGATATTTTGTTTGTTTTTAATTATCTTTTGAATTGAATTGAATTGAATTGAATTGTGAACTGAATGCCGTGAGTATAGTAAATGTTATCCTTCCGCAATTCAACACTTCCCCTATTGATGCACTGACTGGAGTGGGAATAGTACATTTTAACCCTCTGCTATTCAACACTTTCTCTACTGTTGCACTCACTAGAGTGGCAATAGCAAATTTCATCCCTCCACTATCCAACACTTTCCCTACAATTGCACTCACTGGAGTGGGAATAGTTGTTTTTACTCCTCTGCTATCCAACACTTTCCCTACTGTTGCACTCATTGGAATAGTAATTTTTACCCCTGCGCTATCCAACACCTTCCCTTCTGTTGCACTCTTTGGAGTGGGAATATACATTTTTACCCCTCCGCTATCCAACACTTTCCCCACTGTTGCACTGAGTGGAGTGGGAAATGTAAGTTTAAAGGTTTTTAAATAGTTTAATGTTTTAATTTATAATAGAATTTTTTTAAATAGATTTTGTCATTGGTATATGTATATATATATATATATATATATATATGAGAACACTGGATTTTCCTCACTCAGCTCTGCGTATGCGGACACAGCCTCCACGCCAACCACAGCAAGGAAGAGACGAACCACCGAATTGG
Organism: Lissotriton vulgaris; assembly: GCF_964263255.1. NCBI lineage: Eukaryota > Metazoa > Chordata > Amphibia > Caudata > Salamandridae > Lissotriton > Lissotriton vulgaris. The sequence goes on from NC_141694.1 coordinate 480,569,429, forward strand.
CAGGCAAAAGTACTTTATTTTCTTGCAGTTCACTCAGCCATACATCAGCGACGCGTTTCGGACACGGATGTCCTTGCTCACGCTGCTATGCAAAGAATAAAACAATCACAAGCCGTTTTAAATGCATGTCACCTGTGTAGGTTGCCACCCCCTGGTGGTAACTTCCTGTACCACGTGAAAAAACATAAGTGTAGAAAGACTATCACTGCTAGGGGGTTATAGTTCGTTGGGCACACTTTAAACAAGTATCAGGTTAAATCCATGGTTAATTAATAAACAATATTAATGATTTGCACAAAATAACTGGTTAAATCCACATATATACAGAGTGATTCATTGTTGTAATGGCATGCATAGCATGTAATATGAAAGAGACTGTTATAAATATTGGGAATAGAAAACCAATAAGTGCAAACAAGCGTCAGAACCATATTGTTCGTGTTATATATATATATAACATTTTTTTTATTATTTGTTACATTTTTATATAATTTTAAAAGGATAAAATACATTTAAATTATTAGTTTGATAATTATTATACATGTGTTTAACTTTTTTTAACTAAGCTTATTTGTAATATTTGTTAAAATGTTTACTAAATCTAACTTTTTTTTAATTAACTTTATTCTTTAATATAATTAAAATGTATTAATTTATTTTATGTAGATATAAAAAACGATCTTTTGTACAACTATATTTATGACATCAATATTTTTTTCAATATTTTTGTACTTACCATTATAAATATAGGATTTTAATATTTTTGACATCGATATTTATAACTCAATATTGTGGTATGGTAATCTTTTATTTGTCAATTTTCTGTCAGTGAACTGCATGGGCAATGGGTCTGTGTTGTGCTGTGGTGCAGTATCTCTTCTTTTGGTCTTACCAGTAGGCTTCTGTCGGGCTTTCTGATTGTGCTCCCCTGTAGAACCTTAACCTTCTTCGAGGGCCTTGTACAAAGTAGAGCGGCGCATTGACTCCACATACACCAACTGTAGACTGCTTCTTGGGGTGCACGTGGCACACACAAGCAGTTTGCTGAACTTCCCCAAACTCTCAGGGAGAGCAGTCTTGTTTCTTCAGGCACGTATCCCTTACTTGTTGCCATTTACTGTGTCCGCTCTGGAGCACTCAAATGACCGTGCCACACATGGTACTCTGTAACACACGTCTTTATTCTTTGGTTTGGAACCATTAACTGAACTCACTGAGCAGGGACCACAATGTTCTGTACCTGATCACACGACACAGCATCAACTATGGAGGGGTTGCATGAGATACCTCATCTTAGATGTTGTGGTCAAGGACATGGAGCTGCAGTTTCTTTCATCCAAGGGGCTTGAAATTTCCACCTTGGTTATCTTTGTAACAGTGTACTGTATCTTCTAATCATCTATCAAGCCCTGGTCACTGTCACTCCCATGCCTGGTATGGTTTTTATCTGCCTGACTCTGCCACCTCCCTCCTTACCTGTGCTGCTGCCATGTTTTGTCATGTTCTTTCCCTCTATAGATGTTTGTAGCTGGCACCCTCAATACATTATTGCTTCCTTAAGTGACGTGTAAGATTATTCTATTAACTATGACCCTCTTTAATCCATTTGTCAAGGTCTCACGTTTCCTCTCTCCTGGTTCCTTTTTTCAATCTCTTCTGTGCTTTGATGTAACCTTAGTGTGTGATAAAGCATTACACAAGAAACACAGTGGATGGAAAGCGTGATTTCGTGCGGGGAAGGGAGCGGGCTACTTTGAGAAGTTTTGCAAGGGCTGCATTTGGTTCCCCCGGCTGGCCCTCGTTATAGATCATCACTCACAATGTTAAGAAAATAACTTCAATTATCAAAATGCTTACTCTGTCACAATCAGGAAACTCTGCAATGGAAAGAGTGGGGGGTTGATCTTTATTTTGATTAGACTAAGCTGAAAAAGTGAAAGCAGTCAGCATAATCTTTTAATATTTGGCTTGGCAGGGAATTACGATTTCCCTCATGTGAACAGCATTTAGCTTTTTATTGTACTATTTGCTTTAAAACATTTTTATAGGAAACAATTTGAAAATACAGCATTTTGGGGTGTTCCTCGGCATTTTGATTCTGCATGCATTGGTGTACTTTTTTCATTTCACTTTTGAAACATACAGTATCTTTTGAAGGCATTAATTTGTTGTTCCTAGCCAACAACGTTTTCTTCCTAAACTCCTCTAAGTAAGGCTCATTTTACTTAGGGCTTCGTTACTGAAGGCGCTAGGACTTTGCTTCTAGTCAGCATAAGAGAAACATTGAGACAAAGCCAAATTCTCACTTACATGATGTATTTCTGGGTGTGACTAAGTTGTGGTATGTGTATGTGTACAGGTAATGATAATCATGAATCTTGTTAATAAAAGAGTACATGCTTAAGTAGTCTGAAAAGTTGCATTCTGACTATATGAAAAATACATGCAACAGTCTTGGTAGGACCTATCACTGTGCTCCCACTATAATATGGCACTCAATGTGTGAGAATGGTATGCAAGCAGATATCAGATGTAGGCTGCAGTATGGCCTTAGGCAACCCACATATGTGACTTTAAAAGAATGGCTTAAGGACTTGGCTTGCAAGCATGTGATAGTACTCAAAACCACAGCCAGCATATGTTTAAAGAACTGGATGCTAAGAAGGTCTATTGAATTCCCTTTATTGCCCAAGAAAAGGCAACTCCTCCCATTATTCACCATGCCACCCTTCACAGAATAGCTCACATGAAAGGCGTCATGTTCTCCTCTAGAGCATCACAGTTACGAGGAAAATGCAACAAAGTGAAAAAACTAACTGGGAATCTTACAGCTCCTGATTGAAGACGAAGATTAATACTGTAATTATTAGCGAGGTACCAAACTCGCCCTGGCACTAGGGAAGAGGATAGAGCCAAGCAAGAATATGTAGATGTAGATCCAGTGGAAATTCAAACTTCTAGTAGCAAAAATCAGGGACAATAAGGAAATGAATGTGATGCATCCATCACGTGGAAATGCCTCCTTTCTTCTGACCCAAATAGGAACACAGAAAAAGACTCTACTTCGTCTTGGATTGGGAAACTTAGGGGCCCATTACGCTGGCGGGCGGATTTTGACTGCAAAACGACATATTCAAAGTTGTGATCTGACAAATACAACTTATGTTTTACAAATATAAGATGTGAGGTCTGGGTTGCTGCTTAGCATATTTTATGGAGCGAGGCACCACTTACCTCTGCCTAAGGGGTCGGTACTGTACAGGTAGAGCAGCCCTAAATGTGTGAAGGCAACTGTTCCTCTACTAAAGTATATGCCTGTGTAATGGCCTGTTTGACCCACGTATGCATTGAGCTGTAGCCTTTTTCCCTTCATTGGAGGAACTGTAGAAAATTAACAGAGAGGGGGTTGACTGAAAGACTTTAGTACGGGAAAGATAAATGGTCAAAGCCATTTTTACATCTAAAGGGGAATGGAATTTCAGATGACTAATCCTCACAGACAGGGAGAACTATCTCCCGTATGAAATGAAACTGGGATTGGACTTTGGGGATAAACTTCAGATCGAGCTGCAAAACAACTTGATCAGGAAAAATACGCAAATATGGGAAAGTTTCATGTAACACACTCGGTTCCCCCACACTTCCTGCCTATGTAGCTGCCTCTAAAAATGCTGTTTTCGCTGAAAGTCTCACATTGTCTGCCTGTTCCAAGTGCTCAAATGGATGTATTTGAAGACCTTTTAACACTAGAGATAGCACTGTGAAGTACATGGAGTTTCAAACGATAACTATGGAGTAAGCAAGTAACCAAAGGTGTGATCTTTGCAAAATCATCTCCCATTCTGAGAGCTTTAGCTGTCACCCACTGAGCAACAAGAGTAGAAGGGGCTAGGCCCTTGACAAAATCGTCATTCAAAAATTCTAAAATCTGAAAAGGGTTAAGAAAAGCCTTCTGACCTTTCGCATGGCAACAGGAAGACAAAGAGTGCCAGTGCGACACCACACAGGCAAGAGCGTGAGTTTTGTTTCCTGTGTGTTGAAGCATGCCAACTGTAATGGCAGGCTTCTATCAAACTAGAGGAGAGGAGTTTATAGAGCCAATATCAGTAGAGTCTCCCTGTCCATACCTACTGACCTGCTCTGATTAGCAAATATCTTTTTCTTTACCTTCTAAAGTAGCTTATGTTCCTGTTCCACAGTTTGACGATAAATGTAGACATATTGATATATACAAAGTATTTCTTTTTTTTCAAGGATGCAACCCCTCACCCACACTAAGTCGCATACTCCCCCAATTGATACAATTTCCTATTAGACTCCTCTAAGTGGTATAGGAACAGTAAAAGGATGGCGTTCCTATGATTTTCATCCTATTGTCTGGACATTATGCAGTATATTAAGAAAACAGGAACAAAAAACACCTTACTTCGTGATATATGCAATGGGCTTTGTTGGGAAATAATAACACAGGGGCATATTATCAACAAAGGGCATTACATTATCGCCGCTTTTATCGGCAAGAAACTGCCGATAAAGCGGCGATAATGGGCTTGATAATATGCTCTATGAATTCCAATCGAAGCCCATGTTAGATGTCAAGACATTTAACATGGGCTTCGATTGGAATTCAATAGAGCATATTATCAAGCCCATTATTGCCGCTTTATCGGCAGTTTCCTGACGATAAAAGCGGCGATAATGTAACGCCCTTTCTTGATAATACGTCCCTCAGTTAGGTCATTTCAATTCTTTGATATACGTCGGGGTTATTATGAAGGTCGTAGACCACAATCATTTGTTTAAATAAGCTTAGGGTTATGTTTTATTGAAGATCATAGTTGTTGAATTGCTCTTTATTGATGATAATATATTGTTGTCGGGAGTTGGCGAATATGAAAAGGTACATACATCACAGCTCTTTGTGATTATATGTTGGGCATTTGGAGTCGCCAGTTGTTAGAATAAGATGGCTGTGTAGATTGTGTAAACATGGATCACAACTGAGCTTCTGGCCCTCATGTGTTAGAGTTGTGTGACCGCCTGCCTGTAATGGCCGATTCCCACATATTTTCTGTTTTGTCCAATAGAGCATTATGTTTTATTAGTCAGTGCTGTTGAAGAAAATGGGGAATCGGACAGAACAAAATACCTATCCAAATCACTGGGCCATTTCAGTGATATTACAGCCCAGGATGGATGGATGGATGGATGGATGGATGGATGGATGGATGGATGGATGGATAGGTGGATGGGTGGATGGGTGGATGGGTCGGTGGGTGGATTGATGTGTTTTCTAAGAAGAATATCAATGGATGGATGGAAAGCAGATGAATCGAGGTAGTGACTGATGGATCGACAGACAACCAGATGCATGCAAACATATATACAGATAAAGAGACACAAAAATAAATTCATACATTTATATATAAATATGTACATTCTTTTGCAGGGTTTACAGGGCATTCCAGGACTACCTGGTCTGACGGGACCTACTGGGCATCCTGTAAGTATATTATCTATTGAGACGATTGGAATATTTTTTTTAACGTGCACACTTTTAATATGATATCCTCTAATGATGATCTACATATTGCAGCACTTAGGCCATTAGAATTTGGTAATTTGCAACCCTTGTATGTATTTGTGGATAAAATGCGTGTATTGCGAGAGAAAACTGTTTTGCAGAAGCCATGTGCTGAAGTGTTATTTAAGATTGCCGCTGATGAGTAGCTGGTCTTCGTGTATGTCTTGAAGGAATATGTAGACCGTGATTCAGTTTGCCTGGCCACAAATCTCTCTTCCGACCTACTGGCGCTTGCATATCGAGGCTTCCCTGGAGGAGATTCAACAGGAACAGGAATATGTTGACAGAGCTCAATAAAGCAATCAAGATCATTTGGTGCAATACTGATGCACCGTTTGAAATTGACTTAATAATCCATATTCAGCCTAAAATAGAATTGTGGTATATTGAAACACTGTTATGCACGTCTTATTTTGGCACTATAGTTCTTACTCTGTATTGAACATTGTGGTTTTAGGGGCTACCAGAGGAAGCTTATTTGTTCTGCATAATAAAAATGTATGTTGCCTCACGAGAAAGTGAAAGAGCTTCTGAAACAAATGCCATTGGGATCAAAAGTACTTATGCTTCTTAATAATAACTTATTTGTATACAAAGTACTGCATTTTTGCAGTTTCTAAGCACTCCACACAAGAAGGGTTCATAGCACACATCGTAATGTTACTCAATTTCCCTCATGCAAAAGGATTGAAGAATGAATTAGCCTTTTTGAAATTCAGACTCATAACCTGCAAATCACTGCATCCCTCAGAGACAAGTAGTTGACCCACTGGGCCAGCCTTCCTACACAGATACTCACAAAATGTGCACTCCTTTCCTATTGGGGAGAAGATGTGGCCTTATGGCCAAAGCTGCCCAATTTGGAACCGGGGAACCAGGTTTGAGCTTCAACATTGTATAAGTATCTTGTGATTCTGGGCAAATCACTTAATCTCCCCTTGCCTCCCAAAAATGATTGTGTCCTTGTGTAACGTAACTGGTGCTGATATAAAGCGCTCCAATACCTTCAGGTCGAGTTTGCGCTGTGCAAATCTTCCCAAAACAAATATCCTTCTGCTGCTGCTGGCAGTTCTGTAGTGATTCATCAGGTTTCTGTTCCTCTGAATACAATTATATCTAGAGTGAAGAAAAATACACATGGAACCTTAATCACATAGTTTTTAGGTCAAGCTAGACAGCGCATGTGCTGTCTCTTCAAGACCTGCTGTAATCTGTGGGCAGCAAGTCCATTCCCTTTCTTCCTATTGCTTTTCATTTGTTTATGTCCTTGTCCTTTAAAAATCCCTGCTTTCTAGTGGTCAGTCCTGCCTCTTTGTCCATCCTTACTCTCTTCTGTTCGTCCCACAGAACAGGGACTTAGTACTGTCTCAATCCGCCATGGTTCTTTATCTGTTCTTTGGGGGACTATTTTGTCTTGGTTTCCTGCTCTGTTACTGTTTGTCTGTGTTCAGCTTCAGTGCCCTAGCTGCTTTCATTCAAATAAAGCATTCTTCCTCCCACCTCCTCCTAATGCCACAGTTGTGTTACTGCTGCCTCCCCCACCATTGCTCCCGCGCCATTGCTTGTTTATAATTGTAGACATACTTTATTAGAGCTGTGCCTCTTTCATGAGTGCTGTGTTGGTATTACTTTCATTGTGTCTTTTCTCCTCTCCTCCCTCCCAATGAATTAGCGGGCTCCAGCTGAGTAGCAGAACCAGATGGTGTTCCCCCTCCCTGTGCTGCCAATGACACCAGCCATCTGCTGGAGTATGTCTGCACTGTGGATTTAACCCAATATCCACCAGGAGCTTTTATTATATTGTGAGCTGCCACAATTGTATTGTTTTTCCTGTTGGCTAAAAAACAAAGATTGGGTGAATATAGCACACATGGACATGGACCACTTAGCAGACATACAGTCTCGAACTCCTCAATGAAATGCACAAATAAACTCTGCGGCAATATGGGAGGACTCCTGTTACCAAGGGACATACATTAGTATGCCTGAGACAAACAAAATAGGTTTTATAAAACCCTTCCGGAATCTCCCTATACCGTACGCCTTTGGCAGGGTTTCGATTGCGCACAGTGCAGGATTCTCAAACTGCACTTCCTGGAAACATTTTAGCCCACATGACATGTAGTGGAGCAGAGCTCCACTATGCTTGCAACCAACAGAATCTTGTTGCATACCTTTAACCCGTGCACTCGGACTGCTGCAACAGGGAAGCAGTGAGTGCAAGCACCACTCGTGCCATACTCCGAGCTGAAGCTGGCTCTATCAGATGAATGTGTCAGCCGTCTTCCCATAACAAATCATTTTCCACTGCACACCTGTAAACACACCTCCCTCCTCGCCTCCTCCTGTTCAGCCTTCATGGGTCCCGGCCATGCTTTGGCAACTCCTCACCGGTGTGTGTGAGTCCTGTGCCCGGTTCCCGCCTCTCTCTCTCCCTTCAGAGCTTAGGGGAAGAACTCCTACATACCAACGTCAAGTGGGCCAATCGATTCCTTCTCCCTAAATGCAGCAGGTAGATCTGTGTAGGCAACGCGAGTGCTGGCCATCATACAGATTGCTTCAGATGGTAAGGGTTTGCAGTAAACATTGCAGCCCATTTAGCTTGTTGCCTCCTAACAAGATATATATCAGAAGGCTTCCGAAGAGCAGCATTACCTGTCTCACACTGCTTCGCTGCACTACACTCCTGCATCTGGGGAATCAAATATTGAGCATTAGAAAAGCCTGTAGTTACTTTGAAATGTGGTGAACAGGTAGAGGGACCAGCCAGCAGAACTGCAATCAACCCTCACATAGGGTAAGTACAGGGTAAGTACAGTGTTGACACAGGTAGAGCCCCTTACAGCTTCGCTTTCTTTCACAGGATGTAAAATCCTGTAACGTAAGAAACTGTCAGTCAACTTGGAGCTCTAGATTCCTTCGATCACTGCCTCATGCCCTTCCTTCAATCCCTTTCTTAATTGAACTGTGCGTGTTTTGAATAAGTTGCTGCATGTCTCAATTCTTAATAGTAAACAGACTCATGTGCGAACAGTATATTCTAGCTTGATCAACAATCTAACAATCTACTAACTGGCCTAAACAGGGCAGTGGCGCGATTTATTAGGACTTTCTTTTGAGAATGTAAGGAACAGTGGTGGCTCCCTCATTGGGGCGTGGGGGCATCGCCCCATTGCTTTCTCGCAGTGCGAGAAAGCAGAAACATAAACAGTAAAAACTACCATTTATGTTTCTGTTTCTCGCACTGCGAGAATACAGAAGTGCCTCCGTGCCTGGTTGGGGGTGGGTGGGTGGGCGGAGTGGCTTGCCCAATGTAATGGGTCTTGACTGTTTGGTCGTTATATTATTTTGTGTTATGCTACCCTTTACATTTGTGTTATGCTACTTTATGCTATGCAATGGTTTGTTAGAATGCACTATGTTATGTAAATGACATTGCTTTATGTTACAAATCTTTTTATTACATTGTGTGGTTTTTCCTTACGTTATGATATGCTACGGTTTGCTTCATTTTATCAAAATAGATGCACATGTTGTGTAGCGCAGTATTGGCTTGAAGGGCTTGCATGGCAAACTTGAAACAGGGCCTTGCTGACAAGCCTGGTGATGGCCGGCATTTCTAAGGAGCATAGAAATACCTCAAACGGGGCATTGAGGCAGCCGGGTGTTATGCAGGGGCTTGATACATATATATTTTGAGCACAGCCTGCAGCACTTCCAGGACAGTGTCACACTCTCAAATTTGCTTGAAAATTTTCTCGGGGAGAGAATCCAGGTGGTTCAGGCTTGCTTGCTACGCCGGTAAGAAAACGCCAGTAAGGAAACGCTCTCTTTTGAAGAATAACAAATGCCTTGGTTGTGCACCTGATGCGCATGTTTGATGGCTATCACAGGAATATAAGTTATGGGGTATGTTGAGAAGAACTGTAGTAAAAAAAATTCTGCCAGAACAGATAATTTGTTTAAAATGAACTGGAAAACAAACAACGGGTAGTTAAGGTGCTCAAAGCAGTGGACAGTTTGTCGATCCTCAAACTCCAGACTTTCTGTATTAGTTCTCTTCAATGTCTTTTCTTTCTTCCTTTACTCTAATTCCTTCCGCTTTGTTCTTGAGGTTTCTTTCTTTTCTCCTTTCTCCTCTTTGCAATTGTTATTACATATGCGTTTTCTTATGCACATGGTTTAGAAAACAAAAACAGGCAAAAAATTCACTAAACAGCACTTTCCGCCTCCATTACCTCGAGCCTAAGTCCCTTGAATTCCTTTGCGTACGGTACATCGGAAGGTTCCCCTGCAATTTTTGTTTAAGTATATATAGGTTTCGCTTAAACTGTGTGCATCAATCTATTTTGTGCTCATTCGCGTGATGTTGTTTTCCTGTTTGCTTACTTGTTATTCATACTCACAGAGGCAAACATGAACTGGCTCCATAGGATGCCGTCCTTAATAGCGTTTAAAGGCAGCACTAGGAAGCGAGGCCGCATTCCACACAGTGGACTGGGCTAGATGTGAAGTTAATACAGGTAATGTTTATAAATCCTTTCCTTGCCCTTACATGAAGTATTACGCTGTTGCTCCTTCGCAATAAGGATACTGCCTAGGACATTGTCTTCCCAAGACATTTAGGTCATCCAAAGCTTACCAGTGCACATAAGCGTGCACAAGGCAACTAAAGCTTGGTATATACCCAAGTTATTACTTTGGGGCACTGTCCAAGCGGTCATGGCAACATATTTGGAAGACACCGGCCTAGATGTATCATCGTTCCTATTTGCGATTTCTTAATAGCGATTTTTACCGAATCGCTATTAAGAAATCGCAAAATGGGATGTATGTTTTAAATCGCTATTTTTTTGCTATTCCTTATTATTCCTAATTTGCGAATTCGCAAGTTGCGAATTTGCAAATAAGGAATAATTTCCCATTCATTCCTATGGGCCAGGAGGCCCATAGGAATGATTGCGAAATAATTCTCAAATTGCGAATTCGCAATTTGCTAATCGCAATTTGAGAATTATTACAAGGGTGCAGGGGTGTCTCATGGACACCCTGCTGCACCCCTGAAACTTACATGTGTGTGCATATGGCGCACATACATGCCCTATGGGCCTTAACGAATCGCAAAATGCGTGATACATCTAGGCCACCATCTCTACAAGGATTACAACTTGTTTCTTTTGCTCTAGATATGTAGGTGTTTACCATCCCCAGGAATTGTTATGGAAGGGGTCCCCTGCAAGTGACTGCTTTAGCAACTAAAGGATGGCATTGTTTGATGCAAGAGTGCAGTTGCTGCTAGGTACAGGAGGGGCATAAAAGTAATATGTGCACAAGATTACTGGTTTAAAGGGACATCTAGTAATCAATTCCACTGTCTGATGATCTTCCTGATTTACCTCTCTAGCCATCGATTTAGCTATCTATGTAGCTTTCTTCTGTCAGTTTGTACATCTGTCGTTTTGCTTGTCCCTCTGTCTAGTAACGGGCTGCTGCTCTATTTGTGTGTCCCGCCTTCCTGTTCCTTCATTTATCCAAATATGTATCTACCCAAATATGTATCCATCCTTTTGTCTTTCTCAATCTCTCCTTCTTTAACAGCTCAAATTCATTTTATATTTCCCTATACTAATTCATCACTAATCCTTGTTTGGTTCCGGAGTAGAGTGCTACTCACCGAAAAACACATCAGGCCTCGTCAGGGGTAGTAAGCACTTTCTAAATCCAATTACAATTACAGGACACCACATCCAGCCACAACACTCCATGCATAAACACATGGGTAAAATACATTGCCATTTACAACGCAAATAGCAATAACTCTCACAAATGCAAAACCTATTGCATTGCAAATGCTTGGTTCTACCTGTAGGTTTGTCTTAGATGTGAACTACACCTGCATTTCAAAGACTAATTAATAAAACACTTCTTTACGTGGTTGTGCCTTATTCCAGGAGTATGACAGTGCCACATAACCTACTCCAAGAGAAGACACACCGAAACCAAGAATAAGACACAGCAACTCAAAGAAAAAATGCCTTGTGAATCTGATCCAAAGTATACAATGCCTCCTTGGCGAAGAAGCGGAGTAAAAGTAGTTGTATAACATCTGTTCGTTGAGTTTCACTGGCACTCGCAGCGAGGACTAAAGAGAGACGTATAAATCGAAATATATTTAGTTCTGGCGTATGTCCAGAAACGTAATATTCCTCGTCCTTTTCCAGATGCCGAGGACGCATAAATCAAGCCAGCCCTAGTTTCACAAGTTGATTTTTTCCTCTAAGGGACATAACAACACAAGTAAAACTCTACTGCAGACCTCAATAGGCATATACTAGGAAGGCAAGTTCTTTAAAACTGCGTACTTTTCCACAAAAGAAGACGTATCAGCATTGATAGTCTTGTGAACATTATTACGATATATGAACTTACTAGGCTATTTTACTAAATCCTGTTACAAAGGGTGCTGGGAGAGGAGCAATACGTACTTTTGATTGTGATTAAAAGGAACCTGATGGCTAATCAAACTCTTTTGTTCAGACCAACACGGCATTCATGAACTATATAATTTTCTCTCAGCCGTGGAAAAGGTATTTAGGACACACAAATCACAAATTCGCGTTTATGTGGGTGGATAACTTGGTTGTCATCCATTCTTTCACAAACGAGCTATTTTAGGTACATATTCCAAGACATATTCTGCCAGTTATGTGCTGGTTGAGCTTTAGGGTCATTTTAGACAATAATAGTAAGATTTCAATTATAGTACATTGTGCGTGTGGTTAACCTAAAAGGAAATCGAGCACTTAGTTGTTGACTTCGAAGTTACAAAAATTAGCCTGGATGTTAGAATTAATTGATTCAAAAGCACCATGTCACTGAGGTTGACAGGAGCATAGCGGCCTTCTATTCAAATCCTTTGTCCATTTTCTCCCACCAGCGTCCTTCTTGTTGCCTTTTATTATGCAGATTTCTCTTAGCGCAACTAGGAGAGATTATGTATTTTTCCAATCTTTTTTCATTTACTACAATAGCCCATCGTTTTGCTGCTTCACATGTGCCGTAGTATAACATTGTTCAGTTGTGCATTTAGCTTCTATATCTAAATACACTTTATGAATCTGTTAATATTATTTAATTTTCTGAGCTTTTGTGGATCTCATAGGGAGGCTTTGCAAACCCTAAGGGGTCCCTGGTCTTGGGAAGCACGGACAACCCAGGGTAGGTAGCGTATTGGCTACTGCCCTATACTCCCCTAACCACCTTTAAATTCAGTATTTAGAGGCCCACCCCAACACCAGAGAGACAGATTTGTCTAATTGGGAACAGAAGAAGGACAAAGAAGAGCCGTCACCTTAAGAACTAAGGACCCACAGCAAACTTGGCAGAAAACCCTGCCTGGCAGCTGGTATCTTGACAATTGCAAAAAACAGACTTGCCCAAAAGCTGTGTGTTAGAAATGGGATCTCTGGTTGGCTAAGGCTTGCGTCAAAGCCAGGCAGAGACCACCACTCTAGTCAGGGCTGGGGAGTTACAAGCCAAAGATAACCCCTGCTCACCCCCTTGGTAGCTTGGCACTAGCAGTCAGGCTTATCCCGGAGGCCATGTGTAAAGCATTTGCACACGCACACAGCAACAACATCCCAGGCACACGACAAAAAAAACTCTACACAAACTTATATCAAAAATAGCCTTTGTATTCTTAAAACACATTAGAATAGTAAACACATAATATACATGGTGCCACCTGGCACTAGGTCATATCCACAAGGGAATTATTTACATATGACAGGGCCACGTAGACCACTGTCAGGACCATCACAAAGCAAACTTAGTAAAAGTAAAACAGATCATAAAGGTACAACCCGTAAACACTGGTACTCACTGTACTTAGCATCAGCCTGTAACATAAACTACATTATGCACAGTCTCACATCAGGCGTGAATTACATTCTGCACCAACCTCACCAGCATAAACACCTTATGCAATTCTCTCATAAATCTAAACCCATTAGGCCCCAACCTCCTAAGCATAACTCACATTAGGGGCGTATATCACACAGTGAAACAGAATCTCACTAGCATAAACCAGAATATGCAAAACAACCTCATAATCCTAAACCACAGTTTAGAGATATCAAACAGGGTAAATAAAACATACTGCACACATTACATTTCCTAGCACCATCATCACATTAGGGCCTGGTGCCCCATAAATCTAACAATCCCCCTGGCCAAGTGGCCATCTCAAAAAGGAGCTCAAATGCCCTATGTCCAAAGAGTCAAGGCTGCTGCCTAGGCAGCGACGGTCAAGGGTGCACTCTTTGTGCAACCCTAAACGTTGCAGCTGCCCACTACTTGCTGGGCAGCTCGGAAAAGTATGGGGCAAAGGAGTGCATCTCACTCCTTACTCAAAACATGCCCCCTAAGAACTGTGCACCTAAACGGTGCAGCTGACACTAATTGCTGCGCAGCGGTAAATGATGGGGAAGGCCTGGCACCTCTAGTCCCCTCCTGTCCCTCTCAGGGACTTTCTGAAAAACTGCGCCACACGTTGCAGCTGCCCGCGCTGGTGCGGCGCAGCTGGGGAAAGAACAAAGGAGGCCCTGGCACAACTGTGCCCTCTGGGCCTTGCTGGGGCTCTTAACGCAAAATTGTCCCTGTCAGAGCCACGCACGGACTCTGAGAATAATCATATCCCTTACGTTGGAGCCACATGGGGCTCTGGAACAAATACTGCGAAGCGTTGGAGCCACACGGGGCTCTGTGAATAAATATGCCTCCATGGAGCAGGCTGGCTCCTGAAAGAATCATGCTCCCAAGTGTTGCAGCGGCCTGCAACTGCGGCGCCGATGTGAAGGTCAGCCCCACACTGGGGCACTGAAAAAGGGGTCGCGGGCCCCTCTGGCTCTAAACAATAAAAGCATGGGCCCCTCTGGGCCCTCTACGTAACCATGGCAACAACAATGGAGCGGCCTGTTCTCTGGCAGGACCGCTCGGGATCTGTGCCTCGACCGGCACCACCACGCCCCCTCGAGCCCTCACTCACCGGCTCCTGGCGGGGGTAGGACTCCGGTCCAGCTTCTCTCCTCTTGATTGGTGCGGGGAATCCGTGGGGCTCTCTCCTCACTATGAAAGCCCGCACACTGGTACCACCGAGGACCGGCTGAAAGAGAGCCCGCGAGGCTCTGTGTGGCTTCTTCCCGGCCGGGGGAAGCAGGAGTGGAGCCTGCGAGGCTCCGGCAGTCATCCCATTACTCGGGGGCTTCCCTTCCTTCATGGAAGCCCTGCCCGTGGGAGACGTCACCGGGCTTGCATTCTGGGTCGCGCTAGGCAGCGGCCCGGAGGGGATTCCTCTCGTGGCTCGGGCTGCGGTAGTTAGACGCGGGGTGGGCACCTGCTCTAAATTAAAAACACATGAATTAAGCAACATGGGGGTGGGCACACCCGCACTAATCAAGAAATTGAAGGGAAGACGCAGGGTGCGCACCTGCAATCAAAATCACTAAGCGGGGCAGGAAAACCCCTCGGCAGCATCACGGGGGAATCCCTCCGGTGGGAATTCCCTCCAACGAGGCAAACAGCATCGCGCTGCTCAGCCCCCGCTCCTCCTCAGCTGGGCAATTAAAGATAGCACTTCCATGCGCTAGATGAAGCCAAAGTCCTGGGGCAAGGAGAATAAAGCAAATGGTCCCAGAAGTCCTGGAGGCATCAGGGGGACAATGTAGGGCCCAGGGGCCAGCACACAGGGCCCTCCAGCAAGGAGTCAACCCCCATGGTGCCTCCTGGGCCCCACCAGCAGCAAGCCCCCCTCTGTCAGGATCCAAAAGCAGAACAATTTCATGGGGTAACAGCCCCTTCTTTTATACAGCATTTCCTTTGTCTCACAGTGTAGGGCATGGGAGAACCAGATACAAATGGTTAAGGGGAGCTGTTGAGCACTTAGTTTTGCTCAGCTCCTCTCTCCCTTTCACAGGACAGGCCAGGGACATGAGACGCACCACAGGAGGTGGAGCCAGCATTGTGGAGGAAAGGCACAGCCCTATTCAGGTCCCAGGTACAACTCCTCCTTCCCATCTACATGCAGATCTCCCTATTCACCACCGGGCAGACCCATCCTGGCTCCTGGAGCCACCCACATCCTCAAGCACCAGACATGCAATTCACATCAGGCAAGCAGACACACTGCACACAGAAATGTCAACTTCTAAAAGTGGCACTTCTCCACTAGTCACAATTAATCTGCGCACACCATTGCACTGCATTTATTCTCACGAGTTTGCCCCTGCACTCCTTTCACACCAGGAATTACCAGGGTCACACATATCCCCCATGCATTCCTATGGGAGGGCAGGCCAATCTCACCACACGCACTCAGAGCGCGCACACACTTTACACTGGGCCACAGTGCTAAAGTGCGCAGAGGCCAAAAATCCCTACCATCAGGTCACATTAACAGGCAAAAAGTTTAGGGGTGAACCTGCCAAAAGGGCCAAGTCCAACACTGTGCATCCTCCTCAAAGCTGGGAGGACTGTCCAGCACTTCACCAACCATCTAGCATCTCCCTTTTGTTGGACGAGCAATCCCTCCGCACCTGCAGGCATTCGCTGCACTTGTGTGGTACACAGTTTCGCTGGTTGTCAGGCCAATCGAGGGAGCATCACACCAGGAGGAAAATTCCATAGTTCCATGCGGTCAATCCCGTCTCCACACTAAGTTTCAAGACGCTAGACCCTCCAGGAGCCCCCCTACATCATTACCATGGGTACCGGAGCACTTGCTGCAACCAATTCTTATTAAGTGTCCAGCCCAGACACCATCACTGCCAAATCCAACCTGCATGACGATGGACTTCAAGACTGATGAAGCTTGCACTCGACATGGGCCCAGCTGTCTTGTTTTCCTCAAACTGAGAACCTTGAGGGCATTCAATGCAAGTGACCAGCCTGCAAAACACATCTGCACCTGGGCCCCCCAGCCCAACAACCGAATGCGCCCCCCCGCTGTAAAGAAGCTCACAAGCCGAGCCCCCCTTTGTGTTATGCTGGACTTATCCCCATGTACCCCCTTGCGACCTTTGTTTTCAGTTGCCCATTGACTTCAGCGGTGTAGCACTTGAGTCAACCAACCTGTCCAGCACCTCTGCACTTGGACGCGCCAAGTAAACTAAAACTGCTGGTTGGTCTTTGGACCTTTGCCCCCTAGCACTTTAAGGCCCAAAGGGCATCTCCTACCTTCGACTGCAGGGATCAGCTTGTAGTATATTTTCTCCCATAGATTAACGCAGTCGAGGCTCATAGTAACTAAAAAAACATTATTTCTGTATTTTACTGTTTTCTTGTGAAATCCG
This sequence comes from Lissotriton vulgaris, assembly GCF_964263255.1. Lineage (NCBI taxonomy): Eukaryota > Metazoa > Chordata > Amphibia > Caudata > Salamandridae > Lissotriton > Lissotriton vulgaris. The sequence goes on from NC_141694.1 coordinate 480,586,361, forward strand.
TAACTCCAAAAGTGCTTACATGATTCCAATGACCTTGATGTCTAAAACTACATTACATTAAAATTGATGTTATTTTTAATAATTTGTGTCAGATTTCTTCTTGAGTTTGTGTACCATTTATTGGCTCGGTGTCTACACAAAAGCTTAACACCCCCGTATGATAAGCCTAAACTGCTCTACCAAAAATAGAGCACTTGGGGTTATTAAAGTAATCCTTGTAAACCAAGGAGGGTCAACTGGACTTTTTGCATGGTGTGCCCATACATGACTCTGTTTTCTGTAATGAAATACATTTTAATTGTTCATGATTTTTATGTTTTTTATAATAAATTGTTTTTAAACTGTTTGTATAAATAAATGACACATGTATTTTTGATATATCAAACTTTTGGATTCTCGTGTATTATTCAAGTGTTGGCTGACACAATGAAATTTTAGTTTCTCTTGTTGTTATAGAATATCTTGTTTGCATATATATGTTTTTTGCTAAATTGCACTTACATAACTGTACGTAAAACCTTGGGACATTTTTTTGTTTCTTGCGATCTTACCCAGTCCCTATTAGATTCAGTAGGGTACCTCCCTTTTTTTCTAAACCGTGCCTATACATTGCCCGCTACATAAAATGTCTGCTTCCTACAATTGAAGAAATTTTACAGGAGAAACCCTTTCGGAGAAAAGGGATAGGGTTATTAGGTACTCTAAAGAAACAACAGTTCCCTTTTCTTAAGTTTTTAAAGAGGTGTCACAACCTCTGAGGGATTTTCTACCGACAAGTTAAGGATGAACCATATAGTGTATCCAGGGTTGCAAGGAGATTGACAAATTTACAAATGTAACAATTTACAAAAGCAGTCTGTCTAAGATTATTAAAAATCAAAAACACAAGCAATGCATACACGATTACTACACAATAGTGAACTGATGAGAATATGCACACTCACAGGAATATTTCTTATAAAAATATCTTTATTTAGTGATTTAACCGACCATTTAATTAAAAACAGAATAATTCACATTTATTCATTAGAAACATTAAAACCTTAAAAACAAAACTGAAATGTGTCGACGCGGCGTTTCGGTGATGTAAGTTGTCACCTTCTTCAGGACAAAATTTCAAATTTAAAATCACTATTGAAAAATACAAAAATTACAATTATTTCATATCTCTTGAACAACAGATTATTTTAACAAACATTTGCAAACTTAGTGGTACGGTGATTCCTGTAATAATCACATTCGATCTATTCATTTTTTAGACATGTGCATATTCATCATATTCTCGACTATTCTCTAATGGGTCTTAGTCCAAAAATAGCAGATATTTTGGGACAAACACCCTTCCACATCCATTAACAAGCATAAAGAACATTTGTGAATCTCGCAACCTGCTATGGTCTAACCTTACTTTGGTATCCCTCTGCGCAATGCTTTATAAATCCTGGGCACCTTTTTAAGGTTATGCTATCTTTTTGTAAAGTAAAAACTCCCAATTTAATTGGGTGACTTTTCTGGGCTGTGAGGTTTTGTTAAATCTAAAAAACCTCCTGCCCTTGATGAATAACATATTTCTTCTCTCCTCTCATTTTTATGGGCTGTTTCTTAATCATTCCAAACTTATTTTTGTAGTACATACCTACTTGGTAGTTCAGCGATCGCTTAAATCAATGGGCGATTTCAGGAATTATTATCCTTTCAGTACAGTTTCTAAAAGTAAAACACGGGTGTCATAAGTTTATTGGACTTTTCATCATGTTGATCAAAAAGTTTTTTATTTCGCATGTTTTATCTACCTTAATTCTGTGACTTTTCACGTGAAGGCAGGGTTTCCATTTCCCATGTGATTATTTGGATCTGAAAATCGTTTTTTGTATGTGACAGAAAAGGATTTGTTCTATTACTTTTTTAATAATAATTCCCTCGTTTCTTAACCCCTTAATGGTACACAATTAATTCTTGGTTGGATCTGAAAATCGGAAAAATCGTTTTTCTATGTGACAGAAAAGGATTTGTTCTGTTACTATTTTGGTAAGTGCCTCGTTTCTTGGCCCCTTGATAGTACACAATTAATTCTTGGTTGAGGACTCAGAGGATGTTTGAAGCGTGGTTTCATTAGCTCCTTTCGCTTCCGTGTCTAAAGCTCAGGTGATGTATCCCTGAGGTATCCTCAATAACAATCCGTGTCTCATTCATACTTTTCTAACCTTTATTAACATCGGTCGTCCTAGTTTATTTAAAACGTTATTTACCTGGATTATTTTATTACAATCCTACGGTGGACGGTGGTTTTAACTCCTTGCCCAGCCGAACTTGGGGGAGGTTTCCCTGAAAACATATGAGGGAATTATTACAAGTCTGACGGTTTATCGCTATTTGAGAGAAAGTCTCCTTAAGTTATTGTGTCGTTCTTACCTTGACGAGATATTTTATATCTGTCTGCTCGCACTATTTCTTGGGCGGCGGCTTTTGTTTAAAAACTGGGCGCTTTTTTGGTTCTGGCAGAGAAAATTAAAAAGAAAAAAATATTTTTATTCTTTTACCTACTATAGCTTGCTTAAGGCAGTAGGCAAGAGAAACATACCTCTATTCTTAAGGGGATTTATTGGGGTCTGTATGAGTACTTACTGTTTTGAAAAATTTCTCTGGCGTCACGAGTGGGCATCTGCAACGACCGTCTCACCGGGCTGGAATGGCCTTGCTTATTTCCTGTCCGTTTATATACCTCTCTTAATTACCTAATTGAAAGGATTTAATGTTTTCACCTGTGAGTTTCGGCATGGTCCCGCTCGTGTGGGGAAAACGGCGGCGGCCATCTTAGAGTTACTGCCTCATGATTACTGAGCAGTTCCGGTTTCCCGTAATAGTATTTCTTCTAATGTTCTATTGGCCCAATGTTATTTGTGAACGAGGTTCACTTCAAACAATACCTTACATCTCTTATATTAGATTTTAATTCGGATTGAAGTTTATTTTGATTGAGGGTTCGTATTACGGTCACGTGTCCTCTCTATCAGTGCGTTTTTACTCTTCGTCGTAATGGCATCCATCTTAGAATGCCTCTGAAAACGCGAACAGCACATATATGTTTACAGTATTTATATAAAGGCTGCTATTGCTGGAGTTCCAAGTCTATTAAATATTTGGTTGTGTTTGTACTATCACCTTATTATTACACGACTGATTCAAATATTTCACATTTTTAGTATTGCCCCTCAGTGGTGGCTTTGATCTCTTTGTACGAGTAGTTTCCTTATCCGCTTTTGTGTCTGCAGTAATTCAAACGTAAACCTACTGTTGCCGTGTTGTATTGGCGGCCATCTTACAGTGGTTTACTCAATCTTACTCGTGGTTTGATTATCGGTATTTCGTGTAATAAAGGTTTAAATTTTTTCTTTTAATTCATATACTAACTATTTTGAGGCCAATGTATGTCATTTGTTATTGTTCTAAGTGTGATCTAGTTTCGTCTGAAAACTTATCTGGTATTTTATGATATCGAAACAACTAATGTTCTCCTTGACTATGGGTCTCTCTTTTTCTTGGGTGGCCAGAAACATTTAGGTGGCATTATTTGCTCTCAGCAATTGATTCTCATTGGCTTTGAAGGAGTGTTTGAAGCTATGCAGAAAAGATAAGCTTGCACAGCTCGTGCACTATTACTTTACTTCAGGATAGTACTACTTTTAGGAAGAGTTTTTAAATTATTTTATCCCATTCTTCACGGCTGTTTAGTCCATTTCTAAATGTGTTAAATTTGGACATGTAATACTGCTCTCTCTTTTTTCGTTTACCGTCCAAATCTCCACCTCGATTGTTCAGTTTGACAACTTCAATGATCCACCATTTTAGGTCCTCTACAGTATGCTTGGACTGTTCCCAATGCTCAGCTAAAGGTGCATTGGTACGTTTGGTTCTGATTGAGGATTTGTGCTCATTTAGCCTGAGTCTCATCTCTCTTGCAGTCTCTCCTATATACGCTTTTTGACAAGGACACTGTATCATGTAAACCACATTTTGGGTTCTACAGTTTACTAATTCCTTTTGGTAATGAGTGATTCCATTATAGTTTATTTTAGGACCTTTGATTATCGTACTGCAATTTTTACATGAACCACAGGGGTAATTGCCCGTCGGCATTTTTCCATCTATGGTTTCTACCCTATTTCTTTTCATCTCAACAGGATATGTGTGTACTAGACAATTTTTAATTGTTCTGTTTCGTCGAAATGCGAATATAGGTTTTGGGAGGGGTGTTGATCCTGAATTTTGAAGCCAATTCCAATTCTATTTATAAGGTTCTTGACTTTATTACTTATGTTGGAGAAGTTGGTTACACAGACTAATTTCTGATCTTTTATTGTAGCTTGGGCTTTGGGCTCAAACAGGATCTCTCTATTAAAATATTTTGCTCTTTTATAAGCCTTCTTGATCATCTTTTTTGGATAGCCCCTTTCTATAAACTTATTAGTCAAGGTTTGAGCATGCTTTTCAAATTCCTCTCTATCAGTACAATTTCTTCTGACCCTTAGGAATTGGCCAAAGGGTATGTTGTTTTTTTGAGTTGCAGGGTGGTGGCTTTCAAAATGCAGCATGGTGTTACGATCAGTGGGTTTACTGAAAAGTTCCACCTTTAGGGTTCCATCTACAGGTTTTATTCTGATATCAAGAAAATCACAGCTTTGATTGCTGTAAGTGGATGTGAATTTCAAATTTTTATCCCCAAGATTGATCCATTGAATTAACTCTTTTAGTTCATTTTCACCCCCTGACCAAATACAAAACACATCATCAATAAAACGGACCCACATCCTTATATTCTCAAAGAATGGGGCCATTTCATTGAATATGTGTGTGTCTTCAAAAGCTGCAACGTACAGGCAGGCAAGGCTCGGCGCGCAGGTAGCGCCCATGCTCGTGCCTTTTGTTTGCTTGAACAACTCTTCTTTAAAGAGAAACATATTATTGGTTAAAACAATCTCAATACAGTCCACCACAAATTGGGCATGTTCAGATAATTCTTCGTCCATCCCTTTTAAAATCTTTTCTATCATTATTTTTGTGTCATTTTGTGGAATGTTTGTGTATAGTGCCTCTATGTCTAGAGTCACTAGCCACTCACTATCCACATTAAAGGGTTTATTTTCAATTTTTCTAATTGTATCTGTGGTGTCTCTAATGTATGCTTTTTGTTGAATCACTAATGGTTGAATAAATTTGTCAGCATATTGGCTCAATGGTTCTGTTAAAGAGTTTAGGCTCGAAACTATGGGTCGCATTGGTGGGTCTCTGATATCTTTATGTACTTTTGGGAGGCCGTAGATGGCGGGTATCACCGGTGTCGCATTTTTTAGAAAATTAAATTCCTCCTGATTGGTTACACCGTCTTCTAATGCGAAATTTAACCTCTCTCTTATTTTTCTTTTTAAATCCGACCATTCGTGTCTATTAGAAGGGGCATAACGAAGGGTGTTTTTCAGCATGTCTTTCATTTTACTCTCGTACTTTTCAGTGTCCATTATTACAATACTGCCACCCTTGTCACCAGGTTTTATTGTGATTTCCTTGCATCCCTTCAGGGTTTCTAGGGCATCTTTCTCTTTTTTGGCAAGATTATATTTGATCCATGATTTTTGTTTTAGTATGTCTTCTAATCCTTTCTCTATAACCCTTTCAAAGGTATCAACCTCTTTATTTACCATGGTGCCAGTGGGCATACAGTTAGATTTGGGTCTGAGGCCTGATTTGTTATCATTAACAGTTCTCTCTTTCCCTTCAAAAAATTTATTTAGTCTTATCTTCCTGAAGAAGCTTTTGATGTCACGTTCTAAATTGAATTTGTCTACAGGTTCGGAAATTGCATATCCTAGTCCCTTTTCTAAGAGTTTAATTTCCTCAGTGTCTAGGTTTCTACTTGAGAGATTTATGACTGCAGCTTTGGGGTTCAGTCCCAATTCTTTTGACTGCGGGTTCTCATGTAGGGACGTGCTTGCCCTTGGTTCTGGGAATAAAAGTTCCTTCCTCTTGCTCTCCCTCTTGGATTTTGATTCTGATTGGTTTTCCGCCTGTCTAAAAAAGGCAAGCTGTCTTTATTGGTTTTATTGCTATTCCCCCCATCCATGGGACCGGTGGTTTCTGGATTTGTTTCAGAATCAGATTCGGTACTTGTGTAGGAGCTCTCGGCGAAAGTTACTCTTTTTCTTGAGCCATTTCGTCTATTGGGTTGCCAGCTCTGTTTATACTGAAACTTCTCTTGTTGTTTTTCGTAATAATCTTTTTGGAGATAGGGATAAGTCAATTCAGGTCTGTATTTATCTACGTCTTTTCTGAATTTATTGCTCTTTTTGTTTGTAAGGAAATCCCTATAACCATCTAGGTCTCCCTGAATTTCCTCTAACTTGCTCTTCGCATCCTCCAGCGATGTATTATCTCTTAATTTTTTCTCCATTTCATCAATTTCTTGTTTTTCTATGATTAATGTTGCATGGGCCGTTTCAATAATTAATAGTAGCCTGTCCCTACTGCATCTATTTGCAATAAATGTCCATGTTTCGATGAACTTTTGATTTTTAGTAAAAAGACTGGGTTTATTCCTTATTTGTAAACCCTTAGGGATAATTCCCTTTTTGCAGTACTCAATCAAAAAATCTGCATGTAACTCTGTTCGTATTATTTTCTTTTTTAAATTCCAGAGTTCTTTCCATTTTTCTTCTTCACTGTCTGATATTATAACGGTATTGGTAGTTTTATTTTGACCATTTACTAGTTTATTAAACTGCTCCTCAGAGAAACTGAAGACTTTGAATTGATCCATTAATTATTTTGGATCCTTGCACTTTAATTAGTGCGCCTCTTATAAATTGTAGAGGTTGCAATCAACACTCCTCAGTTAACAAACTGTACTGTTACAAGTGAAGAAATTTTAAAGGAGAAACTCTTTCGGAGAAAAGGGATAGGGTTATTAGGTACTCTAAAGAAACAACAGTTCCCTTTTCTTAAGTTTTTAAAGAGGTGTCACAACCTCTGAGGGATTTTCTACCGACAAGTTAAGAATGAACCATATAGTGTATCCAGGGTTGCAAGGAGATTGACAAATTTACAAATGTAACAATTTACAAAAGCAGTCTGTCTAAGATTATTAAAAATCAAAAACACAAGCAATGCATACACGATTACTACACAATAGTGAACTGATGAGAATATGCACACTCACAGGAATATTTCTTATAAAAATATCTTTATTTAGTGATTTAACCGACCATTTAATTAAAAACAGAATAATTCACATTTATTCATTAGAAACATTAAAACCTTAAAAACAAAACTGAAATGTGTCGACGCGGCGTTTCGGTGATGTAAGTTGTCACCTTCTTCAGGACAAAATTTCAAATTTAAAATCACTATTAAAAAATACAAAAATTACAATTATTTCATATCTCTTGAACAACAGATTATTTTAACAAACATTTGCAAACTTAGTGGTACGGTGATTCCTGTAATAATCACATTCGATCTATTCATTTTTTAGACATGTGCATATTCATCATATTCTCGACTATTCTCTAATGGGTCTTAGTCCAAAAATAGCAGATATTTTGGGACAAACACCCTTCCACATCCATTAACAAGCATAAAGAACATTTGTGAATCTCGCATCCTGCTATGGTCTAAGCTTACTTTGCTATCCCTCTGCGCAATGCTTCATAAATCCTGGGCACCTTTTTAAGGTTATGCTATCTTTTTGTAAAGTAAAAACTCCCAATTTAATTGGGTGACTTTTCTGGGCTGTTAGGTTTTGTTAAATCTAAAAAACCTCCTGCCCTTGCTGAATAACATGTTTCTTCTCTCCTCTCATTTTTATGGGCTGTTTCTTAATCATTCCAAACTTATTTTTGTAGTACATACCTACTTGGTAGTTCAGCGATCGCTTAAATCAATGGGCGATTTCAGGAATTATTATCCTTTCAGTACAGTTTCTAAAAGTAAAACACGGGTGTCATAAGTTTATTGGACTTTTCATCATGTTTATCAAAAAGTTTTTTATTTCGCATGTTTTATCTACCTTAATTCTGTGACTTTTCACGTGAAATAAAAAACTTTTTGACACAATAACTTAAGGAGACTTTCTCTCAAATAGCGGTAAACCGTCAGACTTGTAATAATTCCCTCATATGTTTTCAGGGAAACCTCCCCCAAGTTCGGCTGGGCAAGGAGTTAAAACCACCGTCCACCGTAGGATTGTAATAAAATAATCCAGGTAAATAACGTTTTAAATAAACTAGGACGACCGATGTTAATAAAGGTTAGAAAAGTATGAATGAGACACGGATTGTTATTGAGGATACCTCAGGGATACATCACCTGAGCTTTAGACACGGAAGCGAAAGGAGCTAATGAAACCACGCTTCAAACATCCTCTGAGTCCTCAACCAAGAATTAATTGTGTACTATCAAGTGGCCAAGATACGAGGCACTTACCAAAATAGTAACAGAACAAATCCTTTTCTGTCACATAGAAAAACGATTTTTCCGATTTTCAGATCCAACCAAGAATTAATTGTGTACCATTAAGGGGTTAAGAAACGAGGGAATTATTATTAAAAAAGTAATAGAACAATTCCTTTTCTGTCACATAGAAAAAACGATTTTCAGATCCAAATAATCACATGGGAAATGGAAACCCTGCCTTCACGTGAAAAGTCACAGAATTAAGGTAGATAAAACATGCGAAATAAAAAACTTTTTGATAAACATGATGAAAAAGTCCAATAAACTTATGACACCCGTGTTTTACTTTTAGAAACTGTACTGAAAGGATAATAATTCCTGAAATCGCCCATTGATTTAAGCGATCGCTGAACTACCAAGTAGGTATGTACTACAAAAATAAGTTTGGAATGATTAAGAAACAGCCCATAAAAATGAGAGGAGAGAAGAAATATGTTATTCATCAAGGGCAGGAGGTTTTTTAGATTTAACAAAACCTAACAGCCCAGAAAAGTCACCCAATTAAATTGGGAGTTTTTACTTTACAAAAATATAGCATAACCTTAAAAAGGTGCCCAGGATTTAAGAAGCATTGCGCAGAGGGATACCAAAGTAAGGTTAGACCATAGCAGGTTGCGAGATTCACAAATGTTCTTCATGCTTGTTAATGGATGTGGAAGGCTGTTTGTCCCAAAATATCTGCTATTTTTAGACTAAGACCCATTAGAGAATAGTCGAGAATATGATGAATATGCACATGTCTAAAAAATGAATAGATCGAATGTGATTATTACAGGAATCACCGTACCACTAAGTTTGCAAATGTTTGTTAAAATAATCTGTTGTTCAAGAGATATGAACTAATTGTAATTTTTGTATTTTTTAATAGTGATTTTAAATTTGAAATTTTGTCCTGAAGAAGGTGACAACTTACATCACCGAAACGCCGCGTCAACACATTTCAGTTTTGTTTTTAAGGTTTTAATGTTTCTAATGAATAAATGTGAATTATTCTGTTTTTAATTAAATGGTCGGTTAAATCACTAAATAAAGATATTTTTATAAGAAATATTCCTGTGAGTGTGCATATTCTCATCAGTTCACTATTGTGTAGTAATCGTGTATGCATTGCTTGTGTTTTTGATTTTTAATAATCTTAGACAGACTGCTTTTGTAAATTGTTACATTTGTAAATTTGTCAATCTCCTTGCAACCCTGGATACACTATATGGTTCATCCTTAACTTGTCGGTAGAAAATCCCTCAGAGGTTGTGACACCTCTTTAAAAACTTAAGAAAAGGGAACTGTTGTTTCTTTAGAGTGCTTCCTACAATCCCATAAGTGGGTAAGGTCAGACAGACATTGGGGTTTTGGAAGAGGAGGTAGGATCCAAATTTCTTAGCTGCAGATATTTTCTCAATTTTTACAGTTTTTGGGTATGTTCTGCAGGTGATGCTTGCTTGTCCTTGGTTCTCTTCATCATCAGAGTCTGAATGGAATTTTGCTGATTCAGACTGAGCTAGCATGATCAGAATGTGAGGTTAGTTAGAAATGCTGCAAGCATGACTTGGTGCCAGAAGTGTCAGATATGTTTACAATGTGCTATCTTATACATGTTTGTTCCAGTTGATCCGGCTTCCAGGGATAATGTTTAGGGAATACTTGCTTTGTCAAACTGAAAGTGCTGGCCAATCCCACACTTTTCAGATTGGTCTCTCCAGCCCCAGTTATGTCATGGTTTTCTCAGTCAATGTCTAAATGAAGGTGAGAAGACAATGAAGGATTTTATGTTGAAGAGATGGAAAGAACAGGTAAAATCTCTGAGTGTGAGTGAAGCTACTCCAAAGTTTAATGCAGGGAAGCACAGCTGACAGATTCATTTGATGACTTCTCCTGGCTTATTATCCAGTTGTGAACCATTTATTAAACTAAATTGCTGCAAAGGTTAATGATTATAAGCGTAGATTGAATTACCATTCATGGATTCAGAACAGGCCCATTGAAGCATACAGTTTGAAGCCTTCTGAGGACAGGTAAACTCTGAATGGTAAAAGGTGCTAGAAGTGCTCAACAACATGAGACTATCAATTATATTAATTTGGAGCGTCAGTCTAGTTGGGACCAGTGATATTGTAAAACTGCACCAGGGGTACTCCAGAATTTCAATCCCAAAACCCATATTCAACAGTTAAGGTTTGTCCTCAAATGCAGGAAATCTTCAGGCTCATCATCAAATGACTAAGTCCGAAAACTGGCCTGTTACAGCAAATGGAAGACTCCTTTTTTAAAAACTGTGTATCCTTACCCCAATCGACTTCAAATTATATTCTACATCTCGAGTTAGGGCTTCCCTTTCTGAGCGACACCATAAGAATGGCCCTGGTCCTCTTGTGGCTATCAACTTGGCAAAGAACTATGGTAGACTTGACACAAACCATTATTAGAGAATGCTGCAACCTAGATTATTACAAAAGAATTGGGTGGCTAAATCATGTAGAAACTGTATTGAAGGCTATTTGATGAAAAAACTCTTTCAAGACCCTGACTCCTGTTAGGGGGTCACGAAGAAACAGTTAAAAGATCTATATTCCCAAAGAGCAGAATACCCACGCAGGGAAAAAAAACAGATCCATCACTCTACTATTGCGTATGACTTGGGCCCATTAATACCAGGAGATGGTGTCCATTACTTAGCACGGATAAACAACACCCAGCACAGACTCACTTCAGATTAAACTTGATCCAGTTACTCCTGGGATATCCACAAAAGAAGTATAGGCTAGCAGATCTTGATAGCTGCCCCTGTAACAACCGTGCAGCGCAGACAGATCTGCATATCCTATTATTTTGTCAAAAATATTCTGAGGCAAGGAAATTGTTTATACTGCCAATTTTGAGGCACCATAATTTTAGACATTGTCGGTTCGCAATGTATTTTTTAAAAGCCCTACATGACCCATTCGTCTGTTTCTGTGTTGCCTCATATCTATGGGCCTGCCTCAGGAAGAGGAAAAGGGTGGGCATAGTTTCTAGCAGCACCCTGTAACCATATTGTGAACAGTTTTTTCTATTATAACCGATTTTAAAGTTTTTTAAATGGACCACTGCAAAATTTGTTTAATAATGTCTTAATTAATGTATATATGAATATTTATTGATCTGGATATTTTTTATATGTATTCCTTTTCTTTTATGATCTGTTCACAATGATCGAATAAAGCTGCGTGAAATTAAATGAATAAAATTACTAAGTTCAAGGCCAACATTTTGGTCTGAGCCAGCAAATGCATCACTGTATATAATATAATTCGGAAGCAGTCTGTTGTGTGTTATAGAACCCGCACACAATGGTAGAATTGGTACCAATTTATTGTACCTGAAGAGCATAGTTAGACACAGCTGTCTCCATGTATCCACCTTCCAACTGACCAACATAATACTTACACTTATATCTAAACTTTGCGGGCCCGGTTCACAGAATTAACTTAAGACAAAATCCTAAACTTACTACTTTTGGTATTCACAGAATGCACTTACTACTTTTGATATTCACAGAATATGGTTTACGACTACTAACTTTACGTCTGCACTCGGGCCGGAGGTTCCGGCCTGGAGGCGGAGCTTCCACCTTGGAGGCGGAGCTTCTGGCCTGGAGGTGGGGATACCGGCCAGTGGTGGAGATTTAGCCATGGCCGAAATCTCCACCTCCGGGCTGGAAGCTCTGCCTCCAAGCCAGAAGCTTAGCCTCTGGGCTGGAAGCTCCGCCTCCAAGCCGGAAGCTCCACTTCCGGGCCAGAATCTCCGGCCCGAGTGCAGACGTAAAGTTAGTAGTCGTAAATCCATTCTGTGAATACCAAAAGTAGTAAGTGCATTCTGTGAATACCAAAAGTAGTAAGTTTAGGATTTTGTCTTCAGTTGGTTCTGGGAATCGGCCCTCCATGTATCACCAGCTACCCTGACATTCCACATCACTAAGCAACATAACACAGTCGTTCACACTTCTGTTAGGCAGTTTTGTAATTCTGGAGAATAAACTGGCACTTGTGAAACCAGCTGCTTTGCTTCCTTTCTTTGTTCTCCAGAAACTCCAGCAATGTGGGTGGAAGGAGACTGTCCTATTTGCACGGAAAACCACCACAGGTCTATTGGAATATTTTTAAAGCCTTTGTACACTGCTCCTATCCATTGTCTATCTGCCAATAGCAGACTTTTTAGCTGTGTGTCATTACCCAACTCTCAAGGGATTTGCTTTGAGTCTGCTACTCTCACACGCCACACATCCTGGGAAATGTTATGCCTATATCTTTTTGTGTTCCAAAATTGATAAAAATCAAAGTCACCCAACCAAATAATATAATATACTCCTAATTATGTTCAACTGTAAAATCACAGTTACCTGAAAGCAAAAAGGCAGGTTGAGAGAAATGGATGCCTGCAATCCGCTCCTTGCAAAGTTTAAAACGTATACTATAGTAAAGGTAATGTCTCAATGAGGAAGCATATGTCACTTTCATGAGATGAGATGATATTTTATACACACATGCTCTGTATTAGCCACTGAAAAATGCCATATGGTTAACGCAGTTTATAGTGCTTTCATTATGGTATTCAAAACCAAAACTTGAAGTGTGTGAAAGATTCAAGTGACTGTAGGAATAAAAAATCATCCCAAATTCCGGTGTACACGTCACTTCTCAGAATGCAATAAACAGGATGAGTAACATGCATTCTCTATGAATGCATAGGTATAGTCCTGCATTAGTATTCTAGTGTCCTGTATAAACCTAAAGAGTCAATACATCCATATACATAGGATGCAGAGTATCCAATGTGTGAATGTGTCACCTATGAGTTTCAGCCCTACAGTGATTTTATTGGGGTTTCATCAAAACAAGCTTTAAGACAATTACTGCGATTTTCTCACTGGACGTCTGGTAGTGGGTCTTATGCTTGTAATTGCTAGAAGACCTTGTATCACATAAGGCATCAACTGCATTATCATCAGTTGGAGAGGACTCCGTCAGGATCCATTATGAACCTGGAGGTACATTTAAATTCAAGAATGCATCTGGAGTCATTAGTTTCAAAAATGCAGAGGGACCATGTTGTTGCTGCTGCTCAACATAGGGAAATCTGTTAAGCCCCCAACCCCACTCCTGTAGGCAATGTCCATCGTATTGCTGATGGGACATTCTCAATAGGCTGTCTCTCTTTTTAACATGGTTATTACCTTTGGCTCATATATATTACTCACCTTTTCCCAGACTGTCCCCCAGATCATCTTATGAGGACCAAGCAGCATGTCTAGCACCCAGAAACAGAGCAGTTCAAGCTCCTAAACTAGTATTCAAAACAATGAACTTTACACCACTGCACCTCTCTCAGCTCGTTAGCCACACACGCCCATACTGTATATCTCTTAACGAAATACCCACCATTCACCATCAGTTCATTACAATCAAGCAATAGCGGATTTTAGAGTTAACTAGAGCCCGACCACTAATCTGCAGTTTATTTTATTTATTTATTTATTACATTTGTAATGCACAACAGCTACCCAAAGAGGGTTTCCCGGTGCAGAAGCAGATCCAAGACAAAGATGAAAAAAAGGCTAGCAGGTTATTTATTAAAAAGCCACGTCTTCAAGGATTTGCGAAATTGGACGTAGTTAATTTCGTTGCGAAGAGCTTTAGGCAGAGCGGCCCACAGTGAGGGGCCCAGATATGAAAAGGACCTTCCGCCCATCTGAGATAGTTTGATTTTGGGAGTGGTAAATTTCCACTGGGTGGAGGAGCGGAGGTTACGAGATGAAAAGTAAGGACAGACCAAAGATTGAAGATATTGCAGGCATTTCCTGTTTTGAATTTATGCATATAGCTCAGGGCTTTTAACTTGACTCTTTTCTCCACCCTGAGCCAGTGCAAGTTTCATAGAACCAGAAATGGAGGTAGCTCTCTGGACCCTGCACAAAAGCCTAGCTGCAGAGTTTTGCACCATCTGTAGCCTGCAGGTTACCTCCTTGTTTGAGCCCAAGTAAAGAACGTTTCTGTAGTCCAGCCTTGATGTAATCGAGGCATTGACCACGGTTTTCTGGGTGGAGTCTGGTAACATCCAGCTAATTTTTTTAACCACTTTAGTATGGTAAAGCATGTACCTGCTACTTTAACTGCTTTGGAGTGCACATTGAGCGAGTCATCAATAGTGATGCCCAGATTTCGAGCTTGGTGGGAGGGTGTGGGAAGAGCGCCCATTTCGCAAGGCCAGTGTTGAGGGCCCCAGAGTTCTTTGTTTTTCCCAAATACAAGGACCTCGGTTTTCTCCCCATTTATTTTGAGGTAGTTTAGTTGCATCCATGATGCTATTTTGCTCAGACCCAACTGAAGGGGGGTAGGACCACCAGTGCTCTTCATGGGGAGAGAAAAAATGATATGGGAATCGTCGGCATAGGAGAATAAGGACAGCCCTGACTTCTCTGCCACATCGGCTAAGTGTCTTACATATAAATTAAAAAGTAGGGGGCTAAGGATGGAACCTTGTGGCACCCCATGGGTGAAGGAGTGGATTTCCTAGCTGGCTGTGGGGGAGAAAACTTGGAAGGTGTGGTTAATAAGGAATGAGGTCAGCCAATTCAGAGCTGAGCCACGAATACCAAGCGATCTAAGAGTTTTGATTAACACGTCGTGAGACACCGTGTCGAATGCAGCGCTCAGATCCAACAAAATGAGAGCCACGGTGTCTCCTGTGTCCAGATGGCGGCGCAGTCTTTCCATTACCCATAAAAGGTTGGATTCGGTGGAGAAACCGGCTCTAAAGCCTGACTAGGAGGAATGGAGGAGCCTTTGGGTTTCCACAAACTGAGATAGCTGTGTATGAACGTGCTTCGGAAAACACAATATGAAGGAGGGTCTAAGGGGAAAAAAAGAATTTTAGAGACCAACTTGCATCCTGTCCCCCAAACTAGCAAGTAACAACACACAGGGGATGCTAAGGGTCTGTAAGGAGACTATAAAATTACTAAACACTCAGTTTAGCCAGTGGCTGTCTATCTCACTGGCGGATCCAATACTAGCACTCCTCGAAAGAGATCTGAAGATGTGTCTAGTGGATACCAGTTTCCAACTGTAACCCAGATGATGAGTCTCCGCCAACGGGTGGGCTGATGGGTATTCTTATTCCATCTCATTTTCTTACTTTGTTGCCTTTTGCTCTCCTCAGAACAATTACTTCCCTACACTACAACTGAGTGTTTAGTAATTTTATAGTCTCCTTACAGACCCTTAGCATCCCCTGTGTGTTGTTATGAACGTGCTTCTCCAAACTTTTTTAAAAGGCTGGCAGTAAGGAGATCGGTCGATAGTTAGTGTGTAATTCGGGGTCGGCATTGGTCTTTTTGAGGAGAGTGAGTATCATGACATGTTTCCAGTCAGATGGAATAGTAGCTTCCTACAGGGAGGCATTTAGGAGGTCCATGATCATGTGCAGCGATGGCGGTTCCAGCTACCGAAGCACAGAAATAGGCAGAGGATCAAGAGTTCAAAACAATTATTGAAACCACTTGAGAATCCAGACACTCAATTCTCCATCTTCTGTTTCCTGCTTCCCTTTCCCCTCCGTAGCCAAACACAGATCGCCTTAAACACTGCAACAAGATAAATATGATGGGTGGTGGAAGCTTTTTTATTTTTTGTATCAAGGTATATTATGTACGGTGCTTCTTTAAGAAGAGCTATCCAACCTCAAAAGTAGAAACAAAAATAAGCATAGACTAATTCTAACATACAGAAGAAATAAAACAAATGCTAATGGAATGCTTGTATGTAAACTGTTAGACCTGACATCATTGGCCTGAGTCTCTCCTCCATTTTTTTCTGTTTGCCTCCTCTGTTTATGATGTTTTTGCTGGTATATTGCTTTGGGCACTGTGCCACTGCTGATCAGTGCCACAGTGCAAGTGCTCCCTATGTTAAATTAATATTGATTGGATTCCATGTTTGGCTTATTTGGTTTACTGTCAGTCCCTAGTATAGTGCACCAGGAGTGCCAGGGCTTGTAAATACAAATGCTGCTAGAGGGCAGGTTGCATTGTAAGCATAAGGTAGGACAAGCCCTGATGTGTGTGGCATGTCCTAATAGTGAATTACAGCCATATTCGTTTTTCACTATTGTAAGGTTACCTGCTCTCCATAAGTTAGAATGGGCTGCCAGGGTTATTAAGAGCTATAATCCTAGCTGGCTCTGGGAGCATGGTACAATGTCGAGTTTGGTATCCCTGAACTCAGGGTCTAATAACGCATCCCTTTGGGTGGATGGTTTTTGGACTCTGGGTTTGAAAATAGCACTTTTAGAAAGTGGCTATTTTCTTGTCTGACTATTACCGGTCTCTGCTAGTTTAGTGTGTGTGTGACAGGGGCTCGGTAGCTCCAGAGGTCTGAATGAGTCAGTGTGGGGTGAGTGAGGCATTTGCATTGAGAGTAGGGGAAGAGTAGCTCCTGATAGCCTGCCCTGCCTGACACAATGCTGGCTCCACCTCCTGCCGGGCAACTGATGGCTCTGCTCCTGCCAGTGACAATACTGGCTCCACCTCCTGCTGGGCGGCTGAGGACCCTGCCCTGCACAGTGAATAGGCCAGGTGCCTCGGACTGGCTACACCCACAACAAACCCAGGATGAGGGGAATTCCCCTGCATGGACATAGGGATCAAAGCGGAAAAGGGGTATAAGAGAAAGACCCCTGAACCAAAGAATTTAGATCAATTCTGACAAGGAACCCTGAACCAAGGACAAGAAGCCTGCTGATCCAAGGACTTGCCTACCCCTTCTGCCAGAGTGCTGTTTGCTGGGGGGAATCCTGCAGTCACTTCTTTATTTTTGCCAAGGAACCAGGAGAGAGGAACTGAGTGTGTACTATCAAACTTTGCCAAGGAAATCTCCAAGGGCTGGAAGAGTGCCAGCCTCCTGTTGAAGTCACAGGGCTAAAGGACTTCACCATTTGCTGAAAGTGCTTGTTGCTGGAACCTGAAAGTCCAGCACCTCTAAAGAAACCAGCAATCTCGACGTCGTCAGATGCCGCCGAATCCAGCTCGACATCGTGAGTAACGGCTCCAGTGTCCCGCTTCTTTGACGCCGGCCGCCGGGCCTGATCGACGCCAGTAGCGACGCCAGTGAGTAGCGAGTTCGGCTCCAGCTTCAAGTGACCCTGTGTCGACGCCGCCGCTGATCGCATCGAAGCCGCAGCCCTTCTCGACGCCGTGAGCGCTGCTCACTCTTGCAACATCGACATCGACGACGACGCCGTATCCTGCTTCGCATCGTGAGCGCTGCTCCTGCCTGACATCTGTCGACGACACTGCAGATCGCTCCGACTCCGAGGCTCGATCGACGCCGAAGACTCGACGCCGGAACACCTCGACGCCGTAGATCATCTTTTCTTTGTTTTCCAAGGTACTGTGTTGTGGGGGTCTGTTTCGACTCCGGGCTCGACGTAGCGCTCCTCGCGGTCGACGCCGAACCTTTGGATTAACTTTGCCTCGACGTTTGTGTGACTCCTGTGGGGGTTACATTGTTGCCAAGAACTGTGATTTAAAGAAGAAGAGTTGCTTTTGTTACTAAAGACTTTGTGCTAAGGAGAATCTACACTTGAACTATTATTTTTCCTTCCAAGAGTATTTATTAAGACTATGTTATATTTTTGTTGTTATTTGGTCTTGTGCTAAGCCTTATATAAACATCCGTATTTTTATAATACTACTGTGTCGTGTCCATTTGTAGTGTATTCACTTTATTACTGTATATGGTCATAAATGCTTAACGCACTGCCTCTGAGATAAGCCTGTCTGCTTTGCCAAGCTACCAAGGGGGTGAGCAGGGGTTATCTAAGTGTGTGATCCCCTTGCCCTGACTAGAGGAGGTGAGTCCCTATTTTTCAGAAGTGTATACCTCTGCCAACTAGAGACAGCCAAGTCTAATGTATACGTATTAAAAATCTCTCTTCAAATCATCTGTGATTATTTTTATTTATAAGAACTGGGATTATGTCAACTAATGTTTGAAAAGTTCTTAATAAATGACAATACTGTTAAACCCAAAGATGCAAAGGAATGGAAAACATCTTATTGAATAACTTGGAAACGTTTTGCTAAATTTCAAAGATTGAATGAGCACAGACTTTCTGGATAAGGTATTATTGAAAACATGAATGCAGTAGATGTGCTGTGAAAGAAGAAGGGCAGAAGCGAAGCTTATTATTGGTTGAAAAGGCAAACTATATTAACTATGGAAATCGGTCAAGTTACAAAACAAAGAAAGTTTGTATATTATTTTGAAGGACTTTGTTTAGTGGGAGTGAAGTTGAGGCAAAATGGATTATGGACATAGGCCGATGCCCAGAACATACTTGCAAGTGACCTGGTATTGTAGGGATGGCGATGATAGAGTTCAATCACGTGAGCACGCGTACTGGAATGAGTTGACTTCAATAATCTGAAATATGTAACTTGAAGGTAATGTTTATAGAACCGCAAAGGCGTTTGAACTGAATTCTGCAAAAACCAGAAAGTGTTTTATTGAATTACGTAAATATGGATTTTAGTATAGCAGACTTAAATTCACAGTAAGAATAAAGTCTGCTTTGAGAACCATAAAAACGTTCAGAAATGCATCAATCTGGTAAAAATGTATTAAATTCTGTATGCCAACTAAAATGTTTATGCTAGTCACTTTCCGGTAGAGTATCCTGTGACGCTGTGCGTGGGCATCTGTGACTGCTGAAGGGTTTGTGGTCATGCAACAAGAAGAGAACCTTTGAATCACATTCATGCATTAATCAGAAGCCCAACTAAGTGGCAACTGAGCGGTGATGGCGAAGATGCTGACATTAAAGAGGGGAGTTGTCAAATACTTGGATAGCAAAGGAAAACACACTTAAGAGAACAGCGTACCAACAGTCACCTAAAGTTTTTAGGGGGCCTGGGAGGTGTCTGATGAAGTAAGAAACTCTTTATTGCCACACTCTGCTCTATGATGAATGCCGAAGAAGCGATCACAAACATTAGAATCAGATGCTACTCCATGTCTGAAATAATTCAATTAGGGCTGTGTGGCTCTCAGGTGCTACAACATTCTAAGTTCCATTTGCTGATTTTCTAAAACAAAATGTTCTTTATGTGCACTAATTACTTTTTCCTAATTAACGTTCATAATCACAGATTTGATGTAAACAACTCTTAAAAACAACACATTTCAGGTTAATACCTGGTATTTCTGCTACAGTGGTGACAGATGATGTTATGTTGACCTTCATAGTGTACACCTGTTCCAAACAAAAATGAAGCGAGAAAGCATTTTTTAATTTTAATTAGCATTCAGCTAATGCAAGTTCATCCGTATATTTCAGGGGCCGATGGGACGACCTGGACATCCTGGGACTGCAGGGTCAAGAGGAGAAAAGGTAAAGAGAACAGCTATTTCCTGCTATCCTGTGAGAGAGCCCAAGGTTACCCGACGTGCTCGGTCCATGAATCACTTCATGTAGGACAGACAAATGTGTTCCAGCGAGGCAGGGTCCAGAGAAAGACATAGCACCGCGTGCACGCCGTCCTTTATTTTATAACTTCCGCAAAGGTTACTTGGAAATGTCCAAGTGACTAATCAAGAACAGTCTGTTGTATTATGCATAGCATTATAGATCTGTAAGAGATCCGAGGAGGAAAATTAGCGAATTGTTGTTATGAATTATTTCTGTTTCAGAGCATTTATCTAAAGTGCAGTCGACTTAGTGTTTACCTATTTCTGTCTAGTTATATCTTATTCTTGCTATTGTCCTGTTTACTACTTTGTCTAGCTTTGTATGCATCTTTTCATCCAAGCAAGCATATGCATCTTCCTATTTTCCTATTTTTGTATGTCTGCATGTTTTCTCTCCCTTGCTTTGCTATGGTACTTCTTGTGTTCTTTTAATTATGTGCAATCTGTATTTACTGATATTTGTTTGTGGTTGAATTTAGATATATACATACATGCATAGGCAGAGGCACTTAATTTCACAGTATGCATTTGTGCCACCACCGGTAAAAGTCTATTTTCTCAAGTGATAAGACCCGATGATGACGGTATCCACCAAACAACACTTTTGCGGAGATTACATACCCCGCAGTCTGTGACCATGTGGTTGATCATCTCCGAGACAAAAAGTTCTGAGACTCTGGTATTGAGACTTATGTGGTTCGTTCCCCCCCTTTCTGATAGATGACCAGGTACCTCCTGGGAGGTGAATGAACCTCTGCTTCAACCTCCCTCCATTTTTTTGATCTGTACTAAAACGTCTATTTACACCTGGCAGAGGCACCAACTTAATTATTTTATAATACAGAGGCCGCTAAGCTGAGGCTGGAGAATGCTGGGTTGGCGGCAGACATCAACATGGCATTGAAAGAGCCTTTATGCTGATGTCTATCATGTATCTGGGTTTCCTGCAGGATCAGCGGGCGGAACCCATATTTGGTTGATTACCCCCAGACCATGCAGTGCAGAGAAATGTCATGAGGACCAAGGGCTTATGGGAGAGCATTCATCCTGCGGATTCCCCTTTTATGTAGGGGTCCATAAGGCCCCATAGAAGGTAAACCTAAAGGTGACTATTGTCCTTTAGGGTGTACAGATGACAGAAGTCACCCGCTGCACTAACTTGAACAGGTGTCTGTTATAAAGCTTCAGGGATTCCCTGAGCCACTGGACTGGTGATGATGGGGGACTACCTCCAAATCGGAGCAGGCAGGCCCCATTGCCCTCCTTTCTTCTAGTCATGTCATGCGAACATTAGATGAACATCAAAGCTTCCGTGTCCTAACATGACAGGTTATTGGCAGGATGCTTCCATCTGATTGGTCATATTCCAGAGTGTAACCTGAATGTTAAAGCCACAATATGAATATCGAGAGAGGCACAAATTGAGGACAAAATATGAAATCCAAAATATCAAAAAGTACAGATTTTCGGGAAACAGCCATCACATTGCATGTGTTACAAAGCATGTGATTACAATGACCGCGATGTTACATCACAGTACCATTACAATGCAAGTCATTTCAATGACTTGCTCTAGGGGGCACTCCAAACTAAGGAATAGTATAATTTACTGTTCCAACACCTTCCCTACTGTTGCACACACTGGAGTTGGAATAGTAAATGATACTATTCCTAAATCCAGCGCACCCCCTAGAGCAAGTTGGTGTAATGACTTGCTTTGCAATGGTACTGTGATGTAACAATGCGGTCGTTGTAACAACTGCGTTGTAATTGCATGCATTGTAAATGCATGTGATGTAAAGGGCTATATTCAGATTTTCTATACCTAATTCCACAGATATCTACATGACTATATATATATATATATATATATATAAATATATATATATATATATATATATATATATATATATATATATATTCTCCCAACACCAGGTCCCTCGATCCTTGGGACTAGTTTCCCAAAAAAGAGCACTCTGAACTGTTTGGTGAAGAATATATATATATATATATATATTCACAACTCACATCCACCTTCTGCCGCTCCACTTTACCCCGGGTGCCTCCTTAACGCACGGTGGAGTGCGTAACATCTCTCCAACCCACAGTTCAATCCGCGAACTGTTCCGCAAATAAGGACACTCCAGCCGGATTTATCGGTCTCTGCGCTTAGTTTATTTTCAGCGCATACACTTCAGTCAACAAACAAACGCGTTTCGGCGTTGCCACCTTCGTCATATATATATATATATATATATTACCTACTGGCGGTCGCCAGTAGGTATATATAGTTAGGATTTTTTCTCTATGGGACTTTTGAAAATTCTATGTCTAATAACTTTGGCGTTTGTGGACGGAATCGGCTGAAATTTTCAGGAAAATGGCACATTTTGCTTCTGAGCAGCCCCTGAAAATTTGGGGGGGTTTCGTCAAGGGGGGGCCGAGAAAAAAGGGGGTCCCAAAACGCGTTTTTAACATTGAGTTTTCCATAGGGCGTTTGGCCTCACTTTTAGCTCGAACGGCTGAATGGATTTGCACGAAACTTGGCAAAATTGTAGGGACTGTTAGCCCGATGTGCCTTTGCTGGGTCTCAATATATGTGCTCCAGTGGATTTTGAGAAATTAACGTTTAAAAAAACAGATATATCTGTGACAGCGTCCCGGGTAGCGCACCAGTTCGCGTACTTTTCGCGTAACGGAGCTTTGCGAAGCGAAGCTGATTGGCTCTCCGGTGTCTGTCAACATTCTAAACAGTCCGGAGCGGCCGCCATCTTGTCTCTCGGTAGGATTGAGAGACAAGAGGAGGCCAAAACGAAGGGGAAAATGACCATAAGGGGGCATAGTAGATCCTCCCTGACCCCCTATGTTTGATGTGGAGGCTTTAAAAGGGCCCCGCGGGGCAAAAAGAAAAAAAAAATCATTTTTTTCGTGGGGTGCGCCCGGTACGCGCACCGGAAAGCGGTCCGGGGAGCGTACTATAAGGAAATAAGAATGATTGACTTCTAGAATTCTAGCAATTTTTCATAAAGGGAAGGTAGTTCTTAAAAGAACTTTTTTTTTTTTTTTTTGTTGTTTTTTATTTTTTTAATTATTTTTCTGAACACTTTTTATACTTTTTTGTATTTTTTGAACGGTTTAATTTTTTTTGGGTTTTTTTCAGGGGAAAGAACGAAAAAAAGGCATTAGAAACGGCTCAACAGGAGCAAGAAAAAAAATCACTTTCTGGGGCGTTTTGAGCACTTGTGATTTTCAAATACTCTGTTCATTAATGGAAAGCTCATTTCGCCGTAACAAAGCAAACCCCCACAATAAATGCACACCAGCTTGATATGTTGAAAATTAGTTTGAATAGCGGGGACCATCTCCCTCGCCTCTGGTCCCGAAAGACTTTCATGGGATGAGGTGGTGGCCACAAGAGTTGGTGGATTTTCACTTAGGTTACGCACCTCCGCCATACTATAATTTATAGGATGCCACCTTTGCATGTGGCGATGCATTGTATAGTTTCCAAAGCTATACTTTTTATCCGTGCCTCGAGACAGAGGTTCTTTACATATCAGGCATGTAACATAACGTGCATTCACCTTTTTTTGGCCTGCAGGAAATGAAAAAAACTGCCAAATAAAATTGGCCTTGCGGTGTGATTTCCGGGGCTCTTCAGGGAAAATTTTTATTTGATGTACATCTTGTTCTTCTTCTTCCTCCTCTTCTTCAGGGTTGGGAATAAACTGGGGAGGTGGTCCATCCTTCCTAGGAGGTTGTGGTGGTGGTGGGGGTCCTCCAGCTGCAGCTACAATTGAAGCCATCTTCCAATAATGAAAATAGTTCTTCCTCTCACAAAGTTGAAAGTCAGAGTGAGAAAAATAGGAGGGGGCTTTCATCATTTGGAAAAAAAAATGTTCTAAACCAATGAAAAGTGTAATTTTTAGGTCACATGACCTAGCTTTACATCATTCAGAAATAAAAAATGAAATCAACCAATAAAAAGTGTTATTTTCAAGTCACATGACCTGTTATGCTTACGTTACGCGTCCCGTAACGCGACCCGGATCGCTTCCGTGTAGCTGCGCTTCGCGCCTTGGTTTGCGTTCCAGAACGCTTCCGGGTGCGCTAACGCGGCGCGTCATAAGATGTATTTCGCGGTAACGCAATACGTCGCGCTTACGCGACGCGTCACAATATCGTTTTCTAACGCGGTGGTTGCGCTAATGGAACGTTTACCGGTTCGCGGAGCGGGTCGCGGAACCTTATTAAGCTAACAAATAAATATAAAGATAATATTACAAAAATATAAAATATATTTTTGAATTAGAATAAGAATACATTTTACAGCTTTTGATATTTGCTATTAAAAAACCATTGAAATTCACTGAAAAAACCATAGGTTATAGACCATATATAGTTAGGAATTAGCATTTGCAAAACCTTGAAAATTCACTGAAAAAACCATTGGTTATAGACCATATATAGTTAGGGATTAGCATTTACAAAGCCTTAATTTACTCGCACAAAACCATTGAAATTCGCATATATAGTTAGTTGCACTAACTATATATCGCGCACCCACAATCCACTGCTGATGATGTCACATATTACATCATTCATGACATGGTCAGTGACATCACTGATGACATCACTGATGACAACACCCAGTGACTGTATGTTTCTGTAAAGTTAAAATATGTCTTACATATTGAAGAATGAGTGGATGTATAAGTGTCTGGATGAAGGATTTAGTAGGTGCATGACTGACTGTATGAGTGAGTGATTAAATGTGTCTCACTGAGTGCATGGGTTAGTGACTAAACTGTCTTAATTTGTGCATTATTATGTCTGTTGTTCTGTAAACTGCTGCATGTGTTAATCAGTAGCTATATGAGTAACTATATGGGTTATTGATTGGTTGCCCAAGTATTTGTATGGGAGACTGAGTATGTGTGTGGGTGGCTGGGAGGTGTATGACTCTGTGCATAGATGTGTGAGCAGTTGATTCACTAGATGTATGGGTTCAAAAGTGCATGTGGAAACAGCTGCATGGGCAGTTGACTGTGTGCATGAGTGTATTGGTGAGTGAATGGATATCTCAGTGCTACATGTCAAATTAAGTACATATGTAAA
Source organism: Lissotriton vulgaris (assembly GCF_964263255.1). Classification (NCBI taxonomy): domain Eukaryota; kingdom Metazoa; phylum Chordata; class Amphibia; order Caudata; family Salamandridae; genus Lissotriton; species Lissotriton vulgaris. Next base: position 480,611,485 of record NC_141694.1, read on the forward strand.
ACACAGTACATGTGAGAGTTGAATATATAAATAACTGTGCATAAGAGCCAGTGAATGTGTGAGTGGCTGTATGGATCATTGTGAACTTGTATCAGGGATTGTATAAGAGAGTAAATATGTGTTAGAATATGTTTGAATTAGTAAGGTGTGTATAACTGTATAGTTGAGGAAATGGAGGAGTGATTGATTCTTTTCATGACTGACTAGATGTATGAGTAACTCCATGGATGAGTGACAATCTGTGAGTGTCTGTTTACACTGATTGTATCTAAGGTTATATTAGAGTCTGAAGAGGTTCATCGTATTATCATATGAATGATATTATCAGTGATGTGATCAGTAATGTCAATTGAGATGTCATCAGTGATGTCATCAGTGATGTCATTTGAGATGTCATCAGTGATGTCATCAGTGATGTCACTGACCATGTCATGAATGATGTAATATGTGACATCATCAGCAGTGGATTGCGGGTGCGTGATATATAGTTAGTGCAACTAACTATATATGCGAATTTCAATGGTTTTGTGCGAGTAAATTAAGGTTTTGTAAATGCTAATCCCTAACTATATATGGTCTATAACCAATGGTTTTTTCAGTGAATATATATATATATATATATATATTTATATAAATATTCTTCACCAAACAGTCCGTATTCAGCGCGCACATTCTCCCAGCCAGTGCGGTATTTCGAGGTCGGACTTAACCTCGTAACAAACTCCTCATCAAGAAAGATTACCGCACTCCACGAATCACCAGTAAATTAGCTTTATTCAAGCGCAATTATTACCACTACCACCACCAACCTTTCTGCCAAGACATGGCCTTGATCACGGTATTGTGAGTCCTTTGTTTGTTTCACCTTTATATACTGGTTCCATGTTAGCCCATTATGAGGCATTATGGGACTTAGAGTTCTTACAACTATTTTTACATTTACTTTTGGATAAACACCTTTGCAGTTACATATATGGTCTCTTAAGGTTGCATTCTTTCCTTGGTAGGTATGCGAGCTTGCTAAAGCCAACCTTGGGGTTTTAAATGTTCATAATTATTTCCTCTATCACATAACAGGATTAGTACCCTTTTGCTATAGCAAACAAAAGACTACATTGAGGAGGCCATGAGACAACTCAATGATGACAAAAACGATACTAAGCTGTCAGACAATCCCATCTTTGATCTTACCCTAGACTTGAATGAAAAGATAAGAACATGTCAAGACAAAGGTCTCATCAAGGATGAAGAAGCACTTTATCTGGGAAATGACAGCCCAGTGATGTCAACGATATACTTCCTACCGAAAATGCACAAAACACTATACAAGCCTCCTGGAAGACCCATCATATCTAGTTACAATTCTCTATATGAAAAAATTTCAACGTACATTGAATTTTCCCTTGCTCCAATGGTTACAAACTTAAGTTCCTACATAAAGTATACAGGTGATTTCCTGAGAATTTTAAACAACATTGAATGGCATTAAAACTCATACCTGATTACCTTCGACGTGGTATCATTGTATACATTTAACCAGGAACTAGGTCTAAAAGCCAGACCGTCTCTTTGTAGGACCTGTCAAATTCTTCAATTAATGACATAGATAAAACATCTAATGCAATATTCATCTGGTCAGATGTCTCCTCTTCACCATGTCAAGGGTAAATAAGAACACAAATAAACATATAGCCAAAACAATGTAGTCAGAATTGACGTCCTTTTGTCTTATATGTTCATAAGGAAACATCTGAGATGCATGCCTTAATGCACATAATCAATGTAAGATAGTCCTAAACTTATGTCAGAAATTCCAATTTCTGATAAGACTTAGGGGCATATTTACAAGCCCCTAACACCACTGGAGCATCACTTTTTGATGCTCTGGTGGCATTTCTCTCAATCCAATATTTACATGTTGGCGTGAAGCGACTTAACATGGCTTACCGTCACCTTGTAAATATGCCCCTTACTGCTGCAGTCTGCTGCAGCAAAGGGGCGGGCAATGGGTGTTGTTGTGTGCGTTCCACCGCAACAACAATCGCTTTTTGAAGCTACCCCAAATTTACAAGCTATGAGGCAGCACCAAAAATAAGACCAGAAAATACATGTTCTCCAACAGGCGATACAAGGAGAAATGTTTTATTTCTTCTTGTATTTTGCTCTTTCCATATGTCCTGCATTCTGCAGCACACATGAACAATCACCTCTGCAGCGCAGGCACCATTGCAACATGGTGCAAGGGTGCCTGCACTGGTGCTGGCCAGCTTTTTTAGTAGCAGTGCTAAGGAAACCTCGGGTTGCACCGTATTATTGTAAACACCACGCATCCCTGAGTTTAGAAAAATGTCAGAGTGCGGCATTAGCAATTTTGGAGTAAACGTTCTCCAATATGTTTTTGTAAATATCCCCTTAGTACATAAGGACTGCTACTTGACCACTTGTCAGGAGAGGTCTTTCACCACGATTATCCCCCAAGATTCTGCCAGAGATGGTCTCACCTGCTGCGAGCACACTACACACTTCATAGATGATGCATCCCACCAGAAGACTGAAGCTGATAAGGCCAAGTCAGTGAGCCTTTTGTGAGGGACACTGTCTTCACACCACCACTGATAAAGACAGCCTTTGCTGTCAACAAGGTATGCAGTGCATCTCATCTCCCTAAAAAAACTCTAGATTGCAAGTTGATCTGCCTTTCATGCTCTCATAGTACAGTGCATTGAAGGAAGCATTAGGGTGATAGGTTCTAGATATTATTTAAATTACATTTTAGCAATGATGGAAATGTTTATTTTGTTCTCGTTATTTATAATGTGTCTTGTTGCTGTTTTTATAAAATTCTGTGTAGTTGTTTTAGGTGTACCAAGAAACAGATTGTTCCTGTTATAATAAATACTTTTAAAGTAAAAGTGTTTATTCTTCTTAATACAGTGTGTATGATACTGTGGCTAACTGAATAAGTTTTGTTGTTTCCACTGTGCCCCTGATCCCTTTATGAGATTGTTAGTAACCCAAAAGCAATATTTCTATGTCAGTTACACATTGAATAGTATCTTAGCGATAATTATCGCTATTGCTTGGTTAGAGACAAAAATTTACCGCTGCGCTGCGGCGATTTTTACCGCAAATAAACCTTGGTATTACCAAGGTTTATCGCAAATGCGATAAAAATCGCCGTAATGCATGAATATCGCTGAAAAGTCAGCGGTATTCATGCATTACCGAGCTAATGCTCTTAGCCATGTTATCCACCTCCCATTGGATGACATGGCTAAAAACTGCTCAGGGCACGTGTTAGCTTTTGGAGATATTCACGCTTAGCGCGAATATCTCCAAAAGTTGGTAATAAGAGATAGCGATGTTAGCGACTGTTTTCAGTCGCTAACATCTTGGCACGCCCACTTTGCATGTCATTAGTGATAAATATCACTGACATGCAAACTGGGGCCCAAGATGGTCGCTATCTCCTACTAGCTGTCGCTAACTGGTGTTATCAACAGCTAGGTAATAGGGAGATAATTTTATCTCCGCTTTCTTGGCTTTTAAAGCCAAAAAAGCGGAGATAAACCCCCTTGATAATATGCCCCCTTGTGTGGATAAAATAATGTATCGTTCACATTCATTGCTAGTGCATTAAACCAATTCCACCAGTGACACTCGTGGGTGGGAAAGCACAGATTGTAGAGTTACACCAAAGTCGTCACTAATGCAACAGCACAGAAACACAGGAGAATAGAGAGTCAGAAAGGACACAAGAGAGTCACACAGAGAATTAGAACTATTCTTAATGTTGTGTTTTATCCAACAACTCTCATTATTACTTGAGCACGTCTCCTCTCATTGGCATCCTCTGGAGACTCGCACCTGCTTCCAGGCTTTGAAATGGGTTTAGTTCTACAGCATCGGAAGTAATTGTTTTTGGATTAAGGACTACAAGAGACTTTCCATTTTAATGTATGTTCTAATTGGTAGGAGGTCAAAATAAGAGCCTTGTGTAAGAAGTGCAGCTCACATTTAACATAAAAACTGAGCGCAAAGGCGTTGAACTGTGTCTGATTGCACACCAGCGCAATGTAGTCAATGGCAAATCCAGTCATGATGGCAGCACAAAGAACCTTTACAAATGTCCACTGCTGTACTCTGCTGCGTGATGCCAGCATAAGGAAGTGCATGAACGGCACCGCCAGTGGAATAAATAAGGGTGAATGTTTTCATATGCTTCTGACGTTTTGGGGAAAATAACTCATGGTGTTGAATTACAAGCAGCAAGCTCATACTAGGCTCTCTTGCAGAATTGTGTCTATCAAAAACAACAACTTTTCGTCATTGTTCCATGTTCTTCCACAGCAATTTAGTAACTCTTTACATTAATTTGCAGGGAAGTGAGGGCCCTCCTGGTAAACCTGGCCCACCCGGACCTCCGGTAAGTCATATGTTTGTGTAGATTTTGCAGGATTTAGTGACGTGCTAATTGTTTCACAGTTTTGTCACCACTTTCAAACGCTGATTGGAAGTAATTAACTTACCAGAAATGCAGTTCTGGCTACAAATTGCGGGCTGCTGGCACTGAAGCCTGCACGTTTAGTACACTTCAAACATGTTTAAAAAACACGTGTTACAGAAGAAACAGTGCTTACTGCAGGTACATGTATTATCCGCATCAACTCTCTTTATCACTTGTTTAATGGTGATTAATCTGACACAGCTCTCTGATAGGTAAAGGAATATACTTGGAACCGCATCATTTTGTACAGCACACCTTTGTTTTCAGATAGGTTTCCAATGTATACATTGGCATTCTTACATATATGCAAATTCTACAGAACCATTTGACAGACAGTTAAACCTAGCAAGAGGTTATATATCAATGGTCTTCATAGGTTTGACAAGTCAGCCAGGCATGTCTACAGATCAGTCACTTACTGTCAGAGAAAAAACAACTCTGTCCTTGTACTAGTGTTTCTCAAAATGATAAACTGTTTATGTGGACTTCAAAGTAGGAGTAGGTCCTTCTCGAATTGGATTACGTGTGATGTTACACAAGGGAGTTTCTAAAGCAAAGCAATTATTTCAAGCAATTAATAACCGCTTAATTATTTGAAATGAATCATCAGTGAAATATTGTCCTTTCAGAGGTGTTACTACCTGGTTGGTTAATGATTTGTGGATAAAACGTCACTTGGCTTTATCATGCGTATTTGTCACAGCAGGCACTACTGCTCATGCAGGCCTTTGAGGGAGGATATTAGTCTAGCATTATAGCCTGATGCTGTGGACTATACCAGCCTTTAAAGACTCTCGCCTCTGTAATAAGCCTGAACCAAAGGCAAGGCCAAGACTGGCGTTTAAGGGCGTAAGTCAGTGTCAGACGGACTAGTCTGACAGGTGAGTGTGTGTGGGTGTGAGGGGGGGGGGCGTTTTTGGCTATTTATGGGCCTTTTTTATTCCCTTCTGGGTCGGTTTTTACAGTTGATTTCCCTGATGCTATTAAAATAAACATTGCCCGCGGCAAGCTCAAATCCATGCAGTTGTCCATATCTTGTAAATTATTTATATAGTTTGCCTTTACAAGATACCTGCCCACGTTTGTAAACATGCACCACTTTTTTAGCTTTCTAATTCATTATTAGGGGTCACTTTTAGTCAGACTCCACCTTTCCTGATAGCTCAAAAGGTTATACATTCCGAAAAACATTGTGTTTCTGTTCTTTCGTAAGGAACATGATTAACCAAGTATAGGTAAGATAATGAGTTTGTATTGCATAACGCTTGTTTCTGGTAGAGATTTCTAACCGAAGATTCCTCCCCTTTTGAATATTCCCCAGGCCTCGGACTGGATCCGGAAACTTTTGAGCAGTACCTCTGTGTGTGGGTAGTTGGTGCCATGCAGCTTCGCACTCCCATTGTTCCACACTGGAAGTGAAGTGTGGGCCTCATATAGGCACCATGCCCTCACGCTGACACAGGTCTTTTCTTTACGCATCACCAGACCAGGATCCAGAGCTATATTTCAGCCCTTTAAAACAGTTTTCCGTGAAATGCTTTTAGTGTGCAAGGGACATGTCACCAAGACTCCAAGGCCTGCAGTGACTGTACGTCAATGAACCTGAAAGCCATATGGGGTCGCAAGGTGAAGCTCTAAGTCGCCAAGCATTGGAAGACTCCACATAATGACCAATCCAAGTCCAAAGGTTAGGATCCCGGGTCGATCATCTTTGCGCTCCGAATCTTAAGGGCAAGTCAAAGAAGAAGCAAACAAATCAAGACCTATAAGGCACCAGTTGCCCAAACACCTCTCTTGACTCTGACCTTCTCACTCGTCTAGGCCCTGTCAATGAAGACAGAAATTCTTTTGTGATTGTCATGCAGAAGGCGTCCGAAGATTTTGACCTTCAGATTCTCACCTCAGATGTCAAAACAAATGTCTTGACTTAAGTTCTCCATTTGGAGCAAACTACTACCTCATCCCAATTACCCTTTAATGAGGCCTTCACTGATATCTTTTTAGGGACCTGGGCAAAACCCTTTTCTAGCCCCCCCAGGTAAAATGCCAAATTGCAGAGCACCACCTATCAGCCCCTCTCTCTCTCAAGAGCATATTAATGCAGGCATCAACTAGTCAGACTAATCCAAGCACTTTCCAAACTTCTCCCCAAATTGCGAGTCCAAAAGAGCAGTTCGTCGCTCGGGTCTGTCAATGGCAGTTGCCTGCTGGGCTTCTATTTCCACATTCTTTGGGATTTGGTGGCTCAAGTCCTCCCAATTGTACCAGAAGATACTTGACCTGTCCTAGCCTAAGCTATAAAGGATAGTTGTGATACAGCCTAGTTCACAATTCGTTGTGGCTTGGATACCACTGATTTCATCAGCCGACCAATTGGCACCAGTGTCACCATTAGTCACCAAGCTTGGCTGCGGTCAACGGGTTTTTCAGGGAATTTTCTATTGTCCTTCAGGACATGCCCTTTGAGGCTGCTCACCTGTTTCGCTCTGGAGCAGTTCAAAGAGAGCAGGGTCACATTAAGCTCTGCGGGCTTGTTTGTCCCTCTTTGCCAGCCTCATTAGCCCAACCACTCCTTTTGTGGTGTTGGCAGGGGTACCCCATGCCAACAGCCAATTCAACCTCAGCAAGGTACCCAGCAGGTTAATTGCTGAGTGTGCGATGCTCACTGACTCCACCATCAAGTTAGCAATCCATCCAGTCTACTGACAAGCAACCACAACTGCCACACTCCTTTTGTGGTCCATTAGGGGATCAGACACCAATTGGAGGTAGGATCCGACGATTCTTGCCAGGTTGGCAGATCATAACAGCACACAGGTGAGTCCTGCAGATAGTCCAGAAGGAGTTCTTTTTGCCTATTGCAACTCCACCCCACCTTCCACCATCCCTGGGACAGTTGACTAAGGATTATCTGCCCGTTGTATGGCAAGAAGTGCAAGCCCTTTTGACCAAAGATACTATTGAGAGGGCACCTGACACAAAGAGGGATGAATGCTTCAACCTATTTCAGATGTGTGCCCTCTCAATGCCTTCCTTCGGAAAGACAAATTCAAAATGCTGACACTAGTCCAGGACTTGACTGCCTTCAACCCTGGAGACTGGATGGTGATGATCCGCAGGATGCCTATTTTCATATACCCATCCTGAAGGCCCATCAGCACTATCTGCAGTTTGTGGTGGGACAAGAGCATTTATTCAGTTTGCTGTGTTCCCCTTTGGTCTCATCGGGCCCGATTCACAGAACTAACTTAAGACAAAATCCTAAACTTACTACCATTTTCGTATTCACAGAAGGCGCTTACTCATTTTGGTATTCACAGAAGACACTTACTCATTTCGGTATTCACAGAAGTTAGGAGTCCTAACTTTAGGACTCCTAAATGCATTCTGTGAATACCGAAAGTCTTAAAAGTAGGATTTTTCTCAATTTAGTATTAGTAAAGTTAGGACTCCTAACTTTAGGACTACTAAATGCCTTCTGTGAATACCGAAAGTCTTAAAATTATGATTTTTCTCAATTTAGTAGTAGTAAAGTTAGGACTCCTAACTTTAGGACTCCTAAATGCCTTCTGTGAATACCGAAAGTCTTAAAATTAGGATTTTTCTCAACTTTACTACTACTAAACGAGTGAGCTTCAGTTTTAGGGGGTTCATCTTCCATACACCACCTTCTTCCCAGACAGGCTGGTTCTGTGTACTAGTGCATCCCTTCACCTAAAAGCTGTGCTGCCATTTCGCATTAGCCAATTCATCACTCTGCTGGCGTTCTATGCTCCACCTCACCACTCTAAGGAGGAGGAGAGGCTCCACAGCCTGGACCATAAGAGAGTGTTCAGCTTCTACATTGATTACACCAAAGACCATCTGGTGGCTGATCAGCTCTTTTTGGGGTTCACCAGAGTGAAAAAAGGCCTGACTATGCAGACGGGTGCCACCTAAGGCTGAAAGGTGCTCTGCATTAAGATCTGTTATGAACTGGCAAAGTTGCAGCCTCTTGAAGTACTGTGTGCCCATTCCAACAGGGCAAAATCTGCTACCATTGCATTAGCAAGCGGTGTGTCCCTGTCCTAGATATCTGCTAGGGAGCTGGATGGACATCCCTCTATATGTTAATGAAGCACTATTGTCCGGACAGGCAAGTCCGGCAAGAAGAGAATTTTGCCTGCTCAGTACTGCCGGACTTTCTGGTTTGAATCCATCCTCCATCCTGCTCTGCTAGGGACTGCCTTTGTATCTATTCAAAAGGTGAGGATTCTGCCGCTAGAAATCTCTATCAGAAAAACAAGTTACTTACTTTTGGTAATGCTCTTTTTGGTAGAGATTCTGCTGCAGATTCTTCACCGACGCTCCCATCCTCCATTTTCTGTTATTGGACTCTATACTTTAATAAGTTCCTGCATTTCATAATCTTCACACTGATATATTGATTTGCTTTTGGGCCTCCACATCTGGAGGCATGGACATTCTTGAAAGCAACAGACGTCAGCACGCAAGAGTGGTGCTTTTATAGGCCCCACACTTTATTTCCGGAGTGATCAGAATCAGTGTGGAGCTACACGGCGCCACCTTCCAGCACGCAGAGGTACTATGAAAACGTTTCCGGATCCAGTCTTATGCCTGGGAAATATTCAAATGAAGAGGAATTTGCAGTTAGATTGAGTCTGTTAGACCTGGTATATTTGGCGTGACTTTCCCCTCTCTTTTTGCCTCTACCCCCAGTATTTTTTTTTTTTTTTAAGTTTTATTGTTTTATTGCAAGGAAATACAGCAATACATAATAGACAAAATAACACAATATGTTCTAAAAATATGTAACAGTTTTTAACAAAATGACAAAAAAAAAAGAAGAGTAAGTCAAAAAGTAAAACAAGTTAGATTAAATCCACTCGGCAATTGGTGCCCAAATTTTTTCCCCCATGGCTCTTTTTTTAACCCCCTTTAACTTATATAAAGCAGATTCTATGTTGTACATAAATAATAATTTTTCCCGCCACATAAAAAACGTGGGGGGATCCGGGCTAATCCATTCCTTAGTAATACAAGATCTGGCTGCAGCCATACAAAGAAAAAGAAAGTTGGAAATTGGTCTTGGCCTAATAACAGTATGGTATATACCAAGTAGTAATAATTCGGGAGTTATCTTAATCTCAGATTTCAGAATAATGGATAAAAAAGTTTCAATATGTTGGTACAGCATTGAAAGTTTAGAACATGAAAAAGCATGTGTAATTCATCAGCTGCATATAACCCACACCGACTGCAGGTCGTGCTCCACTTAACAATTTTACTTGGAGTGTAATAAAGATTATGGATACACATAAAATGTTGGGATTTTATCATCCCGGTTATAAGACAATCTGCAGCCATTTTGATCGACAATAAAATATCAACATCGGGTATACCTAAACTGTTAGCCCATTTCAACTGACATTGACCTAAGTCATCCCCATATTCCTGCATTAAACTTAGATAAATAACTCCTATACGGGGTTTTTTTTGCAAAAGCTCTAACAATGGAGTTTTAACTGGAGGAATTAAAGGATGATTCTGCAAGAAGCTACGAAGTTGAAGAAATTTAAAGAAATAATTTCTTACCACAGAGAAATTATTCATTAGATCCTGAAATGAAGCAATTTGATCATTATAAAATAAATCACCCAAATACCTTATTCCTTTCTGTTGCCATCTATACATGGTTAAATCATAGAAGATTTCCGGTAATAGATCCTTTGATGTAAGGGGAGTGTAAAAATTTAATTTTCTTAGTTTTATATGTTTACAGACTTTTTGCCAGACTCCAAAAGCTGACTTCAGTATCTTATACTTAGTTTTCTTGTGATAACTGGGCTCTACCATTCTCAAAAAACTGCCCTTAACTTTCTCACCCAAGATCCTTTGATAAATTGATGGAGTCTGGCAATCCAGCAGTTCCACTCTATCTCCCATAATTAGGGGGCCAATGTATTGCAAAGCGGCAGAAAAATAATAAAAAAGAAAATAAGGGACATTCCATCCGCCACATTCATTGCTAAGTATCATTTTTTTAGCAGCTTTCCTATAGCGTTTATAACCCCATAGAAATCGAAAAATAGTTCTCTCTAAGTTTCTAAAGGAAAGAAGTTGAAGTCCATGAAAATCTGTTCCTTTCGTGGCGGACGAGAACTACTGTGCTGCGCGGCGCTTTGGCCCGACTCGGAAATAACGAAGGGAGGACGTGCACGGAAGCAAGATGGCGGCCGCTACTGCAGCCGTGTGAGGAGCTGCTATGTTTCCGTCCGTTGGCCGACCCGACCTGGCGTTGTTGCTGTAGAGTAAATCCCATCGACTTCTGTGACCTTTGGGACTCTTCGAGTTGCGGTGCTTCGGAGAAAGAGACCGGCTGTTTTTGGAATCGCTGTTGGAAACTTATCGCGGCTGTCCGCTTTCTCTGCTGTGGCTGGGACCGTGGCGTCTCAGCTGTGATTTACCCGTGTTTCCGTGGTGCCTGGACCGGCTGCTGTGTGGTATTTGAGGACGCGATTCAAGGCGTCTTTGCCGGTGAAAACTTGCTACATTGTGTCGAAGCGGGTAGCTCTCTGAAAACTGTGGTTGCAACATTGTAACAGTTTTGCTGACTTTTTCGTGGCGCTTGGACCGGCTGCTGTGTGGAGCGCGAAGGGCGTGATTCAAGGCGTCCTTTCTGAAGAAGTTTGTAGAAGGCGGCGGGGGCCACGAGACTAAGACCGCGGCGTCTCAGCTGTTTCACTTGTGCTTCCGTGGTGCAGGGGGCCGGTTGCCGTTTGCCGTTTGCCGCTTGTCTTGAGGAGTGTGAGGCAGTAAGGCTTGAGAAGGCGGCGGGAACCGTGAGAATAAGAACAGTGAGCTGAATCATAAAAACTCTTTGAAGCTACTGGTGCAACATTGTAGCAGTTTCCTGAGGTTCTTCCGCGTTCACAGTTGAAGAAAAATCAAGCGGTGAGCGGTCACATTTTACATTGCTACATTGTGGTCTGTTAATCTTTTCAGCAACAAGTGGGGGCTATAATACCTGAACAGAGAAAAAGACTGTATCTATCTTACAAAATTTGACATATTACTTGAAAAACTTAACTATGGCTCCCAAAGGCAGAGTAACAAAAAAAATACCACTAATTTGGCTAACCCTGCAAATACCACCTCAGGAGTTGCTGAGAAAACAACAACAGCAACAGTAACAGATCTAGAAAATCGCAATTCTCAAGCAAATGGCACTACTAAAGAGCCCATTATACCTGAATTATTCAAAAAAAGACTATAACTAATCCTAACAAAAGTATCACAAATGAGCTGACTCCCTCTAAGGTCTTACCACCTGCTAACTCTAAAAAAACTGATGTAAGTTACTTAGCCAAATCTCCTGCTGTTTTAGCTCTAGACGAGGAAGGAGCTGGAGTAAGAGGGGGAGTGAATGATGATGCACTTTGCCTTGCTGTAGAGGGAGCCAGAGTCTTGCCCAGGTTGAATGCCCAACAAGATGCAGAATCTATAGAATCAGGGGGCCAATGTTTTTCAATGTCTGATGTATCAATAGCATCGGAAGGAGACCTTGATGAAGAACTTTTAAGTGAGGGGCATCTTCTGGAAAAAGACTGGGCGGATGATTGTAACCAAATGTCAGAAGAAGATATGCTTGGATCAGATTTTTTAACAAATGAAGGAGTCCCAAATACTGTTCGCAAGGTCATAGAGGCAAAAACTAATGAGAATATAGGTGCCATGAGTCAACCTCAATGGGATGGGGTTGGTGCGAATAATGAAATTGATCCTGAATCTCCAGAGTTATTAGAGGAAGCTGAGGAGGTTACTCTAAAATCCATATATAAGCTACAGACATCAATGTATCGTATGATTATGACTCATAGAGAGGAAACTAAAGCTGAGGGTCTCCGGACTCAAGGTGCTGTACGTAAACTCCAGAATGTTGTTCGGCGATTGGCTAAGTCTAGCACGGATACTAATTTGAGAGTACAGGAGACTGAAACGCGCATATCTGCGATAGAGGATGAGCTAACTCTACAAAAAAACTCAATCAAAGATTTGGATAGTACTAGACAAGATGTTGACTGGAAATTAACTGATTTAGAAAATCGTGCGCGTCGCAACAATTTACGTATTCTGGGAGTTGCGGAAAAATCAGAAGGGAAGGATGTTCGACGGTTTGTCGTAGAGATGTTTTCAGATGCCTTTCAGGATCTTAAAGGATGGGACTGGGACAAAGAAATTATAAGAGCTCATCGTTTTCCTTTCAATCAAAAACTTGATCAGGAGGGGAGGAACAAAAATCCAAGAGCTATTCTCATATGTTTTCAGAATTATCTTCTCCGGGAGATTTTGTATGACCTGGCTAGGCCATCCAAAACTAGAAAATGTTTGGGGCATGAATTCTTTGTCAGACCAGATTTTTGCTCCGCAACGGTTCAACAACGCTGGAGACTTAAACAGCTAATGGCACCAATGCAAGCTAAGGGGGGGCAAACCTTCTTATTAAACCCAGCTAAGCTCAAAGTTGTGCATAAGGGAAGAACCTTATTCTTTGTTTCGGAGATCAAAGCACAACAATTCCTAGAAACTATGTAATAATGCTTTATAGGATAGAGGTTAAGGATAACAATTGTATCTAGATCTCTTTATTTTTGCCAGAGGCATTCTATTCATTTTTTTTCTTTTCAGGTTGGACTGGCCCGGGCGGAACTCACAGCCCATACTCACTTACCATCAATGAGGGCACTAGCCCTTACGCTTCTGGTGGGGGGGTGTTGGGGAAAGGGAGGGGTGGGGGGGAAGAGTGGGGGTTGTGTGTGGGAAGAATTCTTTCTTTTGGGGTGCAAGGACATACAGCTGGAAGATGTATTCGTTTTGTGTTCAAGATCCACTTACGGCAGGTGCCGAATGTTGAAAATTTTTGTTAATGTATCCTTGATTAGGCGAGTTTATCTTGAAAGTAATATACAATGGCTATATTGTCGATATGTTCCATTAATGTATGTGGCTTAAATGATAAAAGAAAAAGGGGTATGATGGCTCAGATGTTAAAAACTATGCGGGTGGATCTACTCTGTATACAGGAGACTCACATTGCCTGGTCTAACAGAGCGAGTTTAAGAGATCTTGGACTGGAAGTGGTAGGGTGTTCTCGTCAGAATTCTACAATAAGAGGGGTTGCAATTCTTAAGAGACATGGATTGGGGGAAATAAAAAAAGTTAAAGAAGACTTATCTGGATGATGGGTGATTGCTGAACTTAAATATGGAGGACTGATTATTACTATATGTTCAGTATACGCATCTATATTGGATGATCCCGCCGCTCTGAATCATCTAAGTGTAGAATTAGCACAATGGTCTTCCAATATTATTTTATGTGGAGATTTTAATTTACATTTGGAAGAAACATTCGACATTCATAGCAGCACTCCATATAAGGGTAGGAAGAAGAAGGTCTTTGCAGCACTTAAAGGGATCATCCAAGAATATAGACTATCCGATGTAGGGCATGAGAAAAGGGCAGGGATGTTTGGCTATACTTTTTTTTCTGCTCCGCATCAAAAATTTTATAGATTAGATTATTTTTTTGTATCTAAGGCCTTATGCAACGACCTAACTCAAGTGGAATATGGGGTTCTTCCAAAAATTATCTCAGATCATAATCCTTTAATGTTTAAGTTTGAATTAAATACTTCTAACACCCCTCGTTCATGGTCTTTTGATCGTAAACTATTGTACGATTTATCTTACATTGATCATATGAACACTTGGATCCCAGAATTTTTTTCTAACAATAAAGGTACCGCTTCTCCTGAAATAGTCTGGGATGCTTTCAAATGTGAGGTTCGGGGTGAAACATTGAGTTACTCAATAAATAAACAAAAGGAAGCTAGACTGCAAGAAAGTTCTGAAATTAAAAACCTTAGATTTTTAGAGATTCAACTTATGCAAGCATGTAACCAATGATTACCCACTGAAAGTGTTATAAAGAAATTAACAACTTTGAAAGTCAAGATACATCAACGATTTGCCACAAAGTTTGCTCAACAAGTCTCTGCCTTCAGGACAGAGGTTTACGAAGTTGGAGAAAATTCTGGTAAACTCTTGGCAAAGAGGGCGAGACAAAAAGCGACATTCGCTAGTATCAATAAAATAAACAATCAGACAGGGACGACTGTTAGCAAATTAGAGGACATTCTTAGAGTATTTAGTGATTTCTATTCTAAGTTGTATGCTGACGATGATCGCCCTGATTGCTCAGATCAGATTAATCGGTTCGTTGACTCAGTTTTGAATTCTTCCCTATCTAATGATGAGAAGGAGAAACTAGACTCACCATTTACATGGGAGGAGATTGAACTCTCTTTAATGTCGCTAGCTTCAGGAAAAGCTGCAGGTCCCGATGCCATTCCTTTAGAATTTTACAAATACTTTAGGAATGTTCTAAAACTAGAATTATTGGATTTATGTTTGAATGCTCAGCAAGGTAACGCCCCTCAATCATGGCATGACTCTATAATCACGGTGTTTCTTAAGAAAGGCAAGCCTCCGCTATCACCCTCATCTTTCCGTCCTATATCTCTTATAAATGCTGATAGTAAAATCTTTTCTAAAATTTTAGCGTTACGACTATCTAATATCATCTCCCCGTTAGTCTCCATTTACCAACATGGCTTTATTCCGTCCCGAGACACTGCTGATCACATTCTGCGTGTGATTTCTTTCCTGGATTGGTCTCAAGCAACTCGGTCTAATGTTGGACTCGTATTTCTATATGCTGAGAAAGCTTTTGACCGGGTTACTTGGGGCTATCTCTGGGAAATCCTGTCAAGGAAGGGACTAGGCCAAGGCATTATAAAAGCTTTAAAAACGTTATATATTTCCCCTAGAGCGTATATCCGTATTAATGGGCAATTATCTTCACCTTTATCAATTACTAGGGGCACCCGACAGGGATGCCCCTGCTCTCCGTTACTTTTTGCTTTTTATATTGACCCTTTAATTAATCGTTTTTTTTCAGAACCTAACATTAAACCCATACATTTAGCTAATATTAATTATCGCGTTCTAGCCTACGCCGATGATATAGTGATTATTACCACGGACGTTCAAACAGCTTTACCTACTATTGATGAGATAGCTAAACAGTTTAGGTTTTTTTCTGGCTACAAACTTAACTTGGAAAAAACACAAATTCTTTACTCAGGAGAAAATCCACCTGCAAACATCTCTATCATTCCAGAAGTCACATACTTAGGAATCAAAATCTCTCTACCCATAGAGAAGATACCAGAACGTAATTTAAACCCTCTAGTAACTCAAATTAACACTTCACTGCAGCGCCTGGATCATCTACACTTATCTCTTTTCGGCAGACTTAGCATTCTAAAAATGCTGATTCTGCCAAAAGTATTGTATCTGTTTCGCACAATACCATTACCCCCAGTATTTATGATGCTGTGCTGGATTTCCTTTTTGCTGGTTTAGATGCTTTGGGCACTTTGCCAATGCTGTTCAGTGTCAAAGTGCAAGTGCTCCCTGTGTAAATTGTTATTCAGGTTGGTTATCCATGATTGGCATATTTGTGTCACCAAGAAGTACCTAGTAAAGTGCACTGAGTGTGCCGGGGCTGGTGATAACAAATGCTACTAGTGGGCCTGCAGCACTGATTGTTCCACCCACATGAGTAGCCCTCAAATGATGTCTCAGGCCTGCCACCGCAGTGCCTGTGTGTAGTCTGTGAACTGCCATGTCCTCCTGGTCAGTGTTCCCACTCGCCAGGCCCAACCCATCCCTTTCTGTACACATTTGTCACCCCTATGTAAGGCCCAAGGTACCCCCTTGGGCAGGGCGTAGTGTATGTGAAAGGTAGAACATGTACTTGTGCAGGTGACATGCTCTGTTAGTGAATTAAAGCCATTTTCATTTTTTACTATTGTAAGTCTATCTTGCCCCATAGGCTATCATGGTGGATGCTGGCTACAGTGGCTACCAGCATATCTTCCCATAGGAGCAAGATAGGACATAAAAGTCTGGTATCCCTGAACTCAGAATTTTTAAATCCTGTGTTTGAGAACAGCACTTTTAGAAAGTTGCTGTTCTCTTGTCTGACCTTCCTGTGTGCATTGACCTGTTTGTGAATTGACTGTCTGGTTTGTGAGTGACAGGGGCTGGGTGGCTCCCAGAGTCTGGGTGGGCCCTACCTGGGCTGAATAGCTCCATCTGCATCTAGAGTAGTGGGAGGGGGAAGCGCCTGGGCCTGAATAGGGCTGTGCCTGCCTTCCACAATGCTGGCTCCACCTCCTACTGGGTGGCTGACGACCCTGCCCCTCTCTCTGAAAGGAAAGAAGATGCCAAGAAAACAAAGTGCTCAAGGAACACCCAGAACTGGTTCAGACCGGGCTCAGAGCCCTCCTGCACAAAGGGAACAAAGACTTTTAGGGGTATAAGTACAGGACCCCTGACTACAGAAACTTAGATCATCCTGGAAACAAGAAGGAACCTCTGCCAAGGAGAAAGCTGGAAGGCTGAAGAAGATGGACTGCCCTGCTGTGTGATGCTGGACTGACCTGCAGTTGCTTTGCTGCCTAGGAGAGGGGAAGGACTTTGTTGTTGCTTTGTCCCCTTACTTGAAGGAATCTCCAACGGCCTGTTGTGAGCTGGCTCCCTGTTTTGAAGTCCCAGGAACAAAAGGACTTCACCCCCAGCTTCCCTGAGCTCTGCTGAGAGAGCTCTGTCCTTCCTAGAGTGCTTGGGCCAGTTGTGGTGCCTCTGGAAGTTGTACCTGTGCTGGGAAGCTGGAAACCAAGATTTGAGAGACTTTGCTACAGAAAATGTATTGCATTGCTCACTTGCATAGCGCATCCCTGACAGTGCGAGGAAATTCCCGCCGCTACAAAGACCGAGATCGTCGCAGCGCCTATTGCTGCTGCCAGAGACGTCGCATCCTTCGTTTGCCGGAAAATCACCATTGCTGCGAGCATTGTGGCAGAACCTGTCATCGCTGGGTGAGATCGCCGTACCGCTTGCTTGCAGACCGTATCACGTCACAACATGCCCGCTGCTGCAGCGGGGCTGTTGCCAACGCCTCCCCATGGTCTTAGGAGCAACGCATCGCTTGTTTTCCACCTCACCAGCTTCTGCTTTGGAACTTTGTCGCATTTAAAGGTACCGTTAGCTAAACGTGACGCAACTGTGAACTTTTCACGCAACTGTAAACTATTTTTATCGCAACTTTAAGAACTCTTTCGCAACCATATTCTTGAACTGTGTATGGTGGATTTTTGTCATTTTGGTCTTGTGTAGTTTAGATGAAATACCGTTATTTTTCTAAACTGTTGTGGAGTCAGTTTGTGGTGTTTTCACTGTGTTACTGTTAGTGTTGGTACAAATACTTTACACATTGCTTTTGGATAAGCCTGACTGCTTGTGCCAAGCTACAAAAGGGGGTGAGCAGAGGTTATCTAAAGAGTGTATCCTCCTTATCCTGACTAGAAGCAAGGGTCGCTTTTTGTACAGTGGTACCTACCTCTGCCAACTAGAGACCCCCAGTTCTAAGAGTCTCTACCAGAAAGAGCGCTATCCAAGGTGAGTAACTTGTTAATTTGGACTCTAGGTATATATTTAAGGATATCATCTCTAGAGAGAAGATAGATTTTTTTTTGCTAGGATAAATATATCATGCCAGTATTACAGGAAAAAACCTTACATTGTTAGGACTGGGATGAAGAAGATCAGGGCTCAAAAGATTAAGAGTAAGTAATTGGATCATTACAAAGGGAACAATACAAGCACTGTAATGTTGGAACAAAAGGCCTGTACCCCATTTGTCTTCAATAGAGCTCCAAAATTCCAATGTTCTAATAAAAACATATGAATAATGACATGATGTGTTGACACCCTGTAATTATGCTTAAAGTAGCCAGCGATAGGAACTTCTTGTGTGTTTTACATTTGCAGATGATGGAAATGATGGAAAGTTTTGCATACATTCATCAAGGGGGTATACAAAGTTACAAGGGGTCTTCCTAAAACAGATTTTGACCCCTATTGCATTTTACAAGGACTTTTTGCATCATACATAGAACAAAAACAGCAGTATTGATTTGCACAAAAAATGAAACAAATATAGAATATAGTATGAAGATGATCCTTTTTTATGTGGCAAACAAATTGGTGTAGTGGTTAGTATGTTATAAGGCAATTACACCTAGTGATATCTGGTGTTCCCTATGTAGGACAATACTACTAAAAGTAGCAAGGAAGCCCAACAAATAAACTAGACTGCATGTATAAAGTTTAATATTCCCTACATAAAAAACTGAAAAATCCATTTATGGTCACATGCTATTGGAAACCATTAAACAAATATATACAAAAACAAAATACATCCTAATCTACATAAGTTTTCTTTGCATGCTCACTGGTTCACAAAATAAAACTGTGCCCAACAAGCCAAACAAAAACCAACTTCCTTATGCACTGATGTGCGACAAAATGGCAAAGCAACCTATCAGTGAGCTACACAAACTACTATATGGAGGACAAGATAATTGGCCACTAGGAAGAAAAGTAATAATCTAAATGTTTATAACCACAATATTTGCCTGTCATTCACTTTGGTCTTCATGTGTAGCACAACACTACTATAAGTTGCAAGGAAGCCCCCCAAAAAACCTAGACTGCATATGTAAGGTTTCAGCATTATTACATGAACAACTAAAAAACACATTTATGGTCACATGTTAATGTACAAATACGTAACAAATACAATAAGTAGAAAGAAAGCAGTCACATTAAATCTTATTGCCTCTCGGTGGTTGTAGTTAGGATTCCCAGTGTTGCTCCCTTGTAAATTTTGCATCACCACAAAACTTTCTAGACCTATAAAATATTCGACAGTTTTTGATGATGTAAGTTTTTGTTGTGAATTGTTAAGAAGGTGCAAAGATTAAAGGGGGGTCCCAAAACATGTTTTCCCACCAATACTTTTTCCATAAAAATGAATATTTGCAGAATTATACCTTTTGGTGTGCAGATGATTGTTCGACTTGGTACCATTGGCGTGGGTCTCCCTTCCATTTTTTTTTTGCTGTTGCCTCATGTGTTTTTAATAGTTATAGATGCTTTGGGCACTGTGCCACTGCTATTCAGTGCCACAGTGCAAGTGCTCCCTATGGTATACTGATGTATGGATTAGTGACTCCATGGTTGGCTGGTTTGGTTTACTTTGTCAGACACTAGTACAGTGCACTGCATGTGCCCAGGGCTTGTGAATCAAATGCTGCTGTTGGGCTTGCAGCATTGGTTCTGCCACCCATAGAAGCAGCCTGTAAAGTGTGTCTCATGCCTGCCATTGCAGAGCCTTTGTGCAGTCTGGTACTGCCATGTTGTCTGGGCAAGCGCACCCTATTGCCAGTCCCTAAACATCCCCTTTTTTTGCATATTAGTCACCCCTATGGTAGGCCCAAGGGCAGGTGCATTGTAGGCAAAAGGTAGGACATGCCCTGATATATGTGGCATGTCCTGATAGTGAATCACAGCCATTTTTGTTTTTCACTATTGCCAGGCTACCTGTTTCCCATGGGCCAGAAAGGGCAGCTTGATTATAACATCTTATAACCCTAACTGACTCAGGGAGCTAGGTAGAAATTCTAGTTTAGTATGCCTGAACTCAGAATGATAAAACCCATCTTTTAGTGAAGTTGGTTTTAACATTCTGTGTTTAAAAATACCACTTTTAGAAAGTAGGTATTTTCTTGCCTAACTATCTAAGCCTGGCTCTGCTAGGTTTGTGTATTCCTTCTCTGGAGTTTGAGTGACAGGGGCTGGGGTATTCCAGGAGACAGGGTGAGTCAGCACAGGGCTGAATAGACCCATCTGCATATAAAGTGAGGTGAGGGGAACACCTGGGAGCTGAATAGGGCTGTGCCTGCCTTCCAAAATGCTGGCTCCACCTCCTGTGGTGCGTCTGATGTCCCTGGCCCACACTGTCAAAGGGGAAAGAAGGAGTCTTGTCAACAGAGTGCTCCAGGACTGACCAGAACAGGTTTGGCCTAGGCACAGACACTCTTTGCCTTCGGAGAACAAAGAGAATCAGTGTATTAAAGGGGGACCCAGACCCCAGAAATTCAGATCACTTTTGGGAAACAAGAAGAACCTATGCTGAGGAGAGGAACCATAGAGAAACTGAAGGGAGAGAGTATCCCTAAGCTGAGTTCTATTTGGGGATTGGCCTGCAGTGGTTGCCTGTCTGCCAAAGAAAGGAGAAAGGAACTGTGTGCTACTTTCATCAACTTGTAAAGGATCTCCAAGGGCTTGAAGATAGAGCTTGCCTCCTGCTGAAGTCTCAGGGATAACAGACTTCACCAACCAGCTCCCCTGGGTTCTTTGAAGTGCCTGCTGCTGTACTGGGACATCGGAGGGACAGCGTGTCGCAAGGAGCTGGAAGCGTGACTCACGAAGAAGAAGTGTGACGCCGCCACAGCCGCTGTCGTCGCATCACTGAAGAAGGGTGTTGCAGCTGTCGCATCACATCGCAAAAGCACCTCGCATCGCCGGAGAAGAGTGGCGCCGTCGCAGCCGACGTGGTCGCATCACCAGAGAAGCGTGGCTACCGCGCAGCCACTGTCATTGCATCACTGAAGAAGAGTGTTGCCGCTGTCGCATCTCATCACCAAAGTGCCTCGCATCACCAGAGAAAAGTGTTGCCGTTGCAGCAGATGCAGCCGCATCACCGGAGAAGTGTGTCGCAGGACCTGTCGCGGCTCTGAAGATTCATTGAGTCGCTGCACGGCTGTCGGGCATGCGCGCATCGTTGTCGCATCAAGACAAAGACACAACTTGTTTCATTGCACCGGATCTTCATCTCATCATGGTGTTACAGGTTACGAAATTGCAGTAAGAAACCGATGCGTCACCTCCCCATGCAGAGAAGAACCAACGTATCACCGTCCCCTGCGCAGCAGTAGCGAACCGACAAATCACCATTCTTGCGTGTAAGGAACCGACGCATCACTTTACCTGTAACACTTTCGTTGTGTCGCATTACGCATCCAAAGGTACATTGAGTACAGTACATTTACCATCTAAGGAGAACTAAGCTATTTTTACCATTTTTAAAGTACAGTCTTGTGGATTTTTGAAGTTTGTGGTCTTGTGTTAAGTCTATATAAACAACTGGTGTGGTGTCCATTTGTGGTGTTGTCACTGTATTACTGTATGTGTTCACAAATGCTTTACACATTGCCTCAGAGATATGCCTGCCTGCTCATGCCAAGCTACCAAGGAGGTGAGCAGGAGTTATTTTAGGAGTGTAGCCCTTACCCTGACTATACGCAAAGGTCCCTATTTGGTCAAAGGTACCTACCTCTGCCAACTAGAAACCCCCAAATCTCATAATGATCCTTTTTTGGATACTGCAGGTGAGATGAGGAAGTATTATATAAGTAATAAGGCATTTAAACGTAGTGATACCTGTCACCGTGGTACATGGCGATGACAAGGCATTATCTGATTGGCTAATGGCGGTCTTTACAAATGTTTAAGATAGCCATGTTGTTTTAACCATTTTGCCAGTGTTCTGGCTTAGGACCTTAGTTAGATATGGGTAAGTGTTGGGTTTTATGTCTTTCCCTATCTATTACCACTTTAGTAAAGTGGTAATAGGTAGGGAAAAATAATTATAAGTGTATATATATTGTATTTTTAAATGTAACTTTGGTACTACCTAGGAAGTACAGTGGTACATAAAAATAAAAATATATCATAAAAAAATTGGGGTGAAAAACACTGTAACACACTATATTTCACACTGTGTAGAACAGTGTATTTACAATGTCTTACATATTTAATTTTGTGACAAAATTAGTATAGAGTGCAGCGGAAATACCTAAGAAATACTGTGCAAATACAGAACAACTATAAAAAAGTTTTTAAAAGTTTCTGAAAAATATAGTAGTTATTAGGTATTAGGCAGTTCTCCGTAAATCTATTTAAAATGTGTAAATAAAATTAGAAATAAATGTCCCTACCTATTACCACTTTAATTAAGTGATGGTAGGTAGGGAGCTACAATAAAATCTACTACTTACCTATATTTAAGGCCTTAACAAAGAACACAGCAAAAGTGTAGTAAAAACAACATGGCTGCCTTTATATTTTCTAAAAACAACCATTACCAATTTATATACTGGTTTGTCATCAGTATGTACCACCGTATGCCGCAAAGTTACCGTGGTATATCATGCCCAAAAATATTACTAAGGACTAGCTATAGTATTGTATTGCTGTACTCTTGCACCACGCTTGGTGTCGCATGTGCAATGCAATACTTGAGTCAGATTTACAAAGCAATGCAAGGCCACAATGCATGGCCCTGTATTGATCGGTAAATCTTGAGATATGCCATGCATTACTCTACACACCACAATGAACACTACTGCTAAATTTTCTCATACACCTGTATGCTACTCCACTGTACACCACTTCACTATATGCCACTCCACGGTATTCAACTATACGCCCCTCCAGTGTACGCCACTGTGACCCTCCACTATAAGCTATTTCACTATACTCCACTGTACGCCTCTCCGCTGTACGAGATTCCACTCTAAGCCACTCCACTCTATGCTATTACACTGTACGCGACCTCACTGCACACCACCACACTCTAGGCTCTTACACTGTACGCAGGTCCACTCTATACCACTCCAGTCTATGCCACTCCACTCTATGCAGCTCCACTAGACGCTACTCCACTATATGCTATTCCACTCTATGCCATTCCACTCTACGTCACTCCGCTCTACGCTACTCCACTGCATGCCACTCCACTCTACAACACTTTACTGTACACTATTCCACTGTAGTTTTGTTTAGTTAGTCAGCTGCAAAGAGCATCTATGGCTGTGCGCTACTTATAATAAATTGAAGGTGGTGGGTAAATTGTAAACAAAAGTTAACACAACAAGTTTAGGATTTCTAAAGTTTATGTAGTTTTAAGTTTGGTTCACATAGGGGAAAACGTTTTCCTTACTAACTATAACTAAGCTATATATGTGTGTGTTTGTATATATATATATATATATATATATATATATATATATATATATATATATATATATATATATATATATATATATGGAGAGAGATATATTTATAGAACAGAAGGCTCTGCGACACCAAAGGTCGAGGAAAGAAATACTGGCATCAGACTGTTCGCAGCTGTGAGGCGTCGAGGTATCGACATTTCCTTAAGATCGCCAGCTATCACGGAGCAGTATGGGGAGACTGAGGTATTTTACCTATGGGTGCAAAGTCCGTATTGACTGCCCTTGCCCTGTCTGCTGTTCTGTGAGGCTGGTTGTTGCAGTGTAAGGGGGCCAAGGAAGCCGGCCGTGGCTGTTCATCTGGATGGATTATCACACAACCTACCTGCCCAGCGCGGACCTGTTGTTTTGCCCCACTCCTCCACACCACCCACTCAGGCTGGACGTTACAGTGCCTTCTGGGAACCGCAGTTTATCCATGAACACTGAACTGCTACGGGTGTGATGACATCATTAGGGGGAGGAGCAGCGAGTGCTGGAAAGTATTTTACTCAGGTGGAGGCTAATGGGTGTGTTCAGTGTTGGGCGCTGAAGAAGGCTGACTATGCTGAAATGCATTCGCCGCCACTGCTAAAAGATGAATTAAAACGACCTTCGGCCTCTGAGTCCTTCTTGCTGAGAGAGACTGTTTCCACACATATTTACATATTTATATAAGTGTGTGTGTATATATATATATATATATATATATATATATATATATATATATATATATATATATATATATATATATATATATATATATATATATATATATATATATATATATATATATATATATATCCAAAACCTCCCTCCAAAAGAAGAAGCAGAAGCCCTGAGGGAAACAGGTCGGAAAGGCTTTAATTTCTCAGTACATCTCCAGTGGAGGCGAATGCATTTCGGCTTTCGCCTTCCTCAGCGCCCAACACCAGAATAGTAATCACGGTGAGTTCTTCCCTGCTGCCTCTAAAATAGCTGACGTGGGTCCGCTCCTCCCCTGTGCAATGCTGCTCACCTGTTGCAGATCGCTCGTGTTCTTCGAAATGCAACTCCCAAGATGCCTTGTTGTGACAGCAACTCAGGTTGGTGAAAATGGGGGGAGAGTTAATGTTCAAAGTCACTGCTGCGGAGCCCAATGAAGCAGGACACGATGACACACCAAACTGTCCCGAAATCCTCAAGCCTCTCCTCGGGTCACCTCGTACCGTCACAGCCCCCAGTGCAGGAAGTCCAATGTGCAGGGGCTAAATGCGAGATGCAGATTGCCACAATACATATACATATATCTTTCACAGTAGTGATTGCCACTGAGTCATGTGATCAAAGCCTGTCCAGGCCGAAACTCGTTATGGCGGACTATCAGCAATAAACACATTGCACCAGCTACTTTGGGTCCCTGTCTGTCTTTTTCAATACGGAAAATGGAACGAGCGGAGAATTTGGATATATATATATATAGATATATCCAAATTCTCTGTTCGTTCCATTTTTCGTATTGAAAAAGATGGACACCATATACATATATATATATATTTCAAAGCTCCAAGGTTCCCACCTGTTGGGGATGCACTCTGACATTCACTGCAGCAACTTTCATGAGGTAAAAGCCAGTGAGGAAAAAACCAGATCGGCAAGCGGATCCAGCTTACAGCATGCCTGTCAATTCACGCCTGACGCATTTCGTGCTCATTGCACTCTTCAGAGGCGCGACAGTCATTTTGGTATAGAGCTGAGAGAGAGGGGTCCCAGTAAAAAAACAAAGAAATATGCACAATCAATCAACAAAAAATCAATTGACAATAGTCTGCTTACATTGTTTTTATTTTCAATGTAGCTCAGCCACTTGTTCAGGCAATTAAGGTAACAATTATAGCTATTATAAAGTGCCCTGGTGAAGGGGGAAGGGGATTAGTGAGTGAGTGTAGGAAGGGTAAGTGACATAAAAACAGAGCCAAAGGCTACAATCAATCGAAGATTATTAAGCTAATTCAAAGCTCCAGGGTTCCCACCTTTGATATATATATATATATATATATATATATATATATATATATATATATATATATATATATATATATATATGTATCTTTCACAGTTAGGTCAGACTTTCCACAGGAAGAGAGTTTTGTAATTTACTTTGTCTCCATTTGACGAATCTTTACGAAATGTATTTAAAAAAAAGTGCTTCAACACTACAGGGACTGAAAACTTTCAAGGTAATCTGGCAAGCTGGGTTTAATCTGTTCATGCCCATAGACTGTGTGTGGTGGATTGTTGGTTGCCCACAGTGGTGTGGAGCAGAGCCTGTCTGCAGGCCAGCCTCTACACCCAATCCTATATCTCACATGGCCGTAAACAGTGTACAGCAAAGGGTACGGAGGTGGGCTGGGCACAGGGCCACAACCATGCTCATCTAAAGTCTGTGTGTGGCAGTGCGTTAGGTGCCCACTATGGGTTGGGTTTAATGATAAGATCTTACTTTACGGTTAAAAAACACCTAGAAATTCACTGAAAAAAACAAGGCTTAAAGTGACATTTTAGCTATGTATGGTAGTAATATCTTACTTAAAATTTTAAAAAACACCACACTCTGCTTATGACCTCACAGATTGCCTCGCTCATTACATGTTTGATGAAATCATTGATAACCTCTCAAATGACATCATTGATGACAACACTGGACATGGTGGGACCACAAGTTCAAGTTAGCTCAGTAAGCTATAACTGCCGAATTTGTTATCTTTTAAGTGACATTTTCACCTACCTATTATGTCACTTTGACCATTGGACAGAAAGACAAGCATTCAAGTGTGTAGTTAATGATGCTGGGTTCATTCAAGCAGTTACAATCAGATGCCTTTTCACTTCCAAGAGCTTTAGTCAGGTCTTGTAAAATGTTATTTACAGAAACTATACTTACAGACACTCATTGACACATTTATTACTATAGGACTACATTTATTATTATAGTGCAAAGGTAAAATTCGAGTTTCTTAGAAAAACTGACAACATAAAAACTATTTTTACCTCCTCACAGATTTATGTAACAACTACTGTACATCGAGAAATAACTCTCATAATAGTCATTAAGTATTTTTCGTGTGATTTTACCATACTGCAAAAATTGAACCCCTTGCATCCTGGTTTGATTTTCACTGCCATGCACAATTATGTGGATAGTATAGTCTCACACAAGTACACACACACATATGCGCAATTGCTCATAGACGTAATATTATACACATAGATTAGCACATGCGTATACATGCATAGCATACATACTTTGAACGTCTACTTTTATGGTTACCTGACACCGTCTGTTTGCACTTAATCTCTGTCATTTTAAACATATGCTCTACAGTACGCTGTCATTTGTTTTCCGACAAGTCAGTACAGGTCTCATTTTAAAAATGTCTCTGTATTTATCAATGTACACAGCACAACGAGAGAAATGGGATGGGCAGCCTATATAAGATCCAGGTACATTTTTTTCCATTTTCAAATACTATGTTATACCAGCACAGACTGTGACTGTGACTTACATGTTGCCCTTTGTTTCAGGGAGGAACAGCTGCTAGTTATCCAGGACCACCTGGCGCACCTGTAAGTATTCACAAGTAAAATGTGTGTTCTTATAAAGTTCAGGCCCAACTGAACCCTTCATGGTAATGAATATTTAAATATCAGTCTTTTCTGTGCATACACAAGCAGGTAATGGCTTCTGAACTTAGTCTTGAATGTTCAATTCCCACAAAAGTATGGAAAACAATAGCAATCCATGCCATGATGAATGTTTAAACATAAATAAGGCTCTGTGTTTTCCGTGTTTACTAATTTTTCGGATAAATACAGACAGAAAACATCCATTTTCTTGTCTGTATTTTTTTTAAATAAACCCCCCAAAAATTATTTTTAAATGTGGATAAAAACAGAAATTAGGTTGCTTTTTGAGTAATTCTAAATACTGTCTGCCATGACTGCCAAGCCAATAGATGTGTGGATTGATAGATAAGGAATTTTAGTAAAGAGGCTCTAACTGCAGTAGATATGCACAAGGTTAATACTGAAATTTGCATATTTTCATGTAAGTGCACTGATTTATCTTCTGCAGGTGTCCACGGCACTGAAACTTGGCAGACATTCAAGCATGAGGGCATATTTATTGGTTAAATAAATGTGGAAATATAGTAATTTCAGCTACATTTTTCCACAAAACCCAAAATAAATATGGATAAATACAGATAAAATTAGCACAAAAAAATATGCATAAATACAGACGGAAATGGCAAAAAACATAAATACCATAAAACCGGGAACCTTAATCATGAAGG
The DNA here is from genome assembly GCF_964263255.1 of Lissotriton vulgaris. Lineage (NCBI taxonomy): Eukaryota > Metazoa > Chordata > Amphibia > Caudata > Salamandridae > Lissotriton > Lissotriton vulgaris. Next base: position 480,639,416 of record NC_141694.1, read on the forward strand.
ACACTTCCATCTCCCACTCTCTTCTCGCATGCATCTACAGCAATTATTGCTGTTAGTAAACATTCCAGGGACTGGGAAGCCTCTTTGTAGTTGGAGATGTCTGCGTGGATAGAGTTGCTGTGTTTATCAACTAACACAAATAACTCTCGGGAGCAGGTATGGATGAGGCCATATTAAAACAAAGTCAAGTGATGCATTTCCATGCCCCTTGCTCCTAGTGACATGGACGTTGATTCATCGAAATCCCAAGGGTAGCAGAAGTGACATCATATACCCTTTGACCTGAATGATGTCTCCGGAAGTGACATCATATGACCTTTGACCCTGAATCAGCCCAAGAAGAGATGTCACACAACCCTAATCCTGATGACATCACACTAATTAACATTGCTGAAGTTACATATTAATTGCCCAATTAATATTCTATATTCTTCTAGGGGAGAACAGATGGATTGGTGTTTCTACCCCTGAGAAAAGATTGAAATAAATTAGCTTTACTAGTGCATTTTAATGCACAATTTTCACACACATTTGCTAAACAGCCATAGGCTCCAAGAAAAACACTCACTAAATATTCAAGTACTTTCATGGCGTGCCTAGATAATGAAACTTGACAGTTCCCATGAGTTCACCCAATTCTGTTTTTGAAATGTCCTATGGGAGACACCTTATGTTAAAAATTGCATTCATTGCCAGGACCAGCATTTTGCTATAGTGGACCCTTTTGCCCAAACATTACTTACAATATGCCAGTGCCAGAATTTTCCTAATAGTGCTTCTCTTATACTATGGATGTCCCTTATGTCAAAGGTTATGTCTAATATGTTGTGGACCACATTTTGTCATGGATGGACCCATGACATTGCCACTGTTCAAAGTTCCATCACCCCCAATTTACCACAGGTGCTACCTATGCCAAGGATTTTCTCCAGTAGGCCAGCGCTGATATTTGTTCATGGGTGCCCTGTGCCAAACTTTACCTACAGAGAGCCAGCACTAGCATTTTGCTGAGGGTATGCCAAATACAAGTATTGTCTCCAGTAAGCCAATGCCAAAGTTTTTCTAAGGGTGCTTCTATATGCCAAGAAGCATGCCAGGTCCAACAGTGGATTTGCAAGCATAACAACACAGGTTCACTTGCATTCATTTGTTCACACTCATTCTCTCATTAGCACCCAGTTGCACTCATTTATTTTCATCTAGCCTCTTGCACTCACTCTCACCCTGAATCACTCATTCGCACCCTCTCACTCACTCTGACGGACTTATACTTACTCATTTTGTCACATTCACGATCACACATGCAAACATGTATGCTCACACATATACATGCTCTCTCACACAAACTAACGCTCACCCACATGCATGTACACAGCATATATTTAAAGCCATTTTATTTTTCTTACCTAAGATGCCAGTGAAGGTTCAGATCTTGCTGCTCCACTTTTAAGTAGACTAATGGTGAATAATAAACTATTAGTCACTATTAAAGTAATAAAAACGAGCAGAAAACAAGGTTAGAGCTTGACTTTAATAATGTGAGACAGGCTTGTGTTCGTGACACTGATTTGGCCACCTCTGAGACCAGGGGTTGCAAAGGCAGTGCCAGGGCGGGTAAGGGGCCTGCAGGGGTCACAACTGCCACCCCTAAATGACATCCATGAGTGAGTATTTCCTTGCATAATTAAGACATTTTAACAAAAATCCTTTTTCGAGATGCAATTGAAGAGGGAACATTGGAAGGGAGGCTTGCTCACGTTCACATTGTTTTACAGAGAGTGAGAGTGTTTTGGCTCTAGTTTTTTATTCATTAAAGTTCTCCAAGTCTCCGATTCGCCTACCCCTTCTATGGGTTTTGCTACCACCAGTATTGACTCAGCATGCCCTCAACTAGAAATCCTGTTACTATTTAATTCTGTCTTCCTACTGATCTCTGAAGTGCTGCCATCGGGAAGCATTGCATTGACCTAGGTTGTTAAAACATAGTCACTGTCTAGTCCAATGTACAAATGTTATCCAATGCTCGGAAATTAATTCATACATGTATGCAGTGCCTTTAAAATCCTCACTCCTGACCCACCAATGCTCTTGTCCACACATTTGTCAGTTATTAGCTTGATTATTGAAAATCAATTGTATATTATCTATTCAAATAACACTGCAGTGACACAGGTTTGGATAAATGAACCATTCAGTTTGGTTAAGGTTTTACTGAGCAAGTGAACTTTTTCCTTTTCCTTTTAATTGCTGTCTATCACAAATCGATCATGCTATCCATACTGTCACAATGAAGAACTAATTATCATTAAAAAGCACTGTAAACAACACTGGTTCCTGCTAATCAATATATCTTCCTTTTTCAAAATATATAAAGGATTTTATTTAGCTAGGGTTGTTATAAATTTGAATGGGTAAGACGTTGGAGTTTGTGAAAATGTTTTGTGCTAGAAAACAAATAATCTAAAGATAGCTTGTCAGCAGTTCCTGATCATTATTGACCTAATTTTCTGGCTTGCATTGGCATCACCTTTTATCGCAATGCTTTGTGACATAAAGAAATGTGTTTAATTAATGCACATATATAGCATCTCTAAGCAACTATTAAATATCACTTTTCTTATGCAGAGAACACGTTTTCTAAATTTGGGGTCTAGGTTCACTTTAGCTTCCCAAGAACATTTACATTACAGATCACGTTGATAAAACTGCTAGAGTGTCAGAGTGCTGGGGATGCATTCTGATGGGTTTAAATAAAGAAATACGTTTAAAATGATTGTGAAGACGAAGTAGAGTAATAACAAAAATGAAAACTCGTGTTCAATAAATAACTACAAGAAATAAAGTGCAAAGACTTTGATTGGAAGGAAACACACGGATAATACAAGGGAGGTGGATCCACAAAGCAGTAATGTCAACAAATGCTAAGAGAAAAGCCATGCATACTGAAGAGTGAGTTCATTCCAATTATGGACAGGCATGGCTATTGCAAAATGATTTTTTGGGATTGGAAAAAAAGGCATTTAATGTTCGCTTGAATCCGGTTTTATATATGTATTGAGTTAATACAAATACTTATGTTTGGTGTCAGACAGTTCATAAATATAGACGTTCCTTGTAATAATGTAAAGGAATTAAGTTATGTTGTTCTCCTGAAGAAGGGCTCCATAGAACCATATATACTTTAAGACTGAGCAACATTTAGAACACAATGCAAGAAGCTAAAAAATGTAACTAAGAGTATTAAATAATTAAATGCTCATTAAATATATTTAATCTTAGAAAGAGTAATTTTAATACACAAAAATGAGTATGTCCCCGGACCTGTGGGCAGCACTTGGGGGCTAAGACTCACCCCAACAGAGGCCAACAGCAGGGTCAGGGCAGGTCCAATGAGAATTGGTCAGCAAGGCAGATGCAGGGACAGAGGCCTTTGGAAACTTGTTGTGTCCGTATAGCTCAAACAGGAAGTCGGCCAACTGACCCTTGAAGTCAAATCTAGGAACCTGGCTTCAAGACAAGCAAGTCCAATCTTTCTTCAAGTTCTTCAGAGCGTAGGAAAGTCCTTCTTCTGATTCTTCACAGGTCCAGGAGTGTTCCGAGGAGAGTTCTGTGGGGTGCACATTTATGCTGAGTTACAGTCTGTGGGCATAGGACAATCCTTTGTCCGCCCCTTAAACCAGTTCTGGTCAGGTCCTCCCCTTCCTCTGAGTTTGGAGGCAGCCCAACCAGAGAGACAAAAGAGAGGCAGGCCTAGGAGTGAGCTTCATCTGCCAGTGGCAGCGTGGACATATTCTAAAGCTTAGGAGGGAGTTGGGTCATCCTGCCAATAGAGGAGACACCCTCCCCAACCCAGAGTCCTCTGTCCACTGTCCGGGAGTAATATACATCGTGCCACTGGGGAGCCATCAGAAGTCAGGTGACAGCTGGACATTGGCAGAAAAGCCTTTTGGCTTTAGTCATGAAAATGGCAACTTTCTAAAAGTGTAATTTCCAAAATAGTAATGCAAAACCCACCTTGAATATTAACTTGTAGATATTCCCAAACTGAATTTTTCACCTTTCTAAATGTAATACTGTAAGTCAGTGTTGACCTATGCTACCCCAAGCAATTGCCAGTAGTTAGACTTATTACAAGTATCCTCCCCTGACCTTTAGTGTGGTTGAGGTCTGAGCACAACACTCCTGTGATTTTCAGCAAATTAGTTAATCTCCCCATGCGTAAAGAAGAAAATAAATATGGCCTTTGGCAAAACATCCAATCACATTAAGAAAGGAATTTCGTCCATGTCGCAATGAAAATACTTTTGGAAGCAGACATCTGTTGCCGCTATAAGAACAGATAACAGCTGTTATCACAATAAATATCCATTTCTACGTAGAAAACAGCCTCTTTGAACTCCATACAGCACAGTAAAACATAACTACAAATGACATGAGGGTCAACAAGGACGACGGGGCAGAGGAAAAAAAGTATTACCTCAATTGCAGCATGATCAATGGAACAACGTCAATGAAGCTGAAGCAATCAGTACTTGGTCCATTTTCCAGCTGAAAGATGAGGACATGAAGCCAGCACGTGATGGCCAATTAGAAGGCAGCAAACAAGAGTGACAATGAAGCCAACGATTGTCAAGCAGTGGGTGGGCTGCAAGCCACCTGTTGTTTACAATATCGCTTGCATGTAAGAGAGCATGCAGCACATGCGCTGTTGCAGGCGAGACTTAAAAATATGGACACTGATGTGTATACTGTTCATGCCCCTATTCCATCCAAATATCTTCATATTTTCGGAGCTTGTAGTCCACATCAATCAGGGTCAGACTGGCCGATAGGGATTTCCCCACCCTGTGGCAACCTCAAAGGGTGCCGCTAGGATACAACTAATTCCAACTTATTGGACCCTAGCAGTACAACCCCATATAAATACCTGACCACAGGTTTTGGTAGACAGGCAGGCACCCACTTCCATCTTTATCCCGCCTGTATCTTGGTTTCATAGTTCTAAGGACTGGTTCTCCTCTTTGTTTTATGCATTAGTATTGCACTGTTTAAACTGCAATTGAATTGAATCACTTTATGTTTCATTGTCTTGGTGTGTTATTTTTTGTCTCGTTTGACTCGATTGTTGTAAATACTGTACATTTGTAAATTTGTATTTTTGTAGATACTGTGTACATGAACCTACTGCTTTGATGGTCATTTTGTTTGTGCTCGTGTTGTTGAAACTTTAAGAATCTGAAAAAAAGAAAATAAATGTGTTTGGAATATAAATCCAGTGGTCACGTGGTACATATGGACTGCGTGTCTGCAAAATTGCGTTGTTAAACTTTCCTGTCCAGCCACCCTGTTCTGTTTTTCATGTTGTTGAGATCCGGGCTGGGTAGATGTAGGATCCAAAACCTTCACTGGTTCACCGATAGGGATTTCAGGCAGTGCCCCACTGGATAGTCTTGAAGGTCAGTTTGTTGGTCATTTCTTTTGCTGTTTGTGGAACTGTTTCATGATTTGCTGGGTCAGTTTTCCTCCTGAATGCCTTGATTTTACTATAAACACTGCCTTCAACAAGTACACTTCCGTGCAGTCTTCAATACTTGCAAAAAGGTTAAGAACGTGTATATACAACTTCAAAACTGCCTGAAATTGAAAACATTCGCCTCGTTTTGAGCTATTTAATTCACTAAGTGTTGCCACTTTTATTTTGGTATCAAGTCTATTGCCTGTCCCAGTCCGGCCCTGGCTTCCATTTGACACCCTTGCAGTCAGAAACATACAAGTCAAACTCGTCATGCTTCAGACCAAATATTTAACACGTTTTATGCGACTTTAGCGGTTTATGAAGCCAACCTGTCTCAGATTTATCCAACACATTCTTGTTTTTTTAAATGATGCAATTTGGAATTCAGACTGCGCCTGTGTTACCTCTCCTAGAACTAATTTTATAATGCTCTTTACCACTTTTCATGCATCACTTCTGCTACTTCCTCCACCACTATTTTCTTCATAACTTTAAAGACTTTTCAGATCTGATGTTGATGAATAATGAATCAGATGTTGGTTGTAAGGGAGGTTGAATCATTCAGTAGGATTGTGCCTGTGGCAGATGAGTAGGCTGCGGGAGTATGAGAGAACAGGCCTGATTGTACATGTGATTGGGGTGGAGTGAAAATGAGACAATGACTTAACCTAGTCTAATGAGTTTGCTGCAGTAAAGAGGAGGGGCAATGTAAGTATAGGATTCTGTGTTTCAGCACAGCAGCAGCTTCTTTTATCAGAATAAGTGCTTGGTTCCATACCCGAAGCAAATGAAAGGGAGAGTGTTCCTAACAATGTCAAATAGATGGCCCATTTTGTGTGACTACAATGGTTCTGTCGGAGTGTGTAGACTATCAATTGGAAAAAGTGGCCTTCTGCCTTGTTATCTTATTGGACTTTCTCTACCCACCAAGGTAAATTGATTTTTTTTTAAATTTCAGAACCCATAATTTGCCATCTGCATTTGTGAATTAGAAGATCATGCTTAGAGTGGGTGTGTTTTTTTTAACTACTGAGGTTTTTAAAAACAATAAGGCCCTCTTACTTGTGGCCAGTTTGCCGAGACTATAATCGCATCTGATAACAGTTGGCACCGAGATATTCATAATTTTTCAGGTGCAATCATTGTCATCTACGATGGGTTTTGAGAGAATAACGTGAAGAGTTTGGTGCTTATGACACAAATATCTGCATGTCCCTGCAATATCTATGGGGTATGATGTGAGCAGAAAAATGGATAACTCCCTTATGTGCAGTAGGAGTTTCCCCACATACCAGAGTTAACGGGACACTCAAAATGAGGGCCTACCTGGCATTTATCATGTTCTACTATTTTCTAATGTTGTCCTTATTGGATTTGTTTTTCTCATAGGGACCAAAAGGCGACGTCGGCCCGATGGTATGTAACCTTTGAGTTCTCTTGTTGTCATTGCTTTACGCACCATTTTATTCAACTTACGTCTCTCATGATTCAAAATGATAGCGATTTAGCATGGATGTTTTTTTAAATAAAAAGAGCAGCCCAATACGAAATTGTATACTAACTGTTTTGTGTAGTATGAACAGCAATGCTTTTGCAGAGCATTACATTGTCACTGTCTAGAAGTACAACGAAATTGGATAATAAAAGCAACTCTTTACAGATCTTAGAAACAGAAAATATGAATACGATAGGATGTATACAAAAACACTTGACTATTAATATTATTATTATTGTTATAATCATTAACGCAGTCTACAGTCCAGTGTCTCCATTTTGTTGCCGCAATAGCTCCGTCTGGAGCTGGGAGAAACATAATTTTGTGCATTTGTCTCACTGAAAATGTACAGCACTACCACTATAACATTTTTAGCATCCCTCAACTCAAACTCTTTCTTAGTCGTATAAACGTGTAAGTTTGAGAGTTGACACACTGGCATTCATTTTATCATAATCTCAACATTACAACTACCTATCTTCCGTTGATTGCATACCAAATGCCATGTGGGGCATAGCAACTACAAATCCCTAAGGGTATAGTGGTGATGTAGCAGCAGCAAATCCTGATGCACAAAGTATCGGTCTGGGACAATTAAGATGCTCCCTACGAACTTTTGAATAGTATTTTGGCAGTACTAGTGCTGGTACATTTTGACACATGAACTTTTCATGGGGTCTACCTGGCCACTAAATAAGGGGAGATATCCTTGTTAATCACAGTTGAAAATTAGAAGAAAGAAAGACTAGGAGATCAAAAGAGAAAGTGACAAGTCATTGCCACAAAGATCTTATTACCTATCAATCCTCTTCAAAAAGGTTTAGTATTCCTATCTTAGTACATTGAATAAAATACCCCAATGCCTGTATAGCATCTTTATGTTAGGTCTCTCGTTGACTTGGAATACAAAACACCAAAATGTTCAACCTTTAATTTCTATAAGGATGACATAATATGTAATGTAAGCAGCCTGCTCAGTTACTAAAAATAACTCCTTGATCATGTTGCTATAGTGAATCATAGAGCAAAGGCTTGGATATATGAAATCAAATATGTTGTGTTAATTGTGATTAACTGTTCTTCTCGATGATGCATTTTCAGCAAATCCTCAGCTTCAAACTACACTTCTTGCTGCTGAAAGTTACTACAAAGCAAAGTGAATTATTTCTGCCTTAAAATAAAGAGGCATTGTGGAAAACTCAATAATAGCAAATGGTTGATGGTTGATGTAGCAATTGCTCGTATGAAAATGCTCTAATATCCGAGCAAAAAAATATGCTTTATGCTGAAAACATGCTGGCAATGAGGAAAATGACACACTGCCGTGCAGCGGAGAGTAAGAATACTGGTACATGTCATGGTAACTGTCTAGTACCTGACCTTTGTTCCGTACACCACCATTGTTACCTGGATTTTCAATGATCCAAGCTCAAACGTGAATCCCATTTTGTTTTGTTTTTACACTAGCCAAGGACTGGAGTAAGTTGCTAAAGGTGGAATCTTTCTAATTCCCGCCATTGCTGTAAAGAACCTCTGACAATAGCAACATATATAATAAAATGCATCAGTCAATGCAATAGTGCTAATTTAATCGATGGGTGAACCTGTTAGTTGCCACCCCATAATTCAAACCTTTGTCTTTCCGTTTTCACACACACTACAGTGTATATTTATATATTTTAAGTGTCATGTTATCCACTTTGAAATGGATCGATGATAGGATTCAGGGAAAGAGATTTGGGAAAAAATTACCTTCTGGAGGCGCACTGCAGCAATATTATCTGTTTCTACATTTTTTGCTGCTGTGTTGAGCTCTGAAAAGTGGGCACTGTTTACACCAGAGGCATAAGTAACACGAAATGAAGTGAAGCCTTAACTGTAATAATGTTTTAACTAGTAAGGCAGCACTAGTTTCAAAATTGGAACACTCCTCCAAATTATGAGGGGTTTCTTTGCTCCTATGTTGATGCTGACCTGAGTTACTGCTCAACAGTGGGATTCGTTATTTATAACGATTTCATCGAGCCTTTAAGTCTACATGGGGCTTCCAGGTGCTTGATCAGACTAGACAGGGCAGGAGGCAAGGAAATGTGAGTCTCTAAAGTGAGATTCTTTCTTCCCTGCACTTTAAGGCACACACCAGTCTTTCAAATGCTACAAGACTTCAAGTGCGCCTAATAAACAGAAAACAAAGTTGTAGCTTTGGGAAGCCATGCAGGCTTTTGAACATGTGTTTTAGATAATTCATCATTGTGAGAGTTTGTAAATAAATTATTTTTTTACAGAATTGGAAAATGTAAAGCTCTGCAGTACTTTCCCCGCTGATCTGTACTATTTAAGGATTAACTCTTTCACTGCTTTGAAGCCAATGATGTTCTTTCAGTCATAGCAGCATAATGGACTTTGTATGTCCAGTCCACCTCATTGTTCAAAGTTGTGTTTTGCTTGCCTTCTGTGAAGGCCTCATTTTCTACTGAGTTGATTTTACCATTACATTTGATGTGCAGGGTAAGCTAGTGGCAATGGAGATCTGCAGACTTGCCAAGGTGCATTGGGTTGAGTGAGAGCAAAGGATTACCAACCCAGAAGTGCACAGCAGTTAATTCACTCATTTGTTGAATGCAGATGATGTAAAGCCACTTCTCTGCAGCCTTTTGTAAAACCACTGGTGCTGGCCCATCACTGACGTGAATTCACCGGAATACCAGTGCCAAAGGAAATGACATCTCCCGACAGGCATCAAAGATTTAGTGCATTATCACACTCTTAGCCTCTCACCAGCCTTCACTTTCCTTCTCAAGGGCTGGGGAAGTACAAGGAGTGCAAAATAGAGAAGGTAAACACTGCTGAGCCTGTTACTTTTTTGTACCTGCTGCTGCCTTCAAAATATGTCAAACCATGTGTAGCAAGGGCAATGTCAGGGGTACCAACTAAGTAGCTTAAAGTAGCATACACAACTCTCTATAGGTTTTGTCCACAAGACTCTATCTAATTGTGGTGTTGTGATCACAACTTTGCATGAGGTGCATTCAAAAAGAGGGTGCGGCTTTAATAGTCTTGATGGCTGTACTAGATGTCATTAAGTCATTCCACAACTAAAGGGATCTAGATCTTAGTACTTCAGTGAAACAGATTACATTGTCTACCTTCCTATCTGTGTTCGTTGAGCTGTCTGCCTGTGGCTGACAAAGCGATGTTTGAAGAGATACTGGGGAATATGTACAAGCCCCTATCGCCACCACAACTTCACTTTTACGGACATTGTGGTGGCGATAGGGGCTGCGCCTTATGTACAAGGCAACGTTAAGCCACTTAACATGGCTTAACGCTGCATTGTACTAAAGGCCCCCTTTCACGCTATGGTTAGCGTGAAAGGGGCATGCAGTGGGTGTTCTGGTGACCATTCCACCACTCCACCCATTGTATTTGACGCTGCCCCCTATGTACAAGGGTGGCATACATTGGAGGCAGTGCCAAAATTAAGACCAGGAAAACCATGATCTTAAGTTGGTGAAACGAGGAGAAATGCAATTTTTCTTTTTCCATATGTGCTGCGTTGTGCAGCACACATGGAAACAGCAAAATGTCATGGTTTGTTTATGTACAGGGAGGTGTCCCTTCCTGTACATAAACAAACCTTTAACAAAAAAATGAAGCATGAAGCAGCACACATGAAAGTGACAGGATGGCATTTTAGGATTGGTTATGTGCAGGAAGGGACACCTTCCCACACATAAACAATCCTCCCCTGCACGGAGACACCCATGCACTCTGGTGCAAGGGTGCCTGCGTTGGCGCTAAGTTGATAAACTTAGCACCATCGCAGGGGGAAATGCAAGGCTGCACCACATTCTTGTAAATATGGTGCAGTCTTGCGTTTCATAAGTGGCTGAGCATGTCGCTAAGCCAAGGAGGCTAACGGCACGCTCTGCCACTTCATTGTACATATCCCCCACTACTTTCTTTGGAATATAAGACATTTGCTTGAAACCACTGAATATTAACTGCATCGCTGCGGCGGCTTTTCCCGCTGTGTGCGGCAATTTTCAAAAAGCCGCGTTACATGACGAGCTCAGCTCGTCATCAGCATACGAGCACCGTAGCTGATGACGAGCTCAGCTCGTCATCAGCAGCGAAGAGGTTAATAGTAGGTATAGCCCTTGGAGAGTCTGCACCAGATCTCTGGACCTCGAGTCTGTGGTCTAATCACTCAATATTGAGTTGCCGAGGTTTTTTTAAATTACAAAATCCGAAAACATCCCTGCATATAAGGAAAGTGATATAGAATAGAATAGATAAGTAAGAAGACTATAAGATGACGCCGTCTGAGGCTTTCAAAAGAGTTAAACATCCCCAGAACTCACCACATGAATGAAAAGTATTTCAAACAGAGCAATGAGTCTGTTGTCACACTTTAAATGATGAGTAAAAAGCAACACCCCATCACTTGAAACTCTGAGTAATCAAAATCAAATGCATGAGCAGACTTCCATGCTACCAAAAATGAGTAAAGGCAACGTATTTCGAAAAGCATTTACCGCTTGATGAGCAGTTATTCTATTCCTACAGCTCCTAGCAGTGATCTTCTCAGCCAGGCAGTGCGCCCCTAGGGACGGGTAAATCAGCGCGAAATGGCGCCCCAGAGAAATGAACTTTGGAGACTGGCGTTACAAGATGGAAGCTTAAGAAGAGTTATGTCGTAATGCAGCAGGTGCCTCCTGGAAAGGAAGATCCGGCAGAACCCCGTGATTTAAGATTTTAATAATCTCCCGTCCTACCACGGACAACTTCTAGTGTTTTTACGGCGTGTCAGAAGCGCAAGTTGTTATGTTACGAAAGGTCGGGAAACGGCAGCGGCTGATACATTCTCTTGTTGCAGCTCAGCGCGCAGGGCAAAGTATCATGTGTGTGGGGAGAATTGGAGTGCTAAATCATTTCAGTACCTGGGCCCTGGTGACACAACATTCCCGTTTAAAGCGCATCAATTATTGTCAACTTGAAAAGATTGACAAAATGTGTGCGATTAAGGAGGGCAACCAGGGGAGGATGCCCCTCCATGCGATACGCTCTACTGGCGCTGTGCAATGGTCGCCTTTGAACTCCTGTCAGGTGTTATGATACACCGCGAAATGTGTTCGCTCCCTTACTGTGCCGGATCAATAATGCAGACTAGACTGCATGCTTTCTAATTTGAAAAGGGCAGGTGGCGGCCGTCATTACGCAGGCGCGGGATGCTTTAGAGCCAGGCTGCTTTGGTTCCCAAATATACACGCAGCCGCCCTCTCTCTGGCTTCCACGACAATCTGTCTGTTGAACTCTCCAGCCTAATCAGTGAATCACGACAGCCTCCCCACCTCCTCTGCCCGCTCTCCTGCGCCTTGCTAAATCTTTGAATTGCTTGTGTTACCAAGGCAACCCGTTTTTTTTATTAGACATTCACACAGAAGATTCATTATTTTCAGGCACAACAGTAAGTAAAGTTGCCAATAAACAAGCATTTCTTTGCCACTGTGTTGGCTATTTTTATTTAAACGTCCTTCTTACCGTTTTTCTCTAAAAGGAGACTTAATAGGAGGCTAGGAGAGGGATAGTTTACATCGACACACCTTTAGGTACTAGACATTTTAATTGCATCATAAACCATGGGCATACTTATACCGTATTAACCAGTTTCTGCCTACCATTGTGAATACCAGTACGTACCCATCATTATTACATGCTTTCCCATAAACGTTTGTACTTTAAAAGATTAAAAAAAAAAAAACGAATGTCCAATACTTTCTCTCCATTAGTCATCACAGTCTTCTCTTACTTGGGAGGTTATTACACCACAGATACTACTTTTGTCCACAGACTCCTTCTCATCAGCTTTTCCTTCGAGGCCTTTTAGATTCTTCCGGGATTCTATGTCTTTGTTCTGTCTCACCTTGAGGATGCCCTATTGCTGTGTACAAAGGAGCAGGTATTGTACTGTGCCACTATGTTCTGGTTCTAGGGTCCTTGAAGGCAGGCGGGCACCTAGAGCCAAATTTCGGGGGGGGGGGGGGGGGGGGCATGGGGATGACAAATATTTCGGGAGGGGGGGGGCTAATTCTTCCAACCACAGACAGAGTGGCTGTAATAAAGGGTGAACAGGGGGGAAATGGTGGGGTCATGGCAGCCTATCCTCCTCTGAAAGCTGCCATAGTATCCCACCCACTAAGAATAAGCCAGAGTCGCAGATAGCCAATCCAATCATGCCTTGGAAATGGCTTGTTTTGGTATGGCGATGCCAGTTTACACAGAGAACTTGTCCACTAATGTCTATATGGTTCTTTGCCTTGTTAAGAAGGTGAAGATGAATCCAAAGAGGAATTCCACCCTGCAAAAAAGTGTAAACGAAGAAGAATCATGCTGACAGTCATTACATGGTTCCCTACGATGAAAAGGGAGAAGTTTTATCTATGAGTAATCAACCGATTCTCTCTTCATGTGACCGTCTTGCATTTATAATAGAGGAGAAGAAAAAAATGCAAGCAAGAGATAAGTTTAAAATTCCAAAATCACTACTGCTGGTGCCCCTCTTAAACGTTGCTAGGGATGGAAAATAGTAATGTATGCATCTGAGTTTAATACATTATGTAAATTAGGCATGGGCCCTTCTGGCCTTCTCTTCCACAACATCTTTTGCAGTGTGTGACCCTCCTTCCAGTCATCTTCACTGACAGAACAATACCTCTGTATATTCCAAATAGATCACATTCTATGGCAACTGAATTGTTGTTGCTTTCCAAGACATTTTCACCTCCACAGACTTTTGACAAAGTCGTACTGCAAACTGCTGCAACTTCCTTGTTATTTATGTAAGGAATATGGTGCAGTCTCAGAAAGAGCATTTCACAAAACCTGAGCTCTCGAAGTCTGAACTTTCTTTGTACCTCCTCCCCCTCCCAGCTCTAAGAAGTATCTGCAGAAGACTACCTGGAATAATTAACAGGCCTGTGAAAGGCGATGCTGGTCAGGTGTGATGCACTGCACAAGGGTGGAATCCCAGAGCATTGGAGACATGCACCTGGTTCCTAGGGTGGGGGAATCCTGTGTGTCCTGGTTAGCCTGGCACAGTAGCCCTGTGCTGAATGACGAGGTGGCACAGGGCACCATCCTGTGGGCCACACACCTGCGGTTGTGCACTTCAGTACCGCTCAGTGAGACGATGGCTATACTAAAAAAAAGTTTAAAGCATGGTTATTGCCTGATATGACTCCATGGTCCATGCTTGTGCACACTTTCTTCGGCTAGCAGATAGCCCAGCTCCAGATAGCCCCTGGGTGGAGAGGATCATTGGGATAATGCCACCACGCATCACCAGGCTTACAAGCACAGTGTGGCAGGGGGACACAGCTGCTACAGACCCTGAACATACATTAATAATGATCCCTGGCGATGATGGTGTCCTCTAAAGAACTAAAAAACGGCCTCTAGCCTCCTCGGAAAATACCCTGTGCCTGACAGGGGCAGTCTGCCACTGAATACCCGAGGACCACAGTGGCAGGCTGTTAGATTTGGGGGTCTCTAGTTGGCACAGCTAGGTACTTGTGACAAATAGGGACCCTCTCCTCTAGTCAGAATAAGGGGATTACACTCCTAAAATAACCCCTGCTCACCCCCTTGGTAGCTTGCCACGAGCAAAAGGGCTTTACTTAGGAGGCGTTGTAAGTTAAGAAGTTGTGACCACATACAGTAACCCAGTGACAACACTACAAATGGACACCACACAGGTTTTATATAAAAAATAAGTAGACTTTATATAGAGTTACCACAAGACCATAAACAACTAAAATACACAATATGATTACTTTAAGATGGTAGATTTAAGCTTAGTTCAGTTCTGAGATGCGACACTCTGCGTCAATGTACCTTATGTTATGTTATGTTATGTTATCTTGGTTTTGTATAGCGCACGGCTACTCAAAGAGTGTCCCGGCGCTTTGGATGCACACCTATATCACAACATAACAAGAAAAAGACAGAGAAAAGGAAAGATCCAGAATAACCACAGGGGAGACAACTAAGAGGTAAAAAGCCAGGTTTTAAGACCCTTCCTAAACGCCAGTAAATTTGACGTACTGCGCAGTGTCACTGGTAGCGTGTTCCATAACTGCGGGACCAGCAGTCTAAAAGAACGGCCTCCGATTCGTGCCCTTTTTATACGAGGGACCATGGCAAGAAACAGGGATCCGGACCTCAGGGACCTAGCAGGGTGGTAAAAGGCAAGCCTTTTTTGTAGGTATTTTGCTCCTGAGGCATAAAGAGCTTTATGCGCCAAAGTCAAAGCCTTGAAAATTATCCGCTTCCGGACGGGAAGCCAGTGCAGTGACTGCAGGAGGCCCGAGGCTCTAGCACAGCGAGATAATCCAAAGATGGCCCGTGCTGCTGAGTTCTGGACCACCTGCAGCCGTTGTAACAGATACTCTGGCAGGCCGAGATAAAGGATGTTAGAATAGTCCATTCTCGAGCCAATTAGAGCCTGCACTGTTATCTTCCTGTGCTCCTCTGATAGTAAGGGGAGAAACTTGCGCAGCATCCGGAGCAAACCAAAACAGGTGCCAGTGAGACCGATTATCTGGGAGCGTAGTGTTAGGCCGTTATCGATCTTAATCCCCAGGTTCTTGGCCACCTGGGAGGAACCCGCGGGAGGAAACATGTTCTCTGGCCACCACTCCTTCCAATCTGGATCCGAACTGCACCCGAAGAAGAGAACCTCCGATTTATCCGAGTTGCACTTGAGGCTGTTACGTTGGAACCAATTAAAAACAGCCCCAAGGCAACCCCGGATACTCTCTCCGTCGAAATCCGCGCCTTTCTCGCTTAAGTTGTGTTGCACTTCCACAACCAGCAATGTCGCAGCGATGAGAAATGTGCAAAGTTCAGATACAAAGAAATAAAGGCGTGAAGATCTTCCAGATGCGGCATGCTTCTCGGGGATGCGAGAAGTCCTGGGTTCGATGCGTGGACTGCAGCAGCGACACCCTTACGATGCGATGGCAACCGCTCCAGCGGCGACGCTCTTCTCCCACAATGCGTGAAGCTTCCACTCAATGCGAAAACTACAGAGGCAGACCCTAGTCTAGTGCATTTAGTGTGCCCAGGGCATGTAAAGCCAAATGCTGCTGGTGGGCCTGCAGCACTGGTTGTGCCTCCCACAGAAGCAGCCTTGTAAAATGTGTCTACGGTCTGCCATTGCAGAGCCTGCGTGCAGTCTGGTACTGTCATGCTGACTGGGCAAGTGCACGCACTGCCCAGTCCTTAAACCTTCCCTTTTCTTCATATCAGTCACCCCTATGGTAGGCCCAAGGACAGGGTGCATTGTAAGTATAAGGTAGGACAAGCCCTGGTGTGTGTGGCATGATCTAATAGTGAATAACAGCCATTTTCGTTTTTCACTATTGCAAGGCTACCTGTTCTCCATAGGCCAGAATGGGCTGTTAGAGTTATTACATTTTATAATCCTAACTGTCTCAGAGAACAGGGTAGAAATTCAAGTTTAGTATGCCTGAACTCAGAATAATAAAATACATCTTTTAGTAAAGTTTATTTTAATATTCTGTGTTTGCAAATACCACTTTTAGACAGTAGGTATTTGCTTGTCTAACCATTCAAACCTGCCTCTGCTAGGTTGTGTATTCCTTTGTCTGGTTTTGTGAGTGACAGGGCTGGTGAATTCCAAGAGACAGGCTGAGTCACCCAGTGGTGAATAGAGAGATCTGCATCTAGATGGGAGGGAGGAGTTGCACCTGAACCTTGAATAGGGCTGTGCCTGCCTTCCACAATGCTGGCTCTACACCCTGGGGAGCGGCAGGTGTCTCTGCTCTGCACACTGAAAGAAGAGAAGGAGTCCAGTCAACAAAGTGCTCCAGGACTGTACTTGCATTACACAATGCTGGCTCCACCTCCTGTGGGGCGTCTGATGTGCCTGCCCTGCATCGTGAAAGGAAAGGAGAAGTCTGGTAAACAGAGTGCTTCAGAACTGGTTTGGACTGGGCAAAGGCACCTTTCCCCTCAGAGAACAAATGATTTTGGGGTATAAATATTTGGACCCTGATCCCATGAAATTAGATCACTTGGACTACAAGAAGAAACCATTACTGAGGAGAGGAACCTGAAGAAACTGAGGAGAGAATATTCCCAAGCTGAAGTGCTTTCTGACAGGTGTCAGTCCAGATCACCTTCTTGGGCTGCTTCCTGGAAGTCAGCTCTGTCAAGGGTGCAACAATGTTGCCATAGCCCTTGACAAACCTCCTGTAATACCCCGTGAGACCTAAGAAGGCTCTCGCCTCTGTCTGGGATTTGGGTGGCTCCCAAGCCAGGATGGTTTCAATCTTTTGTTGTAGGGGCTCCACCTGGCCGCTCCCAACTTGGTGTCCCAAGTACACCATGGAACCCTGCCCGATCTGGCACTTACTCACCTTGATCGTGAGGCCTGCTTTCTGCAGCGCCATCAACACTTCTCAGAGGTGGCGCAGATGTTCCTCCCAACTGGCACTGAACACTGAGATGTCATCCAGGTAGGCGGCACTGAACTCATCCAGTCCAACCAACACTTGGTTGACCAACCTCTGAAAGGTGGCAGGGGCATTCTTCATCCCAAAGGGCATAACACGGAACTGGAAATGCCCATCTGGTGTGGAGAATGCTGACCTCTCCTTTGCCTCATGAGTCAATGCGATCTGCCAGTACCCAGACTTTAAGTCAAACGTGCTGAGATACCGTGCAGCCCCTAGCCGATCTATGAGCTCATCAGCTCTGGGGATGGGGTGCGCGTCATTCTTCGTGACTGAATTAAGCCCTCTGTAGTCCATACAGACCCAGAGTTCGGGTGTGGCTGCAGCCTTCGGGACCAAGACCACTGGGCTGGCCCAAGGACTGCTAGATGACTCAATCTCCCCTAGTGCAAGCATCTTTGAGACCTCCTGTTTGATGCAAACCTTTACCCTGTCAGTTACCCTGTAAGACATGTGCTTCATATGTAAGCTGTCTCCTGTGTCCACATTATGGACGCACCAATCTGTGACACCAGGAACCAGGGAGAACAGATCAGAAAACTTTCCCAGCAACTGGCGTCAGTCATTATGTTGCTCATGGGTCAGGGTGGAAGAGCGGTTAACACCATCCACTGACCCATCTTGCTCTGAGGCTGACAAGAGGTCAGGAAGAGGCTCAGTCTCCTCCATCCCAGCATCTGATGCCAAGAGCATGCCCACTTCAGACCTCTCTAAGTGGGGCTTAAGACGGTTGACATGTAGGACCCTCAAGGGGTTCCTAGGAGACCGCAAGTCTACCAAGTAGGTAACTGGACTCTTGCGCTCCACAACCTCAAATGGTCCGGTCCACTTATTTTGGAGCGCACAGGGCTCCACTGGGACCATGACCCACACTTTCTGGCCAGGTTGAAGCTCTACCAGAGAGGCATTCTGGTCATACCAGTGCTTTATCTCCTCCTGCTGGCTTTCACATTCGCCTCGGCGAGTTGCCTGAAACGCCTAGTTTGGTTTCTGAAGGCCAGCATGTCGCTATATACATCTTGGGGGGGCTTCCTGGGAGATTGCTCCCAGCCTTCCTTAACCAAACTCAGAGGTCCTCTGACTGGGTGTCCATAGAGAAGCTCAAAGGGACTGAACCCTAGAGATTTCTGTGGCATCTCACGGTATGCAAAGAGTAGGCACGGTAAGAGGACGTCCCACTTACGCCTCATGGGTTCCACAAGACCCTTATCATGCCTTCAGGATCCGGTTGAACCTTTCAACCAGCCCATTTCCTTGGGGTGGCAAGGAGTGGTGAACTTGTAGGTTACACCACACTCCTGCCACAGGGACTTCATATACTTGGAAATGAAGTTGGTCCCCTGGTCAGACACTACCTCACGAGGGAATCCCATTCGGGAGAAAATTACCATCAGTGCTTGTCCCACCACGGGGGCCGTCACTGTCCTCAGAGGTATAGCTTCCGGTTACCGGGTGGGATGGTCCACCAAGACCAGGATGAACTTGTTGCCTAGCTGTCTTGGGGTCCAGTGGCCCCACAATGTCAATCCCCACCCGCTCAAAGGGGGTACTGACCACAGGGATTGGCTGGAGCGGAGCCTTTTGCTTCCTCCCACTCTTTCCGCCTGCCTGGGAAGTCTGACAAGTCCGGCAATGAGTATCAGAACTCTTGCACATTTGGGGCCAATGAAAGTGGGTGACAAGCCTCTCAAAGGTCTTGTCCTGCCCCAAATGTCCTACTAATGTCACATCATGAGCCAGCCCCAGTAGGAAGGCTCTGAACCTCTGGGGTACCACCAGCACACGGGCTGACCCAGGTTCAGCAACTTTAGGCTCACTATACAGGAAACCATTCTCCCAGTAAATCAAGTGTGACCCTGACTGATCACCTGCTGCCTGGCTTGCAGCCTGTTGCTGCAAACCCACAGGAGAAGGGCACTCTCTCTGCTCCTTGCAAAATTCTTCCTTAGAGGGGCCTCCTTCTTGCTGCCAATGGGTCAGCTCAGGCAGGTCCCCCAGTTCCCGTACTTGCTCCCCGGTAGGCTCCAGGGCATCCCCCTCAGGGTCTACGTTCTCCTGGGTCATGTGAACTTCAGGGGCCGGTTTCCTGCTCCCCTCGCCACTTCTCTCTTCGGCAGGTTCCTGGGCCTCCCTCTCAGGCTCCAGGTACTCTTGAGAACCCCTATTGGCTGACATTGACCGGGTGGTCATGCACGCCCAGTCAGGCAGTCCAACCATCTTCAAGTGAGTTGTCTTCTCCATCTTTTCCCAAGGGGAACTCTCCAAGTCATTTCCCAACAAACAGTCAACAGGCATGGCGGGCCTCACAGCTACCTGAAGAATACCAGAGACCCCCCCAACTCAAAGCGAACCTGAGCAATTGGACAATGACTCTCTGTGTTGTCGGCGTTAACAACTTGGCAAAATGCATGAGGGACAATCTGCTCTTGAGACACCAGGTGACACCTAACAGCTGTCACACTGGCTCCAGTATCTCTAAGAGCCTCCACCTTTAGGCCATTGACGGTCACTCGCTGTCCATATTTCTTAGTATTCCTGGGCAGCTGAGCTTCTGTGACTATCTCACTGTTTCCTAAAGAGACTGAGGTCATCTTTGCGGACCCCATCCACCTTGGACATCAATCTCCTCCCCCAAGGCTACACTAGCCATCTGCAGGGGCGGAGCACCAGTGGGTGCTTGTTTACCAAACAGGTGGCACGTGGTATCATTTGCCTTATGACCCAGGTCGCCACACTTGTAACACTTCAGGGGCCCCTGGGGAACAGGACTACCTGTTGCAACCCTTTGCTTTCTCTCAGGGGGAGGCTGGGAACCTTTCACGGTGTTCCCTTGGGTACTACATTGGGGCCCTTTGCGGAACTCCTTCTGTTTACCCTTGTCCCCCCCACTCTTCTGTTGGGGACCCTGCCCACCTTTGGATGAGTCTCCCACGTAACTCTTGTGGACCTGGGTGCTCACCCAGCGGTCCGCCTCCTCAGCAAGCTTCCTAGGGTTAGTCAGCTTGCTATCTATCAGATGCTGGTGCAGCTCTGGAAAACAATTATCAGACAAGTGCTTCCATGCAAACAAATCAAAGAGACCTTGAAAATCATTAACCTTGCTGCCCTTTACCCAACCATCCAATGCTCTGCAAAAGAAAGTAACATATTCAAACCACGTTCTGTTTTCTAACTTTTTGCATTTCCTCAACCTCTGCCTATAGAGCTCAGGTGTCAAACCATATCTAGACATAAATGCATCTTTCATGTGGTTGTATGAATTGTGGACATCAGAAGGCAAGTCTAACAATGGCACTTCCAAAGAACACTGGGGAGCTGGGGGGTAAAGTCGGATGTCTGAGACTTCAGGAGGAGTCAAGCTCTTTTCCAAGCCCTTGGAGATCCTTCACAAGTTGAAAGCAAAGTACACAAAGTTCCTTTCTCCTTCATTTGGCAGTAAGGCACCCACTGTAGGCCAATCCCCCAAGCAGCACTTCAGCTTGGGAGTATTATCTCCTCAGTTTCTTCAGGTTCCTCTCCTCAGTAATGGTTCTTCTTGTAGTCCAAAAGTGATCTAATTTCATGGGATCAGGGTCCCAATATTCATACCCCAAAATCCTTTGTTCTCTGAGGGGAAAGGGGCCTTTGCCCAGTCCAAGCCAGTTCTGAAGGATTCTGTTTACCAGACTTCTCCTTTCCTTTCACAGTGCAGGGCAGGCACACCAGCCGCTCCCCAGGGGTGGAGCCAGCATTGTGGAAGGCAGGCACATCCCTATTCAAGGTTCAGGTGCAACTCCTCCCTCCCATCTAGATGCAGAGCTCTCTATTCACCACTGGATGACTCAGCCTGTCTCTTGGAATTCCCCAGGCCTGTCACTCACAAAACCAGACATAGGAATACACAACCTAGCAGAGGCAGGTTTGAATGGTTAGACAAGCAAATACCTACTTTCTAAAAGTGGTATTTGCAAACACAGAATATTAAAATAAACTTTACTAAAAGATGTATTTTATTATTCTGAGTTCAGGCATACTAAACTCGAATGTCTACCATGTTCCCTGAGACAGTTAGGATTATAAAATGTAATAACTCTAACAGCCCATTCATGCCACACACACCAGGGCTTGTCCTACCTTATACTTACAAAGCACCCTGCCCTTGGGCCTACCATAGGGGTGACTGATATGAAGAAAAGGGAAGGTTTAAGGACTGGGCAGTGCGTGCACTTGGCCAGTCAGCATGACAGTACCAGACTGCACGCAGGCTCTGCAATGGCAGACCTTAGACACATTTTACAAGGCTGCTTCTGTGGGTGGCACAGCCAGTGCTGCAGGCCCACCAGCAGCATTTGGCTTTAGACGCCCTGGGCACACTAAATGCACTAGACTAGGGTCTGACAAGTAAACCAAATAGACAAACATGAAACCACTGATTAATACATCAATTTACAGTAGGGAGCACTTGCACTGTGGCATTGAATAGCAGTGATACAGTGCCCAAAGCATCTAAAACCAGCAAAAATACATGAGGCAACAGAGAAAATGGAAGGGAGACCCACGCCAATGTTGTCAGGTCTAACACAGGTGAAGTGTGGAAACAAGATGCAAAAGGAAGGCTTACTATAGGAGAAAGGTTGGCAAGTTCCGGATCAAATAAGAGAGAACCTATTTTTTCAGAAAGCTGCCCACATTCAAAGGAAAGAGATAATTTATGTTATATTTGTAACATATGGTATCCTGATTACATCTTACACACTCGTACTCAACCTTGGGCAGCAAGCACTAGGAAGTATTTTAAAGGCAAGACCAAACAAAAAAAAAGAACACCATTTACATTTTTTCCAGACGGTCAAAAGAGTGAAATTACTTTGGGTTTCAAGAGTAAGTGATTTCATTGTTTGGCACCCAGGAAAGAAAACAAACAACTTCCTAATCACGCCCTCTGCGTAGAAGGTAGTCCTAGGAGGATGGCTCTTGCAGAGCAAAAGGTTCTCATGAGAAAATCATGAATAATTCTGTGTTAAGAAAGATTTGGCCTGTCTTATGCAGAGCTCAATGATAAATGTAGGGAATTTTGATGGATTGACAAAAGAGAGCCACTGAAGATCAGGCAGATAAGTAACAGAAGAATGAAGAGACAACCCCAAAATGAGCAGAGCAGAGGCTTTCTGAATAAGGTGATGGATACCAAATGAAGACAGTCCAGGCACATAAAGTGAATGGGATGTCATAGAACGGGATGAAAATGTGGATAACATCCATATAGGACATGAGCGAGAACCCAAAAGAGCATATAAGACAGGTAGAGATTAAAGAAGGTGGGGCTCAGAGAAGAGCCAGGCAAATGCCCCATAGAATGCCACACCGAAGACATTCATAGAAAGACTGAATGGGAGGTAAGGATCCCTCAGTGTTTAAAGAAGTAGAGAGATCACATAGTATTAAAAGAAGTGACCCCAGTCAGGTGGAGCAAAGTATCACACTGAGCTCGAATCATTTGATATCCAGTTGGATCAGAACTGATCTTCCTTCTCCGTTAAAAATCATATGAAGATCATCCACAAATCACTAGAAGGACTTCCATTCCATGCAAAGGATGAATGACTTCTTGATCACTGTAAATGACAAAATTGGTCTCTAAGAATGAAAAGATGTAAAATTTTTCAATTATTATCGTTAGGAAAGTTAAGAGTGATAAGTTTGTAGTTGCTAGGAATTGTAAGATCACACAGCCTGGTGAGGAACATGCAAAGCCTCCCTCTACCCATCTGAGCGCCGAACCACGGTGCTCAGACCAATCACAACGCTGCTTTGCAGGGGTTTTCTTCTGCTGCTGACGGACGGTACTGGGACCGGAAGATGAAGAGGATGGAGGAGAAGCGGCAGTTGTCCATTGCAGGTAAGTTCTTTTTTTTCTCCATTAAATCCCCCCACCGCACCAACCCGTTCGGTATCCGCCGCTTCTGGTACTCGAATGCCTTAATTGGTGTTTGACTTGACCAGCTCTTCAAAATTACCACAGAAAGGAAGGAGCTATTCTCTGACAATTAGTTGGTAGATTTAAGAGTATCAAGGAGAATAGCAGTGTCAATTCGAAAATAAGTTAGCAGCACTGAAGTCCATATCTTTGCTAAAGGGAAGCAGGGAGTGAGAAGTGAGCAGAAAGTGACAGAAAGGGCAGAAGTGATGACTTTGAACTAACGCCTAAAATATCTAGAAATTGTTCAAACTAGAGAAGGTGAAGGTGAGAGGTTTCCCCAGATAGCCAGGCCAAGCACAGATATTTAGTAGGTCAGTGCTATGGTATTTTCAGTACACATAAACTGACTCAAGAAAATTATCTCAAAAATGCATCAGGGCAGATACTAGCAAATTGTGCACCATCTATCTACAATCTATGTGCTAACAGGGTGTGTCACAAATTTCCAGTCATAGGGGTTCGTAGAACGACTTGCCTAACTGATATTAATAAGGCAAGTTGCTAATTGCAACCCAGTGTGATGGGCTCCAAAAACAGGGATGCTAGCATACAAGGAACAGTAGACCACTAACCTTGCATTTCCATACCAAAATATGTTTTTTTTAAAGCAGCACCAGTTCCTTTAAAGGAAACATCAGGGGGAAGCAGGTAGTGGTCCCTTGGATTCAAGTTGCTCATCCCAACGCTGCAGACATGATTTTTAAATAAATTACCATCTCAGTTCGGGTTTGTAGCTCATCATTGGTTTCTGACTGCAACTTCATGCACCGACCATTCATACATTACGATCCGATTCAGAAATAGGATGGGCGCCTCTTTCACTCCCTCGCTTGTTTGCGATTCAGAAAGGATCACAAAAGCCCTTTTATGAGTTGGAAAGACTATTAAGACACATAAAAATGTTTTGAATATTTTAAAAATCCCCTTTGCCATCGCAAAACCCAGTTATTTTGCAAATCACAGGAATTGTGACCACTTGAAGGGCTTTGTACATCAGTCCTTCAATAATTCGAGGCAAGAGTTATCTCAGAAACCGAATGAATACTGAAGGAGAGACAAATACAGTAAACGAATTATCATGAGCCTAATGCAATTAACGTTTTCAACCCCATGCATATCACCTTTCCTTACCCAGTGTACAGAACTGGCTGTTGTTACCTGTTGCCACTCTCATCTGTTTCTTAGGTGACAATTAGAAACAAACAAACACAATATTGAATTTTCTTTAAAAAAACACTTTCAAAGTCTTCGTTTGGATGCAGTATTTAACATGAAGTCTTTTTGTGCCAGGGAGAACCAGGCCCGATGGGCTTACCAGGACTGGAAGGCCTGCCAGGAGAGAAGGTAGGTCACACTTGTTAAATAACCACTCTGCGCTTTTCTTCTGCTTTTCAGCTGATTGTTTATTAGGCACAACCATTTACTGTATTCAAAGAACACGTCAAGCAACTCGCAATTTTCTGCTCTCTCCCGCGCTTTTTATAATCCGCTGATGCCTTAGCCGAGAATTCCTAACTGGTGGTTTTGCTTAAAAGGCTAGCTGGCAGTCATTTAAAGGTTGTTGGTATTGTTCATGGAGTGATGTGTTTTCTGACCAGCATGCATTGTGTAAATCAGGCAGCAATTTTTAGCAAGTATTTACCGGCCTATCAAGAGAGATGTCCTCTTGTGGCACAGGTTGTCGGTGCCTCCTCACCCTCACGCATAGATGCCCACATTGACAAGCTGGAGATGGCATTGTGAATACCTGAGAGAGAACAGGAGCGAGGCCTTCTGGAGAAAAGTGCTTCTCCAGAAATTACCCTTTTAATAAACGCGCCTCCCCAGTTGACCCACGTGCTGAGTGCTTTATTAGCATGCACGCGGTGTCTCTTCACAACACCTGAGTGATGGAGTAACAATACTAACGCATTTAAAGAACAAAAACGAGAATGCAGTACTGAAACTAATATCTGTGGCTATTTCCTCCATTTGAACTGCTGAATTTACTGTTATGAGGAGCCAGGTTACTCACTGGACTCTCTCCAGACAGAGTGCCTTTATGTGTACCCTTGTTAGCAGCTGGTGCTCAGTAAATCCATACAGTTCACTTCTGCGGATTATCCCAGAGTTCCTCGGGGGCTTTCCACCATCTTGGACCATTCACCTTTTGCTATTAAGAACCCCCATCGTGCTCTGCAGCTGCATTACATCATGCCGCCGTCAGAGCAGTCCAGTGACAGAAATCGATTATTGGCAATACCAAAAGATGGTCTGCAGGCACTTAAACAACTGAGCACACAAAGTAAAGGCCCTTCTACATGGTGTAATTAAAATCCTAAAATCTCAGGGGCAGATTTATGTTAACTGGCGTATCCCCAGGGATGCGCCAGTTAACGTGCGCCACAGTGCGCCACAGCTCCGCCACCCATGGTGCGCCGCATTTATAATGCGGCGCACCATGGTGCAAGAACGGCACAGATGCGTGACGCATCTGTGCCGGAAATGTAGCGCATTGCTGGAGTTGCGTCGCAAGCGCGACGCAGCTCCAGCAAGGCTCGGGGGTGCCCCATCTACACAATGCTGCATCAAGACCTACGCCTGCTTCAAGCAGGCGCAGGGTTTTGACGCAACATTGGCCTGAACGTGACTGAGTGAAATCTCATAGATTTCACTCAGCCACTTTCAGGAGGTGTTCCTGCGCAGGAACGCCCCCCACCCCTGCGCAGGAACGCCTCCTTATGGTGCAGGGCTTTACAACGTGACGCATCTCCTAGATGCGTCACGTTGTAAATAGGGTGCATTGTTTGCGCCGCAGTTGCGTCAAATAAAGTGGCGCAATTGCGGCGCAAGGGCATCATAAATCTGCCCCTCAATCTTCAAGCGCTTCGCCACCATCTCTGTCAGTGCTAAGTATTATGGGCTCTAAATAAATATTGGCCTACATCTTATCTATGTAAAAGAACAGAGAGGTACCCCTAAAACAAATCAAGGGAAATGAGGTTATCCAACCATAGTATCAACAGATTCCCTTGACACAAGACTGAGAACAGGTGTACATAAACAATACTCACAGTATCACAAGTACAATATCATACAACAAGAAAATTAAGTTCATTTTATTTTGAATATGCTATAAAAAAGACAATTATAGGGCTGACTAATCTAGATCCCTACTCTAAAAGCATCATATAAAACAATACAGACAATTGCGACATGCACAATTGAAAAAAGGGACAGAACAGGTACAACATGAAATTGTTGAGTGCAAATTGTATATTCGGGCTCCGTTGTGGTTACACCGATATTGTGTTACTTTAATATCAGCACATCAACTTTGGTGTTGGAGACTTGAATTATACCAGTAGTACCGTCGACGTGTTTCGGTGGGTTCTCGTTATATTAACCACCTTTGTCAAGACATGCAATTATTTGTCACTTGGTTACTTAATGTCTCCTGCTATCTGTCCTGTTATGGTATATACAAGATATGACTGTTGGTCGATGCCAAAAACAAGTGGGGGTCAGTATGCAATACGGACCCCCACTTGTACCGGACACTACCAACAACCCGTCAGGTAGTCACTTTGGAGGCCAACAAGCAGATTTTGACATCGACCAACAGTTATCCTCGACAACTGCGAGGACCAGCCCCTACATAGATACCGCTGAAGTTATTTGTGGTCTTGAACAACAGAAAAATTTATTTTAATTGTTTCCAACATATGTTCGGATATTTACGTGAAGTGGGATAGTCATATCTTGTATATACCAGGACAGATAGCAGGAGACATTAAGTAACCAAGTCCCTCGCTTTAGCCTTCGTCTCGATCAAGTACCAACTCTGAATCCTGAGAAGTGAAACATATCTGGAATTTAGGGGCGATTTGATACACCCCCTGAGTGTGACAGATAATTGCATGTCTTGACAAAGGTGGTTAATATAACGAGAACCTACCGAAACGCGTTGACGCCACTACTGGTATAATTCAAGTCTCCAACACCAAAGTTGATGTGCTGATATTATAGTAACACAATATCGGTGTAACCACAACGGAGCCCGAATATACAATTTGCACTCAACAATTTCATGTTGTACCTGTTCTGTCCCTTTTTTCAATTGTGCAGGTCGCAATTATCTGTATTGTTTTATATGATGTTTTTAGACTAGGGCTCTAGATTAGTCAGCCCTATAATTGTCTTTTTTATAGCATATTCAAAATAAAATGAACTTTTACATTTTCAATTTTCTTGTTGTATGATATTGTACTTGTGATACTGTGAGTATTGTTTATGTACACCTGTTCTCAGTCTTGTGTCAAGGGAATCTGTTGATACTACATCTTATCTACCCAGGTAAACCTGCCACCAAACAACTGAGGCAGCTCAACAGATCCCACTTCGACCGCATACTACATTCTGCAGGAAGGGAAACAAATTGTCAACGAGAATATTGACTGTTCTAGCTTATTTTACACTGGATCCTAGAGCACCATCTGAACAGACATAAAAAGTGCATAACATACAGCCATATCTGTAAAAAATACGACCAAAAGAAAGACCCCGACAGCCTTGACTCATGTGGCCTCCTCTACCCCCCTCCTACACCCCTCTCCCCCACCCCTCTCCCCCACCCGTGAGAGCCAGAACCAAGTTGAAGGTGTTGAACCTCCTTTGCACGAGTCCTGTGGTGACTGACCCTGCAGTTCTTCACCCAAGGCATGCCTCCATTCGCCAAGCTGAATGCTTTGCTCAGTGAAGCAGTAGCCTAGGCTTCTCTGTGGCAGGCCTGACACTGGAGCAGTGGCACATATACAGAACTGAGGGACCACCCATATCACGTGCAGACTGCTCACCTTCAGATTGATTCAGAGCACGCACGCACGCACGCCATAAATGCGGTAAATACAAATAAATATCCTTTAACTTTTGTGCATGCTAAGAGTTTATCCTTTCAAAATCTTACCACATCAGACATACGCGAATGTTGGATTTTGTGAGCCTAGCAGAACACCTTCTGCGCAGCACAGCTGTGCTTTCAGGACAGGCATCTATAGCTTATTTCCCACCATGAAGAGTGGAGGACAATCCGTCCTCCGGTGCAATTAAGAAGCATTTATTAAAATACGATGAAACCACTGACCATTCGAAACCCGCAGACGGATTCGAATGTGTCTGTGGCGCAGCGGAGCCTGCCTTTTGTGGGACCGCGGATGTCCGCACAGTGGCAGGTGCAGAGAGCCGTTCCCTTACAGCGCGTGATGACACATCCCCCGCCCTGCGAAACATTCCATCAATCCCCCCCCCCCCCCCCCCCCTCTTCCCCAATGCAAAGATCAGAGCTGCGCGAGCGGGAGAGCCTGGAGCTTTCAGGCTGACGGAAGTTTCCGCGCGGTTCACGGCTCCAATGTTATTGTTTCTGCCTTGATTTTTTCCTACAGACTTTCTCTTATATTTATTGTTAGCATATACTAATGCATCTGCTTTACAATTTGTGACTCACTGGTCTTAGAAATAACAAACACCTTATTCCTTTTCTCTTTAGGGTGACCGAGGACAAGTAGGTCCACCTGGCATACCCGGCATACCAGTAAGATTTATTTTATTTTTCTTTGAGTGCTGTTGCACAACCTTCTCCATTCAGGTATTCCATTTTAACTCAACAACAATGCCTTTGAAGATATTCCACATGGTCTAGTTCCTCCAAGCTTGTGTGCATAGTGGAATTGTAAATGTAAATGTATGTAAATGTATAGGCATTTATATAGCGCACTACTTACCCGGAGGGTCCCAAGGCGCTTCGACCGCTTAGAAACCCTTCCTGGCTTCCCTGAGAGATGGTCCCTTAATGGGTATCTCCAGGGTGAGACCAGGCATCCCCGGCGGTCTGGTGGGGCCGTTAGTGAAGATGAGGCAAGCTAATGCCCAGAGTTGCCGAGTGTGATCGCTGATCAGAGTGGGCACCGAGGCGAGAGAACTATCGAGTCCGCTGACCCTGGTCCAGAAACCTGCCGCGCCGGGAATCGAACCCTGGTCCCGGGCCGTCCTCTGCTCTCGGGTCTGCCGCCTCTAACCAGATGTTTGTGCTAGACATGTACCCAGTACCGACGGGACATCTCCATAACCCACAATGCAGGTGTCCCTGACATGGAAGGAGTTTTCTCACAACACATCAGAAAAATTGTCCGACAGGCCCAACAAAGGTCACCATGCATTGCGTGGCAATCTAGTTGCGATCTGATACCATTTGAAAACAGAGGTGAACAGGTACCTATCAACTCTGTGGCATATTCGTGGCACAACCAACCCATAACGCAATCGAGGGTACAGCCAATCGAATTCCCGCTGTTCAATTCACCTGCTGTCAGCTGCCCTCTAAATGGGACAGAAGAACGCGTGGGAGGGTGGCCATGACACCTTATAAAAAAGTGCCCGGGGGCGCAGTGAGCATGTGGGCCTGCTGCTTGTGCTTCTGAGCATCTTTCATATTACAGAGGGGGACACAGACACTTGTACAGCGCTTTCTGTAGTATGGAAAAGATGTGCACCAGCACAGCCACAGGGGGACTTTCTCTCATTTGTAAGGTGCTCTTGCCCCCTGTGACTAAAGGTATCCTTTGCCACTGTGCCCTTGCTGTATTATAAGTGCAGGCGCCATAGAAAAGTAGCTGCATGGAGGTGCATGGATTGTGTGCTAGATACAAGTTGGCCCCCATGGCATTTCTTGGGATGTTGCTCTGGGGACCCATTTCATCGCCCTGCCCATGAGTACCCTAACACAATGCATCTTCCTGCAGAAATCCCTGCCCTGATAAAACTGGTCTGCCTTCATTGAAATATGGAGCTACAGTTTCCACCTGCAGCGCTGTCTTTTACTAATGTGCTGCAATGTGCCTGCCCTGAGGGCAGTGCATTTTTAGTGTAGTCAGATGCACTGTGCCATTCTGCGCTGCATGCGCCACATTAAGGGTGCACGGTGGTGCAACACAAAGCAGTGTATCCGATGTGTGATTTGGGCACAGTTGTGTTTTGGGTGCAGCCTTGCAACTGCCCTCCTACAAATGAGGCACTACAGCTTGATTTCCACTGCCCAGTTTAAACTTCCCAAGGTTGTTTAGGAAATATATGTATCATTACATCCTATTATTGCCATTGCCTAGGCAGCAACCAATCAAATGTGTTTTTGCAGTGACATAGGTGCAAGTGACACGTTCATGATCTCTTTGATTGTCAGGGTGAAGGTAAGAACGTGAACTGATATTCACGGAGTTGAGATGCTTGAAGGGTTGTATCCCGAGGCTTCAGAGCCATCGATTCGACACGTTGCTAATGTTTTAGACGTACTGGCAATATCAACAGGTCCTGACATTCTTTGATTTGTCTAAGACATGGGCTCAGAGGCTTTCTCGCATATCAGGTTAAAAACAGCCAATCTGAAACGTATTTTACTGTCATTAATTGATCATAAGGAGAAAAAAAAATAACAGCTTCAATTAACAATAGAAATACAGGAAAACAGCAGCGTAACAATCATAAACCCTCGTTCTGGAACTTGCTTATTTCTAAATAGAAACCGGGCTGTTCAGTAGCCAAGATTTGTAAACTCCTTATAAATTGCTATATAGGCACTTAAAGCATAGAAGGGTATTGTTGCTTCCTAATCACAGTCTTATGTTTGGTTAGTGTGATAGCAGTCTCATAATATTCTCAGGTGTTCATGTCAACATGGGTTGTCGTGTATTGTTCATTAGATTCCTGATCCCACAGCAAGACCTTTTTCTTTTTTCGAATCCCATTATTTTTTTATATTGGCTTTTATATTCTTCTTATGGCATATAGATTGATAATAACACCTTGGGTGGAAGATACTTTTAGTGGAAGTTGATCACACAGATTGAAGGTGATGCTGGCTATAAACACTGAATGAAGGTGATGCTGGAGATAAAAGAATGTTCTAATTTAATTTTACATGCATGATCTAATTAGTGTTAATATATTATACCAGTGATGGAAACTGTTAGACCTGGCATTTTTGACAGGTTTATCCCCAGACCTTTTGCCCTCCTGTTTTTTGGCCCATTTTCATTGGTTTTAGGACTCCGGGCACTTTAGCACTGCTAGTGCTAAAGTGCATATGCTTTCCACGTAAATTGTGTTATGATTAGTTTTCCATGATAGGTATATTTGATTTATTAGTAAGTCTCTAGTGCAGGGCGCTGCGTGTGCCCAGGGCCTGTAATACAAATCCTGCTAGTGGGCCAGCAGCACTGGTTGTTCCACCCACACAAGTAGCCTCTCAAAGGTGTCTCAGACCTGCCACTGCAGTGTCTGTGTGCAGTTTTTACTGCCATGTCACCCTGACAAATGCACCCACTTGCCATTTCCTAACCTTCCCCTTTCTGCCCTGCAAATCACCCCTAAGGAAGGCCCAAGGTAGCCCCATGGGTAGGTTGCAGTGGACATGTAGAAGCGAGCTTTACCTGTCCTGATAGTGAAATACTGTGCATTTCGTTTTTCACTATTGAAAGGCTGTCTTTCCCATAGGTGATCATTGGAGCTACCTTGTAACATTTTACAAGTCTACATTTTAATTGGGTAAAGAAACGGCAATGCAGTTTAGGCTCCCTGAGCTCAGAATTTAATTACACATCTTTTGGTGAAGGTGGTTTTTAAATTGTGTTTTAGAAAATGCCACTTTTAGAATGTGGTCAGTTTTTTATTTTTACCATACTGTGTGCCTCTGCATGTTTGTGTATCCAGTGTCTGGTTTTAGAGTGACAGTATCTGGGGATGTGCATTCACACTAGACAGTCACAACGGGAGTTGAGGCGTGTCCTAACATTGCTGGGTGACTCATAGTCAGGATGAATAGCTCTTTCTGCATTTAGAGTGGTGAAATGAGCTTTCACTGGCACCTGAATAAGATATGTCTTCTCTGCACAATGCTGTCTCCACCTCCTGTAGTGAAGCAGGACCAGGAAGGACAGAACTGGTTTTTACTGAGCTCAGAGACTTTCTGCCTAAAACATCAAAGGGAAAAGTAGTATAAATATTAGAGACCCTGATCCCAGAACTTTAGAACTCATTTGGACTAAGGAACCTGCCAAGAATAAGAGCTGGAAAATTGGTGCAGAGCAGGAAAATCGACGTAGAAAAATCGAGGGACCTAAATATCGCTGTAAAAATATTGTGGAGAAGAAATAGCGACAACAGAAATATTGTGGACAAGAATATCGACTGACAGGTAATTAATATCGATTGAAAAAATATTGATGTATTAAATATCGTTTACAAAAATATAGTTGACCAAAATATCGAATTATTAATACTGTTATGTATTTTTGTGGTTTTAATGAGAATTGTTTGTCATTTTTTTTATATGTTTGAACATTTTAGTAGTTATTCATTTATTTTAAGTTTAATTTTGTGTTTTTAGTTCCATAGCGGGTTGTGGGTTTATAGGGGAATAGGGTGGGAAGTAATATAATTTTATAAAATGTATAGAATAATTAATGTGTTAATTGATGAATTAATAATCGTTATTAATACGTTTTTAATTCATTTCAATTAATCAATTAATAATTAATTATCTTAATTGTTTAATTAATTTTAGATGTGTGTTGTGGTGTTTATATGTGTACATGGTGTGAAAGGTGGTAAGTAATAATTTTTTTATTGATTAATTATTAAATATTTATAAATGAATTACCATTAATTAAGTATTAATTATTAATGTAATTGTGTAGTTCATTTTAGGTGTGTGTTGTGGTGTTTCTATGTGTAAATGGTGTGAAGGGTGGTAAGTAATACATTTTTATTGATTAATTATTAAATAGTTATACATTGATTTCTATTAATTAATTCATAATTATTAATTGTAATTGTGTAATTAATTTTAGGTGCGTGTTGTGGATATTATAGTGTTAATGTGTGATTAATATTTTTTAATTTTATTTGTTAATAATATATTTAATTTTATATATTAATTATGTTAATATTAGAAATTACATTTAATAAAAATGTAAATGTTTTTGATTTTTGTTGTTGTGGGATCCAACACTTTCCCTACTGTTGCACTCATTGGAGTGGGAATAGTAATTTTTATCCCTACGGTATCCAACGCTTTCCCTACTGTTGCACTCACTGGAGTGGGATTAGTAATTTTTACCCCTTACGCTATCCAACTCTTTCTCTACTGTTGCACTCACTGGAGTGGGAATAGTAATTTTTACCCCTACACTATCCAACGACTTCCCTAATGTTGCACTCACTTGAGTGGGAATAGTAATTTTTACCCCTACGCTATCCAATGCTTTCACTACTGTTACACTCACTGGAGTGGGAATAGTATTTTTTTCCCTTATGCTATCCAACGCTCTCCCTACTGTTGCACTCACTGGAGTGGGAATAGTAATATTTACCCCTACGCTATCCAGCGCTTTCCCTACTTTTGCACTCACAGGAGTGGCAATAGTAATTTTTACCCCTACGCTATCCAATGATTTCCCTACTGTTACACTCACTGGAGTGGGAATAGTAAGTTTTACCCCTCCGCTATCCAGTCCTTTCCCTGCTGTTGCACTCACTGGAGTGGGAATAGTAATTTTTTCCCCTCCGCTATCCAGCGCTTTCCCTACTGTTGTACTCACTGGAGTGGGAATAGTAATTTTCACCCCTGTGCTATCCAGTCCTTTCCCTACTGTTGCACTCACTGGAGTGGGAATAGTAATTTGTTCCCCCTCGCTATCCACGTTTCCACTACTATTGTGTTTATATTGTTATTAAATGTATGTTTTAATTTTTTAATAGTTTAATGTGTTAATAAAATGTAGAATATTTTATTTAATTTTAAATAATTTATATATGTGTATATTTTATTTTGATATCATTTCAAAAGTTTATAAATTAAATAAAGAAAATAGTTAATAAAATGTATTTAAGTAAATATATGTATATGTATACATTTTGTGTGTGTTTATATTTATTAAATTAAGTTTATTAGTTATAGTTAGTTAAAATATATATTAAATGTAATTTATTTTGTTAATATTAATATTATTTAATTTATTTGATTTAAGTTATGTAATTTATTTAAAGTCGATATTTTTTACTTCTATATTTTTTACATCAACATTTTTGTGTCAATATTATTGTACTTACCTGCTTATGTATAGGAAGTCGATATTTTTCTTATTGATATTTTCACATTGATATTTTTTTTATCGATATTTTTAATATCGATATTTTAACATGGAACTGGAGAATCTGTGAGGAGGAACTACCACTTTGATTTGTGCTTTGCTATGTTGGCCTGTAGTGGCTGGTTCTGTCATGGGCAGTGAAAGGACTAGACTGGACTTTCTGCAACTTATTTTCCTGAGTTTCTCCATGGGCTTGAGGGTGAGCTTGCCTCTGTTAAAGAAGTTCCAGGAACAGCAAACATTTCAAGTTAATCTGCTACCAGCACTGGTAAGTGTGTGTTTTGTGCTGCAACAGCAGAAAAAGCAAACCGACACCGTCAACGATGCCGCCGCCAGCTCTGTAAACTGTTGACACCGCAGAGAGCCCCTCCCTGCTTTGCACCATAATCCTGGGCTCACATCCGCCACCACTGACCTGCTGCTTGCACTGTGACCTGAGGGCACCTCACATTACCTCACATTGCATCACATCACCGCCCTGGTATCCCAGAGGATGCCACTCATAGACACCTTTGCCTGCACCGTGGCCTGAGGGCTCTGCTTGTAAGTTACTTGACGCTCCGCACCACACTGCAGCCTTGGCCCACGGACACCGGCGCTATTGACTCCAGATCGTCTACTGACGACAGTGCTTCAGCAACAACAACGCCACTGCTGGCACCATGACCTACCAGCACCACAATGAGCACCGCCCTGCTCCGCACCACAGTGCTGGTCTCACCTATGCCACTGACGCCATCACTGAGCTGCTGCCTGCACTGTGAACTGAGGGCACAGCACACAGCACTGCTTCACTCCACACTACAGCCCTGATGCCTGCCTAAGCTGCAAAGCGTGTGACTTCCAGGGCCCTACAACTCCTACACTGACCACCGACACCTGCCAATGCCTCTACCTCAGATGCTCATCGTAAGGTCCATGACACCCTGCATTTCCAAGGTGCTGTTTACGGGTCTTCCTGACACAGTAGCTGGCCCGCGACACCTTAGCTAGCCTGCGCTGCCGCGTTGTCCTGAACTGTTGGATTTGTTTGTTCACAACGCCATGATAGCCCGAGACGGAGCTATTGACTTCAGGAACTATAATTTAAGTCTATTTTTGCAATATTCATATTTTGATCACTGTATGTTGGATTGTTATAGTTTTGGTCTTGTTTTACACAGATAAATATTGACTATTTTTGTTAAACTGGTGTGGTGTCCTTTTGTACTGTTTTCACTGTGTTACTGTGTGTTATGGGCAAATGCTTTACACATTGCCTCTGTGATAAGCATGACTGCTCATGCCAATCTAGCAAGGGGGTGAGCGGGGGTTATTTTAGACGTGTAATCCTCTTACCTTGACTAAAAGGAAGGGCTCCTTCTTGGACAAGGTGCATACCTCTGCCAATTAGAGACCTGCATTTCTAACAGAGACCATCCCGTGACTGAAAGCAAACCAATAGATCCCAACCCATCTGTTTTTTCTCCCTTATATGTGATGTGTGTGTACATCTATCTTCATAAAAAGAGAAGACAGATATCCTGCCTGCTGTATGACATGTGCATTAGATCCTATGGCACTAGTAATACGGCGGACGGAAGATCCGTCACGTTTGTGACAGAGTAACCCGTCTGCTAAGCTCTAAATTAAGCCCTAAGAATTCTTTTTGTTCCCAAACCAAATGTAGTTGTAGTTTATTGCTAAATCATCACCCACCAAGAAATATAATTGCATCATGAAGGGGCTTCATTCATCATCTATAACTCTTGCCTCTCCTGTCACAGACAACATCACAAGAAGTACCTATTGAATGGGCTGATAGGATGGGGCTTCATCAGGACTTGTGTGCCCATGGCCCTCTGGAAGGTGTTCCAACACAGTTAAACACTCAAAAGGTGCTGGGAGGAATTCATGAAAGAAGTCTTACAACCGGCAATAGCTCTTGGTAGCATTCCAACCCATTGTTCTTTTACCTACCAGTCCACCTCAGATTAGGGACACTGATGATGGAATTTAGTTTCCACTGCAGTGTCACCACCATATGTACCAACAGGTAGACTTAACAGGCCCTGCTAATCACTCTTCCATACCAGCATCAATGGACCTTTTTCAGTGATGTCTCTGCACAAGTCCAATGTCACATCTTCAAGGAAATGTCCTGCATGAGTTGGCACAGAAGGACACTGGGAATGTTGAAGATAATATTGACATGTTTCATCAGAATAATCCACACATATTCACTAACAACAATAACAACAACCAAACTCACCCACTACTTCAAGCACACTCAACAGAATTGTTATCCACCAGGTCAACAACAATATTAATCACTAGTGAATTGGCTATAATTTCAACATCCATTAATATACTGTAAGAAATTGGTTTATTTGTTGTTCCCACACTCTAATCAATACTACACATTAAATACATACAACTACATATGGTGGAGTGGATCAAAATATGTTTGGAAACATTCTGAAATCTCATGTGACCCCTATCGTGTCATAACCACCACATTCACAATATCTCCCATCTGTACCAGATACAACATCACAATATAAGGGGGTATCAATAAAGCAGTAATATTGGCTTTGTCAAGGGGTCATAACCTCAATATAAGGCAGGCCTATAAGCTTTGTCAGGCATGTTAAAATAAATGGAATACTCACACACCAGGATTCATCATTAAAATAAATAGACTCATTAACCACGTTCAAATTAATTCACTGTCAAAAAGATTGCATTGCTTATCAACAAATGTTGTCAATAAAGCTTTTGTAGTCAATGCAACATTAAACATGTTGGAGTCATCCTTTTACCATTTTAGACCACATAATACCGCCATAACACCGAATTCAAGGGTTACCCTATATTACAACACTTAAGTGCAATAAGCCTTAGCACTAAGAAAGCTTAAAAATGTGGTGATTTTGTTAGGGAGTAATCATTTTTATGACCCCTGAAAGGTAGTGCAAGTAATAATGAATTACTCATGGGGGACTGCTTCAACCCTTCAGCCCGCCAACACTCTGTTTCAACAGTTGGTGGTGCCCCTGCCTATCCTTGGGGTGCCACAGGGACCAGAAAATTAGACAAACAAGCCCTTGCAGGGCATTATGAGGTGCTATTCAATTAGCATCTCTGCCTCTGGTTTATACATGCGGTCTCATGCCGCATATCTCCTTTGCCAGTTTTGGTTTGGTTTTTCTTGTAGGGGTATCCCGGTCAGACCTGGGATACCTCAATTACATTTTTTTAACATTAGGGCTGTGGTGCGGGGGGGACAAGTCCCCAGTGATCCTGCAGTCTCCCTGCGTGGGCTGTTGCCCAGCGCAGGACCCGCCATCTTAGTTTTGGCTCTCTCCCCCACTCACATTGTTCTCCTGAGGGATGGAAGAGCACAAAAGGTCTTCTCTGCCCCTGCCCTGTCCCAACCCACTGACCTCACAGATGGGATGGCAGGGCACCTTTTTGCTCCCGCACATTCAGTTGTTTCTTCTGTCTCTGGGGATGTGGTCTCCTGGGACTTCATGATTCTGTCAGATCTAAGGGGGACTCAGGAGGCTGAAGAGTCTGCTGTGTGTAGCTAGTCCTGTGCACTGATCTCCGAGATCACTGCACTGACTCTGATGCAGGCCCTGCTTTGTAAGAACCAACGCATTGAGGGGACGTTCCTAGAATCGTCACAGCGCATCACGGATCTGCACGCATCGCATTGTCCCAGATTGTCACGAATCGCATCAAGTCACCAGGTCTGTTGCCTAACTGGGGCATGATGTAAGAAACCGACGCATCACTTCCTCTCTGGTAAGGAACCAACACATCACCTCCCCTGCGCAGCAGTAAAGATCCAATGCATCACCTCCCAGGAGCAAGGAACCAACGCATCACTTTCCCTGTGTGTAAGGAACCGACGCATCACCCTTCCTGTGACCCTTTTTGTGTGTGTTTTTGATACATCCAAGGTACTTTGTGTTGAAAGTGTCGCATCCACCATTTTCTTTGAACCAAACTATTTCTACCTTTGAAAAGTCATATTTGGATTACTGTATTGCGGATTTTTGTTGTTTTGATCTTGTTTGGTTTAGATAAAGATGACTTATTTTTTTGAACCGGTGTAGTCTCCATTTATAGTGTTTTCACTGTATTACTGTATGTGTGCCTAAATGCTTTACACTGCCTCTGAGATAAGCCTGTCTGCTGGTGGCAATCTACCAAGGGGTGAGCAGGAGTTATTTTAGAAGTGTATCCCCCTTACTCTGACTAGGAACAAGGGTCTCTACTTGG
The DNA here is from genome assembly GCF_964263255.1 of Lissotriton vulgaris. Lineage (NCBI taxonomy): Eukaryota > Metazoa > Chordata > Amphibia > Caudata > Salamandridae > Lissotriton > Lissotriton vulgaris. The sequence continues at coordinate 480,678,375 of NC_141694.1, forward strand.
ACGAAGACGCAGACCAATGCCAACAGGAGACCCCCATTTCTAACCACACTGTTACATTTTCTCTGTGCAGACCTCCTCTGAGGGCACCGTCTCCACCCCTAGCTGGAATCACTGGCAGCTACCTTCCTACCAAAACGTCAAAGGAGAGACCCCTACTGTGTTACCTCCAAATGTCTGGTATTCGTCCTTTGTTTAGCTGGCTTGGGCTGTCCCAACCTAGCTTCTGTGTGACTGCTAATTAGTGTAGTTCTGAAATTGTCTCCTGGGAGTAAAGGATTCAGTTTTCAGTAGTGAAAATTGGAACCAGGAGATTTTGTTCATATTGGCAATGTGTTCGTTGAGTGAGAGGGTTAAAACCAGGGTAGATCTGAGGATTTTGGCCTAACCTGGCCATTGAAATGTAACGAAGGTTTAATTTTAAGTACCATGACTGAATTAGGGAATGCTTGGTGTTGTTGTCAAACAGAATGGCATTCAGTCTTCATTGGTTGCAGCATCATGTGGTTTGTTGACATCCAAGTGTTGAATCATTTGAGGCAGGCTTTCAGTCTCTGTATGTGACTGGTTGAAAATATTTTGAGGCAGAGTTGAGTGTCATCAGCATACCGGTGTCTCTGGATTCTGCTGTGGGCAATGATGGCTCCCAAGGGTTCCGTATAGAAACTGAAAATTATGGATGACAGGTTGGGGGACACCGCACTTGAGAGGAAGAATTAGTGATCTGGTAGTTCCTGTCTGAATCAGTTGCTGTTGGTTAATTTGGTAGGATGTAACTCATTGTAGAATTGTGCCAATGAGGTCCATGTGAGTTTTCAGCATGTGAATCTATACTGGATGGTTGACTGTGTTGAAAGCTGCAGAGACGTTGGATATAGGAAACATAAGGATTGTTCTTTTGGAGTATTCAATGTGGTGGGGTATGGGTTTGTGATCATAGGGATTGCTTTTGAAGTGTTTTGAAGTCATAGAAAGAGTAGGAATGTCTTTGCCAAATAAATAAGGTTATAGGGAAACACCTCCTATGTACTTGATAAACATTAATCTGTTTTGGCTTTCAGAAAGTATCAATCATGTACGGAATTACACAATGGATTCTTTACTGGCGGCAGTCCCATATACATCCCTCAGTAGATTGTGTCACATATTTTTAACATTCTCACTAATAGTTGGTGGTTGTCCTTTTTATCAAGCATAAATACATACCATTTTACTACTGTGTCATGAAGCTCGAAACGCAAGACAATGATGTCACAATCATATTGGGTTTCTATGTAAGGGCACCAAGTTCTTGTAGAGGAAGCTAAAAAGACTGTTATGTTGACCAAGTGCATGTTTCACTTTATTGTGGGCTCAGAGGTATGTTGTGTCACATATCGACCAGTGAGCATTGGCATGCTCTTTCATGGGAAGTCAGCAGTCACAGCAGTAGAGAATCCCCTGCATGGGATAGAAAATATGTACTATTTAAATATGTTGCTCCTTTAAATAAAAACAAAGAGCGGGAATGTGACATGGACGTTCTTGTACTGCACACATATGTGCTTTCAGTACAATATAATATTCCCTTTACTCTGTTGCGTCTTATTGGAGGTTCGTGGAAATGGCAATTGCCATTACATGGCAATGACAAAAGAAAAGAGCCTGTGTAGTCAATGCGTTTGTGCCACTGGCTGCACATAATTCACAATGTGTGTGGACACGTGCTAGATGTTATTATGTGGTTGACTTTGAGAAACTCACCGGTAGCATGTGCTGCCATTATTAATTGAATTTACTAAAGTAAACTTGAAAGCAGAATATGATACACAGGAATTCAGCCATGTCATTGGTTAGGCTCCCAAGATTTCTAGCTGTGAGAAACCAGGGGCTTTTTTTGCAGTGTACCTCCACTTTTTGCCCCCATTTTGACTACTAGAATCTGGTTTTCTGACTCTGATTGTTACCTGGGCTCTGCTAACCAGACTCAAGGTCTATGCTCTGTGTAAAAGGTACATGACAATTAGATATGATTACAATAGGTACTGACAGCCTACCATAAGTCCCTTGTATATGGTAGGACATGTAGGTTCAGAGACCCAACTGATTTAATGCACATAAGTGTGCAGTGCTGTGTTGCCTGCTGTCATTTTAAAAGCCAGCCCTGCTTTGCAGGTCGCATTTTAAATAAAACTATGTCTAAATTCGACTATGAAATTAAAGGTACTTCCAAAGTCTTAAACTCCCTTACTTTTACATTTAAGTCACCCACAGCTAAGGTCTACCCTAGGTGCCCCAAGGGCAGGGTGACATGATGATATAAGAAACATTGTGAAATATACTTTATAAGCCCTGGTAAGGAAAACAAAATAATTTCGTTTTTACCTTATTCAAGTCTAACTATTGACAGGATTGAACTAAAATATTACTTCAAAGTATGAAAATGATAGTTGCAATAAATCCAGCAACTTGCCAAGGTTAGATTTATAACTATTACAGAAAATAAGTTATAGATCTTGATTTTCTGATGGGCCTCTATTCTGCCCTCTAGCAGCCTCTTCTGATTGGCCAACCTTTGACAGGCTGAGCCAAGCATTCTTCATTAGGTTTGAAGTGGCCTAGGCTGAGACAAAGGAGACATCTGGTTTGTGGAGATCTGCTGCTGCAGAGACAACTGCAGAAAGGGACTTGGCAGGCAAACTGGACTTCAAAGGGAGAAAGACAGTGAGGACAAGAACCAGGCCCACCTTCACTTCCTGCACCCCAAGCTAAATTGGAGCCCCTATAATTGAATTAGCAGAGGGCTGGACGGGGAGTGTTAGGTAAAGCTAGCGACAGCTGTAGGTTGGTTTAGCCAGACCTTAAGCTCCAGGAGAGATTTTCTCCATTTTGGTTTTAAAGGAACAGTGCTGGCTAAATGTGGCAGAGCTGTCCAGCAACTCAGATTTCTGGCTGGAAATATCAAGAGAAGGACTGTCCTGCTGAATCCCTGGCCTGTACCACAAGAGGACTGCACCCAGAAGGACTGCACCTGCTGCTCACTTTGGGCTTCACAAAACAGGACTTTGTCTGACTTCAAAAGGATTAAGGAGTAGATTCCCTGAAAGTAACAGGTACAAAAGAGCTTCAAGATGTCACCTGCATCAAATCCATCAAGACAGGCGCAGCTGACTAACTTTACCTGGAGTTTAAAAGTTTTGACAAGGTACATTGTGGGAATTGGAGTCCCAAACCTCCGAGAAGCAAATCAGAGCTTCTGGACTCTAGGCTGGTGTGGAGGACTCTCAAAGAAACAAAAGAAAAGTCTGGAGAAGAAGGACTGCCCTGCTGGACCTTTGGACTGCAAAAGAGAGGACAGCACTCATAAGGACGGCACCTGCTGCACTCACAAGGCTTCAGAAGAAAAGGACTTTGCCTGCCCTAAAGCATAAAGAGTGGACTCCTGATCAGCAACAGATGGAAGCGTGCTGGAAGGGCTCCCTGCAACATCGACAATTAGGGAAACTGCAGCTGGGTTTTACTTGGATTGATCAGGTACATTGTGGGGGCTGTTGTCAGTGGTATGCACCCTTTCCAAGTAGGGACCCTTCCTTCTTGTCAGGGTAAGGGAGCTACAAACCTATACAACCCCTGCTCACCCACTTGGTAGCTTGGAACGAGCAGTCAGGCTTATCTCAGAGGCAACGTGTAAAGCATTGTACATAAAACAAACAGTAACAATGAAAACACTACAAATGGACACCACACCAGTTTAGAAAATTAAAGTATCTTTATCTAAACCAAACAAGACCAAAACAAAAAAAATCCGACACACACAACTCAAAGTGTGACTTTTTGAAGGTTTAACTCGTTCCATGCTGATGACGGAACCGCTCCGTCATCAGCCGCGGTGGCGCTGTGCTGATGACGGAGCGGCTCCGTCATGGCCCGGCCTCCGCGCCTGCGCGGCGCGTTCTGTTGAGCGGGGCAGGCCATGACGGAACCGCTCCGTCATGAGTACAGCTCAACCGCGGCTGGTGACGGAGCGGTTACGTCACCAGCATGCGCCCGCCACGCGGCCCCCCCACCCCCTTAGCGCTGCGGCGGACTAGCCGCCGCAGTGAAGGGGTTAAGTAATATTGACAATAGGAAACTATGAGTGCAGTGATTTTACACAAAGTACCTTCAAATGCATCAAAATGTACAAGGAAAAACAGCTGCAGATGAGTGATGCATCAGAAAACACAGTGATGCGTTGGCTCCTGAGTCCACAGGTGGCAATGCGTCAATTCTGCTACAGGCCCACTAGTTGCCTTTGATTTAAAGGCTCTGGGTACACATAGTGCACTTTACTAGGAACTTACCAGTTAAGCAAACATGTCAATCATGCATAACCCATTAGAACTGCAATTTACACAGGCAACATATGCATGGTGTTGAAGTTTTCTATGTAGCGCAAACTAAACCCGAAGGTATCAGAGTGCATTACATGAGCACCAGTTGCGTTACAGATGGACATATTCATTTTGAAAGGCACAGGGATTAAGTGATTTGCTCAGAATCACAGGATGTTGAGCTTCACTGCCAAGATTCGAACCCAGTTCCCCAGCATTGGGGTCAACTGCACAGTCCTAAAGCCAACAAAAACAGGGTAAAAAAAAAAAAAAGGCAAAATGCTTGGGAATTAGCCTGCAAAAAGGGCCAGGTCCAACACTTCACTACACAGAACATCATAAAAAGCTTCATTTCCACTTCTGTCATAGTTAAAATGTCTAAATGACTTCAAGCGGACCAGATCCATCAATAACATTTATTAATAATTCTTCTTAAGCTACTCTGGATGCTGCCTTCTACCAACTTCAAAGCACTTTAGTGAGAAAACAATTTAAAAAAAGTTAATTAGCATTTGATCAGTCTTTGTAGATAGGAACAGTTGTCAGAGGTTCTTGGAGGATACACATTTACCATTTCTGAGGTATTCCCTAAATAGAAATAGATATAATAAAAATAAAACAAGCGTGAAGAATAATAAGGGTTTCAGTTGACAGTGTTCTTTCCAGGATAATAGCTAGATGGAAAGGTGTTTGTAGTGGCTATCTCCTTACAGAAATACTTTTCACTCTCTACCTCACCTCAAATCCCACAACACTACACCCATGCACAACCTCACAAGCTGCACCCCTTTGTGCTGCCAGCATCCCCCAATCCCTCTTTCCTGTAACACTTTCTTTTACACTTGCCCAGTCACCTTACTCTACGCTCCATGTCTCTCTTCCTAAACCTCTCCAAAATGGTCAGTCAGTTTATATCAAGCATAACCTCCACCAACCTTTCAAAAATGTTCACAATAACATCCTTCACCAAGGTGTGGCCACACTACCCCATCTCCAGCACCTAATGTGAAAATACTACCAAGTGAGTCAACGTATAACCAGCACTCATGTGCAAAGCATAAGCAAAACAATTACATAAACTTATTGCACTCTGGTAGTCACAAGTAGATGCATCAACGTTTTCATTTGCGATTCCTTATTTGCAAAAAATAAGGAATCGCAAATAAGGAATCGCAAATGGCAATGCATCATTTATTTCGCAATTTTATTGCGATTCAGTAAAAATCGCAATTTTTACCGAATCACAATAAAATTGCGAGTTCCAAATTGCGATTTCGTAATTCCCATTGATTCCTATGGGCCTTCGCAATTTGGAACTCGCAAAATGTTAATGCATTCCATAGGTGCAGGGGGGTCCAAAGGAACCCCCCCTGCACCCCTGAAATGTATTTTAAAGTGCATGTTACATACACACATGTCCTAAGGACATGTGTGTCTGTAACATGACAGTGTTTTAAAATGCATCTTTGGGCATTTTGACACATTTTTGCAAATTACCACGAGGTTTAACCTCGTGGTAATTTGCACCCCCTGTTTGCGAAATCGCAATTTTAAAAATAATCATGCATTGCTTTTAAAGAATCGCAAATTTGCGATTATTTAAAAGCAATCTCATTTTTGGAATTCGCTAAAAATTGCGATTTTCCAAAAATGCTTGATGCATCCCAGACACCTATTTAGGAATCGCAAACGGCCGAATTTTGCGATTCGCACCGTTTGCACTTCCTAAATAGGTTGATGCATCTAGGCAAAAACCTCAATCTCAGCAAGTACCAAAAAAAATACAGAAATTCACACTAACCTCACTTCTTCTTACAGACTGACGTATACCATTCAGAATTTTTTCCAGTGTGTGCCATTTCCCCGTCCTCTACATCTAGTCCTACTAATGCATTATTATTATTATATTTCTTATATAGCGCCAGAATCGACCCCCGAAGGGGTATCTCCACGCTTGCCTTGGGAACCCGTCCTGGTTTTTCCCTGTGAGATAGCCCCAACAGGGCATCCCCAAGGTGAAAGCCAGGCATCCCGCCGCGGGGGGCCGTTGTGGAGATTAAGCAAGCTTAATGCCCAGAGTTGCAGAGTGTGAACCCATGATTAGGTCAGGCACCGAAGCGAGAATTATCGAGTCCATGGACATTTGAGCTCAAGACCCTGCCGTGTCAGGAATTAACCCCTGGTCCCGGGTCTGACCTCTGCTTCAGGGTCTGCCTGCTCTAACCAGTGAGCCACACTTCTCCATTAAGACAATCTCTGAGGCAGTCCATGAAAGCACAACTGCCACATAAATACCCTTATGGTCCTGTCATTCTTCATTGCCTAGCAGAGCCAGACTGGGAACCCAAAGCAGCCTTGGCAAATGTTGTCAGACCAGAACCTGCACAGTACATGGTGTGTGTGTTAGGAGAACCTGACCACTACAAGGTGGGTTTGTGGGGTTCTCCTCCCATGAACATTTTGGAAAAATGTATGCATTCTGAAACACATTTTTATTATATATATTCAATTATATTAGCTTTTGAAACATAGTTAATGATGACCTTACAATGCACCAGGATACAACAATCTTTGTTGGGGATCTTCAATTAATCCCTCACTATCACCCTCCAACATTGCCTCTCATCTCTCCATAGCCCTTCTCTCACATGCATTTTATTTGTTTTATAGCTCTCTTAAACCAGTGTAGGGTGTCGAAGCACTTAACATCACAAACAAATACAGAGGCAATGAATAATATGTGTGTAAATCAGTGTACAAAAAATGTTACAAAGACAAAGGGAAATACAAGGTGTAGGATTCACGTTATCCATACTGGTAGGTATTTTAAAGAGTGTTTAGTGTGAAGAAACACGGCCAAACTCCAGAAGAGACTTCAACGCATACAAAACGCTTTCGCAAGCCTCATCCTTGGAATCCCTCACCACATCCACATACCTCCCACCTCAGAGACCTCCACTGGCTCCCGGTCAACAAGAGGATCACATTCAAGCTCCTCACCCACGCTCACAAAGCACTCCACAACTCCGGTCCAGCATACCCCAATGAATGAATCATCTTCTACACCTCGAACTGCCAGCTTCCCCCTGCGGACCTCGCCCTCGCCACCATCACACGCATCCGCTGAATGACCACCGGCGGCAGATCATTCTCCCACCTCGCCGCCAAGACATGGAACACCCCGCCCACCTGCAACAAACCCAGGACCTGCTGACCTTCAGGAAACTTCTCTAGACCTGGCTGTTCGATCAGTAGCTGCTTCTTCCCCCCTCCCCCCTCTAGAACCTTGAGACCCTCACGGGTGAGGAACGTGCTTTGCAAATGCTGTTGATTGATTGATTGATTGAAGCACAAACCCGGGATTCAGAATGTCATGCTGTGGTGAGGGTTGGCTTTACTAATAAGAATGTATTTTTACCCAAATAAACCCTTTTTAGCAAAATTAGGATAATGAAAGACTCGGAAAAGTATATAACTTTCTAAGCTGTACCATGTAGTTTGCATGTAGATGACACTTCATAGCTCAATGTGCTAGATTATGATTGTAACTGATGAACTGCACAGTAACAAAAATGGTCCCCAGTACCAAACCCCCTTCATCCCCACCCTCCCAGCTCCCCACAGAAATGCCAGAAGTCCCATACGGCCAGTCTGGCCTTGTAGTATAGGTAATTAAACCAGCATCAACATCTTCTTTGTCAATAAAATAAACACCAGCCACCACAACATTTATTATCCAATTCCTGTGGCAAACTGCTGTCCACAATATTCTCCCATACCCCAATCCCTCCATGACAGACCTTCATGCCCTTTGCAATTGAACTCTAACCGCCATCTATTGCCTCAAACCAGTATCCTAGGACTTCCCTTCAATCTCATCGAATAGCTTTCTTTATATGCTACGAAACCAGGGCCCAGATTTACAAACCTGTTGTGTATAGTTTGTGACACTTTTTTAACTCAGACTTGAAGCACAGTGTTGGTTTGTATTTACTATTCAATGCAAAATACAATATGTGTTGGATTGTAACCCAAAGAAATGCAAGGCGCTCCTTTGCGTTAAGGAGGCTTTTCATGGGTGGTGCATGGGTGTTCCAATGCATCCACTCATGAATTTTGACACAAAACCTTATCCACAAAGACTTGTAGACATGGATTGATGCCAACATCCTGCTCCTCCATAAGGCTGTTGTAAGAAGGAGAAATATTTTTATTTCTCCTAGTTTTTTCCTCTTTTCATGTGTCCTACATTCTACAGCACACATACAAAGAGGAAAATGACATTCAGCATAGTTTTTGCGCAGAAAAACTATGCTGACCACAACAGAGGCCCCATTACACTATGGTGTAAATGAGTCAGCGTTGGTGCATTACAGCATGGAGGGCGCCATTTCTATTTTCTGCTCTTTGCCTTTCATGCAACGCAGTGCAGCATCTTCACTAATCATCACCTGGCTCATCATTACTCACAGAATGTTTTGACAGCAGGAAAGAAGGCAAATCCTGCAGTTAACATGATGAATACAAAACGTGCTGCACATAAACACTACCTGTCCCTGTCTTCACACTACCACCCCGCCAGTCCAGATCTTTTTTATCAGTAAGTATAGTATTTATTTTTCCCTTCTAGATATGAAGCCATCAAAACTCAACAGGATTCTTTAGCTGAGGCCTCGTCAATAAAGTTTATGGAGTGCAGGTTTAATGTAACAACTTTTACCCTCTTACACAGTTCAGCATTGCCTCTGTTTCCCTCTCTCCATATTAACAATGGTCAGAAACATGTAAGACATTAGATAACTTAACCTCAAATTTTCACGGTTGTTAGGTAATGTCCAGTACACTCTTGTCTTTTATGCACTGCTCCCAGTGCTTTCTCCACGAAAATCTATACCTTTGAAAGTGACGTTTTTCAACCTCATTTCAAGTTAGCTTCTATTTAGTCAAAGGATGCCAAGGGGTTGCAAACGCAAATTTCTGTTGGCGTCCCGACAGCAATTAACTAAGTGTGTGAAAAATTAGCAACATTTTCATTTGTATAATTATGCAAATTTTCAGAAAAATTCCTTGTAATTATGTGAAATGCAAATCTGTCATTTAGAGCTAAGGCACATTTTGCGCAAAAAAAATCCCCAAAACACTGTGTAAACAGTCGCTTGTGGTTTGTTGTGCCCATATGTTTGTGGTACATTTTTACCTAAAGTCACATTCACAGTAATTTTTTAACACAGGTGGTGCGTAATATTGCAAAGTTGTGTAACAGCATTAATTTGGGAATTTTGCATGAGAAGCATGTTTTACTCTAGAAATTACGTGAATTATTCAACCGTAATTTAAATTTCGCCCAGGCCTGTACATAACAGGCATTCTAAGAGATTGACCCTAGAAGGGAAAATTACATACACACCTGTTACTTCCTAGGTCTACTTCCGCGTGTTAAACCCGAAACCAGGACCAATATTGTTCCCTTTTATAACCTCATTTACCACCTGAGAGATTGCTGCATTGCTGCATATCGGTGGTTGTGGGTATTTGGGGCATCATCATTGGCCAGGGGATTCATGTTTAAGGCTCGGGGGGCATTGTCTACACCCAGGTGGTGCTGGATTATTCAGCGGAGAGTGGGCTGAGCGGCTCCAGACACTGTGATGATGCATCTGGAATCACCAAACCATTCATAGTGTGATAGGCTCATAATGAGGCCCGCTGGCTCTTAGCTTCCGCCTCTATCCATCTTTAAGTCTCCATGACGACATTCTCATATGTTCTGCTACCTCAGAGATACCAACTTATGGCTGTAACTTTAACCTTCCCGGACCTCCGTCCAAAAATACATGTGAATAACCTGTTTCATTTCCGTGCTTTGACCTTTTCGTGCCATTGTTAGCTGAAGCTATTTCTCAGTGACCAGCTCAGAATTTTAATTATTTTTGCAGCGAGCGGCTAGCAGATGTTGCAGAACGCGAACATGCGGTCTCCCTATGGTTAGTTGCTCCTCCGGTGATAGGGCCGGCGAATAAATCATTCATGATTATGCGAGATGCTGCTCTTTCGTTGCTAGGTACGTAGACGGTTCCGCTTTGATCAAGACTTTCATACACGCGAACGTGCAGGGCGACATCCCTCAAGCGACATCATCACCAGGAAAGGTCACGGGTTGCTCTGTGCTCCTATAATAGTGGGAATGGCTGATTGCTCGTTACACCTTCCCCTGTGAGTATGAGGCAACGCCTTCGGAATGCAGGAATCTAAAAGAGGAGAGTGTACAGCATCAGAAACTAGAGTTTGAATATTTATAAAGCATTCCCCGGAAGAATGCTTAATTTCAAAACATAGATGCAGTTAGTGCCCGTACTTTCTCCCCAAAATCTTATCAAAATAAAAAAACTGAGAAAAACGAAAAGTGATGTTCGGGATGCTTGAATAATCTCAGCCACTCACAGGACAGGATCCGACATTTTTTTGGTTCATATTATATAGAACTCGAGTGAAACTACTTAAGTTGCAGATATTTACAGAGAGAACGGTATGTCAAGGAAGTATGAAACGATATGTTATCTTTTCTTGGACAGCTTATATTTTCCTCCTTTCTATTATGCATTCGTCTTGATGTGCTCTAAGTGCATAGACACAGCTTGCAGACTACAAAAGAAAATCTTTACCATTCAAGTAGGTTGGCAGGTATAACGAAATAGCTTTTATTAGATTTACTGACTGGCAGAGGGCTCGATTATTTTTATATCAATGTGTGCCACATATCGGCAACAAAAAAAAGATTTTTGCATCTTTAAAAAATCCTGTTTCACAGATCTAGGAATCCTATGCGGAAAACCACTTGCTCCTGTAAATAAAAAAAAATAGAAATAAAGCCCACCTGTCAAAGTGCAGGCTTCCAAGAGAAGGTTAAGGGTGGAGAAACTGAAGGATAGTTGTGTCTGTCAGGTGGTCAATAAAACCTTTTAGGACACCACCAGAAGTAGAACTTTGCTGGTATTCAAAATTATTTGACAAACGTTTATTAAATTCTGAAGATTCTTACAAGTGAACTCTGGAAAGGGTATCATTAAGTGTGCTTTGAGGGTGAGGTACAAATTGTACAGAACCGAAATTGAACGTCTACCAGTGACATGAGTTATTCAGGCACAGATTGAGCTTTAACTCATTTTGAGATAGTAGTAGTGGTGGTGTGGATCAAATGCCCACTGACAAATTAATCTAAAGAGAAAAAAATAAGCCAGAGGATGCCTGCAACCTTATCTATGGCACTCTTTCTGCTGCCATTTATTAGTAGCACATCAGAACCACCTGACCACCTAGTGATTTAGGTGATTTCTAACTGGTAAAAAATGTTAACGTTGACTGACCAATAGGGAGAAAAAAAAACTCGACTGATTCAAGCCTGTCAGGAAGAGGGAGGGGCAAAGGAGTCTTCATTCCCCAGATCCCATGCTTTCCCGCCCTTGCAATTGTGCTGCAACATTTTTATAGAATTTGAAGCAGGACTATCTATTAAGAGGAATCTAACATAGCTAATGCCATTAGATTGTGCTAGATGCAGTGCCTAATGTGTTTTCTTATTCCTTGCAGGACATGTCTTTAAACTTTTCAGACAGGTCCTTTTAACGTGGGAACCCTGTTTGAGTTTGTTGACCCAGGACGCACACACACTTCTGCCATTCCTAAACATGGAGAATGTGTGTGCTTCAACAGAAATTGACAGAAATGAAACTTCTATTTGACTTCAAACGGAGCTCAGTAAATAATTTGTGAATTGGATGAGTTTTAAATTCTTAACAATATGTGCTATTGTTAAGGGTATCGGCATCATGAGGTTTAAAACATTGAGCAAGAGTTCCTGTCATCTTTCAGTCAAATGAAAAGAAAGAGGAATATTAAAAAAACATGAGTTAATTATATAAAAGAGAGATCTTCTTAGAGAGGTGAGACGATAAGCAAAAAAACGTCTTTTACACACAAACACCACTAAACAGTTCCCTCCACGGACCAGATGTCTACCAAGTGACGTTCTCAGCACCTGCAGACATGGAGGCGCAACTAGACCCACATTTTGGTGGGGGCGGAGTCAACACCAAAGGCCACACCAAAGTTATTCTTGGGGATGCCCTCTTCACTGATACATGTTGAATTTCAATACTTATGGAAATGTAAAGTGTTGTGCTGTAGTGTCTGGGACAATCAGTTGCAAACTGTGTTTTCTAAGATAACCAAGACCACTTGATTAGTACTTAAAACATCTTTTAAAGATATTAGGCATCACTCAACTCAATCCACCCCCAGTGTTTTGGAAAACGTGTCGCCAGTGGTGTATTTTATGCATATGACCTACTTTTCTGTTCATTCTACATTTACAAGGATACAATATTTTTACGTTTATAACAGGAGGGAGAGTAAGGGAATTTACATATACAAATGTGAGGTGGGAACTCCTGGTCCCCGGAACTAATAGTAATAACAATGAAGGAGTGCCCCCTGAATGAGAGGAGAACAGCAATTTGCTCTCTCCTATTAGGTATGGCGAGGTAAGCACAAAGGGCCCCAAACCCGTTAACTGGACAGTAGTAGTCCTTTAAGAAGACCCCTCACTCACCAACCTGGTTGGTGACATGCTTCATCATTGGGGTCCCACCCCATAGGCCGAGTGCCTATAGGGTGTGCGACAACACCTGACTACAGTGGAGCGGGATATTGTTTTTTGTTATATGTGCTAATTATAAATGAGTGAAGGTATATTAAAAAGGGCCAGTACTACTCCATTCAAGACTTTATTCCTGAGCGTCTGAACCCTAAATAAAACAAATGTGGCACCTTTGCCCAACTAGGAAGGCTTTGGTGTCTCGAGAAGTGTGATATATTAAAAAACTTTAAAAATAGCTAAGTGTGGGGATGGCTGCCCCAGTAGAAGACTGCACCACTTTGGTTACAGTCTTTGCTGCAGGACATACCAGAACACACGGTCCAACCTCATTAGCTGTTTTGCCAGAGGTGCTTAAACAGATCCAAAATGACTACAGGCTAGCCCCTGCCCTGGATTTGGGGATGAAACTGTGGGGCAGTTTTGCCACAGAGTCTGCCATAATGTTGAGTAATATTAAAGGGAAAGCAGAAGCATGGCAGTACACCAACGGCTCACTAACTTGACTAAGAGAAAACAGGAGCGCAAGTTACCTTAAATTATTGAGGAAACCTCTGAGAGGCTGGCCTGGTATATGATGTACACTTATACAAGTGAATACCCTGCTTAGGTACAGACAACCCTTATGGTGATTTAGGAGGTCTTGGACAACCTTAGAAAGGTCTCTAAGTGGTAGCTGTGGTAAGCAGCCTTCGGGCTTAGTCCATAAGGAGAATAATCAGCTTGTGTTACCAGAATGCAATCTTATAGTGTTAGATTTGGGGGTCTGTAGTTGGCACAGGTAGGTATTTGTGACAAATAGGCACCATTGCCTCTAGTCAGGGTATGGGGGTACAGTCCTAAAATAACCCCTGCTCACCCTCTTGGTAGCTTGGCACGAGAAGACAGACTTATCTCAGAAGCAGTGTGTAAAGCATTTGTCACCACACACAGTAACCCAGTGACAACACTACAAATGGACACCACACAAGGTTTTATATAAAAAATAAGTATACTTTATAGAGATTTACCACAAGACCATAAACAACAAAAATACACAATACTGTTACTTCAAGATGGTAGTTTTAGCTTAGTTCAGTTCAGTTCTTAAGATGCAACTTTTTGCGTCAATGTACCTTACGATACATTGCGCTTCCACGACAAGCAATGTTGCAGCGATAGAAATGCGGCAAAGTTCTGGTGCAAAGAAATAAAGACGTGAAGATCTTCCCGATGCGGCACCCTTCTCCAGTGATGCGATAAGTTCTCAGTTCGCTGCATGGACTGCAGCGGAGACACCCTTATTCAGAGATGCAGTGGCAACAGCTTCAGCTGCGACACTCTTCTCCCACGTTTGCGTGAAGCTTCCGCATGATGCGACAACTACAGCGGCGACATCCTTGTTCAGAAATGCGACGCCAGCAGCTCTGACGGTGGCGCGCTTCTCCTAGGATGCAAGGCTCCTTTCTCGATGCGGTGCGACAGTTCCAGCGGCGACACCCTTCTTCAGAAGTGCGACGGCAGCAACAGCGCCGGCGACATGCTTCTTCCTCGTTGCGAGACTCTTCTTACGATGCAGTGCAATACGACAACTCCATCGGCGACACCCTCGTTCAGAAGTGCGAAGGTAGGCGGCAACGACGGTGACACGCTTCCTCTTCGTTGCAAAACGCTTCTCTTGATGCGTTGCAGTGCGACAACTCCAGCGGCGACACCCTTGTTCAGAAGTGCGAAGGCAGCAGCAGAGACACGCTTCTTCTTCACTGAATCGCGGTTCCAGCTCCTTGCGACACGCAGTCCCTCAGAAGGCCCAAAAACAGCAGCAGGCGCTTCCAAAGAACCCTGGGGAGCTGGGGGGTGAAGTCTGTTGTCCCTGAAACTGCAGCAGGAGGCAAGCTCTTTTCCAAGCCCTTGGAGATCCTTCACAAGTTGAAAGCAAAGTACACAAAGTTCCTTTCTCCTTCCTTTGGCAGTAAGGCAACCACTGCAGGCCAATGCCCTAAGCAGCACTTCAGCTTAAGAATAGTCTCTCCTCAGTTTCTCTAGGTTCATCTCCTCAGTAAAGGTTTTTTCTTGTAGTCCAAAAGTGATCTAATTTCTTGGGATCAGGGTCCCAATATTTATACCCCAAAATCCTTTGTCCGCTGAGGGCAGAGAAGCCTTTGCCCTTTGCCCTTTCCAAACCAGTTCAGGAGCACTCTGTTTACATGACTCCTTCTTTCCTTTCACGGTGCAGGGCAGAAACATCAGACACCCCACAGGAGGTGGAGCCAGAATTGTGGAGGGAAAGCACAGCCCGGGAGCACTTTGTTGCCATGGCTAATTCTCTCCTTTCACATTGCAGGGCTGAGACATCAGACACACCACAGGGGGTGGAGCCAGCACTGTGGGGGGCAGGCACAGTCCTATTCAGGTCCCGGGTGCAACTCCTCCCTCCCATCTAGATGCAGATCTCTCTATTCACCTTCACCAGTGGGCGGACTCACCCTGTCTCCTGGAATGCCCCAGCCCTGTCACTCAAACTCCAGACAAGGAATACACAGCCTAGCAGAGGCAAGCTTGGATAGTTAGACAAGAAAATACCTACTTTCTAAAAGTGGTATTTTCATAATCAACCTCACTAAAAGATGTATTTAATCATTCTGAGTTCAGGCATACTAAACTTGAATTTCTACCGAGTTCCCTGAGTCAGTTAGGATAAAAAAAAATGAATAATCTAACTACCCATTCTGGCCTATGGAGAACAGGCAGCCTTGCGATAGTGAAAAACGAAAATGGCTGTAATTAACTATTAGGACATGCCACACACACCAGGGCATGTCCTACCTTATACTTACAATGCACCCTGCCCTTGGGCCTACCATAGGGGTGTCTGATATGAAGAAAAGGGAAGGTTTAGGGACTGGCAAGTGGGTGCACGTGACCAGTCAACATGGCAGTACAAGACTGCACACTGGCTCTGCAATGGCAGGCCTTAGATACACTTTTACAGGCTGCTTCTGCGGGTGGCACAACCAGTGTTGATAGCCCGCTAGCAACATTTGGTTTACAAGCCCTGGGCACACTCAGTGCACTGTGCTAGGCTCTGACAAGTAAACCAAACCAGTCAATCATGGAATCACTAATTCATACATTAATATACCATAGGGAGAGCATATGCACTTTAGCAGTGATCAGCAGTGGTAAAGTGCCCAGAGTCATAAAACCAACAAAAACAGGTCAGACAAAATACAGGAGGATGGCAAATAGTTCAGGGATGGCCCTGCAAAAAGGGACAAGTCCAACATATAGGTATAGATTAAATGAAGAATAACTACACAATGTATTTATAAAAATATGAATTTACAATATAATACCCGCTAACACATACAGATATCTCCTACTCAGAGATATGCACAATCACACAATACTTTACATAGAAATCACGTAAATAGCACAGAATACACAGTGGACCACAGGGGGGCACGAAACTGTATACTAAGAAAGTGGTATAAGAACCATGACTCATGTCAGGACAATGACCAGAGGACGGAGAATGTTGGGGACCCAAGGAACCAAACAAGGTGATTAACTAGGAACCCCACGGAGATCGTGTGCAGTGTGGGAACACGACTGCGTTTTCCGTAAAAATCATTGTGTAAGTCGCAGTTACAATATTAGACATTAAGGGACCTTCCCAGTGGACCCTGACAAAACCCTGTGGAAGACAAAAGGTTGGAGAGCCACCACACCCTTGGATACCCTAGTACCCATGTTACCTATACCAGGGAAGCCAGGTGCATAGGTGTGAAGTGGTGTCAGAAACTACCATCGAACCCAATAGAGGATTTTAGGGAAATGCTGCTGCTGGTGGAGAAAGTATCTGGTGGAATATGAAGGTGGATTCAAGATGAGAGAGTACCTGCAAGTAGAAGGGACAGAGTCTATGACACTCAGGAGTGACCCGGAGACCTGGAAGACGAATGCCCACCGATGTCAGGAGTTGCAGGACAGTTGAGGGCGAACTTGACTCTGCAGCTGTGAGGACCAGGCGATGCTGTGGAAGACCAGGAGCCATGCATGAGCTGTCCCATGTTGATGTCGAGAGTTGATGCGTCGGTGCTTGTCAGGAGCACCAACAAGCCTTGTCAACTGCAAACAACGTGGATGTCAAAGAAAGTGCAGTGTCGAACCAGCCAGGTCCAGGGGAATCACCAACAGCAGGGGAGTCAGGACAGCCCCCGAGCAATCAGGGGGGCCCATGAGAAAAAAGGGGACCCTCAACAGGACCCTCAGGCCGGAGGCACTAGGGTTGCAAGAAGACCTTAAGCAGCTCACCAAAAGATGCAGACCACGGTGCAGACTATGTCGTGTGGACAAAGATTCTGGTCACTGGAGATGATTGAGGTTGGGGCTACTTGCAGCCCTAAAATCCTGATGGGAGGAAGCCAGCCCGACTTTGAAACAGCAAGTTGACGCGGTGCACAGGCATTCGGTTCCTGCCGCGCCTACGAGAGATACTGGCCTCAAACTTGGTGAGAGGGCAGGGTAGGCCTTGAAAGCTATGAAGAACCCAAAAACCACAGTTGATAGACAGAATGCAGAACAATGTCATACATTCACCCCAGTATAGAGATCTGGGCCTAATTCCATTGCTTTTTTGCACTCCACACCACCCCAGTTCAGTCATGGCCATATGCAAATCAGTCTGACACTGTGCCTCATGGGAACAGTCCAGCCCGAACTGCCAAGCCATGACTTCCCTGGACCGGAAACAAGCTTCCGAGGACCGGTTTCTGGCATTCCAGCCGTCTTCAGCCCAGCTTGCCTGAATCCAGTGGTGTGGAAAGCATGGGACTCATGTCTGAGCATACCCATCCCACTCGGGGTGACAAATGCAAAAACCACAGTTGATGGCCAGAATGCAGAACAATGTCATACATTCACCCCAGTACAGAGATCTGGGCCTAAATCCATCGTTTTTTTGCACTCCACACCACCCCACTTCAGACATGGCCATATGCAAATCAGTCTGACCTGGTGCCTCATGGGAACAGTCCAGCCCGAACTGCCAAGCCATGCCTTCCCTGGACTGGAGACAAGCTTCAGAGGACCGGTTTCTTGCATTCCAGCCGTCTTCAGCCCAGCTTGCTTGAATCCAGTGGTGTGGAGAGCATGGGATTCACGTCTCAACATACCCATCCCACTCGGGGTGACAAATGCAAAAACCACAGTTGATGGACAGAATGCAGAACAATGTCATACATTCACCCCAGTACAGACATCTGGGCCTAAATCCATCATTTTCTTTCACTCCACACCACCCCAGTTCAGACATGGTCATATGCAAATCAGTCTGACCCTGTGGCCCATGGGAACTGTCCAGCCCGAACTGCCAAGCCATGACTTCCCTGGACCGGAAACAAGCTTCCGAGGACCGGTTTCTGGCATTCCAGCCGTCTTCAGCCCAGCTTGCTTGAATCCAGTGGTGTGGAGAGCATGGGACTCATGTCTGAGCATACCCATCCCACTCGGGGTGACAAATGCAAAAACCACAGTTGATGGCCAGAATGCAGAACAATGTCATACATTCACCCCAGTACAGAGATCTGGGCCTAAATCCATCGTTTTTTTGCACTCCACACCACCCCACTTCAGACATGGCCATATGCAAATCAGTCTGACCTGGTGCCTCATGGGAACAGTCCAGCCCGAACTGCCAAGCCATGCCTTCCCTGGACCGGAGACAAGCTTCAGAGGACCGGTTTCTTGCATTCCAGCCGTCTTCAGCCCAGCTTGCTTGAATCCAGTGGTGTGGAGAGCATGGGATTCACGTCTCAACATACCCATCCCACTCGGGGTGACAAATGCAAAAACCACAGTTGATGGACAGAATGCAGAACAATGTCATACATTCACCCCAGTACAGACATCTGGGCCTAAATCCATCATTTTCTTTCACTCCACACCACCCCAGTCCAGACATGGTCATATGCAAATCAGTCTGACCCTGTGGCCCATGGGAACAGTCCAGCCCGAACTGCCAAGCCATGCCTTCCCTGGACCGGAAACAAGCTTCCGAGGACCGGTTTCTGGCATTCCAGCCGTCTTCAGCCCAGCTTGCTTGAATCCAGTGGTGTGGAGAGAATGGGACTCACGTCTGAGCATACCCATCCCACTCGGGGTGACAAATGCAAAAACCACAGTTGATGGACAGAATGCAGAACAATTTGATACATTCACCCCAGTACAGAGATCTGGGTCTAATCCATCGTTTTTTGGACTCCACACTACCCCAGTTCAGACATGGCCATATGCAAATCAGTCTGACCCTGTGCCTCATGGGAACAGTCCAGCCCGAACTGCCAAGCCATGCCTTCCCTGGACCGGAAACACGCTTCCAAGGACCGGTTTCTGGCATTCCAGCCATCTTCAGCCCAGCTTGCTTGAATCCAGTGGTGTGGAGAGCATGGGACTCATGTCTGAGCATACCCATCCCACTCGGGGTGACAAATGCAAAAACCACAGTTGATGGACAGAATGCAGAACAATGTCATACATTCACCCCAGTACAGAGATCTGGGCCTAAATCCATTGTTTTTTTGCACTCCACACCACCCCAGTTCAGACATGGCCATATGCAAATCAGTCAGACCCTGTGCCTCATGGGAACAGTCCAGCCTGAACTGCCAAGCCATGCCTTCCCTGGACCTTGAAACAAGCTTCTGAGGACCGATTTCTTGCATTCCAGCCGTCTTCAGCCCAGCTTGCTTGAATCCAGTGGTGTGGAGAGCATGGGACTCACGTCTGAGCATACCCATCCCCCTCGGGGTGACAAATGCAAAAACCACAGTTGATGGACAGAATGCATTGCAGAACAATGTCATACATTCACCCCAGTACAGAGATCTGGGCCTAAATCCATCTTTTTTTGCACTCCACACCACCTCAGTTCAGACATGGCCATATGCAAATCAGTGTGACCCTCTGCCTCATGGGAACAGTCCAGCCCGAACTGCCAAGCCATGCCTTCCCTGGACCGAAAACAAGCTTTCGAGGACCGGTTTCTGGCATTCCAGCCGTCTTCAGCCCAGCTTGCTTGAATCCACTGGTGAGGAGAGCATGGGACTCACGTCTGAGCATACCCATCCCACTCGGGGTGACGAATGCAAAAACCACAGTTGATGGACAGAATGCAGAACAATTTCATACATTCACCACAGTACAGAGATCTGGGCCTAAATCCATCGTTTTTTTGCACTCCACACCACCCCAGTTCAGACATGGCCATATGCAAATCAGTCTGTCCCTGTGCCTCATGGGAACAGTCCAGCCCGAACTGCCACGCCATGCCTTCCCTGGACCGGAAACAAGCTTCCGAGGACCGGTTTCTGGCATTCCAGCCATCTTCAACCCAGCTTGCTTGATTCCAGTGGTGTGGAGAGCATGGAACTCACGTCTGAGCATACCCATCCCACTCGGGGTGACAAATGCAAAAACCACAGTTGATGGACAGAATGCAGAACAATGTTATACATTCACCCCAGTACAGAGATCTGGGCCTAAATCCATCGTTTTTTGCACTCCACACCACCCCAGTTCAGACATGGCCATATGCAAATCAGTCTGACCCTGTGCCTCATGGGAACAGTCCAGCCCGAACTGCCAAGCCAATCCTTCCCTGGACTGGAAACAAGCTTCCGAGGACCGGTTTCTGGCATTACAGCCGTCTTCAGCCCAGCATGCTTGAATCCAGTGGTGTGGAGAGCATAGGACTCACGTCTGAGCATCCCCATTCCACTCGGGGTGACGATTGCAAAAACCACAGTTGATGGACAGACTACAGAACAATGTCATACATTCACCCCAGTACAGAGATCTGGGCCTAAATCCATCTTTTTTTGCACCCCACACCACCCCAGTTCAGACATGGCCATATGCAAATCAGTCAGAACCTGTGCCTCAAGGGAACAGTCCAGCCTGAACTGCCAAGCCATGCCTTCACTGGACCGGAAACAAGCTTCGCGGACCGATTTCTGGCATTGCAGCCGTCTTCAGCCCAGCTTGCTTGAATCCAGTGGTGTGGAGTGCATGGGACTCACGTGTGAGCATACCCATCCCACTCAGGGTGACAAATGCAAAAACCACAGTTGATGGACAGAATGCAGAACAATGACATACATTCACCCCAGTACAGAGATCTGGGCCTAAATCCATCGTTTTTTTGCACTCCACACCACCCCAGTTCAGACATGGCCATATGCAAATCAGACTGACCCTGTGCCTCATGGGAACAGTCCAGCCCGAACTGCCAAGCCATGCCTTTCCTGGACCGGAAACAAGCTTTCGAGGACCGGTTTCTGGCATTCCAGCCGTCTTCAGCCCAGCTTGCTTGAATCCACTGGTGAGGAGAGCATGGGACTCACGTCTGAGCATACCCATCCCACTCGGGGTGACAAATGCAAAAACCACAGTTGATGGATAGAATGCAGAACAATTTCATACATTCACCCCAGTACAGAGATCTGGGCCTAAATCCATCGTTTTTTTGCACTCCACACCACCCCAGTTCAGACATGGCCATATGCAAATCAGTCTGACCCTGTGCCTCATGGGAACAGTCCAGCCCGAACTGCCAAGCCATGCCTTCCCTGGACCGGAAACAAGCTTCAGAGGACCGGTTTCTGGCATTCCAGCCGTCTTCAGCCCAGCATGCTTGAATCCAGTGGTGTGGAGAGCATGGGACTCACGTCTGAGTATACCCATCCCACTCGGGGTGACAAATGCAAAAACCACAGTTGATGGACAGAATGCAGAACAATGTCGTACATTCACCCCAGTACAGAGATCTGGGCCTAAATCCATCATTTTTTTGCACTCCACACCCCCCCCAGTTCAGACATGGCCATATGCAAATCAGTCTGACCCTGTGCCTCATGGGAACAGTCCAGCCCGAACTGCCAAGCCATGCCTTCCCTGGACCGGAAACAAGCTTCCGAGGACCGGTTTCTGGCATTCCAGCCGTCTTCAACCCAGCTTGCTTGAATCCAGTGGTGTGGAGAGCATGGGACTCACGTCTGAGCATACCCATCCCACTCGGGATGACAAATGCAGAAACCACAGTTTTGGACAGAATGCAGAACAATGTCTTACATTCACCCCAGTACAGAGATCTGGGCCTAAATCCATCGTTTTTTTGCACTCCACACCACCCCAGTTCAGATATGGCCATATGCAAATCAGTCTGACCCGGTGCCTCATGGGAACAGTCCAGTCCGAACTGCCAAGCCATGCCTTCCCTGGACCGGAGACAAGCTTCAGAGGACCGGTTTCTGGCATTCCAGCCGTCTTCAGCCCAGCTTGCTTGAATCCAGTGGTGTGGAGAGCATGGGATTCACGTCTCAACATACCCATGTTATGTTATGTTATGTTATGTTAGAACTGTATTTCTTGAGCGCACGGCTACCCAGATCGGGTGTCCCGGCGCTTTGGCAGAGAGTCCTGAACACAACCAAGAAAAACCCAGCGGCAGACACACTGCAGGCCCACTGGTTAGGCCATCCCACTCGGGGTGACAAATGCAAAAACCACAGTTGATGGACAGAATGCAGAACAATGTCATACATTCACCCCAGTACAGACATCTGGGCCTAAATCCATCATTTTTTTTCACTCCACACCACCCCAGTTCAGACATGGTCATATGCAAATCAGTCTGACCCTGTGGCCCATGGGAACAGTCCAGCCCGAACTGCCAAGCCATGCCTTCCCTGGACCGGAAACAAGCTTCCGAGGACCGGTTTCTGCATTCCAGCCGTCTTCAGCCCAGCTTGCTTGAATCCAGTGGTTGGAGAGCATGGGACTCACTTCTGAGCATACCCATCCCACTCGGGGTGACAAATGCAAAAACCACAGTTGATGGACAGAATGCAGAACAAAGCCATACAACCTGTGTTGCTGAGCCTTTCATAGTCCATTGTAGCTCAGGATCAGCAAATCAGTCAGCTTAGTTGCGGTGTCTGCAGATGCAGGGAAGTGACTCCATCACTCCAAAGGAGATTCCTACAGCTGTTTTGGATGCCCACAGGCCTTGGAAGGTTCCTGTATGGTGCACAGGCACAGAAAATGCAGCAGACTGGAAGGGAGAGGAAGTCAAGCCCAAATGAAGTTCAGAGTGCCCTGACGCTGAAATGGTGTCTGAATTAATTTGTGTCCCACAATTAAGTTAGTGACCTACACCCTGGTAAGCCCTTAAGTAACCTAAGGAAAGGGTTGGGACGATTCAGTGGACCCTCCCAGAGGAGTGTTTAGACAGGATGGAGAATACTCCCATGTCCTTTGTCCAGTTTTGCGCCAGAGATGAAGCCAGTGGCTCCCAGAGCTAGTTTGAATTGAGCTATGCAAGGAGGCACCAAATGTACCCCTCATGCAGACTGAGTTGTGCTGGCAAGTGCACCCACCTGGTTTCAATACACTAAATCCTGTCTGGGAGGTGGTCACTCCTTCCAGTGACAGGATACCTATTGTTCCGCCTTTCCCTGCTCGAGCTTGGCTGAGTAGCAGGAAAGCAGAATCATGTCTCTGGTCGGCAGCAGCCATGTTTTGCTGTCCGGGACTAGAAGAATGGCACCGGGAGCACTGAGAGCCTAATGGAGGCCCATTCCATCGCTTGGAATCATACTCCCGTACCATTTATGGTGTGGCGGGTATGATTCCAACATGTTTGATACCAAACATGATAGGATTTTTTGCAGCCGATTTCGAGATGGTCATCGCGTAATTATGCGGTGCCCCTCTATATGATATATGGCTGCTTCACTCATAATATGGGAGAATGGAGTCCTTAGGCTATAGGGTTGTCCTGTGCATGCAGGGGCCCCCTCACACTTAGAACCAATCACCCTGCCCTCAGGATTGTAAAGGCCTGCTGTAGGGGTGACTTATAGGTTTTAAGTGCATTGACCCTAGATATAGGAAACCTATATCTATCGTAAGTAGTGCTAGCACAAGCATACACAGGCTGCAATGGCAGTTTGAATGGTCTCCCATGGGTATCATAATACATGCTTCAGCACATGGGGGACATCTGGGGTACCTATCCCCTGGGTACCTTAGTACCATATACTAGGGACTGATAAGGTACCTCAGTATCCAATCTGGGATTTACCTAAGTACTGAACATAACAATTAGGGGAGAAAACAGAGACACTGGGGTCCTGATTAGCAGGATCCCACTCAGACTAGCCAATAAAAGCTTAGCACCAGGCAAAAAGTGGCGGTAGGCATGCAGAAGGATCCTACCTTCCTACAAAACCTATGCAACAATAGGCTGAAATAATTTGGGAGCCAGACCTAGTAAACCACAAATTAAGAGTAATTCCGAAAAGGATAAGTCGAAGGAAGTACCCGAATCTTGTAAGAGGAAGTGAGATAATAAGAAACATTTCAGCCCAGGGTACAGAACCTTTGCAATAATATGATAAACAGGCATTGTCCTATGTCAGTGACATCTATCTGACAGATGATTACCTTTCAACACACTTGGTAAGACTAGATTGCATATTATTGGGATTTGCTCACATGGGCTACAACTATAATTTAAAAAAAGAAAAAAATAGCCTACCTCACTGTCCTATTTTTAGGATATGAACTGTCAAGTGAAGACCAAATTCTAGCGACACATTTCCTGCACTTCTACAACCACTGAACACCTTAAAGAAACTCCAATCAATTTTGGGTTTCCTGAATTTTGGCAGAATTTACATTCCAGATTACACAGAATGGGTAAAACCATTCTGTGACTTGAAATGTCAAGACCTTTCACGCACATATTGGACAACTGAACACACACAACTCTTACGTTCAGTATAAGCTGACATGCTAGATTCAACACACTTACACACACGTGTAAATACAACAAACGTGGTGATCTGTAATATTGCGGGTGCCTCAGGATATAACTATGGTACGTTCAATGAGGCAGACACTGTTCCAATTGCATATAAATAGCATTTATACATCCATGCTGAGATGTGTTTTGCTCTAACAGAAAGGATTTTGATGGCGGTATAGACTGCTGTAGAGATAAACAGATCGTTGGCACAGGGGAAATGCATTATTGTGATGTCTCTGGTCCCACCCCTTGAGACTGACACAAAGGCCAGAGTTCTTAACACTAAGACTTTACATCTGCGATGGATACAGTGGCCTAACTCTCTCACGGTAACCAATGTAGACTACAGATTTGACTCTACACTACAAACACAAGTATACCTGCCATACAGAAATGAAAACCCTCTGCCCAATTAAGTCATGCTTCTTGATCAGTATAAATACATCATCTATACTGACGGTTCTCCTCCGCCTGCTGTAGGAACAAAGCCCCAATACTTTGCATCATGCGCCAATTTTAAGGGTAGAATTGAGGATTCTGAATTCCACCCTCACAAGACCTATATGCAGTAACTAGGTGACTGCACAGCACAGCTGGCAGAACTGAGGGTTCTTATTCTGGCACTGGAAAATATAGATCTCTGATTCCCCACATTGATTGTGTGTGATTCATATTATTGTGCTCTGTCTCAGGGGAATATCTCTGACATGGTCTAGATCTCAGAGGGTACTGTAAAAATTCTGCAGTTGTAGTTGACAAACTGTAATTAGGTCAGTGACAGACCCCTCTTTCATCCCCAACCAGATCTCACCGTATTGACAGATGCATCACTCATTGGATGGGGTGGCCATCTGGGAGAGGTGGAGATCATAGGTCTCCACATCAATCTATTGGAGCTTTGAGTGATTCGGCTGGCATTGAAAGCCTTTCTACCCTCTATCAAGGGAAGGCTAGTGTAGGTGTTCACAAACAACAGCATCACCATGTGGTACTGCAACAAGCAGGGCAGGGTAGGGTTGTGGATCTTTTGTGAAGAGGCCCTGTGCTGGACATGCCTAGAACAGCAGGTCATATCCATAGTGGTTCAACATCCAGCTGGTTCTCTGAACAACAGGGCAGACACACTCAATTGAAGATGCCTAGCGGATCACAAGTGGTGTATCCATCTGGAGGTGGGGCAATGTATCTTTCAGCATTGGGGAGAGCCTTGATTAGATCTGTTCAGCACTGCTGAGAACGTGCAATATCAGCAGTTTTGCACACTAGAGTTTCCAAGGAGGATCTTGCTCAAGGACACTTTGAAAGTTGAGTGGAGCTTAGGCTTCCTATATGCCTTTATTGCCCATGCCACTCCTTCCCAGAGTTTTCAACAAGATCGGGAACGATTAGACCCAGCTCCAGGCTTGGAGAGTTTGGTATCCCGAGCTCTTGAGTTTAGCCAACGATCCTCTGATAAGACTGCCACCTCTGGAGGATCTTCTGTCATAGCGACAGCGGCGGGTTCTCCACCCACATCTGTCAATGCTCCATCATCATGCGAGATTACAGCTTTCGACCTTCCACCCGAAGTCTGTAATGATATCTTGGCATCCAGGCATCCCTCCACCACCACGTTATACTCCTGCCATTGGGACAAGTTAGTGGGATGTTGTACAGAAAAACAGGTTGACCCCCTTTCTGCTCCCCTTGGTGGATCATGCTGTGCATTAAAATGTGCTATACATTTGCCAAGAAGCAACCCTCAGAGGGTTTGTTTGCTCATTCCACCAGAGCAAAGGCTGAGACCACTTGTTTGTAATCTGAATCATAGTCCTGGACATCTGCTAGGCAGCAACGTGGGTTTCTCTGCACAAGTTTACAAAGCAGTACTGCCTGGACAGTCAGGTCCATCTGGTTAGACAATTGGGCCATTCGGTCCTGCAGGACGTTTTACTGTGAAATTGTTTATCACACCGACCTCCAAGGAGGTATTGCTTGGATATCTATTCTAAGGTAAAGTATTTGCGACTAGAAGTTTCTATCAGATGAACAAGTTACTTACCTTCGGTAATGCCTCATCTTGTAGAGACTCTATCTAACCGCATATTCCTTACTGACCCACCTATCCTGCCCACTCTGTGAATGGATTTCTAGGGACAGGACTGTTCCTTTTTCTAGTTTTACACAACAGTGGTGAGTGTTCCTCCTAGCTCCGCACACCTATTGTGAAAGGTTGCGAAAATAAACTTATGGCAGCTCGCTAGGTTTGTGCCTATAAATGTCACGATTTGCTCCCTGCATTCTTGTGTCCACCACCAGGGGACTGAATTGCAAGGCTCTCCAGTGTTCTAATACTTTCCAGACCCTCCCCTTCATGCATATACTGACTTCCAGTCATTTGGATGCTACTTTCAAATTGCTATCCATTCCAAATCCATGCTGGGTTTTGTGAAAGCCAGCCTGCTCATGCTTGAAACCAGCCTTCTCCTGTTTGACACTCCATTACCTAGAATTCCCTGCTCACTGCTTCGTATGCACCCCTGCTGGCCAAGGATGGGTGGGGGAATTCACCTCACCTGTGGCTGGCTGCTGATAGCCTGAACACACCTGATGAATGTGATTACTGTGAGCTAGTTTAAGCCCCAGCTCCCTTGAGCGCAGAGTTGGTCATCGTAGTTGTGTACCGGTGAGACCGACCCTTGTTTCCAGTGCTTCCCGAGCTTTTGATATCCTTGTTTTCAGTATTTCCTGAGCTTTAGTTATTCATAGTTCCTGATCTGCTACTGTTTTCCTTCTTCCTGAATTAGCACTGCCTGCAGTGCTACCTTGACTCCTGAGCCTTAGCTTTCCTTGTTCCTGACTGCAGCGGTTTCTCTTGTACCTGAACTGGCACTGACTGCAGTGCAACCTTGACTCCTGAGCATTTGCTCAATTCTAGTTCCTGCTCCAGCACTGCCTTCAATGCTATTTTGTTTTCTTGATTCCAGAACCAGCACTAATCTTGTAAACCCCTGTAGTCTCCCCTTCTGTATATCCTTTTCCTGTCCCTGCCTTTCTTCCCATTTCCTTGGTTCCAATTCCTAGTTTGCTGTCTTTCTATTCCTGTTGTCTCATTTCTATTACCTTGTATGTTTGTTATTTTCTTTCTGCCAAGTGTGCACTATGATTTCCTTCCTTTCCTGTGAAGCACTCTTCATTGCTCACTCCTTGTCTATTGTGGCTGTGTATTTAGTTTAACACCCTTGCTGTTACTGCCTTGCGTGTTCCTGTTTGATCGCCAGGATCTGTGGGCACAGCTGACTACCTGGGTGGTGTTTCTTGTTCACTGTGAGCATTGTCTTTGAGTTATATTTATAACACCACCAAAGGTATCAGCTCCACATACCCTGCCTTTGCATGTATATCCTATACGTGGGTATTTGCAGTCAGTATTTGTAACAGCAATTGTCGGTGAGGAACCTACTGAGCTTCATTCTTACTGTGTAGAGCTCTTGAGTACTTTACCCCACACTCCCTTTTTTGTTAATGTTGTTTCATATATATCTCTTGCACATTCGTCCTGGGTGTAGTTATTCTGAATGCTAAATCACCTCATGAGTGCCTGTCCTTTCTGAGTCTTAGCCATCTTGTCCCTTCATGCAGGCTGCCCCTTTGGATCCCTCTTTTCCTGAATGATCCTGGGCAGTGCTGTGCTCCTCTTTCTGCGTACATTTTCTACCCAGTCGCCAGTCCTAGCCCAAGTACCTGACTGTGTTCCAGACATAGTCTCGGACAGTCCCTGACAATGTAGGCACCACACATGTCACTTCTGACCTGTACGATGCTGTCAATGCCACACAGAGCTGAACGATGCCACTCACAGGACATAAATCTATCAAAACTGAGACGGCCGTTGCTATCTCCAAGAGTGCAGCTCGATGCTCCAATGCCAAGGCAATGCCTTCTGCCAACACACCTAACGACCACTGCGGGTACTGTGGATACATGTCTCATGCACTCCAGAGGCAAAATGTGCTCTGCCTCTCAACAACCCAACCATTTTGCCAAAGTTTTCTGAGGTGGCTGCGCATCATCTGCACCCCGAGGACGGGGTGCCTAGAAACGCCAATGGGTGTGCACAGTTGTACACGATGATGACCTAGAAAACCCCTGGAGAGTCAGCAAAAGCTTACAACAAGGGGCTCCCCGTGTCCCTATACATGGATATGTATGTCAAACCTGTCCTACTGAGACATAAAGGAGTCCAGTTCCACCTCCTCCCAGCCATAGAAGACTAACTCCAGAAATTGTAAGATGCTGGTCTAATCGAGCGGGTATTTGACCCTAACCCATGGATATTCATCATGGTCATCCCAAGCACGCCCAAACAGCCAGGTTGCATATGCCTGTTTATCGACATGCAGCTGCCCAATAAGGCAATCAAACATGAACTCCACATCACACCAACCATAGACTACCTAATCTTAATGGTGTGAAGTGGTTATCCAAGCTAGATTTTAACTCTGGATACCATCATCTCGAACTGCAAGAGGACTTCCACTACATTTTGATATTTTCCACCCATGTCATCCTTTGGGTCTCCCGGAGGCGGAAATTTGGCATCTCGTCAGCGGCGAAAGTGTCTCAGGACATGAAACTAGAGGTCCTACAAGGACTTAAAGGGGTGAGTAGTATCAGATCCCTAATGATTTCCAGTGGGAATCATTGAGGTTGTTTCTTTCTTTCTCTGTTTTTGTGCTTGCATACACTAGTCTTTTGACACTCTTCTGTTGTTTGGCATTAGTATCAGATATGACATTCTCATTCACACTCTGCCATGGCGTGCCACAGCATCTGTCTCAGAGCCTCCCCAAAGCACATCAGTGATCCAGGCTTTAACCTCAACAAACAAAAATGCCAATTCCTGCCCAAGAAATTGCATTTTCGGATCTGTCTTCTCCAGCGATGGTGTAAATCAAAATAAGTGCTTTAGCATAAAGAATGCGGCCATGCCCACATCCCCATCCGAGATTCGGAGCTTCCTGGGTCTAGCGATGAATGTAGGAGGATCAACCCCAAACTGCCAACATTGTCAGGGCCACTATGGTCCCTGACAAAGACTTCAACACCATGAGCATGGGGAGAAGAAGAAGACAGGGCATTTCAAGCCATGAAACGAGCTGTTCTCTGGGACACAGTGATGCCTACTTTGACCCGGCCATGGTATCCAAATTGGCAGTTGACCCCAGCCCAATAGGCCTCAGCGTCATCCTTCTACAAAAGTTCAGGAATGACGAGTTGGCACCAGCCGTATTTGCCTAGCAGAGCCCTCTCTGACACCAGGAGGTATGCCCACATCGAAAAGGAAGCTCTAGCAGTCAAGTAGGGTTACCATTACTTCTACCTTTATGTATACAGACCACACTTCTGAGTGGTGATGAATCACAAACTTCTCATCCCACTCGTTGCAGGAAGGGCCCGTACCCTCTCTATGAATCAAAAAATGGACCCTCTGTCTCCAAAAATACCAGATGATGGTGGGGGTACAAGCCAGGATGTGACAAACTGGCGGACTACCTCTCAAGGCACACACAATCACCCACCCGCATCCCGGAGAGGATCACCTCAGGAGCGGATGAGTATGCCCAGAAGGATAGCTAAAGTTAGGTGCCAGTGCACCATCACCCTGCCTGACATTGCAGAAGCGACCACAATGCACTCATGTCTTGAGAAGGCCGCAGTGGCAACGGAATCCAATCTGTGGAAAATTGTCCTAATAGATGAATGGGGCCATGACAGTGTATCCCAGAGATATTTGATCACTTTATGGAATATTCACCACGATCTCAGTTTTATCAACCACGGACCAAAGAATAAATGTTCTGCACAGCGTAAGGCCACAGATAATGAACCGGGCCCAAACAAGGCACCAAGGAACAATCAAGATCAAAGTGTTCCAGATGTGAATAGTTTAGTTTCTAATTATTGACTCGGACGTTGACAGACTGATTGCCAAGTTCCAACCGTGCCAGACATGCAAAGCCCCTGGCACACCACCCCGGTCATCACAGAAGACCACAACGTTCAAGAATGCACAGAGTCATTGGCAATTAGTCACTGGAAAATATCGCCCTGCTAGCCACAAGAGAATAGCAAAGTTGAGAGACTGATGTGGACACTTAACAAAGCCATCAGAGTCAAACAGCAAGAAAACATAGAGGATGTGTTTCACAAGGCCCTTGGTGCCTACCGGCGCACACTGCATTGCTTGATGCGGATAGTACCTACTGAGGTGCTGTTTGGAAGAGCTGTTAGAGCAGTGGTTCATTTGTAAAAAAAAACAGAAGTGCTGGTGCTATCGTCAGGAGGCAGCTTTGACCAGCCTGAGGTTCCGTGACAATTGTAAGTGGTGTTTTTAACTCGTACGAATATGGTCGAGTTTAGTATCTATGAACCGCAAATGACGAGTTTAGTAAGTGTGCGCAGTTTCGCTGTGCTAACTTAAACCGTTCGTTTGTTATGTGGGTTTTTCATCTGTACCCACGGGTTCCATCTTAGATACGGCATCCATTTTGTCTCTTGCCCTCAAGTAGCCAGCGAACGGACGTTGTCCGCTTCGCGACCCTGGGACTCCCAAGATATTTGCGGAAGACACATGTTCTTTGTAAGTGTCTTTATGACGAGGGGGGGTGCTACTGTAAGGCAGATGGCGCCGCTCGAGGCTCATCTTGCCGCACGGACTTATTGTCTCAGCCGTGCATCTCATTAAGCACGTCCCTTTGATGCCTGTATCTCGTGTTTCCCGATACCTCCCCTTTTACACCCTTTCCGATCTCCCCACTGTCTCCGTCTTCCTTCGCACCTGTCTTTGTTCCTATTTCGATCTGTTTTACTGCTGATTGGAATTCGCTAATGGTGGGAAGATGGGTTTTTACAGTTGGGAACCGCCAAATGTTTCCGCACTTATGTTCCGGACCTCATGTGTTTCAAAGTGACCAAAAGCGACCCCTCTGGGGGATAATGATGGGAACCGGGTTGTAAACTTTTGTGTACCATGTTGTCTTATGGGTAAAAACTGTATAAAAGGAGCGATCCACAGAACCAATTTGAAGCAGTCTCCCCAAGTTGCACGTGGTGTACTTGTCGTGACTTCTGTGTTCCCTGCAGCAAATAAACCTTGAATCTTTGACGCCGAAGGAAGTGTCCCGTGTCTCTGTGATTCGTACGCCGGAGCAGGTTACCCACGAAGGTTTCAGGTGTTGTGCCCTGGCACCGCTGGGTCTTAGAGAACCCAGTCCTTCAGTTGGCGCCCAACGTGGGGCTGCATCAGTGGTACCGGTCCAAGCCCGACGATCGTGAGGAACTTCGTGTGAAATCTCCGAGGGAAGGTGCACTCCGCTTCATCGATCCTGTTGTCGAAATAAGTGGCCCGAAGACTTTTCCCGCGAAGATTCCCGCCTCCGGACGGCTGCGACGGACTGCTGCCCTGACTGTAGACCTGTTTTGGCGCCTGGCGTAGACCTTGGTATAGCGAGACGATTGACGGGCCTTCCTGGTGACGCCATCGATCTTTGAGTTAAGTATTTGTGGGTCGCTCCCAGAGTTCTTGGTTGTTGACACTTTAGCGAGTGTTTTTGTTGTTAACGCTGTGTGAGTGTTTTTGTCGGTGACACTTTGCTGGCGTACTTTGTTGT
This sequence comes from Lissotriton vulgaris, assembly GCF_964263255.1. Taxonomy (NCBI): domain Eukaryota; kingdom Metazoa; phylum Chordata; class Amphibia; order Caudata; family Salamandridae; genus Lissotriton; species Lissotriton vulgaris. Next base: position 480,710,880 of record NC_141694.1, read on the forward strand.
GTTGTTTGACGACTGCAGCCGCCAACAACCGAGGGTTTTGTTCTTTGCTGGGACCTGATAAATCCCGTAACCCTTGAAGTTTGTGAAACTCGGCTAGTGTGCAAGATGCCTGGTCGTAGTACTTTGTTTAGTTGTTTCAGGCCTTGTGGTACGGATTCCCGACTGGAGGACTCGTGTCCGATACCTCCGGTTGGAACTCCCACGTATGAGCTCTATAGTAAACATGGGCTAGGCCCAATTACCTTTAATGAATACTGGATCAAATATACGAAAATGGATGGTGACCTTCGCTGGCCACCGCACGGTAGCTTCGAGGCACCGATCTTAGATAATCTAGAGATTAAATTGTTCGAAAGAAAGTCAAGGCCGGCCATGTTTGATGCCTTTCGGTTGTGGCGCAAAGAAGCCCGACAGAAAGAAATCAGACAGACTAAACGTAATCAGCGAGATAATGTTGCTACCATAGTGAAGAAAGCAGAGCAATTTCAGCGAGATAAGGAGGTTAAGGATAAGGAAGTGTTTGATAGACTACAGCGTATGACCGTAGATAAATGTTATCCTGCTTTGCCTACGGAGTCGGAAAAGAAGGAAGAGCCAGTTGAGGATTCTTTAATGTCTTATCTTATGAAGTCGCCACCTCCGTACGTACAGGGTACCACAGCCCCTGTGATTCTCCCTGTACCTGTTCCTGCACCTATTCTACCTCCGCCTGTTCCTCAACCTGCACCCGCCCTTCCGACTGTTCCTGCTCCTTTGCCTGTTGCTATCCCTACTGCTCCTCCGCTTCCACATACTCCTGCTCCCGCTACTGCTCCTGCTACTGCTCCTGTTTTGTTAACTCCTACTGTTGCTACTGTTTCTACCCCGTCTCTTGTTAGTCCTGTATCGTATGCTTCTCCTTCTACTCGTTCTTGTACTACTCCTCTTGCGGCTAGTTTCTTTCATTCGCTCGGACCTGTTCATGGGTTCGCTGGTTCCGATGGTCCTCAGAGACGTAGTCAGCTTCCTGGAAACAGAGAACGCGTTGCGCTATATAATATGGCGATGGGTTGGATGGTAAATCCTCTTAGATGTCCACCCCGTGTTGTCCTTGATACATTTTGTCAGTTTAATATACCGACCCAGAGATATGTGTTCAACGAAATGTGTAAGTTCCTTTATGATCAGATAGCGGCCGATGCGCTTGACGAGGTGCTCACCGCTCTGTCTGACCTTCAGCTTCAGTTCGCAAATGGGCTGATAGTGGATACCAACGTTCGTCATGCTGTTGAGCGATTGCTATCTTTCCGTCCCGCTCCAATCCCTCATGCATTGTTTGTTGAGGATATTGAAAGACAGCCAGACGAGTCTGGCCAATATCCCATGCGGGAAGTTCCACCAGTGTGGATGCCAGGCGATGCTACTGCTATTCCTATTATTCCGCCGTTTTTCCAGAGAGTATGGATACATCTCCCATGGAAAAGATCGGAAGTGTTACAGGTGAAGCAATCTTTGCCTGACCCTCGCAAAAATCCTGCAGGGTATTACAAAGAATTATCGCAGCTCGTAGATGCTACAATCATGAATCTTGCCGATATCGATATGTTGTTCGGCAATGTCGTACCACAACCTGTATGGGCTAAGATTCGGCAGGAAAATCATCCGAATGAATTAGGTGGTGATTGGGCTGCCATTGTGGCGGCGGATGGTTTACAAACTGGCGGAGCTAAACCTGAGCAGATGATTACTGCTCTTCCTCAAAGAATAATAGCGTTAATGAAAACCCTTATGCCAGCTATGAGAGTAAATTGGGACAAATTGTCAGCTTGTAAGCAAAAGAAGGACGAGAGTGTTTCCGACTTCTTTACGAGGTTCGAGGAGGCATTCATTGACCATAGTGGACAGGATATGAGCACTGAGGGTGGTCAAAGATTGTTTGTGGATAAATTTGTTTCAAACTTATTGCCCGATTTGAGCAATAAATTGAAGAATTCAGAAAGTGCATGGGCCGTTTCTACCTCAGCTCAGATATTGGCTACGGCACAATATTATGAGAACAGAGAGAAAGAAGAGAGCGACCGTGCTGATAAAAAGACGAAAGAGCTCAAAACTAAAGTGCTGCTTCAGCAAGCGTATCCTCCACGTTCGAATCAGAATAATTCGCAACAGAATAGATCGCAGCCACAATCGAATAGATCTCAAAATCGTAATGACTCCTCTTCCCAAAGATCTTCGTTAGGGTACAATCAATGTGCTTATTGTAGACAAGAGGGTCACATTAAATTTAATTGTCCCGTTCTAAATGAACGTAATAGTGGTAACTCGTCTAGAGGAGGTCGTGGTGGTTCGCAGCAGGCACCGCGTGGTAGAGGTCGTGGTGCTCAGAACGATCGCTCAGATAACTCATCTAATTCTAATAATTGTTTCGATCAACGTGGATCATCGCAAGGACGATCTGCGCAGTACAATGTAGACGATTATTACGTCGATCAGGGAACTGACGACTGTAATTACTAGGACAGCCATAGACAAGGAGAGGGAGTGGTATCAGTTCCGGTTGATCAGAGAGGGCCTTACGTCGCGGTTGCTACATCGGGCGTCGTTGAGCCTTTTCTGTTGGACACTGGTGCAGCGAAAAGTTCTATCATGCATTCGAAACTCCCTGGCGCACCTTTGTCTGGCTTCACAAATGTTTCCGTTGGATTCTCTGGCGCCCCTGTTAGCAATCCAGTTTCACGCCCTTTGCCCCTTAAAATTGGGCCGCGTGAGCTAGAAGCTCCATTGATTCTAACCACAGGTTGTGGTGAAAATCTACTGGGCCTGGATTTGCTTAAACGTTTGTATGCGACTTTGTATTGTTCTCCTGCGGGTGTAAAGCTTACGTTAGGAGAGAGGGTTGTCTCTCCCATGTATTTGTCTCTCGATAAGCTCCCACCGGAATTGAGTTCTCTTCCTGCGTCTTTGTGGGCAACGGGTCCAAATGATGTGGGCCTACTTGATATCTCACCTTATGTTGTTCAGTTGAAATCGAATGTGCGATTGCCACGTATTCCCCAATATCGTATCTCCCTTGATGGTGAACGAGCACTGTTAGCGATCATCTATGATTTGATCGAGAAAGATGTTATTGAAGAGACTCGGGGAAACGTGTGCAACAGCCCTGTGCTGCCCATTCTTAAACGTACTGATCCTTCAAAACCGCCTGTTTATCGTTTTGTTATCGATTTACGGGAGGTGAATAAAATTGTGGTTCCTCAATTTCCTGTTGTGCCTGACATCACGGCGCTACTGACTCTGATTCCAGCTTCTGCATCATGGTTTTCGGTGATTGACTTGAAAAATGCGTTTTTCAGCATCCCGATTGCGGAGGAGAGCAGAGACCTTTTCGGTTTCTCTCTTGGTGGACGCAGCTTCCGGTTCAAACGCGCTCCTCAAGGCTACTGTGAAAGTCCATCTATTTACAGCCAAGCCTTGAAGGGTCAACTAGATGCATTTAGGTTGCCGGTCGGTGCGGCCTTGATCCAATACGTCGACGACTTATTGGTGGCTGCTGACACTCAGGACATTTGCAAAATTGCTACGGTGTCGTTGCTGCAACATCTCTGTGAGTTACATCACAAGGTGTCACCTACTAAACTCCAATATTGTTGTCAAGAAGTAACCTACCTAGGTCACTTATTGTCAAAGGAGGGAAGGAGGTTGACCCCAGAGAGAATTGCAGCGATTGCGCGAATGGCTGTGCCAACAACCCAAAGAGATGTGCGTGCCTTTCTAGGTATTACATCGTACTGCAGGCAATGGATTCCTAATTTTTCATTGCTAGCGAAACCATTGGTGGCTCTTACGTGCAAGGATGTTTCAACTCCTTTACCATGGACGGAAGAATGTCAGAAAAGTTTTTCTGAACTACGTGATTCATTGTGTTCGGCTCCTGTGTTAGGTACTCCTGACTACAGTAAGCCGTTTACGTTATATGTTCACGAGAGGGAAGGTTGTGCTTTGAGTGTCTTAACGCAACCTTTTGGTGGTAAGCAACGTCCATGTGCATATTTTTCCTCGACTTTGGACCCGGTAGCTAGAGCATTGCCGAGTTGTTTACGAGCAACAGCGGCAGCCGCGGTCTCCATCCGACAATCAGCAGGATTGGTCATGGATAATATGCTTACGGTGATGGTTCCGCATGCAGTCGATACTCTTTTGAATCGAACGAAAACTCAGCACTTGACGAGTGCGAGGTTGTCTGGGTACGAGTTGACGCTCTTGGCAAGCCACATTCAGATAAAAACGTTGTAATGTTCTGAACCCGGCAACTTTGTTACCAATTAGCACAGAGTCAGATGAAGTAGCAGAACATGATTGCTACTTGAGGACAGAGGAGGAAACAAAAGGTCGAGTGGACCTTAAAAACACCCCATTGGAAGATCCGGATGGTACTTTGTATGTGGATGGGTCATGTTTTAAATTGCCGAATGGCGATGTGACTACCGCTTATGCTGTTGTAACGTTGAATACTGTTGTTGAGACTGCGAGGTTGAATCAGAATTCTGCCCAAGCTGCAGAATTGATTGCTCTTACTAGAGCGTGTGTGTTAGCGAAAGGGAAACGTGTGAATGTGTTTACCGACAGCCAATACGCGTTTGGCGTCGCTCACAGTTTTGGACGATTGTGGAGAGAGAGAGGTTTCTTGACGTCGCACGGTACGAAGATTCAGCATGGCCAGCTTGTGAATGATCTTTTGGATGCGCTGACGTTGCCTAAGCAAGTTGCAATTGTAAAATGTAGTGTGCATCGTAAGGTGACGGATGATGTTGGTCGTGGTAATGCGTTTGCGGATGAGACTGCTAAGGAGACTGCCCGGAACCTTAGCACTCAAATGTATGTGACGAGTTCGGTTAGGTGGCCTACAGAATCGAGCATGTGTGAAGACACTATCGAGAGTGTGAAAGAAATTCAGAATGAGGCCACCGAGACTGAAAAGATGAAGTGGAGAGAAAGTACGGGAAAGTTTGATGCGAATGGTTGTTGGATTGATTTGACCGATCAGAAAAGATGGATGTTACCGGATGCGTATGTGCTGGCCGTTGTGACAATGGCGCATGGGTTAGCACATATTAGCGCGAAAGGTATTTGCAAGTTGCTATCCCCTGTGTGGAAGAATGATGGTATCACGAAATGTGCTGAACGTCTGGTGAAGAATTGTATGGTGTGCATGATGTACAATCCTGGCAAAGGAACCCCAACTCCTCCTGGCAGTTTTGCTCCCCCTTCATGTCCCTTTGAGGTGATTCAATTGGACTTCATCCATATGGAGCGATGCAACAACCTGAAATACGTTTTAGTTGTGGTTTGCGCATTCTCCCGATGGATCGAGGCCTATCCTCTTAAAGACAATACTGCTTTATCTACTGCGAAAATCCTACTGAAGGAATATTTCCCTCGGTATGGAATGCCTAGAGTCGTATGGTCAGATAACGGAAGTGAGTTTGTGGGTAGTGTGATGAAGAGTGTGTGTAAGGGCCTTGGAATTAATCAGAAATTCCACAGCGCCAATCATCCCCAGTCAGCTGGATTGGTTGAAGGGTACAACGGCACCCTTAAACTAAAGTTAGCGAAGATTCAGGCTACGACTGGTCTTTCGTGGCCTGACGCTTTACCTTTGGCATTACTGTCAACTAGGGCGACTGTACACTCCCGAGTAGGGCTCAGTCCCTATGAAATAGTGTTCGGCCGTCCTGCGAATGTGTGGGGGGTTCCTAGGCCAGGAATGTTCTCTGATCTTGAGTACCCAATGGTGATCGATTATCTACATGACTTGACTGCTAAACTGAGGTTAATTCACCAACAGGTTTACGACGCATTGCCGACGCAGACGGAGGGTCCAGGCCACCAGCTCCAGCCCGGAGACTGGGTGGTGACGAGAAATTTTTCACGCAAGAATAACCTGGACCCGAGGTTTACTGGACCCTATCAAGTGCTCCTGGCCACGAGGACTGCCGTTCGTCTCGAGGGACGTAAGAATTGGGTGCATGCCACCCACACCAAAAGAGTCCCCATTCCTTTGCCGGCAGACCCGTGGGTAAGGAGAGGCATTGCGTCATCTGAAACAGAAACATTACCGGCGTTTGTGCCTTTTAGCGACGCACAGCCTGTTGGAGAATCCTCAGCGCAGCAGAAAGACACTGTTGAACAATTAGCATCAAAAGACTCAAGACCAGAACACTCAACTGATCAGCAGGACGCTGTCTCTTCAACGGATCCTTTGTTTGACGAGCAGACACGTCCTGGAAAAACCCGATACTTTTTGCGATCTCGCACTAAGGACAAATAAAAGATCCTGCTTTGTTGTATCGACAACTGCATTATCCCTTTTTCCGTGATCAGTTTTGAACATTCATATTACTGTAATTATTTCTGTATATATATTGAGCTTCATTCCTTGTACTTTTTGCTTCCACAGCTGAGAGACTTTGTTTTTGCATACATATATATTGTGCATTGAAGGCCGTAGGGCCGCGCGCGTACTTCCTTCTGGATAGTAGGTCTTGACGCTAGGTTAAAGGCCGTCGGTTCCTGGGAACTCCTAGGGATTGACTATTGCTACACAGAACGAAGTGCGTCAAGAAACGTTGCGGACGGTCGTAGGGAATGGCATTCTCGAAGCTGAATGATTTGGAGGGAGCTCAGGTTCACAGATTCAAGCTGCAGCAACTCAGTCGTACCAAATGTTTTATATTCCAACTGTTTGTATTGTTCTTCACTGCTTCTGCATTATTGGCGGGTGGGGTGTATTATACAATGTCTTACTTCTTACCTTCTGCTACACCTACTCCTACTCCTGACCCTAAACTTACCTCTACTGTTTCTCCCCATTTCTTTCACTTGTTACCGGAACACGAACAGGCTAGACGTGTAGAATTCCGCAACAATTCCTTTATTCAGCTCCTTCATCAGCATCAGTTAGTGGTTAACACTACTAATTGTTGGGTGTGTGGGTTGATGCCACATACTACGGATAAGGGAATTCCATATCTGGTGTTACCGTATAGTTCCCAAGGGTCAGCTCGAGCATTTCAAACAATGTTTCGAAGCGCACTGGGTTTCCACCCCATTCGAGAACCACGTTCCCCCTACTCTGGTCCTACCTCGTATCAAAAACCTTTGTCGATAGCAATAGAGGATTTAGATAGTGATATCTATGATCCCTCGCTTATTCCCGAAGAAGAGATACAGGCCTATAGGGTCCTAAGTAGAGGTGAATATAGTGCGTTCACTAGCGAAAAGCAGCTTAAAAGCTCGCCTCCGATATGGGTCGTACCCCACACTGGTAATTTTTGTCTCATGGGTCGTGGCCGAAGATCGCAAGCCCGACTTGGAGCAAGTGCTTGCACTGAAAATTACATACTGCCGATGGTCTCGTCCCCTGTGTTCCTGGCTGCCAAGGGTACATACTTTATCTGCTATGATCGTGCATATGCATGGTTGCCCGCTGACTTCATGGGCTCATGTTTCATTGCAAATTTGTTGCCTCCGACGTTCACTGTAGATGCCGATTATCATAAGACTAGAGTTGTGCGAGGCGTAATTAGCGAAGAGGATACTGCCGGTCAAGAGGCAGGAGACTTTTTCAAGGGTTTCTTCCCGTTTTGGGGACCTATGGTTAATAGTAGGAACCTGAGACAGTTGACTCGAGTGGTAGAATCGACAGCTAATATTACTGCCAGTGCCCTTGGTAATATCACCACAGAACTTCAGGCGGATAGACTTATGACGTTACAAAACCGAATGGTTTTAGATGTTATCTTAGCAGATCGAGGTGGGGTATGTAAGGTGATCCATTCGAGCTGCTGCATTTTCATTCCAGATAACGCTCCTACTGTTTATCAAGCCATCTCGAGGTTGCATAAGATCTCCGAATCCATACACGTGGATGTAGGGGATTGGACGCTACTTGGATGGTTTTGGGGCCTGATGTCAACTTGGGGTTGGAAGATTCTGATGATCATCGGAGTCGTTGTAGTGTTCCTGTTCACGTGTTGCCTTTGTGTGCAGTGTGGTCCTGCCTTATGTGGCCTCTGTGCTACAACGTGTATAAGACAACCACCTGTTACCAAGGGGACTCGGTTGGACAGAGCTATGCTACAGCAACATCTCGATGGTCTGATGAATATCGAATATGATTCCGACTAGTGCTTGCCTACATGAGGGCAAAAGGAGCGTCTGAGGTTCCGTGACAATTGTAAGTGGTGTTTTTAACTCGTACGAATATGGTCGAATTTAGTATCTATGAACCGCAAATGACGAGTTTAGTAAGTGTGCGCAGTTTCGCTGTGCTAACTTAAACCGTTCGTTTGTTATGTGGGTTTTTCATCTGTACCCACGGGTTCCATCTTAGATACGGCATCCATTTTGTCTCTTGCCCTCAAGTAGCCAGCGAACGGACGTTGTCCGCTTCGCGACCCTGGGACTCCCAAGATATTTGCGGAAGACACATGTTCTTTGTAAGTGTCTTTATGACGAGGGGGGGTGCTACTGTAAGGCAGATGGCGCCGCTCGAGGCTCATCTTGCCGCACGGACTTATTGTCTCAGCCGTGCATCTCATTAAGCACGTCCCTTTGATGCCTGTATCTCGTGTTTCCCGATACCTCCCCTTTTACACCCTTTCCGATCTCCCCACTGTCTCCGTCTTCCTTCGCACCTGTCTTTGTTCCTATTTCGATCTGTTTTACTGCTGATTGGAATTCGCTAATGGTGGGAAGATGGGTTTTTACAGTTGGGAACCGCCAAATGTTTCCGCACTTATGTTCCGGACCTCATGTGTTTCAAAGTGACCAAAAGCGACCCCTCTGGGGGATAATGATGGGAACCGGGTTGTAAACTTTTGTGTACCATGTTGTCTTATGGGTAAAAACTGTATAAAAGGAGCGATCCACAGAACCAATTTGAAGCAGTCTCCCCAAGTTGCACGTGGTGTACTTGTCGTGACTTCTGTGTTCCCTGCAGCAAATAAACCTTGAATCTTTGACGCCGAAGGAAGTGTCCCGTGTCTCTGTGATTCGTACGCCGGAGCAGGTTACCCACAAAGGTTTCAGGTGTTGTGCCCTGGCACCGCTGGGTCTTAGAGAACCCAGTCCTTCAAGCCCATTTCTCCAGTTAGCGCTGCCTAACACAGAACCAACAAAAACTACAAGTGGGGAGGAGATGTGGTGTAATGACAAGGACTGCCAACTTCGGAGCTGAGGAATCAGGTTCAAACCTTGGCATTGGCTCAACATTCTGTGATTCTGTGGGAATTACTTAATCTCACTATAACCACCAAAAATGAATGTCTCCTTAACTGGTTGATGATTAAATGCCAGTGCTGAGCCCCAGAAACCACTGGCTCAACCTAAGCACCATTTAAGGGACATAATACTTCACAGAGAGTAGTGATCCCCAGGGCCTTTTGATGAGGTAGCGACCCAACGCAGGCGAGAACACAAAAACCAAAAGGCAAGTGTAACTAAGAAAGCCCGAGTCATTGATTCAGGTTGGCGATTGTGTACTGCAATGAAACTAGCAAGCCGGGAGAAAATTCTGTCTTGTATTTAATAGGCAAACATTTACTGTGACTCAAAGGAAAGCCACTTGAGCGAGAACCAGAAGGAGGTCACAGTGCAGAGAAATGTGTCCACTTTCACCAAGCGGTCCCTAAGCACCACGATGACGCTCAGGGTCAAGAGCAGAAACAATATGAGAATGACTGAGTGCGTGGAAGTATGCTTGTCAGGGCAGAGTCCGCTAAGACACTGAGTAGCATGCCAAAGGAGACTCCTAAAAGATTTGACGAAGAGACCAGTGTATGGAGCCTTTTGGGGGCTGGAAATGGCCCACTGATCGTCCAAGGACACTCCTACAACCTTCGGTCTCAAGTAAGAAGGCCCAGGAAACTGGAGGAGTACATCTTTGAGTAACCGTCATCCACGAGACACTTGGGTAATTGCTTAAGTCACAAAGTGAACAGCTACAGACAATAACTGGAAAGACTTTCGAGTGATCAGACATTTGGAGGCATGGAACAAGTCATCGGGTCACTCTCTGTGACGTAATGCACACATACACGCTGGTTCACCTTGACTTTGAGTGCAAGACCAGGGAGTTAAAAAAGTTATCTGGCACCGAGCACTGACAGGTGGAGTAGTTATCCAGCACAGCGCTGTGTCCTGTGTTGTAAATTCATACTTAGCTTTATATGGCTTCTTGGTGAAAACTCTCTATTTCTGTTTTTGGTGGCCACAATGATGGAACGTAGAGAGTGGACTGACTCTTCATTTTTGTCTTTTGAAGGGAGAAGGTGGTCATAGTGATCTTTTTCTTATTTCACTTCTTGATCCCGATTCTTTTCTTCCTGTTCTGGAAGTTTATGAGGTCTTCGACCTCATAAGTGTTATACGTTTTCTTCTCTGTGTTTTCCATGCTTTATCTTCTTATGTATTTGAGGTTTTCATATGTGTTGTTTGTAAGGGGGGAAGATGTGTTGTAAATTCATACTTAGCTTTATATGGCTTCTTGGTTTCTTTAGTCCTTTCTTTGTGTTTCTATCTTCTTACCTAGCTGTGTTCTATCTGGTGTGTTGGGATTCTAGCCCTGGCAGTTGGTCTGGTCAGCTGTGAGGCTTTGTGCTCTGCTGTCTTAACTTATTCTTTGTAACTTAACAAATCCAACTTAACTACTGGAAGACCTATCCTGCTGCATACTTAATCTATGTACAACATCCTGCCTCCTCATTGCTGGTTTAGTGGCCCCATTCCTTGGACTACACCTTTCCTCACTTTTCAGGCTGCACATGTATCGCAATACGGTATCATTAAATAATCATGTCTTTAACAAATGTAAGTTATTCAACTGTTTTGATGGGTAAAAGCTGCAAACTGAAACTTCTGAGTGGTAAACCATGCAGTACAGTCAACATATTGACAGTTTGTCTTATTTAGATCTCGGTGGATGGAATACCTCATCACAAACATGACGGATATCCCGTCCGCAATATTACAATGTCCATAGGATATAATTAAGGCTCCCTGTTTTCCGTTTTTACTGATTTTTACAGATAAATGCAGACAGAAAACCAATTATTTCCTTGTCTGTATTTATTTTTAAATGTGGATAAAACGTAAGTTAGGTTGCTTTGTGAGGGATTCTAAATACTCTCTACCATGACTGCCAGGCCAACAGCTGTGTGGATTGATAGGTACGGGGGTTAAAAAAGAAATGAAGTTTAGTAAAGAGGCTTAAACAGCAGTAGTTATGCATAAGTTGGATAATGACATTTGCATAATCTTATATAAGGGATTTATCTTTTGAGGGTGTTCATATACCTGAAACCTGGCAAGCATGTGTGCTTCTTTATTGGTTAAATAAATGTGGAAACATACCAGTTTTAGCTTCATGTTTTTTTACAAAACCCAAAATAAATATGGGTAAATACAGATAAAATTAGCAAAAAATAAATATGGATAAATACAGATGGAAAAGTAAAAAAAAGGCCATAAAACCGGGAGCCCTAGATATAATGGGATTGTAATACGGTGAACGGGATATCCGTCACGTTTGTGATGGAGTAGTCCCCCCCCTCCCTCAAGATCCAAAACAGGCCTAGTGCCTTAACCTTTGACTAAGTACATCTCTCCATTACCTTTCCTATAGGTTTGGCTATACAACTAACATTAACGTGCAAATACCTGCTCTTCCCAGCATTTAAAAGGGCAGACTGAGGGATCAGGGATATGTGTGTGTCTATTCTAGACAAGATCTCTACAGTTAGACAAAGAGAAAACAAGAAAGAAAGTTCTCACAAGACCAGGTGCAAAGTACAAACCAGAGGGTTTATTAAAACTTCAAGATCAAATACAAAAGACAAAAGTAGTTGATTGGTCAGTCATTTCAGAATGCTGAAAGTGCAAATAATATAATATATCACTGGCAGCTGGAAATGCTCAGCCCTCATTTAGTTAATAACTAGAACCGAATACGGTCTACAACATAGGCAAATGAAAATAAAGGAGCATTTGCCATAAGCACTGTAAGGCAGGAGAGACTAAACAGAAAAATATTTTAAGTATTCAAGTGAATAATGCTTTGACGAGAAGTCTCCCTCAGTGGAAATCAGGAAGAGCAGTGCCTCATCTCCAAAATTGTGAACCTTCATATCATTACAGACAGAGTAACTGTGCAGGTACTGTGGCCTGACAGAGAAAGTTACATATCCCAAGCAATGGGTAAATAGAAAAATCATCCCATGTTAATACAACATTTGCCATGAATCTAATGAATATGCTGCATTATGCCCTGCACAGAAAACAGCACTACATTCAGAACATAAACAGCACCTCTGTTAGGCGAGGAAGTGACCTTCAATTGTATTCAGTAGTAAAATCTGTCCTGACAAGGAACATCAGGAATAGAAAACATTACATTTTATAAATGTTACAATGCACTCACACTATTGAGCTGACTCGTACAGTTATTATAAGGCCTGAAGGTCATAGCTAAGCTCTGCGGTATAAACCTTGGGAGGGGGAAGGATAGTTCGTGTCAAGCACTAAAGCCGCACGCATTAAAATGTGCTAGCTGAAAACACCAGTAGGCCTAAAGCCCCGCTCTTGCCAAACGAACAGAACCTCATTATATTAAACAGCATAAACATTGCATTTGAAACCTCTAGAATTAATTACTATGCAGAATATTCAGTTGTGGCATCTGCTTTTACACATACATGCATACACCGCCTGCTACATTATGACTGCAATCTTGCAATGCTCGTTAAATCTCCAGCACTGCTCTGTATTCGCAGATGAGGTTATTTCAGTCTAAAATTGCAGTTGACCCTATGTTGGCTTACTGCTGAAAGCATTAAGATTATAAAGTCTGTGAAAGCAAAAGGAAATGAAAAGCTCCAAAGGAGAATCAATCATGTTATACCTTCTTGGGCATGGTCTATTATCTTTGCAGCATCAGCAGCCGATGGGTTTGAGGCAGGAGGATTATGAGAGTTAAAAGGACCACTCTAATCAGTGCATCCAGTAGTGACGGGCAATGATGTGTCTGTCACCTGGGCAGGGTGCACAAGATACTCAAGAAAGAAGCAGCTAGTGTCTTGTTGAACTTCGTCCAAAATGAATGGCCTGTTATCAAATCATAAGGGTACAATGTGCTTTCTCATGTACGAATGTAAATGTAAATGTTTTTGTACTTGTATAGCACACAGCTACCCGCAGTGGGTTTCCCGGCGCTTGTACGAATACTGCAAGGGAACCCTTCCTGGCTTTCCCTGTGAAGTGTCCACTCCTGGGCACTCTCATGGTGCAGACCAGGCATCCCTCGCGTTCTGGGGGCCGTTGTGGAGACTAAGCAAGCTATTGCCCAGAGTTGCAGCGTGGGACCCATGATCAGAATAGGCACCGAGGCGAGAATATCCGGTCAGGGGAATTAATGAGCCCGAGACCCGAGACCCGCCGGGGCAGGAATCGAACCCTGGTCCCTGGCCAGAGCTCTGCATCGAGGTGTGCCTGCTCTAACCATTGAGCCACACTTCTCCACATAGGTGTGAACAGTGGCGTAGTTCGGCCTCTGCGTTTGTGGCCCCCAGCGGCCGAATGTAAGAACGGGGGTGGTGGGCTGGTCATTTCTGTGGCCATCGCAAGGGGGGGGTAAGCCACAGGCTGCTGCTCTCAAAACTTGTGCCGCCCTTGCTACGCCACTGGGTGTGTAGCATAAGAAGGCTCTTGTTTTTAAGTTTACCATTTCCTTCTGCCTTATGGTCCATGGCCTTTTGCATAGCCCAGAACCTCTGTGCTTTCTTTATTACTTTGGAGAAAGAAATGCAGTAAATCCCACCAGAGAATACTCCAGAATTGCTTCATAAGTGGACCCTAGTACGATGCCCTTGCAACCATCGATTCAGCATAGAGGAAGTAGGGTTCCTCTTAGCCTCACTCACACAACTGTTTGAACTGTACACCTTATTGTTCCAATATTGGTCTCTGGAAAATGTGCTAGATTATATCGAGCAGGGCTACCTCCTCCAGAAAGGCCTTTTTAATACTTCAATCTAGTCTTAAAATCCACCAACACCATTAAAACAATGAGGCTCTCAATAAGAGTAATGGATTAATTCTGGTTGGCAATATCATCCCATGGAAAAAGAAAGCCACCTCTGGGCTCTGCCAACTGTGAGTTCTGCCCTGTCACGTGGTGCCAATCCACTCATGGGCCCTTGTAAGTCGGCTATCTGGCTGTCTCTGCTAAAATCCATGCATTGTTGTCATCACGCCGGTTGGAACTAGCGTATTACAATTGACCCTGATGCCTCGCCACTTAAAGAACATCACAGCACCGGTAGGGCGGCTTGACTACAACACATTGCCTGTGTTGGACTTGGCCCTTTTTGCAGGGTCATCCCTAAACGTTTTGCTTTCCTCTTAGCCTTTTTGCTGACGTGGTGTTGGTGGTTTTAGGACTCTGGGCACTTTAGCACTGGTTAGCAGTTCAGAGTGCGTGCGCTCTCTGTCCTCCATAGACTAACATTGGGAACTCCCCCTTATGGGATAATTCCTAAATAAAACAAAATAAGTATGTCATGTTTGATATGTGTGGAATGGGTATAATAAATGCTGCGCAATGGTGTGCGCAGATTTACTTTTACTATTTTAGAAGTGCCACTTTTAGAAGTTGGCATTTCTGTGTGCCTGCCTGCTTGTCTGTTTCAAGAAGTGACCGGGGCTGGTGAGGAGTGGGTGGCGCCAGGGTGGTAGGGTCAGGCTGAGTGGGAGGTCTGCAACTAGAGTAGTGGGCAGAGTAATCCCCTGTCCCTGACTTGGTCAGTGCCTGCCCTGTGCAAGACTAGCTCCGCCCCCTATTAACACCCCTCCCAGTGCCAATTGGGACTGAAATCTCCAAGACCCTTCCAGAAGCCCCTACCCCAGACCCTTCCAGAAACTTCTACCTCCTTCCAGACGCAGGGCAGGGAGGCGTATAAATACAGGGGCTGTGAGCCCATGGTGTGTGCTTATAGGACTGGAGGGGACACTCAGCCAGGAGGGACTGCTGCGGGACCCTGCGTGCTTGCCCCTGCGCCCAGCTTTGCCCCTCTGCCTTTCTACCGGACCCAGGAAGAGACTCTGCTGGAGCTGGGGCTGCTGTACTCCAGGATCGCCATCCTCGTTGTGTCTGACTCTCCCTTGGGATGGCTATACAGCTGGGGAAGAGCTGCCCTGAGGTCTGCTGATCTCTGCCTAACCCTGACTGCTTCCTGGACCCTGGCACCTCGTGAACGTTGTATGCTAATTTCCAAGAGAAGAGGGGAGCATGGACCCTGCAGCGCTGGACTGCCTGCCTGCTACGAGGGAATCCCGGCGAGTGGGATTCCCCCTTCGCAATTCTTTCTGCATATTTGAACTGCAGGATCCCACCCTGCATTTTCCCTGCCTATTTTTACCCACGAACGGGTGCCTACCCCGCGTTCCTAGTTTTGCTTGACTCGCGGGTGCCTACCCCGCGTTCTGCCTGTTTTCAACGTCAAGAGCGGGTGCCAACCCCGCTCTCAGAAATCCCCGGGAAGAATCACTGCCACGACCCAAGGCTAAATTAAGGGCCGCCGCGCTGCCTGCTGTGACCCGGAATGAGAGGAGGAAGTCAGGCAGGCTGTGGGCGGGGCCTGCCCAGAAGCAGGAAATCGCCGAGTCCCGAGCGGGGCTCCCGTGAGCTGGGGGAGCCCCGTGCATGCCCCACAACGAGACCTGCCCAGAAGACAAAATCCTGGAGAGAGCCTATCCCGCCTGCCTGTTGCATGGACACAAGAAGAGGAAGAAATGGCCGGTGGACAGGCGGAACTCCCAGGGTTAAGAGGAGCCCCGTGTGGCCGAACTCCAGCGGCTGTAGAGGCAGTCTGGGAGCTGTAATGCCTGCGGCCGGCAGCAGCGAAAGAAGCAGTCCACCTGGTGCCAGATGTGGGGCGGGCTCCTGTGTCAGTGAGGGAAGCCCCGCGTGCCGCAAGAGGAAGAGACCGTCAGACAAGGTGAGGAGAGCCAAGGAGTAGGTGGGGCATGCCGAGGCACTATCGGTGCCTTCTCCTCACCCACCAAGAGCGAGAAGGGTAGGCACTGAGCCCTGGTGAGCGGGGCTCAAATCAGGCACAGTGGGTGTCATTTCCTTTGAGTCCTAGGGTGGGCTCACAGTGGTAACTAACAGAGGTGCCGCAGTTGCAGGCCGCTGCAACGTTTTGGGGCACTCCTTGATCTCAGAGTCCCAGAGGGGACTCCAACTCTGCAGATACTGGGTCACACTCCACGGCGGCACCGCAGGAGCGGGCCGCTGCCACGGTTTGGGCACTTTTGTACTTTCCAGCCCCAGAGGGTGGGCTCCAACTTGGGCAGTGCTTTGGTGGACACACAGCGGCACTGCAGGAGCGGGCTGCTGCAACGTTGGGGCCATTTTTGAGTACAGAGTTCCAGAGTGGGGCTCCAACGGGCACAGGGGAGCCAGACCTGCGTATGCATTGTTGGCCTTATTTCCACAGCTGCGCCGCAGGAGCGAGCAGCTGCAACGTAGGGTGCAATTATTTTTTGGGTTACTATGTGTGCACTCCTGATTATGTTTTATGCCCATATGATTAAGCCTCTTGTTTTTACACTGATGGTAATGCCTAATGTCATACTAGGATGCTTAGATAATGCCTAAAGCAGATATTTTTGCCTAATGAGATGCCTCATATGTTTATGCCTATTGGGGGTAGGCTTAATGCTAACATATCTTTATACTCATGATGAGGACCTAATGTGATTTGCGCCAGTAGGATGATGCCCCATGCAGATGTGATTTATGCCCCCTGGTTATTGCACAATGTATATGTTTATGCCTCACACTGCATTTATGCTAGAGGAATGCCTGACATCAGGTCATTAGGCGCATGCCCGATCTAATGTGTTTTTACCTCATGTTGATATGATGCTAAGTTTATGATCTTGCTAGTAGGTACTGGGTGTTCCCTATTGATTACTAGTACTTCTGTGGTGGTTCTGGCAGTGACCCAATTGGCGCTGTCTTGTAAATAGTCCCCTGTGAATAATGTCCTGGGGCCTGTAGGCACAGTGTCTGTGATTCTAATGTGTTTTTATAATACAAAGGCTATTTTTATATAACCTTGTGTGGAGTCTCTTTTGTGGTGTGCCTAGTGTGTCGCCGCTGTGTGAGTGTGTTGCGCAAACGCTTTACACATTGCCTCTGGGATAGACCTGACTGCTCGTGCCAAGCTACCAAAGGGGTGAGCAGGGGTTAACCTCAGGGTGTACCTCCCTTGCCCAGACGAGACCGGGGGATTCTGCCTGGCTCTGGTGCTTGCCCTAGCCTGCCTGGAACCCCCGTTTCTAACAGCCTGCCTCAGTAGGAGTTTTACAGCGATGCATCTCTCAATGGCGTAACTCTGAATCGACGCATCGCCCACAATCCTATGGGTAAATGCCGACTCATCACCTCTGACAGGTCCTCGCCATCGGTGCTTCATCCGAGAAGGTTTTGTTTGCAGTGGGCCCTGCGTGGCTTCTGTACCCAACCCGTGCACCATTGCGCTTGGCCTGAGTTTTTCCCAATTGACCCGGTCCAACGCGACCAGATAGCCCTGGTTGGTGCTATATGTTTCTGAGCACTATATTTCAGGGTATTCTTTAAAAAATTGCAACTCCTGTTCTACCTTTAGGATTTTGGACGTTTCTGTCTTGGTTTGTTCATTAAATTAAGCTCTGTTATTCTAACATTGTGTGGATAATTTTGTGTGCTGTTTTCACTGCTTTATTGTATTAAGTGTTGCACAAATTCTTTACACATTGCCTCTGAGGTTAAGCCTGACTGCTCGGTGCCAAGATACGAGATGTTGATTACAAGTTAGTTTAGGGTGTGTATTTTATTTACCCTGACTAGAATTGTGGTCCCTACTTGGACAGGGAGCATACCTCTGCCAACTAGAGGACCAATTTCTAACAACTCCAAAGTCGGAATGAGGACCTTAATGACCGTAATCATGTCAAAGTTTTCTCTCAGATCATTTCTTTCAGGCAGATGCTCCTCTAGAAGCTGCAGGGTACAGAGGGTATGAGTAACCTGTACATCAGGAACTGTTGAAACTTTCCTAATGACAGGTTAATTTAGATATTCATGGGAAAAAAACAGTTACTGTGAAGTAAACTGGAAATTTCACCTAGCTCTGTCACAACAACAGATTTACATTTGTTTTTTTATGTAATACACTTTTCACAGCAACAAACTTTGTGGGCACGGTTTCCTGTAAACAAACTAAATGGTAGCTGTTAAGAAGATGTATTTAGTCTCAAATAACTATTTGCTACTCAGGTGTCGCAGGGGGTAATCCAGTAAGTATACTTCTGGTCATACTGTTGTTTCTTCTCATAGGACAGTGCTATGTCAACACATCTTTGTTAATGCTCCCCTGAAAATGATGACCTCTTTTTTATTGCAACTAGTAAAGCAAATGTGTACGCCATATCCCACCATGCCTCCTGCCCTCTGGTGCAGACACACTGTTGAGCCTTGCTTCATCTGGCTTGCATTTTAACCATGGGTGGACTACATGGCCTGCTGGTATCTTCCTCCTAGTTATCATCCTCTTAGTTGGAAGACCATCTTCCTGAGAACTTCAAAATATAATTTTAGCTTTTATGTTGCATATTTTTTACTCACCTTTAGAAAGATGCACTGCATCCTTGCATATAAGTTATAAAGTTGATATTAAAACCCATTAAAACATGTTGGGTGGTGTCAGCCTATTACTTGATGGTTACGATCTTACTCATTGTACTCATGTGGCTATTTTGTTTTGTTCTAGATATTTTATTATTTTCTTAGAGACAATACGAAACAGAAAGCATGTAACACATGCATACATGAACCCTGCTAGAACATGCTTATGTCACTAACGATATACAGTGCTTCCTTCTACAACCTTGTATAAAGGGGAAAATAGATAAACAGAGACAGATTTAAGGTTGTCGGCAGGCAGAAGGCATTTGGATACAATGGCAAGGGAAACAATAAGTCTTGATAAATAAAGCCTTCAAAAACAGTAATGCGGAGCACTAACAAATATGGATGTTGGAGAGGGTTATAGTAGGCATACCCAATATAAATCATGAAGGGGAAGAGAAATGGGGGGCAGAGATCGAAAGAGTTGGGAGGGAGACCACCATGTGGGTGAGAGACAATAAGAAAGGAGTGAGTATGACAACTTATGATCGAGAGCGAAGCAGAGTGGACCAAGAGGGTGTGAGCTTATAGTCACAAAATGATCAAGTGTGTGCCAAATGGACTAAGCATCAATAGGGCTCCCTGTAGAGATGGATAAACTTTCTGTGTGCCTCTAAGATACGAGACCCATACCCACCATATGTGATATGATCCTTTATTTAATGTCTTCCATTCAAATAGAATAACTTCAATTGCCACTGTTAGTAGAAGATCTACTAGAGCAATGTTTTTTCAGATAGGTGTAATGGATGCATGCATTCCTAACAGTATAAGGGATAAGGACAGCGAGAAGTCCACATTAAGTTAGTCTAAAGTCATTTATTGGGATCAGCCCAGTGTGAAGAAAGTCATTTACATGAAAGGAATATAAGTTCAAAGTCCTAGGGGCTTCGTCACAGGAACAACAAGATTTAGAGACAATAAGTTTCTGATTGAACAATCTGAACAGGATCGAATATAAGACTTGTGACGCTAACAAATGTTGTCTGGTACAATCAGGGGATCAATTTAATTCTTAAGGATATTTCTCGTTGTACTTAGGAGGCTATTTAAAATAGAGTTGCCTCTCTATTTGGTCAGTATGTTTATGCGAGATTGCTGTTTTGCACAATCCTCTTTTTTTAATGGGTTGTTACTCAATTTGATTTGGGGCACAGGCCGTCGCTGAGTTGCGCTGTCTGTTCTGCAATGTCTTCTCCTTGAGGGCGGGTTGGTAACACCCAACTTCGATTTGTATTATGCCGTGGCCCAGCTACAGTGGCCCCTGGCTTGGTTAGGTATACTGGACCATCCTGAATCTCTATTGGTAAGTACAACACTGAAGGACATTAACACCTATTCTGACCCAATCACTTGCTCTGCACCAGTATATCGACAAATGACAGAGGCCCACTGCTGCTGGCATAGATATTTACAACCCAAGGGCTCACTCCTCCCATTCTCCCCCTCAATCCCCATCTGGGATTAGTCACTACTACAACGATCTACGAGACGCACTGATCCGACCCCAAGGACTGCGGTCACAATTACACATGCAGGAATGAAGGGAAACTCATGACATTCCAAGAAATAGTAGAGTTGTTCGGTTGAGTGCTGGCCAGTTTTTAACATATTGCAGTGTGCAACGGGTGGTCTGCTAGACTCGGGGAACTGGGGAGACTGAACAACCTACATCACAGGCATTGAATGGATTCTTGACCTTCGACACTTCACGTCACGCCATCACGTTTCTGTATTCTGCTCTTAATCCTACCCCACTCACCCACACCTCAAGGTGACCCGTCAAGTGGGATGCAGTTCTATCTCATCCACTAAATGATGCAGCCTGGACCCTCGCTCGCCAGAGGACCAAGACTATGTCTTGCAATCCAAGATTTTGTTTCACACAGTTTAATTGTATCCACCACACCTATTTCTTCCTAGCCCGCATCCAGCACATGTTTCCGGCGCTCTCCCCAGCATGCCCCTGCTGCAGATTATCAAACGCAGAATTCATACACATGGTATGGACTTGCGCACCATTACCACAGGTATGGAAGAAGGTCTCCTCCATAGTAGCGGAATTGCCATCACACTCTCTTACCCCATCAAATCTTTGTTATTGGGACTGCGCTCCGGAGGGATGGGTATCAAACACCTGCACCAATCTATTAATTTGTCCTGTTACCTATTTAAACATAACATTGCTATGGCCTGGAAGCCCCCTGCTCCACCAGAAATTAGGGGTTGGCTTTGAGTATTGCTGATATAGACCAAGGCGGAGGCACACAGTCAAAGACTGCTACGCATGAAGGGCGCCTCCCATGTGGGTGGCCAGGAATGGAAAATATATTGTCTTGCTGTCGAGGCGAAAAACGATGACCGTCTACCTTGAGCGCACTGACTGTTAAGTGCACTTGTCCATGATGCATTCATGGATGTTGCTAAGAAGCTCATGGTAGTCCTCACTCGCTCCCACCTCTCCTGGGAAGGATCTATCTCCCCCTGCCCATGCGCAACCATTCACCTACGCACAACTGCACCAGTGGTCCAATCACTTAGTTGCTCTCTCCCTCCTGCCCACTACATGGACCCTTCAGCCAGTACACTGGGTTACTCTCAATAGTGAATCACTTCTACATTGCCCCATGGCATAGTTAGTTGATTGTTGTAGCATTACCATTAATACGTTATACCCCTGTATTTTCATCTCTTTCTCAATACTTATTCTTCTCTCAGCTTATAACATTGAATAGTAAGAGACTACTTGTTCCATCCTGTGTCTTTGAATGTATCCGGCGAACAAAGCCTGAAAATGTTATAAGTGACATATATCCTGCTGACCCCCCTCACATGTATATGAGGCTGTATTGGTTAACTTAAATATTGGTGTATTATTGCTTATATATGTTCCGTGATGAGCTCTCTACTGCTTACTGTTACATGCTGTATTCTGTGTTACCAATAAAAACATTTAAAAAAATAATCCTATTTCCTGTTGCACTAGGACCCAGGTTCCCTTTGTGTAACGAAGGACACTTTGGAGGAGATTTACTAAGATTTTGCGCCGTGTTTGCATCACAAAAGTAATGCAAATCAGTGCAAAATCTTTTTTTCTTAATTTACTTTCAAGCACTAAACTTGTTTAGCTCGGGAATTAACATACAAGTAATGCAACGCAGCGCTTGCCTTTTCCAGTGCCATGCCACATTATCGTGCTCAATACTTGCGCGGCTCTTGTTATTTGAGCTGCCTGAAAATAGGTGCAGTTGATAAGAAAAGATGTACCGGAAGGTGAGTAGGGGCCTTGTCACAGCTGTGCACGAGAGTGCCCCTACACAAAGTTCAAAGATGTCGGCATACCATTTACGATCTTTCGGCCCACTTTAAGAATTCTGGCAATTCATTTGGATCAGAACTAAGAGCACTAAAGTTACTACCTTGAGTTATTAGATACATATGTTTTTTGCTCGAGACCTCCTGCTGTGCAGCTTATTTAACAGTACGCTGTGTTTACAATCATGATGGGCATTTCTGCATGCATTTAATCTTACTCAGTCTCTTTTGCCCTACGTTCACAGGGGAAGCCAGGATCACCCGGTACACCAGGAATGCCAGGAGAACCAGTAAGTGGAAATTGACACGCAGCTGTGTTCGCTTCTTGAATGTTCAGCTTCCAAAACTTTTAGAAAGCCATGAAGTCGAAACATTATACTGAAATGAACAACGTATCTGACATTTGTAGATTGTATTGTTAAATTAAAAAAAACGCATTTTCAGATTTAAAAAAAACCTTCTAAAATTCCCTGTCTGTAACTCATTCTAAGTTTGATCTGCATTTTAAAATCAAATAGACTTGCAGATTGGTAGTAGATAAAGAAAAACAAGCACGTCTAAACGATGAAATTCTCATCCCAACTAATGAAATACTACAAACCATAACGAATATTGTTTATTCTGCTACCTTCCACCATACTAATTATAAACAAGTGGACCATGACTTCTCTAATCCTGGTTTGAAGTCTGGTTGAACTGAAGGGTGGTGAGCGCATGCACACATTTTAATGTGAAGCCATGCTTTTGTAGGTCACGTCTAGATCTACTTCATGTAGGCCTCACTTTTCTGATTGACATGGTACTGCTGCTAAAAAAGTAAGTCAATACATTCTGAAGCAGAATGTATGTTCTTGAGGTTCACATAATTACCTTAAAATGTTGGTGTATATTTCTTTTTTTCTCTAGGGTGACAGAGGCCCTGTGGGAGATATTGGATTTCCTGGCCCAGAAGGACAGCAGGGGCAACCAGTAAGTAATTAAGAATACTATCTCCTTTAAATTTGATATGCAATTATAAGGACTATAGTGTGGGGCATTCTATGAGTTGAAGCTTGTGGTGTTTGGTGTCAGAGTATTAGTATATAAAATGTAGATAGCTACAATGATTATAGGTTAAATCAGCTTCTACAATACATTTAACTTTAACGCACAAAACTTCTCCTTTGCCGCCAGAATGATTGAGTCCAAGACTTTCTTCACATAAACTGTAGGGGTATGACCACCCCACCCATCCATTGATGATAGACCAGAGAAGCATTGTTTTTCCTTTAAACCCTCCTACCCAGGCCTTGAAGAATGGGCCTGGCTAGGAGGTTTGAAAGCCCTGTTCACCTCTGGACTCACTAATGACCACAGATCAAAACAAACATGTATAGCTCCATGTTTTATTTAGCCTTAATAAACTGAGCAATATTGAGTATCAGTGCCACAAACCAGCAATCAGCATCACTGGCCCCAGGCATTATTCATCATCAATGGCCACTAGCATCAATGAGCCTTTTAGCCATTATCTGTTAATATTCTCGATTGACCTAGAATTAATCAGCATCAATGGCCTTGGACTGTTATGAACCTCAATTCTACCACACAGTACTGAACATCCGTGGTCTCAGCATTAAAGACCCCAGTCAGTAATGGCATGCAATGACCTGAGGCAGAAAGTAGCCTCACAGGAGTCCCTGACAGTACAGAGCTTCAATGGTTGCATTGATGGCCACAACCACTAATGAGCCTCACTGGTTCCTATGCAACAGGAAGCATGAAGGACCCCAGGAACTAATCAACGTTAGTGGTCACGGTAAGTAATGGCTCTCGGTATCCCCAGTAAATAACGATCATCAATGGTAGGTACTAAGCAATGATAAGGGACATGCATTCCCGCAAATACTTTATTCAAGCATATAAAAAACAAGCACTTTGAGGGGGGTCTGTTTCCAAAAGATTAAAAAATATTACAATTGTTGAACTATAGTTTCAATAGGCACTTATCTTCTTCATTCTTTACTCTAGAGGTGTGAATGGCGCACCTGGGTGCCCTTTTCATACTCATATTTCCAACTATTTGAATGTCTTATGCTACTTTTTCTGCAATTTTTTTTCACTAGTACGTTTCTGGTTTGCAAATTTTCTGGATGTCATGAGCTCTCCGACTAAATATCTTTATTTTATTTGTATAAGCAATCATAAATGCACATAATTAAAAAATAACATATTCATGAATAGCACTACAACTCACAATTAAAAAATATTTTCACAAATTAGCAGGATACACCCCTGTTAAAAACCGAGATAGGAAACAGTAGACTTTAGGTGAGTCTAATAATTGCAGGAATAATAAAGCTGGTCTCACTTGATTCAAATTCAAGGGCACAAAAAGAGGGCAAACATACTTTTGTCTTAAAACTGACCATTTGGGACAAATTAAAACAAAGTGTCTAGTGCGGAAGGCATGCCACATGTAAAGAAAGGTCGATCTGATGGTTTATGCCACCAACAGCTAAGAGAACAGGTTTAAATGGAAATACGTTAGTTGTCTTCTATGCTGGCTCAACATGTCCAGAGTTAGATACATTTCTATTTTATTCGTGGCCTTCACCATCATAACGTGCTTAAAGCTTCTTTTCTGTTGCGCTGCTGAGAGCCTTGCTTCTCTTGAATTTAATTTAAAGACCTCTTTAACATTGCTGACAAGGTTTCAGATTGCTATGTGTGACATTTTCAAAATTTCAGAGTAATTATGAGTGACATTTCAACGATTTTGAGTGACATTTTCTCACTACCTAAATATCGCAAATTACACCCGTTTGAGCAACAAGAAGCTCTAAGAAAATCTTACAACTGCTTCAGAAATGGAAGGGGACCACCAGGCTAATAGCCACCAAGTTTCAGACTACTTATGTGTGACATTAACATGGTTTAAGTGCACTTATGTATGAGGTTCCAGGCTTTATATAATGTGACACTGTGTGTGAAACCTAATTGCTTTTAAAAGCGTGCAGAAAACTTCTTGTGAATTAAATATCAGAAATTACTCCACTTGGTACCACACAAAACACATACGTATACTACAGACATAAAATGTTGCACTTACAAATGTTTCGGACATTAGTGTACTGCTGCTTTAAATATATAAGTTACATACAAAATGCAACAATGGCTAAAACACTGAGATGAAGAAATCAATGAATTTCCAGTCCGCCTAGCCTGCAGTATTTCATTTTCAAAGGGCTCTGTTGACTTAAGTTAAGTTGCGCTGGCCGCTAGTAATTTCTTGCACCGACCGGCACCAGTGTGATTGCATACTAGCGCCATTAAAGCCCCTTTTTATGTGAAGCTCACTCCAGCCAGCCCTGGCATTCACTTAAATTAGGCGAGTGGCAATTCCGTGCTGCTCTTCGCCGTGGCCCAAATGACTCCTGTGGCAAACGCCGGCGACCTGGGAATCATGATTTTGAGGCTCAGAGCAGTAGAGGCACACCACAGTGTGGCCTGGTGTGCTGTTTGGGCTGCTGCGGAACCACAGGGTGTGGGGGTTCACTCAGCGTGGTCTCATGAGAATATGCTACTTGGCGCGCACGCTATGAAAAAAGCAAATCTCATTAAAAGCACGAGGACATCACACAGTGACTGGCCGCCGGCGCGCGGCACGCTTCCAGTCGAATTGAGGTGATCACATCCCCCCATGCGGAGCGACCACAGCCAGTATGCAAGGCAACTACTGCTGAGGGCAGCAGGCTCCTCCCGGGGGTCAGAATTGAGCACAGGACTGCTTCGGCCGGGTGAAGTCAGGCCTGGCTGTAGTGAGTGAAGCGGGCGGGAATTTCAGTGCAGCCAGCAGGACGGCTATTAGGATACATTGTAGCAGGTTGCGGCAGCAGTGCACAACGCAAGTTTATTAACTGTTTACTGCCTGAGCCTATGCTGTTGGCAGCGGCTGGGCCGGCAAGTCTGCGGGAGCAACAGAGCCTGCATACAGGAGTCATAGGTGCTGGCACGTATGGCTAGCAGCCTGGCTAGCCCGTTTCAGTGCTGGTACAGCACAGTGAGACATTGGCACATTAAAAAGCGTGACAATGCATTTCAATGCGGTGATGCGCAACACCACACTGAAATGCGTTAGTGTCACACCTGATGTGAGACACTTAGCAGGCCTGCTTTAACCTAAGCTGTATCAGATTTACAGATTATCTCTGGGGGAGTGAACAACTGAGGTTTGCCCAGCGCCCCTAGAGTCATTTTGACATATTTTAGCCATGGTATACAGTGGCTTTGATCCATATTCAGGTACCATCTTTCTGTTAAATTCTAACTCACTTTTAAGCCAAATTGAGAACCAAAGAGGTTGAATAACATTGGAAACAAAATCTGCTCCTATCTCTTTGTGCACTATTTCCTCTTGACACTCTGTGGGATTCCTAATGATCTCCTAAAGAATTTATTTTCAGCTGTCTGTATTGTGAAGCAGGATTTATATCCCCATATTTCTTCCCCAAACGTCGGAACGCATTATAAAGATGTAACATGGATTTTATGTGACTATGTCGTAGGCACATAGTAAAAAATCTGTTTTGGTCCTCTTATTGTCACTCTCTCCGGGCCCGATTCACAGAACTAATTTAAGACAAAATACTAAACTTACTACCCATTTTGGTATTCACAGAAGGCATTTAGGAGTCCTAAAGTTCGGACTACTAATTTCTGTGAATACCGAAATGAGTAAGTGCCTTCTGTGAATACCAAAATGAGTAAGTGCCATCTGTGAATACCAAAATGGTTGTAAGTTTGGGATTTTGTCTTAAGTTAGTTCTGTGAATCTGGCCCATTGTTTTCAAAAGATTTTTCCATTGGGATCTATATACATATTCACTTTCTGATGCAGTCTCAGTTTCTCAAAACTCATGAAGTCAAGATGGCAGTGCCAACCACGGAATTTAAAATGACAGCACCAAACTTCAGATTTTTCAGTTAGTGGTGTTTCCACTGTACTGTTTTTCATTGTTTAATAGGCTCTTTTCAATAATTCTGTCTGATTTCCTCTCTCTAGCACAGAAACACTCATGCATCCTCTTTTAACTCTTTCAAAGAGCAGAATTCACTCTTCCAGCCACCATACCTCTAAAAAGGGACATTTGATAGATGGAACTCGCAGGTTTTCAGTCTGCAAAGTCAACCAACACAATTTACACAAATATTAAATACTGAACAGATATACACCAAACTACAAAAAGCACTTGTAAGGAATGTGGTAATTCATTTGGGAGGAATTACCCCATCAATCTAATAAATACACTCTGGTTAGATCAAAACACAGTTCGGTGAGAATCTCTGCACAATCCCTGGTAGTTATGTCACAAGCAGCAAGCAATCCCTAGAAAAGTGTATGTAAAGTTCAAAAAGTACCCCCAATTTTAAGGTTAGCACCCTACACAATAAAATGTGCAAACCAATATAAAAAATACAGAAAAAGTAAAATGAAAAAACAGACACTAGGATCATTAAAGTACGTTAAGGGGAACTGGAGATATGAATTTTGATTGTAAAAAGTTCCTTTAAAAATTAAAGCATTATTCAAAAGGCTCTCTATGTGGTTGACTGTTTTGGAAGTGGAAATCAATGGGAGAGCAAGCCTAGAAGCAATAGCTTGGCAAGGCTAAATGCGTCCAAATCCCTTCACCAAAAGGAACCCTCCCACCAGTTTTCAATGCAGCAAAAAGCTCTGAGTAGGATGAACTTAGTTTTCTTGGTAACTTTTAGTGTGACCACACTCGGCAATCATCATTACCTTGCCACTGTCCTTTTGAGGTGGAAAATGTGACTAATTCCCAACTTTTTCCAAGTGCTGGAAACTGTGGTGTTGCAAAGGCCCCCGCAGTGTGAGGGTCACCGAGCTCTGGGGGTTCCTTCTGGCACTGTAACGCCCCTAGCCTGAGAGCTTCAGACTGGATCCAGAGTGCGTAGGGCACCCTGCCTGTACTTTATAGGGGGCGGCCCACAGACTGGAAATATTCTTCTTAGTAATTCTTTCACCCCATAGCACCATATGGCAGACTTCTAGGCACCAGTGTTGTCTCCAGCTAGCTCCTCTGCAGGGCCCAGCCTTCTGTGGTTCACTTGGCTGTCTTAGAATCACAAGTGCTTCTGTTTTTTATGTCCATGAGGCAGGCAAACAGAAATCTAACCACCTGACCTTCGGAGAGCAGTTCTCTCCCTTGGTGCCAGCAGAAGTCAAGTGCCCTTAAGCCTTTGTTTAATTCTTCTTCTTCCATCAGGAGTTTTGCCAGCAGTTTCTTCGATTTCAGATGGAGTCTTCCCAGGAACTTTCTGAGGAGATGTTGATTGAAGTGCCAAATGCATCCTATTCACAAGCCAAGGTCCAGCAAAATTCTACTACCTGATTCTAACTATTTTCTCACAGTTCCTCCCCCTCCTTTGCAGCATTTCGGTTTGCCTTTCGGTAAAAGCAGCCAGGAGACCCTGTTTCAAGATGGCTGCACCCAGCTGCCATCAGCTGCTTCGCCGCTGTCCTATTTAAATGAGCTCTCAACCCAACTGACATTGTCAACAACCTTCGCTCCCCTACCATGACTGGAACATGGCTGTCTTGAATGGTCCTTGGAATGAATAGGAAAAGTCGTTCCTGACACCTCCAAATCAAAAGAGGTCGTTTTAAAGCTAATTTTGTTCTACCAACTGTTCCTTCCAACTCCCATATCTAATGCCTGTTGTATGATAAGTGGCAGGACGGGTGTTATATGTGAGGACGGTAGTTAGAAATTCACAAAAAAAGCACTACAGTTTTAAAACGAAAAGCCACAGAAATTTGACAATTTTACATAATTGACATTAGTATAACTTACACTCCGTAGATTTCAGATGTTATCTGGGATGTAATATGTGAGGTTATAAGCATGCATCACAGCGGTTCAAGTTATACTTACGTCTATTAAGTATAAACGATGAAGCTCAGTTTTTTGTTTTATTTTTTAAACGGTTTTGCTTTTCAGTGAATTTCTTTTTTGATTTCAAGATCATTTTTATTAATGTTTCATGCAAACAGAAGAATACAGATAGGGTATTTATAAAGAGGACACAAATACTTTGTGGGGCAACAGGGATACATTTGAATACATTAGCATATTACTTGATGAAGGAGTCTCATGTAAATTATGTAGTTGGGTGTAACTGTTTATGAGTGAGGTATTAGAGCTAGCTCTCCTGATGCTTATGTGTTGCTTAGGTGGAAGAGAGCGAATAGACATGTATTTGAGGTTTGGTATAGTAAAGGTGAGATGTAGTACCCCGCCTAATATCATAGCTTAGGTGGAAAGAGAGAGTAAGAGAGAGATAAGATAAAAGAATAGGATAGATGAAAGTAATAGAGAGACTGAGATGGGATGGAAGATGTGACTAGGTAGGAAACAAATCAGGTGTGAATTTCATATGAATGTTCAGTGAATTTCTAATGTTTTTAACATAGGTTACATTCTTAGTATCTTCCTCACGTATAAATCCACTTCAACTTTTGTTTTTTACAGTGATAATTTATGGTTTATGTTTTTTTCACGTAAATTAATGTCATTTGAATTGAGCAGATTTAGAGTGTTGGTGGTGTTGGAGAGTGTTCCATATAAAGGAACGACTCCTCATACAACGAGAAAGAACCAGTGCCATGGCCTCTATATTTGCTCAGTGTGTTTTATTTGGCAACGAAAACACCTGTTGTGTTTTGAAGTTAATTCACTTCTTTCTCATGGGTAAGGTAATAAAGTAGCCATTTCCTTTGTAAAGGTACAATACACTTCATGTCGTGCATGTGATAGTAAACATAAAAGAAATTCTGTTGTTACACCAGTTGCTGTGTTGTTTTCAATAAAGTATTTAGATTTCATGTCACAAAACTGATGAATGTTTCAAACAAAATGTAAATAAACAATGTATAGCTTTTACATTTGTGTTTTTGCGAAGATCAACCATTAATTATGCAATTTTTTACAGAGAAAAACCATCTCGTTTGCTCCCTTGACTTTAAACCCCGCATAGCGTTTTAAACAATTCTGCCCTAGTCGGCTGGCACAAGTGAATCTGATAGCTCATTGCGGTATACTAAATTCCTCATACACAATTGTAAAATGACAATTAATTCATACCATAAATCATTTTTTGACAAAACGTTCATCTTAGTGGGGAATGTCTTTTCAATTCAGCCCAAGTGGGCCATTTATATTCCTTGTGCTCTATGCATTTCAATCTTCTTATCTAAAACAGCAAAACAGAACGTATAACATTTAACTTTCACAATATATAAAGAGTGCTATATCCAATAAAAACCATTAAAAAGTTCTGAATTCTTAGGAAGAGGCAGCTAAACTAATCATATCCTTTGTATAACCTATAAATGAACTGAAAGTTCTTCATCAAGGTTGAGGTCTTCAGGATGCATAGTGTTGTACTTAATAATAATTTTTGATTCTAATATCCTTAGTTCAGAAATTCTGTTCCCTCCTCTTTCTTTCTCTGAAATTCAGGGTTTTTTCATTTGTAACAAATGTAAGCCTGTAAGCACAGTGAGAACTGTAAAACTCTTAAAATCTCACCAGACAAAGCTCCGCATTAAATAATGAAACATGTTAACTGCAATACTGAGTATGCAGTATATGCCTTAAAATGCCCATGTAACAAGTTTTACATAGCTAGTACAATGCATAAGGCTAAAAAAAGAGTACTTGAGCACCCAAGGGCTATTAAGAACTTAGATCGCCAATATCCTATTGCCTGCCATTTTTCTGCAGTACACAATCAGAATGCAAATCTCTTGAAATTCTATGTTCTCAATTATATCCCAATAAGAGAAAGAGGAGGGAACAGAATTGTGTATGAGGAATTTAGTATTCCGCAATGAGCTATCTGATTCACTTGGGCAGAATTGTTTGAAACGCTATGCTTTTTCAAAGTCAAGGGAGCAAACGAGAGATGGTATCTCTCTGTAAAAAATTGTACAATTAATGGTTGATCTTCGCAAAAACACAAATGTAAAAGCTTTACATTTTTTATTTACATTTTGCTTAAAACGTTCATCAGTTTTGCGACATGAAATCTAAATACTTTATTGAAAAGAACACAGCAACTCGTGTAACAAAAGAAATTCTTTTATGTTTACTATCATGTGCACGTCATGAAGTGTAATGTACCTTTAAAAAAGAAATCGCTACTTTTATTACCTTATCTGTGAGAATGAAGTGAATTAACTTTGAAACATGTCGGGTGTTTTTCGTTGCCAAATAAAACACACTGAGCAAATATAGAGCCACGGCACTGTTTCTTTCTCGATGTATGAGGAGTTGTGCGCCAGGAACTGTTTAGATATCTATGTGTATTCATATATATATATATATATATATATATATATATATATATATATATTTATATATATATATATATATGTGTGTGTGTGTGTGTTTATATATATATATATATATACACACACACACATACACAATACACACGCGCACGCACATACACACCCATGCACACACACACACGAGATAAATGTAATATGACAATGAATTAAATTTTTCCATGGAGATAAAATGTATTTATTTCGGCAATGTGACCAAGAGACACGTTTTTTACTCTTTAAATTGGTTGTACGTGGAATCTATGCAACAGCAGGCTGTGATTTGGCCAGATAGGCTTTTCCTTTGATTTACTTTTTGCACATAAGTAATAAATGTATGAATTGAAGTTCTTTTATGTACTTGTACCCGATAATGTTTTAATTGACCACATTTTTTTTTACTCGCCTGGCTTACTCAAGCTTTTAGATTTTTGTGTGTGAGAGCGCACGCTTGTGCTTTCAAGTCCCATTTCTTTGCTTCAGATATAAATAATTGAATTTATTTCGCGCGTTTATACCACAGAGACAGAAAGCGAAAAGCCTCGGATATATTTGGCCTCTGTAAAAACGTATGTTTATTTCTTCCAAGGCTCAGCCACTATGCTTCACTGCCGTATTTGTTTTAGGAGCATGGTGTTGCACCAAACTTTGAACTGCTTGCCCCCTGAAGCATGGAGCTGAGTTATCCAGGCGTTCCTAAGAGGGATCCTGTAATTGCTCCCTGCATTAATCCACCGCTTCTGAGTGAAAGCCGACTGTGGGCTGAGGCCTCGCCAGTGACTCATCCTTGCTCGGAGCTGCAAAACAACTTGCTGGAGTGTTTCTAAGAAAGGCGTGAATCGGCGTGCTTGGTTTCAGTGCAGACTGCCCTGCGGACGTATTGCTATTGCTGTGCACTGGTACAAACAAGCATTGGATTGACAGGTCTTTGCACTCTGGCCGTATCTCATTAGCACTCTTAGCGCTCCATTCAGTTCTCTGCTTGTCCGTATGACAGCTATTACAGGGATGTGTAACAAGAAAGGGTCTCTGCTGTACTGTGTTTTTTTCTGCACAATGCTGGGATAATTTCTGTGTATCTCGGTTTAGATAAGCATTAGAGGAAAAGTCAGAACTTACTTCTGTAGATTTACACCTACCTTTGAAGTAAGTTCTGGCGTTTTTTAAAATCTAAAATAATTCTTAAATATGTATGCATTTCTAAGATGCTGAAGTGAACTCAAATGAGTGACCATTTACATGCATGCAAATTAAAAACAGGTTCTGCACACAGAAATATGATACAAAACTGCTTTTCCACTTTTAAACTTTTTACTAGTTTTACTGTACACATTTCTCACTTATCACACGTGTAACTGTATTTACGCCTGTAATTAAAAGGCATGAATGTAATGGGGTCCTGGGGGGGGGCGGCCGACCGAAGGGAGGCCTGTCCCGCCCGGGGGAATTTGGGGCCGGGGAAAAGGGGGGGGGGGGGGGGGTAGAGACGGCGCCGCCCGGGGACGGTTGGGCGTTTTTTTGGTAGCTTTTGGGCTGGGGGCGGGGCTTGGCTGGGCTTCTTTTTGGGCTGGGCGGTGGTATCCGTCCGGCCACGCGGCAGAGACACCATTTTAAGTGAGGTGTCTCGGCCGCCGGGCGGGGGTTCTGGTGTTTGGAAATTTTTCTGTTGTTTGGACACTTTTGTTTGGCGTGGACAATTTTCTTCGTGGACGATGGCTGTGCAGAATCTCCCGGGGTATCGAGGACTGGATAGCCTGCGCCAGGATGGACATTACGGACTGTGGTGAGTCCAGGGGGACAGTGCAGGCTTGGGCGATACCGGATTTTCCCGGCAGGCTGGACACTTCGTGGGCAGGCAGGAGGTGTGCTGGACGCATCACAGGAGGCCGGAGGAGCTCGGGTGAGCAGCATGCGGCTCCACGCGGCCGAGCGGATGGGCCTGTTCTGCCTGGTGCGGGCGGTCAGGCTCCCACGTGGGACTAGGTGAGTCCCGCTGCCCCTACCCGAGGGGTCCATACGGCACCGGGGTGTATTTTAGGGCAGGGGTGCAAAGACTGATGTGCTCCTTGGAGGGCGAAATTGTAGGCTCTCCGCATAAGGGGTAGCGAGTGGTGGTGACAAGTACTTTGGGGGGTGTGCAAGAGGGGGGTGGTTGGGTATGTGGCCGGAGGTGGAGGGGTTTTGTGTGCTAACGTTTTACATGGAGTGAGTAGAATTGTTCGAGGGAAGGTTCATTTGTGTTTAGAGCGCATTAGGCGCTTCTGGGGGTTGAAAGGTTTCGTAGTGCACGCTGGGGGTATGGACGTGAAGTGCAGTCACCGTAGCACGAGCTAGCTCACATGAAGGAGGTCCACGAGGCTCTAATTGGGGGGTGGGGGGGGCGGGAAGGGACGGGGGGGCGCTCCGGTGCCTGGGGACCGCTGTAACATTGAATTCCAGGCGGCACTGTCCTTCGTTCAAGGGGAGTCTTGTGGCAGGGGGAACGAATAAGTAATTGCCATCATTTGGAGCTGCCCACTGCGGCAGGGTTTAGAGCATACGGAACATAATCACTGTAGGAGAAGCACCCGGTCCGGCTTGGGGGGGGTGTATACTGGGACTTCGTGAATTTGCAAAGTGTTTGCAACCTTTCCAAACAGGACTGAATTCTTCGCGCCTTGGCAATGTTGTATATCGAGCTCATTTGCTTCAAAATAATGGTTGTGATATTGTAAATATTTCCTAAGTCGCCTTCATGTGCAGGCTAGAGATTTACAGCGGTGGTAAGTTAGATAAGTGAAAATTCTTAGGTATATCTGAATTAAAAAGCTTCATCCTGGGCCTTTCTTCATAATCTCTTACTACTGTACCGGGGCATCGGAATGTTGGCACAGGGGTAGACCGGATATTTTGAAGATGTGACCATGTATCTGCAGCTTGGAGAAATCTTCACTGGCTGCAAGTTGAGGACAGGGTTCTCTTTAGCTTCCTCTGTGTAGCTCTCGAGCTATTATGAGGTGCTGAAAATTCGAAGCAACGGCTCTTTTTAAAACACATAGATCCTCAACCACTCACTTTGTTCCTAGTACAAACTCCAAATCTCCACTCCACATCTTGAGGAAGACTGCATGGGAGCCCTTTCTTGTCGACGTAGCCCCAAAGCTTTGCAGTCTTCTTCAGGATCAGACTGGCATTTTATTCTACCCGCCATTTTCCCAGTGGGCTGGACCCACTGGAGGCTGGTTTTGAGACCCCGGAGCCGGTGCCTCTGCCCCTTTCCCTAGGTCCCAGAAATTAATTACAGGGGGCTTCCAGAGGGGGAGAGAGATGGGGAGAAGAAAAGAGCGAGGATGGATAGGGAAATAGGATAGGATGATATGAGGATGAAAAGAGAGATATAGTGAAGAGAAGAGGTATGGGGCTGGTTTGAGCTTTTTGCCAGGGCTGCTTTTCATTCTCCAGTCCATCCATGGTCATCTTCCTTGTGATCTGAGGAAAATCACGGTTTATCTTGGTTTCCACAAGGCGTTCAAAACGTCTCTGCTTATTTTGCAGGATGCTGTGAATGTGCGTTGAGCAGTGCTTGTATTTCTCCCTCAGTGCCATGGAGCCGCTTAGGAGCGACGTGACCAAACTAAAACAAATATAATACAACATAAAATTATAGTTTTTGGGTTACAAGGATGAACTTGATTCAAGGCGTAGGGTCAATAAAGGCCACATGGGAAGCATTGATCACCCACAAACTCGAAACTTTGTTGTAATTGCAAGTTTTGCCAGTGGTTTCTGTTTACTCCTTCCTTCATGCTAGTCATGTAATATGAATGGATTTTGTCAGACTCTAAATTTGTGAAGAATGTTTTTGGAACAAGGAAGCTGGGTAAGTTTCTAGCGAGTTTCAAGGATGGGTGTGGTAATTACTATGTAAGCCGCTGCTGACGAGGGCTTGAGTGGGGGGTGCGACTGGTGGTGATTGGGAATCATTTGGAAAGTTTTGGAGCATGGAATAGTGAGGTAGCAGGTACAGGAGGCGTATTGAGCTGAAATTTATGGTGAGTTGCTGTCCAGGATTATGCAGAGGCTGCGGGCATGGTCTTTGGGAGTGGGTGGGGGTCCCACTGCAGCGGGCCACCGGGAGTCATTCCGCAGGGAGGTGTTGTTCGAAAATGTCAGTACTCCTGTTCTGTCTGTTGCGTTTGCGGCACTTGTTCTGTATCCAATAGGCGACGCTGGTCATGCACAAGGGAAATTTGGCCTTCATGGTCAATAGATTTTCACATGAGGAGAAGATGAGATGGGTGTCAATTGCGTAGGGGATGATGTTCAGTCCATGGGTTCTGGCAATTTTGGCCAGGGGGGCATGTAGGCGTTGAACAAAGTGGGGTGGAGTGATGATCCTTGATGGACACTAAAGGTGATGTTCTTGGGTTTCCATGTTGGGATCGTTTGAGTGCGTTTCTCTGGGATTCACATCTGAGGGATAGTATAAGTGTGCCATTAACATTGTGTATAGACAGAGCGATATCCCCGAAGAGAAGGCAAAAATGCTTACGTTTCATAAGAAAGGTGCAGGTACACAGAAGCTTATCTGTCTTTCCGGATTGGCTCATATAGTCGGAGGCTTAGCTAATGAACTATAACTAAGTATTTATCATGGTCTCAGTAAATGTACTTAAATGGCATCGGACTAGGGTCCATCCGACGTACTTGAGGTGTCGGTCTAGGTGCAGGTTTGGGGGGCTCGAGCGGGCGTTACGGGCGTAAAGCGTGACCAGGGGCAGCGCCTCGGTTGGGCCGCGGGCGTTTCAAGTCCTGTGTGGGTGAGAGGTAGGTTCTTTGCAGTGGGCTTTTTCCTGGCGGACAGGCTCTGGGGGTGACGCACTGTGTGGAGGATTTCTTCCTGGGCGCCAGAGAGGAGGCACGGTCCCATGTTGGTGTGGTCATTCTCCGTAGTGAGCTCGACTCCGTGGTCAGGGAGCACGCCCGCCGGAGGACAGGGTCGTTTCAAGTTGTGTGTGGGTGAGAGGTAGGTTCTTTGCAGTGGGTTTTTTCCTGGCGGAGTGGCTCTGGGGGTGACGCACTGTGTGGAGGACTTTTCCCTGGGCACCAGAGAGGAGGCACGGTCCCATGTTGGTGTGGTCATTCTCCGTAGTGAGCTCGACTCCGTGGTCAGGGAGCACGCCCGCCGGAGGACAGGGTCGTTTCAAGTCATGTGTGGGTGAGAGGTAGGGTTCTTTGCAGTGGGTTTTTTCCTGGCGGACTGGCTCTGGGGGTGACGCACTGTGTGGAGGACTTTTCCCTGGGCACCAGAGAGGAGGCACGGTCCCATGTCGGTGTGGTCATTCTCCGTAGTGAGCTCGACTCCGTGGTCAGGGAGCACGCCCGCCGGAGGACAGGGTGGTCGCGTCGCCCAGTGGGGTCTGACGCGGATCGGTGCCGCTGACATGTCGGGGGCTGCGGGGTATGGTAGGTGACGGGGGGGGAGTCGGAGGCACTGCGGCAGGGGTTTCTTCCTGGCGGACGGGCTCAGGTGTGGGACACGCATCCGGAGGGCTTCTCTCTGGTGGGGACGGCCGGCTTCGGCGGACTGCCTGCGGGCGCTGGGCGGCTTCTCAGGCTTCTCAGGCCTTATGTTGACAGGGGGGGGCCCTGGGCGCCAGAGAGGGGGCACGGCCCCGGTTTCAGTGCGGCATACCTCGTGGGGAGCTTGATTCCGCAGCCAGGAAGCACGCCCCGGGGGGGGGGGGGGGGGGGGGTGACATATACTGTTAGTGACGGAGGGCATGGCCCTACGCATTGGTGACGGAGGGCATGGCCCTATGCATTGGTGAAGGAGGGCATGGCCCTATACATGGGGTACAGTGGGCATGGCCCTATACGTCGGTGACGGAGGGCATGGCCCTATACGTTGGTGATGGAGGGCATGGGCCTATACGTTGGTGACGGAGGGCATGGCCCTATACGTTGGTGACGGAGGGCATGGCCCTGTACATTGGTGATGGAGGGCATGGCCCTATACATTGGTGATGGAGGGCATGGCCCTATACGTGGTAACGGAGGGCACGGCCCTGTATGTTGGGACGGAGGGCATGGCCCTGTACATTGGTGACGGAGGGCATGGCCCTATACATTGGTGATGGAGGGCATGGCCCTAGACGTTGGGACGGAGGGCATGGCCCTGTGG
Source organism: Lissotriton vulgaris (assembly GCF_964263255.1). Taxonomy (NCBI): domain Eukaryota; kingdom Metazoa; phylum Chordata; class Amphibia; order Caudata; family Salamandridae; genus Lissotriton; species Lissotriton vulgaris. Next base: position 480,748,521 of record NC_141694.1, read on the forward strand.
CAAGGGGGGAGGACCTGCCGGCGGTTCAAAGGCATGGCCCGGACTGCACGGGGCTTGAGGGGGTCCGCGGCACGCCATTTAGTTAGGAGGTGGTCCTTCCGAATGGGTCATGCGGCACGTCCCGGGTTAAGGGAGGGGGAGTCCTAGGGGGGGGTCGAGGACCGTTAGCACGTCTCTCGAGTGGCGGTTCTTCCTAATATATGGGGGAAGAGTAGGAGAACTGTTTGGATTATCGGGGGTAGGTCAAGCACAATAAAGTATTTAGCCAGGTGGAGAGGCAAATTGACGTTATGCTAATTGTTACTGTTTGTGGATTGTGGGAATCAGTTAGGGGAGGGGGTGGGGGTGAGGCAGGAATTTACATATCTATGAGGTTTAGATTGTGCGGCGCAGGCCAAGGTTGTTATTGTGTAGGATGCACCTGCTTCCAATAAAGCGGCCTTTATCACACTTACATTGAGTCTCGGGTCGGTGCTTTCTCCCCCCCCCCCCCTTTTCGCCAATGGGCCCCAATGGGGTCCTGGGGGGGCGGCCGACCAAAGGGAGGCCTGTCCCGCCCGGGGGAATTTGGGGCCGGGGAAAAGGGGGGGGGGGGTAGAGACGGCGCCGCCCGGGGACGGTTGGGCGTTTTTTTGGTAGCTTTTGGGCTGGGGGGGCGGGGCTTGGTTGGGCTCCTTTTTGGGCTGGGCGGTGGTATCCGTCCGGCCACGCGGCAGAGACACCATTTTAAGTGAGGTGTCTCGGCCGCCGGGCGGGGGTTCTGGTGTTTGGAAATTTTTCCCTCCCTCCCTCCCTCCCTCCCTGGGTCACGATCCGGGGGGGGGGCCCAAGGGCAGGCATCGCTCCTTACGGGGGAGCTTCCTTTGCGGGGGAGTTGGGGTCCACGGGGGGTTTTTGGGCAACGTTTTGTTGGAGGCTGGTGCAAAAAGGGGGTTTTTGGATTGGGTGGGGGGGTTTTCACATGTCGCTGGAGCAGGTGTGGGGTGCATTCTGTAAGTAGGGGCGGTTCTTCCTAATATATGGGGGAAGAGTAGGAGAACTGTTTGGATTATCGGGGGGTAGGTCAAGCACAATAAAGTATTTAGCCAGGTGGAGAGGCAAATTGACGTTATGCTAATTGTTACTGTTTGTGGATTGTGGGAATCAGTTAGGGGAGGGGGTGGGGGTGAGGCAGGAATTTACATATCTATGAGGTTTAGATTGTGCGGCGCAGGCCAAGGTTGTTATTGTGTAGGATGCACCTGCTTCCAATAAAGCGGCCTTTATCACACTTACATTGAGTCTCGGGTCGGTGCTTTCTCCCCCCCCCCCCCCCTTTTCGCCAATGGGCCCCAATGATTTTTTGGGAGAAACTATCAGTTGTTGAATCCTCACAAGCTTACAAGTTGCACTACACTAACAGATAAAATAATGTACCATTATTAAAGTAGAAATGTGGCTTAGCAAAGTAAGTGTTCTCTATTTAACACGTCATGGGTTCAAACCCCAACATGGGCAACTCAGACTTGCATCGTTTATCATAGTCAGTAAATTGAATTTCATTAGGCTGGGTAATAATGACTAACAGCTATGATATGTGGCTGTCAGAGACGGTAAAATCGTGATATTAGGCGCTATATAAAAACAAGTTATCGATATTAATTTACGTGTAACGTAGATAAAGTACCATGTGCGCTGCTTGCTACAGGCCTCATTTACCCACAGAGCCAGCTTGTTTTACATCAAATTCCAAAATAGAATAAAATATTTATTGTATTTGTTAAATATATTGCCCCATTAAAGTTTTTTGTTATTCAACATTCTTTAAATATTTTTTATCGGTGCATTTTATGACCTCTATGAAACTATAAATTCACTGAGTATAGTATTTACATGGGAGGTTAATGAACAGTTGCGCTTTATTTAAATCCATACATAGCGTGAGCGGGTGTAATTGGACCGAACAAATTTACCTATCGTTATTACAATGGTGTAACCTCCTAGGATGGGCTGCACAGAATATTAACGTTTCACAATTCAGGTTCTAAAGAAATATATCATATACTGTAACTAGTAAATACAAGCAGTGTGAGTTTGTTACTGTAGAAATATATGCTCATATAGGCAGTCAGTAGTTGACAATATATAAATCATCCACATCATTGGAAACTGTAGTGTGCAATTTCTGAGACTTTCTTAGTTTTAAAAACAGAAACTGCCGACACTCTCAGTGTTTGAGCCCCCCTTTTGTGCGTCCCTAATTCCCCATGTGCCCGCACCCCTTGAAAGTAGCTGTATTTCGATGCTTTCCCTGAAAAGCAGAGGAGAGTCTTCAAAGTATGCCCCAGATGTACGAGGACAGGGCAAATTACAATTTAACTGTAGTCTGTGAACAGTGGTCTTAGTGGGAAATAAAAAGTAAGGGAACTGTGGATGGAGAATCAGGGGGCAGGAATAACCAAAGATTGAAACAGTGGGCGGAGTCAGGGGTGTGGCTAGAAATAGCAAAACATACCAATTTTTAGTACGTTTAGCATTTCACTGACCAGTTACAGCTTATAACATTATTTAATTAAAACAATGGATAAACATGTTTATTTGAGGTTTAATTCAGGAAAAAGCAAACAGTTATAGGGAATACAGGTTTATGTAAAGCGTGTGAAATATAAGCAGGAACAACATGTTACCCTAACCCTTTCGTTGCTGCCGTCAGCACACAAGGTGCTCCATGCGTAGCCCGGTTCAAACCAGTTACTGGGGCACTCCAGCCCCAGCTCTGGCGCGAAACTGGACAAAGGGAAAGGGGTGTAACCAGGGCCAGTTCTAGGATTTGCGAGGCCCTGGGCTAAAATGGAATGTGCGAGGCCCCTTTAATGTAGATAAGTGGCCCCTTTAGGAGACCATTCACAGACACTGTGGGAGGCCCATTGTCCACCATTTTGCCCCCCCCCCCCACAGTTTTAACTTTAAGACCATAAGCATTTCTAACACATTCAGTCCGACAGGTGTGAGAATTGCTTGTGGGCTAAAAGTTAAAACTATGGGGGTGCCAAAATGTTGGAAAATGGGCCTCCCACTGTGTCTTTTAATGGGGCTCCTTGCAATTGAAGGGAGCGTCTCCCTCCCCTATGCCTCAAGACACCATCCCTGAGGGGCCTGGGGAGGGGGGCCCCTCTGAAGGACCTTAATTGCAAGGCGACACCTTTCTCTGAAATGGATCGCCAGGGAAACAACAGGACACACCACCAGTGCGTGGCCCCATGCTGGTGGGCTGAGTGCGAGACCCTGGGCAGCAGCCCACGCTGCCCATGCCTAGCGCCGGCCCTGGGTGTAACCACCCCCTTCCCAGGTTCCATCCATAGGAGGGACCTAGAGGTAATCCAGCCGCTTAGTTTAGTATAAAGTTAGGAGCTGTGTATAGAGACTTTAGATTTATCCTGGAAAGAAACTCTGAAACTAAACTCTTGGACTTTCGACGTTCCATATCGACTTGAAGACTGAAGACATCTCCCTTGTGGTCAAGGAGTGGCCACCCTGTGCAAACAGGCACCAACTGTAACTTGCTGGTTTGCTTTGTCGACGCTCCCGCTGGAACCCGAAGACTTAGCGACGCAGGAACTGGACTTCCAGACTTCTGACTCCGACCCACATCCACAGCAAAGCTGAGACCCTTGGCGGACACGAGAGACGTGGGACCGGACATCCTGGACTACCTGATTTTTGCTACCTGTGCAGCTACTGAGGTACCCTTGAAGTTGTGCATTGGGGTTTGAGAAGCCCCAGACCCGAGCAGCATTTGCACCGAAGCTCAGCCCTCCACACTCTTCCAGTGCCACTTGGGGCCTGCACCTGCATTTCAGCTCAATACGTCTTCGCGTTGCTAGCCCGTTGGCTAATAGGCCCTCTGAAGACATCTTTGTAAAACTACACTGCTTTCCTGGTTGCTCCGGGCTTGCTCCAGCTTCTCTGTGAAGGAGAAGCTCCCCAGACTTGCTGGTCTGAACTAAAGCCAATCTTCCCATCCTGCGTTGATTGCATTTGCCAAGGTTTGTTGGGTCCAATCCGGATACCGACACCGCCAACAGGTAGATCCGTCATGGGACAGCTCGACTCCAGCACCTGGTCATAGTCGACGCCGCCTGGTCCTCGTGGCTGAAGAAACAAGCTTCACCTGATTGCATTTCAACATCGCCTGGTTCCTTCCTGGTCACTGGCTGGTGACCCAGACTCAGTTCCCTCTGCTTTCAGGTTCTTCTCGACTGCGATCCGGCCTTGGATCCACACGGTCACTTTTCTCCTGGTCGCCTGCAGCACTTTCTTGCAGCTCTCCATAGGAGACAGCGACGAAACCCGACACGAAAGAACACCTATGCACCCGGCTTCCCTGGGTGAGGTAACTCGAGTACTCCGGTTCTCCCGTGGGTATTAACTATCCAAGTGTCCTAGTTTAACATGGTTTTCCCGTAGTCCTTCCGGAAGTGTCCAAAATCTACTACTTCGTAACTTTTACGTTGCCATTGAAACTCCATGGTAACCTGAGTGTGTGTTTAGACACTGCACACGCTTCCTGTGGGCCTCCTACTTCCAATCCCTTGGTTGCTCAGTGTAGCCCCAGCAATTTCCTAGGCCCTAGCCTACTCACCTTTCCTGAAGTGGTTCTTATACCACTTATTTAGTATATGGTTCGTGAGGCCCCTAGGGCAGAATTGTATTTGTGCAACTTATAGTATGCTTATTGAGTAACTTGTGCTGTATCTCGAACTGTGACCTCATAAAGATTGCTGAGGGGTTGTGTTAGTAATAAATACATATATATTTGATATATACCTTGTGTGGTGTCCTTTCATTTGGTATTATATATGGTAAAACAGCTGGCTTCACATGCTCTCTGAAGTTTAAGCCTAAGACTGCTTTGTCCATGCTACCACTAGGGTAGCTGGTCTATAAGGTTGACTTTACAACCATCACCATAAGGGTTGTTTGGACTGGTGCAAGGTGCCCACTAGAATAGTGGACATCATATACCAGGCCAACTTCTCACACTGCCCTGTTCACTACTCCTGCTTCGTCCACTGCTTCTGCCCTGTCCACTGCTCCTGCCCCGTTCACTGCTCCTGCCCCGTTCACTGCTCCTGCCCCGTTCACTGCTCCTGCCCCGTTCACTGCTCCTTCCCCGTTCACTGCTCCTGTCCGTTCACCGCTCTTGCCCGGTTACCACTCCTGCTCATGCCTAATCACCGCTCCTGCCCCATTACTTCTAATGCTTTGTCACTTCTCGTGCCCCGTCACCTCTCCTGCCCATCACATCACCTGCCTGTCATGTCACATGCCTGTCACTTCTTGTGCCAAGTCACCTCTCCTGCCCTGTTGCCTCTCCTTCCCAGTCACCTCTCCTGCCCTGTCACATCTCCTGCCCCATCACTGCTCCTGCCCCATCACTGCTCCTGCCCTGTCACTGCTCCTGCCCCGTTCACTGCTCCTGTCCTTTCACCGCTCCTGCCCCGTCACCTCTCCTGCTGATCAACTCTCCTGCCACTTCACCTTTCCTGCCACTTCACCTCTCCTGCCCTGTCATCTCTCCTGCCCCGTCACCTCTCCTGCCCCGTCACTTCTCCTGCCCGGTCACCTCTCCTGCCCAGTCTTCTCTCCTGCCCAGTCACCTCTCCTTTCCTGTTGCCTCACTGCTCCTGGCCCATCACTTTTCCTGCCTCGTCACATTTCCTACCCCATCACCGCTCCTGCCCGTTCACTACTCCTGCCCGTTCACTGCTCCTGTTCGGTCAGCACTCCTGCCCTATCACCGCTCCAGCCCCATCACTTCTCTTGTCCCATCGCTTTTCCTGCACCGTTCACTGCTCTTGTCCGTTTACTGCCCCTATCCGTTCACTGCTCCTGCCCATTCCTAATCACGGCTCCTGCCCCTTCACTTCTCCTGCACCATCATTTCTCCTACCCTGTCACCTCTCCTTTCCTGTCACCTCTCCTGTCCCATCACTGCTCCTGACACATCACCTCTCCTGCCCCACCACTTCTCCTATCCGTTACTTCTCCTGCCCATCACTTCTACTGGCTGTCACTTCTCCTGCCCGTTACTTCTCCTGCCCAGTCACCTCTCCTGCCCTATTACCTCTCCTTTCCTGTTGCCTTTTCTGTCCCGTCACTGCCAGTTCACTCAGTGTACAACATTGACAAGATACACAAGGTGGCAAATTCCCCACAGTACTCTGTTTGGGGAAAGCTCCTCTGTAATCACTAACTGCAATCTCACTGGCACATGACATGCTAAAGGCAGACGGCGGGTGCATTGTCATTCGAAAGGGGGTAAGCCACCTCAATCGGAGACTAAAGCATTTTCAATCGGAAACTAAAGCATTTTTAATATTATATAGAACAAAGTCATAGTTGTATGAATGTAGTATATTTGGGCCATATGTATCAAGCAAATTCGCATTCGCAAAGGCTGAAATTCGCAGAATTTCGGCCTTTGCGAATGCGAATTTGCTAAATGGTATGTATTAAGCAAAATCTGGTGCAAAATAAGGATTCGCAAAATTTGCGATTCCTTATTTTGCAATTGCATTTAAGGAATCGCAAATTTAGCGATTCCTTAAATGCAATGTATGAAGCCAAAAAAATTTGCAAAATGTCCTTAAGGCAAATTACCACCAATTTCTAGTTGGTGGTAAGTTGCGAATTCCTTGAAAAATGCACATTTATGCATTTTTCAAAGTGCCATGTGATGCACCACATGTGCACCCATGCATATTTCAGGGGTGAAACAGGGTTTCCTTTGGTCACCCCTGTACCCTTGAAATTATTCTCAATTTGCGATTAGCAAATTGCGAATTGCAAATTGAGAATAACTTCCAATTCATTCCTATGGGCCTCCTGGCCCATAGAAATGAATGGGAAAGTATTCCTTAATTGCGATTCGCAATTTGCTAATCGCAATTAAGGAATTTTAAGAAATTGCAAAAAAAATGCGATTTTGTACATACATACCTATTTGCGATTCTCAAATAGCGATTTCTTAAAAATCTCTATTTGAGAATCGCAAATGGGTATCTTGATACATATGGCCCCTTATCTTTTCCAACCAACAACCTTTGACAAAGCCAATAGTCCTGGCTTGTTGTAAGTGTAATGTTACTTGTTGTATTATATATGTGGAGGCAATAACAGAAGCAGCAAAGTACAAGTCGGGCAGCACATTACGCTGGGCACATATTTTTAGCATAAATGTTTTCAGCCACATCCTTAATTATATCGGCCACGTCCCTTTGAGAGCCCCCCAGTTTTTTCATCCCACTTAAAGCCCTGCCCCAATTGTGCTGTGAGTGATGGAAGGTCATGAAAAGTTGGTTGTATGGGTGTCAAGGGGGGTCATATTGTCAGAGCCACTGTAGCGTCACAACGAGAGGTTCCCCAGCACACAGGCCCTTTACGAGGAGATACAAAGCTATACTGATCTGCGCTGCTTAACGATTTCAATCAGATCTGCAGCCATGCAGTCTCAGACGAATAAAGTCAGCATAGAGGGAATTGAGACAAATAGTTTTTCTCAGTCTCTTTTTATTGTACTGGGTTGCCTTCCTGAGGAACAGTGCAAAAAATGTCAGTTCATCAGTGAAAAAAAAATTGATTAACCCTATACACAGAAAAGGCATTTCTTTCAGGCCTTCTCACATAACATGACACAATCATTGTCTTGTATTGTAATTGCATTTATATGATGCTTACTACCCCCAAGGAGGCGTTGAAGCGCTCTTTCAGGGAAAGCTCCTCTGTAATCACTAACTCCAATCTCAGTGGCACATGACATGCTAATGGCAGACGGTGGGCGCATTGTCATTCGAAAGGGGGTCATCAACCTTAATCGGAATGACAATGGGCCTGCCCTCGGCCTGTGCGAGCTCAGGGAGGGGCTGCCGCAGCCTCTGGAGTCAAAGAGAAGTGCGAGCAGCCCCTGAAAGCTGAAAAAAAAGTTATAGTTTTTATTAAGTAGAACTATTCTTGCCGTACCGGGATGCGTTTTTGAAAGTAAGAAGTAGGGGAACGGATTGGAATAATTTCTAGAAGTAGGGGCACGCCGTGCCCTTCCGTCCCCGCCCACTTCTACCACTGTCTGTGAATCTCTGATAGAGACTTCTAGCCACAGATCCCTTACCTTAGAATTATCCCTAGGAGTCAGACTAGATCTGGAAATTTTTCATGAGCAGTACCCATGCACACCAGTAGGTTGTGTCGTTCACTCTGCGTAGCATCGTACATCGCCAAAGTGATATGCACAGTGCCTATATAGGCGCCACCCAAGCGCACTGACGTCATTTCTTTACTATCGGCGCAAGTACGCGGAAATCTAGTGAAAGCTACCCTCAGTCAAATTTTGACTGATCTTTTTTCTACTTTTTTCAATGTTTTTTTTTTTAGAAAGCTCCTCCTGGTGGGGTAGGGATGTCCACTAAGAAGGTTGGATTTAAGTCCTGTAATGCAAGTAATAGACAGATGTCAGAGCTGGACCAGCACCTTGTTTGCCTCTGGTGCCTGAATAACAACCATGATGCCAAGACCTGTGCTGATTGCTGCACCATGCACCTCAAGGCCTTGAGGGAGCAATCCTTCAAGCTCCTTGCCGCTAAGCGTGTAACGCCACCATGGTCTCGATCCTGGTCTAGAGGAAGTTCCCGGGATCGTGCACGGAGCCCAAGATCCTTGCTATACTCAAAGTAGTCTGGACATTTCGGTAAGTTCCACAAGAAAAAGAAGAACATGATGCTGGAAATGTCTTTGGCTTTGCCCCGTTCATCGCAGTCTACAGACGAGAAGAGGGAGCTTTTTCACTCGAGGCTTAGGTCCACCATTCAGCCTGGGCTGGTACCATGCCTCCCCAAGTTTCCAGGAGCTGTTGCGACTCCCCACCCAACTTTAAGAGTTTTATACCTCATATTTCATACCTCTTATTTGGGCATCCCATTACTGCTGGCGCACCTTTGTGCCCCATGGATTTAGAGAAGTGGAGATCTGAGGGCTCTGGTCTCCGGCAGAACCAGGACTCCACATTAACCTACTGGAGTGATCCGGCTGCATTAAAAGCCTTTCTGCACTCCATCAAGAAAAGGCTAGTGCAGGTGTATGTGAACAACACCATTGCAATGTGGTTCTGCTACAGACAGGGTGGGCTGAGGTTGTGTACTCTCTGTCAAGAAGCCTTGCATCTCTGAACATAGCTGTAATGTCACAGCATTACCATGGTGTTTTAACAACTGGCAGGCTCTTGGAGCTCCAGAGCAGACAAACTCAGCCAAATATGCTTAGTTGATCACAAATAGCTTGTCCATACAGAGGTGGTGCAAGGTCTCTTTCAACAGTAGGGAGAGCCTTGGTTAGATCTGTTTTCCACTGGCAAGAACCCACAATGTCAGCAGTTCTGCGCGCTGGAGTTTCCAAGGCGGCTCCTGCTCAGAGAAACTTTTTGTCTTGAATAGTGCTCAGGGCTCCTGTATGCCTTTCGCCCATACCATTCCTACCCAGAGTTCTCAAGACGATCAGGCACGACCGGGCCTAAGTAATTCTTGTTACTCCAGAATAGGTTCAGAGAGTTTGGTATCCAGAGCTGTTGAGCATGACCATTGGTCCTCCTATCAGGTAGCCTCTTTAGGAGAATCTTCTGTTGCAGCAACAAGGGAGGGTTCTCCGCCAGAACTTGTGAACGCTACACCTTCATGCATTGGAGATTGAGCGTCAACAGTTGATAGCTTTCAACCTTCCGCCAAAAGTCTGCACTGGTATCTTGGCAGTCAGGCATCACTCCACCAAGACTGTACAAGTTTGAGGCATGGTGTGCAGGAAAATAAGTTGACCCTCTTTTTTCTCTCCTCGCTCAAGCCCTTCTCTTAGTCTTTTCTCTTGCCCAGCGGGGCTCTGATCTGGGTACCCTAAAGGGCTATCTTTCTGCCATCTCAGCCTTTCTGCAGCTGCATGATCAGTCATCCCTCTTCAAATACCCTGTTGTAAATAGGTTTTTAAAAAGTTTGCAACACATGGTCCCATCTTCACCCTTCATCATGCCTCAGTGGGACCTTAATCGATTCTTAACTTTTCTGATGTGCACTTCCTTTGAGTCATTGCACAGTTGTTCTCTCAGGCTCATTACCATCATGACTGCCTTCCTAGTGGCAAGAACATCTGCCCAGAGGGTCTATGAGCTTCAGGCTTTGTCATCCATGCTACCGTATCTGAGCATCTACCCAGACAAGCTGGATCTTTGCACTAGAGCCTCCTTTCTGCCAAAATGTGTCACTTCCGTTCATGTAGGCCAGTCCATCACCCTTCCTACTTTTTACTCTCTGCCACATCCCTCCAAGGAAGAGAAAAAACGTCACCGTCTGGACCCAAAAAAAAGAGTGTTGTCATTCTATCTTGACCATACAAAAAAGAGTTTTGGGTAGATGACCAACTCTTCTTGGAGTATGTCAGAGTGAAGAGGGGAAATGTTCTGCAAAAGCACGCCATCCCCCAATGGAATGTGCTCTGCATTAAGATCTGCTATGCACTGGCCAGGAATCAACCCCCCTGAAGGTTTGCAGGCTTATTCCAGCAGAGCCAAGGCTGCAAACGCTGCATTCGCACGTGGAGTCCTGGACACTGGACATCTGGCAGGCAGCAATGTGGGCCTGTCTGAGCAAGTTCACAAAATACTGCTGCCTGGACAGTCAGGTTCGTGGGAATGGGCACTTTGCCCATTCAATCCTGCAAGACTTTTTAGTGTGACATTTTCTCGCAGAGCCACCTCCGAGGAGGTGTTGCTTAGGTACTCATTCAATGGTAATGAATCTGTGGCTAAAAATATCTATCAAATGAGCAGTTTACTTACCTTCGTTAATGCCTTATCTTGTAGAGACTCTATCTAGCTGCAGATTCCTTACTGACCCAAACATCCTCCCCGCTCTGTTAATGGATTTCTAGGGACAGGGCTTTCTCATTTCAGGAACCTAGTTTTCCACAACAGTGGTTAATGTTCATCGTGGCTTCGCACTCCTGGTGCAAAAATTCACAAAAAGAAACTGACATCCGCGCGGTGGGTTGGGGCCTATATAGTCATGTCACACGTCCCGTCCAGCACGGTCGACGCCACTCGCAGCTGAATGTCGCCATATACCAGCAAGTAGGGATGATGCTCACAAAAAGTTTCTGCATCCAAAGGTAAGTAATCTGTTAGATTCTCTCCCACATAAGGCGTTACCGAAGCTAAGTAACTTGTTCTTCTGGTATAGTGTATTTTTATATGTCCTAGTTCTAGTGTCACTAAGACATAAGCATGTAGTGCATCTGCGTGCAATGCATACAAATGCTCAGTAGATGTGATAGGGTGTGGAATGACAGATACTCAACACCTGCACTTCTCAGTGACACATCGGTGCTTTCAAATGAACAGTCTTCCACTTCTCAGATGACAGTGGCAAATTGTTTTGTGCAAGTAAATATGGTGTCCATGTGCTTTTGTACTCACAAATATTTTCGAGAGACCCTGTATAAAAACGAGATCCACCAACATACATGGTCCAGAGACTGATCTGATCTCATGTAATGAATGCTGTAATGCTGTCCACTTTCGATGTGCCACAGAGCTGTTTTAGGGAAGCAGGGTTGTACCACAAGGAAAGCAATTTTGCTGCAATAAAATTCTCTCTTGAAAACTTACTAAAGTGTTTTTTATGGATAAAGAGTCTTACACCACAGCAAAAAGCAAGGATTAAAGTCGAACAGGAAAGAGTGAAAATGTTTCCAATATTATTTTTATTGCAGAAAACCTAATGTTCTCTGCGGGAACTAAGAAATAGGATAATGTGCATGTCATGAGTTAGTAGCACATTTTCAACAGTTTACTAATCAGACCATGGTACGTTTTTACCTTGTTCCCAAGAATGGCAAACTAGATAGTGGAGATATCTTTCCAGGCATGAAAACGATTTGTTGCCTAGGTTTTGACCAATTATCATTGTATAGGGATTGAGTTAGGGCATCCTATAGTCATTCCTGTGTTGTTGCTTAGTCTGTCCACCATACAATTTAAGATGTTTTTGACTTTCTCCAATCCAGACTTCGATGTCCAAGACTGCTCGTATTGTGAATGCTTGCAATGAACAGCAGGGCCCCAGTTACAGGATGGGCACACTGTCCCTGTCTGCGTTAAGCACACCCTCAAAAGGTGTGCCAGGTGGAGACCAGCACACTGTGCTCTCTTATCATGTATGCTCTGCCCCAGGGCAGCTGCAAACCTCGGGCTCCCCTTGAGACAGCTCATTCAGTAAAGGACGGAGAAGCTGCTTACAAGCTGCTTCATGTGTCATAGTGCTGGCTGGCAGCTGTTTACATTTTAAAGAGGGAACCGTGATTGCACCCACCTGCAGGAGTTGTCTGTGAATTCCACGAGACCCAGTTGGCCCCCACTGGGGGCTTTTGCTTCTGTGGATTCTTTCTTAATTGGGTGTAAGCACAGAGTTACATTTCAATGGGAGAGTGGCTTGATGCAAATAAGTGAACGTCCGTTCAAGATATCACTGGTGCTAAATGTGCCCCTGTGCTATCAGTATTACAGAAGGGACAGCAAAAGCATCTGCAGCTTCTTCTGTAATCTCAAAGTGCCCCGGGCTGAACAAAATGTGCACCCTTGCCTGTTGTGCACCCGGGGCATTATGCGTAGCATGGCCCCAAATTCAGGTATGGTTCTATGCCACAACTCCCTCACACAGTTGAGTCACTGGGCCTCCACTTCCACACCAAACTAAGCCTTGGAACACATCTAACACACAAGAGCAAGATCACTTGTCATCAAATAGCCTTCCTCTGAAAAGTCCAGCTATTGCTTCCATAAAACAACTTCAGAGTGGCAGTCCACGCACTGGTCCTATCTCATCTTAATGGAATGAATGCTGTACGAGCTGGCATGAATGGCACTTTCATGAATCTAAGGAAGACGTTTAGTGGCAGTGCCAAATTACTGAAAAGGCTTAAAAATTGAATTGTTGTATGTTATGATGAATGTTTCTAACACAATATTGAATATTTCATGTCCTTCCCAATTATCTTTAGTGAAGGATATTAGCTGCATCTATATCATCAAGATACGTAGATTTTAGTAAATGTTCATAATTCCACATCTAAGTAGCTTGATTACATGTAAACTTCAAGATCCTAGATGTAGACTTAGGAAAATTGAATCTTTAATTATCTATGTATATTTACATTCCTAATATTGTGATAGCCAATATTCTGCACTTGATATTGTTGTGCACTGTGCCAATCCAATCCAATCCAATCCAAAAATCTTTATTTCGGCCTGTTAGGCCATAAAAGAAGCATACAAGTACATACAACAGTATAAAAACATCATTGGAATGTACAAAAATACAAGTAACGAGACTTCTTATCCATTTTTAAAATCGAATAGATAAAATACATAAAAAAGGGAACAGCACAATTCATTACATGGGAGTAAAAGTGACATTATGGTAAGGACGTTAACAACGGAAGCCGTAAATAACAATAAGACAGTGGCAGGAAATTCAATCTATGTTAGATTATCCTTAATCAGCTTGGACCTCTTACGCCACATGGCAAGGAGAAATTTGGAAACTGCAAATACAATATGGGGGGAAGAGTCAGATTTCAGTATTCTGTAGGATGACAGACAGTTCCTTATAGCCATGTTCCTGCATAAGGGCACCAACCAATATTTCCTTGAGGATTTATAGGTGGGGCAGAAAAACAGAACATGGATTTCGTCCTCATCGCACAGATTGCAACCAGGGCATAACTTATCCCCCCCATTGGTCCATTTACTAGTAAAGGATTTGATTGGCAGGGAGCCAAACCGCCACTGTAAAAACAACTTCCTTGCCAAGGTTGGGTATATAAAATCCAAGAAAGTTTCAAACTTATATGAATTTTTGGATTGAGTAAAACAGTGAGTAAGGGTGCCGGTGCTAAGTGCAGTCATGTGAGATGTGAGTTTTTGTTCCTTGTACACTTCCACTAGTCTTTTCCGGGGTACCTTGCTACATCCTAATTCTGGAGTCACCCAAAGCTCGCTAAAACCAAGCCTAAACAATTCTTTTTTTACAAAGGCTAGCCAAGGTATCTTGCCATTGTGGTTCAGGTTCATGACATTTACCAAATCTTGCCTGTAATGGCTAAGCTCCTTTGTTGACCACAGTCTATGCCAGAATCTAATGGGTTTGGAATTAAGATCCTCTCTGATGGAAGGTAGACCCAGATCCAGACGTATGGGAAGTAGGGGAGTTGCAGTTGGGAGGGCCAGGAGACGCCTCATAAAGTTATTTTCAACACCAACCAGCTCTATTGCCGCTTGGTGCCCCCATAGCTCGCTTCCATAGAGTGCGGCTGGTTTCGCTTGCACTTTATACATCTCAACTGCAGGAGCTATAGGTTTATAGGTTGAGGTGTTGGTAACCTTTAAGATAGCCCCAGACAGTTGGGATAGCCTCAATCGCGAGCTTGCAATCTGTGGGCCCCATGAGAGGTTCTCCTGAAGGGTTACACCCAAATACTGAAATGTTTTGACCCTCTCTAGGACCGTAGAATTTAAGGTTGGGTTGGGTCTAGTTGTAGAGGAGGGGTTAAAAATCATGTATTTGGTCTTCCCTGCGTTTATTTCAAGGCCATGCTGCCTACAGAAAAGATCGAAGCCATCAAGGATTCTCTGAATTCCCATGGGTGATTTGGAAAGCAGGAGGGTATCATCAGCAAACATAATCGCTGGTACCCTCCTGCCTGCCAAGACTGGGGCGTCATTATCCTCAACATTAGCTAAATGTGAGATGACGCTGTTCACATATAAACAGAAAAGAGTAGGGGCAAGGACACAGCCCTGCCTAACCCCCCGGGAGACAGGAAACCTATTTGTCAGTGCTCCGCCCCGTCCGCAGCGTACCTGAGCGAAGTTGCCCTGGTGCAGTCTAATTATAGCCTGGAGTAAGTTAGTGGGCACTCCTAACTCCTTCAGGACCTCCCAGAGTTTTCCTCGCGGTACCAGATCGAACGCTGACTTCAGGTCCACGAACACCATGTACAATCTCCCGCCCTCGATGGTCACCGTTTTCCAAAAGAGGAGAACTAGGCGGAAGATTTGGTCCATGGTGGACGTATTTTTCCTGAAGCCAGCCTGGAGAGGACTTAGGATTTCATTATCCTCCATCCAGACCAACAGATGGTCTAGTAGGATTCGCGAGTAGATCTTCTGGGGGACATCTATCAGGCTGATCGGCCTGTAGTTGGATGGGAGCAGAGGACAGCCCTTCTTGAAGATAGGGACTATCTCTGCCCCCAGCCAAGTACAGGGGATCGCCATACCACGTGCAAGTGAGTTAAAGAGGATGTGGAGGTAAGGCGCCCAGATCTCTGAATGGGACCTAAAAAGGTCACCAGGTAATTTATCAAGGCCAGGTGCCTTACCCAACGCTAGGCCATCAATTGCACTGGCCACTTCCCCTAACGTAAACTCCAGAGTGTCACCAGGAAGGGAGAGGAGTGTTGCAACAGTGGCATCAGTATTCTCATGGACGTCTGCATAGAGTTTCCCGAAGTGATCTTCCCATATTTGTGCTGCTATATTGGGTTCTACTGCGGCTTTTGGTTCCCCTGAGCCAGTAGTAACCAAGGACCAAAATCTTCTTGAGTCCTTGGCTGTTAGGGCTGCAGACAGATCCTGCCATCTATCCCAGTCCCAGTCTGACCTCACACGAGCCATTGTATCTTTGTACTGTCGCCGCAGAGCGGACACCCTGGTCCGGGATTCCCCCTCTTTGACTGCAGTGATAAGGTCAGCTTTAACCTTTCTACACTCAGAGTTATACCAAGTAGATGTTCTGGTCTTGGGCTTGGACTTCGGCACCTCTGGGTAGAGGACCTCTCCCAATGCAGCCACTAACTCTTCGTGTATAGAAGGTAAGGATTCCTGCAGGGCCTGGGTGCTGGGTAGACTAATTAGTTCTTCCAAGGCCTCAAATTTGGGCAGGACCAGATTATAAATTTTCCCCATATTTTCTTCCGATTTGGAGAAATTCTGCCACCTCACCCTACGCCTATTTGAAGTTAATACCACATTTCCCCTTTCATCTCTTTCCTCTGGGCGAGAGGGTCCTATAGGTTCGGGGAGGTAGGCCAGGGAGAGGAGGAGGGCATTATGGTCACTATCAGTGCGAGGAATTATATAGAAGTCCTCCACCTTAGGCCAGAGGCTGATGTCAACAAAAGCATAGTCCAGTCGTGACTCATGATTGAGTCTATTGAAAGTGCACTTTGAAGGGGTATCTGAGGGAGTCCGTCCATTACAAGCTCTTAAGGCAAAATTAAGAGTTAAAGACATAATTTGGACCGCAAGTGGGGACCAGGATTTAGGATGCGGCGAGTGGCACACTGGTATGCCCCAGAAGTCGTCTTCTGCAGTAAGGGCACCTTCCCTCAAGCCCTCTAGGGGCTCGAAGTGGCAATTAAAGTCACCGCCCATTACCACCTTGAAGTCTGCCGGCAGCTGGCCCAGAAAGGACACAAGATCTTCAAGTGTGGTGGACTCTGCCGGTGGTCCTACTGGGCGGGAATAAACATTTATAATTGCTAACGTTGGAGCCCCCTTCCAGTTTAGAAGGACACACTGGATGTCTTGGGAAGACGTAGGTAGGGATTCCGCTTTGCAGCCAATATGCGAAGCTATCCACACCGCCAAACCACCCGAGGGCCTCCCCTTGCCGTTCCAGGTGGCATGGATCTCAAATATGGCATAGCCAGTTTTGAGAACCGGCACCCTCGCCCATGTCTCTTGAAAGAGGCAGATATCACTATTTGTTATGAGGGAATCCCATTCATCCGTGTGAATTTTATTGGAAATACCTGCAACATTCCAAGATAGTACCCGCAGGACACTAGAGGGAGTGTGCAGGATTGGTCCATGCCCCCCTGAAGTGTTTCTACCACTGCAGACCTTTGGGATGGGAACCCCTTGTAAAGAGGGTAGACTAAAGTTAGATGTGACTGGAAGGCTTGGGATCGTACCATGAGGGTCTGCTGACAATTGGCAGAGGGAGTTGGCACCAGGAGCGTGAGAATTTTCATTCAGTCCATTTGACGCTCTTTCATCAGCAGAACAACCAAGAAGGCACCCCAGGCGTCAATCACAAGAGTCCAAGCCAGAGAGAGCTTCAAATCTGTTGTTAACTTCCAAAGGTGTAAATGGAAGCAAATGGTCCATCCCCCCCAGATGAGAAAAATGTTCCATACTCCTGTAATTAGTTCCATAGCCCCTTGGTGGAACATGTTCCCACCCAAGAACATTCTTTGGGATCATGGAACCTGGGTGTGAGGGGAGGTAATGGTTAGTTTGTTTTGGGCCATTAATCCCTATCGGGGGCATGGGGGGCCATGGGCATGACAGAGGAGCTACTAGGGCTCTGGGATAGAAATAAGTGAGGTCACATGGCATAATTGATTTGCCTAGGTTCCCCGGCATCCAACTCAGAATATGCCTAACAGCTTCAGGGTCCCTGAAGTTAATCACAATCAAATCGCCCTCAATGTCTTTCTCCCGTCCCCCTAACCAGGAGAGTCGGCGCACATGCACTATGTCTACATTAACATTCACCGGGAGAGGTCTATTTTCTGACAACCAGTACATAGTTTTGTTTTTAAGTTGCTCTGGGCCTTCTCGCTTATCTGGGTCTAGAGTGGGCACACCCGTAAGCACCACTACATAGGGTAGTGATTCTGGAGGAAGTTCAACCTGGGGGATCCTGCGTTTAGGTGCGTTGGTAGATGGTGCCCTCTCTCCCACCAGTTGGCTTGATCTTACGGCAATACTGCTTCCACCCTGCGAGTTGGTACCCTTCTTATTAATGGCAACTGTAGAAGGAGTGGCGGAGGTTAAAATGCCTTGAGGAATGTTGGACAATGTTTTAGTAGGAGGGTTAGGCAAAGGGAATGAGGCTGTTGTGGTGGTGGTAGAAATCGTATTGGCCTCCTTGGCTAGATTGTTAGATGTTGAATAGAGCATCTTGGAAGTACAAGGTTTTGAGCTGTTAAGTGAACTGACTGCAGTCTGAGCTATACTAGATGTTAAGGGGGCCTTCTGATTGGTCGGTCTATTTAAAATAGCCTGTTCCAAGTTCCCTAACCGTTGTTCTATGGCCAATAGTCTATCTACAATAGGGGAAGTCAGTGTCCTGAGCGTTTGCGCAATTGACTCTAAGGTAGGGGCAAGCGAAGGAGTCACCTCCGGAAATGCACATGGAGGGGTAGTAGCTAGTATAGGGGGTGGTATTTCTTGTGCAGTCGCTGTAGATGTAGTAGGTCTAATACCCACATCTGGTGTGGAGACGGAGACTGAACCCCCCCCTTTCCCCTTACCAAGTTCAGAGTGACTAATTTTGCCCTTATGTATAGTACCCCCTTTCCTCATCCTTTTTTTGGGCGGAGGGCCAGGGATTATCTGGGCCTCAATCTTCCTCAATTGATTTTTAGCAGTAGTTTTTGCCATAGGGGTGGGAGCTTGCATAGATTTCCGGGCTACATCAGGATTGCAAGGTGGTGAGGGAACGACGGTAGGCAAACTAGAGGGATCCCCTGAGTAAGAGGGAGGTGTGGAGGTAATATCCCTTAAAAGTTCTGGGATTCCCTGAGATGTAAAGGGGTCCTCAGTAATGGGGGACACCTCTGTACTGGGTACTAAAGTATGCGGGGACATAACCAAGGGAGTTCTTGCCTTGTAACCCTCTATGGAGCGTCGACGCTCCACCCTTTTCTCTGCTAAGGCTTCTTCCCTTTCAATATCAGAGATGGATTTCTTGAAGTAGTTATCTAGAGTGCCCTTGTTAAGGTTAACCCCCGAAGTCCCAGGTGAAGCCGTATCCATAATGGGAGGAGGAAACACAGCTATGAAATTATACAAGGGTGACTATAGCTAGAAATACTAAACCAGCAAAACTGAAACGACTATAGTAACACTTAAACGGTATATACAAACAGTGGAGGTCACAAAAAGCCCAGGTCTACGTAGGGAGCACGACAAAAGGGACAGGGCCCAGCCCAGCCTCACCAGCCACCTAACGGCCACAAAACGGCCCGCTCTTTGCCCGGTCTTCGCGCGCGCGCGTCCCGCGTGCGCGTGCGAAAGTTGGGCTAAGTAGGAGGAGGAGTGAGCGGGAAGAGGCCCAGGTGCGCGCGATTGCCTGGCGCTAGCACCTTTCGTTGCCTCGCAGTCCCGCTCCCAAAATCACTCCCTCAGCAGGTGGAAAGATCTGGCCTGGAATGCGGCGGCCAACCTGTGCAGAGTACTAGGACCAATTCCCCCTGGGCAGCTGCAGTAAAGAAACAGAGCACACGGGCACAGGCACAGTCCTGAATCAGGCGCTGACGGAGAAAACACAGCGGAGCACGCAGCCTCAAGGTGCAGGGGTCCCAAGACCGGTAAGGCAACAGCTGAGTGAAGGACTCCCCACGCTACCAGCAGCAAAACACGACTGCGAGCGGCTCCCGCGGAGCGGGGGCCGCGAGTCGTTAAGTACTTGCAGGGAGGAGTGGGCGGGAAGAGGCCCAGGTGCGCGCGATTGCCTGGCGCTAGCACCTTTCGTTGCCTCGCAGTCCCGCTCCCAAAATCACTCCCTCAGCAGGTGGAAAGATCTGGCCTGGAATGCGGCGGCCAACCTGTGCAGAGTACTAGGACCAATTCCCCCTGGGCAGCTGCAGTAAAGAAACAGAGCACACGGGCACAGGCACAGTCCTGAATCAGGCGCTGACGGAGAAAACACAGCGGAGCACGCAGCCTCAAGGTGCAGGGGTCCCAAGACCGGTAAGGCAACAGCTGAGTGAAGGACTCCCCACGCTACCAGCAGCAAAACACGACTGCGAGCGGCACCCGCGGAGCGGGGGCCGCGAGTCGTTAAGTACTTGCAGGGAGGAGTGGGCGGGAAGAGGCCCAGGTGCGCGCGATTGCCTGGCGCTAGCACCTTTCGTTGCCTCGCAGTCCCGCTCCCAAAATCACTCCCTCAGCAGGTGGAAAGATCTGGCCTGGAATGCGGCGGCCAACCTGTGCAGAGTACTAGGACCAATTCCCCCTGGGCAGCTGCAGTAAAGAAACAGAGCACACGGGCACAGGCACAGTCCTGAATCAGGCGCTGACGGAGAAAACACAGCGGAGCACGCAGCCTCAAGGTGCAGGGGTCCCAAGACCGGTAAGGCAACAGCTGAGTGAAGGACTCCCCACGCTACCAGCAGCAAAACACGACTGCGAGCGGCACCCCTGTGCCAATCAATATTTTGACCTGCATCAGTTCTAAATGCAAAATTGTGTTTTAGCTTGATTGCCGAAAATCCTTTCACCATTCTTTTTGACTGACATTCAATAATCCAATTTGACACCCCTGTAGAGCTTTTCATATATGGCAAAGCCTCATTAAATGTCTCAAGATGCACTTAAATATATCTCCAATACCTACAGACCACCACTGGCTCTCTCTGTCTTCCTGCATTATCTTCAAGACTTATATCATCAACTACAAGGCAATAAGTGATGACCATTACATTAGGCTTCCAAAATCAAGTAGTCCAGAGGAGTATGAAAAACTAGCAGCGGCATGGCCAGGCTAGACTCTAGGAAGTGCAAGAAGGTAAAAACTGGATGCCAGACCTTCTCTTAACACACCCCTAGCACATTGAATCTGCCAAGACATATCCCTCTCGGCTTCAGAAAGGAGATCAAGACCCTACTTTTGTTGCATGATAACCTCACAGTTCCCAAATTTACCTGGAAAAAAAACACCCTAACTCTTACCTCTCTTGCCAAACTCTGTCACTTCCCCAGAGTTCCCACTTAACCGCTGCGCTTTCTATCCTAGTTTGTCATCATCCCACTTGTATATCTCCCTCTACCTCTCCATATTTTAACCTCCTCCATACTTCAGTGACTCTACTTGCTCCCCTCGTTCACCTTACTCTCTTCTGCGCCACCTATTCCCTAAGGTGGCTCCAGTGTCCACCAAACCACGGCTCAACATCCTTTTCATGTTCAAACCCCTTCAATACAGTGATCCATTGCTTTACAGGTAGATTTGATCTAAAATAAAATACACATACAATCATGCATATAAATGACAAATGTGTGTTGTCCAGTGATACAGTTAACAGCTCTTGGATTATGAAGTTCAGCTTATTTAGCTAACTTACCAGGGCACCTATTCACAAATTGCATTTTGTAGTTCCTTTTGTAGTACCACAACAGTATTACACACAAGCTACAAAATGCATATGAAGTTTTCTGCCTCTCCTGTCTTTTCTGTCTGAGATTTCCGTCCCGACTTCGGAAATGTCCACACACGTACGCCTATGTTTTAATAGTAAATCTTGGAAGGACAGGAGAGAGTACTAATGTATAGAAGGGGGTTACAGAGGACTAAGAATAGGCTAATGGAGGGTTAGTCAGGGGTTTATAGAAATACATGCACTCACCCACAAATGAGTAAACCCATTGTTATACACAAACTGAACCTCTAAAGTGTCTACAGCCAAAAAGAACCCAAAATAGTAGTATATGTGCTTCCATGTGCTTCAACTCAGACCTTGAGTAAGTCCAGCACAACACAGGCCAACCACTGGAACTGCAATACCCTGCTTTAGAAAATAATGGTGGACGGGTCTTAAAAAACACCTCATAGAAAACAATGTTAAAATTAATTCACTTATGTAGACTTCTTAAAAATATACCTACATCTAATTAAATGTTAAAAAAGAAGCTATATTAATAAAAATAAGTATTCATGTATTTTAAATTATCTTAATGACCACTGTTTAATTTTTTTTAAAATAATTTAAACATTAATTAATTAGTTCAAATTAATTCTAGAACTAACTTTTTAATAAATGTTATACATAATACATATAAACATTTTACTTTAAGAGTTTTTTATTACATCTGAAAAATATTTTTCATTGTATTTAATTCAAATTATGTTCAATTACTTAAATGTTGAATTTACAATTAGGTTAAATTTGTGTAGCACCTTTTTATTTTATTTCTAAATTTTAGGTAAATATATTACAATAATTTGCATTTGTGTTTATCTTACAAACGGCTTTCATTTTTTACCTTTAAAATACATCTACATGTTTATTACACATAGTATAGGTAGATCAAAGTGTGAAAACCTACATGTAGTAACTTTACACTTGTAAATCAAGCTCCACTCCATGAATTTAGGTGTGAAAGACATGTACACCTACACATTGCAGTAAATTTGCTCTCAACATGTAGATCTACTCATGTGTAAGATTCCCTTTCTGAATAACCCCTAAGTGTAGTGTTGTATGAAAATTTAGCATTACGACATGTTGTGTGCAACCAGAGTTTTTCACCAGCAGTGCCAGTTCTCCATTGTGCTACTGTAAAAGTTGTTTGTTCCCTTGAAGTATTTGCAATTACTCACGTCACAATTCCTCCACTACTTCTTCAAGTGCTATAATTGATTTCAAGAGAGTTGTAACAAGACTATCTCTCCAAACCAGACTAACTACTTAACAGACTTCTTGATGTCAACATTACACCGACATCAGTAGTGAAACACTGTATATATATGATTATATGTATCTGAGTTTATTTTTCCTCATTTCACAACATCTTTCATATTTTGCTATTGTCACATGAACCTTGTTTTTTTAACATTACATTTTAGTTTCCTCACATACTGCTTTAAAAACTTTGTACAACAAATACCAATTACAACATATAGTATTACAAAACATCATTATTTGATATACCGCACTGTTTATTGTGAATTGGCATGATGCAGGCAAAAGTGTGGCTATTGCCTAAAAGAAACAAACATTTGCAAAGCCAATATGTCTCAAGCCAATATGTCTCACCCATAACACCAATGTCAATGCTAGTTTTTCCCTGGTCTTGGGATGTTTTTTCATTTGTTTCAAGAAAAAATAATTCAAAGATGGGCTCTGAGTATGGATGTGTATGTGCAGCAACCATCTTGTATTATTTTTAATTTTTGTTTTAAGGAAAATCATTCAGAGATGGCTTCCGTACAGGAATGCCCAAGGGTGCTGGGAATAGTGGAAGTTTTTTTCTTAAAGCAAAACCATTACAAGATGACCACGTTGCATGCATGTGCCGTCTCGGGATTGATTAAAATCCATTTGAAGATGTCTGCGTGCCAATACAGCTTAATTAACCAGAGGGGAGAACCCAGTATTCCTAGGAACTCGGGTGACCCCATTGTGGGTAGCTGTGCGCCTTATAAATGTAACTACAAATACAAAATATGAATGTAAGGGTACCCATGCTTCCTTTCACATTCATTCATAAAACGTTCTCGCTTTGGTGAGTCTCATTGAGTGCAACTGCAAAAATTCCTCATGCCTGTCAGTAAAATGCTTGTTCCAGAGTTAGCATCTGCCTGTATAACGGACAAAGGATAAATAAAGCTACACTTCAAATACTAGGTGCTCCTGATGCTGAGAGAGTTTAAGTGAAATAGTGAACAGATAAAAAGTACGACATACACTATTTGAAATTCACAATCGTCATATGGACAAAGTCATGATGTTTTTATGTTATGGACTGGCAGTGTAGATAATTTTCAAAGATTTGTACAACCTCTAAATAGGAACACATACAGTATTTCCTGGAATCATAATTACAACAGGGAACTAATAGACTTTTTAGACGTGGAACAATATGTGGAGGGGGAGAGTCTAGCGTCCACAATCTTCAGGAAACGCACAGCATGTAAATGCCGCCTGCGCTCACCTGTCATCCCAAATAAGAGCCATACCATTGGGAGAAATTGCGCATTTGAGTCACATCTGTAATAGTGATGAGATTTTTACAGTAGAAATCATAAACTTGGAACGCAACTTTAGGATGAGAGGATAGACACCCTGTAGAAGTTTGAATGGAGGTTAGGCACAAGGTTTGTACCAGGAAACACAGTATGCTTCTTAGAGCTAGGGAAAAAGAGGACCACCAAAGAGATGGGATTTTTTTAAAATTGGCATTACTGTTTCAAAAACTCTACCTAAAAATCCTGCCGTAACACATACCTGGGGCAGAATACTGCATGATAATGTGTCACAAAGAACAATAAACAACTATAACTGAAATAGAAAAAACATGGTTACCATCAATACCTAGAGGTTTTTACAAATGGGGTAGATGCAATGTTTGCTAGTAGGCAGTGGATAAAACGGTTACTTTTTCCTACAGCAATCCAGAAAATATTTTCACCCATTTTGTAAATTGTAACACCAACTATGTTCTGTTTTGCATCATTTGCCATTGTAATCTTATATATGTTAGAAGTACTATCTGTCCTTTAGGGGAAATAATATAGAACACTTAAGGGTCATTAGGATTTGTGATGTTAATTATTCACATGCTGAACATTATAAATCATAGACAGCCATTGCTAAAAGGTCACACTAGAGCATGGGTGAAACCTAGTGGAAGGGAAGGGGTGGGGTGGGGGGGAACACTTGCCCTGAAAATGATCAAATCTACCTGGCTCATTTGGTTGAGGGCAGTAAACACGGAGCTAAACAAATATAGGGAACTGCATGTGTTCTTATCCGCATAGGTTCATAAATATGCTATACATTCAGCTCATTTCACCATTGTGTTATCTCTAGAATACGGATATAGAATATATTGTGGTTGTTGTTAGTTCAGTTAGTCATGTGACTATATTTGATGACGGTATACATATTGTAGTTATGTTCTTTGATTTGATAACGGAATCCGCTGTGTCTGTTATCAAATATTGTCATATAGGTCACTTTATTCCTGTACATAGAATCTATGATTTTGAAAATCGACTATATGTGCTTAGATCACTGAGCACTACATGTTACTATAATAACGTAGGACTGGACAAACGTGTTGCCTTTGACTTTATCACACTTTGCCAAACGTGTTACTCTATCACTGTACTCAGTTTTTATAATATTGAGACAACATTTTATGTGCTCAGGTATTCTGGCCCTATATATGACTATAATAATATTGGAATGTACAAATATGTTTCCCTTGATTTTAATGCTCTGGTGGTGGCTTTGTATAACACTCTGATGTCGCAATGTGAGTGACTTTGTGCTACTTGTCACTAATTATCTAACACGGAGTGCCCAATTCACAAAGGGCCCCACACTTGTGGTGGAGACCAACCAGTCGTGGTAGGGGCCCTCACTCGTGACGGGACCTCCAACTGCAGTTTATCATTGCAGAGGTTCCGCCACTAATGAGGACCCCCTACCACGACAGCAGAGCCTCTGCCACGAGTGTGGAGGCCCTTTGTGAATCATGCTCACAGTGATTATACTTACAGCATTTAAGTTAGGATGCCCTATGGGATTCCCAATGGCAATCTCTTATACTGATACTTATGAGTGTTCTGATACTGTTTTGCTGCTTCACCCGACTCCAGTATGGCTGCACTTTCCTGTGACACGCCCATATCTTATGTGCTAGACTTTTTCTTCTAGAAAATCATGTTTAGTCAGGGCTCTCCCAATCTACATTTTGAGTGGTACTGAACCAATTCCTTTTGGGTATGATGTACAGTGAATAGCAATATCCGCATCGTAGTTGGCATTTTTTAATTTACTTTTGACCTTTGGGGGAATACACTATATTGTCACTGTTTTGCTTTTTACTAGATAACTACATGCCAATATGGTGACGTTTTTCTATTAAACGCCACGGTTTACTGGTTTGTCCCTTTTCTATTTCTTAAAATCACACTACTTTAGCATCTTCCCATCCTACATAGGGCATCTATCAGACATTGGGGGCTGGCATTACGCCTCACATGTTGGTTTCCTTGTTAACGGATCAAAATAACAGTATTTTCTATTGGATGCGCAAATATATTGGGTTTTCGTTTTCGTTTTCTTACAGCTATCAAGGCTTATGAGCCAGCTTACTGTTTGGCATAATATAACAATTTACTGACTACCTTATCGCGGGCCCATACCTAAGTCAAACATTATTGGAATAGACCGGTTAACTGATCGTTTACTATTTCGTACTGGGTAAGCATAGTTAAATATTATCTCATCTTTCCCTTTTTGGACTATGTGGTTTTTAATTGGATTTCTTTACAGATTTGGGATACATAGATTCTTATTGTTCTTACGGTCTACCATCCATATACTTATCCTTCCAGATATTACCTATGACGGAATATGTGGTATCCCTCTTGTTTTATTAAAATCAGATAATACTTCTTGAATGGGCACCTAACCATACGGGTGACTGTAGTCTTATCAGCATGCATGGCACATGGTAACAGTGCATGATGAACACCGGTAGGGGGGTGGGTATCTATATACACACAGGTGTGATTGTTATTTGCTGCAATGTTGTCACTCTAATGGAATTGGTCACTACAGAATGCCTGTGTTCCTTCTCTGGCATGTGGGAAGCACAGTTTTCAATTCCAAGTTTTGAATTTCTTTGGCTGGAATAGTTTGACAATGAGTGTTGTTTGCATTATATTATGTCGGTTGACTTACCCTGTGCATTGTATACGTATAACAGCATTTACAAAAGTCTGCCTCAGACAACACACGTGTAGGCTGTACATTATATGAACTTTCATTGGAAAGAAAGATTTACAGACTTTTTGTTGTGTATGCCTGTTGGAGCACTGGAGATTTGGGAATAAACCCACAAAAATGACGCATACTTTACTGGACTATTTATTTTCTGCAAGGAAATAATATTATTTGCTTTCAGTGCTTTGGAATGCTCCGATGCTAACCTACAGTTGTATTTTTGTCAGAATCCAGTTGGGCTGCATTATACGTAACACCCTTGAGGTAGCAGGGTGTCGGCACTGTATGCTGCACTCAATATAACATAGTGAATGTTTTATAAATAATATCCACTGGACTCATTAACCCTAAAAGATTGCTCCAGGGATATGTGATGGATTTACTGCATTGCTACCTCTCTTACTTGGCTGTATACAAGTGCAAGGGTGTAAAAGTTCAACATTCAATGAATGACCAAAGAAATGAGTTGCCAATGTTTTGACACTCTATTGCTTTAGACGTGCTTTCCTCAGGTCAGAGATACAGGTAAAAACCTGACTTCCTAGGTGTGTGACAAAAAATTGTCGTAGTGATTATGAACTAGTCAGGAGTTACTGGAGGGTCTGGTTTTAAGGGTCAATGAATCATATGCGGCTCGTGCGTCTGTCAACTCTTAAAAGCACAGCTGAGGATGACTGACATTTGTCTGGGTCGCTAGTTTGCTTTTTTCTTAAGACCATTGTTAACTGTACAGGATGTATTCTGCACTTTACATCTCTTCACTATTTCACTTGCACTGAATGAATTTGAAAGGAACATTGTGTAACCTAACATGCCAATACAGTAGCAGGCAGTAAGCAGAATCTGAGGGGGCTGCCAGAGGAAGGCAGATGATGGAAAGGCTAATACATTATAAAGTGGGCAGGTGGGCCAAAGAGGGGGTGACCGGGAAGAGAGAAAAAGATATTTGCCCTTCATGCACTTCTGTGAAAGGTTATGACAACAGCAGAGGAAGGACACAACTCATCTCGTCAAAATACTACATCAAAATGCTCCTTAGGGTGGGCCAACACAAGACTAGGGAGTAAAGCCACCTATCAAAACCAGAGAACTGAAATATGTACAAGAATTCATTGATTCGTGGGCAATGGTGGATGCAAATCCCGCAGTCAATGGTTCTGACACAAAAGTATTTGTGAATATGCAAACTAATACTAGAGGAGTTCTCTTTATGAACTCTTACATGTCTAAATGAATTCACTCCAAACATCCAATTCTATAGTAGAAAAAGAGCAAAGAGGACCCAGTAGTATGGGTACTGATTGTATAAAATGATTCCCTAAATATTCCTGTTTCTGGTTTTTGGAGATAGCTAGTTCACAAAGGCATCTAAGAGTATAGAACAGCGAATTACAGGCATACAACTTTAGGTAATCAAAAATGCCTTTGTGCATATAATTGGGTACACTAGACCTGTTTGCCAACATACAGCTAAATCTCCCTTCCACTTTCCCACCCTCTTCTCCCATGCAATTCCATCCACGTACCTCTTTTCTAAAAGGGGTCTATTTAGTCACACTGCCTAGAGATACCCTGAAACTAAAAGGATGTTCACCTATTATCTCAATAAACATGTGTAAATTCGTGTGAGCGGGGTCTCCCTACTAAATGTATTTTCTGGTAAATAGTTGGGTACAGGTGCTTTCAGTCGGGTATGGTGAGGTGTCTGTCGGATTTCACCAGGTATTTTTACATAAACCCAGACAAAAACGCACACACACTCTCTCCCTCTCTGCTCTGAAATTTTGGTTATTTCACAAAATATTGTGTTTTCTCTCACTTGGTACCTCTAGCAATCCACATTTGTCTAGTTTTCCACTGCCCCTTTAGCCCCTCACATGTGCCCTGCTGGTCGTATAACCAGTGCTTGATGTGGAAACATGGAAGTGCAGGCACTTCGTAACAGACAGCCTACTTGTTTCTGAGAAGTGCCGGTACTCTCCAATTAAAAGTATTACGTTTTCCTTGAGAAGTGCAGGTACTCTCCCTCTCAAAATAAAAAAGTGGTGGTTCTCAGTACCAGACAGTACTGGCCCATTTAAAGCACTTCGTATGTTTCAGCATTATATGCCAACCCTGATAGCCTTCACTTTAATTTGTATTTCAGTTTCTACTCTGCTACAATAGCCCAGATTCCAGCAAAATAACTTACAAAGGGCGACCTTTTGAGTTTGCACAGCCGTAGAGCAGTGTGCTATGCATAAGGAGACCATACGTCCCGGATTTACCCGAACAGTCCCAGTTTTCAAAGAACTGTCCTGTGTCCCGAGTCTTTCATTAATTTTAAATAATTTACCGGGATTTGGAACAAAGGTCAGTTCATACTGATAGGAGAATTGAAAGACATGCTCTCACTGAGTAAATTGTTTCTTTCTTCCAGGCAGTGCAGGCGGAGTTCAGCTGCATGCATGGTGCAGCAGATAGGGAGACAGAGTGGGGATGGAGGACAGGGGAGCTAATGTTATTAATGAGTAGCTTGCAAATATGTGCCAGACAGCGCACTGCATCGCATTTGGTGATGCAATGCGCACAACGAAATTCGTTTTATTTGTTTATTTGTTTACTTACCTGTTAAACTCCTTAATCCATACATTACTACCCCCACCCTGCCCCTCCCTCTCCCCACGTCACCGCCCTGCAGGAACTCCTACTACCGACTGCGGCTGGTGGTTGTATTTTTCTTTACAAGGCTACACAAAATCGGGACTGGCCCGACATAAAAGTAAGGCTACAGGATTTAGGGGCATATCTACAAGGACGTTGATAACTAAACGCAAAGCGCGCGTAGCGCTTTTCCATTTATCGCCGTCTATCGCTGGATTATATCACCCTGTTAGCATGTTGTTTACAACGCATTTCCCCAGGGCGATATAATTACCAACGATATCAGGGAGATCGCTGTTTTGCAGGGAACATCGCTGGTTTTCCAGCGATATTCCCTGCAAAACGGCAATAACCTTGCTGATACGACCCACAGGGTCATATCAGCACAATCCACCCCCATATTCTGTATGCCTAAATCTGCATTTTAGCAGATGTTAGTTTCCAGCGAAAACAGTGGTTTTCGCCCAAAACTAACATCTGCTAAAATGCGTTGGCAGCCTTGTAAATATTGCGATGTGCACATCAGCGATATTTACAAGGTTGTCCTACCCAGTGATGCCCACTTTGCATCTCATTAGAGATGCAAAGGGAGACGTTGGGTAAAAGGGTGCTAACATGCTCTAATGCATGTTAGCACCCTCTTGTTAATAGGGCGATAGTTTTATCTCCGCTTTTTTAGCTGTAAAAGACAAAAGATAAAGCCCTTGTAAATATGCCCCCTAGTCCTACTTTTGTGTCTGATCTTTCCCTGTTTTTCTTCTCAAAATCTGGTCACCCTAGCCATGCATCTTTGCTGCCTGGCCCCATGTCATGCATGGCGTCTTTCGCTCGACACTGGTGTATTATAGCCAGCACCTAGTATTCTGGTGATTGTAATCTGTCTTTTTTCGCTTTAATGTATGGACCAGGAAGAATGCAAAGTGTGTGTGAGTTAGGAGTCCAGGACTGGCTTGCAAAGTCACTGTGACGGCATGCTGCTCCTTGAATTAAGCAACTGTATATAACAAACAAGTCGAACCATTGTGCATTTTTGAAAATTAGAGGACAAAAGAGCTGGTGTAAAACAAACAACATAACATGGATGAAAATAAAACGTGCTCAATCGCCGGTGTTTTCCTTGTGTATGTTTTTTTATTATTTACTTGTATCTACATTCAGCCAATCAATCTAATGAGCACTGATTAAGGCGTTACGGGTCCTCGGACACTGTAGAGCCTTTACTTGTAAATTCCAGTTCCAATAAAAGGGCCTGCGCAACGTGCAATTTCTTGCACTCCTTACTGAGGCTGTGTGCGCCCATTGTCCACGGAGGATTCCGTGACAAGCTGGCAGTTCCATTGCCGAGGCTGCTGCTGCAGCAAATTTACAAAAAAAAAGCTTGGGGCCTAATTTCTGTCTGCTAAGCAATCAAACAACATTTAACTTTAGAGGGCTGGAAAGATCATAGACTTTCTCGCCTCATTTATCATGGAAGTGCATCAACAGATGCCTCGCTATACAGTGAATTTTAATTTCCTCCCTTGCTTTTCTTCCCTAGTTGTTCGGACAGTCTACTATTGCAAAGCGGAGAATTGCATTTTTGGAGTTTTCTGCAGTCAATGCTGCCATCTAGTGGCCAATTTAATAAACTATCAGATTTGTCATTTCACGTTGTTTTTTGATTCTTGATAAATATCACTATGAAATAAATGTTTGGTTTGCAAAGTGTCTTGCTTTATGAGGTTGTTTAGATATCCATTAATAAGACAATCCTGTATTTTCAATATACTGTGCCTCTGTGTGTGCTTTTAACTTCGTATTTGCACGCCCACTGTACAAACATTAGCTCTCTCCTTCCCGTATTTTGAAGCCGGACATACCTGTGTGGATGTTTCTTACAGAATATAGCCAGTCTGTACTAATCCATTTAAATATTTAGACTAATGACTTGGGGATTTCATAATCCCCGCTCCCTCCCAGGAAGAGTATTGTGGATTGCTTACTCTGCACTTGAGTCAGTCTGTCGCATCCTTGAGACGTCAAAGATTTATCTTGTCGTTGCTAAAATTCCATGCAGATTCATCAAAAGCGCCGCGTGTCGGCACATCGCTTTTAAATGAAGGGCGTTTAAAGTAGCGCCCTGCTGAATAGCTGCAGGCCGGCCGTGCCCTTGCGACAAGTCTGGCATTGCTAATTTAGCGCCACTCTCTTTGAAGATTCACTTGAGCCGTCTTTCTCCCTTTAAAGAATGTACACGTCAGCGGATAGTTATACTTGTCGTGCTTTGGAGTCAGCACACATGGACGGTAGTTTTTGTCGGGTACCGGTATTATTTCCATTTAGAGCATTTTGTTTCTGGCTGGAGTGGTTTTCGTCTAGCTCATGGAACGTATTGTGTGTAGGGACGGTTCAATAGGACTTTTGCCTCCCCCTAGAAAGGGACTGTGCGTGGCTTCTTTAATTTACATACAAAGTGACACTTTTAGGGCTGTTTCCATCTCAACAGATGACCCTTCTACTGAAGCTGCTGGCTGCTGTGTGCAGACCCTTCTTAGTCACCTTTCAGCACCTCTTTTACAGCTGGTAAAGGACTGAAGGTGTGAGAGTTGCTTTTCATTTGAGAAAGCTGAGAAAGCTAATAAAGGGCGGGATACTTGGTGTCTCATGGTGCCTCTGAATGGGCAGCAGGGCAGGATGCCAGATGAAAGGATACCTTTCTGGAATGTGTCTTCTTGCAACGAGGACTATTGGAGGGATTCCCACTTTATAGGAATCTCTGCCCTACACCATGCTACTCTCCCATGGGCTCCATTGCAACAGACACCTTTCTCTTATTTGAATTGGCCTTGAGCGCAAGAAGACCACTGTGCATGGCTGTGTGGAGCACCGGTGCAATCAATAATGGGCATTTGTATAGCGCGCAACTCACCCGGGAGGGTCTCAAGGCGCTGGGGGGGAGGGGACCGTTACTGCTCGAAGAGCCAAGTCTTGAGGAGCTTCCTGAAGGAGAGATGATCCTGGGTCAGCCGGTGGATCGGGAGGGAGTTCCATGTCTTGGCTGCCAAGTAGGAGAAGGATCTTCCCCCGGCGGTGGCTTTGCGGATGCGTGGTACGGCGGCGAGGGCGAGGCTGGACGATCGTAGCTGGCGGGTGGGCGCGTAAAGGTCCGGCGGTTGTTGAGGTACTTGGGGCCCAGGTTGTGGAGGGCCTTGTGTGCGTGCAATGCAAAGCCCCATGTTGGTTGGCTGAGTGTGGGGCCCTGGACATCTGTTCACACTGCCCATGCCTAGCTCCAGCCTGGATTGTATAAGAACTGGTGACAATATGTCCATGAGATACTACTTCTCTGACACTTATGCTCGTTGCCGGTATAGAGATACTTACCAACCACCCCCAGTCGTCTTTCACTGCTAGGTGTCATGTCCATAAGACATATTCATCACTTGTTTTCAATGGGTGGCGCAAAGATTTTAGACCTTACTAAGGGGAATGTTTATGAAGGTCTTGCATCATGCTCGCACCACATAAAGTGCATACATGCCAACAGACCTGATTCAGGCGGGAGACTACCGATTTATCCAGCCAAAAATGGCTTTATTTTAGCTGTCGCCCACCTGAAATTGCATTTCCAACAATAGAAGTCAATGGGGAATTTTCATTCTCCCGATTTTTTACTTTAAATCTCCCACGTCCCTGTCCTAAAATGTTCACATGCATGAAAGTGGCATATGCATGACGCAAAGCCGCAAGTCATATTCGTGAAGCCACGCAGAGCCACCTTGTGTGGCTTTGAATGTCTTCACAAATATGGAATAATTCAGTGCCACGTAAATCGATGCGCTGCCTTACTCTGCACAAGGGAGGCATTCCATGGGCGTTACGGTGGGAGTTCCCACGCAACTCCCATGGATTTTGACGCATTCCCAGAATTTGCAAGCACTTGTAAACCTGGGAATCCGTCAAAATCTTAGCTTCCTCAAGTGAGGTATAACAAGGTCAAATATCTTTATTTCTCCACATTGTGTCCTCTTTCTATGTATGCTGCATTATGCAAAAATTATATTTTTTGATACTTTATCGTTTCTGGTCACACATTGCCTTTGTTTATTATAGGTCCACTTTTTACCCATTTCCTAAATGGTTTATTCACATACAGAATTTCGACCCTGATTTAGGAAATGTATTCAGGAGTACCCCTATTTATCACATATTAGAGCAGAGGTCTTCAAACTTTTTGATGCCTAGACCCCCTTGTAAAACCTTTTTAGGCGTAAGGACCCCCTTCCGACAAAAGTTTCTAGAAACTGGTACTCCTCCTCATCAACTTTTGACAACCATAAATGCGCCTGTTAGACCTCATCACATCCCTCCATCATTCATCCACCCACACTTTCACACATCCATCCATCCGCCCTTTCATCCTTCCATCCATACATCCATCCTTCATCCATCCACCCTTTCATCCTTCCATCCATACATCCATCCTTTACCCATCCACCCTTCCTTCCATCCACCCATCATTCATCCACCCACCTTTTCACACATCCATCCATCATTCATCCATGCAACCTTTTATCCATTCATACATCCATCCACCCTTTCATCTTCCCATCCTTCATCCACCCACCCTTTCATCCTCCCATCCATACATCCATCCTTCACCTATCCACCCTTTCATCCATCCATCCACCCACCCTTTCATCATCCATCTACCCATCATTCATCCCCCCACCTTTTCACACATCCATCCATCCATCCATCATTCATCCATCCACCCTTTCATCCATCCATCCTTCATCTGTCCACCCTTTCATTCTTCCATCCATACATCTATCCTTCACCAATCTATCCTTCATCCATCCACCCTTTCATCCTTCCATCCATACATCCATCATTCATCCATCCACCCTTTCATTCATCCATCCACTCATCATTCATCCACCCACCTTTTCACACATCCAACCATCCATACATCCATCATCCATCCATTCACCCATCCTTCACCCATCCACCCTTCCTTCCATCCACCCATCATTCATCCACCCACCTTTTCACACATACATCCATCATTCATCCGTCCCCCCTTTCATCCATCCATTCAACCTTCATTCATCCACCCATCTTTTTACACATCCATCCATCATTCATCCATCCACCCTTTCATCCATCCATTCTTCCGTCCACCCTTTCATTCTTCCATCCATACATCTATCCTTCACCAATCTATCCTTCATCCATCCACTCTTTCATCCTTCCATCCATACATCCATCATTCATCCATCCACCCTTTCATTCATCCATCCACTCATCATTCATCCACCCACCTTTTCACACATCCATCCATCCTTCAGCCTTTCATCCATCCATCCACCAATCATTCATCCACCCACCTTTTCTTTGCCTCTCTCATGGGGGCGGGGGGGTTGGGGGGGGAATCAGTATCTCTCTGCGTCGTCTTCATTCTTCTTTCCCACTCATGGGAGGGCAGCCCTGTGCCTCCCTGCTGGGGGCGGGGGACGTGTCACGGGACCCACAGCTCCAGGTGCGCAACATCCATTGAACTCAAAGGGCTACACTACAGCCACTCCCCCAGCCCCCCAGCTCCCCCCAGCTCGTGTATGTGAGCCTGGCTGTAACAGCTTCAGGGACACACACACAGTCACACCCAAGTACTTGACAGGTCTTTAAAAGACCTTTTACTTCTTAATGAGGCCTTGATGTTTTTCACACCTCGGTGTGAATTAGGCCTCTGCCGTGAGCACCCTCAGCCCAATGCCAGGAACTGCACTCTGCAGAATCTGCGACCCCCTTCCCAGGACTCCACGACCCCCCTGGGGGTCGCGCCCCACAGATTGAAGACCGCTGTATTAGAGGCTGCCAAAACGGCACCAGTACTGGTGGAAAAGACAGGAATGCACTGTATTGGATAAATACAGTGCATTCTGTTACTTTCCCTGTGGCACAGGGCATCTCCGCAAGGTAAGTTTGCTGCACGACCCTCCGCCACCAATCCCAGGAATATGCCCCTGAATTATTACCAACTATGCTGACAAATAGATATGATTTCCCCTTGATTCCAGATGATGTGCAGGGGATTGCAAATCCCACCACAACACTCTGCGTCAGGCTTGTGTTACAAAATTAACACAAGTCGATTCAAAGCGTTTGTAAATCTATACCTAAATTTGTATTAGAAACTCATTCACCAGTCTACCGAAAAGCTCTGCAATGCAATAGGAATGGCACATTGTGTTCTATACAAGTTCAAATTACCAATAATAGCAGACAAAATAACTATATATATTTCATAACAGTGCATCTGCTATTGCAGTTTTAACAAGCATTCAAAGTTGGGACCTCAAGGTCACCAACGTATATTAGAAAATATTCCATCAGTAAAGTGGTTTGTCACCTGGCTGGCACTACACCATTACAACTATGTTAAATATGAGGGCCGTGTTGGTGTTAATTAAATCCTGAAAATCAAATTATCCATAATTAATTTTGTGCCTGTGAAATTAACGGCATTGAGTAGAACTTGCACCAGCCTGGACTTGCTAGATTTTTGTGAAGAAAAAAAACAGGCCAGAAGCCAAACTTATGGCCTGTGCTGAGACGCTGTCAACCCAGATGTATTCACTTAATTGGTTCATGCGTTCATATCAACAGAAGAAAGATTGGAAGAGACATAAGTCACAAGACTTTGTGATTACCATCCATTCATACTTTCAGGCTGACTGCATCACACTAACCTCAAAGGTAAACAGAAGTGAGGCGAGTGAGGATGTCTTTGGGGCGGGATACTTCCTAGCCTGCAGGCCTACCTGGCTTTCCTGCTAGACCTCACCCATCTGCTTGTGAATGGCAGACTGCTGACTCAGCTGCTCCAAGCCCACATGTGCCTCTGGCTTCAGTAATTCTGTCTTATCTCGTACATATTTCTATGATCTGTGTGCAGTCAGTGCCTTTTCAAAAATCTGCTAGAGATTTTAAACCACAAATTCCTTCCCTTTGAATATTCCCCAGGCATCAGACTGGATCTGGAAAGGTTGAAACAGTGCCTCTGCATACCAGTAGGTGGCTCGTTTGGCTCTGGGTCGGCATCGTCCATGCGAGATATGACATGAGTAGTGTCTATATAGGTGCTACCCTGTGCTCTCACATCAGTTCTTTTCTTTCTGTGCAAGTCAGCGCTGTTCCAGAGAGAGCTGCCCCCAGTCAATTTCTGACTGACTTTTCTCAACTTTTGTCAAGGCCCGTTTTTAGAATTGCATCTCTTGGTGTACTAAGAATGTCTCCCAAGAAGCCCACAGGATTTAAACCATGAGGTGCCTGTCACCGGCAGATGTCTGTGACAGAACTGCATCTGGTTTGCTTCTGCTGTCTGGAGCGGGACCACGACCATAAGACCTGCGAGGATTGCCCCACCATGAACCTCAAGGCACTGAGGGAACAGTCCCTCAACCTACCGCCATCAGACTACTCGATTCTGGTCACGGAGAAGGTCCCAGGACTTCTTATGGAACTGCTTCCGATGGTCTTTGTCTCAATCCCAGTTGTCAGTTAAGTCCTAATAAAAGAAGAAGTGTAAATAGTGGAAGCTCTCTTCGACTTCTCTGCACCAGCCCAAGTCATCAGACCTGACGGAGAGAGCTGGTAATCTATGCATCGCTTAGCAAGTGCTGGCTCCAGAGTGGCACCACACATGAGACTGTGATGTGACCTCCTTTGGCACCTGTACATGCCTTACAACACTGCAGGCCCCATTGTTATACCCAGCTCTAACATGGAGCCGGATGGGCATCGTCCAACTCCTGCACCAACTGGTACCATGCCTTTGGAATCTGAGACAGTGCCTTTTTCTGAGACAGGTCTGGAGAAGGTGACTATTGGGAGGGGTCAGAGTTTGGTTGATACAGATGACAACTGGTGTGAGGTTCTTGCAGATACCAGTAATCTGAACACCTTACTCAACACTGGCCTGGTCTATCCCCCTACTGTGGTTTTGGAGGAGGGTGCCTCATTTACAGTGGTGGTGTGGAGGGCAGCTGAGGTCCTGTACCTTCAGCTGCTCACATTGGCAGTAAACACGAATTTCTTTACAGAGGGTATTCAGCCGGCAGACACCCCTCCAGAGCCCTTACTCCCATTCAATGAAGCCCTTACAAATGTACTCCTTAGGGCCTGGCCCGCGCTCTTTACAGGGGCTCCTGTGCACAGGACATTTACCCCCTGCCATCACCCTTCTCTTGGGGACCGCAGTTTTCCTTATCCAGCACCCCATCTCAGAGAGCTCGGCGGTTCAAGCCTCTGGTTCCAGAATCAACCTCTGCATGTTCCCTTCTACACCAGTGGAGTGGGAATCCAAAAAGCTTGATTCCTTTGAAAAGAGGATTTTCTCCTCTGCCAACCTAGCACTGCAACCGGTAAACATTGCATGCCTTTTGGGTAGGCTTGTGCTGATTCGTGGAGTTCCACCAAAAATTTCCACTGCCCTACGAGGAGTGCGTTGGGTCACTCCGTTTGTCCTGATTTTTAATGCTGGCTGTTTGACACAGGAAAACTAGTGCAAATGGCACCACGCGCAGCGAAAGAGGACGCTGCTTCTTTCTACCGCTCAAGTAGATGTTCTACTCAAGAGGCAGCTTCCTCAATATGAAAGGAAGGTTTTTCACTGCGAGCAGTTGCTGCCATCCGCGATCGCCCCTGTTGAGAAATATCATTGGGAGGTGGTCTGGAGTAAGATTTTCCTTGCTCGCTTAACATGGGCGAGCGAGGAAAAAACTCCACTCTGCTATGCTGAGCAACATTTTTCATAACACAGAGCATGGAGTGGGAAAAACTCAGCAAACTCTACGAGCAGGGCAGAATTTCACATCCAGGCATATTTTTGGGCCGAAATCCACACTCTGTGCAGGATTTGGTTGTGCAAGTGCTGCCCATGGTCTCAGAAGAAGCCAGAGCCATACTTTCTAAAGCAATTGCTGGTGAGTGAGATGCAGCCAAAATTCACCATCAGATTTGGGCTAGACATGACTGACTCGCTGGGCATAGTGATTTAATTGTCTGTTGCACTGATATGCCACGCATGCCTGAGAACCACTGGCTTCTCAGGGGATATTCAAGGTTCGCTCATGGACATGCCCTTTGATGGGTCTCGCCTCTTTGGTGAGAAGGCAAACCGAGCACCTGGGTGTATAAGATTAGCAGAGATTTGGCTAGGTTCATGGGACTATTCATGGCTACTCCCCAACCCCAGTCTGCCTTTCGCCCTTTCCATGGCTATTAGATACATTCTTTCCCACCCAGCCTTCAAGGCCAACAAGGTGCCTAGCCCTGACGGTGACATGGTTCCCACAACTTACCTGGGCCCACCATCCCAAGGTTGTGTTGGTCCACCACTCCCCCTGACAGCCACAGCCTTCAAACCCCTTTTATTTTCCGTTATACCATTATGGGTATCCAGTGGGAGGCAAGATCCAACATCACCTGGCCCATTGGAAGACAATAAAATCCGAACAGAGGATTTTGCATATCACCCAGAAGGGGTGTTCGCTTTAGGGCTCTGGATGCTTTACTACTGCTAATCAGTGCTATAGTGCATATGTTCTCTGTGTAAATTGTGATTCTGATTGGATATACATGATTGTCATATTTGATTTACTGGTAAGTCCCTAGTAAATTGTGCTGTGTGTGTCCAGGGCCTGTACATCAAATGCTGCTAGTGGGCCTGCAACACTGGTTGTGCCGCCCACGAGTCACCCTGTAAACTTGTCTCAGGCCTGCTATTGCAGTGTCTTTGAGGGCCGTAGTAAACTGGTGTGTTGACCTGGGAAGTGCACCCACTTGCCAGGCCCTAAGGTTCCCTTTTACTAAATGTAAGGCATCCCTAAGGTATGCAATGGTACCCCCATGTGCAGGGTGCAGTGTATGTGAAAGATAGGCCATGCACTGTTGTGTTTTACATGTCCTGATAGTGAAATACTGCCAATTTTGTTTTTCACTATTGCCAGACCTGTCTCTCCCATAGGCTATTATTGGAGCTGCCTTCTAACATTTTGCAAGTGTAACTTTCTATTAGGAACACCTAGAGATTTGAAGTTTGGGCTCTCTGAGCTAAGAATTCAAAAACACATCTTTTAGTCAAGGTGTTTTTTAAATTGTACTTGATAGTGGCACTTTTAGAAAGTGGGCATTTCCTTGTTTAACCGTCCTGTGTCTCTGCATGCCTGTGTAATGAACATCTGGTTTAGACTCATAGGCGCATGTTTGTGCATTCCCTCTAGATAGTTACACAAGGGGAGTTGCGATATCACCGGCAAATCCTTATGGCCAATCGCCAGACTGATGGGCCTCCCAAAACTAGACTTGTGGAAGAAGCTGTCAACTGCACCTGAATAGAACTGTGCCTGGCCTCTCACAATGCTGTCTCCACCCCCAGGAGTGGGTATGGACACAAGTCCCGGCAAGGCAAGAACTTGTTCACCACAAAAATAATCCTGTGAAGAATGACTACTTCAAAGGCCAACCAGTGTCTAAGTATTGGACTTAAAACCCCTGACTTTTAGAACACTTCTACATCAAGAGGAACCTCTGCCAATGAGAAGAGCTGAAGTGCTGTGAGAGGAGTACTGCCCATTTGGTGTATGCTGCTTTTCTGGCTTGGCCAGTGCTGCTTCTGCTTTGAAAAGGAAAAGGAATGAACTTTTGCTGTGATTCCTGCTTGTGAAGTTTCTCCAAGGGCTTATGTGTGCTTGCCTCCTGTTAAGAAGTCTCGGTGGCAGCAAAGACTTCATCTGCAGCATCCCTGAACTCCACTGCTGGGCGTTCTGACCTGCCTTGTGTTTCCAAATCCAGTTCTGGGTCCTTGGAGGTTGTTCCTGCTGCAAAGACCTGCTTGAAACCATCAAAATCAATATCCAGTGCCTGTTTGTCCAACACAGCACAGCCGTCCGGGGTAAATTTATTTTCAACACTGTTGTGCAGCCAAAGAAATCGATAAAGCACCTATCAGTGGCCGAAGAAACCACTGCAACCCGAGTCCAGTTCCACATGTCTTTAAAGTGCGAGACCCCCGCACTGACTCCGACGCAGGCCCTGCTGGTTGTCTGAAAGAATTGATGCATTGTGTGACAGTGGCTGAAGAAATCGACGCAGCACCTGCTTGCCACCGCTGCATCTACCTCCAGCATGGCTGGATTTCCACTATTATCACTTGAGTGCCAAGTTTATCAGATACATCACCCACAGACCAGAACTATCTTGGATTTGGACTCTTCGATTCTCCCTACAGTCCGGATTCAATACAACAATTCTGCTGCATGCAGCAGAACTGACGCATCACCTCCCTGTGGACTCAGGAACCAACGCATCACTGTGTTTTCCTACCCTTCCCTCCTCTGCGGCTGTTTTTCCTTGTGGAGTTCGATGCATTTGAGGTACTTTGTGTAAAATCCCTGCATCAATAGATTTCTATGGACATAATTTCTTGAAACCATTTAAAAGTCGCTTTTTGAGTTGTGTATGTTGGATTTTTTTCATTTTGGTCTTGTTTGATTTAGATAAAGACACTTTATTATTCTAAAATGTTGTGGTGTCCAGTTGTAGTGTTTTCACTGTGCTACTGTGTGTGTCGTGTGCAAATGCTTTACACATTACCTCTGAGATAAGTCTGACTGCTCATGCCAATCTACCAAGGGGGTGAGCAGGGATATTATTTGGGTGTGTGACTCCCTTACCCTGACTAGAAGGAAGGGATCCTACTTGGACAGGGTGCAAGGCACTGCCAACTAGAGACCCCCATTTCTAACACTAGTAGCAGGTGCTGTTAATTGCACCCGATAAATAATGTATCTCATTGTTATATTATGTATCTACTGCTATAAAAAAGCACCTGGGTGCCAGCAACCTCAGAATCAGTGTCAAAGTGTCTCTTTATCATCTTATTGCAATTATTTTTCATCTCTCCTTTTTTATCACTGTAATCTGATCTTTCTCATCCTCTTTCTTTTTCTCATTCCTGCTTTCTCACTCTTGCTCTGTGTCAAACTTTGTTGAAGAAAAATAAGGCCTGGCCCCCCAAAAGGAGCTTAGGTCCCCATTACTTGCAAACACTGGTATAAATTAAGCACTGGGCACAATATTTGCTTTAGTCATCAGAAGGCCCAGTTCTAGTATTGTATGGATGTCTCTGTTCTGATGAACCTATACACAGTATGGAGGAGCACAGAGATATATTTTGAGGACTGGGTCAATGTTTTGCTAGAAGGAGTCCAGTGCATTATGTAAGTAAGTTCAGAAGTGCCTTATTGGAGCTTTGGAGACATCCTGAATCTGGCACACCTCTTCCAGAAGCAAATTTGAGAGTTGTGTGGAGAACTTTGTGGATGCCTCATTACTCAGATGCAAGCTACAGGCATGTGTAGAGCTACTTTTTAAGAGGCCATAGGATATTTCTAAATTTGGATTCCAGTGCTTTACCCCAGTCAGAACAGAAGTACATTGTGCAGACTCTGCAGATATCCCAGTGCATGATGAAAATCAGGATAAGGAATCATTGTGTGTGTCCTATTGTCTCAGTACCTGGCTAGCTATGCTGTGGGTGGGTCAGGATAGAAGTTAATTGGGAACGTTTTACTAATCTCTTTCGAGGCCAATATCAACGTTTTCCTGGAAAGTACACATTTCACACTAAGAAACTAAAAAAAGGCAGGGCACTACCTTTCACACACTCTCCTCAAGAACCCAACCTATTTCCCCATGAACTGATTCTGTCACCTTCTCCCTTCCCCCACAGTAAGCACATCTTTCCCAAGTTGTTTTCTCCACTTACACACCTGAACTGCTAGGTAAAGAATATACATACTATGCTAGAAGTTGTGTTGCTAATTCGGTACCACCCTCTAGTCTCACACATCAAACACCAAGAACATTCACCCAAAGCTCATTGACAGTGTGCATCAAACACCAAGAACATTCACCCACAGCACTTTGACGGTGTGCATCAAACACCAAGAATATTCACCCACAGCTCATTGACGGTGCTCATCAAGCAACAAGAACATTCACCCAAAGCTCATTGACGGTGTGCATCAAACACTAAGAACATTCACCCACAGCTCATTGACGGTGCGCATCAAGCACCAAGAACATTCACCCACAGCTCATTGACAGTGCGCATCAGACACCAAGAACATTCACCCACAACTCATTGACGGTGTGCACCAAACACCAAGAACATTCATCCACAGCTCATTGACGGTGCGCATCAAGCACCAAGAACATTCACCCACAGCTCATTGACGGTGTGCATCAAACACCAATAACATTCACCCACAGCTCATTGATGGTGCACATCAAACACCAGGAATATTCACCCACAGCTCATTGACGGTGCGCATCAAACACTAAGAACATTCACCCACAGCTCATTGACGGTACGCATCAAGCACCAAGAACATTCACCCACAGCTCATTGACAGTGCGCATCAAACACCAGGAACATTCACCCACAGCTCATTGACGGTGCACATCAAATACCAAGAATATTCACCCACAGCTCATTGACGGTACGCATCAAACACCAAGAACATTCACCCACAGCTCATTGACGGTGCGCATCAAGCACCAAGAACATTCACCCACAGCTCATTGACGGTGCACATCAACCACCAAGAATATTCACCCACAGCTCATTGACGGTGCGCATCAAACACTAAGAACATTCACCCACAGCTCATTGACGGTGCGCATCAAACACTAAGAAGATTCACCCACATCTCATTGACGGTGCGCATCAAACACCAGGAACATTCACCCACAGCTCATTGACGGTGCACATCAAACACCAAGAATATTCACCCACAGCTCATTGACGGAATGCATCAAACACCAAGAACATTCACCCACAGCTCATTGACTGCGCGCATCAAACACCAAGAATATTCACCCACAGCTCATTGATGGTGTGCATCAAACACCAGGAACATTTAACCACAGCTCATTGACGGTGCACATCAAACACCAAGAATATTCACCCACAGCTCATTGACGGAATGCATCAAACACCAAGAACATTCACCCACAGCTCATTGACTGCGCGCATCAAACATCAAGAACATTCGCCCACAGCTCATTGACAGAACGCATCAAACACCAAGAACATTCACCCACAGCTCATTGACGGTGCGCATCAAACACCAAGAACATTCACCCACAGCTCATTGACGGTGAGCATCAAACACCAAGAACATTCACCCACAGCTCATTGACGGTGCGCATCAAACAGCAAGAACATTCACCCACAGCTCATTGACGGTGCGCATCAAACACCAAGAACATTCACCCACAGCTCATTGACGGTGCCCATCAAACACCAATAACATTCACCCACAGTTCATTGACGGTGCGCATCAAACACCAAGAACATTCACCCACAGCTCATTGACGGTGCGCATCAAACACCAAGAACATTCACCCACAGCTCATTGACAGTGGCATGTTCACCGAAGATATTATCATTCTGATTTACACTACAGAGAGCACTTCTCGACTAGCTGAATCAGACGCAAGACTGCCACTGATATATCAATGTCGGGTCCTGTGCTGTGTAAATGGAACTATAATAATATCCTTTTTGTGAATAGTTAAATTATGCCTGGGTGTTATGAATATGTATATATTTCAAGAAAAGGTTTGAATCTTATTTGCCACCACCTGTTTCCCCCTAGAATATGGAGCCCCTTCGTGAAAAAATAATAGCAAGTTATGAACATTCGAATGAAGTCCATGTTTGCCCTA
The DNA here is from genome assembly GCF_964263255.1 of Lissotriton vulgaris. Lineage (NCBI taxonomy): Eukaryota > Metazoa > Chordata > Amphibia > Caudata > Salamandridae > Lissotriton > Lissotriton vulgaris. The sequence goes on from NC_141694.1 coordinate 480,792,546, forward strand.
AAATTTACTCATTCTTGGGAGTACACCGAATTCCACAGAGATACTTTTGGAAATCCATGACATTTGCCGATATCTAGGAGTAAGCACCTAACATCCTAACCCTTACCCTCCCAGCTCGAACTGGGCTTGAAACCAGTCCACAATATGTTTCATACTTTTTGTAAAACATGTTTTTCGCCACTTTGGAAATACGCTTACTGCTACCTTCTGCAGGATTAGACTTCTGTGTGCTTCTCGGTGGGAAACGTCATGTAAAACATTTGTGAAAATCCACTAAGTTAAACCTTTTGGAATGTTCAACTGAGCTTGCAAGGTCAACCTACCGCCTTCAATAACGACCAGCACGTACCCTAATGCCTTACAATTCAACGTGTCCTGATCCAAGTAAGGGGAATTGATGTTTGCAAAAATATGCACATTTTGATTTTTTTTTTTGCATTTAGGAATGGGAATCTGCGAAAATAAATACAGCCCTTTCATTCCTTAAATTGGACAAAAGGTTCTTAAATGATGCCTATTGTCTCCCCCTCTTTGCAGTATTTCCTTCCTTTGCAGCTGTATTTGGAATAGCTTTTATTATTTATGACTAACTGCCAAGCTCTGACTCTAGCCCGCAAACCACGTGCATGAATGGATAAAGTCAGAGAAACGTGTGGATTTCTTTTGAAAAGTTCTCTAAGACCTTGCACATCCCTGCCCTAAACAAATTCAAGCTAATGAATTAACGTTAGACAAAAGACGTGATGTCACCCAATGTCATGCTGCATAAAGCGTGCTGCCGTCTGACATGTTTTTATTGATCTCGTACGACATGACTGGTCATCATCGGCGAGGCCGCTGAATATACGTCCAGACTTTTACTTCCCAGCTTGTTCAACACGTTGGAAGGTCAAGCAGGACAGAGAAGGAAGGAAGCAGGACACTCTGCATCTGACAGAATGAAATCGATCCACTCTTGCATCAGGGCCTGCGTGCTGTGTGCTTTGTTCCCGCCTCGCCTGCAGCCTGCCTGTCTCTTTCTACAAACACACGCTGGGCTGTCAGGGCGCACTGACATTTCCTCAACACAAGTTTCCTTTATGAGCAGGGTACATTTCGAGTCTTCTGGATACATTTTTGTTTCAATTAAAGACAGGCGTGTTGAGATGCAAAGAAAGTCACACCACATCTACTACAGGACTTTTCCTGGTCATCGTGCAAATATTCGGGCTTCAGGCACTATAAATGATAAAGGGCTACCATGAAAAAGTGCACTATGTGGTGCTTTTTTTTCTGGAATAAAGGGTAAAGTGATAGTGATTTACCATATTTTTATCCAGTGCTTACTAATGCCACGATAATTGCAGATGAAATATAAATCAAAAATGATGTTGTTGCCAACTAGGTGGCATTTTACTGAGTAACTCGTACTAAGAAGCAGGTTTACTAAAGTGGCACCCAATGCAGTGCACCAGTCAAAAATGGTGCCCTGCGTTGCATGACAGGGAGGGAGCGGGAAAGCACCATATCTACAGAGAAATGGCACTCTCCCCCCTTTTCCCTAGCACCGGCGCAGAATTTTCCTGCCGTGCACCACATGCACACCTTTGCGCCATAGTGCAAGGGTGTGTGTGAGTCTAGTGTAGGTTTTGTACTGGAAGTGTTCCTAGACAACTTCTAAAACTTTTCCTACTTTGTGTGTGTGCTGTACAGTGCACCGCAGATGCAAAGTTGGACAAGAAAGGGGAAATGAACACATTTCTACTTTTAACGCCTGGTTTCAAAAGGCATTCTTTTTTATGCAAACCCTGTCTCATATTTTTGGTAGAGAGGGTTTTGTCTCAAAAAGGATAAGTGCCCATGCAACACCCACTTGATGCTAACTGACGCAAAGCAGCTCTTTGCGCTACTGTGCATCACTTTTAGACAATTTTTGGCGCAAACCAAGTTTTGCGCTGGAAAGGAAATACATTTTTTTTTTTAAATTGTGATGGTTTGCGTCGCTTTAGCGCCTGGACGCCTCAGGGCAGCAGCCGCGCTTAATAAAAATTCTTTTAATTTCATTTAATTTAATTTCATTTCATTTCATTAAGCAAACCCAGTGCAAAATGTGAATTAAATCAATGCCTTAAAGGTCTGGTTTTGACACGCAAATCATTACTTGAATGCCGGAGTGCAACACAGTAAAAACGTGCACTTATGTACCAATAAATATTTTTTTATAAGCAGTGTGTGTGTAAAGTATGCTGGCACCAATTAGCACCGGCAAGGTATGTGCTTTCCTAATACAGCTTCAGAGCGAGACAAAATGGACACGGTGCACCGGAAAAAAGTGAATTCTGCCTAGGTAATCCATGCCGTGTCGGTGCTCACTGATATGATTTTAGTCTACAATACTTTTGAGTTATCAAGTATTTGCCGAGATCCCATCTCTTGCCTACCCTTGGCGTGGGGTTAGCGAGGCCCATTCTTCTTGTAAGAGCATGCCTTCTGGTTTTGTCAGGAGATTGAACTCACTGCAGCTCACGTGCACAATGCACAATTGATTCAGTATGCATGCATGCACTTTCAAACTGCTTTTTTTGTACATCCTCCATTACTGGAAGATGAGGTTCTTTTGTCCTTGACCCGAGTTTTCATTATCCAACATCAAAAGTGTTTCTGGAACTTGCTCACCGGAGTTTACACTAATTTTGAAATACGAGTGAAACTCTGGGTAAACCTCAACTGAACTGTTCCTAAAAGTTGAGGTCCTGCTATTCCAGATATATTAAGAGATTTCAAATTTAAGCATTCGAAACCATCAGTGAACTGACACATAACAGACAAGTGGTCCTGCAAGCTGAGCTATAACAGCACAGACTTGAGACCACACTATATGAGCAACCTATGTACCTTCCTAGCAGGCTCAAACAACAACTACTGAGTGAAGGTCTAATATCAACCTCAATCCTTGACCTGTTCTTCATCACTGAAACGTAAGTGATGAGGTTGCACCAGTGAAGCCTTTACAGCAGGTTACTAAATATTTATCAGAAACTAGAAAAAACAGAGGGAAAACACATTGGCCCTTATTTATGAGGCCTTGCGTCAGTTTTTCGCCGCTGGTGCGTCACTTTTTGTGAGGCACCAGCGGCATAAAATATGCGCCTTGTTCCCCCAAATTTAAAAAGTGACGCATCTAGGTAGATGCGTCACTTTTTATACCCCTGCGCCACATTATACCTGCATCAGGTATAATGTATGCAGAGGGGGCGTTCCCCCGCAAAAAGCCTCGTAATAGTGACGCAGTGAAATCTATGAGATTTCACTGCGTCACTTTTAGGATGCTGTTGCGTCAAAATCTTGCGCCTGCCTCACAGCAGGCGTAAGACTGACGCAAGCCCTTTCACATGGGGCTTTCCCCATGTGAAAGGACGCATTGCTGGAGTTGCGTCACTTTTGTGACACACTCCAGCAATGCGTCACTTTTGCGCTTACAGATACGTCAGAAATACTGACGTATCTGTAAGTCCTTGCGACATGATGCGTCATACAATAAATATGACGCATCATTGGTGTCGCAAGGAGTGCGCAGTGAAAAGTGACGCATCGCTGTTTTCACGCAGCGATGCGTCACTTTTCATAAATGAGGCCCCTAGTCTACAAACCTCTCTACCTCCCTTATTCAGACAGGATTACACTGCCCCAGAATGCATATATCTACTTTCACGATGTGTCTCATCATCAGCTTTCACATTCTTATTCCTTATTTCCTGACCTCCCCCATTCAATCCTACATTCAATGACCCATTCCTGCACTTTGTCTTCGTGATCACATTAATCCATCCCCACCTTTGAATACCAGGAGACTTTAAAACAAACCACAAACAGTTTTATGCGAAATAATCTGCTCTTTTACCAAGATACGCTTAAACAAGTTCAACAGAACTCCGTCCTACTTAAAAAGCTGAGCATACACTTGATGGAGTATTCGCATCACTGACAGAACAAACAAGCCGTCATCTGAACCTGTCATCATGTAATTTAACTCAGCCTTTCTATCTTGTTGCCAGTAACAAATGCTTCCTCCATAAAATCGAAAATAACTGCAAGACCCTGGACGAATCTTGATTTTTCCATCTCTATCCTTGGTAGCTTTTTCCCATTCTAGACTGCCTTTAATACCGTTTGCCACCAGGAAGCCAACTGAATAAAACCTCTAAAAACAAAAAAAGTTGGAAAGACTCTGACAAAATATTTATACCCATAATGGCAACCTAGTACATCATTCAGCTCTCATTAAAGGCTAAACTACTCCACTGTTCCAAATACATTTCAGAAGCCACCTGGACATCATAGGAGCTTCACAAGATAGTTACTGAAATGCAGAACTCAGAATGCATCTTCCTCCAAAGTCACTCACTCCTAAGAACTATGTGATTCACTAGCCAAATATTTGGAAAAATATCTTGACAAAAAAATAAAGGAGGGCATATCAACCTCACCGCCAGCCTCTCATCAACATTACTATAACAGCAACAGATATTTCTTCCTCCAGAGAAATAAACATTATTAGAACATTGGAATGTTGAGCACTCCATTGAAATCAATGTAGGACTCCAGCTTTCTAATGGCTGGTTGAAGTCCGGAGAGAAACATTCAAAATGCTTTTTTCATTTCACAGCTGTTGCTGTGAACAAAGGCCTCTCGAAGCCTGAGGGATATAACCCCACTCTGCTCTAGCTAATTATTTTACAAATTAGAACATTCTGCCCTCTAGAGGTGGACTGTTCTAATAGCATTAGAGCTCTCCGTAACGGCCACTACCAGCCATTAAAGGTCCGCTCCCTTGTTAAAGGCCCTCTCAATGGCTGGTCTATCCCGCTACATTGGGCTCTAAGGTTATAAAATAAAATAGTAGTGGCAGTGTTTTGTATGCATTTGACTTGATCCTAGGGCAGTGTGCCTGATACACCAGACCAGCTCGGTTACCCACTGCATCTGCCCATAAAGAAACTTTAGTACCTTTATACAAATAACAGACAATGACAGCGTTCCTGCAAAATGGCCCACTTTAGTTTGGATCTTAAAGTCTTTATATTAAAGTTCAGTTTGGTGTTAGCGTTAGCGTAAAACAAAATCATGTATGCAAAATCAGTTTGTCCAATAATTGCAATAACATTCTGTAAAGGTATAGGATGTGCAACTCCACCCCTGCAAAATACGTTTTCACCTGTGAAATACTAATGGAAATATACTTCCACAAAAACGTATCAAAGTGTAGGCATCATTTGTCAATTGTTTGCATAAAGAAAAGCTTGTAAACTTTTGAAAACGTTGTGGGTACATTTTAAATTCCACTGACCTTCAGTCTTCTATTTCCCGCCATTCGCACAGGGGACAGTCACACTTTTCGTTTAATTATGCCGTTTATTGCTGTCATGGTGTGTCTATTACTACGAAATTTGGTTTGATTCATCTTTTCACGTTTTGGGCAGTCGCCTCATGGTCCGTCTTGGTGTACTGTACCTTTTTCTTCAGGGCTGTCGCCTCCATCACCCTTTCAGTACTGTACTGCAATGATTGCTGCTTGCGTCCTGGCAGCCATGCTGACTTGAAACCTTCCTTTCTGTCTCTGATAGGGAATACATGGAAAAGATGGACTGCCGGGTGCGCAGGTAAGACATTTATTTTTGCATGGGTGATTTGCCACAGAAGACAGTAAGCGATGTCGAGGTCTCTTTATCTCATCCTCGCGATGTTTTATTAATGCACCCTTCAATCTGAGCAGATATATAAAGCGTTCAGCTATCCTCTGTTTTCCTTTCAGGGTATTCCAGGTAAACCCGGAGACAGAGGCCCCAAAGGAGAGCGTGTACGTAGTGCCATTTATTTTCACCTCTTTTTTTGTTTTTTTGTAACTCATATGCTACTGCGCGGGAAGTGTTTAGAACGTAATTCTGGAATAGTGAAGGATAAATTCTGCACTACATCCTTGACAGCGTAGGCATGCTATAGAGTGCATTGTTATGCATTTTTGCAAACTGCTTAAAACAAATGATGGGAATTACAACTGGTGGCTTTGGCCTTTACAAATGGTCTTCAAGTATGAAAGGCTAATTCATGCCAGCACGCATATATATTTCTGAATCAAAACTTATAGTTGATGCCGGCTACTCATTCCTCATCTCAATGTTTCTTCCTAAATTGGCGTTTTACTCAATGGAAGCCTTGTCTCTTTAGAAAGCTTCTATCTATCTTGGAAAGTGCTAGCTTCTCCAAACCCCCTCCTCGTCTGCCTTTTTCTCAACTAAATGAGTTCTTTCTAGGCAGAAACCTAGCATGGCTTTCTGAAAACCTTAAAAACAAACATTTTGGAAAGAGGGGACATTTGTGATTATATCAACAGTTTGCAGCGTAGCATCAACTTGAAAGGATGGTTATACATTGATAACCATTACTCAATACCTAATTTTCTCCAGGGACCTGATTCAGATAAGGGCAGTAATGGAGACTGTCACCAAATGACACGTCTGCCAATATTATCTCCACCGCATTAGCCACCAGCTGGCTGTAGAGATTAGGACTGAAAACACATTTCACCTCTTCCTACTACCCCACTTCCGCCTAACCTGTGAAGGAAGCAACTGTGTACTAATCCATTTGAACCTTGACCTCCCACCTGCTAAATATTACTTTCCTCTTCCTGCATGTGTTGGATTGTGCTGTGAAATGGCACATGATCGATACATAATTTCAAATGAAATAAATACTCAAATCTTATTAAATATTTGCTATATTTTCCAATAATCTTCTCCTGACTTAGTAATTAATTAAGTGGACTGTCTGGGGTATTTCACAAGACAACCGAGTACTCTAAAAAAAAGACAAGCACCTCGGGCCTTATTTATGAAAAGTGACGCATCGCTGCGTGAAAACAGCGATGCGTCACTTTTCACTGCGCACTCCTTGCGACACCAATGATGCATCATATTTAATGTATGACGCATTATGTCGCAAGGAGTTACAGATACGTCAGTATTTCTGACGTATCTGTAAGCGCAAAAGTGACGCATTGCTGTAGTGTGTCACAAATGTGACGCAAATCCAGCAATGCGTCCTTTCACATGGGGAAAGCCCCATGTGAAAGGGCTTGCGTCAGTCTTACGCCTGCTGTGAGGCAGGCGCAAGATTTTGACGCAACAGCGTCCTAAAAGTGACGCAGTGAAATCTCATAGATTTCACTGCGTCACTATTACGAGGCTTTTTGCGGGGGAACGCCCCTCTGCATACATTATACCTGACGCAGGTATAATGTGGCGCAGGGGTTTAAAAAGTGACGCATCTACCTAGATGCGTCACTTTTTAAATATGGCGCAACAAGGCGCATGTTTTACGCCGCCGATGTGTCACAAAAAGTGACGCATAAGCAGCGCAAAACTGACGCAAGGCCTCATAAATGAGGCCCCTCGAAAGCATCTGTCAACGTCAGGTATCTGAGGCAATCAAACACACGTCACACGCTGCAGCTGTCCCACAGAATTGTAGATTGTAGTGATTAGAACCACATGAATGGTAACACAAGCTGACCGCCCCAGAAAGCAGAGCTGTGTGGTTGGTTGATTTCCAGAGCCGCTTCTATTTTTCTTACATATACATGGTAGTGTATGCTCACGAGTCAATAACAGGGTATACTCCAGGGAGGAGAAAAACATTGAGAGCTCTGATCATGTTCAAAATGCCCCAGATGCCCCAGTTATTACAGCTGTTAAAATGTGGTACACTGGGAATCGGAATTTGTCAGGTACGATAATTAACAACTTACCACACATACTGGAATTTTGCAAGTTACTTTTAATGACGTTCTACATGCTATATAATGTATAAAGCTTTATTGTTGTTGTTTCTTTTTAACGTGAAAAGTCTATTTGGGCACATTGCAATATAGGTATAAAGTGCCTAGTGCTAATGTGTGAAGAATGGTTTTCCCTAACGCAATTGCAAGCCTATAAATAACATTTATTTAAATTGACAAAAATTGTGAAGTAAATATGCACACATGCCTCGTTTTTTAATAATCTTACTCATGTTCTCGCATATATCGTTAAACGCATGTGTCACCTATTAGCTGTATACCCATGATGTTGACGTCAAAGTGGCATTGCATAGTGTGTTGAAAGAGAATTTCCACATGTGTGATTTAAAACGTGTCTAAGACCCCTAGAAGTATTTTAAATAGATAAGGCTTTAGATTCCTTAGTTTTTGCTTCAAGGAGAGGACAAATTGGCTACATCTCAGATTATGTTAATATACCTGGTTCTAGCTTTTCAAATACCTTGATTTCATTCATTGAAAGTTGGTCAATATAACCAAAGATAAGAAGCCTTACCCCAAGGAAATAGGTGTGACTATACCCACTTTGAAGAAGAGTATACAATCTGTGAACGGCTATAAGAATGCAGTGGTTCTAATTTGGGACTGGAATGGGATTGGCTAGTCTAAATAAGAGGAAGTTACTCGTCAGTTTCTACCTGAATGGGCACGTGGCCCTGGAATGATAGCAGACGCCTCACAATGCTACTTGGGAGGGGACAGGTGCCCAGAGGCAGATGCAGGCTTAAAGACCAAAGATATTTGACTGGCCGTCAAACTGGCAATGAAAGGCAAGTGGTAAATAAGAAGAAAACAGCATCACGAGTGCTGCAAGGAAACAGTGACCACCGTCTAAAGATTCTTGAACTGACTTGTAAAATTAGCTCGTGCTGGGTGTGTGCCACTGGATACTTGACACAATGGTAAGGACATGCACATATCGCTGTTGATGCCCTTGCTGATGTAATTTTGATAAAAAAGTTAATGTGAGAAAAATATTGCCCATCCCACAAGTGTCTGCGCGAGCTAACTTGGATTTGAAGAGCGTAAATGCTTGGATTTGTAATGGGACCCTGTTGTATGTCAAGATTTTGAGTATAAAAATATGGAACTATACAAATAATGTGTTCAGAATATCGACTACCAAAATATTATGAAGGTAAGTACACATAGGTAAGTGTAGATTTACAATACGTAACTCCAAATCTAGACAACTTGAAGATATATATAAATTGTCGAGGTACATACATGTGAAATTAAATATAGTGAACCTATAATTGCATACCTACTTAACCTCTTGATATGTTGGCAGTTGATATTTTCCTCACAATATTTTCGTAGTTTGGTATTTAAAACTCAATATTCAAGTGAAAAACTAGGGACCCTGAAATCGAGGCTTGGAGCAAACTTAGTCATGAAAAATACATGGTTGCCATAGGCGAGTCTGATGTTTGCCCCACATTTTTACAGTGCTGTTGCATTCCTTCCCCAGTTTTTTTTTCAAATTCATTTTAATTCTACTTCCAAGTTTTCTCCTAAAAGAAGGCTTGATGCATTCATTTCCTTCTGGAATTTAAAAACCTGTGTCTGCGATAATCTGGCAGGAAAAGAGCAGAAGAAGCATGAATGAGAAATGAGAATGCAAAAGCAAATAAGAGAGAAATGCTAAAGTAAATGCAGTAAAATATAACAAAGTGCGGTTAATAAACATCACCTCAAAATCAATGTGTTTTTGACAATATATTGTTATTTATATTACTGTTGCTGCTTTAATATTTATTATGATTAATATTATTAAACCTACTTTTACTGCTGGTCATAATAATAACAATAGTATCATCATTATTAATGTTTTTATATCATCATCATTTCTTTTTGGTGAAGGTTTTCATATATTTTTCCTCGAGATTAGGTATTTTAACTTCTGTTGCTGTATGGTATGCTGGACAGCCACGGACTCCATTTGTTGCCTTAATATTGTAAAACAATTTTGTTTTGGTGGCTAGATTTCCATCTTTTGCCCACGATGTGTCTCAAGTGATGTATGCACAAAGTGCCACTGCTGCACAATGGTCAAATCTAAAATGTAACCTTGAAGGAGATGTTTCCCTGCTACATTTTAGCATTTGCTTACACAGCACACGTCGGTTTACTAGGCTGTATGTCTGTTACACCTGTCATCCTTAAGGTGGTGTTTGCACAGACTTCTTGCCTTTTTCCTCTTGATTTTGCTGAATCTTTTTGATGGACTTAGGACTTTGAGCACTTTACCATTGCTAGCCAGTGCTAAAGTGCCTGTGCTTCTCCCATAAACATGGTGTATACCTGATTGCCATATTTGTTGTACTGGTAATTACCTTTTAAAGTGGTATACCAATTCACCCATGTCCTGTACTTCAAATGCTACTAGTGGGCTAAAGCACTGATTGTGCCACCCGCAAACGTGGCCTTTCAAACCTGTCTCAGGCCTGCCACTGCAGTGCCTGTGTGTGCAGTTTACTGCCACTTCGACTTGGCACTGAAAACTACCTGCCAAACCTTTAACTCCCCTTTTATTACATATGTCACTCCTAAGGTCATGGGTGTCAATTCATGAAATTGTGAGGGGTAGTGGAAGTGATTTCTCATGCCCCTTGACCTTCACTCATACATACCCACACATTCACACATACACACACATTCACACATACACTCTCTTCCATAAACACACTCAGAACTGCAAGACACATGTCTCCAATATATGTTTGGGAAGGGTGGCAGCTACACTTTGTGCATTCCCTCTAGGCAGCCACAATACAAGAAGGATTGGTCTACATCTACATACATCTGCTTTCTGATGGCCTTGCCTGGGCAGGATTAAAGGGAGGGGCTAACACTTTATTTGAATAGGCTGTGTCCTGTCCCCACAAAAAGTACCAATTGCCTCCCCCCCCCCCCACAGATAGTCTGGCAGATAGGACGGGGTTGAAAGGGATCCTTGTGCACTTCAAAAGACTGCTTTGAAGTCACCCCCCACATCGAAGATACTTTTGGTTATAAATAGTAGGTCTCTGACCCCCCTAAAATCAGACACTGCTTGGCTTGTAACCGAAGCTCTGTCTGAAGAACTGCTTTGATGCTAAAAGGACTCAACTGGACTGCTGAACTGGAAGGCCTGCTTTTCTTTTTGTTGGCCTACTGCTCTCTGACTTTTCTGAAGGAGTACTGGACTTTGCCTTCTTTTCTCCAAGTGTGCTCCAAGGGCTTTCTGACTTGCTGCTTGTTTGAGATTCAGGCCCATCAAAGTCTCTACCTCTGCTCCTGTGCCTGGTTTGATTTAAGTGAACCCAGATACTTGCATCAATGGAACCGATGCAAAGCTCCACAAAGCATTACTGCACAGTTGACGGCTCCTCACCACACATCCTCTCTGAGCTGATGCAGGACAATGCACAGCCTTGCAAAGCCTCGCCACAGAGCTGACAGATAATTGGAGCAGACTTTGGATGACGCAAAACCCCACAAAGCTTCGTCACGTAGACTGCGCCCCAGTATTCAAGGTACTGTGTTCAGCAGTCCCAAGTGGGTCCCTGTAGATGCCATGTGCTCCATTGTAGTCAATCCGAACTTGTGACTTTGTCCCAGTCTGGCGCAATCAATAACCCCCTTTGGCGCTTATTGCTTCTAAGCACTAGAACTCTTTTTATTCTTTAAAAGTGCATACTTGAGCGATTATCTCCCCCACCCAGATAGTCTGGCAGACAGGACTCGGTTGAAAGGAATCCTTGTGCACTTCAAAAGACTGCTTTGAAGTCACCCCCCACATCGAAGACACTTTTCGGTATAAGTACTTGGTCTCTGACCCCCTCTAAAATCAGACAGTGCTGGGCTTGTACATGAAGCTCTGCCAGAAGAACTGCTGTGATTCTTAAAGGACTCAACTGGACTGCTGAACTGACAGGCCTTCTTTTCTTTGTGTTGGCCTGCTGCTCTATGACTTTGCTGAAGGAGGCTGGACTCTGCTTCTTTTCTCTAAGTGTGCTCCAAAGGCTTGCTGGCTTGCCGCTTGTTCCTTCAGATTCAGGGATATCAAAGTCTCTACCTCTGCACCTGTGCCGCAAAACCTCGCAAAGCATCATCATATAGACAGCTCCCCAGTATTCAATGTACTGTGTTCAGCAGGCCCAAGTGGGTCCCTGTAGATGCCCTGTGCTCCCTTGCAGTCGACCTGAACTTGTTCCCAGTCTGGCACAATCATATAAATCCCATCGGTGATTGTTGCTTCAAAGCACTAATACTTTTTTTATTCTTTAAAAATTTATATTTTAACTTTTACTTATTGGATTTTTGTAGTTTTGGTCTTTTTTTGTTCAGAATATAATAATCTATTTTTCTAAACTTGTGTGGAGTATTTTTGAAGTATATTCATTGTGTTACTGTGTTTGTGTGTTGCACAAACACTTTACACATTGCCTCTTTAGATAAGCATGACTGTTCTGTGCCAAGGTACCAGAGGGTGAGGACAGGTTATCTTTTAGTGTTTATCCAGCGTACCCTGACTAGGGTGCTGGTTCCTGCCTGGCCTGGGTGCATATCTCAACCAACCAGCAATCCCATTTCTACAACACATGTTTAATGGAAGTAACAATCAATTTCTTAAATTAAAATATCAAATTTACCACATCAGTGAGTCAGCTATAAATGTATACAAAACATTTCCATAGCTACATAAGGGTTAAAACCCCAAGTGTAAAATGGTTGCCATTTATAAAGAAAATTAAATCAATGTCAAAATCAGTGGAAATGTTACATGTTGATTACCTACACTCCCTGAATGAGTTTTAAAAGTGGAAATATTGCCTCTCTTAACTCTGTCTACTTAAAGCAGAAGTCATAATTGCAAATTATGATATTTGTCAGTTTCGAATATTTGGCCCACAAAGCTCACCTTCCATAATACAGTTATGGTGGATATCACCAATGCATGTGAAGTTACATTATCCTGTTCTAACAATTTCTCTCCAACATCTTACAAGTTTACCACACCTCCCAATACAGTTGTTCTTGAAAAACCACAGACTGCTGAATAGCCCACGCAGACTGTGCCCAGTCATCATATTGACTGTTGCAGCAAGAATCCATTAAATTCTGTTGCTGATTTACAGCTGAAAATTAAGTTAATTCACATTGTGTGATCATATGGGCTTTGACTTACATTATCTCAGAAACAAAATGGGAGAAATGAAAAGCATCACAAGGACGAAGCCTATGATGTAAGGGATTTAGATAGAAGTGTACTGTGAGTTGTAGATAGCCATATTTTGAATTTCAATATGAACATGAAAGTGCTAAAAAGTCCTAGCATGTAATTCAGAATCCTTAATGGTGAGAAGGGGTTTACTAGGTTGGCCATGTCATGAGTGTGATGTGTAGTTTGTTTGATGAAGACAGCTCACCACAACCTTGTTTACACTTATCCTAAATATTTTTACAGGGGGATCCAGGTATACCAGGAGACAGAGGTCTTCAAGGTGAACGAGGAAAGCCTGGTCCTTTCGGGGATAAGGGAGAAGTAGGACCAGTGGGGCCACACGGACCCCCAGGAGAAAAAGGCTATCAAGGAATACCTGGATATGATGGCCGCCCAGGCCCACCAGGGCCTCCTGGCCCTGTGGTAAGTAAATCACACTGTGCGGTCAGATTTCACATTGTGATCTTCACTGTTTATTCTTACTTGGCTTGTTAATGTGCTTGCCTGCTTTCACATTGTGCACTGAATTGTTTTGGTCATGTCTGCTTTGTTCTGTTGCTCTTTAATGCGTGTGCTACTGTTTTGAATGGGGATGAAAGTGTTTTAAATGGCTTCTTTTAAAACACCCCTTTTGCAAATTCACAACATCTTCCAGCATATGAAAAGATACATACAACAGTTTGACCTTAATGAGGAATAGATAATTCATGTTTAGTGGTTGTCAGAATTATGAACCAGATGTACTAAGAGGCAGGTTGCAAAAGTGGTTGACTCATACTCATATGTCGCATTGTAAAATCTTCAGTTGCAGGGGGGCACGTTACAACTTGCCTACTGAATATTAGGTAGGCAGGTCACTATTTCCAACATCTGTGATTGGCTTCAAAAACAATAAAGGTTGCCTGCAAAGAATAACAGATCACCATCATAGTGTTTGATTTCCCAAATGGGAAATGTTCTTTAAGCAGCCAGTGTTCCTTAAAGGAACTGCTGAGGCTTAAAAAACTTCAGTCAGGGGGAGGAGCTTGTGATATCCTGGGCCACTGTCTACTCCACACAACATCAAACAACATCAATCACTGTAGGACTAGGCCCTTTTTTGCAGGGTTATCCCCAAACATTTTGTTCTTCCTCCTATTTTTTCCTGACCCATTGTTTAGGATTCTGGGTTCTTTACCACTGCTGATCAGTGCTAAAGTGCATATGTCCTCTGTGTAAAATTGTTATCATGATTGTTTATCCATGATTGGCGTATTTGATTTATTGGTAAGCCCCTAGTAAATTGCACTGAGTGTGCCATGGCCTGTAAATCAAATACTACTAGTGGGCTTGCAGCATTGATTGCGCCACCCACATTAATAGCCCTGAAAAGGTATCTCAAACCAGCCACTGGAGTGTCTTTGCGCGGTTTGTTAACTGCCATGTTGACTTGGCAAGTGCACCCGATTGCCAAACTTCTTTTTTCTTACATGTAAGGCACCCCTGAGGTAGGCCCAAGGTACCCCCTGGGCAGGGTGCAGTGTATGTGACAGGTAGGAGATGTCCTGATAGTAAAATTCACCCACTTTAGTTTTTCACTATTGAAAGGCTATCTTGCCCCATAGGATAGAATGGGAAATGCTTTGTAACATCTATACTTCCAACAAGTATAACTTCCCACTGGGACAAGATGGAGAAATAAAGTTTAAGCTCTCTGCACTCACAATTTAATAAGACATCTTTTTGTAAAGATGATTTTTAAATTGTGTGTTTGAAAATGCCACTTTTAGAAAGTGGGCATTTTCTTGTTTAACCATTCTGTGTGCCTCTGCCTGTTTGTGCATTGACTGTCTGGTTTGGGATTGACAGGAGCTGGGGATGTGCATTCACTGTAGACAGCCACTGGGGGATTGAGGTGTGCCTGGCCTTCCTGGATGACTCAGAGCTTAGCTGGATGGAGCGTGGTTGCATTTAGAGTAGTGGGTGGAGATTTCCTTGCACCTTAATAGGGCCTGTCTCCCTTGCATAATGCTGTCTCCACCCCCTGCGGTCAGAGTGCACCAGTGAGGACAGAAATGGTTTGGACTATGCTCAGAGACCCTTGCACAAAGAGAACAGAGACATTTTGGAGTATAAGTATTAGACCTAAAACCCCAGAACTTTAGACTACTTCTGGAATCAAGAGGAACCTCTGCCAAGGAGAAAAGCTGAAGAGCTGTGAAGAGGAGCACTGCTCATTGCTGTGTGCTGTGTGGGGTGGCCTGCAGTTGCTGTTTCACCCAAAAAGAGAACAAAGACTGGAACTTTGCTTTGCCCCCACACCTAGCGCCTTGAGACCCTTACGGGTGAGTAGTTGCGCTTTAACAAACTCCTGATTGATTGATTGATTGATCCTGCTTGAAGAAGATTTCCAAGTTCCTGTGCGGTGCTGGCCTCCTATTCTGAAGTCTCAGGCCCACAAATACTTCAGCCATAGCACCCCTGAACTCTTCTGCTGGAAGGTCTGACCTGCCAGGAGGTGCCTGTTCCAGTTCTGGGACTCTGGAGGTTGTGCTAGCTGCTGGGAGCTGGAAGAAACCTGAAGGACTGCGTAAATTGACAGATCACTCTTCTTGCGGCTGTTTTCCAGACTCAGCACTGCTGTGCAAGAACAATCTCCATGCCTCGATGTGCCACTACTGAAACCGATGTAGTGCCTGTCACCACTGGAAGAACTGACACATTGAAGTATCACGGCTAAAGAAACCGCCGCAGCGCCGCTCAACGCCGCTACATCGATCGCCGATGGATCCTGGATTTCCACACATCGCACCTGTGTGGCAAGTTTTCCCGACGCACCACCCGCGGACAAGAGCCGTCTCTGAATCGACGCATAACTTCCCCCTACAGACCGGATGTTACGGATCACTTCTCCTGTGTGCAGCAGAACTGTCGCAACACCTACCCATGGTCTTAGGGACTGACGCATCTTTGTTTTTCAATGCTTCTCATCTCTGCGGCTGTTTGGCCTCGTGAATTTTGTCACAATTATAAGAACTTTGAGGGAAATCACGCATCCATAGTTTTCTATGGCCAAGTTGTTTGAAACCTTTTTAAAGTCAAATTCTTATTACATGTATGTTGGCTTTTTTTCGTTTTGGTCTTGTTCGGTTTAGATAAAGATACTTTATTTTTCTAGACTGGTGTAGTGTCCATTTGTGGTGGTATCACTGTATTACTGTGTGTTTTGAGTACAAATAATTTACACATTGTCTTTGGGATAAGTGTGTCTGCTCGTGACAAGCTACCAAGGCGGTGTGCAGTCTTAATCTAAAGTGTGCATCCCCTTTCACTGACAAGAAGCAAGGGTACATATTTGGACAAAGGTACCTACCTCTGCAAACTAGAGAACCGACATTTCTAAAATTCACAAAATAGAAAGTGTCCCAAATAAACACCTTCCCCATTTCAAATCAGTTAACCCCCCATTGGAGATGCTCGTAACTCATTAATGATTTTCAACTGGAATTCAATTTGCAAACCACTGATAAATGCCATTCTGTATCACGATTTGGCATGGACGCCCTTTCACTCCCCTTCCTGATTGGGATTCTGTATGGGATTCATACAAACCAAAAAGCCATTTTGCAGTTGCAAACCGTGTGATTTTACAAATTGCAGGACTTGCACACCACAAATGGCTTTGTACATCTGTACCCATGATAACAACTTTCCTTATCTCTTACAACTGGTTCATGGCAAAAATAGGCACTAGCCCCCTCCAGGCTACCGTACCCTAAGGGATTTTCTGAGAAACCTGGATGAATCAGTTACTAAGGGGCCACTTTAGATACATTGTTGTCCTTATAGGTTTTGCTATTTTCAAGTTTCCCTTTTGAATGAACTTGATAGTATGTGCCGGAGCTTTCTTGATGAGAAAACCTCCATACATAGTGTATTCTCACTTAAACCAAGTTATAGGTGTGAGTGAGTCTTCATTACTGTGCTAGTGATTGCTTTTAGTGCACTTTATCTCTCTGTTGTCCCTTTATTACAATTGAACACACATTTCAATATTTGTGAATGTCTCTCGCCAGGATGCCAGGAACTTCTTATGAACGATTTATGCCTGTGTGTGCAGAAATGTCCCGCTATTATTGATGTGCATTCCACATTTTTCTTATGTGCAATAGAAAAGGTTTTCTATGCTTAGAATATGAGCTAAACTTTCTTACAGTCTGCAGTCACAGTACTGTATGCAATAAACGCCTTCACATGAGGGAGCAAGGGGCACTTGTCTGCTAATTCATGTCATCATTGTCTCCATTACCACTGGTCTTACTTCTGAAATCCTGTGCATCATCAACTCTGGCCCATTATGCTTTCCCTTTGTGAGTCGGATGGGGCAATGCTGCTCAGTGTGCACTGCACGGTCCTGCTCTGTATAGCGCTAGTGAGCCGGGACACTGGAACCACGGGTGCAGGAGGTGCTCGCATGAACAGAGAAAAACAGGGCTTTCAAGTTTGTGTTTATTGTGTAGGGTTTGTTGTGCATTCCTAGACAGATATCAAACATCAGGCAATGTCTTCTTATAAAGTGTTCCATATTCTTTTTTTAACATGGAAATTGTTGTGTACTTCCTCTTCTCTTACTGCAAGAGGGTGAATTCTTGCAACCAAGTGATTATCGATCTGCTTCAGAGTGTGAAAGAAAAAGGCTGGAGATTGCCAAAGGTTTTCCTAACACACAGCAAAATGAAAACACTTGCAAAAAAACCGTTGCAGGGATTCTGCTCATACACACGAGCACAGAGACCCAGGACCTCAGTGAATTTTTGTGGACCAAAAAACTCACCTAAGTACCTAGAACCCCTAACCGACTAGCATCAGTGCCTAATTAGCTCTTCGTCCTATAGCTAAAAAAACAATGATTAGACAAACCAGAACATGTGACTTTAGGATACACTCAGTAATGGTAGAAATCAAGAACACTCTTTTGTTTGTTATTCTCATACCAGTCCACAACATGGGTAAAAAGAAACACAATAAAGTTTAAAATGTTTATTTTAACGACGTGCTCTAAGATGCACTATTTTTGCTAACATAAGCAGGCATATGATTAAAAATAATACGATCAGCATTTTTACAATTCCATAAAACACATAAGGAGAAATCATTTTATAAGGATAGTGGGAACAGGTCCTATAGTGCCTTGTATGCCACCCTCCCTAGCTAGGAACTGGGTTATATAATATATAAGGTCTCTTAGGCTTGACTGGGTAACCCCATACCTCCAAGATCAGCAGAGGTGAATCACATTGGGATCTGCCTAAGTTCTCTCTCTCTGGAAATTTATTTTCTCCAAGTGTTCAAATCATGCGTGCAGTGCAATATTAGAGGCGGCAGAATTGCAGCTAGCCGCAGCTGCGTGCATGTTTTGTCTAGAGCATGGGCCGATACAAATGTTTCAAAATATATCAGCAGCAAGTCAAGAGCAAAAACACAAAGGCATATTGTTGATCCTAATTCTAAATTGGGTTAGATACATTATTTTAACCTGGATCAAACAAACCAAGACGCTTTATTTGTGCAAAAGAAATGCTCAGAAAATAAATTTCCATAAGTTATTGCTTGTGTACCCTATAAATTTAGCAGTAATGCTGCATGCCTGATGCAAAGTTAAGGGCAATATCAAGGAGACATTTCAATGCAAAATGTCTGCTCTGTGCATAGCAGTACCTTACATCCCCATTCTTTACTCATATATTTGGGCCAAAGAGCTTCAAAATGCACCACTGAACACATACAAAACCCCATTGTTCTCCTACTGAATCGAAGTGACTTATTTACTTTGCTCATATCTTATGTACTGCTTTGATTTTTAGGCCTTGCATAACAGAGCAAATGCACTGTTCCTGCAAAGAGTTTTGTAAACAGTCAAGAGCTTGGAGCCCCTCACTACTTACCATTTGCTGACTTGATTGCCAGTCTTTTTAGATGCCTCCTAATTGGCCACCATATGCCTCTGGTCACTTCATTTTATTTCTCCAGAGCACGGACCAAGTAACAGTTGATTTTGTTTCATTTGTGTCCATCCACTACCTGCCCTGTGATTCAGGGTACTCTCTGACTGGAATTTTTCTTCCTTTGAGTTTGTTTTACCTGTCGTCAGTACTTCTTTTTAAGAAATAAATGGCATGGACTATTAAAGCAGTCAATGTGACTGCATGTGTGCCATGGACTCTTGAAGCAGCTTCCCCACTCCACTTTACTCCAATCGACCCCAATCTACCCCACTCCACTTCAATCTACCTCACTCTACCGCAATCCACCCACTCCATTCCACCCCACGCCAACTCACTCCAACCCAATCCAGTCCACCACAATCTATTCCACTGCACCCAATCTTCCCCACTTGACTCTAATATACCCCATTCCACTCCAGTCCAATCTACCCTAATGTACCCCACTCCACCCCAATCCAATCTACCCCACTCAACTCAAATCTACCTCACTCACCTCAAATCTACACCACTCAACTCCATTCTACCCCATGCTACTACCATCTATTCTAATCTTCCCCACTATACCCCAATCTACCCCACTCCAGTCTGCCCGACTCTACCTCGATCTACCTGACTCTACCCCATCTTTCCAACTCCACTCTACCCAATCTGCCCCCTCCAATATACACCAGTATACACCAATCTACCCACTCCAGTCTATCCCACTACACCCACCTCACTACACTCAAATCTACTGCACTACACTCTACCCCACTGCACCCCACCCCACCCCACCCCACCCTACAACACTCAAATCTACTGCACTCCACTCCAATGTGCCCCATTGTACCCCACCCCGCCAGAGTCTACCTCACTTCACCCCACTCTACACCAATCCACCCACTCTGCCCCAGTCCACTCCAACTCCAATCTGCCCCACTCCACTCCAATCGACTCCACCCCCAATCTACCCCACTCCACTCCAATGTACCACACTCCACTCCAATCTACCACACCCAATGTACCCCACTCCACTTTAACCCACTCTACCCCACTCCAATCTGCCCCACTTTACCCCACTTCAATCTACTACATTATACACCACCGCAATCTACCCCATCTTCCACCCAACTCAATCACCTCCACTCCACTCTATCACAATTTGCCCCACTCAACTCTACTACAGTTCTCCCCACTCAATCTACCCCACTCCAATCTAGCCCTGTCCACCCCACTCCAATCACCCCCACTCTACAACAATCAACCCTATTCCAACCTACCCCATTCACTCTATCCCAATCTACCCCACTCAAATATACCGCAGTCTACCCAAATCCAATCTACACTCTTCCACTCCACCTCAGTCCACTTGATTCGACCCCACTTCACACCAATCTACCCCACCCCACTCCAGTCTTCCCTTCCCTACCCCACTCCAATGAACCAAACTTCACTACAACCTACCCCAATCTACCCAATCTACCAAATCAAATCTACCCCACTCCAATTTACCAATCTACCCAAATCCACTCCAATCTACCCCACTCTACTTTACACCAATCTACCCTACTCTACTCCACCCCAATCTGCCCCAGTCCATTTTACCTCAAGCTACCCCACTCCAATATTGTCCAGCCTATCTCAGTACAATAAACCCCACTCCAATATATCCACTCCACTCAATTCTACCCACTCCACTTACCCCACTCCCCTCCACTTCACTCTACCCCACTCCAGGCTACTCTACTCCAGTCCACCCCTACACCACTCCACCCCAATCTACCCCAATCTACGACAATCTAGCCCACTAAGCAGAAATCTACCCCAATCTAACTCACTACATTACAGTCTAGTCAGGTCATCCGCCTGCTACTCCAATCCTTCTTAGTTTACCCCACTCCACTCGAATCTATCCCAGTCTTCCCCTTCCCAATCTACACCACTCTTTCCCACTCTATCCCACTTCTCGCCACTCAACCCTACTCTACGCCAATGTACTCCATTCTAATCTACTTCATTCTAACCGACTCTAATTTAACCCACTCTACACTAACCTACCACCACTCCAATCTACCCCACTTCATCCTACCCCACTCTACCCCACTCAAATCTACTCCAATCTACCCCACTCTGTGCTAACCAACCCAGCTCCAATCTACTCCACTCTACTCCACTACACTCAACCCCAATCTACCCCACTACATTCTACCCCAATCTGCCCCACTCCATTCTACTCCAATATACCTCACTCCGATCCACACCCGCTAATCCACACCACTTGAATCTGCTCCACTCCACTCTACTCCACTCCACCCCACCACACTTACTTATAGCCATGCTGAACAGCAGTCTCGCTGGTGTACAACACGGCTAAAACACATTGCCAAAGCCAATAGCTGTTGCATAGGAGAGACCTACAGGTTTTTCCATTGCTTGTTCTCAAATGCTGTGACTTCCGTGACACAACATTGATAGCAGCATACACACTGTGAAAATTGTTCCAGCACCATTTCTACTGTCTGTTTTCGACCTTCGTTAGATGGGAGGGGGTTACTACTGAAATGCGCACCTACTACACCAAGAATATTGTGCACACTGCGTTTTGCTTTGGGTAAATGTTTGCCTGCAAAAGATGTAACTTTTACAAAATATCATTGATGTCTCAGTTTTCTGTGATGTGTGGAAATTAAAAGTTCAGAAGCCTTGGGCACTCCGTGCTCAGTGACGGATACACAGCGTTGTGAATGCATACTGTGGAACCTTGAAATATTAACATAAGCAGGTCCCGCTTCCCTTGCAGATCAGTGCTGCTCCCTTTGAAGAGATAAAGAAGTACATCAAACAGGAGGTTCTCAGGATTTTCGAAGGTAAGTGCACAGTGAAGTGTAAATAAGCAAACGGTGTTATTTTTGCATATGTTTACTGTTTTGTGGCCATGACTGCAGGACGTCTCACTTGTAAATCACATGCATTTATTGCAATGAATGATATTGCTCTTAAATAGGCTTAATATTTGGAGATTCACGCAAGAGAAGGCGTACAAGCAAAACTATTTTGCAAATGAAATATTTTGTCTAGGTACAAACACTAGTTATTTGCAATGTGCATGTTTTCACAGCTCATTAGTAGATTTTTGGGAACGCTAACATTAATTTCCGCACTGTCACCGAGAAGTGTCCTGTGCAGCAGGTACAGTCTTTAAATACATTGATAATAAACTGTAGTCTGACTAAAGAAACTACTACAGGAGAAACAAGCAATAACATAATTTAATCAGGAAGTAGGAAAATAATCAGCCAATTGCAATAAGTTGTGTAGGTGTGTTCATGCAGTGCGCCTGCTCGCCTTAATTCTAGTGCTTTGAACACTAATCACTGCAGTAAATTGTATTATATTCCTCTATACGTTCCATTCTCTTCTTTGCTGCTCTTGTAATTCTGTTTTGGGAAAATGTATAATTTTTTTAGGAGCTCCTATGTGCTTTTCTACTGTCGTTTGTTCTATTTCTTTCAGCTCACTTCAAATGTGCTTGTTTATTTGTTTTCCACTGCTCTATCCTATTTAGTTCTATTTTACTGTTCTGTACTTTTCTTCTCCGTGCTCGGCTCTCCTGAACTTAGCTCTGCTCCACTGCTCTCCTCTCCTCTGCTCTCATTTACTGCAATCTTTTTTTTCTCTTCTCTTGGTTCTATTTGCTCTGCACTCTGTTTTGCGTTACTTTACGGTGTTAATTTCTATATTACTCTGCATGCTCTTCATTCTTCACAAATATGCTCTGCTGTTGCCTATTGATTTAGGCACCTGCCCTTGTAAAACTTTGTTAAGGGATGTTGCTTTGCATTGTGGGGCATATTACCAAGGGCATTATCGCCGCTTTAGCGGGAA
Source organism: Lissotriton vulgaris (assembly GCF_964263255.1). Classification (NCBI taxonomy): domain Eukaryota; kingdom Metazoa; phylum Chordata; class Amphibia; order Caudata; family Salamandridae; genus Lissotriton; species Lissotriton vulgaris. The sequence goes on from NC_141694.1 coordinate 480,815,458, forward strand.
TTTTTTCCGCTAAAGCGGCAATAATTGTATCGCCCTATTACCTAGGTGTCGCTAACACCAGTTAGCGACAGCTAGTAGGAGATAGCGGGCATTTAGGTGGCCACTTTGCATGTCAGCGATAATTATTGCTAATGACATGCAAAGTGGGCATGCCAAGATGTTAGCGACTGGAAACAGTCACTAACATCTCTATCTCTTATTACCAACTTTTGAAAATAATCGCGCTAAGCACGATTATCTCCAAAAGCTAACGCCTGCCCAGAGCTGTTCTTAGCCATGTTATCCAATGGTAGGTGGATAACATGGCTAAGAGCATTTGCTCGATAATGCATGAATATCGCTGACTTTACAGCGATATTCATGTATTTCGGCCGGTTTTTATCGCTTAGGAGATAAACCTTGATAATAGCAAGGCTCCTAAGCGATAAAAATCGGCGGAGCTCGGCGATATTAATATTGCCGCCAAACCAACATAGCGATGATCATCGCTAGTTGTTGGTAATAGGCCTCTGTGTTCTGTAATGCACATTTTGGATGCAGTAGTTTGGTATGTAAAGACTTCCTCAAGTCTACGGGGTGGTTAACCTTTTTATTAATTTCTAGGAAGATACAACTGCTTTGTCAAAACCTCATTTTAATCTTCAAACAGCACTAATTTGAACATTCAAGGGCTGCTCTTGGGCTGCTCTTGGCTATTTCACGCTATGCCACTTTGTTCTGGTCTATTTGTGTTGCTCTCCTCTTGTATTTGTTGCTGTTGTTTTGCTGTGGGCGGACATTATTCTGCTTTACTGCTTTATAATCTGCATTGTTCTCCACGGTTACCATTAATTTCTGTTCTAGAATATGTGTGACCTTGCTCCATGTGTATTGCCTCTCTGCTCCACACTGGTTTTCTTTACTGAACCCTGTCTTGCTTGAACCACTGTTCAATACTCTTTTGTCACGTTCCCCACATCCTCAAATCCACAGACTACATCCTACTCGTAGACCTGTGCTTCCCTCCTACTGAACCTTGCCAATTTAGCACTGAATCAACTAGTCACCGCCCCCATGCACACAGTGGGGAACACAGTCGACCCCATATACACCGGAGGAAAGAGCGTCTCCTACAGCCACACCACGATACTCCTGTGGACAGATCAATCCTGCATCCATTTCTCCTTCAAAAAATCCACTGTATACAAGCACGCCCACCGCCTCCCACGCAGAAACTGTAACAAAGCCACCAAAGACCAGCTAACCTCCACCCTCTTAAGCACCCTACCACCAACCACATCAGACGCAAATACTGCAGCACAGAACCTCCACGGCTGGATCACGAACTGCGCCGACACACTTGCTCCCCTCAAAAAAGCCACTGGAAAACACATCAAGAAAGCAAGCTGGTTTACCCCTGCATCCCAAGAATCCAGACACTCCTGTCCGATGACTCGAAAAGAGATTGAAGAACAACAAAATCCCAGAAACCCGCACCGCCTACAAAACAGCCACCACTGCACACTATCAACTCATCAAATCCACAAGGAAGAGCTCCCTCCAAGACAGAATTCTCACCAGCGCACACAACACCAAAGAGCTCTTCTCCATCATCAAGGAATTCTGCAAAAGACATCCAACCCTTCCATGACCTATGCAATAGTCTCAGAACCTTCTTCCACCACAACACTGAGATGATCTACGACAACTTTGACAACCTCCCCGCTCCAGATCTCCCCTCATGCGACTTCACCCAACAGCCTTGCTCAAATGGATCAAGCTCACAACAGAAGACACCTTGAAGACCACAAAAAGCATCCACTGCAGAGCACCATCAGACCCCTGTCCACACAACATCTTCTACATAGACGCCTCTGCCACTGCACCCGAACTACGTTAGATGATCAACTGCTCCTACGAGACCACCACCTACCCCAATGACTGGAAACATTCACAAGTCAACCACTCCCGAAGAAACCCTCCGTGGACCAAACAGACCACAAGAACTTCAGGCCCATCTCCCTGTTTCCTTTCGAAGCCAAGGTAATCGAAAAGGTCATCAGCACCCAGCTAGCAAACTTAATCGAATCTAACAACATCCTGGACATCTCCCAATCCAGATTCCGAAGCAATCACAGCACTGAGACAGCCCTACTTGCTGCCACCAATGTCATCCACTCCCTCCTAGAACAGGGCGAAATGGTAGCCCTCATTCTCCTGGGCCTCACAGTGGCATTCAACACCGTCTCCCACTGTACCCTAGCCAGCAGATTCCACAACGCTGCCATCTACGGCAAGGCCTTCGACTGGATAGGTTCCTTCCTTACTGGCAACTCAGCGGGTTTGACTCCCTCACTACCTCTCGTAATGGACAGAGACCAACTGTGGAGTGCCCCAGGGATCCTCCCTCAGTCTCACCCACTTCTAAGTGTACAAGGCACCCTTGCAACCATCGTCAGGAACCACAGGCTCAACATTATCTCTTATGCCGACAACACTCAGCTAGTCATCTCCCTCACCAAATGAACGCAACATCACCAAACACAACTTCCAAGAAGGGATGAAAACCGTCACCACCTGGATGAAGAACAGTTACCTAAACCTCAATTCAGAAAAGATAGAATTCCCTATCCTTGGCTCCACCCCCTCTGCATGGAACGACTCCTGGTGGCCCTCTGCCCTCTGCAATCCCCCCACCCTGACAGACAACGCTCAAAACCTCAGCATCATACTAGAGTTATTGCTCACAATGAACCACTAGATAAATGCTGTATCTTCAACCTACCTTAACACCCTCTGCATGCTCTGAAAGACTTCCAGATGCATCCAAACCGAATCCACATTTTCAGGGTACATTTTCGAATTCCTAATGACCCAGTTGCAGTTTATGTTACCCCTTAAAAGAACAATTTTTTTTTTACAACTTTACAAAACCACAAAATAAGTACAAATTAAAAAACAAAACAAAATCATGTCACCAGGAAATAAAGAAATGTTGCTGGAAACGTTGCCTTGAGACCCTCTGGGTGAGTAGTGCACTATACAAATTTTGAACTTGAACTTGAACTAAGAACACGCCCATTTATTTACCTTGACCATTCTTTAAGAGGAGTTCATAGTGAGCAGATTTGTGCAATGCACAATGTGTCCCAAGACATTGTCAAGGGATACAAATAAAAAATATTCTTGCACGACTATGTACAGGCTTTACCATCTAAAAACATACCAAAGCAATAGTGTAAAAGCAGCAAGAAAGCAACGCAAGGCTGATGGACCCTTAACTTTAATAGCAGCCATAACAATACCGTGGCAGAGAGTCCCTTCAGATGTCTAATCTCAACTTCAAGATTTGGCTCCACAGTTTTCCCAGATGGCATCCTACCGCATGGATTGTGGAGTGGTAGTGACTGTTGGAGAGCTTTCAATAATGGCCCTTCACAAAGCAGCAAAGAATCATAATTATTTTTTTATTTTTATTTTTGGCCCTTCTGTGACCCCCTTCTGGTTTAACTCTGGTGCCTGCAGCCTGACTGTAGCTCTAAAAGCCTGTGAGGATTGTCGCAAGGAAGATCCCAGGCGTGTTTTCGGAGATGCTACATGCACCCGTCATCGCGCTCAAAGCGATTGGGTAAGTACCACAAGAAATCAAAAGAGTTCAAGAAGTTGAAGAGCTCTTTGACTTCACTGCACCCTTTTAAGTTATCAGACAAGACATAGGAATTATGTCACTCTAGGCTCTTTGCTCACAGAAAGCGTACCTGTATGTCCACTCCATGCTTTTCTGAGTTTCCCAAAGCCCCGCCTAGTGCCATGAATTTTATGAGGGCATTCTCCTTATCTTTGGGCAGGCCAACTAACAAGAGCTTCTTTGGGTCCCATGGGTTCAGCGGGTGCCCCATTGAATTTCCACTAGAAGTCCGAACTCTGCACCAGTAGGGCACCCTGGATCTTGTGTTGAATCCAGAACAGCTTCAAGTGCGAGACCGTGACCTACCCATAAACTCATTTCCGTGATGTCATTCCTGGCCCCATCACCATACCTGACTCTGATATGGAGCCAGATCAGTGTCACCCAGCCCTCGACCATCCAAGTAGGAGTTAGGGCCTTCTTTCCATGACATGGCCTATGAGTAGTGTGATTGTAGTGGATCTAAGTACCCATTTGGTAACCGGAACCACTTAGAGGAGCCCAAGAGTTGTACCTGGCCCTTTCGACAGGGTTATCACTAAACGTTTTGCTTTCCTTTGCCTATTTTTCTGATCTTCTTGTTGTTGACTTTAGGACTCTGGGCACTTTGCCACTGCTAATCAGTGCTAACGTGCATGTGTTCTCTCCTCGGAACATAGTATGATTGGTTTTCACCCGTTTGACATTTTTGATTTACTTATAAGTCCCTTGTAAAGTTGCATCTCATATATCCAGGACCTGTAAATTAAATGCGACTAGTGGGCCTGCAGCACTCATTGTACCGCCCACAGAAGTGGACTTTTAAACCTGCGTCAGGCCTCCCACCGCAGGGCCTATGTGTGCAGTTTACTGTCATTTCAACTTGGCATTTATAACTACCTGCCAAGCCTTAAACTCCTCTTTTATTACACATAGGTCATAAGGTTGGACCTAGGTAGTCCTATGGGCAGGGTTCTGTGTAAGTAAAAGGTAGAACATGGACCTTCATGTTTGACATGTCCTGATAGTGATAAACAGCATATTTCATTTTTCACTGCAGGGAGGTTTACTCCTCTCATAGGCTAGCATTGGGAATTCCCCGATATACTTTAAAGTAGTAATTCCTGATTAAAGAGGAGTGGTGTATCCCTGTTTGGTATGTTTAGAATAAAAGTGATAAATCCTGCTTACTGATGAAGTTGGATTTTACATTATTATTTTAGAAATGCCACTTTTAGAGAGGACATTTCTCTATGTTTATAACTCTTTGTGCGTTGTCTCCGATATACGTCTGGACTGGGTGACAGCTACACTTTGGTAATACTCTAAAGACTTCCACAACACAGGAAGGCCTGAGTGTGGCATGGATTACATATGCATTCATCTGCAGTGTTGATAGTCTTCCTGGGCTAGGACAGGTGGTTCACACTTAACTTTGAATAGGTTGTATCCTGCCCTCCAACAAATGGCTGGTTGACCCCTACTGATCGTCTGCAGCTAGGGCTTGACTGAAAGGGATTGTTACACACTTCTAAGGATTATTTAGAGGTCACCTCCTACATCAAAGGTATTTTTGAGTATAAAGTACTTGGTCTCTGCCCCCATTTTTTTAGACACTAAGTGAGACTTGTAACCAGACGCTGATGGCTCTAAATCTGCACATTGACAGGAGGACTGCTGCCCTGGCAGGAGAAACTACCATCTCTGCTAACTGTTTTATTATGTTGGCATGCTACCTGCTGAAAAACTAGGGAGAAAAGGAATAGCCACTTTGCAGTTTATCTGTGTGAGCTGGCCTGCTGCCTTCTACCTGCTTGTGCCCTAAGTGTTCTCCAAGGACTTGCTGGCCTGACACTGTTGTTGGGAATTTCAGTGCTATCAAGGTTCCCCCTTTCTGCCCCTGCCATGGAACTCTGCCCCTGGTGGGTCCGGCAGGGGCCCCTGATCACAATCAGTGTGTCCTGTGATGTTGGGACAACTCGGGAGCTTTACTTGTTCAGAGCTAAGCACTTTGTGTGTGGAAAGGAAGGGCTGCACTGGGACCGGTGTGTCACTTTGGCAACTAGCGCCGCACAGGGTGTGCAAGGTGCGTCAATGGAGATTCCCCAGTGATCGGAGTACTCTTTTCCATACTCGCACTGCACAAGCAGTGCAGGGACGAGCCTACAAGCCACCTCTGTTTTTGCTGCATTCTCAAGGCAATGTGAAGGCCCATAGACAAAGTCATCGCTGCATTCAGGGAGTGGAGCCCCACATGGTGCGGCCGCATCTTTCCCTCTTCAGGCACCTGGATAAAGGATCCCCACCCGGGCTAGAGATCAATCAATCAATCAATCAACAACATTTGTAGAGCGCGCTACTCACCCGCCAGGGTCTCAAGGTGCTGGGAGGAGGGGGGCCGCTACTGCTCGAACAGCCAGGTCTTGAGTTGTTTCCTGAAGAAGAGGTGGTCCTGGGTCAGCCGTAGGTGGGTGGGAAGGGAGTTCCATGTCCTAGCCGACAGGTAGGAGAAGAATCATCCTCTGGAAGTGGCTTTGCGAAAACGTGGGACAGTGGCGAGGGCGAGGCTGGCGGACCAGAGCTGGCGGGTGGGTGCGTAGAATGTGAGGCGGCTGTTGAGGTGTTTGGGGCCCATGTCGTGGAGAGCCTTGTGTGCGTGGGTGAGGAGTCTGAACGTGATCCTCTTGCTGACGGGGAGCCAGTGCAGGTCTCTCAGCTGGGCAGAAATGTGGCTGTGACGGGGGATGTCCAGGATGAGTCATGCAGAGGCGTTCTGTATGCGCTGGAGTCTTTTCTGTAGTTTGGCTGTGGTTCCAGCGTAGAGGGTGCTCCCGTAGTCCAGTTGGCTGGTGACGAGGGCCTGGGTGACCGTCTTCCTGGTTTTGGTGGGGATCCACCAGAAGATCTTTTGGAGCATGCGCAGGGTGTTGAAACAAGATGATGAGATGGCGTTGACTTGTTTGGTCATCGTGAGGGAGGAGCCCAGGGTGAAGCCCAGGTTGCGTGCATGGTTCGTGGGCTTGGGGGCGGGGGGCCACCAGGAGTCATCCCAGGGGGAGGGGGATGGTCCCAGGATGAGGACTTCCGTCTTGTCTGAGTTCAGTTACAGACGGCTGAGCTTCATCCATTCCGCAACGTCTTCATTCCTTCCTAGAGGCTGGCACTGGCAGTGGCGGGGTCGTTGGTGAGGGAGAGGATCAGCTGGGTGTCGTCAGTGTAGGAGATGATGTTTAGGTTATGCTGGCGTGCGATGGCTGCGAGGGGGCTCATGTAGATGTTGAAAAGGGTGGGGCTGAGCGAGGATCCTTGAGTAACGCCGCAGATGATTTCGGAGGCTGCAGATCGGAAGGGGGGGAGGCGGACTCTCTGGGTTCTTCAGGAGAGGAACGAGATGATCCACTCCAGGGCCTTCCCTTGGATTCCAGTGTTGCTGAGGCACTGTATTAGTGTGCGGTGGCATACGGTGTCGAAGGCAGCTGAGAGGTCCAGGAGGATGAAGGCAGCTGTTTCCCCGTTGTCGAGCAGGGACCTGATGTGGTCGGTAACTGTGATGAGGGCGGTCTCTTTGCTGTGGTTTGCTCGGAAACCGGACTGCGAGGGGTCGAGGGATCCGTTTGTCTCGAGGAAGGCAGAGAGTTGTTTGTTGACGGTCTTCTCGATGACCTTGGTAGGAAAAGGGAGGAGCGAGATGGGGAGGAAGTTCTTGAGGTCCGTGGGGTCCGCGGTGGGTTTCTTCAGGAGGGCGCTGCACTTGGCATGTTTCCAGCTCTCCTTGAAGATGACAGATGCGAAGGAGCTGTTAATGATGTCTCGGAGTTGGGGTGCGATGATGGAGTCGGCTTTGTTAAAGATGTGATGTGGACAGGGGTCGGTTGGGGAGCCGGAGTGGATGGTGTTCTTCATGCGGGTGGTGTCTTCGGTGCTGACCGGGGTCCAGGTGCAGAGGGTGGTGGTGGGGGGTGCTGGTTTGGTGGTTGGGTGCGTGGTCTGTGCGCCAAAGCTGTTGTGTATGTCGGAGATCTTGCGGTGGAAGAACGAGGCGAGTGTCGTTGTTGCAGGCGCTGGGGTTGGAGAGCTCTTTAACAATGCTGAAGAGTTCCTTGCTGTTGTGGGTGTTGTTGTCTAGGCGTTCTCAGAATGTTGTCCTTTTGGTGATTCAGATCAGTTGGTGGTGTTTGCGGATGGCGTTCCTGAGGGCTGTCATGTTTTCTGTTGACTGGTCGTTGTGCCAGGCTTTCTTGAGGGTACAGCAGGATTTCTTGAAGTTTTAGAGGTCGTTGGTGAACCATGAGGGTTTCTTGCTGCCGGATCTGCTGGGAGGATTCTTCAGTAGTGTGAGGTCATTGGCACATTTGGTGAGCCACTGTGTGAGGTTGCGGGCTGCTTCATTGGAGTCCGTCGTATTGGTGGGAGGGTTCTGGCTGAGGGAGGTGGTGAGCTGGTCAGCGGTGATCTTGCTCCAGTTTCTTCGGGGAACCTGTTGTGGGTGATGGTGGGTCGTGGTTCTCCTGAAGGTGAAATGGACGCAGCTGTGATCTATCCAGTGTAGTTCGGTGGTGTGTCTGAAGGAGATGTGGTTGCTGGAGGAGAAGACGGGGTCAAGTGTGTGGCCGGCATAGTGGGTGGGCGTGTTCACCAGTTGCTTGAGTCCGAGGTTGGCAAGGTTGTCCAGCAGGGTGGTGGTGTTGTTGTCATTGTTGTTTTCCAGTTGGAAGTTGAGTTCCCCTAGGAGGATGTAATCTGAGGAGGTGAGGGCGTGCGGGCTGATGAAGTCTGCGATGGCTTCGCTGAATTCTGTGCATGGTCCCGGGGGTCTGTAGATGAGGGTGCCTCTGAGGGTGGTCTTGGGTCGGTGTGTATCTGGAAGTGAAGGTGGTCGGCGGCGGTGAGGGTGTCGTCAGAGTTGGTCGTGATGCGGATGGTGTTTCTGTGGACGATGGCGATGCCTCCTCCGGTTTGGTTGATGCTGTCCCTCCAGGTAATCTTGTGGCCATCCGGGATGGCTATGGCGATGTCGGGGGCTGAGGAGGCGTTCATCCAGGTTTCTGTGAGGAAGGCGACGTCTGGTGATGTTGTGTCGAGGAGGTTCCAGAGTTCGACGGCGTGCCTGTGGACGGAGCGGGTGTTGAGCAGGATGCACTTGAGGTGATTGTTGCTGGTGTCTGGTCTGGCCGGTGCAGTGCAGGTCCGGAGGCAGGTGAATTTGCAGGCTTGGCAGGTGAAGGGTCCGTGGGTGCGTTTCGGGGTGGCTCGGTGGCCGGCGGGGGTTTGGCCGGTGTTAAGTGCGTGGAGGGTGGCGGCGTCATAGTTCAGTCGGGTGGGCTCACATCCTCGAGGACCAGGGGTCCTGGCGCTGGGCGCGGTCCAGGCGCGGATGGGCAAAGACCGGTATGCCTTTGGCGCGCACGCTGCGCGTATGCATGGACTCTGCCATAATGGCGAAGTGGGAGGGAGGAGCAGCTGGGAGGCGGGAGTGGGGTGACGAATGGGAAGGGGGCACAGAGGAGAAAGGGTTGGGGCCACACGGGAGCAGCAGCGGGGATCGGGGGGAGAAAGAGCGGGAAACGGAGGCGAGGGGGCGAAACAATAAACAAAACAACAAGTCACGGGCGGCGAATACAGGCACAAAAAACAAAAAGCAAGCCCAGAATCCTCAGCTGCAGTACCACCGCCGATTCACGGGAAGAAACAGGCACAGACTACCAGGCCCAGAATCCTCAGCTGCGGGGCAGCGGCGAACTCACGGCAGTAGCGGGGGAAGCTGGGGTACACTCACGGGGAGCCACGCAGTGTGTGCAGCGACCGGCCCTGAAGCAGGGTCAGGGGTCACAGCTCACCACTGCGTGCGCTCTGCCATAGATGGCCAAGTGGGAGGGAGGAGCAGCTGGGAGATGGGAGCGGGGCAGCGAATGGGAAGGGGCACAGAGGAGAAAGGGGCGGGGCCACAGGGGAGCAGCGGCGGGGAGCAGGGGGAAGGAAGAGCGGAAAACGGAGGCGAGGGGGCGAAACAATAAACAAAACAACAAGTCACAGGCGGCGAAGACAGGCACAAAAAAACAAAAAGCAAGCCCAGAATCCTCAGCTGCAGGAGCAGCGGTGATTCATGGGCAGAAACAGGCACAGACTACCAGACCCAGAATCCTCAGCTGTGGGGCAGCGGCGAACTTGCTTCAGTAGTGGGGGAAGCTTGGGTACACTCACGGGGAGCCGCGCAGTGTGTGGAGCGACGGGCCCTGAAGCAGGGTCAGCGGTCACCATGTGTCTTGTGCCTGGAGGACTGATGAACTGGTCCCGATCAGCAGTCCTGATCAGCGGAGATCTCCAGCGCAGCCCAAACCTCCAAGCTGGCCCGGAAAAGGTACAGTGATCCAGCCTTCGGACCCTCGAGGTCCCAATATTTGCCTGACCCTACGTAGGCAACATTGACTCACCATTGCTTGAAGCAGTACTGATTCTGGGCAGACACCACCGTGTACGGCCCCTGGAATAAGTGTTTTGATGATTTTATCAGTCTAATGAAACAGCATGCAGATGAATGTGACTGGCCTCCTTCACCGGTGCGCTGAGAGTTTTCTTTTGTCAATCTAGAGCAGGGTCCTTGAATTGCACTAGAACGTACCATAAAGGCTCTACTCAAAGCGCAGGTGCTTCTGTACCAGAGGTTTACTTGGTGTGTCTAATGTGATACTTATGTGATACTTTAGGCCTGCATAACTTACTCGGTACTTATGGGATTATTGTCATTGTAATCTTGTTTTGTTCAGGATAAAGAGTACACATGCATATCTGGAGAAGCATATGTTGTATTCATGTAGTTTTGGCCTTAATGTGGGTATAATTTAATAAGATATATTTATATACCCACCTGTGGAGTCTCTTTGTGGTGTATTCATTGTGTTAGTGTGTTAATCAAAAACTTTTCACATTGCCTCTGTAGATAAGCCTGCCTGCTCTGCGCCAAGCTACCAGAGGGTGAACACAGGTTATCCTGGTGTGTATCTGATGTACCCTAACTGGAGTGGTGTGGTCTGCTTTGCTTAGGCGCATACCCTAGCCAACCAGAAACCCCATTTCTAACACCAAGGAAAACTGGGACATTTAGTAGTCTAAATACCTCCCCAGACACTGGCTTAGTTTCTCCTCCCAGTACACTACAGAGGAAGGGGTTTGCTTTGCCATAGTGGTAAGGAGGGTGGATGAGGTCCTGGAACTCAGGCTGCCCTCAGTGGCAGTCAAGACAAGCATCTTAATAGAGGTGATTTAGCCAGGAATTGCCCACAGAACCTATCCTCCCCTTTAATGAAGCCTTCACAGATGTACTGCTAGGGACATGGGCCAAGCCTTGCACAGGGGCTGCTGTGCACAGGGCAATTGCCCAATACCATCACCCCACTCCCAGGGACCCAGGACTCACTCCAAAGAGTTTAGTCTCCTAAGTTAACCCTGGTGCTTTCCCTAGCATACCACGGGATATGGAATCTAAAAGGCTTAATAACGTTGGTAAGAGGATTTTCTCTTCTGCCATCCTAGCACTGTAGTCGATGAACACTGCAAGCTCATTGGGCTGATAAAACCACACAGTTTGGGATTCAATTGCACAAGTCCTGCCCACCCTCTCGGAGGAGGGCTGATCCATACTGACCCAGGCTATTGCCAATGGAAGAGAAGCAGCAACGTTCATAATTTGCTGCGACTGGATACGAGCGACATGCTAGGCAGAACACAACTTCGGGCTGAGGTCTACTGGCTTCTCTAGGAATGTTAAGGCATCCCTTATTACCATGCCCTTCGATGGCACCCACCATTTCAGCCATAAGGCAGATTGAGTGCTGGAGCGCTTTAAGGACAGCTGAGCCACTGCCAAGTCACTGGGCCTCTCCATGACCCCACATACGCCCCATTCTGCTTTTCACCCCTTCCATGGCTATGGTAGGAGCTCCCAGCTGCATCCATTCCCACCCAGTCAAACAGGCCGACAGACTCCCCGAGTCCTATTGTGGCTGTGGCACACACAATCCTCTTAGGATACACTGGCAGAGGTCTACCCAGTCCGTCACCCCCCAAAACCCCTTTAGTAGGCCATCTTACCATCATGGGCACCCACTGGGTGGCAGAATCCAAAATCACCTGCCCAGCTGGCAGTTCATAACATCACACAAGTGGTCACTTCAAACTGTTCAGCGGGGTTATTCCATACCTTTTTTTTTAAGCCTCACCACTCATACCATCCTCCTCAAATTGGTAAATGGAGAGTCACCTCTCTCTGCTCCATTAAGAAGATCAGGCTATTTTGGCCAAAGGAGCCATTTAGATGGTGTCCTCTTCAGCAGCAGGTCATAGTTGCTATTCCCACTGCTTTCTGGAACCCAAGAAGGACAGAGGCTCTGGCCTATTTTACACCTACACCCTCCCAACTTTTCCAGAAGAAGAAATTCAAGATGCTAATGTTTACTCAGGTTATGTCTGCTCTGGATCCTGGAGACTGGATGGAGCACTGGATATGCAAGACACCTAGCTCCATATCCCCGTCTTGCCTTCCTACAGGCACTACCTGCAGTGTATGGAAGTCCACAAGCATTTTCATGTGGCTGTGCTCCCTTTTGGTTGTACCAGTGCCCCTCGGGTGTTCACCAAGGTGATGGTAGTGGTTGCAGCACATGTGTGAAGGTCAGGGGCTCCAGTCTTCCCCTAGCTCAATAACTGGCATATGGAGGGGGGCTCGTCACAGGCAGGTGTCTCCCACCTCCAGACTATGCCAGACTGTGTACATTCACTGGGATTCACTATCAACGTGCCAAAGTCACACCTGACTCTCTCTCAGGCACTACCTTTCATATGAGCTATTTTGGAAGCTGTGCAGTTTCAAGCCTATCCTCCGGAACTGCGAGTCCAATATATTCAGTCTATGATTTCGATGTTTTTGCCTCTATTCTAGTTTTTGGTGAGACTGTCTCGAGGCTGCTAGGCCTCATGGTCACCTGCATCCGGCTGGTAATACATGCACGCTAGCATATGTGGGTTCTGCAGTGGGACCTAAAGTCCCATTGGGTGCAGAATCAGGGGTATCTCTTGATCTGGTCCAGATATGGGAGGGCACTGCAAAAGACTTGCAGTTGTGGCTGACAAACCATGATTGGGTCAGCAGTAGACCCCTCTCCCTTCCCCATCCAGAACTTACTATGGTGGCAGATGAGTCACTTCTGGGTTGGAGCGGCCATCTGGGAGAGAGATGGAGATCAGAAGACTCTGGTCTCCCACAGAGTCTCGGCTCCACAACAACCTGATGAAGTTGAGAGTGATATGTCTGGCATTGAAAGCTTTTCTTCCTTAGAACAAGAGAAGGATAGTTCAGGTGTTCATGGAAAACCCCACCACCATGGGGTATTGCAACAAACAGGGCGGGGTGGGGTCATGAATCATGTGTCAAGAGGCCCTGTGCCTCTGGAAATGACAGGAAAGTCAGTACATATTCTGGTGCATCAACATCTGATGGGCTCCCTGAATGCCAGAGCAGACAAACACCACTGTCAGTGACTAGTGGATTATGAATGACTTCTCCATCCGGAGGTGGTGCTAAGTCTCTTCAGCCAATGGGGATAATTTTGGTTAGATCCATTTGCCACCGCAGAGAATGTGCAATGTCAGCACTTCTTTGAATTGGAGTTTCCAGGGCGACTCTCGTTTCGAGATTTCGACATCAAGCACCTTTGGCAGCACCAGAGAATTAAAAAAAACACAGATACAATTCAGACTAAAACAAGATACAATTGAACACAGGAATTCCATTTTTTCACGAAGTCATGAAAAAGACACTAGTTAGCATAAGCCAGAGCAGCACCCGCCAATGCTCCCACTCCCCCAGACAAAGATAAACAGTCTTTCCAACATAGAGCAAAGTCACCTTTTGTAACTGCACTTCCCATGCATGAAGTTTCTACAAGGTCTAAGGCCCTGAACTGTGCCTATTGGTGTGCTTATGGCTCAATGGGTTACTTACCCTGAAATATGAGCTCTTTGATCTGGCTACTTTAACTCAGGATCTTCTCTGAGAAACTGTGCTCTTGGAAAAACCTCAAAGTTGTACTGTGCAAAGGCAAGGGTAGCTCCATTGAAGATCAGCACTGAAACACCTTTGAGTAGTGCACCCTCATGGGTTACAATCGTGTTTAAGTGTCAAGCCAAGGCAAGCCAACTCACAGTGTGTAAACCTGATTTGAAGTAAGCTGCCATTTACAGACCACAACTGAAATGCAATAAAATAAAGTGTTCCAAAGCTGCACTGATCATCATGCTGTTGGTAATATGAAATTGATAAAACTGCCATGAGAATGATCTGTGTTTGGTGAATTAAATAAATCCATATGTAGAACATTTTGCCACCTTTCTCTGCATACTGAAGTGGACACATTTGTAAATGGATTTACACATCTGCAAGGCAAAATGCAGTCACTTATAGTAAAGTTAGCCAATGGCTGAAGTAGGCTAACCCATTTCCCCATGCTGTATGCTGGGGTGGGAGGAAAAAAATGTGAATGACATAACAATTGACTGATAGATAAAGAGGGCTGGCTGAAAGGCCCTATAGGTATAATATACTCCTGATCTACCTGGGCACAACCTACTATGAATTCTGCTCAACTGGGCCAAGTACCCCGTCTGCACTTGACTCTCAGTGGTAGCTGTGGTCGGACCGTTAAGAATCGTTTGGAGGAGAGGTATATACAGGTCAGTGAACATGACTCATAATTCAAAGTGCAAACAGTACAAGCAATAAGTCAATGTCCAGCCAAATAATTGCTTATATAAGAATAAGTAGCATTTTATTGCTAACTGTACACATGCAAAGAAATGTGACATTCAAAAGAAACCTCATGATCGCCCATGAGGTGGGGTCTCTAGTAGTTGATGGCCGGCCAAATACTGTGGCAAAGTTGGTACTGTCATTATGTTGTGGTACGAGCACTGGCTCTTCCAGCCTCAGCCGCCCTGGGTCAGACAGTCGCACTTCTTGGCCCTACTTGAAGAGGTAAGTTTACCGGTGGCCCCCTCTGGCATACACGGCAGCACAGTGGTAAGTGCGTAGAAAGACCTGCATGCCTGCATGCCATTCAACACATTGCTCAGTCTACAGTAGCCTTCTCCTGGCATACAGGGGACGCCAAAATCAATCTTGCAGAAAGGGGAGTAGCCAATCGGTGCTCAACCGAATGCTCACATCTGACGCAGGGCGTCCTTACAATAGGGTGCCACACTGATCACTGCTCCATCCAAAACTCTCCTCATCCTCACAGGGCACACTGGTCTCAGCAAGCAGGCAGCCACTTGTGCACCAGGCTCTAGGGCAGGTGGACTTGGTTTCCCTGGTGATGTCCCCTCACCCAGCAAGGAGACTAGCTGGCCTTGGCCCCTACCCTGGTCATGGGCAGAAGTCTTGCAGAGCTTCCCTATCTCACACAACCCGTATGGCTACTAAGCAGATGACAAACGTTTTTGGACCCAACCTCTCTTTCATAAAGTCATTTTCCAGACCAAATTTAATTTAGGGTCTGGGTCTTTGAAGTTTTGTGTTGGGGTCCTGCTTCTTTTAAACTGGGCACTTCTCCTTTCCATCTTCCTTCATGAAAGAGGTCTGCCACAGCAGGCCCAATTTTGAAGATGATTGTCCACAACTGAATTCATAGGAGTGACCAGAGTTCACACCTGGATGTCAGCCACAGTGATATGTGCATCAAATGGTTAATCCCAGATCCCCTGCCCTACTCTTTATAATTCTCTTATCAACCCATCTCCCTTCCTGACATGTGCCCAGACCCCTTCCTTGTGATATATCACTGAATCAAAGAGCAGCCTTTTTAAATGTAAAGGGAGTCTCTTCCTTTTCCCTCCAGTGTGTCCCAATCAGCTCACAGGAATGCAGCAATGCACAAATCTGTTTAGGGATTCCTGTCCTCCTCATATTTTTAGCAGCCAGGCCTGGGTTTCCTAAAATGGAACTCAGGGTCCTCTCTACAATGTAACATTGCAGGCACAGTCACTCGTTGTACTTTCACAGCACCGTTTGGGTCCAGCACTGTTACCTCTATGCATTGTACCCTTACATGTATACATGCATTCAGTACACCCACTCAATCTGAGCACACTATTAGACACTGACGTTTTTCTATCTTTAACCAGGATGTGTCCTTTCAAACTACACACACTGCCAGCCCACACACGCACTATGTGCACACTGCACAGCTCTTGACCGTTTATGTATTATACTTCACTCAAACACATATACACTCAGTGCATGTTTTATCCCCACATGCACTACACAGCACTATTGCTCTCATGTAATGTGTCTCTCTCTGTATACATACACCCAGTACATGTATTAACCATACATGCACTGCACAGTACTGCTCCATCCTTGGAATGTACCCTTCTGAGGCATCCATACAACTAACGCAGAGTCACTAATCCTGTGCTGCGCAGCACTCCACAACTTACCTGATGTAGTATAAGGGTGAGTTAGGCACACAGCAGAGTAACTTTTGAAAAGATGAGTGCGCCTGTAGACTTCACTCCAGTGACCCATGGTAAAAAGGTCCTGTTCACTTTTACAGATCACTACACGGCACGGTATGCTGCCACCACCACGCCTGGTGAAGGCGATAGCATTCCACCACTATTAGGGTAGCACTTTGGGTGCCCCTCCTGGTCTAACAAGACGGCAGTCCATGAGATAAACCTATATCATGGCACACACGCATGATACGTGTTCACCTATGTCAAAAAAAATCAGCTCTGGGGATCCAGACAACAGTAAGGTCTTGGCTAGCACCAGACTTCAAAAGTGCAGAATACAACAGTTATAAAAATAAAAGTGCAGTTATATTATCTTTATGGCCTCACTCCATAATTGTGACTGGGATCACATCGGTTACCCATAAGATTGTGTGCAAATATGTGCCATCCTCTTTCAGTCATGAAATCATAATGCTTTAAATCTACAGTCACTTTATGCCATAATGCATAAAGGCGATATACGTTTTTCAAGAATGTTGCAGCTATTTAAACCTCACTGGACAATATTCAAGTGTTTTCACCGACAGAATATGAGACTTTGAAGGGTGCTTGTAATCTGTGCATAATACCGCGCTTTCAATGATATATAAACTATGCACTATTTGAGTTTTGTTTCAGAAGACTAACTGTGATTAAATATTACCAAATTACTTATCCGCAAATAACTTTTGGTTCAGATAGTAATTTAAAAAAATGAATTACCTTATAATTAAATTATGTGAAACTAAACTGCTCTTCTGCTTGAACCCTTCTCGCTAATGACTAGAGTTACTGACTTCGAATATATTTTTGTGTATAACTGCAAAGATAACACGCCAAATGTTACCGTAATTACATTACACCGCACTTGCATTCACAGTCACAGAGGCAGTGCCATTAGCAGAGCTATAGATTTTATCAGCAAGCAGCAAAGCAGAATACAATTAGGCACCTTGAATGCAATAAATCCCAATCGTGTAAAACTTAACTGTAAAAATCGTATTGCCATACACACTGACAATGAGTGCATATCATTAAAGTTATGTATCCACTAAAGACCTTTGTTAATCAGTTTCTATTTGGATAATCATAACTAGTAACCCGTCTTTCTGTCAAAGAAATCAGTGGATTCTTGTTTTAAACTGATGTGGCAGTTAGGGAAATGTTTTAAAAAAAAATGTATTTACTCATCCATGCAAATGTTTAATATATAGGCACCGGTATTTCGCAGACTACAGTACACATTAAAATTACATGGATTAGTAACTTGCCTGGGGTTTTGGAATTTTTCCAATTATTATATATTTTGAAGAGACTCTCTTATTTTATCTGAGGCATGAAATAACTCCAGGGCCAATTTTCTTGCACTTGAAAGGGATAGTGTGTCTAGCTTACACACTCTCGATGGAGGTCATAACCTCAATAGAGCCATCTTGAACAAGAGCGCCAAGGATAGCGGGTCCCCTTTCTTGAAAATGCATTTGAAGCACTATTTTAGCACATGTAACAGGGTCCTTTTTATATTGCCGTCGTCGTTTTAAAAATAACATGGAAAATGATGCCTTTAGACGTCTCTCCCAAATGTATCATTCTACTGAAAACTAGAGCGCCATTGCAGTCAGCTGGGATTTTCACTGCTCTAAGGAGCCTGGAAGTGCCGGTTGTCTCAATCTTTGATACTGCTCGCAGATTACAAAGTTTACACTTGCAGATCCCACAAGATTTCCTGCTTCTCCAGCATCTCTCCCAAAATCTAAGCTTGGTTAAACTTTATCCATAGCAACTGCTACAAAAGTCAACCCCACTTAACCTGCCATTTTATTTGGTGAGAGTCTGACACAAAATACAGGAGTTGAAAAGAAAATTGTGCCTTAGCGTAGGTGCAATGCTATTGTCATGTGTCCCGTGCAAGCCCATTGTTGTTTTCCATATGTTAGCCTGAGCATGTTGCAGGTTGCTCAGCGCACGTTACTGTCTGAAAGTTTTTTGCTTGTGCCACGCTGTACTTTGACACATAATCTGCAGTTATTTTTAGTTTATAGACAAGGTCATACAACAATGCCACTTATTATTCTGTTCTGGTAAGGCCCTAGCACCTAGACTAAGCACACAAATACAGCTGCTGTTTGGGGACATGTACTCTTTGTCATATAGGTATAAACAGACATGCAAAAAACACTTGGGGAGAGATTTTAAGAGAGAAGATCGCAACTACATCTGAGATGTAGAACTTTCATCTTTCCATGCTAAGGTATGGGATCCGCAGTAAACACCCATAGACCTTCTGATATATAATCACTTTGTTTCTGTATAAGGGGATGGGGGAGTCTACCCTGTCTAATGTTATGACAGCTCCTTTTATGATTTATGGATTACTTATTATGCTAACCATATTTGTGTTAGGCATCTTCTTACTTTTTGTGGCACATATTCTGCATACTAGAGCACAATAGTTAAAATAAACATTTCATCGGTTAAATCTGTTATTAGCATTTCAGAAAAGAATAACAAGCCAATACAGCAGGGGAATAAAGTCAAAGGAGGTAGCAACCTCCCGGCAATTGGTCACTTAGTACTTATCTGCAGTTGGTACAGAACAAAAAACAAAAGAAAAACCCTCCTCCCGCAAACCGCCCCCCTACTCCCCCTTCCCAGCCCCACTCACCCACTTGTATTTCACATTATAGTACAAAAAAAAAGGGATGCGATCATTTCTCGTGTGGCCCTCCGGCTTTGGAACCTCTTAGAAGCGTAAGAGTCTGAGGTACCCTGGGCATGTCAGCTCGTAGAATTCCTGTGATATTAATGACACATAGGGACTCCATACCTCTTGAAACTCCTTCACCTTCCCTGCTAAAGACATGGAGATATTTTCCATTCCTAAAATGTGCTATATACTGTGTAACCAGTTAGTGTGTGTGGGTACATTCGCCATTGCCCAGTTGGCCAGGATGGCCTGGACCGCTGCCTCTAGCGCCATGCCAATCTTTCGGCCTCCATTTGGACTTTAATGGATATGTTAATGGGTTTGGGAGACCTAGCAACACATAGGTCGGGAATCTTTCGAGCTGTGTGTCGAGGTGCTTGTCTGTGTCATCTATGACCTAAGTCCAGTAATCTTGTAGGTGTGGACAATCCCACAAAATGTGTATCAGGGTCCCTTTGTCCCCACAACCCCGCCAGCACCTATTGCTATATGAGGGTTTAATTTTATTTATCCAGACTGGCTTATAGTACCAGTATGAGGTGAGCTTAGTTAGAGTCTCTGTGAGAGATGTAATGCGTGTAGTGTGGCGTGCCCAGTAGGCTATACTCTCCCACTCTTTCGTGCTCAGGGACCGCCCCATTTCTTCCTCCCAGAGTGCCCGCCCGGCGTGATAGGTATGGACGTTAGTATGAAGTAGAATTGCATATAGCTCTGAGATCATGCCTTTGTCAGATGATTTAGCCAGGAGCCACCTTTCATACTGGGTAAGGTGGCGTTGTGCATTGTTGCAATTGGAAGGGTGCATAATCGAGTGCATCAACTGCAGATAGTGGAATTGCTCCGATTACGAAAGTCCTCGCACATCTGGGGGAAGGATATCAGACCATCTTGATCGAAAAAGTGGCCCATGGAGTTACATGCTGACTCCCTTCAGATAGCAAAATCTGAGGCGTTCGCGCCTGGTGTTAAGTCCGGGTTCTCAAGAAGAGGAGACAAAGGGGATGGAAAGGTGGTGAGACCCATTTTAATACTAGTACAGTCCCTTGCTGATGAGGGCACCCGGGTTATTGGGGACATGTACAGACTTTTGGGTCTGTGTGCTTTGGGAAGGAACAGGACCTTCCATAGGGCCGTGCCCGCCACAGCCCTGTCTTGGAAAAGCCAATGCTTCTCCGATTCGGGGCGGGTCCAATATACTAAATATCTCAGTTGTGCCGCTTTAAAGTAGAGTTGCAAAAAAGGAATTCCTAGTCCTCCGGCCTCTGGGGAAAAATAACTGAAGGACCCCTTCATGCGCAGTTTTTGACCTTGCCAGATGAAGTGCACTAGCTCTGACTGAAGTTTGGCAATCGTGCTCCGAGGAGGAGAGAGGGGCAAAGTCTGGAAGAGGTATAATATTTTGGGAAGAGCCGTCATCTTACAGGCCACAATTCTTCCTAGCTGGGAAATTTGCAGGTGTTTCCACCTCCCCAAGTCATTCCCTATTTGCTGGAACAGTGCTTCGTAGTTGCTTTCCAGTGTCGCTTGAATCGTGCTAGCTAGCTTTATCCCTAAGTACTGGATGGTATCCGTGGCCCACATCAACGGGTATTGGGATGCCAGGAGATCTACTGTCCCCTGAGGCACAGAGAGATTTAGTGCTTGGGATTTAGTTAAATTAATTTGGAACCCAGACACTGCCGTAAAGGCCCCTAGTTCTTCCATAAAGGCCGGAAGAGAGAGCGTAGGAGATGCCAGGGATACAAGGATATCGCCAGCATAAAGGCTAATTGTATGTCTATCTCTGCCACATGGAACACCTGTAACATACGGGTAGTCTCGGATCCTCTGGGCCACAGGCTCCATATACAGGGCAAATAATAAGGGCCAGAGTGGGCAGCCCTGGTGTGTACCTCTGTGTATGGAGAAAGGGTAAGAGGTGAAGCCGTGGACCCGGACTTTAGCAGTAGGACACCTGTCTCTGATCCCGAAATGCTCCAGCACTTGGTTGAGGTATGGCCAGCGGACCAGGTCAAAAGCCTTCTTGGCATCTACCACCCGAAGCATATATTCCCCTGGAACCTATTCGCCTTGTCAATGATATGTAGCGCTCTTTTGATATTATCGCTAGCTTACCTTTGAGGAATAAAGCCTGCTTGATCCAGGTCCACTAAAAAGGGGAGATATGTGTTAAGTCTAGGGACAATGATACTTGTGAAGAGTTTAAGATCAACACTTAAAAGAGAAATGGGCCAGTAGGAGCTGCATTGTTGTTTATCTTTCCCAGAACTATTATATAGGTTTTGAGCATTTCAGGTGGGATCAACCCGGGGTCCGAAAAGGAGTTAAATAGTTTTGTGAGGATAGGGGCCAGGGTGGGGCAGAAGGACTTATAAAAGGTGGCCGACATCACATCTGGGCCTGGCGACTTCCCAAGCTTGAGGCGTGCTATCGTCGAAATGACCTCCTTAATACAGATGTCCTCATTCAGAGCATCAGTTTGGTCTGTAGTAAGGGCAGAGGTCTTAGCCCCCAACAGGTAGCAGGATCCAGCCTCCACGTCTAGCTGTTGGCAGTCATATAAATGCTCATTAAAGGCTGTGAAGGCATTCACTATGTCTGGGCCTTCGGTAACGAGGTACCCTATGAGGGAGAAAAGCTCGTCAATGCCCTGCTCCTGCCGTTTGGCCTAGAGGGGAGGAGCCAGGAGCCTGACACATTTGTCTGCCCGATATAATATGAGTGCTGAATACAGAGTGCAGAGTGTTGTTCCCTATCCGTGTCTAGTGCAGCTAATTGAACACAGATACTGGATAATTGATGCCAAACCCTTGGAGGTCCAGTGCGCTGATGTATGCGTTCCAGTTATTTGATTTGTCCTGCAAGGTCTTCTTTCTTTGCCCTACGCAATTGATTATCTGCAGAGGAGATATCAATGAACTCCCCTCGCATGACGGCTTTGAGGGCGCATCATAATGTCACCGGGAAAGTTGCATTGGTGTCATTATGTGTTAGATAATCTTCAAGAGATTGTTGGATTTGCTTTTAACCTCTTTGCGGTGCAACAGGGTGTCCCTTAGTCCCGAGGATTGGGGAGGGAGCACGGGTGGGGGTAGGGAGAGAGAGAGAGTGTTACCGCCCCATGGTCTGATAGTGTAGTTGTGTGTATCTCTACCTCCCTAGTGAACGGGAGAATTTCTTTAGTGTCTAGAGAGGGGTCCAACCTAGTATATGTTTTGTGGGTGTTGGAGTAATATGAGAATGCTTTGAACTGTGGGTGTTTGATTCTCCATAGGTCCACTATACTGATACTGATTATATGAACTGAGCGCTGAGCGCTGAAAACGCCAATTCGCTTCCCTGAGATCTATTCAGGGTAAATCTTCACTCAGCTTAAAGCGCACCCTCGCAGACGGCAGCCCACTCTAAGAGGCCCTAGCGAGCGCTGTGTTTGAATAATTAAAGGCACGGTAATTTTTAAACTGAGACCGCACCCTCGCAGACGGCAGCCTAATCTAAGAGGCACCTAGCGAGTGCGGCGAATTGAACTGCATTTTTAATATATATCACTGCACTGAAATGTATTTTAATCCACGAAGTAACTGAGCACTTGATTGCACTGTGATTGATTTACCTGTGCTCCTGCCAGGCGTGCTCCCCGTTCCACCACTGGAAGTCCGGTTTGAGTGGAGTGAAAGAGCGCCACAGCCGGAAGTGTCCCCCAAGCACCTCCGGTCTGAAAGAGGTCAGATCTCTAGTTCCACGCCTCACCCCCCTGCATAAAAGCCAATGCCTCCTGTCCAGCTCAGCGGGCGCGCCGGACTCGCGCCGGAGTCAAGCCAGAGTCCTGCCCGTCTGCGCCCGGAACGGACCGGAGGCCACGTCCCCTACCCAACCCACTCCACCCCAGGGCTCGCCCAGGATCATATACTCCTCTGAAAATGTACGAGCTCTAAACACCATCTTACGCCAACCCCACGTTCCACCTCATTACATCTACACCGACCCTATAGGAGGTCCATTCAAATGCTCTCTGTGCAGAGGAACGACCCCCCACAACGAACATTCAAAGCCAGTTCAAGCAGCAATCGTCAATGCACGGTCCCTTCCTAAACATAAAATCGACATTTTAGAGCTAATTACCAGCTACTCTTTGGACATACTCTTCGTCACAGAAACATGGGGAGACGAAGCCTCAGGGCCGGACTTCAAAGCGGCACTCCCAGACGATTACGGCATCTATAGGCAGGATCGCAAGTCCAACAAAAAGGGAGGTGGGATAGCGATCATTTGCCGTAACCACTTCCAGGTAAAAACTGTTGCAATACACCAAACCCAATGCAAAGCTTACTCGTTTACCATTACCCTTGCCAGCAACCAATCCTTAACAGGTATATTGCTCTACCGACCCCCAGGCCCCCGCACAAACTTCCTGGCAAATATTAATCAGCTTAGTGAATTGGCTGCTAGAACCACACACTATACATTGCTCGGGGATTTCAACTTTCACTTAGAAATCTTAACAGATAACGACACATCCCGGCTCATTAATGACTTGGCAGCGGTGGAACTACAACAACTCGTCTCCGCACCAACACACACAGCAGGACACACACTGGATGCAATCTTTACCAACAACTTAGACATCACAATAAACAAAATCCTTCCCCTCACTTGGACCGATCACTCAGCAATTCTATTTTACATCAAACCCAGACCCCCTCATTCAAAATACATACCCCTCATCCCCCATCTGACTACCTGAGACTGGAGAAACATAGATCTCAATCTACTCTCAGACACACTCAGCAAGTCACTTAACTGTACAGAAACTAACCCAGATATTGCAGCTAACACATACACCTCTCATTTAGAGAAAGCATTCCTAACTCTAGCCCCAACCAAAACCTCAAAACGCAATAGAAGGACACCTTCGGCCCCCTGGTTCACAGAACAACTGCGGTTGCATAGATAACACTGTCGAAACTTAGAGCGACATTGGCGGAAACACTACGACACCGAAGACAAGATAGCATATAAATCCGCCCTTTACAATTACACACAACTTATACTCGCGGAAAAAAGCAATTATTACACCACCCAAATTGACCAAGCAAAATGCTCCATGAAAAAATTGTTTCAGGTTGTTGACCACTTATCCACGCCATCGAACCCACCCCCACAAACTTCCCAGGCCCTCTGCAACTCACTAGCAGAATTTTTTAAGGATAAAGTCATGTCAATCTTCACAGACTTCTCCCCACAGCATAACCAAAGGACTAAGCCACTCAATCCACCTAACATGCCAGACCTCCCGAGCTTCATGGAGTTTCACAAAGCACACCCGACCATATTTTTCAGCTGATTTTATCCATTAAATCACGTTCACCTCTAGATCCATGCCCCCCCTCCATTCTCAACTCAATCCCAGAAATCATCACCCCCACAATAGCCAATATATGTAACACCATGCTCTCCAGTGGCACATACCCATCTATATGGAAAAACACCATCATCAAACCCTTGCTTAAAAAACCAACACTAGATCCCTCGGTACCAGCCAGCTATAGACCCATTGCCTCCCTCCCATTTCCAGCAAAAATCTTTGAGTCCATTATGAACACACAATTGTCAGAATACATCCGCACAAATACACTGCTGGATGACTCCCAATTCGGCTTCAGACAGGGGCACGGCACAGAGACCGCCCTTATGAAAGCAGCAGATGAGATCAGAAGGACTATGGATGATGGAGGAGCAGCAATCTTGATACTCCTATCTGCGGCTTTCGACACGGTTGACCATACCACCCTGATCAACCGTGTCGAAACAATAGGTATCAAAGATAGGGCCAGGGACCTCCTCACATCCTTCCTCGCCAACCGCAACCAGGCGGTAAAACTAGGCTCATTTGTTTCCCCCACATTCTCCCTCCCATGTGGACTACCGCAAGGATCCTCGCTAAGTCCGACCCTATTTAATATGTATGTCTCGGACTTAGCAAGGGTAATCAAGGCTTACAACATCAATCTCGCGACCTACGCCGACGACACACAGTTGGTCCTGTCCATCCACAAGGACGGTACCAAAATAGCAGCTAACTTTAAAGAAGGAATGAGAGCAATCAGCAATTGGATGGCCGTCAATTGCCTAAAGCTGAACTCATCAAAAACCGAGGTGATGATGCTCAGCAAGGTTCAACCAATGTGGTCTCCCCAATGGTGGCCAGAAGAAATGGGTGTACCACCTGAACCAGTTAGTAAAGTAAGAAACTTAGGGGTCATCTTCGATGACAAGTTACACTTCGACCACCACGTCAACTTGGTGGTCTCCTCATCATTCCATACACTGAGGAAAATTAAAAAGATACTCCCCTATCTCCCTAAATCAGCAGGAAAAACCCTTATCTCCACCCTGGTCTTCTCACGCACAGACTACTGTAACACAATTCTCCTCAATGCCCAGGAGAAAGTGATCACCAAGCTCCAAATGGTGCAAAACGCCTCAGCCAGGGTCCTACTGGGAATTCCCAAATACAGCTCCATCTCACAACATCTTCGCCAATTACATTGGCTTCCCATCAGGAGTCGAACCAAATTCAAGTCACTCTACATTGCCTATAAGGCAATCCACAAAGTTGGACCACAATTTCTTAAACAAGCTTTCAGACCATATGCTTCTAACAGAGCGCTACGTTCCGACTCAGCCCACCTTCTCAATGTCCCCCGGACAAGAAGAGTCAACTGGGGTGACAGGTGCTTCACCACTGCTACTGCAAAACTGTGGAACTCCCTTCCCCTTAGCATTAAAACCAGCCCATCTCTCCTCATGTTCAGGAAACAAGTGAAAACATGGTTGTTCTCACAGTAATCACCCTCTGCACGTCTATTCAAACTCAATAGCGCCGAGACACCCCTGGGTAATTGCAGCGCTGTAAAAATTGCAAAAACATAAACATAAACATAAACTATCCCTAGTTGCTTCAACCGCGACAGTCCATCCATTGACAGTGCACCAGACTTGTCATATCTCTGTGCCGATCTGTCCAGTGAGTTGTCAAAGACAAGGTTTAGATCCCCTCCCAGCAATACCATTTGAACCCCTGATCCTGGCGCCCTCTCTATAGCCCTATGCAGGAACTCTTTCTTGTTTATCGTTGGGTGAGTATAGTGAGCCAATCACGAGTGACCTATCTGCAATAGTAAACCGATATATTAGCAGTCGACCCCTGATTTCGTTGATGGGTGCACTGCTTAGCCCAGCCTGCTGATTACCTACTCACAGAGGCCTCCCCTTGAATCTCCTGTCCTCCTTGCCCCCTATGATAGCTGGTAAGAAGGGGGGATTCACGACCTCCACTTCGTCGGTGGATCACTGCTTTCTCTCCGGTGCTGATGGGGTCCTCTGATTGGGCCGGCCCACCGCTTACTGACCTGTTGGTGCCTCTCATAAAATTTGCCGTCCACTGGCCCTCACTGGACACTTGCGCTTTGGAGAAGGGTGCAGTGCGGCAGGACCTCGCCTTCGCGTCCTACCTCCTCTGGGTGTAGAGTCAAATCTGCAGCTCTCGTGTAGCCCCGATCCGGACTGGGGCCTGCACCTCACGGCCTCCGCGGCTCTCTGTCACAACCGCTGTTAGTAGGGCTCATCCCCCACCTGTGGGGCTAAATGCCCGGTGCCACACCACAGCCACCCCCTCTGCAGATGATGCAGGCCTCTCCGGTGCCAAGTATCTCCCGCTCCTGGCCCAGGAAGTGATGCTGAGGACCGCGTTCGGTGGGAGAGTCATCAAGGCACGACTTGCCTCAGCTCCATCTTGGCCACGCCCCCAAAATACATATTTTAAACTGTACTCATGTGTCTGTCAGATCTCATTGAGGACAAGTATCACTGTGAGAGCGAAAGGTTGTGTCCTGTCATCGCGATTGCTGAGAGGGTCGGGAGTGTTGGGTTCTGTGGTGTTTTTAACAAGTCCATGGAAGTCCTCCGTGGATGTCTTCACACATGATGTCCAGATGTCTGTTGAGCAATCCTAAAGTAGTAGAAGTATGATTTGTTATCTCTTCTCTAAAATAGAATGAAAGTATGTGTTCTGTGAGAATGTATCATTGTATGACCCTGCTAAACCTGACAAGAGATGTGGTTCAAGTTCTAAAATCCAAAATGGGTCTTATCCGATATCAACATTTTAGACTATAATAAATGATGGCTAGAGAGCTGGACTTACAACAAATGGGGAGAGAAATTACAGTCTTCATATTAGCAGTGTACTCCCACATCGCTGAACAATCTAGTGCCTAAAAAACATAAAGAAAAGAAAATCATGCATAAAAAAATGGGGGACTGAAAAGCCAGTGTTATTTTATTGAACACCGGTCCTCTTGTCTGGGGTACCTTTATAAGCGGACCATGATTGAGGGAGGAAAGCATAGCAGATTGTTCTGTCACACATTTTACCTGAACTTGGTGGCACAATTACAAGGCCCCTGCCCCTCCAGAGTGGCACTTTTTTTATGCTCCGTTGGTGCTCAATGCTGAGCCATATTTACGAAGCTGTGCAAAACCAGCCTGCGTGGATTTTCATGCGTTGTAAATATGGCACCCTTTCACGCATTACTCTGTATGAAAGAGGCATTCCATGGGTTTTTCCTTGGGTGTTCTCACGCAAAACCCATGGATTCTGACGCATTCTCAGATTTACAGGTTTCGTAAACCTGGGAATGCCCCAGATTCTAATGCCTCCCCAGGGGAGATGTTAAAGTTGCATAACAAGGAGAAATATTTTTATTTTGCCTTGTTTTTTGCTCTTTCTATGTGTGCTGGATTCTGCAGTACACATATAAGCAGGAAAATGCCATCAATGATTGGTTTTGTGCAGGAAGGTGTCCCTTCCTGCACAAGAAAAAATCATCCCTGCAATGCAGGCTCTCTTGCACCATGGTGCAAGGGGGCCTGCATTTGCACTATGCAGGTAATTGTGCACCATCACAGAGGAATGCACAGGGATGCGTAGTATTGCTGTAAATATAACGTATTCCTGCACTTTCCGCACCTTGTCCTTTTCTAGTAAATATGCCTCTTTGTTTTTGGGAATTCAAAACCTCCAGCAGGGCAGGGCAGACAACTATGGTCTAGATGGGCTCCATTTAAGTTGATTCCAGGTTCCAAGTTTATCACCAATACCTCTCAGACTTATTGCACGGCAAACATGAAAACTGTAGGATCTTAAAGTCCTGTTTTGCTGGGATCAGTTTGCCAACTTTTCTACCCTAGCATTTAATTTTGGCATGTGATCCCTTTTTGCTGTCCAAAACCATTCAGATGGACAAGGTTGGGAGTTGCAAACATCTCTACTTTCCCTCTCAACTGCCTGACAACTACACATAGGATGGTGTTTTCAGGCAACCTGAGCTCCGGTAATCATATTGCCATGTCTTGCTGATAGTGAGCAGTGACTCTGACACCAACAGTACCACTTTTCTTTAGATAGAGGACACACCTTCCTAGGCAGACCTTTGGGCATGAGGAAATCGAATAGCATGCACTGCAGGTGGCTATTGGGCAGCCTAATATTTCTTCTTAGCCCAGTTCACGAGGGAGCAATTATCAATCTTTCTATAAATTATTTTTTGGTCATTTATACTAGAAATCGAAGTTGAGCACTGCAGCAGGGCTTCACTAATAGTTCAATGGAGGAATGAAACCAACCTAAACAGGCTATAAAAGGCTTTGGCATGTCCAGATCAATTTCTCTGACATATGTATTGATTTTTTTTTACCTAAAAAAAGTTTTATATAGCGCTGGCTAGACCCGGAGGTATCAGAGCGCTTTACGTAAGGTTCCACAGAAATTATAAAATTACTTCAGTTACATGTTACATCAGTTACTAGAAAAACATTTCAACAGTGTAGAAGGCGAAATAAATGGAGTTTAGAAGGGTAAGTGGGTGGGGTAAAGGGGTAGGAGTTAGATAGAATGGAGAGACGAAGGAGGGTCTGCCCAAAGTCTGGCTGGGTAGGTGATAACCGAGGGGTAAGTCCACAGTCCATCTCCTCTTTAGCTATCAAGTAGCTCCACCGGACATCAGCCAAACAGCTAGGTGTCAACGGGAAAGCAATAAAAAAGCAAAAGCAGCAGTAGGGATGAAAAGAGACAAATGTCAGAAATCCGGCTGAGTAGGTGATGGCCATGGCGGTGTGTTGGAGCCAATCTCCCCTATAGCTGTCGGTGCAGCTCCACCGGGAATCGGCCATGTATGCATTTCGGGTTCCACTAGAATAGAGAGAGGAACAGGAGGTGATCCAAAGTCAAGACTCGAGAGGGGTAGGGGGTAAGGAGGAGGGAAGTAAGGTCAGGAGAGACATCGGTCCTGGTGTTACTGGGGAGAGCCTTCCACAACGTTCTCCAGCTGGACACTGGGACAAAGATGATGAGAGGGGAGGTGAGGAAGGGACAGACTCGAGGTTCAGAGCTCCTCGTGGTGAAAAGTGTCCCCTGGCGGCTATCTTAAGGTCAGGCAAGGAGTGCCAAACCCTGTGGGTCCCCACATCCTGGTACTTGTCAAGGATTGCTAAGACCCTTCCTGGGGCCCTGCTATTACTGCTTTCCCCCCTCAGGGTTCCTCTGGGGTGCCCCCGCACCATACCTGAAAATGGGAGGGCCGGCCGCCATTTTGGAGTCAGGCAGGGTGCCTCAGGGTCTCCTTCCCTCTCGGTCTACTTTCAGATCTTGGGCCCCTCATTGCACCAGTACCGTAGCTATCAGGCATCGTATTCACGGTGGACGTGGTGGCTGCCCCAGACACGAAAAGGAAATAAAAAACCACCTCAGGGACCAGGAGGAAGAAGGCGGGGGCAGCACAGCACACCTACAGGATTGCACACAGTAGGAGCCGGTCAGAAGAGCAGCAGTGCACCGGGTCAGAGCCTGCGCACTGATTTAAATGCAGCCAATGTGCGGGGGCTCTCTTCACTGCTGATGCCCTCTGACGCAACCACTGCCGACGGCCGCACCCTTCACCAGGCTGTCCGGCCGATCCTCCCGCTCCACATGATTCCCAGCTCGCTGCCCTACCGGCACAGTGTCAGGGCGGTTGCTCTTCCGCGCTCTCTGGCTCCCGCGGCGGCAGTGCTGCCGTCAGTCCGCTTCACTCTGCTCATCGCCGTTTACCCAGCTCCAGTAGATCAGCTGGTTGTTCTCGGCTCCTCCAACAGAGTCCAGAGATTGACAATGAAGGCAGGCACAGCAGCTGTCTGCGGGGTGCCGCCGACCTCTGGGGAGACCTCCATGGTCTCGGTGATTGTCAGTACAGTCATGCCATTAAAAGCCATGTATGGCTGGTTTAAGGCCCGCCGAATTCCTACTTGTGTAGATTAGCTAACATGTATTTAAATCATTTATTATTATAGGGCATTCCTAACAATATGTTCCAAATTGGGGTGGGTGGAATGTTTTGCTCCACCTGCTGATTTGGTGGAACTTTGATCATGCGGCATTGCTCTTCAACTCGGAGTTCTGGCCAAATTCTGCAAATCGCCACGTAGTGAAATTGTTCTCCCACGAGGCTCCAGAAAATGCAAGCTGGTGAGCGGAAGCGAGATTTGGCTTGCCCCAGTGCTGTTTTCTGAAACGGACAGTTGGAGGGCTACCATTCGAGTAGATTCATCAACTCTAGTGGACACACACTGTTGCTCAACGGATGGAGCAATTTGCGCTGATTTACAGTACTGCTCACATTACCATCACTAAATTAAAGTGCAAGCTGCATATTTTCTGCCCATTGGTAGAACTACACGGAATCCTGCAGAGTTTTTATGTCACTCCACGGAATTCCACAGAGTGAAACTCGCTGAGTTCTGCCCATCCCTAGTTAGAAGTGTCTGGAGCACTTCAAACATATTTCTCTTTACAGTACACAGAAACAATCATTATGCAAGAGAACAAAGATTGCTGGGGTGTATCTAGAAAATGTTTTAAAGTAGACATTAATGTAAAATGAAAAATTGAGAGAAATCGGTGTGTGTTCTCTAAATGAAGCTGGATTTTCACAGTAATTTTACAAAGAAAGGATGAGCAAAACAATGAATGGTTTAGGGGAATGTTGATTCGAAGGATAGAATTGTAAAACATGTCTAGTCTCATTTGTAAAAAGTGGTGACCAGTTAGTTAAAATTATTTAAAGTAGAGGTTGGGAGCCTAATGAGAAAATGAAGTTTGATTTAAAAAAAAGTTGTGATACAATTGCAAAAGGTGACAGAGTGACTGAAAAGTAGAAAAGGGAATCATGGTGATAATAAGTCAGTGAGCAGACCAACAAAACGGTGATGGTGAAAGGCTTGAATTAATCCTAGTTGCTTGTAATTACTTGGGGCTACAAACCATCATTTTTGTGCCTTGGTGGATGAACTGGAATGCAGCCCCAGTGACTAAGATTAATTAATGAATTCCTTCTATCACTTTGTTATTTGATCCAGCAAATGTGCTAAGTGCAAAAGCTATGTCCAGACTTCATTCCTACTGTCAATGTACCTTAGACACCAAATCATACATCACGGCAAAGGCTTTAGTAAGCTGAAACCAGCGAGGTGGGGTTTTTGCTCCCATCTGAAGGGAACCTGGTCTCAGAATTCAGGCTAGACTTTTCCAATTAGAGCAGGACTAGGCTGAAGGCTTATGACAGTTCACTGTCTAGAATGGACAGTGGGGAAAAACTAAAATGTGTCCAAAGTGATGGTCAGTGGCTCAGTTAAATTCAAACATTCCTTCTTCCACAATTGTCTTTCCCCTGCCAATGACATGGAGTCAAATGTTATGTAAAATACTCTCCAGAGACTTTTGTTGTCAGGCTCAATAGCCCTTATGTGTAACTGAGTGGGCCATAACTTATTGTTCGACTATGGTCTGACCGCAGCACTATTTTCAAAATAGGGCTGGATGGTTGCTGAGTTGTATATGGGAGCGTTACCTAGGATACTCCTCTCAAACATCCATAGCCACTTTTGCTGCTTCCTCTACTGCGCAGGCGGGCTCTTCATCGCCTTGAATGAGTAGAATGCATGCTGGAGCTTAGGTCAGCTTGGAAAGTTGCCTCTTAATGTGCTCTCTGGGTCTGCTTGGATCATTGCTATTTGTTATGTAGTTTCCCTTTAACAAATGCTGGAAATGCACTGTGGACTTTCCCATGGTCCTGGGGCTGTTGCTAGAGTTTTACTGTCCTATTATCCTTAAGTGGCTATGTACTTTGACTGTCCTACCCAGCTTGCTCCTCATTCATTAGGATTCCTGAGAAGTTATTTTTGGTCAGATATCTTCCAGTTAGCTAAGTTGTGTCAAAACCCTGCACGATAAGCATCCTAATGATGCTCAAACAGTAACAAATTAAAAACTGCAGTTAAAAGTGGTTACTTTTTACCCTTTCCTATTTGTCAAACGTTGCTAAAATGTTTGAATGCCATATGTGTGTTCCTAGGTGCAGTCTACATTTATTTTATGGCAAAACTTCAAATTAAAATATAGAGCATAACAGAATACTTACTTCATTCCAATTCACCCATCTCAATAACTACCTCATGTCTCTTCACTCAATGGGCCGCACATATTTTTTTCCTTGCAATGCAGTGTAGCAACAAAAGTTTCTGTTTTGCGTAAAAGGGAGAGAGCAGAATAGTGCCATATCTACTAGAACATGGCACTGTTTCTCTCTTTGCCTGTGCTGGTGAACTTTTGACTGCCATTCGCCACCCACACACTTTCATCATAGTGTAATTCGGTGTGCCTGATGTCTTGAATAGTTTTTTTTACTCGAAGCGGTCCTCTTAAGTACCAAATGCTATGCTTAGACGTAGTTTAAAACTTTTCCAATATTTAGGAGTGCTGTACAGTAACGCCCAAATGCAAAGGTGCAATGTTTTGCAGAACACAAAACATTTATCCACCATTAAAAATAAAATAAAAAAATAAGGCTTTGCAACATAAACCATATTGAGGTTGCACGGGAACGCCCATATACCTCCCATGGCAAGGCTTGTTGATGCAAAGAAGTGCAAAATAGCACATAGCACTACTCTGGGTTGCTGTAGGGCTACTTGCTAGTGCAAAATAAGTTTTGTCCTAGAAAGTAAATCCAATTCTAAACTTTGCAACAGTTTATATCACTTTGCTACACAAAACTAGTGTAAGGCATTATTTGATCTGTGGCGTTTTCTGCATGTCAAATGCCAGATTAAATCACCTGAACTCTGAAAAAAGTCCAACCTACCGCTGTTAGTAACAGTGGTATGTTTGAGCTATGGTTGCTACTGCAATATGATGGCTGTTGACGGGCCGTTATGCTGTCTCCCGCCAAATTATTCATGTCTAGGGTGTTAGCTAGTCTCTGTTGCTTGAATTCTTACTGCTTGGCTTTCCCTATTCAACCCTTATTGAAGAGCAAATATGTTCTCTTCCAGTGCTCTGTCTTATTCCCTTTCCTCTCTGGCTCCCTCACACTTCTCCTGATCAAATTGAAATTTGCGTTGCTCACATTCTCTCTTTCTGAATCCTGAAATGAAGCTTCTTGATCCTGAGAGTTGTGCATGTTCACGAGGGGTACAGGATCTGCAACAGTCAGAATGCTGTGATCAGTTTAATCAGGGGCAAACCTGTGTGCTACCCTAATGGATACAGTGTCAGGTGAGGATTCCCATCTGTTATCTGGGCTACTGACGGCGAACTGCTAGGATTCACATCTCTGAACAGGAAAAGAGAGGTTTTCGAATGGGATTTGTTTACCTGATTTTGAGTTGATTTTGTACTTTTGCTTCACATTAATATCCTGTAGGGTGCACTGATCCATTTTCTTGAGTTTTTATTTGAGATAGCTACTCAAAAAAAGTAGCATTTTAGTTTCATAGAAACTACATCAAAACCAGTATTACTGTTTGTAGAATCCAATGTTCTTTTGCCCGAGTCTTTTATATAACAATATATAACACGTTTATTGGCAGTCAGCTAGTAATCAAAACATTATTCTTACCCAGCACATCAAATTGGTTCACTACATCACGGCTAAAACATGAAACAAAAATAAATAATAATTAAGTATATTCTTTGTAAAGGTCAATAGTTAGTACCAGCTATCATATCATTATTTAATCTTTGATATAATAAGTATGGAAATAAAAAAATATGCTGTAAACTTGAGTATAATAAATAATACAACTATTCAATCAAAATATACAGATATAGATAAAATATTACATGAGTCTATTGAAATGTACCCATGTCTTGAGCTTGTATGCTGTATTGATTTTTGTTAAATTGTTTCTGCAGTATATCTATTGTAATGCCTTTAGCTTACTTAGAAATACTTTTTTTAATAACCAATTTTATTCAGTTTCGAAGATAAAACACAAAGTAAAATAAGTCTGTTTTGTAAACACAGAAACCAGATAACACACATCCCAATTGCATATCCAGCCCATGGTACACCTACCACTAGCCCCAAATCTTGTCATGTTTCTGCGGGCATCCTCTTGCTTAATAAATTGGACATTCCTGGTAGGCACATCAATCCAAACCCCTTCGCCACTCCACCAACAAGGAGGTGCGCCAAAGATTGCCACTTGCGGGCAATGTCTGACTTGGCTACCGGCGTGGTCACCACAACAAATCAAATCAAATAGCATTTGTATAGCACAGCACTGTCACCCCTGGGGTATCTGGACGCTAAGAGTGCCACGACTCAGTCCAAGAGCCAGTTTTTGACATTCTTTCTGAAATCCTCCAGGGAGGGTTCTGTTTGGAAATTGATGGGCAGGTCGTTTCAGGTCTTAGCCAGGGGGTGTACGTGCAGGCTAACGCGGTGGAACATAGGTGTCAATCAATAGTTGCTGTAGACCGGTCCTTGACCATCAAAAGAGTGCTCCATCCTCCATCCCCCAAAGCAGTTAAGTTATATTAGAGTTCAAGTTAGAGAAGGCAGATGTGGTTGCTAACAAAAGATTGTTATCAGAATTGACCACTTTCTAGGGCGTGGCTAACTACAGAGGAAAATGGCTGCTTCTTAGTGCAGCTCGGTGACTCCACTTCCCGATCTTCATCTATCTGGCCTAGAATCCACCCAAACATTAGACACCTTACCCGCTGCGGTTGAGGAGACATCTGGAGAGCTTGAGACCCGAGCCGCCTTCTATCGGCCCCAGGGACGGAGCGTTGAGGGGCCTCACGAGCGTCTGGGTCCCCACCCTTGCGTCCAAACCAGACCGAGCAGAAGCAGCTTCTGGGGTGGAGCTCCGGCCAGCATTAGCCGGCGTGCATGATCTCAACCAGAGGAGTGTGTCCCCCCCCCAGGTATCGGGAGAGGAGAAAAGGCAACAGGGGAGTCTAGTGGCTGTGAGCAACCCAGACTTGCGGTTAGGCAGTAAACATAAGAGGCTGGTGGATACAAAACTTGGGCCGGTATCTGACTGCTTTGCTTAAATAAGGAAAGCCCGAGTCAAGGAACAACACTGCCCACATTGATCCCTCCCACACGAACGCTTTCAAATTGCAGAGGTCTGTAACTCTGTTGATTGAGAAGGGTAAACTTGATGGAAAACTCAGAGGACAGCAAACAAAACTGAAGCTGAAAATACTAGAAGTGGCTCATCAGAGCCAGAGACATGGTTAGGCCAGCCTACAGCACCTATAGGAGTACTAAGCAAGTCTGGCACTTAGGCATTAGGGCAACAACAGAGAAGACATCCTGAAGATGACTAAAACACTGTGAGAGGCCTGATGCAGGTGGTGTCCAGAAGACTGTAAGTTCAGCTAAACTCTTGGGGGGAGAGTGGCGTGGGGGAACCTGACAGGCCGCAGAGAGTGCCAATGCAACTATTGGCAGGCAGCAGAGACCGTTCCCGTGACCCACTCACCCCACATCCTACGAGCGTGCTGAGAGGCCCCACAATGACAGCGGAAGAGCATGAAGGGAACCCATCAAACAAAGCTAGACAAAAATACACTCCATAAAAAAGCAGAAGCCCAAGAGGGACTGCATGAGCACAGATCCCCAACCCTTTTCTCACCCCCCTTAGGGACACCCTGTCTCTCCATGACATTATGGCAGCCATACAGGGGAGCTGAATAACGCTGGAAGGCCGCATGGACTCAGTTACGGTCTCACTGAGTCGGGCAGACCTACATAACATAGGGGCAAGAGTGAAGGAAATGAAAGACTCTATGACGACCCTGCTCCAAGACACCGAAATCCTTAAGACGCAGGTGACTGAACTCCAGATGCCAATTCCACTCTAGAGGCAAGACTGGAGGACTACGAGGTGAGGTTGAGACATAACGATGTCTGCAAATTGAGGTCCCAGAGAGGGCAGAGGGACCAGCAGCAGACCTGTTTGTGGGGGATCTTATCCTTAAGCACCTCCAACTGAAGATCCTCTCTAAGTTTTTCACGGTGGAAAGGGCTCATCGAGTGCCAGGGGGCCAGCCCGGACCAGGTTTCCCACCAAGACCTATCCTCGCCCGCTTCTTCAATTTCTGAGACCAAGACGTCGTTATGAACATGCGCCGATGGCTCCACCTGTCCTACAAGAACATGCAAATCACCTTCTTTCCCGATTTCACCCTAAAGGTTCAGAGAGTGAGAAACAGCTTCCTGGAAGTAAAGAAGGCATGGAGAGACAAATGGGTGAAGTACTCTAATGTCTGACAAAATATCGAAAGACAGAATATCGACGTACAAAAAATCAGACCAAAAATATGGATGTCAACAATATCGACGTCCTATCTACAACATGGTAAGTACAAAAATATCGGGAAAAAAATATCGATGTCAAAAATATCGTTATTAAAAAAGATCGTTTTTTTACATGAAAAATATGTAAAATAAATTAAATAATACTTATAAATATAAGAAACATAGTTAAAAATATTTCATAAAATTTAAAATTAATAATTAATATACAAAATGTAATAAACAATTAATTAAACATATATATAAAATATATAATATATATACTTAATAATAATTTTTTATAATTATTTTAATAACTTATAAATAGTTAAAAATATTATAAATTACAAATACATCTATACACATAAAATAATAACATAAATAAAAATTAAATAAATATGTAAAACAAATAACAATAATTAAATTTACTTTTAATATTTTTAAAATTAATGATATACTACATTAGTAAAAATAATACAAAAAATATTAAATAACAGAGGGAATAAAACTACTATTCCAACTCCAAAAAATCAACAGCAAGGAAAAAGTTGGATAGCGTAGGGGTAAAAATTACTATTCCCACTCCAGAGAGTGCAGCAGTAGGGAAAGTGTTGGATAGGATAGGGGTTAAAATGACTATTCCAACTCCAGAGAGTGCAACAGTAGGGAAAATGTTGGATAGCATAGGGGTAAAAATTACTATTCCAACTCCAGAGAGTGCAGCCGTAGGGAAAGTGTTTGATAGGGTAGGGGTACAAATTACTATTCCAACTCCAGAGAGTGCAACAGTAGGGAAAGTGTTGGATAGCGTAGGGGTACACATTACTATTCCCACTCCAGAGAGTGCAACATTAGGGAAAGTGTTGGATAGCGTAGGGGTAAAAATTACTATTCCCACTCCAGAGAGTGCAACAGTGGGGAAAGTGTTGGATAGCGTAGGGCAGTGGTTCCCAAACTTTGCGCCGCGGCACCCCGGTGCGCCATTAGATCTTGGCAGGGGCGCCGCGCACGTCTTGGGAACCGGGAAAAGGTAGTATGTTTCACAATCCGGGCCGTTTCCAAATATTAAAGATGAAATACGTCTTTACAGATGTAAGGGTAATTGACGCTTCTTCCCTCTGTACTCACAACGCTCCGTGTCCCCTCTCCCTCCAGAGTATTTGTGTTCCATTTCACTTCTGAACCCACCGTGTATGCCCTCCCACTAATGTGCACCACTCGGATGGAAGAAAGTTTCAACAGAGCAATAAAAACGTATGTGTTACATCTGTTTAAATACCTCCTTTCTCAATTTATCAAAATCTCCTAGCGCCAGAATAACAGTACCTCATAACAATGTGCTTCTCACTGTCTGACACCTCACACTCCGGCACGACCGCAGCTTTCTTTGCGCACAGAGGCGAGAATGGGCTCCGATTAGTTATTTCTACACAGGACATGGAATGTAAAACTGTGTCTGGTGCTGACTGGTAGAAGTTTGTCTTCCTTGGCTCTTTGTAGGATTTAGGATTGGCTGCATAGAACTCTCCATGCCCCTAAGTGCCCCTGTGTAGTCTGTGTGAGGAACATGTGCAGGAGCAAAGAAGGCTGCAACGCTTGGCCGAGCACAGAAGAGGCACGCTAAAAGTGTGAACCCCCTGGAGCCAGCGACCGATCGACTAGAGTGCACCCCAGAGCCATCATAGATGAGTGAAGAAAACCTGAGAGGCACCCCCATAAGTGTGAATGCTCCAGAGCTAGCCACTTGTCAGCTTGCAAGGACGTGAGAGAAAGACACCCCTCACATGTGAACATCCCAGAGGCGTCCTTCTACGGGTGAATAACCCTGATCCAACCACATTTCGATGTCTGAGGGCCCCAGAGCCTCCCTCCACTTGTGATTACAATAAACCTGTGCTTTGTGGGAGAGACTCTTTGCTTTGATCCATGTTCACCCCTTTCACGCACGTCTGGACAGGGTAAGGATTTATTTAGTTTCTATCTCATAACATTTTTTAATACCAGATCTTTCCCTCTAGGTTTGTGTATATTATTTTGTGTACATGACCCAACTCTTACTTTATGTCACAATTTAATATGTTCTTCTGGAACACTGCTGTTCAGCAGATGGTAGGGGCGAAGGTGGGACTGCAGCAGAGGCGCAGCTAACGGCAAATTTCGGGGGGGGGGGGGTAATTCTTCCAGCAATAGGCAGAGTGGAGATTAAGAAGTGAAAAAAACAACAAATTTAAATGGTCTTTTAAAGACCTGAGAAGTACTCGTGTGCGGCTGTGATAAGCTCAACAACTGTCTGTGTGTGTGCCGGGGCTGAAACACATGACGGGGGGGAGAGGCTGTAGACCTTTGAGCTCTATGGGAGTTGCGTGCCTGGACTGAAGTTTATGTTGTTAACGGTTCTAGAAGGGGCTTGTCCTTTTGTCTGGCTAATCATCATTACTACAGAAAGGCTAATAACAGCAGGTCTGCTCTCCCAGAATATCCTACCTAGAAACAGCTGGGAAATCTCCTTATTTGGTTCCTTAAAAAAGAGGAACTACATATGGCTCTTTACTAGGGTAACTAAAATATCTACTCCAGGAGATCCTAAGGTAGTGAGCCGAGGCTGGGCTTACATCCCCCACCACCTGAATAAAAATAAAATGACATAATGGGGAGCCACGGCCAAAGGCCAATAGGTCAAGGGAGCCGCAGGTTGAAAAAGTTTGGGAACCACTGGCTTAGGGGTAAAAATTACTATTCCCACTTCAGAGAGTGCAACAGAAGGGAAAGTGTTGGATAGCATAGGGGTAAAAATTACTATTCCTGCTCCAGGGAGTGCAACAGTAGAGAAAGTGTTGGATAGCGTAGAAGTTAAAAATAACATACTTATAAATAAATTAATATTTTAAAATATTTAATAAATTAATTTTTAAATACATCTAAACTAGTTACAAATACCAATAAATAATTATTAAAAACATAGTTACCAATGAATAATTGAATAACAATACATTAATAATAAATACCAATTAATAATAATTATTACATATTAATTACCAATTAATAAACATTGATCAATAAAATATATTTTATATAAAAAGCATATTAAGTATTCAAAAGTAATTACCAATTAACTAATAGTAAACAATTAAATAATTTGTTAGACCAAAATATTAATTATCAAACATTTACTACCAATTAATAATGACTTATTAATATATTAATTTAAAATATCAACAAATAATATATTTTTTTTTTTTTTTTTTTTTTTTGTCTGAGCAGAA
This sequence comes from Lissotriton vulgaris, assembly GCF_964263255.1. NCBI lineage: Eukaryota > Metazoa > Chordata > Amphibia > Caudata > Salamandridae > Lissotriton > Lissotriton vulgaris. The sequence continues at coordinate 480,855,307 of NC_141694.1, forward strand.
GTTTTGCCTGTTTACCTTGTCTCTTTTTTTTTTTTATTTTTTTTTATTGCTTTTTTATTTTTTTTAAAACATGAGCAGGGCACAATTGGATTCAAAGTGATACAGCGCGCATTCATATATACAATGGGAATATAAAAATGTACATATACAATACCAAAACATACAGGGTTATACCAAGATAGGCCGTATACACAATAGACAAACAGAATGCTATACACCAAAATCTCACTTCCCCCCCCTCCCGACAATCAAGAATCATGAATCAGGGCCTTGCTTCCATCGAATAAGGGGTTCCCATATTTGCAAACCAAGTTTCTTACCTTTTTTCCCCTTCCTAGCGTATATGGCGGATTCTAATTTTTGAATTGATAACACCTTACCCAACCATTGATGATATGTGGGAGGATTAGGGTCAAGCCAAGCCGAAGCCACTAGCAGTCTAAAGATGGCCATTACAACAAATACAAAGTTCTCATTATTCACATGGCTCTCCGGGTTGACCCCTAGTAGCATTACAGCTGGGTTTAATTCTATTGTGGTTGACAATACATTCTGAAAGAAATTCCCAATGTCCTGTTTTACACTATCTAGTTGTGGACAGAGTGAAAAAATATGCATTATATCCGCTTCTGCGCTGCCACACCTAAAACAGGTGGTTCCCGAAAGACCCCCCCATTGAGCAATTTTCGCTGGTGTGTAGTACAGATGATATAGAATCTTATAATGTTGAGCTTGTAGAGATGATGAGCACAACAGTTTAATTCCCATCTCTAGCGACTCCGAAAAAATGTCACTGGTTGTATCCAGATCTTCAGACCACTTATTGACCCATTTATCCATATCGTCATTCTTTAAAGATGTCATCTCCAAGTAAAATCTTTTTATGGTACAATCAGTGCCTGCCTCTATAAGATCCATCAATACATTTGATTCGAAACCCAGAGGACCTCCTCTTCTATTTGTTAAACAACTTCTTATTTGGAGGTATTTAAAAAAATGCTTTGAATCTAAAGTATATCTATTCTGTAATTCTACAAATTGTAGTATACCATGAGATCCCTGGATATCTCCAATCTTTCTTATCCCCCGCCTCTCCCAATCTCGGAATACAGCGCCTGAAAAAACCATGCGAGGGAGGGAGGGGTTATTTTTGAATCTGGTGTAAGCATTATATTTTCCAATTCCTATCTTTTTTGATATTCCCTTCCATATATTATAAGCAGCCATAATGGTCTTAAACCGCGTTCTTTTATAATAACTTTCCTCAGTGAATCGTAAAAAAATATTTTCCGCATTTTTACCCAAAACCAAACCAAAAATAACAAGTGAACCAATATTATCCCATCCATCCATCTCTGCCCCCCCAACCAATCCCAACATATTTTGGAGTGCAGCAGCCCAGTAATACAATTTTAAATCTGGTAAAGACCAACCCCCGCGCTCTCGTGGGAGTGACATATATCTCAAGGCCCTACGTGTCTTTCCTCTGGCCCATATAAACCGGTTAATCATTTGCTAACAAATTTTGAACCATTTATTGTCAAATAGAAGTGGAACTGCCCTAAAGATATACAAAAATGTTGGCAACACCATCATTTTGATGATATTGACTCGGCCTACTAACGATAGGTGTAGATTTTCATACCGATCCAAATCTTTCTTTGTTTTATTTATTATTGGAACAATATTATTTTCCACTAGATTATTTAAGTCGGCTGAGATATTTATTCCTAAATAAGTCCCTGCCTGGACAACTCGATTATCTTCACACAAAGTCGCTGAATTTTTAATAATCTGTGTCTTCGAGGCATTTAGGGCGTATCCCGAAATCTGACCAAATCTGTGAGCCTCTTCTTCTATAAAAACTGTTGCCTCCGTAGGGTTTGTTTTTTTTTTTTTTTTTTTTTTTTATTCCTCATATACCAATTTGGGTGCTCTAGACGGAGATCCTCTCCCCTCCCCCTGGCATTACGATGTTACGACCACAAAATTTGACGCCAGAGAGAGTCGGAAAAAGGTACTCCCTTCTAGTATTTACTGTTTGCTTTATCCACCTCAGCCTCTGTAGCTTGGCGACCCTCGGGTTGGTTGAGGACTAAGCACCAACAGTACCCAGGTGAAATCATCGGAATACTCTCATCTGTTCCGCCATGCCACCAGGGGCTCCCAGATCTTAGACTCAGAGGAAACATCGCATGCTATATCAGACTCACTAATATAAATGATATACCTTAAGCAACCAGAGAAAGTGGGAGCATCTTCAGATTTCCATGCTTTACATATTTCTCGCCTAGCCAATAACATCACGTAGAAAATAAATTTAGTCTGCTGATTTGCAAGCTGGTAACCCGTCCCCAGACCAAACAGAATCATTGCCGGAGAGACCACAATCTGTGTTCCTAGTACATCCATCAAAAAACCCTCAATTTGTTTCCAAAACAAGTTAAGGCTAGGACATTCTACGAACATATGCATGTCATCTGCCTCTAACAAATTACACCTTGGGCAGCTATATTGTAAGTTTGTGATCCTTGTCATTCTTTTTGGGGAGAAATACACCCTGTACAGTGTAAACAGATGGTTTCGTTTAAGTGGAGCGGATTTTACTATTCCGTTCACCAGACTAAAAGAGTCCCCCCACAGGTCTACTAGTTTGTTGCTATCCAGCCCCAGACCATTTCCCCAGAGATTTTGAAGTTCCAGATCCGTAACTCCCTCTTTTTCCATCAAAGTCTCGTACCAAAAAGCGAGTTCTTTATCCCAACGCCCCTTTCTATTTACAGAATCAAATTTCGGGTTAGACGCACAATCCCATATTTCCGTAGACCACCAGCTTGACAGCTGGTAATATTTAAATCTTGTAAGGGTTCCTCCCGTCAATCTAGAGAAGGAGTCCCACCCCAATAGCTGCTGATCGTTTTGTAGATCTTTCCACTGCATTAACCCTGCTAATTTAAGAGGGGTTGACAATTGGTCTCTAAGGCATTCTGGGGTCCCTGGAGAGTCCCATATTGGGGCCTGAGAGGCGTAGTATGGAATTTGTAATTTTCTCCTAAAGAAAACCCAATTCTTCAGAGCCGTAAGTAGAACCTTTAGCCTAACCTTTTTGTAAAATCTGGGGTCTCCAAACTTAAATAAAAAGTATTCGTGGCCTTGGGGGATACTATGCAGTATTGCTTGAAACAAACGACCCAAAAAAGACGTATCTGCCTTACCTGCCATAACTCTAAAATTTTTAAAGTGGAAGGAATGGGCATAATGCAAGATGTCAGGTAGCGCCAGACCTCCCATTTTTAATTGTCTTCTTAACTTTTTAGCAGAGATTCTGGGCATTTTGGAATTCCAAATGAATGTACCTATTTTTCCTTGTAGTTTTCCCACCGCCTTTGTGTCGAAGGATAAGGGTATTGAATTAAACAAGAAAGTTACCTTTGGTAGTATAATCATCTTTATAAGATTAACCCTCCCGAAGATGTTTAATGGGAGCCCGGACCAACGCTGTAATTGACCACAGACTTCCTTATATACCTTGTCAAAATTAACTATCGATATCTGAGTAATGTCCTGGACTAACTGAATCCCAAGGTACCTCATCCTTATTTTTGTTTCAGGCAGCGCTGCCTCCTGGTTCCATTGCATGATTTCCGTTTTATCCTTATTGATTCTATAACCAGAGGTCTTTCCAAAGGCTTCTGCATGTTCAAAAAGTCTAGGTATTGCTACCTCAGGATTAGAAGTGAACATTAAGAGGTCATCTGCATATAGGGCAAATTTTAGATCCAGATCGTTTATTGAAAAGGGTTTTATTAAGTGATCTGCCCTTAGTTTGTTCACTAATGGCTCAATATATAAATTGAACAATAGGGGGGAAAGGGGGCATCCCTGCCTAGTGCCCCTTGATATTTGGACCCAATCTGAAAGCGTCCCATTTACAAAAATCCTTGCCTTTGGGTTCTGGTACAATGCTTTTATAGAGGCGATGAAGTTAGTAGGTAAGCCGAATGCGGACAGAACATCCCAGAGATAGTCCCAGTTTACCTGATCGAATGCCTTTGCGGCATCTATCGCAACGATAGTTAGCGGAAGTTTCTTATCAATAGCATAGTCTATTGCTGTGATAACCTGAAAAGTTAGCTCGTTAATCTGCCTACCCGGCATGAAACCCCTCTGATCCTCATGTATAATAGTTTTAATCACTTTGGCCAGCCTTGCCGCCAATACTCCTGCAAAAATTTTGTAATCACTGTTCAGCAGGGAGATCGGCCTATATGATTCAATAGTCAGGGGGTCCTTATTTGGCTTCAAGATTAAAGCAACTGAGGCTTCCAACCAAGTCTTTGGGATTGGTTCACCAGCCAAATATATTTTATTAAACAAGGAAGTGAGAACAGGGACGATTATCTCCGCACCAGTTTGATATACCTCCACAGGGAGTCCATCCGGGCCCGCAGCTTTCCCTTTTGCCATCTTCTTCATCTGATTAAGAACTTCCCCCTCTTTTATCTCAGATTTTACAAAGTCAAAGTCATTCTCGTGACACTGCGGAAGTCTGACCCCCTCCAACCATCCATCAGCAACCAGATTGGATTTATCCTTGGTTTCAGAATATAAGGTCTGCATGTATCTTCTTGCCTCTTCCGATATTTCTTCGTTAGCAAAGGAGACATCACCAGAACTTTGCATTTTAAGGCCATTGATTTGATTTCTTGCTCTATCAGACCTAGCCTTCCAAGCAAGAAGGCGGCCACATTTTTCCCCATATGAGAAGTTGCTAAGTTTACTTGAATCCCATTTCTCTTTAATGATCTTATCGAGATTCGCCTGATATTTTGATTTCAGATTTTCTAATTCTTGTTGTAGGATATGTATATTAGCATGTTGTTCGAGTGAGGCCTTCTGTAATTGTTGCTCCTTTTGCTTAATCTCCTGTAATGAGTTCCTCTCTGTTTCCTTCCTATTCTTACTTCTCTTGATCATTGTGGTTGTGAAAAAACCCCTTAAGTAGGTCTTGAAGGCTTCCCACACTATTTGTTCTGAAGCAGTTGCCTTGTTAAACACAAAGTATTCCTCCATTTGTCTCCTCAGGTCTCCCCTTATTTCCTCCTGTTGTAATAATGATCTGTCTAATGTCCACCTTCTGACCTGCCCTCCCTGTGGAATCTTTATAGATAAGGTTACTAGTGAGTGGTCCGATAATATTGCTGGAACATAAGAAGTGGTTGTGACTTTGGATAAGAGTTCTTGATCAATTAAGAAGAAATCTATACGTGAATGATGTTTATGTCTGTGACTATAAAATGAGTAATCTCTGTTTTTCTGGTTTTTGATTCTCCATACATCTAAGAGACTAAAGTCTTTCATGATGGTTTTAAGCTCTCTCTTCGATTTAGGTAGAGAAGAAGAAATGGCCTTAGAGGTACGGTCAAGTTTTGAATCAAAAACTAAATTGAAATCTCCTCCTAAAATAATAGGTGTATCTTGCTCCAACAAACTGGTTTTTAAGCTGATTAATGCATCTGGACAGTCCTGGTTTGGACCATAGTAGACCCCACAAGTCAGCCTTATGTTGTTTATAGTTATGAAGGCAGTCAACCATCTTCCTGTGTCATCCGTATCGTACTTTTGCACCCTTACCCCACTATTCACTCTAACAATAATTGCTACACCCCTTATTTTACTGCTTTGGTTAGAGCAGAGGAGATCTTGTATCCATCTTTGATTTTTGAAGGCAATTTTACATTCTTTCTGGTCTAGATGTGTTTCTTCTAGCATAATAATATGAGCATCTGATTTTCTCAGAAACTCACAGATTCTTTTCAGCTTTTTGTCCTCTCTAAGCCCGTTCACATTCCAGCTTATGAACTTTAGGTTATCCCCCGCCATTAATTATATGTTCGTCACTATCATCATTATTTGATTCAACTATAATTTCTAAAGCTATTTTAGATACCATTGATATATGAGGAAAATTTTCTTTTATACTTTTTGACCCTTCCCCCCCCTCCCTTCCCTTGAGGAACCCCCCCTCTTGAACCTTGGCGATCTTATCGCCGTTGAGAGCCATGTCCCTGGCCTAGTCCCTGCCTCATCTTAGTGCGTTTATATAATCTGTGTCAGTGCCTCTGTCTCCACATCATATCTGTGTGTTATTTTTTTTTTTTTTTTTTTTTTTTTTTTTTTTCAGTGCAAAAGAAAAAGAAAATAGTGATTGTTTTTTTTTTTGGGTTTTCTTCTTTTGTTCTATGTATTTTTTTTTTTTTTTTTTTTATTTAGTTTCACTCGCTGACCCTTCTACAAGTTTTCTTTTTCTTTATGTTATTATTATTTATTTCACAATGTGTTTTTTACATAAATTACACATATATTACATATATTTAACTACGGGCCTCTCTTTGCGCTTGCTGAACTTCTTGATGGTCCTTCATTGCTTCTAGAAAGCGGTCTACTTCCTGTGGGGAGATGAAGTTGTATGTCTTATTGTTCCAAACAACTCGTAATGATGCTGGGAATTTCATCATGACTTGAGCACCGAAACTTCTTATTTCCTGCATACGTGATCCTAACTCCCACTGTCGCTGAGCTGTTACCTTGCCTACATCTGAACGGATTAAATATTTTACTGAGTCGATCTGCAATGAAGTATCTGCGAGCGCCCTGCTCAGAATCAGCTCCTTCACCGAGAATGTTAGGAAGTTTACTAAGATTTTCCTTGGTGCATTCCGACCAGAATGTTGCCGAAATGGATCTCTATGCGCTCTTTGGATTTCCTTTTCCAATTCGATGTCTGGTCTATCCTTCAATACACCTTCTCGCAGTAGTTTGCATACTAGGGTCTTCACGTCCCCATTCTCTATTCCCTCCGGAACCTTTAGAAACTTCAGATTGTTTCTCCTGGAATGG